>NC_140933.1:39055606-40288106 GCF_014529385.1 Adiantum capillus-veneris | reverse complement strand
ATGGACAAAGATAGTGAGACACTGAAAAGAATAAGGTGGAGGTATGACAAACTACTGGTCCCCAATGTCTGTAAGGATAAGAAAATGAGGGAAATTTTGTTATACCCCCCGGAGCTAGTGCCACAACTCACAGTTGTAGATGTCACACATGATGTGAATACAAGGGCAAGGGCAGAGACTATTGCTCGCCAAACAGAGGACATGAGGGAAGCAGAGCTTAAGGAGAAAGCAAAAGTAGAAGTGGAGTCCCAGAGGCAAACAGAGTGCAATGTGACCTTGTCCATAGAGGCAAGCAATCAAGAAACTCTACTTTCAATGAAGGATGGTTTGCTTGCAGAGATACCACTTGTAGATGGAGCCAGAAAGCTAGCTCTGGAAAAAGTGGACATTAATTTATTGCAGAATCCAGATGCTCAGATTTCAGACACAATTATCTATGCTTGTCTTAAGTAAGTGTTACTATCTTGCTAGCTTTGAAAACTCAGATAATAGGTTTGCTAACTCAGGTAGAGTCTCTGCAGCCTGATCAAAAGTCAACTCCCACTGCACACCCACACAGAGGTGTTTCTTCTTGATCCACAAATGTCAGTGATTATTAGACAAAAGAACAGTCCATCTGGGACCTTTGAGAGTTGGTTTCTCCACTGTGCTATGCTGGAAGTTACTGTGATCATCTTTCCATATGAGAACAACCATCACTGGAGTCTCATATGACTTGATGTTGACCAACCAGCAGTGTGGGTGTTCAATTCAATAAAAGGAACCCACCCTGAAACTAGGCTGTAAGTGTTTTGTATCAGAAAGTGTTTCTTATAGATATCCATGTAAATTTGAAGCCTCATGCTAACATCTTGACATTGCTTTGTGCAGTTGTATAAAGAGGTTGTTGCTTGCCTATGGCAAGCTATGTGGAAGGTATGAACTATACAAGGCCCCAATCAAAGAAGTACCTGTCCCAAATCAAACCGATGGAAATTCTTGCGGCTGGAGATGTCTTCTCCATGCAGAATATGTCCTGCAAAGCTACTTTGCATTAAAAACTTTTATGACTAAGGTACCCATTTGGCAATGCATTCAGTTAGTTTTGGTTTAGTCTATAAAAGAATTCTCACCATGTGGTCTTTCAATTTTGCAGAGTGCTTTAAAAAACTACACATATGATTATTTGCAAAGATACCGGGTAAATTTAATACAACACCTGCTTACTATGTCTAGCCCTAGAGAGCTTGAAGATAGCGGCTTGGATGAGCGCACTATTGATCTAACAAAACATGACGTGCCACCACGACAAACCCCTACATCCGATACAGTGGAATCACAACGGGCCGAGGGGGTCATATCAGCAGAAGATGAAAGAGCCGAGGATGAGGAAAGGTCAAATGAGCATATGGAAGGTGCTAAGGTACAACCAGAGGAGACAATGAAAGAGCCAAGTCAGCCAGTGGAGGAGCCAAAAGAGCCTATGGCTGAAACCCAAGATGAGGAAAGCAGGCCTATAGATGAGCAAAAGGATATGGATGAGGAAAGCAAGCCTAGGGATGAGCAAAATGATATGGATCAGGCAAGGATGTATGAGGCAAGCCGATCAACCGAGGGAGACGAAAAGACCTTGGAGGAAACCTTGAATGAGGCAGAAAGAGCCATGGGGGAGACCCCTGATGAAGATGTGAATGATGACTATGAAGATAAAGCAGAGGAGAGCAACAACGACATGAACACTACAGAGACCCAGTATGGACCCTTGCTACCTGTAGATACGGTTGTTCCGGTAATGTCTATTCAAGTATGGCAAAATATGTTCAGCTTCTAACTACTTATATGTACTTGTCAACTTTTACAGAGGTTGATTATCTTGGACGTCAATGGATTGCTGCTGATGCGGGTGCCTCTCGGTGACAGAGGACCCTTTGAGGATTTGCAAACGTTTCGGATGGGAACTTGTCGAGTCGTGGTTCGTCCAGGAACCAAGGAATTTATTCAGTTTCTTCTTCCACACTTCAGAGTTGCCATATGGTCTTCAATGCAAAGGAAAAACTTGTCGCCACTAGTTGCAATAGTTTGCAGTGTATGCGACGCTCACACGTCAGATTTTGCCTTTTTGTATGATCAAAGAAAATGCGTTACCGTTGAGGGCCACTACCACCCTAAAAAACCACACTTACCTCTTTTGTACAAACCGTTTAGCCAAATCGGTGTACCCTTTGATGCAACTAATACACTACTAATTGATGATACTCCTGAAAAGGGAGAACTAAATCCGCCGGGAACAACTGTCTCACCACCTTCTTTCGAGGGGCATTCCTTCGATTTTTACCTTGAAGACATTCTGATTCCATACTTACAGAAATTGTATCTCAGTCCATTGTTCACGGACGAGTTTGTACTTTCTAATGAATTAAGATGACTCTTCTATCATGTCTTTGTCTTGTCTAACATATATATATATATATATATATATATATATATATATATATATATATATATATATATATATATATATATATATATTATAGAGAGAGAGAGAGAGAGAGAGAGAGAGAGAGAGAGAGAGAGAGAGAGAGAGATTTGACGTGGTAAAGAAATGTATTTCAAGCACACTTTTTCACAGGGCACAATTGAAAAATGAGCTCAATAAACTTCATGTCTTGAAAGTCATTTGTATACACTTGGGTTCACAAGAATATCTGTTACATTGACACTACTTCAACCCGACCATCCAACTCTTTGCACAGAATATCTTTTTTCCTTCGCCGCATCACCTTACGGCCAGCTAGGAAAAAGGAAAAATCTGATAGGTCCTTGTCCATTGACTCTTCAATGATGTCATGCCGCAAATGCTGAAGACTGCATAGCTCCCTTATTGTAACCACCAATAGTAGGCCATGCTCGTTATCAATCACTTCCACATCCACAGCAGGATTATCTTCCAAACCTGCAGAAACCTGGTCCATAGGAATGTACTTACCGTTGAGCATTTGTGATCGCATATACCAAAACGAGAATAACAATGATTGGCTTGCAATCATGTACTTGACAACTAGAGTATCAAGCGCGACCTCGCACCGTAAACCAATCTCTTCCTTTGCATACCATCCTTTGTCAAGAAGCTTGTCACAGGATGACTGTTGAAATGACTTGCACATGAACATAGTTTTTGTAACTCGGATGTTGTAGCTATGAAACAGCTCTATGAAGAGTGCAACAGGACAGAAGTTTGCAATTCTAACCCGTTTGGTAGGAATAGAACTACGTAGAGACCTTTGTATATCCTTGTAGAGCTTACTTCGCATTGCCTCCATCATTGTTTCCTCGGGAATTGGCCAGTCCACAGTGTTCCAATCGGTTGGTAGAGGCACTTTCACCAACATGCCATTCTTATTCCCTGAGCTGAGTTGGTAAAAGTGGTCATAAAAAAAGATTCCCTCATCAGCCAGTCTTTTGCTGCTCCTCTCTGAGTACTGTAGAGAACCAATGTGGGCATGAACAACATGGAAGAGGCCTATTATGCACTCCACAGGCTCCCATTGCTCATAAGAAGAGGGATAAACATCTGCAATATATATAAGAAGAGTTAAACTAAGAGTATCAATAAGTACAAATGACAAATCTAATGTAATTGAGCTGTGAAGAATGGAGACATTACTCATAACAAGCGGGAGAAACATTGCAAAATATATAAGAAAAGTTATAATGAGAGTATCAGTAAGTTCACATGTCAAGAGTACTTACAATTGCAATTTGGTTGATGTATATCTGATACATTTCCACCGTTTGCTATCACCTCAGGATGGGTAAACACATGCTGAACAAGAACTTCCTTTACAGATCTTTTGCCGATTTCAACTTTGAAATCCAACACTCTGGCCTTCCATGCTGAGCGGTAAACGTTGATACCACTAGACCTCTTGGGTTTTCTTGGTTGCATGAGGACCCATGAACCTTTGTTTATCCTTTGTCCAATCCATTGATTCTCTGCACTTATTGAAGCTGGTATTGTAATTGAGGATATGCTACTACTTGGCCTTCTAGGCAAAGTGCAGTTGTTGGTTGTTGGTGTGAGAGACAGTAAACACCTGGAGCCTCTTGGGCGAGAAGACGTGGACGCCATAGCTCTCAGAGAAAAGCTTTAGTGGAGGGAGATTCACTTTGAAAGCATTCTAATGGAGGGAAAGTGTTTTAGAATTCCAATATCTTGTACGGGCTTAATGGTCACCCTCCAGTACGTTAATTACCATAAGAGAATATCAGAAGTGGGACCATATGCAAGCACCTAAAAGCTCGGTAAAAGGAAGGAAATTACTATGCTACAATCCTAGATTCGTGAAAGTTTTATGCTATTTTCCTATTTTTTGAGTCTTTCCACGTACTTTCCTACGTAACGTAGCCTTCATGCTCATTGGACGCGCTCTATTTTTCTCTCTCTTCATATGGCCCTCCAAATGACCTCTGAAATTTCCTAATGCAAGATCGGCACGCAAGGGAAGAGGATGAATCAGAAGAGGCTATAGATCCAGCCCCTAAGCATGTAAACAGACACAAGTCTAAGTTTTTCAAGAAGCCTAAACGCCGCCAGTCAGCAAATGCGCAAGTGCCTCCAAGACAACCGCAGCGGCGCCGAAAAATAGCAAGGGCATTCGCATAAATCCGCCACTATCAGAAGACTACAGAGATTTTGATTCGACGCGCCCCCTTTGCTTGCACAGTGATTAAGCAGGTGCTTCAAAGCTATGGAAATCAGTATAGAATGCAAGCAATAGCGCTAGAGGCTATTCAAGAAGCTGCAGAGGCCCACATCATTTCGGTGTTGGAAGATACCAACCTATGCGCCATTCATGCAAAGCGAGTGACAATACAACCAAAAGATATGCAGCTTGCACGTCGATTGCGACGAGACTTCGAGCATTAGCCGAAGTTACCCCTCTTTTTGTATTGCACACCGTTATCTTTGTAATGTTTTGACTTTCCAATGACAATATGATCAACAGTTGTGTCTATTGTGTCTATTATCTTTGTAATGAGATGACTTTGCAATTTCAAGTTCTGTTTACCCATAAGATATCAAAAAAGTTAACATATTGTGAAACTAGGTGTCTATGCAACAATAAAATAGGTTTTTCAAATGTTCAATGTAATTGGGCCTTTTGGTGCAGTTAATGAATTGCTTTCAGTTGATTTATGTATTTTAAGTATCCTAGGGGGTAGAGATGCCAATCAGGTGCAAAAAAAAGGGTGGCCACAAGGGCGCGCAAATGGCCCATCCACCAGTTTTGGATGGCCCATTTGCGCGCCCTTGTGATCACCCTTTTTTGAGCACCTGGTAGGCTTATCTACCCCCCAGGATACTTAGAAAACACAAATTTACTAAAAGCAATTGGTTTTGCATCATTACTTTAGATGGAGCCTTGTGGCCACCCTTTTTTGGCCATTTCAAGCTTTGAATTCCCCATAGGATATCAAAAACGTTAACATATTGTGAAACCAAGTGTTTATGCAACATGAATTTGGATTTTTCAAATGTCCAATGTAATTGGGCTTTTTGGTGCAGAGGTGTATTAGGTAGAGCTAAAGCAGGTGATAGTGTGATGGAAAACTTAAATTCAGAATTGATTTCACCTTTTCTAGTGTCCTTGAGTCTTAAAATATGTTGAAATTGCCATAAAAAGGGTGGCCACAAGGCTCCATCTTAATTAATGATGCAAAACCAATTGCTTTCAATAAATTTGTGTTTTTTAAGTATCTTAGGGGGTAGATAAGCCTACTAGGTGCCCAAAAAAGGGTGGCCACAAGGGCGCGCAAATGGGCCATCCAAAATGGTGAATGGGCCATTTGAGTGCCCTTGTGGCCACCCTTTTTTTTGCTCCTGGTAGGCATCTCTACCCCCTAGGATACTTAAAATACATATATTAACTAAAAAGAATTGGTTTTGCATCATACTTTAGAGAAACCACTTCTCACTCAAATGTGTTTTATACTTTCCCCAGTATCATGTGCATCCAACTTCCGTTGTGTTGTTACTTCAAGCAAAAAAGACAGCTTATTGAAACATATCACCAATTACAACAATTTTCAAGATTGACAAATCACATCTAGAAGAATTTGCAAGATAGAGAGACAATTCCAAATATTTTTTATTACTTCCAAAACGGTGATTTTACATCATGTATCTGAGGAGTTCATAATTTTCTTGACCATTTCCTGGCGCCTATCTTGCGCGTAAGGCAACTCCCCAGTCAAGAGGGACTGCGTTATGGCCTTTGGGTCAGTTGAGCCAATGGAAGCATATATCCCTATCTGGGCAAGCACTTTACCACGAAAGCCAGTGCCAAACGCTGTGCATACAAGGGATCTACGCACTAGGAACACAAGATGCGCAATTTGAGCAATGGTGCTCAAACACAATAACTTGCTCAAAGCTTTCAACGACCAAGTCATAAAATGGGCTTGGGGAGTAAATTCATTATGGATAATGGCCACATCGCCAGGGGGGAGTTGTCCTAGGTAATGCGCAAGGGAAGCTTGAGGTCCAAAGCCCGTCCGCTTGCCACCCGTCCTTGCAGCAAAATCATCAAGCTCCATGACGTCCTGTCATAAACCGATGAAGGTTGAGAAAAAAGACAATGAAGGATAAAATAGTAACATGAAAATTAGGATACAGTTTACCTCCTGCTCCTTGTCCTCCTCCTCCCTGTTGCACTTTGCATCCAAGTCAATGCTCCCATGCACCGCAACTACGAGCTTTGTATCATCAGATGGGAGGTTGCATACTGGCATAGGCATCCTAGCGGCCTCAACCTTGGCTTGGGTGGCTTGGAATTCTTCCTCAGCCACGTGCAACTGCTTTGCTTCCAGGACCTCCGCACATACAATTGCAATAGTGTCAGCAACAGAGTCCCCACCTGGAAAGAGCTTGCTTTCTAGGGCATCTAGGGTATTGTCTAAGGGACATTTGGTGCTGTTGCATAGCACGCTCAAGCATTCATCCATGCACAGGCCAAATGCTTTCTCCAAATCATGCATAAACACATACTCCTCCCCATCCACTACCACTGAGGAGAAGCGGCTGATTTCTACCTCTAGGATAGCCACATCCGTTAGTGGTAGTGGCACTGGAGTGTCACTAGGGCTAGCCACAACTATGGATTTCTCAACCACTTCCTTGAGCCCCCTGGGGTACTCGAGCCGGAGTGTCTTTCCTTCCGCTGCAAGGTTCATGGGGATAACATCCTGCTCCTTGGTGTCCTTGATAAAGGACCCAACCTGAAGGTGTGGTAAGCGGAGCTCCTCCAAATCAGGTTCCTCGCTCAACAAGAAGATAAATGTTGCGAGCCGAGAGAAGTACTCCATCCCCAACTTGCGCTTCTTGAGCGCTGACACCCCTGGGGCTTGCTTGTCCAAGAAATGGCTTGCATCGGTGGCAATTTCTTAGAATCGTTGCAACCGCTTGGAGAATGGGCGATCACCTTTGTGTATATAGTGCAAAAGATCGCAAGGCACCCAGATCCCTGCATGTGGGGAGATAGATACAGAATATTTTATGATGTGCTCCTCCATGAACGCAAAAATCTCGGCAAATGCATCCATGTGAAGGGCAATTGTGGCGTCAAGGTCAGGGAGACGAGTAAAAAAGGTGTGGAGGTCCAACTTTCCTTTGTATTTGGTGTCCTTGAGGAAGAGGATGAAGCGTGACAAAGGGGTGGATGTGGGTGCAGATGCAGAGGCTGTGGAAGCATCCATGTCTAGCCTGGGGTGTAGATAGAGAGTGGAGGATCTCAAGAGTTGCAAAAGTGAAAAGAGTGAATGAGTTAGGCGGCCCCCCTTTTATAATGGACCCTTTTTTAAAGACATTAAAAAAAAGGCACTTTCACCAAAAAATGATTTCTCATCTCAATGCGAAAAATTATATTCAAAGACATGATTTGCCGAAGTAAATCATGTTGATTACATCGGGGATCGTTTTGACAATTGCAAGAGTTACAAAGTTATAAGATCGATAGAATAGTTCCATCCATCCCCCAGTCCTCCTCGACCTTCAATTTGTCTTCCATTCTCTTCCCAATCTGCGGACATTCATTACAATAAGCATCCAATGATTGACAAACCATGATGTATTGAAAATGTGGTGGAAGGATTCTCACCTTGTGACCTTGTAAACGAAATTGTGCTTGTTGAAGGGCCTCAAAACCCATAATAACCAAATGTTCTCGCACATTACTGAGAGTCCAATGCTTGTTCACTTGGATTGCCTCCAAAGCATCGTTGGGCATCTTCACTGCAATGTCAAAGCTTGCAATAGAGCCGTCTACACTCTGTAAGGGAGTCCACACTCCAAGCTTGCACATCCAACGATCATAGTGAAATCGTATGTACAAGGAGGTGCGGGATTTCAAATAGCGCATTCCAATACCTAAAGCTCCAACCTTACAATGGTACCGGTCCCCGTTGTGCATGCCCTCCACAAAACCCCAGTCCTCTTCTAAAAGCCTTCCTAATTCCTCGTAATGCACATCTTTACAAACAAGCATTATGGTAGTCTCCACAAATCCAAACTCTTTAAAAATGTGCACAAAACAATGAATAGGCAAACACCAACTCAAGCCCACAGACCTAGAAGCTTCATAGTATTTCAAAGAGTTTTGGACATCTATTATCATCTTTTGCTTGAAAGATGCTACCGACCACAAATCTGGCACCGGCCACTCCATACTTAATAAGGAAGTTACTTTGATGGGTTCAAGTGTTCCAAGCGCTTGTGTAGAAGTAGGCACAATATAGGAGTGAGAATAGAAGAAAATCCTTCTTTGAACCAGTTTGGTTGGGCAAAGATGTGGGAACATTGTTGCTCCAATATTCGCAAGTATAGCATTGAATGTGCCGGAGAGACTATGTAGTGGCTGCTTCTCCACCAACGTGGATGGAAATATGACTATAAATGCATGACAAATCTTAAGTATGAATCCATAATAACATTACACTGTGATTTCACACCTAGCTTTTTATCCTCAAAACATGTACTTACAATGTGTTGGAAATCGAGGTGGTTGTTGCAATTGCATGGTTGACATTGAGAAAACATATTGCACAATGACTACGGTCCCCTCGTCTTTGCGGTTCTTGAAGCCAAGGAGCTTTCCTTTCCAATGAAGATCCAAGTGTGCACCATTCCGACACGATGAGGGCCAATAGCAGATGATTGCATGTATACCCAAGCACCTTTGGTGAATTCTTGTGGCACCCACTCATCATCTATACCTCTAGTGTTGTGGCATGCAAGTGCTGTGACCTCATCCTTTGGCCGCCTTTGCGAAGTAGAGTTGGCCATGGTTGAGCAAAGAAAATTAGAAGGAGGAGCAAGACCTTGCTTGTTGCTACAATGTAGGTGGGATAAAGTGATAGGAGAAGTTGGTTAACCCTTGTGGCAATGGGAGGAGAAGGTGGATAACCCTTGCTTGGTGTGGCAATGGAAGGAGAAGGTGGATAACCCTTGCTTGGTGTGGCAATGGAAGGTGGTAGGGGAGGAGAGAGGAGCTTCCTTGCTGCAGCAATGGAGATGGTGTAGAGAGAGAGAGAGTGTTGGAGTAGAGGATGAGTGTGATGGTTGCAACCAAGGAGGGGTTGGAAAAGGGGTTCTAGAGAGAGAAAATAACTTTTTTCCTAAGGACTACTTTTGGGGGAGCTCTGGATAGTAAGAAAAGATTTTTCAAAAGTTTTTAAAAAAATTTGAATTTTAGGATTTTTGGGTGCACGTTTTGACTTTTTGAGGTCAAAAAATGTTTTTTTGACCATAAAATAGATTTAGGGGGGTTTTAAGAAGATAAAATTTGAGTTTTGAAAAATTTCAAATTTTTGGGATTTTTTCAAAACCGGATTAAACAAAGGGAAGTTGGAGGTTCCATATGGCCGAAACAACCCCCCCCCCCCCACCTTCTCACTAGGTAAGAGCCCATTTAAGAAGTGTAAGACTACTTTGTCCCCCTACATTTTTGAGGGCATAGAGTGTGTCCACCACCCTCTTCTCATTGGATGGCTTCTTATTAACCTTAATCCCAAAGGGCCCCTAGAGGGTTCATATTTTTCCTAATGGTTCTCAAGTGTTGGAACTGTAGCAAGAAGAGCCATGTCAAGAAGGATTGCTGGTCCAATAAGAAGAAGGAGTCAGAGTCTCAAGACAACAAGCCAACATCGGAGGCCAATGTGGTAGGTAAAGTAGAGCAAGATGCTCTAATTCTTTCATTGGACAATGTGTTCAATTCTTGGATAGTAGACTCCAAGGCTTCATTCCATGTGACACCCAACAAACAACATTCCCAAGATTCCACCAAAGGTAATTTTGGGTATGTATACTTTGCAGATGATGAAGCTTGTGAAATTGTCGATAAAGGTAAAATTTCTTTCAAAACTACAAATGAAAATGAATGGAAGCTTAAAGATGTTAGGCATGTTCCCTCTCTTAGCAAAAACTTGATCTCTATAGATCAATTGGATGATGAAACCCACAACATTGCATTCAAAAACAAACATTGGAAGATCTCAAAAGGATCTTTGGTGGTTGCAAAAGGAGAAATGGTTGGTACACTATACTTGTGTACTGTCAGCGTGCAATCTTCAATTTGTAAAACAACTACAAAAGTTGATGCTGTGGTTTGGCATTATTGGCTTGGGCACACCGTGTGCCAAAGGAATGCAAATTTGAGAGATACCCAACCCACGGAACTCTAAAGTCGTGATGGTGTCCTTGATAGGTCTCTAGGTCTAATGAAAACTAGAGTCTTTGAGTATGAAAAATCCTAAGAACATACCCTTACCATTGGCAATGGCCTGGGACTATAGCCCTAGAGGAAAAACCTAGTCCTGTCTCACAAACAAAAACGAGACTAAAATCTAAAAGATCTAAATTTTTTTGGCCCTATAACTTCTGTACATGGGCTAAGGAATCCTCATCCCAACGCTTTTTTCCCTCTACGTAAGTGAGGGCATAGCTGCTGGTAGACTCCTCTTCCATTGAAGAATTTTACTACACGTTAATACGTAGGGATGGATAGTTACCCGACTAATTGGGTTCACCTATCCATGATCGACAACCTTATCCACTTACCACCCCGCACTCACACATCCTTCTTTATTTTCTAATTACTATCACATTCTTTGAACCCTTAAAATAATGGTTCTTTTTAATTCTCAGTAACTACGATTCCTTAAAACAAGTATTGAAAACATCATTAAAAAACATTCTTTATCAAACAAACATCTTTAAACTTAAGACAAGGTATTGTCAACTTAGAAAATAATCCTTGAAAACCATGATCAATACTCATCTTGTCTCAAGATCACCCATACAAGGGTGAAAAACGACACCCATTCCTTTTTTCAAGTTCCGGGGTGGGAAAAGACTTACTTGAGTTTTTGTCAAAATTAGAGAATTTAAACTATAATTAAGATATATCTAGCACGATTCCTAATAGTGTAATCTAGCTCTAAAAATCATCTCATCGACTTCTAAGTTAGTTCGTTGATTTTCCCTTTTAAGTTGTTTTAAAACCAAAGAATTTTGGATCTAAATAATTTGCAAAACTTATCAACTAATTATGAGATAATTACCATGGCTGTTTAGGACTATGAAGCTTCTTTGATAATTACCTCATGATTTGTTAAGCTATATTTCTAGATTTTTCATTAATTACAAGGCAAAAAATAGATGATTTCTACTTTAATAAATACCAAAACTTTGTAGATAATTTGGGTATAGTTTTTACAGCTTCCTAACAATGTGTAGAAGCTTTGTAAATCAATTCATAATTATCTAAGCTAATTTGGTATATTCTTTCTTAATTATTAGGCAATTTTAGTCGTAATATAGATTAATAACTAATTTGATTACTATTCATAATCAAATATTTAGTATTTAGCAATTTAATTACATATAAGAAGATAATTATCAATAGAAAGAGGCTTAATCTTCTCAAGATCTTCTCTAATTAATAATATAATTATAAAAATAGACTTAATTAATATGTCTTTCACTAATCTAGTATAAGAGATAATTACCTTGATTAATCACTTAGAGTATACCCAAAAATCACTAGAGTAATCATTACTTCCTCTAGACCTTCATAGAGTAATCTTCTTCTTGATTTTGTTGAGTTTGAAGGAAACTTACTTACTGTGTAGGGTACTTGGGAGTAGGGAGACTTGTAAGGGACCATTGTAGCTGTAGGTTGGTTAGGAAAAACATGGTGGATGGTCCTTGAGACTTATGTTGATTCGGCAAGGATAACGCCATGATAAGATGGTATGATTCGGATGATTTGTTGTTTCTTTATCCTCTTGTACTTTTTTTTAGTTACAATAGCAGTAGGGTAAGCAAAATATTGTCAATGTTGCATCTGTGCTCAAAAAAATTAAAGTTGATCAGATTATGCTCAAGCTGAAAATAAGTACACCTATTTTTATTTGACTAAGACTACCAAGTTTGACTAAGACCTATTTTGACTAAGACTACCAAGTTTGACTAAGACCTATTATGCTCAAGCTGAAAATAAGTACACCTATTTTTATTTGACTAAGACTACCAAGTTTGACTAAGACCTATTTTGTATACATTGTGTAGACTAAGACTACCAAGTTATGTATACATTCTGTAGACTAAGACTACCAAGTTTGAAGTCATTGGACCACTAGATCCTAGGACAAAGTCAAAATTGGTAACAAACTATTGAACTTCAAATAATCTTGTGTTGAAGTTTTCATTGGATAGGAATTTCGGAATTCTTGGAGCTTAATAGAGATCAAGGCAATGTATGGTCTTTGTAAGTCTTGCCAAAGGAGATAATAAAAGATCAATCCAACAATTACAAAAATCACGACAAAGCAAGTTTGGAGGCATTGAAACTAGTGTAATCAAATTTCATGAAAGTTTTCAAATATGAGCAATTGAAGCTCATACAAACCTAGTACAACTTCTAATTACCATCATATTTGGATTTGGTGAGTGTATTCCCACGGTGATTCCATAAAGAGAAGGTATTTTTTCGGGAGCATTTTTTGGCAAGTGCTCTTTTGGAATCGGGCAAGTAGATTCTAGGAAAGATTCTCTGTTGCTCAACCCTTGAGAGCGGAGGATCTGCTCTTTTTTTGTCTTTCTCATCTCTCTCTATCCCTTTCTCTCTCTCATAGATTTCTTTCCTTGTCTAGCACATATGCGCAAGGACCAAAACACACCTGAATCAGTAAACACATACACACTCTTTCAAATATTATACTTTATTCCGTCTTTTAGTTTATCCACCGACACAAATCAATCAAAGATTTGATCCCTTGAGCATTAAGGTGTTTCTCTCCTCTATCTCTTGCAAAGATTCCTTTTTTGAACTCTCTCTCTCTCTCTCTCTCTCTCTCTCTCACACACACACACACACACACACACACACACACACACACACACACACACACACACACACACACACACACACACACACACACACACACAAGGACAAGCATACACCCAAATCATTTAACACCAAGATTACTGTTCACAACAAGAAAAATTTAAGGATTTTTAAACCAAATAATCCAAAACAACTTCGTTAGTGATCCTTTGAGCAATAAAGGTCTCTCTCTCTCTCTCTCTCCTCCCTCTCTTGCAAACCTTCCTATTTTGAAATCTCTCTCTCTCTCTCTCTCTCTCTCACACACACACAGACACACACACACACACACACACACACACACACACACACACACACACACACACACACACACACACACACACACACACACACACACACACACACACTTAAGTACTTTTATAGCTAGTATTTAAACCCAATAAAAAACCCTCGATTATTTTTGACGGGTTTAGAACTTCTTTACCACAAACCCCTCAAAATATATAAATAGAAAAAATCCCCCCCCCCCCCCCCCCCCCCCCCCTTTTTTTTCCCCTATATGGGAGTGGTCCCTCAAAGAATAATTTTGATAAATGCCTTTCAAAGGCGCATTGAAAGTAAAACAATACCCATAATATACTGATGGACAACATTGGGCATTGCGATAAATGACCTTGAGTCTATCCAGGTGTTCACGCCTGTCGCTCACAATGCATACCACACATGGGAGCTCTATGCAGACACACGTTGCATGATGATGCTCTTCACCTCCTCTCTCCCACTCTGTTCCCCTATGGGGCCAAGGTGGCTGCTGTTGGAAGCCATATTGAGTTGTTCACGCCTGTCCCCTACAATGTATACCACACGTTGCATGATGATGCTCTTCATCTCCTCTCTCCCACTCTGTTACCCTATGGGGCCAAGGTGGCTACTGTTGGAAGCCATATTGAGTTGTTCACGCCTGTCCCCTACAATGTATACCACACATAGAAGCTCTGTGCACCCGCACGCTACATAATGATGTTCTTCATCTCATCTCTCTTGTCCCTATATGGGGCCAAGGCGACTGCTGCTTGAAGCCATAAACTTTGGGAATGGAGTTGGTTTCAATACTGCTGGTCTGCATTACCATCAAAACACTATATAAAGGTGAGGATGTCCCTGAGCCCCTCACTTAGTCTCTTTGCGTTGTGTTTGTGTTGGTGTAAAGAGAGATTGAGAGTTTATTTTGGAAGCTTGCCTACTGTCTAACCATGGAGCTTGTGGCAAAAGAGGGCGCTTCTCAGGTCCGCACTCTGTACAAATTTATTTTTACTGGATTTTTTTGCATCAGGCATTCTGGTTTTCATATGATGTACATAAAAATGGTTTGGATTGATATTTAGCGATCATGTATTAAAAACCTGTCCATATTACTCTAGGTTTTTAATGTAGGTGATCTTTTACAATAGTCAATAGAATTTTGTTGATAAGGCATAAAGGGTACTTAGCCTAAGAAAATTAAAAGTGTTTGTATACATAGGCCGTTTTCACATGCCATATATATTGAATGATTGCACGGGTATAGGTTTCCCTACACCAAGGCTTGGACTAGCATTTCTAGAATTTTCTCTTTGATGGTTTGGGGTGACTGGCATTAGATAGTACCTGTTTACATCATGTATAGGCATGGCAATATGCCCATGGCTTTGTGCTCGTTATTCTGTGTACTGACTCAAAATGATTAGGATATTGCTGCGGGGATAGGTCGCTAATTCCAATACAAGGCAATGTACACCTAGGGTATAGCTACATACTGACTGGGAATGTTGTGATAATTGTTTAAAAAAAGAGGGACTGAGTCCGACGAGCCTGTGATTGCATTGTAATGACTGGTTTTTTTGAGAAGCTGGTAGTGTTATCATGGTGTCACATTGATGATAAAGTGCACTATATAATATGAGTTACATTGCATACCATGATGGAGATGCCGTGAATAAATATTCTAAATTTCATAGTTTTTTTCACTTAAGGCATGGCTTATCTACACTAGTTGGTATAATTTTCAAATAACTTTGGCTCATCATACTCAAACTTAATATAGAGGAGTTGATATGTTTTGATGAGTACTTTTTTGTCTAAGCCAAGCAACTGACAAACTGTTTAAAGGTATAGAACGATGTTTTTTTGAGGGATACATCTAAAGCTAAGAACAAAAGTTACTATAATTCGACTAATAGTTCTAAAGATGGAAGTGGAAAGAGATATACCGCATTTACCTGAGGAAAGGTGTTTGACTAAATTACACCACATTAAGTAAAAGAATAACATAATTGCTATGTAAAATCTTGATGGAAAATGATTGAGAAGTAGGCACAAAATAAAATTTGAATTAATGGTGGTATTAAGTCACTTGGATCAGAAGGGGTGGTGGCCTTCTGATCAGAATGATACATATGTAAATAACTATTTAAGCAATATTAAAAATTGGCTTATATAGAAACCATACATATAGCTACCATAATTCCAAGGGGTTATGGTTTTTTTACAAGCTTTAAGAATTTTTTTTACAAATTAAAATACATTTACACTTTGGACGTTTGTTTAAAGGAAAAAAGTTGTAAGATGGACACGGATAACATTTGATATAGTTCGACGTTGACCCTATAGAATGCATTCAAGACTAACACATCCATTCTCTTGATTGAATTGATGCAGGTGAGGACTCTATCCTTTCTTGGATTTTTAAAGCTTGAAGGAAATGTCTATCCATGATTACACTGGCTCATACTACTTGGGAAGTACTTCTTTGATGGGTTACTATCATTGTATACTAGAATGAGGCCTCATTCTTATATACAATGTACAAAGATAATTCTAACACTGAGTTGTTTTTGTACTAATCTTTGCCCTTCTCTAAAGCCAACTATCTTTTGAATGTTAAAGTTCATTTATGTCTTATTATTTAAGTAAAAACAGCTACACACATATGTCACTTTCATCTATGGATTACTGTTCTGAGAATGGTTAATTACTACTATATAACACTACATGGATGGTAGGCATAAGCCAAAAAGGTTTTAAGTAGGACATGGATAACAACTGATAGGCTCATTGACACCTGTAATACGTATTCAAAGCTAACAAATCTGTTGTCTTGTTTATATGGATGCAAGTGAATACTCTATCTTTACTTACGATCTTTTTGGCTTAGCTGTTGTCCATCATTGTTGCACCTGGCCTCTTTCACTTTAGAATAATTTTTTCTTGACTATATTATATACAAAACACTAGAATGATACCTCATTCTCACTATGATATACAAAAATGAATCAAAGACTGAGTTGTTTTTGTTCTAGTCATTGTCCTTTGTCTAAAGCCAACTATTTTTTGAACTGTTATGTTCTTTGTGTATAAGTATAAGTCTAAAAATAGCAACACACATGTCTTAAACACAAGGTTTTCCCAGAAAGTTGGGAAACTAGGACGCTGGCCTTGGAGATTTTGTCTATAGGCTTTGATGGACCCACTGTCTATAATTTTAGTGTTAGGTAGTCTTTCCTTGTCTTTAGACCGGATTCCTACTCATAGCTATTGTAGTCTTTGACTCTGTTGGTTCTCTGTTGCAAGTTTATCCAAAATTACTTACCCTTGTGTAATTATTTTGATTCTTATGATTTCACAAACATTTTACCTATAAACGAACTACTCTTGGATGGACGGTTTGTTTGAGAACTATCCATAGAAACTGGTTAAAAGCATGAAAAACTTCTACGACTGACTATGAACCGCATCCATACTATTCTCTACTAGCTAACAAAGACTTAACACTCCTACTGGAGTATAATCCTCTCTGTTAACATTGTCACTTATAGCTCCAATGAGACTTATGGAGTTTCTAATATGATACATCTCTTTGGCTTCAGACTTGACTATTCTATCCTCATCCACTCAATGAGGTAGTAGGCCCATACTCAATGGGCCTAATGTCTACTCATTGAGTATGGTGCTTGGGTTAGGGCATGCGTGCATGCACACACGTGTGCGCGCGCGTGCGCACACACACACACACACACACACACACACACACACACACACACACACACACACACACACACACACACACACACACACACACACACACACACATGTCACTTTCATATGCGGCTTACTGTTCTAAGAATGGATACTTGTTGGTATTTAACACTACATGGATGGTAGGTAAAAGTTAAAAAGGCTTTACATAGGACATGGAGAACAATTGATAGGTTTGTTGACACCTGTAATATGTATTTAACACTAAAAATCTGTTGTCTTGTTTATATGGATGCAGGTGAGGACTCTACCTTTACTTAGGAGCTTTTTGGATTAGCTGCTGTCCATCACTATCAAACTTGGCCTCTTTCACTTACGAATAAGTTGTTCTTGACTATCTTATGTATGAAACACTAGAATGATACCTCATTCTCACTATGATGTACAAAAATAAATCAAAGGCTGAGTTGTTTGTGCTAATCATTGTCTTTTGTCTAAAGCCAGTTGTCTTTTGAACTATTATGTTCTTTTGTATATAAGTATAAGCCTAAAAACAACAACAATAACAAAACACACACACACACACACACACACACACACACACACACACACACACACACACACACACAATTGCATGAGTCTTTTCTCAAGATTCACTACATAAATGGACAAAGAGCATGGTTTAGAATTAATAAGACCCTTTGTCATCACCTTTATATCTCAATTAACCCATCATTACATGATCACACAGGCAACTATCACAATAAAAACACATGTTTGGATGCTCAGGCAAAGGTAAGATATGGTTGGCTAAAATTACACTGAACTCCTTGGTTCGGGTGAGTGGTTAAAATATCCTCTTAGGGGTAGGCCAAAATGGGGATACAAAAATATTTTACGATGTGGTAGAAAATACATCGCTCGAAAAATCCACGCTTTATTAAGTGTTTCACATAATAATACTGTGGCCCTAAGCCCAAGGATTCCTTTACCATTGCCAGACGGATATTGTTTCGAAAATGTTCTCGATCTCAGAGGGTCACTTGTGTCACTCTATTTTAATATGTCCACCATTTTGTCTGCGCAACCGAAGTTCCTAATAGAGGGAATAGAAGACACTCATATCAGAATATGGAGTTTCTCCTGATGGACTCGCTTGACTGCTGCAGATGAGCAATGGCTATTGCTAATGTCTGATCTTGACTATAAGTCATAGATGATGAAGTATAAGGCACAGCTTAAGACAAGATATTGAAGAAACTAGTAAAGTGTTGAATAAACTCTTAAAAATTGCTCAGTCTGTTACAGTGCACTCTGGATTATAATACTCTTGTCCTATATAGACCCACAAAGAAACCTCTACCTAGTGACTATCTTTACTAAAAGCCCACATTTCTCTCTAAAAACGTCGGTGCTATGAATATTTTGTCTGCAAAACCATCCAGATTTGGAGACCATATCTCATAAGAAATTTTTATGTTAAATCGAGCCTCGCATCGACTTGGCTAAAATAGCCTAATAAGTTCAAGTGGCTACTATTGCAAAAATACTAGCTTTCAAATCTTCACTACTAGTTTCCTCTAGCAAAAAAAGGGTGGCTCTTTGAAGCCTTTAAAAAAAAATATTCACCTAATTTTTTTGCTTTCTAAAGACCCTATATACTTTCAACTAAATTTATATCTTTGCCTATAAAATCTTATATAGCTTTGCTATTGTTTTTAACCCTCTTCAACATAAAAACTACGCGTATAACTTTCTGTTGCACTTTACCCTCTACACAAAACCTGAGCGTTTGCAGATACGTAGCTATACTGCACACGATTTAGTTTAAAAAATACACATGATGCTCTACCAGATCCTACACTGATAAAATCCCAAAAAACATGGCTTTATGAGATCCCTCAAATGCAAGAAAGACTGGAAGAAAGCCTGCGATAAAGAGAGAGCTGCAAATTTTGGGTCCCTTCAACTACAGTTGGGCATCAAACTCTATAAAACCTTCACAAAATTGGAACAAGTGAGTACTACACTCACTTAGCATTGTTGTGCTGTGTTTTCAGCCCGTGTTTTTAGCTTGTGTCCACCCTGTAAGAAATTAAGACTGCAACATGCCTAAGGGAAAGGAAAAAACTGTGGTGGAGTCGTTGTCTTCTCTAAGTCTACAAGTTATTTATTTTTGCATAAATTTGTCAGACGTAACTGTATGATAGCTACTACATGCGGCTATAGGTTCTAAACTTCCTCATACATATGAGTTTCAATTTCGCATTACGAATTGTGTGACCGTTATCATGCTGGTTCATCATGACATGCTATGATAACTAATCGCTAACACTAGGCTTATACGAGAATCGCCAAGCACTTGATATAATAATAGCCATAGATTCTACATGAGAACAGTTCTTGTTAACCTTCTGAGATGTTTTTTGTGACTTTAATCATGCTGGTTCATTGAATCCGTTCCTATAAGAATGGTTCTATGGATGTATGGGTTTACATAATGAAGCTGATAGGTGTATTGTCTCATGGTGGACTATCATAAGCTGATTGCTGCACTTTTCTTTATGGGTGTTTCTAGACTCTCTCTTGGATTTGTCTAGGTAGGTATGTTTAAGCATAGAGGAATCCTATGATCTAGGTATATTGACAAATAGTGTTCTTTCTTTGAGTTTTGATTTTGGCTGTAATATGGGGTGGCTACTCTGCTTGACCAGTAGCAAGGTTGGACCTAAATTCCTTGCTTGATAAGGATGTTTGGGGCAACATAGTGGGAAACTATTAAACCTATTTTCTTGCTTTAGATACTACAATGGCTGAATGAATTCTTGGCTGGAACTTGGAAGATTCTAGTTAAATATACTACTTGATGGATAGCTTGATGTAAGTTTGTGTTTGCTTCTGGGAAAACCTTGTGTCTAAGAAGTACCGAGGTTGGCTATGGCCAAAGATCATAAAAGGCATGTGGTGGTGGATCAACCCATGGCTTCATTTCCTTAGGTCTGATTACCTTTATTTCTTGTTCTGATATACTAGACATGGCACCTTGTAGAATATGCATGGTTACAATTGTGGCTGCTCCTTGCTGATTTACTATGAGATTTAAGAAAGGGGTTAACCAGTTCATTCATAGATTGTTGATGCTATACCCCAGAGTTTGTTATAATCCACGTATACTCTACTCCTACTTTAGATAGTTTTCTCCTGTGTTTTCTTCTGTAAAAGCCTTTTGTCTAAGAAGTACTGAGGCCGGCTATGGCCAACGATCAAGAAAGACATATAGTGGTGGACCAACCCATGGCTGCATTACTTCATGTCTGATTACCTTTAATGCTTGTTTTACTAGGCAATGCACCATTTAGAACATGCATGGTTACAATCATAGCACCATTTAAAACATGCATGGTTTTACTAGGCAATGCACCATTTAGAACATGCATGGTTACAATCATAGCTGCTCCTTGCTGATTTACTATGAGATTAGGAAGGGGCTAACCAGTTCATTTTAGAGATTGGTGATGCTATACTCCTGGGATTTTTTTTCGCGAATACTCTACTTCTATTTTAGACAGATTTCTCTATAAACTGATTGCTTTGGTTTGAAAAACTTAATTCCTTTCAGCTTATGTTAGTGCAGTACATACAATCAAGTCTGCTCCCTGTACAAATGGTTTGAGAAGTGCTTACTAGCTCTATTAGGTCTCTAAGATTTCACAACCTCTTGCTGCTTGTTGGTTTATGGCAAGGGGTAAGTTTAGTAGGTTTGGATATATATGGGTTTCCCTTCGGTTAACTGAATTTAGTCTATCTGGTAACTATACGTTAGCTCCATAGGCTAGTGAGCCTGTTATCATTCATTTGGGCACCTTGCTGCTGTACCTTGCATATGTATGAGCATTCTTGCATAGTCTTCTTTTAATTATCTATCGATACTATTACACCCAAATACAAGAGGTTCCCCCGAGGGATTCACCATGGAAAACTTATCGCACCACATAAGTGTAGGGGAGGGGGGTATTTTTACAAGTTACATAAGCGTATAAGTTAGGGGCAGGCCCCCAATAATTTATCTCCCAAGATTAAAAATAAGGGAGGGGAGTATCATATCTAGGAGGGGGGGGGGGGGGGGACTTGACCCGAGTTGATTACTTGTAATGATTGGTCATTGGTGTGCACTAGAACTCGGATGAATTTTGGAAATTCTTTTATCAGGTCACATATCAAATTTTGCATTAAGCCGGTCATAGATAAGGGTTGACTTGGAGCAAGCCAAGGGTTGATTTACAATAGCTTTGGATGGGTCAGAATTGGACGAGTAGCTAGAGTGCAGGCTGATCATACACATATTTTGAAAGTCAAACTAAGACACACTGAGGGTACATTTAGTTATCAACAAAAGTGGTTCCTTAGTACATTGCCAATCACTATGCTACACACTCTTCGACTAGTTTTACTCAGTTAGATCATGTGAAACCTAAATTTTATATGTAAGTTAGGGGTATGATAGTTTTCTTCATTGATTGTCATATAAGCATAGAAAGGGGGGTTATATTCCCTATATGAGTCGTATATAGGGGTTTTATCAAATTTGTCCGCTCGCAGGTGGCGTCCAATTTTGTATATAGAGTGAATCCCCCAGGGAGGTTCCAGCCTTAAGTTACCTTCCCACATGGTTACATTCAAGGCTACTCCCTGTTGATTTATTGTGTGAGCATTATGAGATTATGAAAAATGTGACCCAGTGCATATCAGAGATTGATGATGCTATACCCCTGCATTGGTGGTTTTGTTTTTAGGCACAGTTGAGATGGCTACACATCCGGGATGGTGGGGCTTTTTTAATGATGATGATTCTCTCGGGTTTGTCTAAAATCAAAGACTATACACTTTGCTGAATATGACTAGGAGGGTCTAGTTATGTTGTCTACTTACACATTCTATCCCTATATAAATGATGTGAGAAGTAATGGCCGATTTGCCAATGGACTTACTAGCTCTGATAAGAATCTTAGATTTCACAACCTTTTGCCATAGGTTATTTTATGACAAGGAGTAAGTATAGTGAGCTCGGACATATATGGTGCTCTCTTTGTGTACAGTTGGTGCTCTATGTGTGTGTCTCTGTTGCGGGAAGCGTCTAAGGCATGCTATTACCATAGGGATAGTGAAATTTGTGGTGGTTGATCCACCTACAATGGCTTCTCTTCAGGTCGGAACTGTGGATACTGTTTGACTTTCTGGTTATTGAAAGACAGCTTGTTCATTGTTGCTCTTGTTTGTATATACTGATCAATTGTAGGACAGTAAGCTTGAAAGTACATAGGAGTGTGATGGGTAGCAACATAGTACTGGTTATATACATGCCTTGTAGGACTCAACTATTTTGCGGACACTTGATGATACATGGGCTATATGACTTGGGATGAGGATGAACTAGGCTTTATTCTGGTCTACTGGCATGAGAATTCTTGCATAGATGTTGCTCTATTGAACATATACACGCCTTAGTTAACTATTGACATGGAAGTAGGCAAGCATTCAGCTTTTGTAAACTGCTCATGCTCATACATAATCCCCTACTTCCTTATACATTTGGGAAGATTAGATGGAAATTTTGTACCAACTCTATCAAAGTTGGTTTAAAGGGTATACTGCTTTTTTGATTACCTAGGAGGATAGTTGGAAATGTTCTGATTACCTAGGAGGATAGTTGCAGACTAGTTGAATCATCTGACTAAGTAGTCAGTCCTCTAGGTGTTTGGAGAATTGTGTTTTTTCCCCCACTGATATCAGGGTGACCCTATGTAAAATCATATGACGGCATGTGGAAAGCTGCTTGCCTGTCTGCCTAGTGCTAGCATGTAAATCTTGGTTGTTTATGGAACATGCACAACTTCCTATATATTGGTTCATGTTGATTGTTGGGGCATGATTCTCTCCTGCTAGATTACACTATGTTTGAACTTAGTCTACTGCTATGAATATGATAAATTGATACACAATTAAAATTTGATGATGAGACTTGATGTGGTGGTTATGAACCTGCACTTACACAACTAGAAGGCAATTTAGTGGCATGACGCTGATGGATTTTTTGATAGCCTCACGACACAAGATGAAGACTTAAGGTCAATGGACCTTATGGTTTGTTAATGGTTAACCCATACCGATTACTTGGTATAGGTAACATGGCTAGGTGCTTTTACTAAACTATGGATGTATCATGGTAAATAATATCAGGTGTAATAGATTCCCGATTTTGTTGGAATTAGGGTTGCAGAGAAACACACATAGCTTGGAGAAGACGAAGGAAGCTCAAGGCACACAATAGAGAGTGTGTTACTTAGTGTGCAATGGAAAGATAGATAGCCCTAGAGATGGGCGTATATACAATGCACGGGGGAAAAAACCTCCTAAAGAGGGAAAAAATCCCCCGGCGGTCCTAGTGTGTTCACACACATCACTACCACATGTATATGGTAACAAATCCCCCCTAGAGTGATGCGGTGAACGAGAGCTGGCAAATGAGTAAAGGGAAGTGCCATGCCTTGAGGACACGATCACTCCACAAAGGGGAGTAAGCCCAAAGCTTTGCGGAAAGCTTCAAGCTTCTCATGAGACAATGCATTTGTGAAAAGATCTGCAAGGTTGTCCTGTGTTGGCACATAAGCCAAGCTGATCTCTCCTGCTGAGAGCCTCTCCCTGAAATAGTGGTAATGCATCTCAATGTGCTTTGTGCGAGCATGAAAAACTGGGTTCCTTGCAACTGCCAATGCACTCTGACTGTCAGTGTAGATAGTGTTGGCAGTGTCCTGTCCAACACCCAAATCAGCCATAAGGCGTCTGAGCCATACACACTCAACCGTAGCTGTGAAGACTGCCCTGTACTCAGCCTCACAACTCGAAGTGGCCACAGTAGGTTGCTTCTTGCTCAACCATGATATACATGAACTGCCAAGCATGAAACAAAAACCACTTGTGGACACTCGCGTGTCAAAACAACCAGCCCAATCTGAGTCCGAAAAAGCATGTAAGTCTGGCGGCAATGATCCCCCCTTGGGATAAAACAAGCCAAGATGTAAAGTGCCACTAAGGTAGCGGAAAATACTCTTGACAGCCTGCCAATGCTTAGACCCTGGGTCATGCATAAATCTGCTGACCTGTGAGACTGCAAACTGAATATCCGATCTCGTGTTGCATACATAAATGAGGCAGCCAACAGCAGTTTGGTAAAGAGTGACATCAGCAGGATCACCAGCATCATGTAGACTCAACTTCAAACCTGTTTCCATGGGAGTGGCAATAGGTTTGCAATCCTCAAGTCCAAACTTACATAGCAACGTCTCTATGTAACTTTTCTGACACAAGGCAATAACACCATCACACTTCTTAAACTGTATACCCAAATAATGATGCAACAGCCCCAAATCTTTCATCTTGAAAGTAGCATTCAAATCAGCCTTAAATTCAGCAATATGTCTCTCATTTGGTCCAGTGATCAGCAAATCATGAACATAAAGAACCACAATGAGAAGTACATCACCCTCACGCTTTACATACAATGTGCTTTCTGTTGGACTATTACGAAAGCCTTGTTTGACCAAATGAGTGTCAGCTTTCTCATACCAAGCACGAGGAGATTGCTTCAACCCATACAAATCCTTGTTACATTTGCACACTTTGTCCTCTTGTCCTTTTATGACAAAACCGCGAGGCTGCGTTACATAAACTTCCTCAAATATGTCACCATTCAAGAAAGTAGTAACAATGTCTGATTGATGTACATCCCAACCAAAATGAGCTGCCAATGCACATAGAAAATGCATAGTAGTCATACGACAAGTGGGGGCAAAAGTCTCTTCATAATCTATGCCTTTTTGCTGTGCATAACCCTTTGCAACAAGTCGAGCCTTATGGCGATCGATCTCACCATCCGGCTTGCGTTTCAACTTGTAAACCCACTTCGTACCAATGGCCTTTTTGCCAGGAGGCAAATCACATAAAGTCCATGTGTCATTTTCTATAAGTGCATCATATTCTGAATGCATGGCAACCATCCAATTTTTTGAATTTTGTGCTTCATCAAAAGTCAGAGGCTCCTCAACATCATGTAAGCTAGACACAGCCAAAGCATAACAATCTGATGCATAAGATGCATGGCGAGAGCCTGAACGAGTACGAGTAGACAAAGGTGCATCCAATTTACTGTCACGCAAAGTGTGCACCAGCCATTTTGGCATACCTCTAGCCTGCTCATTTTCAGCCCTTTCCCATCAAGTACATCATGTACATCTGCATCAGTAATAGGCTGATCTAAACATTTTCAGAAACCCCAATAGGCTGTACATTTGCCTCATTGTAACTTACATTCATATTTCCACCACTGAAAAGAGGCAACAAAGTGTCATAAATGTCCTGTGAGCTTACATTACTGTCTCTAGTACATGACAGCAAGGGCTGAATAGAATCTTCCACAAACACTACATCCCGTGAAACCAGAATACGTTTTGTTTGCGGATGATACAACCTGTAACCTTTGCTTTCATCATTATAACAAACAAAAATACATTTGACAGCCTTATTATCCAATTTTTTGCGCTGCACTTGTGGCACCAAAGCATATGCCAAACAGCCAAAACACCCATGTGCTCAATAGAAGGTTTTCTATCATGCCATGCTTCATATGGAGTAATAGACTGCAAAGCTTTCGTAGGACACCTGTTAAGTACATAAGTGGCACACATGATGGCCTCAAGCAAAAAAGAATGCGGTAAAGCTTGACTTTTCACCATACATCGTGCCATTTCCGTCAGTGACCTGTTTTTCCTCTCAGCAACACCATTTTGCTGAGGTGTGTAAGGCACTGTACATTGCTGTTTTATCCCACGACTAGCCAGAAATGCATTAAATTCATGAGACATATACTCCCCCCCTCGATCGGAACGGAGGGTGCCCATAGTACATTTCGAGACATTTTCAGCCATAGCCAGAAATTGTTTAAAGCACATAAAAACTTCGGACTTCGCTTTAAGCGGAAATACCCATGCATGCCTGGAGTAATCATCAATGAAAGTCACGAAGTACAGGTATTGCCAAGGACGGAGTTTGCATGGCCCACAAACATCACTATGCACAAGCTGCAACCTGCATGTGGCCCGATGAACCATCCTTTGGAAATTTAGGACGCTGCATCTTACCCAAAATACAGCCTTCACAAACATGTTTGATAGGTGCTTCAAGAGGTGGCAAAGAAGCAACCATATCAGATTTCTGCAAACGCAGTAAACTGGCAAAATTCAGATGACCAAAACGTGTATGCCAAAGTTTTGCATCTGAAATAGCCCTTGAATCTGCAATAGCATTTGCAAAATTTTGTCCACACTTGTCATACAAAGTGAGCTTATATAGCCCACGACACAAAAACCCAGATGCAAACATTTCATCACCAAAATGAGATCATTGAAACTATGATACATCTTTGTCATCCACAATTTGACTACAAGTCCAAGACTAGCAAGTTGGATACAGACAAGAGATTCTTCTTGATCCCAGGTACATAAAGTGCATCAACAAGTGTGAAGGAACTACCATTAGCAGCAGTGAGCACAATCTTTCCAACTCCCTGAACTGGATAAGAGGCGTTGTTGGCACAAGTGACTGAATTCCCATGAGGGGCAGACTCAGAGAGGTAAACAATTCATGATGTGAGGTAATGTGCTTTGTAGCACCACTGTCGAAATACCACACATGTGAATCTGCAGCAACTGACAAGAATGCATCATGGACAGCAGGATTGTAAGTGCACTCTACGCTAAAAGCCCATTCTGCATCAACATCAGCATTACAGTCTCCTTTCACAGAAGACTCAACAATGGCTGCATTTGTAGTGGAACCAGCATTTGCAGTGGAACCACCCTCTTTCTTCTTAGCCTCTTTGGCCTTCAACTTAGGACACGACTTGATCAAGTGATCATTGGCTTTACAATAATGGCAACGCATCTTCTTTTTTCCCTTATCACCAAAATTGCCAGACGAAGTACTGCCAGCAAAAGCATTAGGAACAAAATTTTTGCCACTCGCAACAGAACCATAAGAAGTGGCTGCATTACTGTTACCACCCTTTATTTGAGAAGCAATAAAAGCCTGTTCAACTACACGCTGCCTAGTCCTGTTTTTTCTAAAAAGTGACTCTTGCAATAGCAATGTGCATAACGCATCAAACTTGACAACTTTAGGATTTCCTTGGGTCATCAGTCTCCAAGTACTAGCAAAATTCTGGTAGGAGTCTGGTAAGGCATCAAGAACAGTTTTGCACAAGGGAACTGTTTGAAATGACTTCACCTGTAGAAATAAGTTGCTCATTGATATCCTTGACACTAGCAAGGAAAGTGTCCATATCATCTTCCTCATGCATAATCTTCGACTCCAGCTCTTTACGCAGCAAAGCAATTTTAGCCTCATTGCGGCTTGCATAAAGACCTGCTAGAATATCCCAAGCCTGTTTTGCAGATTTTGCTGAACGGATGTGAGGAACAATGGTACGCTTCACAGACAACGCAATCAATGCATGAGCCGGCACATCCTTAACATCCCAACGAGCTTGTTCTGCCGTAGGCAAAACAACTTTAACAGCTGCAATCCTTGCAGCAAGACCTGCAACATCCTCAACATCGCCTACATCCTCAGAACCAGGACGTACATCAATGCCCTGCACAATGTTCTAGACACCCTTTGACACAAGAACATGTTGTATCATATAAGCCCACATAGGGTAGTTGTCCCCATCCAACATGTCCTCAACAGAAAACATCTTGAACACATCTGTGTTGTTGTTGTCAGCCATGGTAAATGTTGCACCTGATGTGAAAACTGCCCGAAAATAGGAGAAATGGAGCGGGAACAACCTGTGCTATATAGCACAAACCGTAGAAGACTATAAGGCACCTGTTATGCAGAAAACGGCACTGACAGAAATTCTGCACAAAATGACGAAATAGCCTGTGCAGTACTACTTGTAGTGGAAACGGAGGCCGAAATGAGCCCAAATGAAAATTCTGAGCAGACCAAGCTCTTCGAGCTTACCCAAAATTTTTGTCGACCTGCGAACGCTCACCAAAGCTCACTGTGAAATCGGAGAAAGTGAGCAGGCGTGTGCTGGAGCAGCAGCTGGCGACTAAGCCGGGGAGGACGTGACCTGCTCTGATACCAATTGTTGGAATTAGGGTTGCAAAGAAACACACACAGCTTGGAGAAGACGAAGGAAGCTCAAGGCACACAATAGAGAGTGTGTTACTTAGTGTGCAATGGAAAGATAGATAGCCCTAGAGATGGGCGTATATACAATGCACGAGGGAAAAAACCTCCTAAAGAGGGAAAAAATGCCCCGGCGGTCCTAGTGTGTTTACACACATCACTACCACATGCATATGGTAACAGATTTGAGCTGAAGGTCTTGGAAATGTTGCAACTGCATAAATTTCTCTGCTGTTGTTTTGTGATAGATACATGAAGGATAATCTTCTAAGTTTGAGGCTTCTCTTATGATTAGAATGCATGGGCATTCGTATCTCCACTCCTACCTTATAAGATAGCTTAGTATGGATATAGAGCTTCTGAAGCCATGCTAATGTGACATGTTACTGTGATTACTAACGGACTAAGACTACTACCTTTGCTAAGTTTTTTTTTATTGCACAAATAAGACGGATAATCCAACCATCTGACATAGCAGCTATCATAACAGCAGTCATGCTGATATCTACCTTCTACTGGAAGTGTTAGGGACTGTCTATTGATCATTAGAGTAGATTTGTTTTGTAAGAAGAGTTAGCTAATGAAATGAAGTTGTTTGATAATGCGTCTAGATAAGAACTTCTTTTCTTTGCTATATGGGATACCCATATGGTCTACTGCTATGTATTAGATTTGATAAATCTATGGAATTTTTGCTGTTAAATTATGCTACTAATAGCTGCAATTATGACATAAGAGTTACGATTCTCCAATTTGAGACTAAATTCTTTTAGCACATATGGTTTTTTGCTTTGCGAACAGTAGGCTGTTTTTTACATCACTGTGACATGGATAACAATTGGGATACCCATGCATCACTTGTACACAATAACAATGCTAACTGAGCGTTTTCTTGTTGCTATGGGTGCAGGTGAGGGCTACCTTCTCCGATGAAAAAAATATACTATTTTGTTATGGTTGTTGAGTTGAAGTTTATCTTTAAAATCATGGAGTGGCAAGACTCCATCCAGGAAGATCTCTTCCTTCCTTTACCCACTGGGTTTCCCCTCATCTTTGTAAAAAATTTATTTTCAATAGCAAATAAGTCATTTGTACAAATTCCTCTGTACTTGCCTAGAATTATTGGTTTGTGAACATATAGTGTTCTTTTGCGAATATGTATCTATTTGTAACTACCACACACATACATACACACACACATACACACACAAAATTACATGAGGTCTTTCACTTGACTCATCTCTTAAATTTGACAAAAAGAAGCCTAGATGATAAGTATTTTGGGATCCCTTCATCTACATCTCTATTAAACCTGATTGATATAGTGAGCTGTTGCTATGGCAAAAACCAGTTCTTGACTGTAAGCCATAATAGGATAGATACACCTGAGGAGCAAATAAGCTGATATGTTAAAACTTGAGAAAAGTTACTCCATACTAATACTATGGACGTGGTTGTGTAAAAATGTCATCTGTCTTTTATAAACCCACCTTATGACTTCGAGTCAAAATTGGAAATAATAAATGATTACCTAAAATTGCTGTCTCTTAGTAATGTAACTCACACCGTTAAGATCGGGACATGAATACTGTACCCTAGTGGATAGCTGTATGACAAAAGCTAATTGTAGGGTTCTGGTGAATAGATAATGGGTTGTGTATGATCAACCAGGGCTAGGTACAATAAGCACGTAATGGTTTACGGGCCGGGTATTGATCGCGTAAGTGGTTTTTTTTTCGGTTGCCATGGTGTAACTTGGGTCTATATGACTTGACCTTGCATTTTAACTTTAAAAAAATTTCTCTGCTGTATACACATAAGAATAATTAGTAGCGTTTAAAGTCTTCTCTGCATTGTGTTTCATGCTTCCTGCTACACGCCACCGCCTGTGTGCTAGGGTTTGGTTTGCAAGGGATTGCAGCAGCGTGTGTGGTGCGACTTTGTCTGGAACAACCGGATCTCTTGCTGGGGAAAATCTGTCATAATAATAAATATCTAATTCTTCTAAATGATTTTCTCATGTTAAACTGATCATTCAATATGGGGAAGTGCCAGGGGAAAAAAATCTAGAATATTGGTTAAGCTAGCAGACCGGCCACAATAGGGATCCAAAGGGGGGGGCCATCTGCAAAAGGGCCATGTGCAACAATGGGCTAAAAAGACCCTAAGGTTCAGCCCATTAAGACTTCCAAAATGCTAAGGTTCCAAAATTCAAAGGTTGTGTCCAAAGGTCAACCATGGGGGAAATGGATGCTTTGTGTGTGTCCCAAAAGTCTTTTCAAATCCTTACATAGGAGGGGGCGAGCCTAGCTTGTAGGGAATGAGAGAGAAAGTCACACACACACACACACACACACACACACACACACACACACACACACACACCACACACACACACACACACACACACACACACACACACACACACACACACACACACACACCACACACACACACACACACATACAACACACACACACACACACACACACACACACACACACACACACACACACACAAGCTCCCTTTACACAAAGGGAATGAGGGACACATGTCAGCTCCCTAGCCTAGATGCCCGTGTACCCAATTCCTATTGGATGGCCTTGGAGGTGGACCAATGAGAATTAGGCTAGAGTAAATCTAGTTAATTAATTTAAAAAAACTTAATAAAAGAACCAATGAGAATTATATCCTCTAGAAGACTATTGGACAGTCTCCGAAGGGGTCCAATGTGCATTCAACAGCCCAATGGCTTGCCTGATTCCTATTGTCCAGGAGGAAAAGGGGTCCAATGAGAGTTTAGTTGAATTATTAAATTACCTAAAGCTCTCACAAAAGGGGAAAGGGGGACACATGTCAGAAGGCTATCACTTATACTGCTTGATTACCATTGGCTAGGCCTGGGGAGGTTCAATGAGAGTAGAGCATGAGCAAATAGCAAGAGGGGTCGACCAAGAGAGAGAGGGGGCTGATTTTTGCAAGGAATTATCACACACACACACTCACACAATCTCATGTGTGAAGTAAAGAAGACTCTCTCTCCTTCTCAAGCTTTAATGGAAAGCTTACCACCTACTCCAAGATTGTGAGAAGGGAGGCCTACACCAACAACTCTTGGATTTGTGATGCAAATCCAACCAAGAGCCAAGCTTCAATGCATGCTCAATTCCTCTACCATGCTAATTACTAAGCTAAGCTATGCTAGTATGAGTGATTATGTGAGGAGATGTACATCTTTCTCGTAAGAATACTCCTTCTTCCTCTCAATCTACTCTCATACCTGCTAGCTCTCACCATCTTTGAAGGTGTGTGAGGTTTTGGGTCTGAGACCGGAGATAATTGATGTTGTGTTTGCTAAGTGTTTTGCTTAGTGCATGAAGCTTTCATCTTCATTGCACTAGCTAGTCTTGAAGGAACACAAAGAATTGTATTGTACAATGTCTCTCTTGATGGGAGAAACCATAATACAAAGCCTTTTGGAGGGGGAAGTGGCTGCATGCAAATCCGGTCCTCAACTGTTGTCAATAGTTTATTTTCTCTCTCTTTTGAAAGTATTGTTCATGCTATCTAACTAGGTGTTATGATTTTTGTTGCTCTCTCCACCCAAGCACTCTTGTAATTCTCATTAGGAATCTATTCTAATGAAATGACCACTATGTTCATGCTAATTTCCGCTACACACAAGTTTTTAGGCCATTAAATGTTACATTGGTATTAGAGCAAAGGTTTCTCTTCTTGCTCAAGAAGGGAGGTCCTCAAGGTAGTTATAAATGGTTGGTATTATGAATTGCATGTGAGTAAGTAGAATAGGGATTTTTCAGCCTTGCAGTGCGCTTGCCTTCGTGCAGTTAACGGGGCATCACCGCCGAGAGCTATGGTCTTAATAGCGGAGTCCTACGCAGCTTGCCTACGGCTTAACCACTATTGAGCTATTAGAAGCTTGACAGGAGCCGGTGCTGTTTTGGTGTTGAACGACCCTTTCTTCTATTCCTTGCAATTAATGGTCTTTGAGCCACGGGTACAGTAGCTTGAGTGCTTTTTCTAAAGGGGTAAAGAGGAGTAGCAACTAGGGCTTGAAGTGTCAAAGTAAACCTAAAAAGTTTACACTAAAAGTTGTTAGAATGGCTGACAATAGTAAAGAGAGTGAATTAATGTTGATAACTTTGATTTGCTAATGAGCAAGCTACTAATGATGCTCCGATGCTTGTTAACTATCTTGTTTCTAGGCTTCAACAAGCCATGGGCAATCCATCTCTCCAAAGTGAAGTGCAACGGCAGCTCCATGCTCATGGGATTCTCCAAGCTCACCACCATGACGAGAGAACACCTAGGAAGCCTCCTTGTGAGACTCCAAAAGAGGTCTCTCTCCGATTCGGGAAGAAGAAGAGAATCGATACGAAGGGCTCAAGAATTTACTTCTTGATGATGCATCTCCTTCCCAAAGGAGAACTCAAGAGCCTCCACCGAAGGAACGAGAAAGAAGTGAGTCTCCCGCCACCTCGCCGGAGATGGCTCCACGAAGACGGCAGGCTAACGCTCTCCATCACCACCAAAGCGGAGAAGACCATCGCACCTTCTCCATACCATAATTCAAAGACGGATGATAAAAAACAAGAGAAGAAAAAGGCGAGAAAGAGGACACCCTCTTCTCCATCTTCTTCATCCTCTTCCTGTTATGAAAGTGATGGTGAAGATGACGAAGATCAAGACAAGAAAAAGAGAAAGAGGTCACCCTCTTCTCCACCTTCTTCAAATTCTTCACCTTCTGAAGAAAGTGATGGTGCAACCTTTGAACCATCAAAAAGAAGAGGCCATAGGAAATCCTATGCCACACGGAAGAGGTCATCCAAGTGAAGAAGTTCAAAGAGGGAGGGAAGAGCATCTCTTTCCTTACCTATGATGGCACCTTTGGTGCTACGGACAAAGTCTTGGCCTTTATCCAACAGTTTCATGCGACGTTGGAGATGAGGGCTTCACGGAGTCCTCTAAGCTACGCCATGTAGCTATGCACTTTCAAAAGTCCGCCAGGCAATGGTGGTCTAGCCTACGAGCCAACGATGAAGCTCCACGAACATGGAAAGCTTTAAGAGCTTCCATTATGAAGCAGCTTGTCTTTGGCCACCGATGCCAAAGACAAAGTGCTCACCGAATGGCGAAGCTTAAATCTCTCTCCTATGAATCCATCCACAAATATGTAGACAAGTTTTGGGACCTACAACTCAAAGCCACTGCCTTCAAAAAGTTGGATTTTGGAGAGCAAAAGCAACAATTTTGTGTGGGCTTAACCGAAGAAATGGCGGAGTATGTCAACTCCAAAGGCCACGTACCATATCGGCGGGTAGTACACCATACTATGGTGGCCTCTCGAATCAATTTCTGGACGGGGGCTAAAAGAAATAATAATCCCATGAAAAACAAGGGTTCCAACGAGCCTAAGGGGAAGGACAATGTCCAAAAGTCTCCTCAGGGCAATCCCAACAAAGCTAAAGAGAAGGGAGTTTACAAAGGTTAAAAAAAACCTCTCCTAAAGAGCTTGAGCGTTATCGCAAGGATAACCGGTGTTTCAAGTGCGGCAAAAGGGCATGCGTACCGCGCTTGTCCCGAAAGAACAACCGCCAAGATGCTCCTAGAGCTACCTTGGTTGAAATCCATGAGGAGGACACTCACCAAAATCACCACAAAGGATCTCCTCTATGCCATGCTTGGGAAAGGTAAGAGAACATCATGCTTTTATTCTCTTTGACCCTGGTTCTACTCACAATTTTATATCTATAGAGTTGGCCACCAAGATAGACATACAAGCCTACGAGATGGGAGATGTCCTACCCGCAGACAATGCTTTCAAGGGGCAAGAAGCTTCAGTCACTCCCTTAATCGGGAAATTGAGGCTTCATGTCCAAAGCTATGTGGAAAAAGAGGACTTCTTTATCTCTCCTCTCAAGCATGAGGATGTAATCCTAGGGGCACCATGGTTTGATCGCATGATGTAATCCTAGTGGACAAAGAGGACTTCTTTATCTCTCCTCTCAAGCATGAGGATGTAATCCTAGGGGCACCATGGTTTGATCGCATGGTTGCCAATGTTAAATTCCTTGAAAGGAGAATCTCCTTTAAGTTCAGGGAAAAAGACATGTATATAGATGCTAAGGAAATGGGTAACACTATCCCCATTGTACATACACCAGCTTTCAACAAGTCAATAAAGAGCTCTATTTCCATGTACATGATTTTTGTTAAAGATTCTCAAAATGAACCTAATGCTTTAGCAAAAGAAAATAAAAGCAACCAAAAGGAATTAGAGTTATCCGATTTTCTCAAGGGGTTTCAATATGTTTTTATTGACGACATCCCTTGTGAGCTACCTCCTAAACGAGGTTATGATGACCATGCAATTGAACTTCTTCCAGGAAGTTAAACGCCTAACAAACCTCCTTATAGAGTTTCTCAAGATCAACAAGAGAGATTATGCGGCTAGTGCATGAGTTAGTTGAGAAGAGCATGGTTAGGCCTAGCTCATCTCCATTTTGCTCACTTGTGCTATTAGTGCAAAAGAAAGACAGCACATATCACATGTGTGTCGACTATAGAGCACTAAATAGGATCACTATCAAGAATAGATTTCCCGTTCCACGGGTAGAAGACCTATTTGATAAGTTACAAGGATCGACCTACTTCAGTAGGATTGACCTAAAAAGTGGCTATCATCAAATAAGGATAGGTGATCAAGACATTGTAAAGACCGCATTTCGCACCACATTTGGTCTTTATGAATACATTGTCATGCCTTTTGGCTTGACCAATGCACCAGCCACATTCAACTGCTTGATGGAGAAGCTGTTCACGCCTCATCGAACCTTCACTGGAGTGTTCTTTGATGATATTATCATCTACTCTAATTCATTAGACGAACACAAGCAACACCTCCAGGTAATATTTCAAGTTTTAAGAGAGAATAAACTTTATGTTAATCGAAAGAAAAGTGAATTTTTCTTGCAAGAGATTCAGTATTTAGGTCATATTATCTCTCAAGATGGCATCCAAATGGATCCATCAAAGTTAGAGGTAATAAAAGGATGGCCTAAACCAAAGAATCTTCATGAACTAAGAAGCTTTATAGGCATGTGTGCATACTATAGATGCTTCATAGAAAAGTTCTCACAAATTGCGGGACCATTGCATGACCCAACAAAGAAAAGCGTTAGGTACACATGGTCTGCTAAGGAGAACAATGCTTTCGAAAAGCTTAAAGAAAAGCTTATCTCTCAACCTGTGCTTACACTACCGGATCTCTCAAAACCATTTGAGGTCCAATGTGATGCTTGTGGTGATTGCCTTGGAGCTGTTTTGCTCCAAGAAGGGCACGCCATAGGCTATGAAAGTCGAAGGCTTGACCTTGTTGAACAAGCTCTAGGCATATATGAAAAGGAACTCCTTGTAGTTCTACATGCCTTAGACTCATGGAAGCACTATTTATTGGGGACTCCTTTCATTCTGCGAACGGATCACCAAAGTCTTAAATACTTCATGACGCAAACCAATCTCTCCGACAAACAAATGAGGTGGGAAAATTTCCTTTCGCAATTTCATTTCCATATTGCTCACATTGCTAGAAATCATAATCAAGTAGCTGATGCACTCTCAAGACGGCCGAGAGTGAATGCGGTTTCCATACCAACTCAAATTGATCTATCTTCAATGATAGATGAGTATGCTATTGATCCCGATTTTAGAGATGTGATTTCAGCCCTTGCATTGGGGAAGAAAGAAGAACCATTTACTTTACAAGATGGTTATCTTCTCTATGGCAATAGACTATGTGTTACTAACTCACTACGTGAGAAAGTAATGTATGAATCTCATGCTCCACCTTATGCGGGGAATACAGGGATTCAGTCTACCTTAAAGGGAATTGAAACATAGTTCTATTGGCCTACCATGAAAGTGAACATACAAGAGTATGTTTCTAAATGTGTGGTATGCCAAAAGACAAAATTTGATAGAGGGAAGCAACTTGGATTGCTTCAACCCTTGCCAATCCCTAATTCACCATGGGAGAGAATATCCATGGATTTTATCTTTGAATTGCCTAAGTCTATCCATGGGAATACGAGAATATGGACGATAGTAGACAGGTTTAGTAAACAAGCTCATTTTATACCTGTCAAAAAGACTATCAAAGCCCATCAAATGGCAACCCTCTTCATTTCACAAATTTTCAAGTACCATGGCTTGCCAATGTCCATAGTGTCGGATAGAGATCCTAGAATGACCAGTAATTTCTGGAAGGGTCTCTTTGAGAATTTAGGGACAAGGCTAAACTTCTCTTCGGCCTATCATCCACAAACAGATGGACAAAGTGAAATAGCTAACCTAACAATTCTCGATCTACTAAAAGCCTATGCAACGGAAGTAGATCAAAGATCCCAATGGGAGAAATACGTACCCTTAGTGGAGTATGCTTACAATAACACTGTACATACTTCCATGGGAAAAGCACCTTTCGAGGTAATTGAGGGAAGATAAAAAAAGTCCCTTGCTACTTAAGGTACATGGGAAGATCTTCGTTGCAGATGAGTATAGCCGAGACCTACAAGAATCTTTTCAAAAGATTAAGGATGCTATCTCTATCTCACAACAAAGGCAAAAGGCTGCTGCTGACAAGCGCAGAAGAGCGCAAGCCTTTAAAGAAAATGATTGGGCCTTATTAAAATTCCCCAAGGCTCGATTAAGGCACACGATGGGCAAGAATCCTACGGGACACCAAAAGTACTATGCTAAACTAGCAAAAAGGTACTATGGTCCCTTCCAGATTCTTAGGCCAATCAATGAGATGGCCTATCAACTCAAGTTGCCCAATCATTGGCTCATACACAATGCTTTCCATGTGAGCCTATTAAAGCCTTACAAAGGAGAGCCACCTCAAGAACCAACTATTGAAGACCCACCGGAGATCGAGGACCAAGAGGAGGTGCTGCAGCCCGAGTCCATTCTCCGACATGAAGACAAGATACTAAGAGGCGGTAAGACTATCTGACGATATTTTATTAAGTTTAAGAATTATCCTTTTGAAGATGCTAGATGGATGCAAGGCATACAATTAAAGGATAACCTAAACCTTGTCAATGGTTACAATGCTTCCCAAGAGTAAGCAAATGTACAAAAAATGTTAAAAATGAACAAAGTTTTTGTCCTATAAGACTCTCTTTTTCTTTATTGTGCACAAAAATGAAGTAGTATGCATGCTTAGATCAAGTTTGCGGAGACGACGTCTCCCAAACACCAAGTAGAGCTTGTCACTCTACTATGGAAGATTGATAGGACTAATGTGCAGACATGCTTGCGGCAGCCTCAGGCTCTCAAGCACCAAATGGACTAGTCATCCATTGTGGAATGGTGTCATAGGGTGACATAGGGATCCTCTACCCGCTAAGAAAAGGACTCATGAATACGCTTTATCTTCTCTACACGATAGTCGAGGACGACTATGATTTCAAGAGAGAGGTAATGTCATAATAATCAATATCTAATTCTCCTAAATGATTTTCTCATGTTAAACTGATCATTTAATATGGGGAAGTGCCAGGGGAGAAAAAGCTAGAATATTGGTTAAGCTAGTAGACCGGCCATAGTAGGGATCCAAAGGAGGGAAAATAGGGATCCAAAGGGGGGGCCATCTGCAAAAGAGCCATGTGCAACAATGGGCTAAAAACCCTAAGGTTCAGCCCATTAAGACTTCCAAAATGCTAAGGTTCCAAAATTCAAAGGTTGTGTCCAAAGGTCAACCATGGGGGGAATTGGATGCTTTGTGTGTGTCCCAAAAGTCTTTTCAAATCCCTACATAGGAGGGGGCGAGCCTAGCTTGTAGGGGATGAGAGAGAAAGTCACACACACACACAAGCTCACTTTACACAAAGGGAATGAGGGACACATTTTAGCTCCCTAGCCCAGATGCCCACAAGGTGTACCCAATTCCTATTGGATGGCCTTGGAGGTGGACCAATGAGAATAAGGCTAGAGTAAATCTAGTTTAATCAATTTAAAAACACTTAATAAAAGAACCAATGAGAATTTAGTCCTCTAGAAGACTATTGGACAGTCTCCCAAGGGGTCCAATGAGCATTCAATAGCCCAATGGCTTGCCTGATTCCTATTGGCCAGGAGGCAAAGGGGTCCAATGAGAGTTTAGTTGAATTATTAAATTACCTAAGGTTCTCACAAAAGGGGAAAGGGGGACACATGTTAGAAGGCTATCACTTATACTGCTTGATTACCATTGGCTAGGCCTGGGGAGGTTCAATGAGAGTAGAGCATGAGCAAATAGCAAGAGGGGTCGACCAAGAGAGAGAGGGGGCTGATTTTTGCTAGGCATTATACACTCACACAATCTCATGTGTGAAGTAAAGAAGACTCTCTCTCCTTCTCAAGCTTTATGGAAAGCTTACCACCTACTCCATCTTTCTCGTAAGAATACTCCTTCTTCCTCTCAATCTACTCTCATACCTTGCTAGCTCTCACCATCTTTGAAGGTGTGTGAGGTCTTGTGTCTGAGACCGGAGATAATTGATGTTGTGTTTGCTAAGTGTTTTTCTTAGTGCATGAAGCTTTCATCTTCATTGCACTAGCTAATCTTGAAGGAACACAAAGAATTGTATTGTACAATGTCTCTCTTGATGGGAGAAACCATAATACAAAGCCTTTTGGAGGGGGGAGTGGCTCCATGCAAATCTGGTCCTCAACTGTTGTCAATAGTTTAATTTCTCTCTCTTTTGAAAGTATTGTTCATGCTATCTAACTAGGTGTTATGCTTTTTGTTGCTCTCTCCACCCAAGCACTCTTGTAATTCTCATTAGGAATCTATTCTAATGAAATGCCCACTATGTTCATGCTAATTTCTGCTACACACAAGTTTTTAGGCCATTAATTGTTGCACAATCCCTGAGAATTTGGCCCGTATGGGCGACCGCGAGTGTGGGTAGCCTGTCTAAGTCTGTGGCGGATCTTCTTCTGATTTTCATCAGAAAATATAAAAGCCCCTTAAAGGTGAGTACTCATACTCACTTAGCATAGTGCTTTGTATTCACCTCTGTGTGCATTCAAAACTGTGTGAGTTAGAAGCTATTTACTACTGTGTGCTCAACATGCCGAAAAAGAATGGGAAGGATATTGTGGAGGCTTCTGCGTCTCCTAATCTATAGGTTAACAGAAAATATTTCTGCTCTCAAGACTGTTAATATATACTATGAAGCTTTGCTTTGATAAAACCAGTAAATAGACTTTTCTTTATAAGTAACCTGTTCCGAAAACTGTTCTTAATGGTTTATGGGGAGAAATGTGTGTGGTAGTGTATGATTGCTTTGGGACAGATGGGAAGTTGAGATTCTCTTTGACTAATGATGTATGTTGCTGTAAAATAACCGTATAAAAATATATATAACCATGTTCTGGAACCTGGCTCTTCCTGGTTATGAGAAGAAGTGTGAATGGCTCATGTAAAACTAAGAACTACCAAGTTTTTCTAATGATGGAAGTAATAAATCTGGTTTCCGTAAAATGGGCTGTAAAACTGGTTTTTTTGAGGAAAAAAGCGTCCTTTATTTTTTTTGAAAAAAGGTGGACTGCCAGGTATGAAGGATATCTTAACCTATGGCTGCATGGAAAAGAGGATGGTGTGGTGTTTAAAGGAAATGGTTTGTATATATGGTTGATGATGCTAAGGTTGGTAAAATAGCTACTCAATAGGGTAATGTACTTATGAAAGGGATACTGCAGATCTAAAAATAGCCAAAATTTCACAAAAAATGAGCTGTATAAGATTTGTTGGATAGTTTGGTTACATTGCTGAGGTACTTTGGGTAAGAGGACAGACCCTGGACTGATTCGGTTTCTAGTTCGGGGGCCTATTTTATTGAATCGGCTAAAGATTATTCTGAGGTCATTGAATACAAGTTTCGGAAATGTTGCCTTGTCTTCTAATATTACTGTAGGTAGTGTGTGTCATCACATACCCGATTGTAGGAGTAAATATTGTTTTTGCAAATTGACTCGACCTTTTTTACCATAATACATCACCTACAAGTAAGATTGATTTGTTTTTTTAGTCGAGATGCCTATCTTACTGAATCGACTAAAAGTTATTTTGTATTTGTTGAGTACTGGCTTCTGATATGTTGCCCTATCTCGGATATTCTATAGAAATAAGGTGGCATCACATACCGGATTGAGGTTGAAAAAAGCAGGTTTCAAATTTACTTGATTTTTTTTCATCATATGCTAGGAAGATTAGTGATAGTTTCTGGTGACCTATCACTGATTCAACATAGTGACGGATTTCTGATGGCCATGGTTAGTTTGACCCTCGGCTATTCAATTAAATATGCTTGCCATCATCTGCTTGTTCTTATTCTCACTCAAGTATATAGGAACTGGTCTTTACCTACCATCTTGCGAGTCTCACCATACCTCGAGCGGATATTTTCGAGCGAACCCAAAGTTGAGCGAACCCATCATATATGCCTTAGTGAGGGGAGATATATATATATATATATATATACTTGAACATTGGTGCTTGAACCGAGAGCATTGCTACAAAAATATGACAACGAAAGTTCCATACACACATGTAAAAAAGAGGGATAGATAGATAGATGGATAGATGGATAGAAACACACACTTAGAGAGAGAGAGAGAGAGAGAGAGAGAGAGAGAGAGAGAGAGAGAGAGAGAGAGAGAGAGAGAGAGAGAGAGAGAGAGAGAGAGAGAGAGAAATGATATTAGAGTTTTGCATAGACTAAATGTTCTATGATAACCATAGAACATTAGAGAGAGAGAGAGAGAGAGAGAGAGAGAGAGAGAGAGAGAGAGAGAGAGAGAGAGAGAGAGAGAGAGAGAGAGAGAGAGAGAGAGAGAGAGAGAGAGAGAGAGAGAGATGATATTAGAGTTTTGCATAGACTAAATGTTCTATGATAACCATCATAGATGCCTCCGTGAGGGGGGGGGAGAGAGAGATATATATACTTGAACATTGGTACTTGAACAGAGAGCATTGCTACAAAACTATGAAAAAAAAGTTCCATACACACATGTAAAAAGAGGGATAGAAACACACTTAAAGAGAGAGAGAGAGAGAGAGAGAGAGAGAGAGAGAGAGAGAGAGAGAGAGAGAGAGAGAGAGAGAGAGAGAGAGAGAGAGAGAGAGAGAGAGAGAGAGAGAGAGAGATGATATTAGAGTCTTGCAGAGACTAAATGTTCTATGATAACGAAAGTTACATACACCCCCCCCCCCCCCCCAACGCGCACACACACGCTAAAAGAGGGATAGATAGATAGAAACACACACACACACAACATTTTTAAAATAGGAAGCAAGATTTCCCATCATGCAACTATATCAATGTGTATGGATTAGAACCTATTCTTTAGTAAGCATCTTCAAACCAATATAGATTCACTCACTTGCCTACCCCAATTTCTTTTCCTCTTGGTTCATGCTGCTTTGTGATGGCTCTCTCCTTTTCTTTCTATTCCCGTCCAAGGAACGGGTTATATACCATTGCTGATAAATTATGATTTGATCACCACAAAAGACGCGAGAGAGAGAGAGAGAGAGAGAGAGAGAGAGAGAGAGAGAGAGAGAGAGAGAGAGAGAGAGAGAGAGAGAGAGAGAGAGAGAGAGAGAGAGAGAGAGAGAGAGTGAGAGAAAAGTGCACGTAGTTATGGAGGTGAGCTTTGGTATGGATTAAGAAATTTCAAAGGTGAAACAAGTCTTGACTAAAAATAAGTACCAGTCTTGACTAAACAATTCACGCAATACTCCCAAGGTACCAAGCTGCAAGAACCGTATATCTTACATAAACACAAAAAAATCACAACAAAAAGATGACAAAAAAACTCCCTAGAGATTATGGATGTGTATCACATATCACTATGCTGAGTCACTCATCATCAATGAACACATTACGTCTCCATCGTTGATTTTGTAGCTCATAGTCGTATTGGGTGCTTGATGTCATTCCTCTCGCAATCTTCTCTATATAAACTGGCAAAATACTTCAATGAAACAAAAAACATGATTATGGACCCAACACAAAAGATATCCTAATACATCGCAGATAGTAACATCACAATAGATAGCCTAATACATCGCATATAGAAATATCCAAAGTCTCAAGAACAAATAGTCTACCAACATAGCATAAACAAAAAATGTCAAGTGGAGGGTGGGAGCCTCACAAGTCATCATATAGGTTCCCACCAGGCCTGTCACCCTCATCCTCCACATCCACAGATGTGGAAGCCTCATCAACACTCCGCAGCCGAGGTAGCAGTAGAGGCTGTACATATGTCAATATCAAGCCCTCATCACTATCAATGGAAGGACATGCACGTCCAGTACCAAGACAAGCTGCTAGCACTAGTGCTGTCCCACACCCAAACTCTAAACAAATACCACCATGTCTGCACAACATCTCCACGAAGCATGATAAAAGAGTATGACTCATTTGTAGACCACCATGCAACGGCTCTCATGTAGATGCAAGGGCTCTAGAGGATACAGGAAGATAATGTCTCATCATGGAATCTGTCGGACTCATGCCAAGAGAGTGAAACATAGAGGTGCTCTCTGCCAAAAAACATGGAGGCTGCATCCCCCGTCTATGAACCAAAAATAGCATAGAGGTATCGCACTACAAATACAACAATAAAAAAAGTTAAAGATGAACGGACCACCAAGACCCAAATATGTGTGATGTCACTAGGTTTTGCGTTACCTCAATATGCTCCCCATAGCTATGAACAAAACCATAGGGGTCATGATGCAGAAGAACAATGCGGCGATGAATGCTCATGTCAGACGCCCTACAAAATCGCTCCACCCACCAAATGCTATCTCCTAAACATGGCAACCATGGTTTAAATGTATCACTATTAAATATGAATTTAATGCAATTGAATAATGATACTCACCAACACATGATGCCATGATCAATAACCACCCTGAATCTGCAAGAGTAGAGAATGCTAGATGAATACCGCTGCGAACATGATCCTCTGAGCAGATGTCCCAAGACGGCGTCATAGTTGATGCATGGTGCAAGCCACCAAATGGCAAATCCAAAAATATAAAGTCAGCTGCCCATGCCACAGTCCCACCCACCCTGGTGTACTGTACTCTATCTGGCTGAGCTCTCAGCATGTGGTCGTGGAGGGGAGTCCAAACTGAATTTTTGAGTCCCGCACGAAAGTCACTAGCAATAGAAATGTAATCCCCTACCATAGCCACACATCTGACATCTCTAGAAGAACTAGTGACTACAGTAGGAAAGTCCGATGCATGCACAAAAGAGAGAACTTTCCTAGCAGTTAGAGCTCCATGCACATCTGCAATGATTTGAAAACATAAATACACAAGATCCAAGAGACTCTCCATAAAAAAAGTACATAGCATAAGTAGCACACCATGTGTGGGCAGAGATTTCGTATCCGCAATCTGCTTTTCTTTGATGTTGTTGCGACCTCCTATGGAGAAATTAAAGAATTTTCTCTCTCTTTGAACGAACACATTTCTAGTATATGCTATTAAAATAACAAAGCACACTTACTAGTAGCTGGTTGATCCTGGTTTAAGGAAGGGTTTTCTTCTTGTGTGTTGGTCTTTTGGCTCTTCTTCATCTCTTCATACAACTCTCTCTCTCTAGCCAAGACATGGCCTTTGGCCATGTCCACCCACCATGGACAATGAACCAACTCCCACTCCGACAAGTGATGCATGGATGTGGGATACATACAACTCTCAACTATAGCTATGTTTGTCCATTGCTTGGCCAACATAGGAATCATAGCAATGTGTCCCAAAGAGTGTAAATATGTGAAATACCTACAAATATTACTCTATTAGACTCTTGCCTACACACAAAATAAATTTAACAAAAAATGAAGTTTGTGTATCTCACCGATATAGAAGCCTCTGAGCCGCCATGGGAGTGGTATCAATCTTCTTCATTGCCAAGAGCTCTGCATCTTTTGTCTTGGCCTCAAGGCTAGTCTCAGTAGGAAAGAGGTGAGCTCTAGCCTGTAGTTTGAGCTCCTCAAAGTACATAGAGAGTGTACACTCAAGTGGCACAATAACACCCCCGGGCAAACCACCAAAATCCGAAAGAAGAACTGTAGCTCTATCAAGTATACGCTGCAACAAACCCTCTCTACGAATCCAGCTATGAAAGTAAAGATAAAACATTACAATCACTTCACCCAAAGCAAAATCCTAATGTCAACAAAATTTTCAGTGAACTTACTAGCGAAAAAATTGATCGCCACGCTTCAGACCATAAGCTCTCCTCGTGATCTTATCTGACTCTAATAAAGAGACCCATAATATCTTGCTCTCAATAGGAGCATCATAGAGAGCAATCAAGTTCAGTTTCTCTAAAGTGGCCCAACTATCCGACCCCCATCGTAGTGCCCACACACGGGCCAACCACTCCTCTCCAAGTCGAGGATCAATAATATTTAACATCTAAATGAAATAAAAAAACTCATAACCATAGCAAATAATCAAAGCATCTCTAATGGAAAACACTTACACACACCTTGCCTACTCGATCACCGTATTTAAGCGCAAGATCATTTATCACTTTTCCTTCTTCTTTAACCAAATCATCTGCGGACAATCTTTGCCTTGCTTGATCCATGCGTGAATGAATCTCCTTTGATATTTGAACCTAACAAAAAACAACCATTAGTAGAGAACCAATACCAAAGATAAATTGACAAAATTTTATGAACATACATCATATAGAAGTTTCCCTAAATATTGTCTCGTCAATGGATACCAAGGCTCTGCTCCTTTGGAATATCTCTTTCTAACCAATGCAATTATGCTTCTATCTTTCTCTGATAGACCCTTCAAATATTCTTCGTGATCCGCAACACATATGTGAGAACAATTAACTAGCTCATCTCGCAAATGTGAAGTCACTAATGCATGGGTATTCATGCTGATCAAGACATTAAAAACGTATATATTACATACTTGATTAAAAAAGATCAAGTAATGAGACCAAAATGGTAATGGATTCTCACAAATTCATTCGTTGAAGACTGGCCAACAATGCAATCTCTGGGACCTTTGTCGGATCAATGACCGTACACAAGACTCTGCAATGTTTCTCCTTCACCATTGAAAATTTTTCTTTAATAGCGGCATGCCAAGCTATAGTCCTATGGTTACCTTCCCATACGAAGAACATCCTCTCCGAAAGGATATGCAATTTAGGACGAGATGCAACTTCGTTTTCAAAGTTTTGATTTACATCTATCCAAATCGGATCCCAAGAGTCTCTTATGGCATCTATGAAAGCATCAAAGGTACAGTATTACAAACATTACATTTTTGAGGCTAGAATATTTAGGGTGCATTAAATAACCACATCCTTACCTGACACAAAGCTGTCCTCGCGTTGACATGTCCAAAGAGATACGATAAAAGCACCCTTCTCTTGCATATAACCTTCTTTTGCAAAAGCAGCTTTCAAGCCGCTTACGTCATCTCTCAAGCTGCGCACTCGAGCATATGGAATTAATCGACAGAGAGGAATTGGAGGACACTCGAAGCAACTAAGTATCCTGGTTTTCTGCAAAATATCCTCACCTCTATGCATGTGAAGACTGTTTTCATCTCCAACATTCAGCTCAGAAGCAACCTCAGCTTGGACCACATATGGAACAATTTCCAGACATGCCTCCTTAGCACCATGTGCATTGTCAACTTCGTGAATAGAACCAATGCCAAGCTCTTGACTCTGAGTAGTTTCATTATCCTCTTCCATGTCAGAGACGACAACTGAACTAACTTGGTCACTACACTCAATTGGTGTATGCACTTTTGAAATCTTGCCTCTTTTGCGTGAGACTCCCTTGCATGAAGTGCTTTAAAGATAAGCAACATACAAGAAATAACTATTAATCATTAATCCATTGATGCATTTCAAATAAACAATTCATTCCTTTTAAAGTCGCCTAAACAAAATTTGCCCACAAAATTTTCTGAGTTACAAAGAATTTGCTAACCACTGCTCCTGCTGGAAATCGCATAAAAACAGTCCGCGTTAGCGCGGACTGTTTTCAAGCGATTTTTTCAAGCGAATTTACAAGCCAGTTGGAGGATTTCTGTAAAAGCTGGGGGATTTTTCAAGCTGGGGGATTTCTGTAAAAGCTCACAATGAGACTATAATCAAGGAGCTATTAAGAAAAGCCATGTATCATTCTATTAAAGCCACGTAATTCACATTTGGATTGTCAAAGGAGTTCTTAAGAGAGAACACAACACCACACCAACCATGGTGTACATACAAAGGTTCAAAACAATTATCCATGAACTGCAACAATTTGTATTAAGAGATACAAGCTTAGGGGGTTGGGATGGGAGAGGATGTGCTTAGTGGAAGAAGAAGTCGTTTTGATTGGAAGCGGCTCATTCTCGGCGTCGCCTATCCATCTCAATTCACCTCATCACTGCACACCCCATTCCCCATAACCTCCTTTCGCTGCATGTGCTATACCTACACTATTCTAATGGGTTTCTTGCATCATATACGAGGAACAAACTTCAATGGCAATGGACCACCTGGTGATGAGAGTGAAGGGGCTGTGAACACGGGAGATTGAGATATCAAATCTTATCTCCCTCCCAAAAAAGCCCACGCATCCCAACTTGCGCTCAAATCATATTTCAAACTAGGGAGCAAGTGAAACGTCATTCACTAATTTCCATTCATTGGCATGCAAATTATATGCACTGACTAACTGATTAAAATGGAGAATTAATCGAGTAGTTTAACTTATGTCTCAAGGATTGAAGATTGAAAAATCATGTGAAAGGCTTTCCCCCAACATATATCTTACTTTCTTTCTGATATCAAAGGCTTCTCTTAATATAATGGCTTCTCTTAATATCAAATGCTTTTCCCCAACATATATCTTACTTTCTTTCTGATAACTCACCTAAACGCAGGTCGTCTTGATTATGAACCCTGCTCCTCCAATTTTTGAACCCTGTTCCTCCTTACAGTGAGCCGAGACAATGTCAATCGTTTAGTGATTTTTTCTAGTCAAAAGCCTTGGTTAAAATGGCCAGCTACGCAGGTTCTCAAGGCCAGCTCAAGGCCAGCTACACATTAACGCAACTCAAGGCATTAGCTATGCAAGACATGTGACGGTGCTGTGAGCCCAAGACATGCGATGCAGCTCAAGGAGTGAGTCTTAAATCTGTTTAAAAAGAGTAAACATGTCTTTATGTTCTTCCCTAGAAATCGTTGGAAACCAGTCCGCGTTAACGCAGACTAGTTTCCAACGATTTCTAAGGAAGAACGATTCCTAATGATTTGTGGGGAAGAACGATTTCTGCAGGAAAAGACCAGTCTTGAGTGATTCCTGTTTCCATGTTTTGCCCTCTCTCCGCCAAGAAACCCTCTCTCCCTCGATCAAGAAACCCTGAATTGAACCATGGACACCTGTAAAAACCATTAAGCTTGGACCTATAAAAACTATGGAAACCTGTCCGCGTTAACGCAGACTAGTTTCCATCGTTTCTATAGGTAGACTTCCAGCTTTGATGGTAGCATTGAGGCAGTGTGGACTTACTTGCTCTCCCGCGCGGTTGCCCTTCCATGTGGTGTCGACTCTTCCTCACGTGTTGTTTGTCGACGAGGCATGGTGCTGGAGCAAGAGCAAACCTTGCAAACCTTTGCCTGCGTAAGAGTGGAGAGTTAGTAAAAGCTTACCCCTCTCATAACTAAAGAGAATTGGAGCTACCCCCTCCCTCTCAAATTGGTTGAACAATTAAAAAATTAAAATACGTAGTTTGTGAATGTGAGGGGGTTCAGAGAGCATGTAACGTTTATGTTCAATACAAAAAGCTGCAAATCAAATCAACTCTTAAAGCTTATAAAATTGGAAGGAAAAGACAAAGCTTGAAAAAAAAAGAATAAACAAATGTTTCATCCCTTTCCTACATATGTGAAACAACATAAGTAAATTTCAAAACTTGTTGGTGGGATTACACTAAACCTAGATTTTTTATCGAGCACTATTTGGAGGAGAGGGAAAAGAAGGCTGCGAAAGGTGTCAACGTCCTGGACTTGGAAAACCTAGATGAAAACCGTCTACAGTGCAAAGTTGAGATTCCCAAGGGTCCAAATTAATTATCACTGTATTGCGGTGAGCCAATTGCACCTTTTTAAATAACTATAACACCTTTCATCTCGTGTGAACATCACAATATATAGTTATTTTTTTCCACAATATACCCCTGCGTGTGGGGGGTACCTTAGTAGAATATTCATTAAAAGTTTTTGATAATCATCAATAAACGTGGAGGGGCCAACCACCCACTGTGAGTTTGTTGTCACAACAAACTCAATATGGCCGCCTAAATTTTAAAAACGAAATATTTTTTGTATACGTAATGATGCCTCTTTTCACTTCATCAAAACGTGGCTCAAAGATTTCACACAGCTGTTTATAAATCAAATCTATTTTTTTCTATTTGTCTTGTTTTTGCAACGGCTTTTTGATCTTTCATGCACAATGAACAGGCAGCTCACTCTCTACGGACCTAAAAAAAGTAGTAAACTGATTGTTATCTCTGACAAGAGGATTATTGAACTCAGATTGGATGCTGTGAAGACTCATGTTGATCTGCAGGAGAGCGATTTTTCATTGAGACCATTAACATTATCTGGGATTCAGGTAAATCTAGAGCCAAGCGAAGATGCCAATGGAAACCTTGTATTTTCATTAGACCATGACCTGCATCAATTCTATAAGGTGGATGTTTCTTCAAGCAATCAACTATCATGCTTGAAGGGGAGCAAGGCATCACCTATTGATGTCGACTCAACTGTCCAATGCAGTTTTGCAAATGTTTCAAGTATTATAGAGCAAATCAGAAGACTGCCCCTGCAGAGCAACCTTTATGTTGCTTTACAACAAGTCAAAAAAGTCATTAGTGTGAAAGAGCTTCCACTATATTATGACAGATACGTTGCTTATGAATTGGCTCCTTCTGGAATCTGTTCAGGTATGGTTGGAATGGAGCAGAAACATGATAGCCATATATGGACAGAATACATGACATACAACAGTGATTATTTTAATGGAGTTGTGAGATTTAGTAGATGCTCTGGACATCTGAAATTCATCAATGTTGAGTGTCCATATTATATACGCTCCAGTATAAAAAATGAAAATCAATGGCATGGTCGTCTTATCCGCTCTTGTCCTATAGGATTGGTTGCAAAAGAGAATGGCAGCATAGCATGTTTTCATTGTGGACATATGCCCGAATGTCTAGCCACTTGTCCTGCTGTTATTTATTATTGCCTGCCCAGGGATAAATTTAATTGTACTAGATGTGCTATTCATCTCAGAGAACACAAGCATCCATGTGCTGAAGGAAGAAGACGAGCGGTAGAATTGCAAATTGATGTCATATTGGAGGAGAATGCCAAGAGAGACCCTTTCTCAACGCCAAAGCAATTGGAGCGGGTCACAACTCAAGAAATCATATTAGAAAGACTTGTTGGAGATAGTGGGGAGAAATGTCAAGAGCTAGGAGATAATGAATTTTCTGAATTCTTAGACTCAATTACTCCCCTTTCTTGTAAACGCAGAGTTGAAAGATGTTTGGTAAGTGCAAAGCAATCAAGAAACATCACATCCAAGGGACTTGAAGCAGTGTTGGATCTTAAGACTAAATGTTGTTACCCATATATTCAAAGTGTTCTATACCCAGGACAACTCCGAGATAAGCAGCAACCACATGTGTTTAAAATGTCAATAAAGGGACCTGGGAGCGGCGTGGATTTGGTCAAAAGAATGCGGCCAGGCGGGAATTTGGAACATATGTGGGTCCATTTCGACCATGTTCATCGTGTTCAGGGCTGGCCTACAATGTCAGCACATGTTTATGATCCCTTTGTCAGAGAGCTTCTGACTATAGCATCATGTGAGTTCACAGTCGAGAATAAATATGCCCAGACAGAGTTTTGGAAAATGCTAAATAAGGTGGTAATAGATGCTGGTTTTGAGAAACCTAACTTCAGAGGATTCATGGCAGATGAGGCTAATGCCAACTGGTTAGCTGTTCGCACAGTGTATTTTGGTGGCCCTAAAAAAATTAACCCTGTTAGGGAAAGGTCTTGTGTTTTTCACTGGGAGAAAAGCATGATCCGACACACCGTCAAATGCATTCGTGCTTTGTTTCAGGAAGAGCACAAAATCATGTGCCGCAAGTGGCGTAGTGCCCCAAGTGAAAATGCTGCCGAAGTATGCAAAGGAGAGCTTAGGAGATTTTGAAAGGCAGGTCATGCTATTGAGGGGGAGGTTCCATCATTGGAAACATGGTTGTCATGGTGGGATGTTAGAGTTCCACATTGGGGAGAGAGATTTCTTTCTGAAGATGACACTGGTGCATTCATACCCACCACAAATTTGTCTGAGTCTAAGCATGCAAGCATGCGTGCATCGGTGGGTTATAAAGACCACATTAGTTTATATGAAGCAGATTGTGCAGACATGGCGATGGCCGTACTTCAAAGCGTTAGGTATAATGCATATTTGAAAGGTATCCATAGTGCGCATGGCCCTGGTATCAAAGACTTGGCCGATCATTTCTTAAATGAAGATTCGTCTAGGTCATCCACAAAAAGATTGGTGGATCTAACACATTCCTCTATGAATGAGATTGGCATTTCGAGTGCAGAGATGAATAGAGGTGTGCAACAAAAAAGTACGCGTAGAAAGAGACCAATTTTTGTGGGTGCAGATGTTTTGCTCGATGAGGATAGCCACAGACCCAAGTATATTACAGTCACAACTCCAATTGGGGGGCAAAAAAAACCAGATGATAAAGCAAATGATGGTAGACTATGGCAAGAGATTGCTCTCGCAAAAACTATGTGGGCAATACGACGCACAGAGCAAGGTCGAAAAATGACTTGTTTTCGTGTGATTGGACACCAAAGAGAAAGATGCAGATGATTCATCAATGAGAGTAGCTTGGATGTCACCCAGGGTGTTGCTGCTCCTTGCTTTTGGGGTCGCAGAAAATATCCTCCAAGTGGATCACAACCAGGAGGGATCAGTGAGGGGTTCATATGGTTCTGCAACACCACAAATACTCACACTTGGAAAGTCCATGATATGGTGGTTGAGCCTCCTGGTCCTGCTCCAGGTGTTTGGATGGTTTCACAAGGTACAAACTTGAAGAGAAATGAAGCAAACCTTCTACATGCAAATGGCTTTGTCCTTAGTGGGGGAAGCGGTACTGCAGAAGTTCGTGGGGATGTTGCTATGGACCATAGAGTGCCTAGTGGATTCCGCCCAAAGTACCGAGATGGGAAAATTGTCAAGTGGCGTTCAAAACTAACGAAGGACTTTATGGGGCGGGTGGACTGTGGGAGAACAATGAATGCAGATTTAGTTAAAGAGGTGATTATGGTTTGCAATCAAACACACATCTTCTATGTGAACACACAGGGCTCTCTTGATAAAGGGGTTAATTAATCTGTTACAATGTTTGACTTTCCTAGATGCACATGTGAAGATTTTCAGAAAAGAGAAAGCAAGCGTCTTACATATATGCCATGTAAGCATCTATATTTTGTGTTCCTCCAGGTGCTTGGGCTTGACTCTGAGGCTCACCAGTTCATGCATCAAGCTGCATTGACAAAGGTGGAGTTATTTCAGGCATTGGGAGGTACGAGAATGACTATGAAACCCTAGAATCTGATATGATGCACCATCTGGTAATGGGTGTTTTTTGAGACTAGACTATTTTGGGGTTGCTTCAGACTTCTCTATTCCCAGTATTGGAGAACATTTTGTTGTCATTCTATTCGATAATATATTGTCTTTTATATTTTTAATCATATGTTAATCGAAGTGTTCAAAATTGGTGTCTATATGGATTCTTTCAGTGTTGCTTTTTGTTTGGAATTAGAGTACGTACTACATGAATCAATTGATGTCCAACATTGATTTTAACACCTATATCAGATACGCTTGCATGTTGAAGAAACACCCTGCACCCTTAATGCAAATTTTCCAACCCCCGCACCCTTAATGCCTTCAATTCCCTTGGCTCCTCTATGAATCCCCCCTCCTGTTCCCTTGAAGTTCCCCTGCCCATCGCCATCCTCCCCCTGCCTCTCGTCATGCACGCTCTTGCCTAGCTTCCTCCTCTTTATCCATCCTCTTGCCTAGCTTCCAAATCATGCCAATTATGCCATGTAGCCTATCATCTACCTTCCAAATCTTGTCGACTTAAAAGACCATTCTGAAGCCGGCCCAACATTGCCATTGTTGCTGGCTCATACATGTGACAATTGGACATCTATGCCTGGTGTGTGTGTGAGAGAGAGAGAGGGGGGGGGGGGGGGGGGGTAGCCATGCAACAATATGTACATGAGTGTGTGTGTGTGTGTGTGTGTGTGTGTGTGAGAGAGAGAGAGAGAGAGAGAGAGAGAGAGAGAGAGAGAGAGAGAGAGAGAGAGAGAGAGAGAGAGAGAAGAGAGGATTGCAAAGAAAAATAGAGAGAAAGCTTAATAATGTGAATCTTCTCTTTGAGAATCTACAAAGATTCACATTAGTAGCAGCTACGATCTCCTATTGTCCTTGGTTGAAAATTGTATTTTTTGAAGATACCACAGACATCATGGTCTCTGTGCTTCCATTAAAGAAAAAGCTTATCTCTTTGGCATGGTGTTATGTGTTGGCATTCAATAATACTCGCTCGACTTTGGGTTCGCTCGAAAATATCCGCTCGGGGTATGGGAACCTTCCCATCTTGCAATATATACAAAAAAGCTTCTAGTGGGTTGGTTTAAAAGGTTCTCGATACTATAAGGAAAGTCATATATTTCCCTTTAGCGGATCCTGGCTGGTTACTCCTATGAAATGTCTTTCTCTGACAAGGTCTGAGCTGGCTCTAGGGACTGAGTCGTCTAGTGTATTATGGTATAAAAGAAAGTTTATAGCTGGCTTGGGCTACAGTATGTCAGACATGACATAATAAAAATAGATATTTCTTAATAAAGGAAGATAAATAAAAAAAAGGGGGAGCTCTGGGTTATAAATTGATAAATTGTTAGATGTTTTTTTGGGGATATCTCAACTTGTTTATAAAAGGGTTCTTGAAGTAGGATCTGTTCCAAAAGATTGTTTTTTTTCTAAACTTCAAACCACAAGGAAGAGGTGGTCGTTAATAAACTGAGATCTGGCTTGAGATTAACTATGCCTACCTCTATAGAGTGAAACTCTCTCCAATCAGATTGATGAAGAAATTTTCTTTTTCCTAAAATCTTAGGTTTGGCAAAGAAAGTTTTTGTTAAAAAATATATATATATAATTGAGAAATAACCAGTTATATAGCTGCTCTATGGGTTTTCACTTTCCTTTATCAGATTGGCAAAAATGCCAAGGAATATTTTTTCAAAAAGAACAAAATACTAGTTAAGAACTATGTTTTTTTAATGGTGACATGGATAACAACTGGGATGCCCAACATCACCTGTGTACAATCACGTGCTAACGAATTGTTTTCTTGTGGCTATGGGTGCAGGTGAGGGCTACCTTCTGTGATTAAAACATATTGTTCTTAACAAATGGCGGATCGCTTAACGTGAGCTAAATGTCCCAGACTTTGGGATTGCGGTTTCCCGCAATATATTCTGTTATCTTCATTACCTTGTACATAATTTATTTTCAACTGCAATTAAATTAATGTACAAATCCATTGTATTATTCTAGAATTGTTGGTCTGTGAATAGGCAGTGTTCGTTTGCGTATATATATATATATATATATATAGATTTAGAACTGCTACACACACAATAAACGCAAAAGAGAGATTTACTTGGTTGTGGATCTTGTAGACATGTAGTAGTGTTAGTGTGTATACACGCTTCACCAGGGGCACTTTTCTCCCACTGGGTTTTTCCCTCTGGACATCTGGTGTGAAAGGACACCTTATCTCTTAGGGTCTCATATAAGCTTTGTAGCTCTGAGTTTGTATATACTCTATTATTCTAATACAGAGAGATAGACTACAGAGATCTCGTACGCAAGACCTGTGTCTTCTCCTTCTCCATCTTCTTCCTACTTTGAGTTGCTATCTTCCTTCTGTTTCCTGTTTCATCATCTTCAACAATTGGTATCAGAGCAAGGTGATTTCCAGAGCCTCTACTTGCGTTTTCGTGTCCACTCGTGCAATCGCAGTTTTCGGAAAATTTGCTCGTGGGAGCATCCTCGACGTTCCAAGAGTATTCTGATCAGGTGACCTACGGTTTTACCCCCCTTTTGAAGCCGTTCGAGCCCTCAGAATTTTTTTCTGAGCAGCATAGCAGAAGTTACTTTTTGGAGGCGTTTAGATCAAGAGGGTGTGCTTTTTGACAGATTTTCTTCAGGTAAAGAGTTCTTTTGGGAAGCAGCTTGTCTTAGCTTTGTGCTGAGATTTTGTGTAGAGTTTTGCTTACATTGGAGAGGAGATTTGTGAATCTCTTGGAGGTTCTTTTGCTCTCTTGTGTGCATCCACAGTATGGCTCAATCTATGGAGAAAGAGATTTTTGGTGCGTTTACATCCGAAGACAAATTGGATGGTAACAACTATTCTCTTTGGTCTTTTATGGCCAAAAATGTTTTGGTTGGTAAAGGATTGTGGGATTATGTATCTGGAGATGAAGTTCGTCCAGGTAGCATTGCACCTGCCACGCCTGGTCGTGGTGCAGCTGTTGGTGCAGGACCCTCACAAGTCACTCCAGAGCAAAAGAGATGGGATACTAAAGATGCACAAGCTATGGATGTGATTGCCTTAACCATAAAGAGGACAATCACACCACATATCAGATCTTGCAGAACTTCTGAGGATGCTTGGAACACTCTGCAAGCTATGTTTGGAGGAAGAAACGCTGCCAGAATAGAGTTTTTGAAGAAACAACTTGACAAAATACAGATGGACGAAGGTGACGATATCGTCGAGCATCTTACAAAAATTAGGGATCTTAAAGAGCAATTGCTCAGCATTGATGAAGTGATTCCAGAGAAGGACTTGGTTTCCAAAACACTCAATTCACTACCACCATCTTATTTGACTTTTTAGACTTCTTTGACTCTGTCTTTGCGAGCTAATCCTGAGCCTCTTCATTTTGAAGAGTTAGTGGCTTTGCTATTGCAGGAGGATCAATCACGTAAGAACAAGTCTTTATAGGTGGATGGTATGGATCATGCTCTTGTTGTACAGAACAAAAACAAGGGTAAAGAGAGTGCTCATCACTCCAAGTCTGGTGCAGGGCAGTCTTCAGAGAAGTCTAAAGGTGATTCCGACAAGTCCAAGAAGAAAGGTAAATGTCACTACTGCAAGAAACCTGGTCACTACATTAGTGAGTGTAAAAAGCGAGTTGCTAAAGAAAAGAAGACAGAGTCAAGTTTGGTTGTTTCAGCTTTTGGTGATTCTTCTACAGCTAAAGAAGAGTCTGCAAACTTTGTGCAGGATTCTTATGCTTTCTTAGTATATTCAGATTTTTCTGCTTACAGTGTTGACGAGACACAAATGATTTGGTACTTTGATAGTGGTGCATCCATGCATATTACTTCAAGGAAGGATTTGTTTTGTTCATTGGATGCAGCTCCAGCAGGAAAGAAGGTGACATGTGCAAATAATGCTTCTTATCCAATCAAAGGCGTTGGTAAGATTTTGATTACCATTTCAGATGGTTCAGATTTATGCTTCCCAGATGTCTTATATGTTCCAGGGATCAAGAAGAATTTGTTGTCTATATCCTCTCTTGCAAAAAATGGTCTTCGGGTCATTTTTGAGGATGACAGATGTGTTGTACGAGATCGAGAGAATGGTTATTCTCTTATCACTACAGGTACGCTAGAAAATGGACTATTTGTGCTAGATCGTTATGAAAAGCAGATTCAGGTATGTATTGCAGAAACAAAGACTCAGGCCATGCAGGATGCTGAGTTATGGCATGCTAGATTTGGGCATGTTAGTTATGGCAGTTTGATGACTTTACAACGTCATAATATGGTGCATGATTTGTCTTTATTGGAGATGCCACCAAGACATGTATGTGAAGGTTGCGTTCTTGGAAAGATGCACAGATTTTCATTTTCGCAGGATGGTTCAGTTAGAGGGACACGAAAGTTGCAGCTTGTACACAGTGATGTATGTGGTCCTATGAGGACGCCATCTATAGGAGACAACCTTTATTTTGTGACCTTCATTGATGACTTTTCCAGGTTTTGTTGGGTGTATCCACTCAAAGCAAAGTCAGATGTGTTTGCAATTTTTCAACATTATGTCGCCATGGTTGAAAATGAAACAGGTTGCAAAGTACAGACTCTTCGTACCGATCGAGGAGGTGAATACATGTTAGGTGCATTTAAGGATTTTTTGGGAAAGAAAGGCATTAAACACCAATGCACTATGCCATACACACCACAACAGAATGGTGTTGCAGAAAGGAAGAACAGGTCTTTAATGGAGACGGCTAGATGTATGCTCAAGGCTAAGAGTTTGCCTCATAAGCTATGGATGGAGGCAGTTGTTTGTGCAGCACATGTTTTGAACAGGTGTCCTACTCGTGCCTTGAAGACCATTACTCCATATGAAGCTTGGTATGACAGAAAACCTTTAGTCAGTTATCTTCGTGTTTTTGGTTGTCTTGCTTATGCTCACATCCCTCAGTAGTTACGTGGGAAGCTTGATGATAAGGCAATCAAATGTATATTTTGTGGGGTACAGTAGTGGAAGTAAAGGTTATAGACTTTACAATCCTGCTACAAACAAGATTTTTGAAAGTCGTGATGTAATTTTTGCAGAAACTACTGCTCAATCTATGGTTGCTTTTGATGTACCTCATATGCAGACACATGATGTATTTGAAGGTTTGCTTCCTTCTTTTGTGGAGAATCAAGAATCACAACAGGTTGATAATCTTGATTAATCTTTTGATCAGCATGTGACACCTCATGATGTAGAGGAAATTGTGCGTGAAGAGCAAGAAGTTCTCAGGGAAGAAAGAACCTTGCCTAAATGGGTTCAGAAAACTTTGCAGGATAGCAAGTTGGATGCACCGTTGCCACAAAAAACACGTGCTGGTACTACTTTTGGCAGAGAGCAAGTAGATTTGGCTTGCTTTAGCACTCTTTGTGATGTAGATGAGCCTGATTCATTTGAACAAGCTTTAGAGTGTGTTTAGTGGAAAGATGCTATGCAGCAAGAAATTGATTCTATTCATAAGAATCATACATGGGATCTAGTGCACTTGCCTACAGGTAAAAGCCTATTGGTACAAAGTGGGTTTTTAAGGTAAAAAGGAAACAAGATGGTACTGTTGACAGGTACAAAGAAAGGCTTGTGGCAAAAGGCTATGTGCAACAGAAAGGCATAGATTATGATGAAACCTTTGCTCCTACTTCTCGTGCGTCCACAGTTAGATCACTAGTTGCAATTGCTGCTCATCATGGTTGGAAAGTGCATTAGTTAGATATCAAAACTGCTTTTTTGAATGGTGATTTGCAGGAAGAAGTTTATGTAAGTCAACCAAGTGGTTTTGTTGTAAAAGGTCAAGAGCAAAAGGTATGTAGATTGAGTAAAGCTTTGTATGGTCTCAAACAGGCTCGAAGAGCATGGTATGAGAAGATACATACTTATTTGATTGGCCAGGGATTTCAGAATAGTCCAACAGAAAGTACTTTGTATGTCAAAAAGAGAGATGGAGTTCTCATTATGCTAACACTTTATGTGGATGATATGCTTCTTACAGGCAATACTACAGATGAAATTGAAGCGTTTAAAGATGCTTTGAGAAAAACCTTTGAGATGTCTGATCTTGGTTTGCTACATTATTACTTGGGTATTCAGTTTGTGCAATCAGAGGAGGGCATATACATGTTGCAGGCAAAATATTTGCATAAAATTTTGGACAAGTTTGGTATGCAAAATTGTAAACCAATCTCTACTCCCGCAGAAACTGGATCAAAGTTGAGCATGCACCATGCTGGAGAACCTTTTGATGTACATACTTATGTAGCAGCGGTTGGTTGCTTGATATATTTGGCAAGCAACACTCGTCCAGACATTCAATTTGGGGTTTCACAAGCAAGCAGATTTATGCACAGCCCAGGTATGCATCATTGGCAGACTGTGAAGCGCATACTTCATTACCTTTCAGGTACCCCTAATCTTTGTATGGTCTCAAACAGGCTCGAAGAGCATGGTCACTGAGTGTGAACTCGCTAGAAGCGTACTAGGCTGGCACTATAAGTGTAGTCCAGCTGTAGAATCATTGGCAGAGATCCTCCGTGTCGGTCACCTAACGCGCCAGTGAGTAAATGCCGTAAGCGGCCAAGACCCGTAGTGGATGCCAGCTCAAGGTGTAGAGCTCGACATCTCAACACTCCCCCTCGAGCTCTGCATGTCGCAGAGTCCAAGCATAGTCCGGAAACATCGAAGCTTCTCAGCTCCGAGGGCCTTGGTAAAGATATCCGCTATCTGCTCCTCTGTGCTGACGTAGACCAAGTCGATGTCGCCCGCCAACACTCGCTCTCGAACGTAGTGGTAATGGACCTCTATGTGTTTGGTCCTGGCATGGAACACTGGGTTCCTAGCCAATTGCATGCTGCTGAGGTTGTCACAATGGATGAAAATCTGCTGGTCCACCTGCACTCCCAAGTCCTCAAGTAATGTGCGTAGCCAAGCTACCTCGCACGCCGCAACTGTTGCACCTCTGTACTCGGCCTCTGTGCTCGATAAAGCAACCGTAGGCTGCTTTTTGCTGCTCCAAGTAACAGGAGCACTCCCAAAAGAGAACATGAAGCCACTCGTAGATCTCCTATCAACAATGCTACCTGCCCAATCTGCATCTGTATACCCATACAATGCTAATGGTGCATCTGCTGCATAGAACAATGCGTAGTCAAGAGTACCTTGCACATACCTAAGTGTGCGTCGTACTCCATCCAAATGTGGCTTCCTCGGAAGTTGCATGAACTGACTCTACAAGCCTACTGTGTAGCTCAAGTCTGGCCTCGTGATAGTCAAGTAGATTAGACTACCCACAATCTTCCTATACATGTTGACATCCTCAACAACATCACCCTTCTCTACACTCAGCTTTGCATTCACATCCAAGGGAATAGAAATTGGCTTACAATCAGCCATACCATACTTTGACAACATGTCCAAAGCATACTGTCTCTGTGATAGCCATACACCCTCTGGAGTCCTGATCACCTCAATGCCAAGAAAGTAGCGCAATTCGCCTAAATCTTTCATTTCAAACTCCTGTTTGAGAAGACCCTTCACATGGTCAATCTCCATAGCATTGTCACCAACAATAATAAGGTCATCTACATATATGGTAATGACCACAATCCCCACATCACTCTCACGTACATAGAGTGAATGATCAACATGAGCTCTCCTAAAACCAATACTGACAAGATACTTGGCAATCCTGTCATACCATGCTCTAGAGCCCTGCTTCAAACCATACAAAGCTTTGAGAAGTCTGCATACATAATCTGGGTAACCTGGATCGACATAACCAGGGGCTGATCCATATACACTTCCTCTTGCAACTCACCATTCAAGAAGGCATTCTTTACATCCATTTGATGCATAATCCATCCTCTAGATGCATCCACTGCTATGACAGCTCTCACAGTCGTCATCTTTGCCACTGGAGCAAAGGTCTCCTCATAGTCTATGCCATACGTCTGTGCATAACCCTTTGCGACCAGCCTTGCCTTGTGACGCTCAATGTTACCATCAGCCTTATGCTTGGTTTTATACACCCATTTACAGCCAATAGCTTTCTTGCCACTTGGCAATGGCACCAACTCCCATGTGTCATTTGCTTCCAATGCAGCCATCTCTTCATTCATTGCATCATCCCAATGCACATTTCCAACTGCATCCTCAAAACATGTGGGCTCCACATCCTGTATCACCTTAGCCATGTAGGCTTGGTGATGCGCTAGATACCCATCATAAGTCAATTTCTGAACTGGATTTCTGACTCTATTAGATCTGCGCGGTCCTTGGTCACTCCTTTGCCCTCTAGCATCTTCTTGTACTTTCCTTACACCAGGTGTCCTGACAGCCAGAATTCCAAATTCCTCATCAAGACTTTGTTCAGAACCATCTGAATCCATGTCTACATGTGAAAAACCTGATGATGCACCAACCATAAATGGAGGTTCATCAACCTTTTCCTTTCCTTTTCGTGATACATTCCCTGTACCTGTTGGTGGAGTAACCTGCGTACGTAGTCTACCATTCCATGGTTTCTCAACAGAGCCACGAGAAGAGGACTCTTGTGGTCCACTCAAAACCTGTGACTGTGGCCTCACATTTTGTACAACCACATCATCTTTTACATCAGCCCCAATAGTGCCATGTGCATTACTGTACCAGCTGCTCATCTCATCAAAGACTACATCTCTGCTCACTCGTAATTCTCGTGTAGTAGGATTGTAGCACCTGTACCCCTTTTGTTCAAGGGAATATCCCACAAAAATACATTTCTCTGCTTTAGGATCCAATTTCCTACGCAACTCATCTGGTACATGCACGTAAGCTATGCAACCAAACACTTTCAAGTGTGCCAAATCAGGCTTTGTACCTGTAAACTTTTCCTCAGGTGTTACATCATGCACCGCAGCTGTAGGTGTCCTGTTCATAATGTACACAGCTGTATTTACAGCTTCAGCCCAGAAATGATGAGGCATGTTCTTCTCATTCATCAATGCACGTGCAACCTCTGCAATGTGCCTGTTTTTCCTTTCTGCGACCCCATTCTGCTGTGGAGTATATCTGCATGTAAACTGCCTGTGTATACCATGCATTCGCAGAAAATCTGAAAAATCATTGGAGAAGTACTCTCCCCCTCCATCTGACCTCAATGTCTTGATTTGCATATCTGTCTCCTTCTCAATCATGACTTTGAAGTCTTGAAAGTGACCAAACACTTCACTTTTGTTACGCATGAAGTAGACCCATACTTTCCTTGTATGGTCATCAATGAAAGAGACATAATATCTGCAACCATGTATACTTGCAGTATCGGTTGGACCCCAAACATCTGTGTGCACCACCTCAAGTGGCCTTTTACATACATTGCGCTCATGTGGAAATGAGCCCTTTGACTGTTTTCCAAACTGGCATGCTGCACACACTTTATGCATACCATCCACCTTGAATTTGGGCATACCTTTTACAATCTGTTTTGATTGCATGCTGCGCAATCTTTGCTCATTGACATGGCCAATGCGTTTGTGCCAAATGTCAACATCAGCCACAACACCTGTGCCCTGTGCAAATAATGCAGCTTTTACCTCAGGCATGTCTACATTTAGCGTAAACATTCTGCCCACACATTTGCCCTCTGTGATCAGCTTACAGCCATTCTGGAAATCTTCTACATAACAGCCATTTGGATTGAAGCGAACCTGCAAACCCTGCTCAACCATTTGTCCAACAGAAACAAGATTCTTTGTAATGTTTGGGACATGAAGTACATCTGCTAAGTACTTTGATTTCCCACTCTTCGTATTTAGAGGTATGTCCCCTACATGAGCAATGGGGTGAGCTGTGCCATCTCCTGTCTGCACATAGCCTGACACATCTGGTTTGCGCATATCTCTAAACCACTCTCCACGAGACGTCATGTGATTAGAGGCACCTGAATCCACATACCAAACATCATCTTGGGTGGAATTCTCTGCAGTCATTGTATTCATTACATGTTACATAACAAACATGCGCTCGTTTTTGCTGTCATCTGCATCTCTGCTAGTAGATGCATAGTTGCCCTGTTCTCTCTTTCTACTTGCTTTTCCCTTTGGACAGTCACGTGACATGTGACCTCTTTCACCACAAGTCCAACATTCTCTACTATCTGGAGTATGTTGCTGCCTGCTTGATCGTGCACCACGACCTCTTTGACTCCCCCTGCCTTGAGACTGGTTTCCCCTGCCACCTGTATTGTTTTGATTTGATTGACCTTCCAGAAATTGGCCCCTGCAACCCCTTGGGCCTCGACCACGACCTCTACCTCTACCTCTGTTGGAGTTAGAATAGAAGGCCTGTTCAGAATTATTTCTGCCATGAGAAGAAGATGTGTCAAGGTTCTTCTCCTCAAGAATAAGCATAGAAATCAAATCTTGGAACACTGGGATGTCGTCTGTTGTATTCATGGAAGACCTAAAATGTACATACTCATCTCCTAGACCATCCAAGCATGCACGGACAATGTCATCGTCTTCCACTGACACTTTAATAGATCCAAGAGCCTCAATGATACTCTTGATCTTCAAGGCATAATCATTGATTGAGAGGTTGTTCCTCTTAACCTGATTTAGCTCGGACTTTAGTTGAAGCTTCCTGGCCTTGGTGTTCACCTCGAACACTCTGCCTAAGTTTCTCCATGCAATGGCGGGGATTTCAGCATCCTGTAGATAGCCCATCATGCCATCTGTGATGCTCATAGACAGCCAATACATCACTTTGCTCTGGCTTTGTTGCCAGTCCCTCAAAGCTTTCCTTTGTTCTACTGTAGCATTTGCCTCGGGAATCTCTGGTTCCTTTTCATTGTCTCCTTCTACATAGTCCCAATAACCTTTTCCTTTTAGGAAATTTGTTATTCTGAACTTCCATGCAGGGTAGTTATTTTTCTCAAGCTTCTCAGTAACAATCTGACTGAAACCGTCAGACATCTTGAAGCACTAAGACAAAATAGCTGCAATCTGCAAAAACCTGCCAATCTGTTGAACCTGCTATCGTGGTTCCTGTAACGCTTTCTACACTCAACGAGTGTCCACAATCAAGCGTTTCACAACCACTGTACTTGTACAGTAAATCTCTGTATACTGCACTTTGGAGACCTGTTCAGAAACTTGTGCGAAAAACCCCTAAAATTGCGAAAAATCTGGTCGTGGATTGCGAACGAAGGGATTGTGATGCTCTTGATCTCTTAGCCTCTCTTGCCTACACCATGCTCTGATACCATGTAAAGAATGAGGATGCAAGAGAGCTACACAAGGCAAGCACAAAGCACACAGAGATGGAAAGCTTCTTCTTCTTCTTCACAGAAAAGAGAGTACAAAATGACTAAGTGCTAAAGCTGAAAAGTAGCACATATGTACATGCGGTCACTGAGTGTGAACTCGCTAGAAGCGTACTAGGCTGGCACTATAAGTGTAGTCCAGCTGTAGAATCACTGGCAGAGATCCTCCGTGTCGGTCACCTAACGTGCCAGTGAGTAAATGCCGTAAGCGGCCAAGACCCGTAGTGGATGCCAGCTCAAGGTGTAGAGCTCGACATCTCAACATCATACACATGATGATCTGCTACCTTGTACGGATTCACACTATCACTACAGGGGGGATTTGTAGACATGTAGTAGTGTTAGTGTGTATACGCGCTTCACCAGGGGCACTTTTCTCCCACTGGGTTTTTCCCTCTGGACATCTGGTGTGAAAAGACACTTTATCTCTTAGGGTCTCATATAAGCTTTGTAGCTTTGAGTTTGTATATACTCTATTATGCTAATACAGAGAGATAGACTACAAAGATCTCGTATGCAAGCTTTGTGTCTTCTCCTTCTCGGTCTTCTTCCTACTCTGAGTTGCTATCTTCCTTCTGTTTCCTATTTCATCATCTTCAACAGATCTCTGTCAAACAATAACTCTAGAAATAATCGCCTGTTATGGTATAATTCGTTATACTCTAATAGGTTGGGGTGCTATCACACAGTCTCAGTGGTTCTTTTTTGACCCGACTGGTTCAAGGCTACTAGACGACCATCCCACTCTTTATTCATGATTCTAGTTATTACTTTACTTTAATTACAATCATTTCACAAGTTATTACTTTTGTTTACCAGGTTATGGGAAAGCTCACTGCAAGAATCAAGGTCTGCTCTGACCCAGAGAAAAGAGCTCTGATTTCGAAGAAGTTACGACTGGCTAAAGAAATAGAAAAGACCTTCCCTAATATCTCTCTTAAGATGAGGCCTTATCTACATAGGGCTGTAAAATTTAAAAAAATGTAACACTATGTATTAGGTCTTCATATCTACTCAACTCTTCCAATTATACGGAAATCTAACTTCTGTCATTTTTGCAGATTGTTTCCCTTTCCCAAGGGCTCGCTCTTCCTGTGGAACCCCTTTCCCTTGCTTCTCTTCTTGTACTAAAATGTATACAAGATAAATAAGCCTCTGCCTTAATATTTGATGCTTCGAAGGAGTCTAGTTTGTCTCTTGTCCATCTTATTTCATTTGACCTATGGGTAAAAGTTCTAGGTCTCCTAGTTAAGAATAAATCAGATGGTATCAATCTTCTGATGGAATTTACTTCTAATTTGGCTGGTCTTTCCAAATCCCATATCCATGACTTAGCATCATTCTCTTCTAAAGGCCCTGAACTATCCAATCTTCTTAGAAAATTTTGCGGACTTAGTTCCGTCTTTGTTACAGCTCCCTCTACACCTATTGTCCCTCCACCTAATAGCCTCTTTTGCAGAGATGCAGCTGCTTTAGAAGCTGTAAAAGAATTTCAGAAGGACCTATGTTCACTCAATGAAGCTTCGCTTTTGGATATGGTACCGAAAGTCTCTAGGGCCTTTCCTTTCTTACCATCACGACAGATTGAAGTAGAATCCTTGGGGGTAGAGCACAGGCTGTGGATGTTCCCAAATAAAGGGTTTCTTGCACCCATTTCTATGGAAACTTGGGTCTTCCTCGCCAACCTGGCCCCTACTACTATTGAAGAATGCAAACTTAAAGTTCTTAAAGGGATCCAACTCTTGGATAAAGGGGATCTAATTAAATCTCCATTCAATATGAGTTTCCTTGATGAAAAAAAATGTAGTTCGAATACAGGTTTATATGCAAGAACCAAAGGTGTGATGACCTCTAGTAAAAGTAATGCTGATTACTACACCAAGACAGTGTGGAATGTGTTCAGACCTTACCTTAAGTGTGCTTGCAGATTTTTAGACCCCAAAGCTGCTTGTGAATCAAGCATCATTTGGTTTGACCATGCTATTTGGTACGCCCTCAACAATCTACCTAGTATCTTTCCTGACAAAGCAGAAGAATTTCACCTTTCCCTCTTTTGCTCATGGCTTGGTGGGCAAGCCAAAGAACTGGTCTTAGCCCAAATCGCCTTTATTCAGTAAAGATCAATTATTTGCGACACTCTTGAAGAGCTTGGTTCTAAAGGGTGTGGTACTCTGCTAACCACTTATGGCGGCTTTAAAAGAATCAAAAGTATGGTTGGGAAAATCAAGCCTAATATTGAAGATGATGAATCTCAAGTTTCCAAACGACCTAACACTCTTGTCTCTCCGGCGGCTTCATACACCTCTTTCTTAACTCCCTCCTTGAGTGAATCTGTGTTTGGGAGAGGGAGAGGTAGAAGTTATGTTAGAGGAAGGGGGAGAAAGCTACCAATCAGAAACCCGTTGGATATGTAATGTGCAGGTACGAAGGAATGCGTGTGGAAGACTTTACCTACCTCCAAAGGAAGAAATGTGTAATAGGATAATCTCACATTGCTTGTGTACTAGCAAGATTTTGGATTTTTGAACTCCCTAGGCTATGTTTTCAGAATGTTTTGGACAAATTTTTGGATCTAATCTGTTACTAAATGAGGCAATGTTTGGATGGAAATACTCGCCACCTATCAAGAATCTTTTTTATTCAAATGATTTTGTCCATAATAAAGTGATTCCTATCTGCTCTTGTCATCTATTTCAGAAATTTTGTAAAAGTTTCACTAACTTTGGATTACATGTTTGTACTTCTAACTTGGAAATCATTTTTGATGCCACAACAAGTAAGGAGCCTCTTAAGTAAGGGCTTGAATCATATTGGCCGACCTTTTCCACTCAATATCGGGTTAGATTGCCTTATTTGCTGGCTACTTGATAATCCGCCTTGGCCTGGCCTCCTTTGGCCTTAAAATTAAACAAAGGAGAAAATGGAAAGGAGAGTGAAAATTCACATCCAACTCTTGGCGTGGATAAAGCCTCAAACACTGCATCCTTTATTTGTAAAAGATTAGCATTTGAGGCTGCCTATTCAAGATTCAATAGTAAGGATTTTCTTAAACTGGAGACCTCTCCGCTAGGTACAACTACACTATTAAGTAATGAACTATCAGGACTTGGTTATTTTCCTAACTCTCTGAAAATTCCTGTACTCTTCCCAACTTATAAGAATCATAAACATAAATTTAGATGGATTTTTGACGCATCCAATAGCCTTTTCTTGTGTATTATGAATGACATCACCTACTGCTTAAATTTTTTTCTACTTGAAATGGAAGCTATCTGTGGCGTCAAGCATAAAGATCTAAAAAAATTCAGAATTATAGATTATTGCCCCTTTTGGGTCATAAAAAACGCAGCTGAGGTGGCTATCAACCTCCCAGAAAACATTTTCTCTATCTTTACGGCAGACATAACTCAATGTTATGAAAATATCCCCTTAAATGGACCATATGGGCTTGTGGATACCTTAGCTAAGCTTATAAAGATTGCCTTTTCTCACAGAACAAAACTAGGGTTTACATGCATCTCACTAAAAAGGAATAAGGATGGGTAAAAAAATCCAGTAAGTCTACACCTTACATCTTGAAAGAGGAAGATTTATATAAGTATATCGTCTGGCTACTTAATAATTGTTGCATCCAAGTTGGTGATACCTACTACAAGCAAATTTTAGGAATCCCAATGGGATTTGCATGCTCTCCGGTTATGTGTAATCTCTATCTTTGTTACTTCGAGTACTAGTGGCTCTTAAAAATATTAAATAACCCGGCTAGTGCTTCGATACTCACACGTTTTGAACATTCGTTTAGATTTATGGATGACCTATGTAGCCTTAACAATCCCATGTTTGAGGTTACTCTTAAAGATATATAGCCACCTTGCCTTAATATTGAATCTACATTCTCTGATATAGTTCCAGGGTAGGATAAATGGGTAATTTCCAGGACGCATTTTCTGAATATTGAATTTACTTTGACTCCCCCATATTTGGGAAAGTTTTATACTCGCTTTTTTTGGAAGAGAGAAAAGCTCAATCTTGTATCCTCAGAATTTACAAAAAGGAAAAGCAATAGACCTATTAAGAATTCTCTACACACCTCTTTAGGAATGTTGTTTCTGATAATGTATGCCTCATCAGACTGTTTTATGGCATATGAAGAAATCAATACTCTGATTACCAAGTTCATAAATAATGGGTTTTCTAAAAAAGATCTCGTTGCGTGCATCTGCAATTCCCTAAGAAAACACAACTAGCCCTACCTTAAGTTTGACTTACAAAATTTAATAAATCTCCTTAAGACAGAATAATTTGAGCTACAACATCGCATGTTGCATTTAAATATAACACTTCCTATGGTAGTAGGCCCCTATTCTATGGGGTCTACTACCTCATAGGATATGGTGCGTGGGAATGGATGGGCACACACACACACACACACACACACACAAAATTACATGAGGTCTTTCACTTGACTCATCTCTTAAATTTGACAAAAAGAAGCCTGGCTGATAAGTATTTTGGGATCCCTTCATCTACATCTCTATTAAACCGCCCATTACATGATCACACAAACAGATGTCGTAGTAAAACCAGGTGTTTGGACGCTCTGCTAAAGGTAAGATATGAGTCGCCAAGACTACCCCATACTCCCGGGTGCGTGGAGTACTGTTAAAATATCCTCTCAGTAGATGACCATAACTACGATACAAAAAAATCTTATGAGGTGGTAGGAATTGAGCTAGCAGGTATAACCGCTCAGAAAAACCTGGCTTCAGTGAATGTTCTATGTAATAAAACTATGGCCCTAGGCCTAGAGCCTCAGTTACCATCGCCAATCTGATATTGTTCCTAAAATGCTCGCGACCCCAAAGGGTTACACGAGTCACTCGGTCATGATATGTCCACCATTTAGTTTGGGAAACATAGGTTCCTAATTGCGAGAATAGATGAATTTCATAACGGAGTAAAGTTGCTCCCTGAGTAGATTCACCTGATTGATAAAGGCGAGCTGTTACTATGGCAAAAACCAGTTCTTGACTGTAAGCCATAATAGGATAGATACACCTGAGGAGAAAATAAGTTGATATGTTAAAACTCGAGAAAAGTTACTCCATACTGATACTATGGACGTGGTTGTGTAAAAATGTCATCTGTCTTTAAAAAAAAAAACCACCTTATGACTTCGAGTCAAAATTGGAAATAATAAATGATTACCTAAAATTGTTGTCTCTTAGTAATGTAACTCACACCGTTAAGATCGGGGCATGAATACTGTACCCTAGTGGATAGCTGTATGACATAAGCTAATTGTAGGGTTCTGGTGAATAGATAACGGGTTGTGTATGATCAACCGGGGCTAGGTACAATAAGCATGTAATGGTTTATGGACCGGGTATTGACCGCGTAAGTGGTTTTTTTTCGGTTGCCATGGTGTAACTTGGGTCTATATGACTTGACCTTGCATTTTAACTTAAAATCTCTCTACTGTATACACATAAGAATACTCAGTAGCGTTTAAAGTCTTCTCTCCGTTGTGTTTCGTGCTTCCTGCTACACGCCACCGCCTGTGTGCTAGGGTTTGGTTTGTAGGGGATTGCAGTAGCGTGTGTGGTGTGACTTTGTTTGGAACAACCGGATCTCTTGCTGGGGACAATCCCTGAGAATTTGGCCCGTATGGGCGACCGCGAGTGTGGGTAGCCTGTCTGAGTCTGTGGCGGATCTTCTTCTGATTTGCATCAGAAAATATAAAAGCCCCTTAAAGGTGAGTACTCATACTCACTTAGCATAGTGCTTTGTATTCACCTCTGTGTGCATTCAAAACTGTGTGAGTTAGAAGCTATTTACTACTGTGTGCTCAACATGCCGAAAAAGAATGGGAAGGATATTGTGGAGGCTTCTGCGTCTCCTAATCTACAGGTTAACAGAAAATATTTTTGCTCTCAAGACTGTTAATATATACTATGAAGCTTTGCTTTGATAAAACCAGTAAATAGACTTTTCTTTATAAGTAGCCTGTTCCGAAAACTATTCTTAATGGTTTATGGGGAGAAATGTGTGTGGTAGTGTATGATTGCTTTGGGACAGATGGGAAGTTGAGATTCTCTTTGACTAATGATGTATGTTGCTGTAAAATAACCGTATAAAAATATATATAACCATGTTCTGGAACCTGGCTCTTCCTGGTTATGAGAAGAAGTGTGAATGGCTCATGTAAAACTAAGAACTACCAAGTTTTTTTAATGATGGAAGTAATAAATCTGGTTTCCGTAAAATGGGCTGTAAAACTGGTTTTTTTGAGGAAAAAAGTGTCCTTTATTTTTTTGAAAAAAGGTGGACTGCCAGGTATGAAGGATATATTAACCTATGGCTGCATGGAAAAGAGGATGGTGTGGTGTTTAAAGGAAATGGTTTGTATATATGGTTGATGATGCTAAGGTTGGTAAAATAGCTACTCAATAGGGTAATGTACTTATGAAAGGGATACTGCAGATCTAAAAATAGCCAAAATTTCACAAAAAATGAGCTGTATAAGATTTGTTGGATAGTTTGGTTACATTGCTGAGGTACTTTGGGTAAGAGGACAGACCCTGGGCTGATTCGGTTTCTAGTTCGGGGGCCTATTTTATTGAATCGGCTAAAGATTATTCTGAGGTCATTGAATACAAGTTTCGGAAATGTTGCCCTGTCTTCTAATATTACTGTAGGTAGTGTGTGGCATCACATACCCGATTGTAGGAGTAAATATTGTTTTTGCAAATTGACTCGACCTTTTTTACCATAATACATCACCTACATTACTGTAGGTAGTGTGTGGCATCACATACCCGATTGTAGGAGTAAATATTGTTTTTGCAAATTGACTCGACCTTTTTTACCATAATACATCACCTACAAGTAAGATTGATTTGTTTTTTTAGTCCAAATGCCTATCTTACTGAATCGGCTAAAAGTTATTTTGTATTTGTTGAGTAATGGCTTCTGAAATGTTGCCCTATCTCGGATATTCTATAGAAATAAGGTGGCATCACATACCGGATTGAGGTTGAAAAAAGCAGGTTTCAAATTTACTTGATTTTTTTTCATCATATGCTAGGAAGATTAGTGATAGTTTCTGGTGACCTATCACTGATTCAACATAGTGACGGATTTCTGATGGCCATGGTTAGTTTGACCCTCGGCTATTCAATTAAATATGCTTGCCATCATCTGCTCGTTCTTATTCTCACTCAAGTATATAGTAACTGGTCTTTACCTACCATCTTGCAATATATACAAAAAAGCTTCTAGTGGGTTGATTTAAAAGGTTCTCGATACTATAAGGAAAGTCATATATTTCTCTTTAGCGGATCTTGGATGGTTACTCCTATGACATGTCTTTCTCGGACAAGGTCTGAGCTGCTCTAGGGACTGAGTCGTCTAGTGTATTATGGTATGAAAGAAAGTTTATAGCTGGCTTGGGCTACAGTATGTCAGACATGACATAATAAAAATGAATATTTCTTGATAAAGGAAGATAAATTAAAAAAAGGGGGAGCTCTGGTTTATAAATTGATAAATTCTTAGATGTTTTTTTGGGGATATCTCAGCTTGTTTATAAAAGGGTTCTTGAAGTAGGATCTGTTCCAAAAGATTGTTTTTTCTCTAAACTTCAAACCACAAGGAAGAGGTGGTCGTTAATAAACTGAGATCTGGCTTGAGATTAACTATGCCTACCTCTACAGAGTGAAACTCTCTCCAGTCATATTAATGAAGAAATTTTCTTTTTCCTAAAATCTTAGGTTTGGCAAAGAAAGTTTTTTTTAAAAAATATATATATATATATAATCGAGAAATAACTAGTTATATAGCTGCTCTATGGGTTTTCACTTTCCTTTATCAAATTGGCAAAAATTCCAAGGAACTTTTTATTCAAAAAGAACAAAATACTAGTTAAGAACTGTGTTTTTTTTAATGGTGACATGGATAACAGTGGGATGCCCAGCATCACCTTTGTATAGTCACATGCTAACGAATTTTTTTCTTGTGGCTATGGTTGCAGGTGTGGGCTACCTTCTGTGATTAAAACATTCTGTTCTTAACAAATGGCGGATCACTTAACGTAAAGCAAAATGTCCCAGACTTTGGGATTGCGGTTTCCCGCAATATATTCTGTTATCTTCATTACCTTGTACATAATTTATTTTCAACTGCAATTAAATTAATGTACAAATCCATTGTATTATTCTAGAATTGTTGGTCTGTGAACATGTAGTGTTCGTTTGCGTGCGTATATATATATATATATATATATATAGATTTAGAAATGCTACACACACACACACACACACTGTGGTGCTTACCTTTGTGATTCTGTAGCACAAATAGCAATTCTATTAAACTAGCTTCCTAGTTTACCTTATAGGTATCCACCGTGGATATTTCCCTTATAAGTATAGTAAGTTTTTTAAAGAAAAACCCTTATCTTGCATAATAAGTGGTTTACTGCCCTCTCTAAACCCTGCTATGAAGGTGTTATGGTGGTATCTGCCATAAACAAAATTGCATCACAGGTGGCCGTGCTTGATCAAATCCCCAGGAGGGGCTCGCTCTACTCAATACTACCTACACACTACACATACTCAAGGATGGCGGCCTTCCTCCTTCTTCTTCTTAAGAGGTGAGGGCGCCCTCTGCCCCTCACTTAGCTTTGTGTGAATTTTTCTTGCGTAAAGTGTGAGGATTGTATAAATTTTTTCTTTTGCACCTACAATGGAGCTGGCAACTGTTGCAACACAGGTTGTTTACCATGTTTTGGTCTCATTGATTGCCTTACAGTCATTTTTTTGGATATTATTGTTATGGTATTTCTTTGTGTATGGGTGGTTTGACTCGGCTTGACAAAGCATGCTATGAGTCAATTGATCGGTAAAAACCATGGTGTGGGATGGGATTGCTTTGGTAACACCACTAAGAAGTATGGTTAAAATTTTATAAGCCCCATTTTTTTATTGGCTATGCTTGGCATCATATGGTTAAATGATTGATTCTTTGGGCTTAACTTATTGATTTTTTGATCGTATTGAGAAAACTGCTTATCTACTTGTGATAATGGGGTACTAACACTTGGCTGGACCATGCAGTATATATATTTTTTGCAGACTATACGATATAAAAATTTAAAAAAGGAAGGGTCTAACCCGATGATTACTGGTTGCAGTCACATGACATTGCTTGGTAAACAACTTAAAATATGGGGGCATAACCTGCTATGTTTTCTGCTAAAAACCACTTTATGGTTGCTTTAGTCTGACAATTTATGGCACTAACTTAAGGTTTTTTGGCTAATCCCCTCAGCTGGGTTTTGGTTCGTTTACAGATTAACACACATTGGCCTAAAATAAGGATGCACTTAACAAAGATGTTCTGGAAAGGTTGTATTTGATTGATTTGGCTGGTGATTGATACCACTTTACACTTTAAGCTATTCGATTAACTCTGTGATAACTAGTGAGGCGGTCTGGGGCGGGCAACAAGAAGAGTGGCCTCCAATCACTCTTCTAGGCTCCCATGCTGCTCAATTGGGTTGGGGTTGGAAAAAACAACAAACACACACACAAACCCGCAACCTAACCCTACACAAAATTTGGGGCACCACCTAGTTTTGGATGCGAACTAAGACGCGTAGAGAGAGAGAGAGAGAGAGAGAGAGAGAGAGAGAGAGAGAGAGAGAGAGAGAGAGAGAGAGAGAGAGAGAGAGAGAGAGAGAGAGAGAGAGAGAGAGAGAGAGAGAGAGAGAGAGAGAGAGAGAGAGAGAGAGAGAGAGAGAGAGAGAGAGAGAGAGAGAGAGAGATAGTGCTCGGGCTGCTTTGAAACGTATCGACAATGATCAAGCAAACACAACTAAATATTTAAGATAGAGAGAGAAAGGGGGAGGGGGTGCTTGTTGCATTAATACCTTCTTACAAATCTGTCATGACAAATCAAAGTGAGATTAGTATTTGTTCAACATAGATTGCGTAAATTTCACCACAACACATCACAAGAAAAGCCACCCCAATCACTGTCTTAAGGCCAGGGGAGTCCTCTCCACCCTGTCGCCCTCTTACAGTATGTGGGATTTATGGCTAGATTGATGACAACACCAGAGACAAGCTATCAAGAACTTAACAAAAAACACCAAGACACTTACGCATCATTGTTGTCCATTACTTCACGTTGGAAGGGAGACAAAGTATCCAAGCTTAGTCCAAATCCACCCTCCTTGATTCAGCAAATGTTGGGCTTACACTAGTAGGAGAAATGATAGATTTCCTACTCTCAATTGAATGATCACTCTCTCTCTTACAATGGCATAGAGTTCCCTTGCTAATCCCCTATTACAACACATGCACATGCATAAGACAATGAGCTTCCACTCAAGAGCTCCTTCTAGAGAGGTTGAGCTTGGCTTCTCAAGCTATAGCATAGTGCTCTTGCTTATGGCTCCCCTTTTTGTGCTAGCTACACCCTCCTTTTATAGCAATTTTGAAGGCTAGGGTTACTCCTCTAACCATGGTTGGGTTAGATTTTCAGCAATTTATCTAATTTCTTTTGCTTGGAATTATCAAAAAGTTGGTGGGGAAAGAGAGAGGAGAGAAATGGAGGTGATAGGACTTTTCATAGTGGGTTAGTGTTAGTAGAGTTAGTATTAATTTACAAATGGAATTGGATATTTACAATGGGAGTATCCATGTAGGATACAAATAAGGAAGAAAAACTCTTAAGAGGTAAGAAAAGGTGGATTTCTTACAAGGTTGATGCTCCAAGTGTCTTGAGTAGGGCCAATTTTGACGCTTGTTGACGGTCCACTAGCTTTGACGGTACATTTTTTTTCCACTCTTGACCTTCCTTGAGAGACAAGGTAATTGAAGCTGAGTAATCAACCACCATGATGCTGCTTTTAAGAGAAGAGGCTAAATTTAGTGGTTTTTTTGATAGATATGGGTAATTTGGAGGAGGAAAAATGAGACTAGGTGGTCAATTTTGGAATGGAATTGTGTGTGGGAGGTATGAGTTCACCATGGTTTCTCTTATTCTTCAAGATTGAGGAGAAGGTGAGTAGGGTGCAGAGAGGAGTGGTGAGAGAGGTGGGGATGATGAGTGGAGAAGTGTGTGTGAAAGAGGAAAATGATAAAGTGGAAGGGAGAGTGTGGCTGCATAGCATGGGAAAACTGGGGTCCACTAATAAAATCATAGCTCACAGCTCGTAGCTCAAAAAAATATGAAAAAATTTGAGGCAAAAGTTCAGCCCACGAGCTACAACTTTTGTTTGTATCACCTTTTCAAATTCGGAGAGCAAGTGAACTTTAAAAATTCAGCAAAACCGATCGTTGTTTTCCACTGCACAAGGTCCTTGTGGGGTCGTTCTTTGGATGATTCTTTTGAATACCTCCAAGAGTGAGCCCTCCATAGTGCATGTATGCATGCCACCTACCCTTGACCTTATTTGGTAGGTCTATAATTGAAGATATTGTTGAGATCATGATATAAGTGAATAGTACAACTAAGAAAATCAAATATTGAGGGGTCTAAAAAATATGTACATGTCAAATATAAATAATATAAGTGGAAAAAATATAAAGGGGTCAAAAGAAATCTCTCTCATTATGAGGCTACCATAAAAAGATAAATATTTTTGGTGTTCTAATTTTTTAGAAAAAAAACAAAATAGATGTAGGAAGGGAAAGATCACAATAGTGAAAAAATATACAAATAAAAATATACACATAAAACTAGTTTTTTTGGATTTTTGTTGGGGTGGAGTTACACCAAATATAAGAGAAGCTTACATGAAAATATTTCTATATGGAATAAAGAGTATGAAAAATGGTAACAAAAATTGTGGTAATGGTGAGGCAATGTACAAAGCATAAATAACACACACCTAGGTATAAATATTTAAATAAATACCAAAATAATTATGAAAAAATCTTTTATTTAGGCCCTATATACAAAGAAATATTTACATACGCATGGGCCATAATAGACTTATATTTTTTATTTTTTTGGCTCAACTAGCCCAATGACTAGCTAATTGAGGGTTTTTTATTTCAGTAAGGAGATATGGGAAAAGTCCCCTAACTCACACGCACCTATATACAGTGAAAGGGTGAGGGTAACCACAGTGTTTGAGTGATTTGATAGGGTGAGATAACTCACTATGGCAATTACAGAGAGTCAAAAAATGGCTATCATTAGCCCTCCCCCAGGATGATGGTATATTCATGTACCATCATAAAGAATCTTTTCCAAAGAGAGTGCTTCAGAGTCCTTGACAAGATCTCCCTTGGAATTTTGGTTTGTGTTACACTCATGCTTCATGGAACAATACTTACATGGGATAGTTGCCTTTGGACAGATCTTTGGTAGATCCTTTGGTAGAAGGCGACTCAAATGGGGCTTCAAGCGATACCCGTTTACCTTCCTGGAGTGCTCTTTACCATTCAAGTCCATAAGCTGATAGTAACTAGAATTGAAAGCCTTCTTGACTATGTATGGCCCTTGCCATCTAGTTTCAAACTTGGCATCAAAACGATTATCGAGTCGATTGTCATACCTTAGCACAAGATCTCCTTCATTGATGCCTTTGTCCTTCAGTTTCTTGTCAAGCTTCTCCTTTGTCTGTGTGGCTTTCCTCTTATAGCACTCGTATGCTGCTTCTCTTTTCCACTCAAGCTCAGCTAAGGTAAGAAGTCGATCCATCCATGCTTCTTGATCATCTTGTGCTGATTTGCCATGAAGTCGCATTGTTGGAATGTTTAGCTCAATTGGCTGTAAAGCCTCTTGACCATAGACCAAGTGAAATGGTGTGAACTCCGTGGCTTCCCTATATGTGGTTCGATATGCCCACAAGGCACCATCCAAGAAGTCATCCCACAACTTTGTCTTGTTTTTCACCATCTTTCTAATGATGCCTGCAATGACACCATTAGCTTTTTCTACCAAACCATTTGATTGGGGATAGTAGGGTGTACTGTGACGATGTAGAATGTGAAGTTCTTCACAGACTTCTGTGAGCAATCCCTTTCTAAACCCTGGACCATTATCAGAAACAATCTCCAAAGGTGTGCCAAATCTACAACAAATGTGAGTGTAGACGAATTTGCTCACTGTCCTCTCATTTACCTTTGCCACACTTTGTGCTTCCACCCACCTAGTCATATAGTCTACAGCCACTAGAATGTAGAGTTTACCATTTTTTGTCCTAGGCAGAGGACCCATAGCATCAATGCCCCACTTTTCAAAGGGTCCATTTGCAAGCACTATTTGCCTCGGGCCATGCACCAACCTTCTATTTCCATTTATCTGACAATTGTGACAGCTTTTACACCAATGTTGAACATCCACATGCAAACTTGGCCAAACATACCCCGAAAGCAAAATCTTCTTCACAGTTAATTCTTGGGCAAAATGACCACCACATGCCTCTTCATGCAAACCTTTTAGAATGGCTGGAATTTCCTCGATAGTTGGTACTCGTCTGCACACTTGATCCTTCCCTCTTTGATAGAGGGATCCTTCTAGGAAGAGATACATGCTTGCCTTCTTCATGAGTCTCCTCTTCTGAGCTTTTGTGAAGTCTGGTGGAAACTCACCCTCCAAAATGTAGCCAATGATGGGAGCCAATGACTCGAATCCCTGGTACCTCGGTTGCTTCACAGCAGCCGCCACCATGATGACCTGCACTTCTTTCTTTACACATGCAACGGCTTGTTGTGCAAGTAAATTAGCATCTTCATTTTGTTTCCTAGGAATATGATATAATTGCACTTCTTCAAATTGATTAAACATCCTACGAATGGCATGAACTTTTGTCCTTAAGCTTTCATTCTTGCATGCCCAAATGCCTAAAATCTGTTTAACAATGAGAAGTGCATCTCCCTTTACCATGAGACGTTGTATCCCTTGGCCAATGCGTATCTTCAAACCATGAAGTAGAGTGTCGTATTCTGCTTCATTGTTGCTAGTTGAACCTCGTAGATTGACCTTCTCTTTCATGACCACCTCTCCACTTGGGTTGAGCAATACTAGCCCTCCCCCTGCTTTCCCTGTGGCTCGACGAAAAGCTCCATCAAAGAACAAGGTAAAAGCATTAGGAATACTTTTTGGTGGTGGCAATGGTAGGGTCTTTACTTGAGGCACCTTAATTTCCTTCTCATGTACCCTATAAGTGAGAATCCCTGCCAATTGTGCACGCACACTATCTTCTACCTTGAAAGAGTATTGGAACTCTTGCAACTCCATAATCCACTTTGAGATCCTAGTACTAAGATTCATTTGAGATGACACCCAAGGGAACAAATTTTCTGCAGTGAGAATTACAAAAGGTTTTGGTAGCAGGTAGGATCTAAACTTTCTCAATGCAAACATGAGAGAAAGCATCATGAGTTCTGCTTCTGTGTAGTCTCTCTCCAAAGCATTCATGAACCTACTAGCAAAGTAGATGGGTCGCATCCTTGTACTGTGGGGATCTTGTTGTAGCAACACAGCACCAATTGTTTCCCTTCCAACACTAGAGCTAACAAAGAATGTGTACTCCCAACAAGGAGGCATGAGTGTTGGTAGCACTGACAAAATGACTTTAATGTTACAAAAATACTCTTCAAGCTCATCAGACCATGCAAATTCTACTTGTTGTGTCAACTTTTGCAAAGGATGAAGCAACTCCGAGGCTAAGTGAATGAAGCATGACATATACTTCACCTTCTGAATGAAAGAGATGACCTCCTTAAGACTCTTCGGTGATGGGAGCTCAATAAGAGCCTTTGCCTTTGAAGGATCCACCTCAATGCCTTTATAGGAAACCTTGTGACCGAGCAAGATCACTTCATCCTCACCTATGTGGCACTTGTCGGGGTTGAGTTGACCTCCCATGTCGTAGAGCTTCTTTAAACCTTCTTCTACCCTTTGTAGATGCAATGATTTTGAGCTATAAATGCAGAAATCATCAATGAACACCCTAATTGACTTTCCAAAGAATGCTTGAAACACCATGTTCATGAAACGTTGGAATGTTGCAGGAGCATTTGTAAGACCAAATGGCATGACTCTAAAAGCATAACAACCCCAAGGAGTGATAAAGGTTGTTTTCAATTGATCTTCCAATGCGATACCTATTTGAAAGTAGCCTGAGTAGCCATCACACACAGTGTACTTCTCATGACCAGCTACCTCATTTAGTATCTCATCCTGAAATGGGAGGGGAAAGTGATCTCTTTTTTTTGCCTCATTGAGTGGACGGTAATCCACACACACCCTCCACTTTCCGTTTTTCTTAGGAGTGACAACAACGGGAGAGACCCACTCTGAATTCTCCACTGTATAAATGAAACCTGCTGCTAGAAGCTTTCTTACCTCCTTGAGTAAAGCCTGCTCCTTGATGACTCCTAGCCTTCGTAGCTTCTGAGCCTTAGGTGTGGCCTCTGGCTTCAGCTCAATTTTGTGTTGAACAACATCTACTCCACGCACATCGGTGTAGTCTTTAGCAAAAAGCCTAGGAAATTTCCTTAGCACATATTTGAACTCCTCTCTTTCATCCTTTGTAAGTGTTGTAGATAGCATTTCTTCTAGCATTCTTTCATCTTCCACTTTTTGGTTCTCTTGGGAACCTACCTCCTCCAAACCTTGACAAGAGGTCTCTTGGTTGGTTGGCTTAAACCTTACCCCCATGACTTCGATGGAAGTCTCCTCTTCAGTAATGCTGCCGCTACTTTCTTCTTCTGAAGTGTTATCGGTCCAACCTTCTTCCGTCTCACTTTGAGATGATTCTTCATGGAGCTCCTCTTGGCTTTGCTCCTTCATGTCAAAGACAACCTTCTTATGATTGTCGTTCCTGCAAATTAGCTTTCCACTCTCCCAATTCTACAAAGCTTGCATTTTCATTAGCCATGGTCTCCCTAGGATAAATGGGTAACCATTTTCTTTGGTAGACATGACATAGAAATCCACTGCCTTCTTAATGCCAAAGGCCTCCACAAAAACATTTTTACAAATGCCTACGCACCTAGCCTTGCTATTGTTTGCCATCTTGACCTTAATTTCAGGTGTCTCATGGATGTGCATGCCTAGTTTTTGCATGAGTCCCTCTGTCATGATGCAAATTTGTGCACCCCCATCCACTAGACCTTTCCTAACCAATCTCCCTTTTATGTAACAATCTAGCATAGGTGTAATGTCCTCATTCATTTCAGCATGTGCAATTTTTACAACAGGCACATTCTCTTTTACCTTTCTCCTAGTGCTAACTGCCCTTGTTAAGTCCCTCCTAACTTGTGGACATAATGCAAGAAATTGAGGCCATGAGATATCAGGACCCTTACCTCTCATGTCTTCCAACAGGTTGTATGGAGCCATTCCATGTCCAAGAGGAAAGTCTTGGAGGTTGATACGACGTCGAGTCCTCTTAGCTTCCTTGGTCTCCTTTGCCTTCTTTTCTCGTCCATGGTCACTTTGTGATGTAACTCCTTCTTTCTCCTTACCTTTCCCTCGGCCACGCTTAATGCCATTTGCTTCCATGTCAACCTCTCTTGAATTTGTCACCTCTACCACATGCACGTTTGGGTCTGGCAAAGGTGGAACTCCTTCTACCCCTTGTGGAGGTGGTCTTGGTCCATTTGGCCTTTGTAGAAGCCTTGGTTGTTGACCAGCTCCTTCTCATGCATTCATCACTGGGTAATTCAAGTTAGGTCTCCCTGGCTCTCCACGGGGCCAAGGACAATTATACATCCCATGTCCAGACTCTCCGCAATTCCAACATTGCAAGACTCTCCTAGTTCGTGGCTCTGTCTCTTCTGACTTCTTTGCTTGTCCCTTTGGACCTACAGCTTGTGCAAGGTGAATTGACAGGCTGCTTAAAGATTCATTTAACTTCTCAATCACTTCAGCCGTTACCTCAGGAAGCTCCCTAGATGTTGATGCTTGTGACTTACCTTTGGGTCTAAGACCTTCTATTGGAACCTCTCCCCTTAAGCACTTGAGTTTCCTATAATTCTCAGCAGCCCTAGTTTCCGCTGCATCAAAAGTAGCAGGTGCACCCGCCTCAACTTTTACCTTAAGGTCAGGAAAGAGTCCGGCTATGAACCTCTCCTTCTTTAAAAATTCTGCACCATCACCTGGGCTAGCAACATTTCGTATCCATAGAGCCCAAAGACGTAGAAACTCTTGCTTGTACAAGTAGTAGTCATCTAAGTCTTTTTGCTTATGAGAAACAATGTCTTGCCATAGTTTTTGAGTGTTTTGGGGATCAAAGAAGTATCTCTTAAAACGATTCAAAACTTCTGTGTAATTCCCCTTAACTTCCTCAGGCAAAGAGTCAAACCAAGTACTAGCATCTTTCCTAAGGACCACCTCAAACATTTCTACACGTTCTTGATCGGTTACTATCCTCTTGATACGAAAAGACATCTTGAAATTTGCTAAAAATAATTCTGCATCCTCTCCAGGCTCTCCAAAGAAAAGAGGATATCCAGACATTTGGCATTGGCTCTCCATTATTATGAAAGATTACAACACGAGTTACAATAAGGGATACAATAGAGATTTAGAACCACTCGCCTGCAAATGAAGAAGTAAGAAAATACCACTCTAGGTTTTCTTCTTCATCTATCCAAGCTTCAATGAGGTCTCGATTTGTTTGATCAAAACAAAAAGGTAGAGTATTGATGAGCTCTAAGAAGGGTTGAAATTCTTCAAAGCTAAGGCGATAAACAGAAATCTCTAGAACTTCATTTTCTGGATCCAAAAGAGCAACCACGTCCCAAGTGATAAATTGCACTTGCTCTACAATTCCCAACGCACAAGCGTTTTGTATAAAAACTAGATCTTCATGCTCGTCGAAGGCCGTGAGAAAGTAGCAATTGACTAGGAGCTCCTTTCCTTCGAGTTCCACACAGTCGGAGTGAGGCAACCTTCTCACAATTTCATAAAGAACAGCCTCATCAAGTCCAATCAAGTTTGCAAGATTTAAAAACTCCACTTGCGCTACAAAATTCCTTGACAAAAACTCCTTAGGATTATGGTTAAATCATTCAAAAGCATAAAGAGATTTACAATGTCTCTATGAACAAAGTGTCATAGAAAGTAGATAAGGATGAGAATTTATACAAATTTGCAATCTTCTCTATGCTCTCTTTATTAAGACAAGCTCTGAATAGCTCCCTATCTCCTTTGTTGAAAGCGAAAGGAAGACTATTAATAAGACGCAAATGAGGGAAAAATTCACCAAATGTGAGTCTATGAAGCATGAACTCTGGCCGCAAGTTTCCTGAAGAGTCTTCCTCAATGGTGAAATGCACTCGCCAAACGCCAAATTTCACTCTATTTACCAATCTTAGGGCACACACTAGTTGGATGAATGCGCGGTCTTCCTTAGTGCCCAACAACAAGAGGAAAATCGAATCCACGCGTAGGACCTTCCGTCTTAACTTCACCACCCTCTTGTTATGAGGGAGACGCCTTATTACTTGCTCCTGCAACTCAATTGGTAATAGAGCTAGATCTCTAAGGATTGAACTTTCACTGCACACACATTCCCAGTTAGAAAAAATGATCGTTTTTTTGTTTCTTGTAACAACTTGGACAAAGAAAAAACAAACATACACACTATTTTGCCGGGCTGCACTTCATTTTAAAATAAAATGAACACATGTACATCAAAAGAAGTGTGGTAGTTGATGAGAGGTAGAATGACAGGGTTTGGTGATGCAAGAATTTCTCCTACTCTTTGGGCACCAAACATGAACACCATTCGTTGTTGAAAATGGATCTTTCTACTAATTGCAATGTTTATTCTAATGTGTGGAGTAAAATGAAAGGGAAAAATCTCTATTCCTGGGCCATTATCCATGGCCTATGCATGTCCTAATGCTTAAAATAACACAAAAATATAGACGTCCAAGCTAATATCGTACCTAATGAGAGGCAAAATAAAAGGATTTACCGAAGTGTTTATCTCGGCTAACCTAAGAGGACCTAAAATTCTACGAATTACTCGCTGAAATTGCAACTTAGTACTAACAATTATGTGTACCTTTTGCCTTGCAATGGGAATGAAGGGATCATACAAATTCTCATGATTCATGCAACCTACTTGATTATGCTAAAGGTTGAGCCTTCACAAAACATACACAAGCCTGTCCTCAGTGGGGGCACCAATTTGAGGCGGTCTGGGGCGGGCAACAAGAAGAGTGGCCTCCAAGCACTCTTCTAGGCTCCCGTGCTGCTCAATTGGGTTGGGGTTGGAAAAAACAACAAACACACACACAAACCCGCAACCTAACCCTACACAAATTTGGGGCACCACCTAGTTTTGGATGCGAACTAGGACGCGTAGAGAGAGAGAGAGAGAGAGAGAGAGAGAGAGAGAGAGAGAGAGAGAGAGAGAGAGAGAGAGAGAGAGAGAGAGAGAGAGAGAGAGAGAGAGAGAGAGAGAGATAGTGCTCGGGCTGCTTTGAAACGTATCGGCAATGATCAAGCAAACACAACTAAATATTTAAGAAAGAGAGAGAAAGGGGGAGGGGGTGATTGTTGCATTAATACCTTCTTACAAATCTGTCATGACAAATCAAAGTGAGATTAGTATTTGTTCAACATAGCTTGCGTAAATTTCACCACAACACATCACAAGAAAATCCACCCCAATCACTGTCTTAAGGCCAGGGGAGTCCTCTCCACCCTGTCGCCCTCTTACAGTATGTGGGATTTATGGCTAGATTGATGACAACACCAGAGACAAGCTATCAAGAACTTAACAAAAAACACCAAGACACTTACGCATCATTTTTGTCCATTACTTCATGTTGGAAGGGAGAAAAAGTATCCAAGCTTAGTCCAAATCCACCCTCCTTGATTCAACAAATGTTGGGCTTACACTAGTAGGAGAAATGATAGATTTCCTACTCTCAATTGAATGATCACTCTCTCTCTTACAATGGCATAGAGTTCCCTTGCTAATCCCCTATTACAACACATGCACATGCATAAGACAATGAGCTTCCACTCAAGAGCTCCTTCTAGAGAGGTTGAGCTTGGCTTCTCAAGCTATAGCATAGTGCTCTTGCTTACGGCTACCCTTTTTGTGCTAGCTACACCCTCCTTTTATAGCAATTTTGAAGGCTAGGGTTACTCCTCTAACCATGGTTGGGTTAGATTTTCATCAATTTATCTAATTTCTTTTTCTTGGAATTATCAAGAAGTTGGTGGGGAAAGAGAGAGGAGAGAAATGGAGGTGATAGGACTTTTCATAGTGGGTTAGTGTTAGTAGAGTTAGTATTAATTTACAAATGGAATTGGATATTTACAATGGGAGTATCCATGTAGGATACAAATAAGGACGAAAAACTCTTCAGAGGTAAGAAAAGGTGGATTTCTTACAAGGTTGATGCTCCAAGTGTCTTGAGTAGGGCCAATTTTGACGCTTGTTGACGGTCCACTAGCTTTGACGGTACATTTTTTCTCCACTCTTGACCTTCCTTGAGAGACAAGGTAATTGAAGCTGAGTAATCAACCACCATGATGCTGTCTTTTAAGAGAAGAGGCTGAATTTTGTGGTTTTTTTGATAGATATGGGTAATTTGGAGAAGGAAAAATGAGACTAGGTGGTCAATTTTGGAATGGAATTGTGTGTGGGAGGTATGAGTTCACCATGGTTTCTCTTATTCTTCAAGATTGAGGAGAAGGTGAGTAGGGTGCAGAGAGGAGTGGTGAGAGAGGTGGGGATGATGAGTGGAGAAGTGTGTGTGAAAGAGGAAAATGATAAAGTGAAAGGGAGAGTGTGGCTGCATAGCATGGGAAAACTGGGGTCCACTAATAAAATCATAGCTCACAGCTCGTAGCTCAAAAAAATATGAAAAACTTTGAGGCAAAAGTTCAGCCCACGAGCTACAACTTTTGTTTGTATCACCTTTTCAAATTCGGAGAGCAAGTGAACTTTAAAAATTCAGCAAAACCGACCGTTTTTTTCCACTGCACAAGGTCCTTGTGGGGTCCTTCTTTGGATGATTCTTTTGAATACCTCCAAGAGTGAGCGCTCCATAGTGCATGTATGCATGCCACCTACCCTTGACCTTATTTGGTAGGTCTATAATTGAAGATATTGTTGAGATCATGATATAAGTGAATAGTACAACTAAGAAAATCAAATATTGAGGGGTCTAAAAAATATGTACATGTCAAATATAAATAATATAAGTGGAAAAAATATAAAGGGGTCAAAAGAAATCTCTCTCATTATGAGGCTACCATAAAAAGATAAATATTTTTGGTGTTCTAATTTTTTAGAAAAAAAACAAAATAGATGTAGGAAGGGAAAAATCACAATAGTGAAAAAATATACACATAAATAAAACTAGTTTTTTTGGATTTTTGTTGGGGTGGAGTTACACCAAATATAAGAGAAGCTTACATGAAAATATTTCTATATGGAATAAAGAGTATGAAAAATTGTAAGAAAAATTGTGTTAATGGTGAGGCAATGTACAGAGCATAAATAACACACGCCCAGGTATAGATATTTAAATAAATACAAAAATAATTATGAAAAAATCTTTTATTTAGGCCCTATATACAAAGAAATATTTACATACGCATGGGCCATAATAGACTTATATTTTTTATTTTTTTGGCTCAACTAGCCCAATGACTAGCTAATTGAGGGTTTTTTATTTCAGTAAGGAGATATGGGAAAAGTCCCCTAACTCACACGCACCTATATACAGTGCTTTAGGGTGAGGGTAACCACAGTGTTTGAGTGATTTGATAGGGTGAGATAACTCACTATGGCAATTACAGAGAGCCGAAAAAGGCTATCACTAGCTCACTGGATTGGTAAAAAGCTCCGCCACTATGAAGGTAAGTATCCCGCATTAAAGCTCTGAGTACAAATAGGGAGGGGTTTCTTCTTGTATATGGATGTGTCACTATCATTAAAGTAAGATGCTTTAGGATGAGGGTGTTCCGTTGATGACTATTGGCTTCCATGATTGATACTATCATTGTAATTCGCTAATGTGAAAACATTGTCACTTTTGGAAACAACTATAAACACCTATGGTTGGGTGTACTTTGGGAATTCTGTTCTGCTATACATTGCCTGCTAAAAACACGCTGTTTTTGGGCGAACCTATGGGGTTTTTTTCCAGTTACACTGCTTATTGGCACCTGTTTTTGATAAAACGGGATAATGCAAAACTCTTTATACATTCACTACTTGATGGGAATTTATGACTTGTAGTAAATAGGAAGGATCGGATTATGTTATAAACCATATCAATTCTGAATTTATTTTGCAATGGGTCTATACTCTTTTATAGCATGTTTTAACTTCTTCACAAGATGTTGCTCCATTATTTTACTCAAGGTTGTTTGTGCTGGGTACGTTACCATTTGAAGTAGTAGTAGGGGGTATGGCCCTATATGCTAAGACAAAAATACTAAATTTTTTGAGGGTTAATAAAACCTTATATATAAGAGAACATAAGTACTTTGGACTAAGCTAGAATATATTTAAAAAATGTTAAAAGATGGACATGGATAACAACTAGTATAATGGGCCATTGATATGTGTAAACCACATCCAAGGCTAACATATCTGTTGTCTTGTTTGGATGGATGCAGGTAAGGACTCTATCTTATCTTGGAAGTTATTTTTTTGGCTTTTAGCAATTGTCCAATATAGGATTATACATACACCTATTGCAAGGGAAGTACTTCTAATATCTGTATACTGGAATGAGGCTTCATTCATACAAACATTGTACAAAGATAATTCTAAGATAAGTTGTTTTTGTACTTATCATTTCTCTTTCTCTGAAGCCAGCTGTTTTTGAATGTAAAAGTTCAAATTATGTCTTATTATTTATGATAAAACAGCTACACACACACGCACGCACGCACGCACGCACGCACGCACGCACGCACACACACACACACACACACACACACACACACACACACACACACACACACACACACACACACACACACACACACACACACACATACACACAAGGATATACCCGAATCATTTAACACCAACATTATTGCTATGAAGAAGACAAATTTAAGGGGTTTTATTAAAATAAGCCAAATGAACTTTGGCAGAGTCAATACATGGCGGAAAAAAGAGTCACAAAATTATCCAATCATTGGGCTTTACTCTTTGGAAATGTGTGTTCATGGTGGCTAAGAAAGGTTCAAGGTTTGTGTTTTGGAACACCCATGTATAAAGTTTGCACACCTCTCTGAGGAGACAAAGAAACCGTTTGGCCAAAGCAAGGGCCATTGATTGTGATTGATGTTGAGCATGAATCCACACATAGGCCAGATTACGATGCCAAAACACGTGAGCATACATCGTGTGGTAGGCCAAGGAAGATCAACTTTAGGGATAGGAGATGGGAGTGAGAATTTCAAGTGTGCCAAAGATCTCCAATTCCACTACGTCTCATTCAATTGACTAAATCCAATCTAGAAACGTGGCCAATCATAGGAATTTTGAACACAAAGCACCACACTCTTTTCACTCCTTGCCCATGAAATTTTCTTCTATGAAAAAAATTATATGTGCAATCCCTTTTTAGCTGCAATAGAGAATCTACAACAAAGCTCTCTTTTGTTGGGCCATTTCTTGTTGCTACCACATAAGTACAAAATATGTATTACAAAATTTAGTTACTTTGAAACAATATGCACAAACAAGAGCAACAAGTAATCATTATCACTAGTTATCCTCCATCAAGGGGCCCATTGCTTCAACAACATTTAGAACTTCTTTCTCGCTAAGTACATTGCGAGAGCCCTCTTCTTGCATCAAAGTTGTGTTTTGGCCAATTTTCACCAAAAATACTAAGTTTTGGCTCTAGACTTACTTTTTAATGTTCAGTTTGTATCAAACTTCACGCAATAGCTTAAACACACTAGTCAAAGATACCGATGATGTATCAAGCACATTCCTTGCCTCTGGCTTCACCTACAGGAGAAAATTGCAATTTTCTCTCATAGATGTCGATTTAGAGTTTTTTGAGAATTTTGGTGATGGCTGTGCCTTCACACACTTTAGGTCCAGAAACTTTAATCTCCTTGGATGCACTATCATTCTTCTAGATTTCCCTACCCTTGACACAAGATCTCTTTAGTGATATGCAAACCCAATGAGATGCAAAGATTACTTGTCAGTCTTGCTTACTTACGCTACTCCTAAAATAACAAAAACAAACCAAAAATGGATTCAAAGTGCTTGGTATAACGCTTGGACTTGTCAAAATTTGGAAAAAATGGCCAAAAGGAGGAGTCAATGCAAAAATTATGATTTTTGCATCAAATTCCACTAGGGAAGATTGTTTTGGATAATTTTGATGCTAGGGACTTCTCTCAAGTAGTGCAAGACACCCATAAGGTTAGAGTTGAAAAAAGTTCATTATTCCACTTGGGGGTGCACAAATTGCAATTTTGCACCTGATCCTAACCACACTTAGATTGGAGACGCCATATTTGCATTAGAGGAAACCCTCAGGGTAAGTAGCACACTTGCATAGCCAAATCTAGAGTTACTATCTTGAGCATGAGAGTAAGCTATACTCCACTCTAAAAGCACGCCAAGAGGAGATCAAGGGACTCCTGAGGCCATCAAAAGAGTTAGAACCCTAAATTTCTTGCCAATACGAGTTGTTTTGCCTAGGTATAAGGTCTCTGGGACATCTGGAGGGGAAAAGCACATCAGGAGACTATAGGCAGGAAAAAATCACGATTTTGACCCACAAAGTGATAGGATACAAAAATTTCAATTGTTTCTGGTTCCACCTTATAAAGTAATACCTGTAGGGTAATACTAGGTCTAAAGATCATTGAAGTTGTGCATGAGACCCTATAATTGATCAATTTTGTGTGCATCAATTATTGGTTTGACTTAACTACTTATTATTTCTCTTTCTCTGAAGCCAATTGTCTTTCGAATATTGGAGGAAGCTTAGAAAAGCTTAACACTTCCAGGTTACATATCAGGGTCTAGATTTATTAAATTGTTCATGTTTTTGAGATTAGGATCTTGGTACCGGTCAAATGTCAGATTACTTAGAGTGTTAATCAAGTGAACATAGAACCCTTAGTGACTATGCAGGAGGAAGTTATCTGAAACACTTCTTTTGAGTCATCCTTCATTGTGCTTATGGTAGAGAAAGCACCTGAAATGAGTTACCATAGTGGGAAACATTGAGAGGGAACATCAAAAAAGCCTAAACTTCCCCTCAGTAAACAATTGAACTACTACTACACTAATAGTAGGTAGATCACCATCATAAGTGTTATGTTTGAGAAGACTTGGGAAACCCTGAGTTTCGTGAGCAAGTTGAGGCTGTTGACTATGAAGACCAATGTATCAATGAAAAAGGGGTTTCCTACCTTAGGATGAACAATCTTGACCATGTTGATGCTGTAGGGATGACCGTGACCAATGACAAAGTTTACGAGGGGGATAACTATTACATCAGGGAGGACGTGAGGCTAATGGAACTCACTCTGACATCAAGCGGATGTACATGTATGTTTACCAGCTTGGTAGAGGGAAACGACTTATTTTGGTAAATAACAAGGGACTTGATTATATGTACGCTTATATGGAAAACATGGAAAGGCTTTCCTATTGGGGAGAATCAGTTTTTGTCATCTATTTGAATCAAACAACCCTTAAAAAGCCGCATATCCGGGATGAAATTTTCATTAGAGGTATCACATAAGAAAGTGAATCAAGGCATGCCTTGGAGCAAAATGGGGAATCAAGTGATGAATGCTATCATGCCACCTTTGAAGCCCAAGGATACGAGGAGCTTAGTGCAAATAATGAGCAATCAAAAGATCATGAAAGTGATCCTGAAATAGAAATGGAAAAATTCTGTGATTTTCCAAATAAAAAACTTATGAGACAATAACACTACTGGAGAAAACGTACAGCCAAAGAAGGGAAGAGGAACAATCCAATGGAACATATTGAGGAAAAGCTATCGTATTTGAGACTAGTAGGGGTTGATGATTGTATAAAGGATAGGGTAACTGAGACAACGACAACATATTCTCCGCTAAACAAATTGAAACAAAAAAGACCGATAAAACATTCAAAAGACATATCAAAGTCAGGGAACACTTTTCGTGAACCCAAATGGACCAAGGTTGAATGGAAGAAGAAATACAATGAGCTGAAATGAACATTGAAAGAGGTCACTGGACAATAGAAATGGAAAGCGATAATGAAAATGGAAATGAATTCAAAAAAGAGAGATAAGTGTACCCTCGCATTACAAAAAGTACATTATTCAAGGCCGCAAAATCATTATTAAACAACCAATGAGGGAAAAAGTTGAACCAGGGAAATCTTATGAGATGGACCTGAAGACACGAAAAAAGTAGATCTAGTAGAACAAGGAGAGGAACCTAAAACTACCTACATCGCTACGGATCTGACACTAGAAGTAGAGAAGTTGTTGATTCAGACGCTCAAAGAGTATAAGGATGTGTTTCCCTGATCTTATAAGAACTTGAAAGGGGTTAATCCTGACATCTATCAGCGTACAATTCCTCTAAAGGTTGATGCTAAGCCAAGCCAACAACGCCCTTATACTTACGACAAAACATTTACCAAGAAAATCAAAGAGAAAATTGACAAACTCAAAGAAGCAGAGTTCATTTACTAAATTGAGCACACGGACTAGGTATCCCCGATTGTGGTGGTACCTAAGAAGAATGGTAAGCTGAGAGTGTGTGTCAACCTCAAAAAGGCGAATGCAACTACTATTTGTAACAATTATCCTCTACCATCACTGATCATGTCTTGGAAAGAGTAACAAGAAAACGAGCGTACAAATTTTTGGATGGATTTTTAGGTTGTAATCAGTTGTCGATTAAACCAGAAGATCAAGACTAAATAGATTTTTTGACTGAATGGGACATTTTTGCTTATTGGGTAATGCCTTTTCGGTTGACAAATGCACCTGCCACCTTCCAAAGATTTATGGCTCATGCCTTTAGAGAATACTTGTGTATATTTTTAGAAATCTATATGGATGATTTATGTGTGCACTCAATGCTACCAAAGACCATATAGAGCATCTAAAGAAAGTCTTTGGGAAATGTTGTACCTATCGGATTTTCTTGAATCCAAAAAAATGTGTTTTCATGGTTAGACAAGGCAAAATCTTGGGACATATCGTGTCAGCGAATGGAATATCCACTGACATGGATAAGATCAAGGTGATTGTGGACATGACACATCCGAAAACAATGAAAGAGGTTCAATCATTCATGGGACATTGTGGATACTATTAAAAGTTCATCTACATGTATGCTATTATTGCTATGCCTCTCTCTATGGTTTTATTGTAGCATTCGACTAGAAGGAAGACTGTGAGAACTCATTTCAAAATTTGAAACATGCGTTTGTATTAGCACCAATTATCAAGGCTCCAAAGTGGAGTAAAATATTTCTTGTTCATGTAGATGAATTTGCGTTCGCCATTGGATGTGTCCTAGCGCAACCTGGTGGAGGAACTATGGATTTTTTGATTTGATATGCTAGACATCAACTTAAAAATGCCAAAAAAAAAATTACACAACTTTAGAAAGGGAAGGATTGGGTATGGTGTATGCTGTAAATAAATTTCGGCATTACTTATTAGCCAACCAATTCATTTTCTTTGTTGATCATCAAATATTATAATGTTTGGTCAACAAACGATGCAACACGGGCCAGATAGTAGATGCATTTACATTCGCCATTGGATGTGTCCTAGCGCAACCTGGTGAAGGAACTATGGATTTTTTGATTTGATATGTTAGCCGTCAACTTAACAATGCCAAAAAAAATTACACAACTATAGAAAGGGAAGGATTGGGTATGGTGTATGTTGTAAAGAAATTTTGGCATTACCTACTAGCTAACCAATTCATTTTCTTTGTTGATCATCAAACAATGTTGTATCTGGTCAACAAACCATGCAACATGGGCCAGATAGTGAGATGGTTTATTATCATGCTTGAATTTGACTTTACACTTGTGGTTAAAAAAGGAAAAACTCATCAACGGGATGATCACCTATTGAGATTACTAAACGGAGAGAACCTAGATGGAATTGAAGATGATTTAATAGATGCATATCTCTTCAACCTAGAAATGATACCCAGATGGAGTGAGAGCATAATTCCCCTTTTGTCAATCGGGCAATTACTGATAAACCAAGAAAAAATAGCTGACATATGCTTAATTGAGCAATGCAATCCTTTCCAATTGCTTAGCGGCGATTGATTATATCATAGGGGTTCGGATAGTGTATTGTGGTTGTCAATTGAAGCCTTCGACATTCTCCAATACCAAAAGAAGCGCATGTCACCATGGACTTCATCCATCATGGTGACATCAAAACATATCAAAATTTGTTGAGAATGGGAGTTTTATGGCCTAATATGAAATTGATGCACACATGTAAGTTAAGAAATGCAGCTCATGTACCAACAACAAACCACCGGGGTACACTACCTTGTACCATGTAAATGTAGCACCACATTGGAGTGAACATAATGTGGACTCTTTGAACAAGGTTCCTTTCCCTGAGAACATGTCTAAAACAAGAATGATAGCAATTAAAATTGAAGCACAACCATACAAATTAATTGGCAACCAGCTATATAAGTGTTGCAATGATAATCAACTCAGTCTTTGTGCGTCAGAAAGTGAGTACATACCAATCTTGCAGGAGGCACATGCTGGGGAAGGGGGAGGTCATTTTTCAGTAGATAAATTGGCTAAATTTATAATTCTTGTCAAAATATGGTGGCCTACACTATTCATGGATGCTGAAGAATTTGTGAAACTGTGTGATGAGTGTCAAAGAAAAAAGTTCCAATCAAGAAGGATGAAATGCCAATGAGACCCATGATTGGAGAATGCGTGTTAGCCAAATGGGGTCTAGATTTTGTGAGCCCCATAGCACACCGGCTTATAAAACTCATGAAAAATATATCATTCTAGCCCCATGGACTACTTGATTAAGTGGGCTGAAGCCAAAGCTATGCAAAAACTTGACGCATCACCATGGCACAATTTTTGTATAAAAGTGTATTTACACGATATGGCTTGCCGATAGAAATTGTTAGTGATCAAGGAAATAATTTTGCTAATGAAGTTGATTGATGAATTCATGGTTTACATAAAAAATCAGCTCCTTATCACCTGCAAGCTAATGATTAGGCTAAAAGCACCAACAAAGTCTTATGCACAATGCTCACTAAAATTGTGAACAACAATAGGTTGGATTGGGATCAAAAGTTGCACTCTTTTGTTTGGGCTTATAGAGTTTCATATAAGATGATATTGGGAACCACATCGTATAACATGGTATTCAGACTTAATGCCATATTACCCATAGAGTTTTTGATTCCCACATTGCAAATTGCCAAAGCACTTGAATGGACCGTGCTTGAATGTTATGATCTTCTAGATGAACTGGAAAAGTTGGATGAAATTTGACTAAAAGCTGTAGCCGCACTTTAGACCCAGAAGCGACACATGAAGGAGTTTCATGACAAACATATGAAATCCAAGGAATTTGCACCAGGGGATCATTTACTTGTCTATACTCTCAAGCAAAAAACAAAAAAATTGAAATAGAGAGGAGTGGGACCCTTTGTGATTCTTTGATATCACCAAGTGGGGACATTAAGCTTGCTACATTGGATGGACAAGAAATGCCAAACTGGATAAGTGGATGCCGACAGACGAAATATCACCTACGGCTCATGCAAGAAATGCTTGAAAGAGCACATGTAGCTAAAAAAAAGAAAGAGATACAAAAACTTGAAATTAAATAGGCAGAACAAGAAGCAAAAGAACAAGCATCCAAGAGGAAACACAAGGGTTATCAAATTACGAGCATGGAGGAAGATAATGACAACGTGGACCCATACATTGATGTAAAGCTAGGTGCGGGAATGTTACCTACTCACATGCTGGTTGACTTCGGTGCATAGATGAATACAATCAGATGGACTCTTTACTAGGAAATGACAAAATTGATCTTACAACCTTGCAAAGACCAATTGTAGGATCCAATGGAACTATCAACACTACTCCATGGTTTGTGGAACTTACAGTACACATCAATGGATATGAATGCCCCCATACCTTTGTTGTGCTACCACTAGACACCTCGTTTAACCAACTGATATTGGGAACACCATGGAAACATAGATACAACACTCATATTCAATGGGCCAACAACCAGGTGCATGTTGCAACAGGGACAAAGGAAAATAATAACAAAGACGGGAATGAAGCCAATGGGATGAAAAAACAAGAATAAAAAACCAACACAGATTACTGTAGCTATGGAAACCATGGATAAATTTGAGGCTACTGTGAAAATCATTCGCTTCCTTCAAAGAAAGTCTTGAAGATGCAATTGTCTAGTTCAGTCAACACCTTGAAAACTATTAACTCATGGCCACACCAAAAGATAAAGTAGACATGGGTACCTAAAGGGACAGCTGGACAAGAATGGTATATGCTAAACACAATAGACACTAGATGCAAAGTATAGATACCTAAAGGAACCCCATGAGTTCACATGAAGTTCATTAGGATTCCCAAAGTTTAACTATAGGCAGCCAAACCGAAAACAATCTACCCCATGTGAGGTCCCCTCCCTGTCTCACCTTGACGGAACTGGAGGAAACCTGACGATCGCTAGATCCTATGCGGAATGAAAACAAAAATTGGCTAAGAAGAAAACCAGTGGATGGTCTCTCATCACTTCGTGAGTTGAGTCCAAACCACCAGTGAAAGGAATCTAGCTCCGTCCCACAGGGGAAGCATAATTACGTACTATCGGTCCTAGTCTCACCTTCCATGAGGAGAAGAAACCTCGGTGCCTTTTGCCTCGTAGCTTTCAGAGGCACGTACACCGAGTTCCTACCGCTTTGGCATAATAAGATATCTAATTTCGCACTCTATCACACAGAGTAGAGAGTTTGCGACTAATCGGGACCACCCATCTTGTAGGCTTTGGCACACCGAGCCAAGCCCCAACTTTCCACCCTGCACTCACACAGAATCTTCGTGTGGCCTAATTACTAACACATTGTTGTTCAACACTTATGATTCCTTCTTTATATTTCCTCGACACAAGTTCCTTAAGACAATCCCTTCAATCAAGAAAAATTGACACCAAAACATATCATTCCTAGGAAAAAATAACTCAACAATACAAATTTCATTAAAAATTCCAATGTGCTAGAGTCGTGACGACCTCCAATGAGTGTTAACTCCACCCGTTGTCAACTGGCCGCCCATACAACCAGTTCATGATCCACCCAATTCCTGGAGTAATTCTCTGGGTAAAATCATGTATCCACCGCATCAAAAGCAAGCCATGGACATGTCCACCGCATAAAAAGAAAGTCGTGGATTTAGCTCCTGTGATAACTTTGCGAGCTACCGCCCTGTGATCAATAGGGGGTTCAGACTAAGTCGGCATTGGAATAATGAATGAAATTTGGTTGAGATAGTTTTTCCTAACAACCATTTTTTCCTACCTCAAAACAGTCTCCATAAAGCATTTCTTTCCTATTTAATTTAAATTTAAATTTAGATAAAACCATTAAAGTACTTATGCCTTTGTCTCAGTTGGATTTCCAACATATTTCGGGGAAGTTTAGACATTCCTAAAGTTATTGTAATGCAATTTATGTAAGGTACAAAATAAAATCCAACCTACCTCATGAATTTTCTCCTCGTCGCTTCGTGAGATGGCCAGATTTCCCTCTCTCATTGGCGTTTTACCGTTGGTCATCATGTTGCTAGTTTCTGCCTCGCGGTCGTTAGCACTGACGGGTGCAAAGCGGACCCCGAACCCCGACGGCCTCTAAAACACCGGGGGCCGAATAACGCGCCTCGAGCGTGCCATGGTAAAGTGTACAGAGGGCACCACCTAGATTTGAGCGGCTAGGACGCAAAACCACGATGATATGAACACCCACACACACACACACACACACACACACACACACACACACACACACACACACACACACACACACACACACACACACACACACAGAGAGAGAGAGAGAGAGAGAGAGAGAGAGAGAGAGAGAGAGAGAGAGAGAGAGAGAGAGAGAGAGAGAGAGAGAGAGAGAGAGAGAGAGAGAGAGAGAGAGAGAGAGAGAGATAGATAGATTTTATTATCGTCCTCGGAGGTCAAATATGACCTATGGGACCAAAGTTACATGTGATGTAGTATGTGTATGGCTGATGAGTGACTCTCGATGCTCCAAAATTGTAGTGATGAGAGTCGCAATGGAGAGCCCACACTTTGGCTGGGAGAGGAAAGTGTGTAGGTCTAAGTTATGGCTGAAAATGTGAGAGAAGCAAGTTCGGATGTGATCAAAAGCTGAGCACTCTAGTAGTGTGTGGTACTCAGACTCTTGAACTTGCAGTGAGCATAATGTGCACAATCGATTTGACTCTTCTCCATTGCCCCAACGCCCTATCTCGCATCGAAGGAAATGGGAGCTAAGCCGAATTGCTACGATAGTGCGTATCGCGGACAAGGGAATAGGCTCAAGCATGTAAGTGTGAGTACGGTTTCCTCTCTCAGCGAAGAACATGGTTTTGTAGTTGGGGGCAATATAGGTGGTGTAATGTATGAAGCGTGACCCACCGGATTTCTCCCAAGCCGTAATACATTGGCGTTGTAGAAAAGCTTCATTCACTTGAGAGTCAATTGAAGAATCATGTAGAAAGTGTAATGCATCCCATCTCCCAAACCACTTCTTTATGTCTTGCATCCATCCCGTGCTCAAGATCTTGCTTTTATTCGTCTTTTGAACTTTTTTGCTTGCTTCCCATGCAATTGTAGGAAGTCGATGTGAGGGGTTTTGACGCATCTTTATCATGTACTCCACAACCCTTTCCATGCCCATAACCTCAATTGGAAGAGATCCTGACTCAAGAAGTAGGAGCATATATGGTGTTTGTGTCTTAACTTGGAGAAAGTTTGTAAGAAAACGCTTTTGGACATTCTCAAACTCTTTCCAAGTAGACTTTGAGATGCTCCCGCCCCACACTTCAACTCCATAAAGAAGAACCGGTGTCACCAATGCATCAAAAAGATACTTCTTGAGAACCCAACACTTGATGTTTCCCGCATTACACATGTTCTCAAATGCATAATATGCTCTCTTTCCCGCTTCCAAACGACACATAGCACATTCATGCCTCTTGTGATTGGATGGAACCTCAAGGCCAAGGTACTTAAAGCTCTCAACAACTTCAAGTGTCTCGTTGTTGTACACAATGCATGGCTTCTCCTTATGGTTGGTTTTCACAAGCATAACCTTTGTTTTGGATTCATTTACAATCAACCCACTATGCAAGCAAAAGTTCTCAAGGACAACCATAAGCTTTTGTGCATCTTCTAAAGTGTGTGCTAGAAGCACTACATCATCCGCATACAACAAAAGCATGACTACCGCATTGCAAATAGTGACCTCTTCAATGCCTTCTTCTTGCATAAAGTCAAGTACCATTTGTTCCAATTGATCGATGCATAGACCAAAGAGAGTTGGTGACAATGGACATCCTTGTTTAACCCCAATAGTGCTTACAAAAATTTCTGAAATTTCTCATCCCATGCGCAATTGACAAATCACCTTCTCATAGATTCGAGAAACCGCAAGCATAAACTCACTTGGCACTTGGAGTTCTTCCATCCTTCTCCACAAATTGTTACGTGGAATCATATCAAAGGCTTTCTTAAAGTCCACAAAACAACAATACAATCGCTTGCCTTTCAACCGACTTTCCTCCATGAGAACACGAAGAGTGACAAGATGATCAATGGTGCTATGGCATCGACGAAAACCCGCTTGTCCCTTTGCACGCTTGTCATTCTCTTCAGCCCAATCACTCAATTTCATCTCCATTATGCACCCAAAAAACTTTGCCATAAGAGACCCAATCATTATAGTCCGGTAGTTGTTTACATTCTTTACATCCCCTCCTTTATGCAAAGGCTTAACCCAATTAGTACTCCAATCATAAGGCATACCATGTTGAAGTGCAAGGTTGAACATATCACACATCCACTCATGGGTAAAATATCCCGTCCATTTGATCATCTCCGGCTTGATACCTTGAAGATCTCCCGCTTTGCGAGTGGCCAACTTTTCAAGCCCACCGCATACATCCTCAATAGTAAAAAAAGACGGCATACATGGGAGTGAACCATAAAATGGTATTTTTTCAGTATTTGCTTGCTCATATAATTGCCTACAATGTGTGTACATATCCACTAGACTCAAGTTACCAAAATTCTCAACCCGCTTGCCTCTCAAGTTTCTCCAAAATCTTCCACATGCATGTGCCTTTTCTTGGACTTGAAATTCTTGTTGCTTTACTTCCCATCTTCTTCTCTTCTTTTGAATCAATGCCTTGTATGTATGCAAATGACTTTGATAGTTGTCTTTGTCCATATTTGCATCAAGCTTTATCAAGGACTTTCGAGCATCTTGACATTCTTTATCAAACCACCTTTTGCGTGATCTATCTTTGTTGATACCATGGAGATGCTTTATGGCAAAGCATTCTTCCGCACAAGAACAAATAGCTTTCTTGAAAGCTTCCCATTTAGTTTCCAATGGTGCATCACATTGAAGCTTTGTCATCCATAATTTTTGCTCAACCATTTCAATGTACATTGGTGCCCGTTTGAAATCCATACATAGTGATAACTTCTCTTTCCTTTGGCTGAGATTATCATGCTTAGTTGCTTCTCCACATGAAAGGTCAATACATAAGGTGCGAAGGTCGGATTCCGGGGTCCATTGACCAAACATAAAACTCCTTATGCGATACATGATGGCTTCAGAGAGTAGCATATAGTCAATCACACTATCCCCATTATGTCTCCTACATGTAAATCCATTGGTTCCACTCCACAAAGATACATCATTGGCAATGAGCATACCCGTGCTATTACACATGTGTAAAAGTAACTTTCCATAGTGATCCGGCTCTTTCTCACCCATTGATGTACGATCATACAAGTGAACTTCCTCCAACTCCCTTGAAATGTATGGCATATCAAATTGTTGAGTATCATGTTGCAATGTTTTTGTGCGAGCATTCATATCCCCAAATACAATAACATCACCTTCACCTTTGAAATAAGCAATGTCCTCTTCCAAATCAGAAAATGGTTGATCTCTATCCATGCAAGCATAAAAGGGAGAATCATGATGAGGAATGTAGCAACCGGCTACAAAAATGGGTGCTCTTTTTGGTGTCATAATTTTCAGCCATACATAACGTTTGTACTTGTCATCTTTCACAATTGATACAAAATCTTCCAATCCTTTCTTAACCATACATGATAACCCTCCTTGTCCTCTTCATTGCTTGAGATTCTTTGACCACATCAATGAATGTACATTGTAATCCTCCAAGCCGTTAATCCTTTGTGTATCATGCTCCCAAGTTTCAACAAGAAGTACAACATCGGCTTTGCTTGTTAGTTCATCAATGCCAACCCCCGCATTCCATGGGTATCCATTACAATTCCAAAAGCATATTTTCAATTGTAACTCGGTCTCATAGGTCACGCATCCCTATTTGCTTGAGAGACTTGCCTCCTCCTTGGGCACATTTTCTTCATGAGAGAGAGAGAGAGAGAGAGAGAGAGAGAGAGAGAGAGAGAGAGAGAGAGAGAGAGAGAGAGAGAGAGAGAGAGAGAGAATATCTACAAATGATGAAAACCTCGGGGGTGTGAGGGTGAATTATTTCTGCAATATTTACAAGGTGGCATGCCGTGGTGGTAGAGAGGTAGGGGGAGGAGGTGGTGCAACCTACTTGGTGCGTTCTCTAAGGCGGCTCAATGATTGTGAATACTTACCACCAAGAGCATGCATACGTGTGTGCATCGACCATTGGAGTCGAGAGACGGATGTGGTGCCCTTCACATGGTGCAATTCCCAAGGCAAACCGAATACACAAGCCCCCTCCCCCCGATAGTGACCTCTCAGTGCCAATTTATAGGTGTTGGGTGCTTGGATTATGGTAATCCTAGTGTGGTTAGGGTAAGCTTAATCGGGGAGACAAAGCAAGTGGTGGGCCCGGTGTGGTTGACCCTTGCTTTGTTTTGGAAGGTTATTAAAAGATGGGAATCTCTAGGTGGGCCTTTGTGACCATCACCTAGAGAGAGGACATTTACAAAAAAAAAGGAAATTTACAATGGCTCGGGTGAAAACTGAAGATAATGATGGAAATAACCTATAAATTACTGGGATGGCGTCGTGGTTGCGTGTTTTCGGTGAATGGCGTGCTGCTGGTGCGTCGGTGTTGAGCGTACTTCTTTTCAGAGTCGGCCGGGGTATGCCTTCGGTGCAGTTTCTCTTTTTGTTGTTGGCGGCGTGTGCTTTGGATCCTTCTTCTTTTGTTTGTCGATGTCGTAGCCGTTTTTCCTTGTATTTGTGGTGTGGTGCGTATATGCGTGTGTGTGTATGTATTCGTGCATGATGGCGGGTGTGTGTGTGTTTTGTATAGGTATGTGTGTGCGAAAATGTGTGTGGGAAGGGGGGGCTATATATATATAATGTATATATAGTTATTTTGTTTTTTTTTTCTTCTTCTAGCAGATGGCCAGCGGCCTGTTTTTTGCGCAAGGTAGATGGGGGGAGGTAATAGAGATAGATAGATAGATAGAGAGAGAGAGAGAGAGAGAGAGAGAGAGAGAGAGAGAGAGAGAGAGAGAGAGAGAGAGAGAGAGAGAGAGAGAGAGAGAGAGAGAGAGAGAGAGAGAGAGAGAGAGAGAGAGAGTAGGTAGGGACTGCGCCTGCGCGAGGTGAACGGGTGGGTGTGTGGGTGATATGCGGACTGCTGCGCACATCGCCGATGGGAAAGAGGGGAGAGGGGGGGTGATTGTGTGTGTGTGTGTGTTGTGTGTGTGGGTGGTCCTATGCAACGCTGCCCGTGAGAGAGAGAGAGAGAGAGAGAGAGCGAGAGAGAGAGAGAGAGAGAGAGAGAGAGAGAGAGAGAGAGAGAGAGAGAGAGAGAGAGAGAGAGAGAGAGAGAGAGAGATAGGATATTCTTGCTTGCGTGGCCTGAGCGCCCGGGTGAGAGAGAGCGAGAGTATCCGCGCGGAGCCTTGAGAGAGAGTGTGTGAGGGAGAGGGAGCGGTGAGGTTTTGGGATAAGAGAGAGAGAGAGAGTGTGTGAGAGAGAGGGATGAGGTGGGGAGTGGGGTATGGGAGATGTGTGGGTGAGAGGGAGAGGGGGGGGGGGGGGGGGGTTCATTGTCTTGCATGGGAGCTTGAGGATGAGGGGGGGATAAGTCAATGGGTGGAGTGAGGGAATATATCCGCAAGCCAAGAGGAGGGGGGGGGGAATGAGGCCGAGGGGAGGGTGAGGTGAGCGGGTGGGGAACAGTGAGGAGGGGTCGGGGAGGGAATATTAGCGGGCCAGAGGGGGGGGGGGGGGGGGGGGGGGGGGGGGGGGGGGGGGGGTAAATGTGAGGGGGAATGTAAGGGTGAGTGTAAGAATGCGGAGAGCGGGGGGGGGGGGGGGTTCTATGCGGCTCACACAGAGGGAGCACGAGAAGGGGTCGAGAGTTTTTTTTTTCAAAGCTTCTGCCTGGCCGGGGAGGGTACATTGGGAGAGAGAGACATTAGGGAAGGGGTATGTAGGGAAAATGAGAGAGAGGGAGAGCGAGGGAGTTTTTATCCAATGCCCGTAGGGAGGGGGGGGGGGGGGGGGGGGGGGGGGGGGGGGGGGGGGGGGGGGGGGGGGAAATAAGCTACGGTGGGGGGTTACTGAGAGTGGGAGGGGGCAGGAAATGAGTTTTTTTTTCTTTTTTTTTGTTGATTTCCGAAAGTCGTCTATCATTAGCCCTCTCCCTTTTGGCTAGAGGCATTCATGCTTCTAGCCCTTCTTCTGCTTCTTCAGCTGTAGAGTTAGAGGGTTCTCCCTCTTCTGGAATGTCTAGCACAAATTTTGGGTCAAACCTAAGAAAATACCTTTTCAGTCTCCATCCATTGACTCTAGTCTTGTGAATTCTCCCATCTGCTTCCATCATCTTATAGCTGCCGTTGTCATAGCTATTCTTGATGATGAATGGCCCTTCCCATATGGGTTGAAATTTCTTATCCTTCCTAGTGTCAAATCTGTTGTCATATCGCAGTACTAGCATGCCTTTTTCCAGTCCTTTCTCTTTAAGCCCTTGATTGAAAGTGAGTCGGCGTCGTTCTACCTGTGCTGCATAGTGATTGATTGCTTCTTCCCTATCCAGTTGGAGTCTCTCTAGATCCAAGATGTGGTTTCGGAGGTTTACAATTGGACGGTGTGTCTGGCTAGCCAAGACTCGTAAGCTGGCTATTTGTACCTCAATGGGTAGAATTGCCTCCTTCCCATAAACTAGATGGAAAGGAGTGAAACCTAGTGATGTTCGGAATGTTGTTCTGTAGGCCCAAAGAGCTGCCATGAGATGTTTATCCCAGTCTCCTGTGTGGTTGTTCACCTGTTTTGTGATGATTTTGCAAATCATTCCATTTGCCTTGTCTACCAGACCATTGCATTGTGGGTAGTATGGTGTGGAACGCCGACGTGTGATGCCTAACTTCTTCATCAGTTCTCCCACCAAATCACCTATGAATCCTGGTCCTCTATCTGATATTATCTCAAGAGGAGTGCCAAAATGGCAAACGATATGTTCAAAAATGAACTTTGCCACCTCTTGGGCTATAATGCGAGTGGTGGCCGTTGCTTCTGCCCATCGCGTCATGTAGTCTACACCCAGTATGATGTACAGTTTACCTGATTAGGCCCTTGGTAAGGGACCGATTGCATCTATTCCCCATTTATCAAAAGGACTATATGAAATGATAGGGGTTTGTGGCTTGTAGGTTAACGTGCGATTACTGGCCACTTGACAAGCCTTACATGTTTTACACCAATGGTGTACATCTCTGTTCAAACTAGGCCAAAAGTATCCTGCCTGTAGAATCTTCCTACTGGTGATATCTAGAGCAAAATGACCGCGGCAGACGCCGTCATGGAAACTTGAAATTACCTCTGTGATTTCATTCGAGGTTGGCACCCGCCTGAGAATTTTATCTTTGCCCTTACAATACAAGTGGTCGTCTATAAGGCGGTATCTAGTAGCCTTCCTTACCAGCCATTGTTTTTGGCCTTTGGTGTGTCCTGCTGGACATTCTCATGTATCTAGAAAGCTGATGATATCAGGCATAGCATTACTACCCTGGAAGAGGGGTAGTTTTAATTTGATTGCTCCTACGGGAACATCTTGTATTCTTTCTTTAGCTAGTGCATCTGCCTCTTGATTTTTTGCTCTGGGGACATGGACGAGCTTCATTGCTTCAAACTTCTTCATAAGGTCCTTAACTTGACGAAATTGACCAAGTAAAACCTGAGTTTTGCACTCCCAGGTGCCATTTATCTGCCTTATCAAAAGCAAAGCGTCGCCGAACACATTTAGGCGCTGATTTTTTTTTGAAATACATTGTTCCAACCCAAGGATTAGGGCTGCATATTCTGCTTCGTGTTTTAGATATGTCTGATTGGCTCCTTGACACATGCATGTGCCTTGAACTCTAACCCACAGGTTCAACTTGAACTCTAACACAAGGGTACAAATTATTTATGGGGAGCACTACTTGCCCCTCTCTGCCACTCACAAGTCTCTCTCCGAATGAAGCTAGTGGTGGTGGAAACAAACGCATGATTAGAAATGTAGTGTTGTGGCCATTGTGGATAGTCCCATGTGTGCCCTACCAATATCCTCTATCAAGTCTTTATCACCGTTATCTCTTCCTAGCTTGCCTTTGTCCTCTTGTGAGTTCCTACTTTTGCCTTTGGCTTTGCCATCCTGAGCCAAACAAAGCATTGTGTCACATTTATAGCTATTGTTGGACCTCGTGGGTAACCAATTAGCTAAATGAGTATTAATACTATTGTCCTTGTTATGCTTGCCTTTGCCTTTTTCCTCGGGTGAACTCATGAATTTTATTTTGACTTCACAATCTTGAGACAAAAAGATTTGATGGCTTTCTTGAGAACTCAGCTAGTGCATAGGCTTCTAACTAGGTGTTGGTTGATCCCATGTGTTGGTGTTGGTCAATCAATTTGTTGGTTGTTGAGCAAGGGGTCTCATATATGAAGTTGCTAGACTTGGAAGTAATGTCTCACACTCCAAGGGGTGGTTGCACCATCCACAGGCTGCTCCACACGAGCTTTGAATATTTTGAGCTTTGAAATCCTATCCTTCCCAGCTTCTCCTCAAAGATCTTAAGAAAATAAAGAACTCCATTGCCTTTGCAAGAAAAAAATGATCTTCCCTACCTCCCATAACAATTCAAGACAATGTACCCTTCTGCTTTATGCTGCTCGATGTACTTCGGTGCTAGATTTTTAAAACACTGAGCCATCATGGGGGAAAAGTGCAATGGGCATCACTGCCATCATCAAGATGTGCTCGAGAATGCTTCTCAAAATGCAGCGGGGAGACAAGGTTCACTACTATCACCATCGTGTGTTTCAAGATGCCGATATCAGAGGCCACAATGCACAGTACTAAGGACAAGGTAATGACGATGCCAATTACTTCTATGTTTCAAAAAATTGCAAGGGAATTATGGGGGAATGCCAAGAGGGGAAGACAATGACACCAAAAACACTATATAGCTAACATGCCAATTGCAATGAGGGGATTGGACCAGCAAGGATGAGAGGGGATCACCATGCGCTTCTCTAAGAGTCACCTTGATCCACCAAGGCTCTGATACCATGTCAAAGTTGACGATGCAAAAGCATGGAGACCTAGGTGATAATGAGAGAGAGAGAGAGAGAGAGAGAGAGAGAGAGAGAGAGAGAGAGAGAGAGAGAGAGAGAGAGAGAGAGAGAGAGAGAGAGAGAGAGAGATTCTCTTGAACCAACCAACCTTGGTAATGAATAACTGATGCATGATACAATGGGGGAAATGGCTTGCATATATACCCACCTAAGTAAATTGCCCCACCCAGAATTTGTCAAATAGTGAAATAAATACCTAAAACCCAAATTAAATATTGGGATCACATTGGAAAGTTCACTTGAGATGCCATAACTTTGATACGGAGTTCAATACACATGTATTTGTCTAGGAACCAATTAGAGGTATCTTAAACACTGTGGATGTGCACGTCGGCTCATTTTTGTTATGGACAGGATGTGTTTCAAAGTTCATAATCTAGGAATGGACAGACATGATGTATTCACGATTCACAAATGGGGATTCTTGGACATAGTATGATCTACAATTAAACTTTCTATGTAGCAATTGGTGCTCAAGATGGAATTCTTCTCAGGTGACATGTTGATGCTAGCAAATGTGAGGTGTATCCATCATGATAGTTGTTTCTTGGATGTTGATGGTAGCTTCTTCATTGGTTTGGTCTCACCATTTATGTCAACAATGAGCTGTAGAGAGGTGGCTAAAGTTATGGCATCTCAAGAAAATAGCCCAATGTGATCCCAATATTTATTTTTCCTTTAGGTATTTATTTTACTTATTGTCAAACCTTGGGTAGGGAAATTTGCCTAGGTGACTATAAGCAACCCACAATCCCCATTATAAATCTTCTAATTCAATGCCCAGTTTGATTGGTTAAACTCTCTCTCTCTCTCTCTCTCTCTCTCTCTCTCTCTCTCTCTCTCTCTCTCTCTCTCTCTCTCTCTCTCTCTCTCTCTCTCTACACATTGGCAATTGTCCCGGCATCTTGGATAAACTTGACACAGGATATAGTAGAACAAACTATTTATAAGCCAACATTGCTTATGTTTGGAATGCATTGATTGCAAGATATGCCCAACATGGATGTGGCAATGAAGGATGGGCTATTTTAACCATGTGTAAAGGGAAGGCCTTTTTTCAGATGAAATTGCTTTTTCTTTCTCCTTGAAGGCCTATTGCCTTACACAAGACCACTTCACATATAAGGTGCGAGAATTCATGATGACATTGCTAGTGAGGGGCTGTTGAAGGCACATGTCATTCTTGAAAATTATTTGGTAAAAATGTATGTCAATTGTGGTGCCCTTACAAAGCACGTAAATTTCTTATCAAGCTCTATATTGAAAATTTATTCTCTTGGAGCACATCAATTACAAGATATTCCCAACATGGCTATCGCAAGGAAGATTTGGGCTATTGATGGCTATGGCACTAGGTTGTATTAACAAAATGTGGAGGGATGGTCTTTCTCCAGATCTCTAGATCAATTGAACCCAAGAACTCACTGATAAAAACAAGAGACTCCTGCATAAATCATCCTTCGGCTATGCTATCCTTAGGGTTAGCCCTTTGATGAACGAACCCTTTTAAAGTCTTTATGAATCTTTATGAATCTCTTCAAGAAAAACATCCACCTATAATGGACCATCCCAACTACTACAACTAATCCTGTAAATTGTATTTCTAGTGTCATCTATCAGAAAGTCTTTGTTTGATGAAAATTGGTAAGATAAATTATAAATTTTTGTGCCAATCCTGAGACTTAAGACCACTTAGTTTGTCATCTCTAGTAAAAGTTGTTTTCAATTATCACATGCACCCATTAGAAGTTTTGAATGTAGATATGGTATTCTTCACTTGTTGCTCCTCTGCATGATTCAAAACCCATGGAGCTTTTGGAATATCATATTTTCCACTCGGTTTAGGTCGAGGCCACATCTCTAGCATTCGTCCCACAACTTGCAGGTCATCTGTTTGGGCCTTGCTATCCCTTTTTCCAACCAGTAATGGTCTTCCATAGGATCTCGCCCACATTATTAAAAATATGCATTGGGTCGAGAAAATGATTGATAAGTAAGTCACTCCAATATGGAAGGTCATGAAAAATAGAGTCTTTTCATCCCAAGTGGCATAAAATCTCCTAATCCTTGCCACATGTTCTTTCAATCACTCACCTTTAGTGGGTGCATGTCGTGTTTGCATATATTTGGTCCATGCAGCTCATGTCCTTCTGAAAAAACTTATCCATGCTCCTCGTAAACTGTCTTGCCCAAATAATTAAAGCAATGGTGAAGCTAAGTCAAGGACCACATAGAGAACATGCATGATTTCCAGAGTAGCTCAAAACTTGAAATCAAAAAGAAGAAACGAAAAGCATCAAGTAGGTATGGGTATCAAAGTACTTACTTGAACACTTACCAAGCATGGACAATTGTGCATGGTCCACATGAGAATGCCTTACACATGGGCATGTCATTGATTGGACGATTGGGACATGTCAACCACATCAATCCCTATCCACAAAATTTGAAGTTCTTCTATAAGTGGTGTCAGATAAACATTCATGTTTGTTATCTTGTACTTTCCTAGAAGAATCAGTGAAAAAAGCAGATGGCCCTTCTTGATAGCCAACCACGGTGGAAGATTATATTTCACAAAGAAAATAGGCCATGTGCTCCATGAGGAACTCCAAATTCCAAATGGGTTCACTCTATCCATTGCTAAACAAAAATGAACACAACGAGGTTCTTCTTCAAATTTAGGCCATCTTTTCTTTGTGCTTCTATGCAAGAGAATCAATAGGCACCTACATCACATCATCTGTGGATCTAGTGTTTTGATTCCATGTCATCAAAGTTGGTATAGATCTCCACCTGAACATGCTCTTTACTCTTGGAATGATTTGGAAGTGTCCTAGAATCTTTGCAGGGATAAATTTACCTCGTGTGTCCTCTCTATACCTATTTGATCCACATTTGGGACATTGTTCCAAATAGTCATACTCATTTCAAAAGAGTACACAATCATTAGGACATGCATGGATTTTATTATAATCCATGCCCAAATTTGTAAGAAGCTGTTTAACGGTAGGTCGGGTAGGGGGCATGTTATTGCCTTCTTGCAAAATCTGCTCATTGAGAAATCTATCAATACCACTTAAACAATTTAAACAAGATCTTTGGATTTTAAGATAGATTAGTATGTCATGTACATATCTACCTGAAAATATCTATGACGCTCGTGCGCACCATCTGGGTTATACTCTCTCCAACCATCCAAATCAGGACCACCATGTTATACTTTTGTCTTTATTGGCCAATGCCTATATTCTTGGGTGCAACATACGTACACACCCATGTCTACATGACAATGCATTTAGAGGACAAACCCTAACACTCTAACAATCTAACATATAACTCATATCAACCAAACTAAGTCAGTTTCATTTGTTGATTGGCTAAGTCAATTTAAAGCCACAAATACTAAGTATATTTAGAGCGGTCCAACCCTAAGCCAATTTAGAGCGACCAAACCAAATGTTGTCAACCATAAGTATACAAGCATGGCTAAACCTAATCGGCCAAACCAAAAGCCATACATTGGCATAGTGTAACCTATGAGTCACAATCTCTAGCCATGTACGATCCTCGCACACCTCAATCTAGAGGTGCACAGAGATGAAGACCACCATGCCATACTTTCATCTTTATTAGAAAATGTCTATATTTAAGGGTGCAGCATAAGTACAAACCTATGTCTGCATGACAATGCATGTAGAGGACAAACCCTAATACTAATACTCTACGTTTCACATGGCCTACCCTAATTGCATGTACACGACCAACCCTAAGTGGATTGAAATGGCCAAATCATAAGCTGTTATCTCTAATTAGTTGGATCTAAGCAGACTGAAATGGTCGAACTAAAGAAATCCTAAATTGGTTTAGAGCATCTTTACACAAGAAGCCCTAAGCACCTTTATAAGCCCAACTCTTTACGACCAAACCAAAAGCCGCTTTACCCTAAGCGATCTAACATGGACTGCCAACTTCTAGTAGCCAAACTAAAAGCTGCTTTACCCTAAGCAATCTAACATGGACCGTCAACTCCTAGCAGCCAAACTAAAAGCCACTTTACTCTTGGCAATCTAACACACACCGCCAACTATTAGCGGCCAAACTATAAGCCACTAACCCTAAGCAGCTAGCCCTAAGTGGATTGAAATAGTCGAACCAAGAACAACCAAAACCATAAGCCGCTTACCCTAAGAAATTAGCCCTAAGTGGATTGAAACAGTCGAACCAAGAACAACCAAAACCATAAGCCGCTTACCCTAAGCAATTAGCCCTAAGTGGATGAAAATGGCTACACTAGTGTGACCCTAAGCCGATTTAGAGTGGTCAAACCAAAAGCCACTAACCCTAAGCAGACTGAAACAACCAAATCAAGAAGAGCTAAAATCATAAGCCGCTTATCCTAAGCAGCTAACCCTAAGCAGATTGAAATTGGCTATACTAATGCGACACTAAGCCAATTTAGAGTGGCCAAACCAAAAGCCGCTAACCCTTAACGTATTAAAATAGCCAAACTAGTGCGCCCAAAAGCCAAATTAATTTAGAGCAACCAACTTTAGCTAGCTTTACACAGCCAACTCCTAACAGCCACACTAGTCCTATAAGATAGTCAAACTAATTAAGATGGCCAAAACCTAATAATGTAACCTAAATGGCAAGTTCTAAATGGATTGACGAAGATGGTCAAATTAAACCCTGACACTATAACCTAAAACTATATCGATCTCTAACCTAAAGCATCCTAGCATTAACATTTACAATTACTTGGTATTTGGTAGTTAACCATAGATCGCTAACATAATTAACAATTTGACCTACGACAGGTCACAACTTAAAATTATCGCATAAATTTTAAATAAAATTGTCTAAATATAAAATTATGTATGAATAAATCTAAATCAAAACAACTCAACAAATTTTTTCTATTATAAAATATTTATGATACACAAATTTTAATATATCTATTTGTTTTATGATAACATTTATTGAAATTTTTTTAAAAAAAAGACAAAATTTTTAATTTATTTTTACTAATTTTAATATGTGTATGTGTAGGGTGTTTAATTATGTGCAAACAAAAGTATATGTGTATTTATTTATGCATTTATTGTGTGTGTGATTATGTATGCAAGAAAGAAAAAAGTTAGAGCACTGACATTCGGCATGTGTGTGCACAAAGAGCTTGGGAGATTGTCACAAACTTGCAAGAAAACACACACACACACACACTATGTCATGAACACACACAACAGAATCAATCTAACAAAAAGCTTACCTTTTTGTTGTAGGAGGGTGTGTGAGTAGAAGTCCATTTGGTTGCTTGAGTGTCAATGACATTGTGAGATCTGATGCAAAGCCGTTTTTTTTTCCTTCTTGAAGTATTTTGCAACAAGTCAACCTGATGTTGACCTGGCAGAACAAGTAATCAAGGGTATTGTGGAAGGGTGTAAGAAATCAGATTGTGTCCTCCTCAAAAGGAGAGTATGATCTTAGTGGTTTTGCGGAGGGCATTGTTAAAAAAAGAGCATGTCGTAGATGGAAAGGCAATCCGAGATGGGGGATGTGCTTCTCGGCCTTCCATATTTCTTGGGGGTGCATTCAAATGGAATTTCACTTGTAGGAAGCTCTTGACAAGAAATTGGTATCCCTTCCCCCCCCCCTCCCCCTTTTGTTAGCAACCATCCACGCACTTACTCTCTCTCTTCCCCCCCCCCCTCAATCCGACAACTTACAGAAGCAAATATTGACAACACTTTGCAGCAACCTCTAACAATACTTTCTCAGGCGACACACGATGCAGAGCATCCTCGGGCATTTACGATGCTACTCATGATGATTTTTTTCCTTTTTTTCAGTCTTTAAATATTGTACTTTATTTTATTTGGTACCTAGACATTGTGTATGGGTTTGGTCCCATACTCATTTGGAAAATGATTAATATAACATTTCATTTCATTTCTCTCTCTCTCTCTCTCTCTCTCTCTCTCTCTCTCTCTCTCTCTCTCTCTCTCTCTCTAACCCTTTCCACTATGCTTCCCTATCAAGGGGGACATTCACAAAGCTTTTCAACGATCGCTGCAATACTTTCTCACACAACGCCAGACATCCATGTGCATAGACGATGATGATGAAAATTTTTATCTGACGTTTTAGGTTTTAGTTTAGTTCTTTTTAATTTACTCTTTCACTTTAATTTCTTTTATTTTGTGCCCATATATATTGGATCCACCAAGATTGTATGTTACAGTGCAATAGAATGTTCGTAGTAAATGTCATATTATTACAGATAGAAGATAAATGGTATAGCAAAGCATAATACATTCCATAAATAGATAAAATATATTATATAAAGGTAAAATGATAAGTTAGACATATACATCTCAATAAATAAAGTTATACACAATGCTAATCATGAATGAGTATATATATATATATATATATATATATATATATATATATATATATATATATATATATATATATATATATATATATATAAGCAAATCATAGAAATAAGATACTAGAATTAAATGTCCTTCAAGCTAAGCTCATGGTCATAAATAGGAGCGCCCACCTGCTTTGAACTCTGTATGCCATAAAACTCCACAAAAAGAACCATTTTTTGTACCAACGGCCTCACGGTTGCTACAAACTTAGAGTCGTAATTGCTTGCCACAAGTGTTGATTGAAAAAACTGCTATCCACCTATATCCAAGCATCCTCAAAGCTTGAAGCTCGCCCAAATAGCGCAAGCACTCAATATACATATCATGGCCTTTGGTCTGCTAAAAGCCACATTTCACATACACACCTTGATAGAGGCCTACTAAATTATGCATCAAAGTAATTTTCCAAGCACCTTGCCCTCTGCTGGCATCCTTTACTCATTCTAGCAATCTCATTCGCATTATATTTTCAATTGATAAATGCCTTTAATTAGCACAGGCTAGTACAGAATTTTATATGTTGATGTCTACAAATACTCCTACCTTCGTCTAACAAGAATCTTGGAAGGTGCTTAAGAGCGGGCGAGTTCAACGGAATGAACAAATGTAATATTGTGGCTCTTTTTGCAAATTCATCCAATTATAGCTACGCTATACCATATGATCTTCTCTGTGATTTCGTTCATCAAATTTAGGTTTTCAAATGTCGTGCATTCATAAGTGGTCTTAAAATTTGTTGCACTTATAACACAGTGAAGATTTTCTTCTTTTGTTATATTTTACTAGTTGTTAATTACATATCAGTGGTCAACACCATTACCTTTCTAATTAGGTTTAGCACAAAAAAAATTACTTTATTTTTAAAAAAATTGGCAATATAAGTCTTTGTCTTGATTGACCTTAATCAAATGATTTTTATCATGATCCTCATCTGTTTTTGTTACATTTTCTTTAACTCGTTTAAGGATTCACAAAAACCTGCGCAGACCATAATGTGACGCACTCAAATAAGTTATCTCCTTACTTTATTTTGCAGACTCATTTTAAAAGCTTCAGTGATAATATACTACCCATGTTCTCTTAGATTTTCCAATGCCTACCTTCTTGGCTAATCAATAAAATATCTTAAACAATCCATATCTTACTACTTACTGGTTGACTATACTAACACTATCATACAAGATTGTTCCAAACTCCTAGATTTCTTTGCTTATACCATTCAAAGAGCCAACAAAGCACTCGACAGGCATACATAGATACCCATTCAATATCCTATTGGTAAGTACCACAAATACATTAGTGTTCTTTTCTTATTTCATTTGTCTACATTGTCTTGTAAGCTAATTACTCCCACTGCTATGGCCATGGTTTCTCATTGGTTTAAAGGGTTTTTCATTAAGCTCACTTGTCATTAAGCTATACAGCGACTCATGTGAGCTAAGGTGCTTTGGGATAGTGAACAATATTTTGGAAGTACCCTTCTACTCAAACATGCTCCACATTGATCTCACTCATGTGATAAATGTTTTATTTTTATGCCTATTCTAGTCCATTGGTCAACAGACACACATATTCGCCGATTTAGGTAGTGTGTAAATACTCATCTTCGTGCCGATCTGCCGATTTAGGCAGCACATTGATAAATTGCAAATTCATGATTTTTTAAAAACCAACATCACACACAAATTTGCCAATTTAGGTAGCATTAGTGTAGATTCGTCGATTTAGGCAACACCAATCACGAAATCATGCTGCAGTTTGGCTGGCCACTACCGCAATTGGTATGATTTTGTTACCCAGGTATACAAAATGAAGTATATTTAGATTTGGATTTGAAATGGGTATATGTTGGTAGATATTTGGATTTTGATTGAGAATTGGTATATGATTCTTTTTTGTCATGACAGTATGTATGAAATTGGACTTGAGATTAATGAGGATTGATTAGTGAATGATGAGTATGACCAATGATATCTTGATCATCAGGGTATGACATATACTGCTTATTCTAGTGATATGGGACACTAGAATAGGTAGTATGTGGTTGACGGCAGGCATAAACAATGTTGTTTACTTTAATAATTTATTCCTTTTATTATGACATGTTCCTAACATAGAATACTAATCATTGTCTTTGACAAGTATTGTTGCAGATTCTTATCTTTGCAACTGAGGACAGTTGCTTTCTAACGAAGAGGTATGTTATGGAATTGATATCTTACTATTTATTGCATCTAACAGGTGGAATAGGCTTGATCGATCTAGGCCTATGCAAACAAATATATATATTGTACATTTTATTATCCAAGTGCTCTTTTATGAGATTTGGCCATTTATGACCGGCCGACCAATTTGTACTCAATTTGACCATTCAAGAAATCTATAAATCAAATACGTGAGAGGGAAATGGTCACTCTTGCACAAGGGGAGATTGCACCCAGTGCTCGTGTCTATTCCTCTCTCCTCTCTTCTCTTCTCTCTCACCGTGCCGGCGTAGCACTCCCCTTTAGGGGGTGCGTTGCACGTCCTCTCTCACTCTAGCTCACTCTTGGTCTCATTCTATTTTCTTTAGCTCGATCATGGATTTGTGCGAGGTGTTAGATATGTAGATTTGTCTGTTTATGACTTGTAGCGTGTTATTTTGGTATTTTTCAGGGATGCCACGCATTCATATGTAGCAAATAACACTCCATGAGGGTGTTAATAACATCAAATTCACAAGTATCTGCTAGAACGGCCCTTCTTGTTAGCCCAGTGGGCATTCTCTCTAGCCCGACAGGGCCCGGATGGCTAAGCTATATCCTCCTCTTGCTCCCCATTTCTAGAGGTGGCTATATAAACGATGTTCCATCCTTGCATTCGTCCATTTTGGCACACTTGTTGGATTAGTTGAGGTGTTGATTTTCATTCAGGTAGCTTTGACTCCTATATTTTTTAACATCACAAACCATCACAACTTACTTTCCCTTGGGTGTCTATCCACCTAGAAACATGTTTGGGTAGGGAGCATCCTTGCAGAGGGTTTAGGTGGTGCAAGTGCTTGGGGCTCATTTCTATGGCTGGAATGGAGCGCTCCTTATCACTACACCTACGTATTGTTCTGCTACGTATAGTTACCTCCCTTGGGTGTCTATGCGTCTAGAAATAGGTTTGGATAGGAAGCATCCTCGTGAAGGGGTTAGGCGGTGCTAGTGCTTGGAGCTCATTTATATGGTTGGAATGGAGCGCTACTTATCACTACACCGACGTGCTTGTTTGACACTTTTAGTTACCTCCCATGGGTTTCTATCCGCCTAAAAATAGGTTTGGGTAGTGAGCATCCTCGTGAAGGGTTTAGATGGTGCAAGTGTTTGGAGCTCATTTCTATGGTTGGAATGGAGCGCTTCTTATCATTGCACTGACGTAGTTGTTTGTTATGTTTAGTTACCTTCCCTAGGTGTCTATCCATCTAGCCCGGGGCGGTCACTTTTTAGAATGTGTATGATATCATGTGAGTTAACCGGAGAGGATTATTAAAAGACCAAAATGTATAAAAATGTATACATACAGAGGGAGGTGGGGGTTTTTTAAATAGGCTCACATTGTAAGTATAGTATGTATATTGGGATATTATTAATTACCTCTTGAACGCACGTGATATAGGGGTCTTTTGATAAGTGACTGCCCCGGGCCATCTAGAAACAAGTTTGGATAGGGAGCATCCTTGTGAAGGGATATCCATCTAGAAACAAGTTTGGATAGGGAGCATCCTTGTGAAGGGATAGATGGTGCAAGTGCCTGTGGCTCATTTCTATGGTTGGAATGGAGTGCTCCTGATCACTACACAAGCATACCTGTCTGCCCATTTCTATTGCTGAAATCAAATTTTCACTTCTTTTTGCATTATGTATATGTATATTATTCTACTTTATTATAAAATTGTTCAATTAAATACTGCTTTTCAAAAACCTAATATATTTACGATTGTATGAATGTATAGGTGCTTTGTGAACTTGTCATGGACGCCAATGCTTTCTCTCAAAACATCAATGCAGCTACTTCTAGTCACCCAACGACTGGTGGTGAAGTATCAAACAATGGATCTTCCAACAAAGGGAAGCGCAAGGCCGTCGATGGTAAGGTGCCAAGGCCTAAGTGGCAATTTGCTGAGAACGTAAGATCATTTATAGATTGGTGCTGAAAATTATGTGGCAAAGAAAAATCAGGAGGTGCACCTCATATTAGGGAACACTTTCTTGGATCACAGAATGGAACAACTAATAGGTCTAATGGAGGTAGATGTAATGGTGTAGGTCATGAGAGTTCTACGAAACGCTTGAGAGAGTTGTTAGGAGATATAGCCAATGCAAGTCAACCTAGAATGTCGACTCCAAGCTGCTATGCTTCAGAGCACCAAGGCAGTGCTACCTCAACACAAGGCGGACAGAATAGTGATGCACCCTCCATGCCGGCCAACATGCGCACGCTCACACACACACACACACACAAAGAGATAGCACTCAGATGGATCGCTTGAGTACTAGTTTGAAATGCATAGAATAAGTCTAGAGAAAATCTTTTGATCAAATGCTCTTGAAGAGGCACAATCTGCTCTTGCACAAGCTATCTATTTAACAGGCGGTTCTATGTTGATGGTCACACAAGAGTCATGGAAGCATGCATGGAAGAAGATCGATGAGTATGGGGCTAGTTTTTCCCCACCATCATATCATAAAATGCACACAAAATTCTTGAATAAATGCTTTGTAGAAACCCAAAAAGAAGTTGATAGATTGATCTTGAAATTGATTGATCAAACAGGATGCACTATAGTCAGTGATGGATGGTCAAATGTCCAATGTAGACTGCTAATTAATGTGATGCTATTTAGTCCTCGAGGGGAGTGCTTTATTAAATTGGTTGATAGCTCAGGTGAGATAAAGTCAGGGAGTTATATAGCCAATATAATCACAAAAACAATTCATCAAGCTGTTGTCCACAAAATGTAGTACAAGTGATAATGGACAATGCCAAAAATTGCAGAGCAGCGGGTCGTCTCTTGGCATTAGGAAGAGGATGGTGTCAGGAGGGCCTCTTTATTTGCCATGAGATTATGGAGGTGATTAATATTTTGACGAATAGGTGTACACCATGTGTGCAAGAATGGTGGGTGTGTAAGAGAGGTGTGCGAGTGGTCAAAGGATGCACTTTTTTCCTCAAAAAAGGGGGTAGACAACTTTATGATTTTTGGTCTTCTGGAGTAAAGCTCCTACATAAGATCTTTGATTTGAGCGAAGATTATAGATCTGTAGTCTACAACATTGAGCTCTTTCCAAAGATATGTTACATGGTATGGTTTTGCCCGCTAGATTTTAAATTTTGGGGAGAAAATTTGATTTCAAATAAACTAGTTTTTTTGCCCTTTTGAATTCAAAAGTTGTTCTTTGATTGCTTTCTTCATATTGGAGCTTTGAATTCCTTAAACTGTCAAATAAAGAGACCCTCCTAGACCCCGCGATCTCTTCCTAATGGAGGACCGCTTTCCTAGATTGTACATGTTACGATTGCAATGCACATAGCTTGAATCTTGTGTTGAAAGATTGGTATAAGAAAGATGAAATTGATTGGTTCAAAATCATTATAGATAAAGCAAGGAAGGTGGTGAAGTTTATTTCGAAGAGACAATGTGTGCTAGACATGTATCGACAATGTATGTCCACAATATTGAAGCTTCCATGTGAAACCAGATTTTGCACTAACTTCTACACTGTGGAGAGTCTTTTGCAAAATAAAAATGTTGCTTTGGAGATTTTTTTGTGCTAGCTTCTATGAGTGGGAAGTAAAGAAACCAATACTAGTAAAAACAAAGTTTCAATCCATGAAAGTGCTTATTGATGATATACACTTTTGGTCTAATGTTGGGGACACATACTTGGTGATGAGGCATGTGATGATATATTTGCGTCAGTTCGATCTTAACTTACCCAATATAGGGAAGGTGTACATGGGCTAGTATAATGTTCAGGAGAGGTTGAACTCTCGTTCAACCAAAAATTGTTTGATCAAGCCTTGGAGGAGAGCACCTTTTAATAAGGCTAAAAGAGATGGGTTAGTGTGCATATCCCACTACACAGTGTTTCTTTTTTGCTTGATCCAGAGTACTGGAACATGGATTGTGATTGAGTAGATGAGGAGGTGATTGAAGACTTCTATGATGTGATAAGTAATTTCTATAGCAATCCAGATGATTAAGCCCAAGCACTCACCGACTTGACAAAGTATAGGTTAAAGAATGGCCTTTTCAATTTGGAGTTTGTGCAAAACCTTGCATCAGAACAACCAGCATGGAGATGGTGGCTCATAAATGGTGCTTCGGTGCCTAGATTGCATTGATTGACCATTAGGGTTCTTGTACAATGTGTTTCCAATTCAAGTCTGAGAGAAATTGGAGTACGTACAGCTATGTACACTCGACTATTCATAATCGGCTTCTTAGTGATTGAGCCGAGAAACTGGTTTACTCATATTGCAATCACAGGCTACTTAGAAATATTCAATCAAAAAGGTATGAAGAAGATAGACCACGGTGGACTATGGATATGAATGAAGATGAACAAGAGAAAGGGGAAGAACTTGAGTTATGTGCGCTTAGTGGATGTAGTTTGCTTGAGGTGGATGATTTTCCTCCTACTCAACAACGAAGGGCATTGCGGAGCAATGATGTAAACATAGATAGCATTGTAGGTTAACACTTCATTGAGGTGCAGAACAATTGCATGTCATGTAAACCCTTTTTTTGTGGCTTGCGGCCCGTGGGCCAAGTGACATACCACAATTTTTATTTTATTGTCATTTAACACAGTAGTCTCAGTATTGTCATGTATGAATTTAAAAAGTATCATTAATTTTGTTTACAATTCCAATTGGAGACTTTATACACTTTGCATTTATAACATTACTTTATGCCCCAAGGAAGACTGTCAAACCTTCACGGATCAATTTACCAACATTCAAAAAGTCACAACAAGTTTTACAAGGCTTCAAAGTTCATTGCAAGGGAGACATATACAAGGATCATAAGAGTAACTGCAATCCGCTCCAGGCTAAGATGTTTACAATTTACAAAGATAAATTCAAATTATCCAAAATAGAGTCTCTCTCCCTTGCAGTTGTTGCCAATAAGCCTTGATAGTCTTTCTCCATTTTGAACATGGAATACATAAGCTCATCAATCGGAGCCTTAAAAATGTGGTACTCTTCTTTATTTACCATGCAATGAGACATGGCAAATGATACATGTGGCCACAAGCTATTATGTAGTGTGCAGTTCGAGTATGGAAAAAGTGTCCGCAATTCAAGCAAGGGCCCAATGCATCCAAAGTGTAAGCTGGAGGTGGCCGCAATGTGTTAGGATTCTTGATCATTGTCATGATCGATTGTTGTTGAACCCGTTTCTCCATTTCACGGAGTTCACACTTGAGTAGCTTGATATCTCTCTGTAACTCTTTGTTATTGCTTGAGTCTCCTTGCCCCGTCATCTGCAAGCTGTATTTGCAATTCCTCCACAACGACATGTGTTTGCATAGCGAAGCCAGCCAATGCAGATCTTAGCTCCTCTTGGATATTGTGACTGTCTCACTTTGGATATCCACTATGCTCTTATTGGGGGCTCTACTACTGAAGTCCACTAGTTCATTTTGAACAAATTGGGTGTATAGAATCTTTGCAAATCACAAAGGACAATCTGTGTGGTTTAGTGTAATCCATGTGCATGCAAGGTATATAGATTTGGCATGCATGCAAATGTCTGGCACAACACACTTATCCAGCTTCCATCTTCCCTTGCAGATAGAGAAGTCCAACACATTTGGCCATGCTTCCTTGACCATCTCTGTGATGACGTCTTTGTTGATGTCTTTCCATTGCTTGCCATTTGCCGACGCCCACTCATTGGTCCTTGCAAAACCTCTTGCTTGGTCATTTAGGCCAGTTGCATTTGCAAGTGCACGCAAGCGATCGTATGTTTTTTTAGATTTTTGACGCTCGTCCATACTTGGCACAAACACATTTACACTATCTCAATGTCCAATAGAACTTAAGTTTGCCGCAAAAATACAATTGCAAATCCAATGGTACACCTTGGTTTAAGTTATCAGATAACATCACATTCTGTATTAATCACTTTGCACCATGAGTCCATCATTATAAAAAGACTTTACTTGAGAATATAGTGCCCACATTTCAAAAACAACTATAACAACACACCACATTCTGCATTGATCGCTTTGCACCATGACGCCATTATTATAAGAAGATTTTACTTGAAAATATATGTCCATATTGCAATAGAAAATATCACAATAGACCACATTTTTTATTAATCTCTTTGCTCCATCAAAGACTTTACTTTTGAATATAGATTCCAAAATTCAGCAGAAAATATCACAACACACCACATTATGTATTAATCGCTTTGCACCATGACTCCATCATTATAAAAAGGTTCAATTTAACTCAATGGTCCAGGAATATACAAAAAGCTCCATTTACATTTTGCAAATAATTTGGAAAAGACTACTGTTTACAAAAGTGACCAAAGTAAACTAAAACCTAGGCATCATCTCACTAAGCAGAGGCAAACACACCTCCGAGTTGAGCTCTAACATATTTAAATGCTCACTCATTATTTGCAATGTCTTCCTCTGTCTAGGTGGTTATTGTAAGTAGTTTTTTCACATTATAGCGGCAATCATGCCGCAATCAATTTGCTTTCGCTTTTGCCATGGCACATTGTTTCTAGGAAATAGGATGTAGCTAAATAGATATTTGAGTAGCTTACTTAATGGAAAGAGACAAATTATCACACACGAGAGATTATAGAAGAGAGAGAGAGAGAGAGAGAGAGAGAGAGAGAGAGAGAGAGAGAGAGAGAGAGAGAGAGAGAGAGAGAGAGAGAGAGAGAGATACGTAGTTCACCCAATGTGGGCTACATCCACGGGAAAGCAGTCACTCAATGGCTTTAGTACTTCAAATAAGAAGTAGGTTACAATGGGATTATACCCTTAATATAGCTCCCGCCTTGCTTCACTCTCACCACCTCACACCCACCTTGTTGCATCAACTTCACACTCCAAATGTGTGTAGAAATGGCCTCCTTTTATTGGCCAAAAGGGTTGCCCTCTCTCATGAGAGGCAGCCATGTGTAGCCGCCCTTGTGTAGATTAGTCCAAATGGACTCTCCAATCCTCCTATGTGTGGCCGCCCTTGAGAAGAGAAGTATGCCTTTGAAATCGGCCACCTGCCATTGAATTTGGCCACCTGCCACCAGCCATTGACTTCTGGCCACCGGCCAACGGCCAACCGACCAAGCGATCGACAGTTTTTCGAACACTTTCCGACCGTCGTCTGGCAATAACATTCTGGCAAAAAGGAATATTCTTGGCCGTCAAAATTTTGGTTTTCAGCGAGTGATTTTTCTTCATGCACGATGGCTTATCCTCATAATAGGGGCCTTACAAATGTGCATTTTTATTACAAAAAATTACAAGGGGTAAATCACGCTCCATACTTAACAATTATAATCCTATGAAAATTCTTTGCACCAATCACATAGTTTCTCAATGCAGAAAGCAACTGCATTGGTGTCACTGCAGTGGATTTTGAATAGGACAAGCCAATTTTGGGTTGCAAAGCTTGGGGGCCCTCTAAGGACGTAGGGCATGCTCTATGTGGGGTCTTTGATGTTGGTTGCTCGCTTCTCAATGCCCACTCACAGTGCCAACCCCCAATCAAATACACCCACACGCGGCACACCCTCCTTAGTGAAGTCATTCATGATGTTCTATGGGTGCAAGTCATAGTGTATAATTCCTTTGTTGTGTGGATGTGTCATGGTATTCACTAGAGCATCCATAAAAGAAGGCGCCCAATTGAGCATATGCTTTCACATCTCTAACTCTTGCTCTATAGGAGGGCATCTAGGATCTTCTTTTTGAGCCACCAGTATGTTAGAAAATTTGTCTTTGGGTGGTGGAACACACTCTAACATGTCACCAGATCCATTCCATTGAAGCAAGGAGAAACCAGGGACCATGGCTATTGGTGTGTTTGTGCTATGCATCTAACAATGCCCCTGTGGAACAATTGCCGCTCGACTCTAGTGGGAAAGACTGGTGGCTCTTTGTTGCATCTCCTTTGAAGTCTTTGACCACATACTGCACTTTTGGTGGCAACCAAGTGACTCCTTTGATTGTGCACTCTGACAAAACTTCGTAGAATCCTTTCCCAAGATTTCGACCACATTTGATAGCTTCAGATGTGAGGTAAACACCAATGGCACACTGAGACATAAAACGGGTGGGTAATAAATGCTTGTAGTCCATCCCAGCTTCTGTACCTGATCTTCCTACTACTGCATCTTAAGAGGATGCTACTGAATAAAATATGGATCTAGCTTTGTGTCTTTGGACATCTTGAGCATCAATATTGTACGCTCTTTTCGACTTTGACCTCTCTACACACCATATATTAGTCTAATGTTGTAGCTTGGCTAGATTCGCATCCACTGGTGCATCAACAACCAAGTCTCTTAAGCATTGTGTCAATGAATCTAATGACACCTCCAACCCAATAGTAGGACTGATGCAAAAAGAAACATTGAAGTAGCCTATTAGCACGTATATCACTCATAAAACATAGAAAGCAGTCTATTAGCTTATACAACAACACTCCTAGTCCAATAATAGAACTGATTCTGATAATAAGGCTAATAGAACTACCTATAAATTGAATGTACAAACCATGTTTAGCAACAACACTTCTGGTCCAAAATAGAACCGATGCCAAAGTGAACACAATTGACACGTTGTAAAATAGTGTGTGTTGGTCTAGCATTTCACAATGACACTTCCGATCCAATATTAGGACCGATACTGGCATGAAAAGCAAGATCAACATACTTTCAAAACTACGAAAAATAGTTATTAAAAAAATTATACCAACTTAAACAAAAAGTAGTTAAATTAGCTAAAATTTATGCCATAATTTTTTGTCTTCCTTGTGAGGGCACTGAAAATTATGACAATTCTCTAGGCAAGTCAGAGGTGCAGAGCATGAGAATTTTGAAGAAAATGTGGCCCCTAGGGGTCCTATTTATAGATACCCTGGGGCTCGCCAGGTTACAAAGAGGGCCCGCCGGGCTTCCCTTGTAGCCCGTCGGGGCCCTGCGAGCTACAGACCTGTATCGGCAGGTAAATCTCACTGGACCTCCTAGTCCCCTTCAAGTCACTATGGCATTTTCTATGAATGTGAAGACTTGTGAATTGAGAATTCTGTTAATTAACAGTGTCATCACAAAAAAAACATGTGATCACCTGAATTATGCGGTGTGAATCCAGCACTTTGGTAATGGCTAATTTGCCTTGATCCTTGCTTCAAACAAAACCTCATCCATCTCTATGAACTATGGCTTTGATGCTACCTTACTCGCCAACATCTTTTCTCGGATTTTGGAAGCTTCAATTGATAGTTGAAGGAGCTCATTAGTTAGCCAAATTAGTTTCCTGATTTGACCGATACCGGCATAAAAAGCAAGATCAGCATACTTTCAAAACTACGAAAAACAATTATTAAAAAAATTATACCAACTTAAACACAAAGTAGTTAAATTAGCTTATGAAATTAGCTAAAATTTATGCTGTAATTTTTTGTCTTCCTTGTGAGGGCACAGAAAATTCTGACAATTCTTTGGGCAAGTCAGAGGTGCAGAGCATGAGAATTTTGAAGAAAATGTGGCCCCTAGGGGTCCTATTTATAGATACCCTAGGGCTCGCCAGGTTACAAAGACGGCCCGTCGGGCTTCCCTTGTAGCCCGTCGCGGCCCTGCGGGCTACAGACCTGTATCGGCGGGTAAATCTCACTGGACCTCCTAGTCCCCTTCAAGTCACTATGGCATTTTCTATGAATATGAAGACTTGTGAATTGAGAATTCTGTTAATTAACAGTGTGATCACCAAAAAAAAACATGTGATCACGTGAATTTTGCGGTGTGAATCCAGCACTTTGTAATGGCTAATTTTCCTCGATCCTTGCTTCAAACAAAACCTCATCCATCTCTATGAACTATGGCTTTGATGCTACCTTACTCGCCAACATCTTTTCTCAGATTTTGGAAGCTTCAATTGATAGTTGAAGGAGCTCATTAGTTAGCCAAATCAGTTTCCTGATTTGACCTCTCCACTAATTCATCCCCCCTCTAAAGTGATGCAAATATTCCTTCAATTCACATACAATGGATTTCTATCGAGTGTCACAAAGAACATTCTTCTAGCCAACCCAGTCTACTTTGCTATGCTCATACCACTCTCTTAATTGATCCATTGTCTTCAAGTGCTTCTACTATCATCCTTAAATTGATATCATCCTTAGGGTTCTTAATTTTAGACAATAAGATATGAAAAGATTATCAAACACATAAGCTGGATTATTCTTCAGGCTTGTTACCTCTGCTACAAATCTGTACCTGAGTTAGAATTCAAGGGATGATACTAAAATTCCTTTGCCTCCAATTTTTTGCTTCTTCTTAGCCTGGGTGTCCTCTTTCAAAAAATTATCGACTTCTTTAGATGAACATGGTTTAGCCTTGGTTTAAAGTGGCAAGTGTAGAACATGAGAAAGAGTTGATGTTGTTGCATGCACTAGTCTACCATAAATATTGGCAGTGTCTGTATCTGGGTTGCACATATCCACAACCTACTAAATAATTTCTATATCAAGGTTAATCTTGGTGGGCCGTGGCCTCTAGTATCACCTCCATACCCCACAGCTTGAGCAAGGACCTTTCACTCTAATGGGAAATATACTTTCAATTTTATGATACAATACTAGTGGGCATTCCTGTTCAAGTACTTAAAAAGTAGTCAATCTCCATAGTAGTCAAGCATCCATAGTTGTTGGCATACTTTCTAACATTAACTACTTATGCTTGCCCATAGAGTCTGAATCCTATGATGGACCTTGAGTAGAGAAGGAGAACTATATTGGAAATTTATAATTATTAATTTATTGCAACTGATAGGTGGTGAGAGCATAAAAGCACTACATTCTATGTGAAATGATATCATGTTCATGGATATTTCATTATTTAAGTGCTATTTATGAGCTATGTCCATTTTATGTTCGGGCGAACAGCTTGTATTCATTTTGAGGATTCCAAAAATCTATAAGTAAATACGTGCAAAAGAAAAATGCTCACTCTTGCACAAGGGGATATTGCACCCAACATCTATGTTATTCTTTTCTCCTCTCCTCTCTCCTCTCTCTGTGCCAGTGTAGCACTGCTCCTGGAGGTGCATCTGCACATGCTTTGTGATGTCTCTCACTGTTTGTCTCTCTCATACCAGTCTTGCTATGGATTTTTCTGGATATGTAATCGCAAAGTATGCGAATCTATTGATTTTATTGTTTGTCGTGTGCTATTTATATATTTTACAGGCACACCTTGATTCTCGACTATTTCAACTAGTGGTCCAATAGAGCTTACTAAAATCATGTGATAGGCAATGCAAAACTCCCATCACTCTCATGCCGAGTTTCATGCTCATTCTGTTGAAAATTCACCATTTTAACATTTTTGAATCCACATCATTAAAATGTGGGTGAACAAATAGTCACTATTAAAAAAATGTTGTCCATTCATGCATGTTAGACCCTCACACAAGCAAGGCTGCTAAATCAACCTTACACTCTTAGATTTATATGATTGTCTTATTGCCTTTGGTCATTTGGGAAACTTTAGAACAAGTGTTATATTGTTGACTCTCTATTCGATCCAAGTGCAAATTTACTATCACTCTCTCTCCTCCCACCGTGTCAGTGTAGCACTCCACTCTTGGAGGTTACTTTGTGTTGTCTCTCGCTATCTATCTATCTCATACCATTATTGTTGTGGATTTTCATGGATATTCTATCATCAAATAGGCGGATCTATTGATTTTATTGAATGGTGTGTGCTCTTTGAGTGTTTTGCAGGCACGCCTTGCTTCTCCTTTGTTGCAAAACTCATTGTTGCAAAACTCATTGGAGGAAGACAGAAAATCAAGGAATGAGCACTTGCAGGTTTTGGGTTGCATAGCCAAGACAATCAAAGGAGATGGAGTTAGCGATGGGAAGGCATGCTCAGTAGGCTCTATACATGGCAAGGACCCAAAGTACAGGAGCAGGGAGCTCTATAGTCCAAGGAGCTAAGTGCACAAGTCTCTAAGAGAAAAGTGTTGGGTCGTGCATTGTTTGTATAGTTATACAAATATGTTCCATGAATGCATCACACTCGCGATGCCTTGAACTTATGTCCGCCTATTGTGACATGGCACGCATATGTTGGTTTGTCCTTCTAATGATTACTGGCAAGATTCTCCCAGTGATTTGTTCACTTATATTCTACCATTATTATGTTCTCCAATCTCCTTCGGTTCCCCACACTGATTTGATTTTCAACAGGAACCATCTCTAACAGATCTACCGACTACTGAGTCTCCTCTTTTTGCACTTCTTATGTCATACTAAACAGATTCAAAGGCATGTCATTTGATTCAAATATACTGGTGTCCTTAGCTTTTGGTGCTAGTTTCATATGATCTAGCATCGTAGCTTGATTTTGGCCCTATTGTAGACCCCTAGCAACAATAGTCTTGATAAATCCTTAAGACTAATTGTGTCATTGGAGAAAACGCCATCAATCTCATTATATGGTCTTGACCATGAAACTTTCAGATAAGGTTTCTTTGGGCCCAACTTTGACTGATACAGCAAAAGCAGATCCCCCTTTTTGAACTCTCTAACCTTGACTTCATTGTCATGCCAATACTTCCTCCCTCTATTGGACACCTCTTGTTCTATCATAGCCCTCTGTATAATTTCATCAAGTTATAGCAATTCATCAAGTCTTTGCTTTAGGTTTGTATTGAAATCCACATCATGTTCAATAGCCAAAGGCTAAGATTGGGAGTTGCAAATTCCATAGGTACCATTGCGTCTATTACATGAACCATCTTGAAAGGTGTCATTCAAGTGTTAACCTTGTGACCAATTTTATATGCCCATAACACAGTCTGAAGCTTCTCATCCCAATGGTCAGGCTCTTTTTGAAAAATCTTTGTCACTATGGTCTTAATGGTCTTATTATTAGTTTCAGCTTGTCCATTGCATCTAGGATAATATAGTGCTGATTTTTTATGCTTGATTGAGAAGATTTCAGTCAGTATTTGAATTTTTTCATTGATAAAAATAGGTTTCCTAATCTGAAAGAATCTCACTTGCATAGCCAAATCTGCAAATGACATGCTCATACAAGAACCATGACTTGGCAATGTTGTTAGGAAATGTTGTTACCCATTTACTGACATAGCATGTTGCCATCACAATGTACTTGTTCTTCCTAGAGGTCCCCTTCTTGAATGGATTCATGAAGTCTAGTCTCCATTTCATAAACACACCTAATGGCTCAATGGGTGTCAGAGGTGTCATGACCATAGTCCTGCTTGCAAAATATTTTTGTAAGTGATATCAATAAAAGAAATGTTCTCCAGGGCTCCCAGTATGAGCCTTTCATTAGGGGAAGTTTGATGTCTGGAATTCACCCTGTAAGAGGTGATAGAGAGAGAAAATAATTTCCTTTTTGAAAAAATGAACAAGGAATTCTAAAACCCAATATTGGTGGGAAAACTTTATATTTTTACTGAGTGCATGGGAGGTCACTTTTGGGGCTTTACATGTAGTGTCATTTTCACATCTCTTGGGAATGTGTTCCTTTTCCAAAAGTTCTCCCTCCTAATGCACTATTTTTCTCTTTGAGCCAAATTTAAATTTTTTTAATGCTCATTCTGCCCTTTCTCTGCACCATATCCAACTCATCATCTTCCCCACATCATCTCCTTGAATCCTGCGAAAAGAGGTATCTATCATTTCCATATCTAGTTAGAAGATAAATATTCCCCTCTCCAAAAAAAAAAAAAAAGAAATAGGCTTTGTGAAATTTCTTCTTCTGCCATAGAAGCATTGAGATTAGAACAAAAGAAGCACATTGATATATGGACATATGATAGATTGTATCCCATAGACACCATCACCGAATGCACCCCACCATTTTTCAATTGTTCTTCATTGACAAAATTTGAAGGAGATGGTATGGAAGGGCTATTAGGCTGTACAGAAAATTTTGTAGCAGATAGGGACATTCTTAAGTTGGAAAACCATTTTCTACTATAGTGGAAGGATTCTCTTAATCATTACACATCAATGGATTTTTGCAAAGTTCTACTTTGGAAAAGATGGAGTTCAAGGCACTTTGGACAAAGTTGGAATCATTAGGGCAAGTTATGAAAAGTTGTTCAAGCTCATCAATAGAAACCTAAAGCATTCAAGAGTGAAGGGGTCCTTGCTTCCAAATCCATCAGTTGCTCAACAAGCTCTAAATTAATTCCAAGGTCATGGAGATGCTTAGAGAGCCTTTCCATATCAATGAAATATTTTTTGGTAAGAAGAAAGACCTCAAGTTTAACTCTTTCAACGGTCTGCTCTTTGACTTGAGAACTTGCAAAGGGCAATGATAAAATTATATGATCTTCAACATATCGAGGTGAATGGGCAAGCCATTTTTGTCATCAAATTAGATGACAGTGAAATTGTGAAGGGTAGAAATCTTGAAAGAGTATCAATAACCCTCATGAATAGAGCTCTTCATACCACAGAGGAAACAAAAACCCTAAAAATTTTAGTGTGCAGTCAGAGAAGAACATTTGATAGTGAATATTTCAATGTGTTGAATTGGGTATTCCACCACGCTAGTATACATGTAATAATCAAAGCTCAATAGAGTAGAGAGGAGCTAGATGTTGGGGGCTTTGGTACCTACAAGGTGGAATGGAACATGGGGGGTACCTAAAGACACTAAAGTGTATGTACAATGTGTTAAGGGCTGCCAATGCCAAAAGCCCTTGTATCTACTGCATGGGTGCAACAAAGGAGTTGAATCTTGCTAACTAAAACAAAGCCCCGGATAGACACTCTAAAGATCCAAACTTTCAAATTGTTTTAGATCTTCCCCTTTCAAATGTCCACCTATGCACATTGCATGCACGTTTCTTATTGTTATAAAAGGCATTAGGGAAAGAATGATCTCTTTGACTTTAAGAAAGATTTGAACAGATTCAAGAAAGCTATGACAAGTTCTTGGAGCTTAGAGTACTTCACACACTACATAGTAGAGCTTACGAGTTTTGCTACTAATTTTCTTCAATTCTTGCATAAGTTAATAAATAAATTATCTTTTTTTTGTGCAGCAAATTATTTACAATCACACTCCTTGTTTGTAAAGAAATATTGAAGGCTTGTTATCTAGTCTACTCAAGGTATGGACAAGTCCCACTATCAGGCAAGAACCAAGTTTTTCAAACACACTAGGCATGGTGGAGGAGCTCAAAAAGCTAATAGGTTGCTTGAAGTATTCTAGTGGTTTTACAGACAAGTGTGGCACGGAACAAGATCACAAGAGACTAAAAAGCCATTAGACAATTCTAATATTTCTACAGGTATACATAGAAGTATACAAAAAAGGACGGATACATACAGTAGATCATCCATAAGTGAAAGATTTTTACAATGGCTTTCCACTAGAGAGAGGCAAGGAAGCAAGGGGGGATAATACAAGGATCAGTTATGGCTGTTTGATCAGGATTTTCATTTTTTGCCTCCACTTCAACTACTGCTACTTCTTGTAACCCTCCAATTGCTTGCCAAAAGATGCAAGGACATAACTCGCCATAGTGCCAAAGTATGCACTTCTTGGGCCCATAAATCATGGAGCATGTCCAAAAGCTCGAATGGCTTCTTACTTCTCAAGAAGTATGATTTTGTTCACTCCAAGTCTTATTGGATATGAACCTACCACCTTTGATAGAGCCACTAGTGCAAGTATGGGGAGAGTGGGTGATTGGGAAAGCATCTTCTTGTAGTAGCTATTGTCTCCTCCTTGAGCTTCCCAATGTTATGGCAATGACAAAGAGGTTTTATATATCCAATAGCATAGCAAATACTCCTTATTGTTTCTCTTGTAGGTGGACATGGTTGTTGTGCATAGTAAGGGATCAAACTCTTCCTCTAGAATATGGATGGGATCCTCCACCTTGGTGATGTTCCTTGCCTTTGACTCTGCAATATCCAAGATCTCTTTACTTTGAAGCCTCTCCGTTTTCTCTCAAAAATCTACAAGTGTTTCCTCAACATCTTGGACATTCACAGATGTTGTGGTTTGCAAATATTTGAGCTTTCCTTCCTCTATTGGAATGAGAGTCAAAAAGAGCAAAAATACAATGTCTTCAATCATAACCTTACAACCATGCTTTCCATGCCACTCACAAGGGTTGATTGACCTTCTTCCAATCATCTTGGAGTAATGCCAACATTTTGGAGCCTGTGATTGGTGTCCAATTTCCTGCTTTAAAAATATCATTAAAGTGTATAAAGTTGTCAACCTTGTGCACCCTGGTAAGGTCAACAAAATCGTTTTGATAGTCAAGAATTTCATTTCTAAAGACTTCCATAAAACTCTCCAGATCAAAGGGAGGATTAAAAATTTCTTTCACGTAGGGAAAACTTAGACAGTTGCTTGGCTTGGTATATATGTCCATCAACTTGTCTCCTCAACCTCTTCATTGTCAACACCCTCGAAACTCTTCCTAGTCCACCTTTTCTGCACAAGGAAGAAAGAAAAACCTTACAATATCTTATGCTTGGTTAAAATATTGGTCCTATACTTGGTAAAAAGATTGGTCATGGTGATTCTTCAAAACAATTGGTCTTATATGGTGTCTATGAAAAAATAGAGCATCCGGAGTCATGTCCGAGTGATCTAATTTTACATAGGGATGACATATGATAAGGATTGGATAATATTGTTGCTATGTAAAATAAAGTGAAGTATAATGACAATGGTTTCACCCTTATGCAAAAATAGAGCACTCAAACATGCATAAGGGTGACATAAGCAATATATCTTTTGCCTAACTAATCGTGTCCTTGCTATGCAAAAACAGAGCATCCGTATGAACGTTTGGATGTTCTATTTTTGCATAGAGATGACATTAGCAAGAAAATTTGTGTCTACTTGATTGTGTCATTGATATGTGAAATATAGAGTACTCGGAGGCATGTCCGGATGTTCTATTTTTGCGTAGCAAGAACACATTAGAAAAAAAAAACTTTTGTATATAATGACAAGCTAGGATGTGTCGATGCTATGCGATTTATGTGTATTTGATAGAGAATTCGTGTACATTATGCTCGCATAGGGACGACACACTTTAGATTTTCATTGAAAAAAATGTTCTACAAAAAAAATCCAATAAAAATACGTAGCTTTGTGTTTTCTTGATAACATTTCGATCTCTCTTAAGCTTTATGTTCTATACAGAAATCTTAAGAAAATACAAAGTATGGATCAAAAATGACATATATAAGCTATAAATAGTATTTCAATCATGCACCTCGAAACACGTGCACAACGATCAAATCCATACACAATGGTCTAATCCATGCATGGTGAATTGTGTCGATTCAAATTTTATCTAGGTAATTGTGCACTACTATATATGGATGCATTTGCACCCACAAAATTTTTTCTTGTCAACTCCATTCATCTCCCCACATTGCTCCACAAGGTCGATTTAGACCGGACCTTCTCCCATTTTCTATACTTGAATCTTTGGATGCTCATTGTGAGGTGAAATTTTGTAATCTTAATGATTTCTTTGTAAATTCTTCAATCCATGTCGTTGCTATGCAAAAATAGTGTAGTCGAACGCATGTCCACTTACTACACTATTTTCGCATAACAATGACATGATAGCTTTTTTGAATTTTTTTCTTGCTTGTGTCTTCTCTATTGCGAAAATAACATATTTTGGCATGCATTCGGCAACCCTAATTTCACATAGGGAAGACACAAAAGTTTATTTGAGATATTTTTAAGTTTGTTTATGGATGTGTCCTCCTAAAGCGAAAATAGTGTAGCCCCGACTACACAATTTTCGCGTAGGGACGACACAAGGCTTTTGTATAAAAAAAAATTAATGGTGCCCTCCTTAAGCGAAAATAGTGTAGCCAGATGGATTTTTCATTATACTATTTTTGTATAGGTACAACACAAATTTCTATAAAATAACTTGATGGTGCCCCTCCGCATACACTTAATTTTCACAGAGAGGACACAACATTTTCATAGGATTTTTTGACGCTTTTCCCCCTATGGGTGTCCAAAGGAGGTGACTTAGGAGTCGATCCTAGGGTTTTTGGGCCTTTCAGACACAGTAGCGAGGTCAAAATCACCATATTTTGAGTCACATTGTTGATTTTATAAAATTATTTCTATTTTTATTACCTAGCTTAAAGAATTTCAAAGGTACTCTAATTTTGTGCATAAGGGACACCTTTGCTAAAAACAATTTTTACTTTGATAATAAATTTGGATGATATTCACCATCTTCTATATATGTATATAAAAGACAAGTATTCTTCTAAATGATATGCTTCCTTTTACTTATACTATGGTTGATGATACAAGGAGGGAAATTCATGAATGGCAAGGACCAAGCAACTACTAGGAAGGTTCCTAAAGAGGAGATGAAGAAGGAGGAGCTACATGATGAATCAAGGAGAGAGCTCAAAGCAAGAAGAAAATCATGCATGTAAAAGCCTATCTCTTAAGGAGTAATTGATACCAAGATTCCACTTCATTCTCTTTAGAGAAGAGAAGAGTTTTTCAAAGAGTGATATGCTTCAGAGAGATTAGGAGAGCACAGAAGGCGCTAGGCTTCCTTTCTAGAAACTTTGTAGGCATGTTGTAGAACAACACAAAATAGATATGAGGTGGAACATTTTTCAAAGAGCACATAACATTTTGTAAAGAATTTACAATATCCACTTTTGTAAATCAACATTTTGCATAGCTATAAACCCCTTGTAAAATCAAACAATTTGACTATAAATTAAGTAAATACAAGTAAATTTAACCAAAGGCTTCCATTGTTATAATTTCATTGTCTCCAAGTCAAGTGTAACTTCCAATATAGTCTTTCCATTCCATTGTTATAATTTCATTGTCTTCAAGTCAAGTGTAACTTCCAATATAGTCTTTCAATTTTTGTTGTAATTGTGGCAGTGCTTGGACATGTCTTTGCATGTTTAGTCCCATCTAATTTTGTTGAGATTAGTATGTCAAGCCCCAAAGCATAATCCATGTCATCTTCTAGATCTACACCTGAAGGGACTAAGAGTTGAGATGATAAAAACTAGTTCAAAGTATGCATCTACCTTCTCTTCTAATTCCTCCTCTACCGTCGCCTCCTCTATGGTCTTCTACTCATCCTCTTTTATCTTTTTCTTATTCTCCTTGTTCTTGCTCATAGGAAATGAGGAAGAGTAGCATGTATCCTTACCCATATTTCTATCAGTATTGCCGAGTGTAAGTGTATATGAGTGATTTTTGAAAACTGGCTTGAGTTACTTATAGTGTTATAAAGCAAGGGCATGACAAAACTGTGGTATGATAGCACTTTCTTTTTTTAACATACAAACACCATACAACATTGAGAGCATGAAATCAACACACCTTTTTCCATCTAAACACAAAAAAAGCCTTACAAAATGAAAACCAATAGGATGAGACATTTGCACCAAACAAGTAATTGCCAAAGTTATTTGTAATTGATATCAAAATATTTTGTACAAAATGCCAATTGTAGGGAACAATTGATACAAACTACCAACAACACTAGTAGTAGTGTAGGACTCTAACTAAGAAGTAGTTTAGCTTGGTAGTAGATGGACAATCCCTTCAGGCACTTCTTGATATAGAAATTTCTTTCAATCCTTCAAGACCTGCAAGCCATATTATAAATTGGGAAAAGTAAGACTATTCGTCATAGAAGCAAAGAATGGTAGAAAGAAGGACATCATTATCTATACACCTTTCAATCTAAGCAATAACTATAGAAAAACCTGTATGTGCATTGTGTAGATCTTGCCTCATTTATGCAATGTGCACATGGATCTTATCTTCAAGGTGGCCATGTGTTCACTGTTCATCCACATATCAATGTCCTAGAACATGAAAGAATACCCCCTTCTCTACCAGAGACCCATGATTTCTCCCTTTCTGAATCTCGTCCCAATGGATCTAAGGCTAGACATCCAAAATGTCCATTGTCCACTCCTCCAACTGTCATTCCTCTACGCTTTAGAGATAAAGATGTGTAAGAAGCATAGTAGCACAAAACAAGCAAAAAATATAAAAATAATAAGAGAAAAGTACCACAAAAAACCTAAAGCAAATTGAAAATAATAGTCATCATATCAATCACTTACAATTATCTATGTGCAGAGGAAGATTAGAGCTCCTAGGATGGAGATGAAGCTCCTTGTGCATGTAAACATGTTCTTGGCTCCAGAAAGCCTAAAATTTTTCACTCTTTCTTTCCAACATGACAAGAATTGTTTTTTAGAGGAGTCTTTTATGTTGGGATCCACTATTTGTGCTCCTTTAATGTGGCATAGGTGATAATAGTTTCAATGGATGTGCTAGGGTGTTTAGATCGTGTGGACTCCATTACTTGAGTTAGATGACACATAGAAGATGAGTGAAGAGAATAGTACGAAGAGGAGGAAGAAGAAAATGGTAGAATGAGGAGAGAGGTGGGAGTAGGAGGGAAAAGAAAGCTGTAAGAAGATTCAAAAACACTTCTTGGTCGATGAAGGAGACCTTTTTGAGGTAAAAGGGCCATGTCATGTAAAGTTACCTTAGATTTTCTTTCCAAAGAATTTATTTCATAAATTCAAAAACAATTTTAAATATAAAGGTTCTATAACAGGTTCCCTCCTCTCATTGGCCTAGAGCACTAAAGAGAGAATAGTAGAAAGAGGAGGAAGAAGAAGATGGTGGAATGAGGAGAGAGGTGGAAATAGGAGGAAAAGAAGGCCGTAAGAAGATTCAAAAACATGTTTTGGTTGGTGAAGGAGACCTTTTTGAGGTAAAAGGACCATGTCATGGAAAGTTACCTTAGATTTCCTTTCCGAAAAAAATCATTTTATAAATAGAAAGGCTCCGTAACAGAAGCCCTCCTGTCATTGGCCTCTCTGTAAACATTAAAAGAAAAAAAAGAGACCTCAAAATTTCCCTAATTATACCTTTAAGATCTCTTGCTTTGCGAGTGGCCAACTTTTCAAGCCCACCCCATACATCCTCAATAGTAAAAAAAGATGGTATGCATGGGAGTGAACCATAAAATGGTACGTTTTTAGCAGTTGGTTGCTCATATAGTTGCCTACAATGTGTGTACATATCCATAAGACTCAAGTTACCAAAACTCTCAACCCACTTGCCCCCGCTTTATTTCCCATCTTTGTCTCTTCTTTTGAATCAATGCCTTGTATGTATGCAAATAAGTTTGATAGTTTTCTTTGTCTATAGTTGCATCAAGCTTTATCAAGGACTTTTGAGATCTTGACATTCTTTATCAAACCACCTTTTGCATGATCTATCTTTGTTGATACCATAGACATTCTTTATGGCAAAGCATTCTTCGGCATAGGAACAAATAACTTTCTTGAAAGCTTCCCATTTAGTTTCCAATGGTGCGTCATATTGAAGTTTGTCATCCATAATTTTTTCTCAACCATTTCAATGTACATAGGTGCCCGTTTGAAATCCATACATAGTGATAACTTCTCTTCCCTTTGGCTGAGATTTTCATGACTAGTTGCTTCTCCACATGCAAGGTCAATACGTAAGGTTTGATGGTCTGATTTCGGGGTCCATTGGCCAAGCATAAAACTCTTTATGCGATACATTATGGCTTTGGAGAGTAGTATATAGTCAATCACACTATTCCCATTATGTCCATTGGTTCCACTCCACAAAGATACACCATTGGCAATGAGCATATCCGTGCTATTACACATGTGTAAAAGTAACTTTCCATAGTGATCCGGCTCTTTCTCTTCCATTGAAGTACGATAATACAAGTGAGCTTCCTCCAACTCCATTGAAATGTATGGCATATCAAATTGTTGAGTATCATGTTGCAATGTTTTTGTGAGAGAATTCAAATCCCCAAACACAATAACATCACCTTCACCTTTAAAATAAGCAATGTCCTCCTCTAAATCAAAAAATGGTTGATCTCTATCCATGCAAGCATAAAAGGGGGAATCATGATGAGGAATGTAGCAATTGGATACAAAAATGGGTGCTCTTTCTGGTGTCATAATTTTCAGCTATACATAACATTTTTGCTTGTGTCATCTTTCACAATTGATACAAAATCTTTCAATTCTTTCTTAACCATACATGTCACCCCTCCTTGTCCTCTTAGTTGCTTGAGATTCTTGGACCACATTAATGAATGTAAGTTACAACAAGAAGTAAAACATCGGATTTGCTTGTTAGTTCATCTATGCCAACTCCCACATTTCAAGGGTATCCATTTCAATTCCAAAAGCATAATTTCAATTTTAACTCACCCTCGTAGGTCGTGCATTCATATTTTCTCGATGGACTTGCCTCCTCCTTGGGCACATTTTGTTCATGAGAGATCTCCTTGTTTTCCTTATTTCTCTCCTCGTATGCCTTGTGACGCATACTTTCTTTCTTAATAGTGCAATCTGCACATACAAAACATTTTGTATCCCTCAAATAGATCCAACTATTATGAAGGATAATTTTTTGTTGGTCTCATCTGGCATGGTGCATACAATTGGATGTTCTCTAGAGCAAGGAGCTCCTTGCTTACCCACTCTATGTGCTCCATAAACCATAACTCCTTACATAACAAAGTGGGTTTTGAATAAATCTTTGATAACAATGGCAAGAGAAGAAGGTGTCTCTAACTTCTGTTTGAGAATTCCACGAATAACAATCCTGATATTTGGCAATAGATTTGGCAATAGAAGCTCAAGTAGCCCCCGGATAGAGAAACATGGTAAGTACACGTACAGGATGGAAATTCTTTTTGCAGTTGTTATTTCCTCATGAGCTTCAGCTAGCTTTTGTTTTTGTGAGAGTAGTTGATTTTGTGATTCGTGTGCTTCTTGTCGGGCTACTTGAGCTTCTATTGCCAAATCTTCTTGCTCATTTTGAAGCATGTGAAGCTCATCATAGACTTGTATTAGCTCAATTTGTAGTGTTGCAACAATATTTGGATCTTGTGTGTGTTCTTGGATAACCATGTTATAAAGATCCGTAGCCACCCATTGCAAGGCCTAGTAGTAGGGTCCGGCCATGCTCCATTGATGTATTGATGTGCGGGGGACTGGCACTGGTCGTCGTATTTCTTTTGTGACTACAGGTGGATCTTGTGTCTTGGGACAACTCTTTTGATCTTGTTTTGTTTTGTGTGCCTTGCCCTTGCAAGGTTTTGGGTTGAGACTCTTGAGTGTCTATGTTATCAAACCCAAAATCTCCCAGAGATTTGTCGTCAAATCTAGAGTGGAAACTTTTTGTGAAGATGTCTGACTCTAGCTTGCCTTGTGCTCATTTTGCATCCTCCACGGATTTTTACACTTCTTCTTTTGCTAGCTTCTTCTACTCTATTTGTGCGCACATTGCTTCTAGCTGCTATGGGGTGACGATGGGTTTTTTGCAAAGCCCCCTCATCTACTCGTCTCTTTTTGAACTCCTCTACTAGCCTTTCATTGTGGACTTGCTTCTCAGCTTTCTCCTCCTTTCCTGGTTTTGTCATTGGCATTGGTTTTTTGTCCTTTTTGTCTGCTTGATCTTCTTACTCTACTTTAGAGGATTGACTCTCGTTCTTTCCATTTGGAGCGTGTTTTGGAAGTGGTCTGAGTTGACCCAGATTTAGTTATTTCCTCCTCATTGTCTTCTTCTTGAATCTGGATCCATTCATTTTGTGTGGGAGCTTCTAGGAGGTCTGGAGCTGCTCCAATAGCCTGATATGCAATCGTTGTTAGAACTTTAGGGGTTGATAGTAGACAGGTGAGCTTAGCATGTTTCTTTTTCTTTGTCAGTAGCTCAAGTAGGTACTAGGAATGGTCAATGGTCATTGTTGTTGTTTGCTGATAGGCCTCGGGGGGCTCACCGTTCTGTACCCCCTATATAAAGTGCATTCGGGGGGTATTAAAAAAATCCCTCTTTTAACATGTCCGAATGAATAAAATGACCCCTTATTTTAGGAATTTTTTGCAAAATTGAATATACAAACCCCTCATTTTAATGGATCCAGCAAAGCCTCAGGTCAATGACCCTTTTATCTAAGGCTAAGAGATATAGGTGATCCTAGTCTTGTAGCGACGCTGCCATGAGAAATATAACATGTGTGTCCAATCACGATAGCACTTCCATATGCACAAACAATCATCTTTTCCAAGTAGTTAGATTGTACAGGGTCTCTACCTTTACGCGTCTACCATAAACCATCCAGATCACTTCATGATTTAATCACAAAACCATAAACCATCATCCAATCACATCACATGGGTGAGCTCTCCACCCAACTCAGGTGAGGCACAACCAATCCTGCATAACCACTTTAGAACATAACATGGCTGTAAAAATTTCGGCAGCATAATCATATTCCAAAAAAAAAAAACAAGAGCCAAAATGGCTTCCACCATAAAATCACAACCATAATCCAAGAGGGAATCTTAGCCCTTAAACACAAATCATATTCACATTGAACTAGCTCCCACACTTGGAGTTCGATGTATCCACCATTGCAGTCAATCGGACTCATCAAATCACTTTACCCATATGATATTCATGTAGCAAACGGTAACACAGAAAGAAAGCCACTTTATTCATATTTGTCTATGCGGTTCGGGTTGACTAACCATATACTCTCACATGAGTTTATGAATATCTAATACTTGAAATCAACTCATCATAATAAACCATAAATCATACATAAACGGCTCGATTAACCCAGGACACCATATGATACTCCCCCTTGGTAGCACCCCTACACGCGTAGGTAAACCCGGTTATGGACGGATTAATAACTCGCATACCCAAGGTAATACCGGAGATCTAAATACATTTATCATCAATTTTAATCAATATTTTTTATTAGCTAAGTGGATTTCATCATTCGGTGAATCTATATAGTGGTTCTCCAAGGAGCCCGGGGTCCAAAATTTTGCATAAAGTACAGTGGGCAGCAAGCTGTTTTTTGACCATATCTCTTAGCTCGTGCGTGATATTCACATGACACCTAAGAGAGAAAATGTTCTAAATGAAGTGTTTTATCTCTGATTTAAAGGGTTCGGGCTGATTCATAACAGTTTGTGAGTTATGACCAAAACAATGTTCCTCCCGCTTCTATGATGACATGAAACGAAAAGCACTTTTTATGCACGCACGTGATCATAAACACATCATGTGCATAAATTAGTGTGTTAAACATGATGATATAATCATGGGGTAGCTTGGAATTGGAGTTGATCTCTTTAGATAGCTGATTCCAGTGTTAGAATTTACAGCTACTACTGGTGACTAGTTAGTTCAATCAGTAGAACTGGAAGAGAAGATAGAAACTGAACTAGAATAGTTACATGAACTGAAATACATCTGTTGAAGCGAGAGACAGACTGAATGACTGGAAATACTGTTCAGATTTAGATTCAGACTCAGAGTTCATGAAGAATGAATACAAGGTATATCTGACTGAAGTACACTCGACTACTGTATTAAGGATTATAGAGTAGGATTACAAGTGAAGATAGTGTAGCTCCGGAACAGCTTCAGGACTAAAACCATACAACTAAGAGTAAGAAGTCAAAAGATAAGCAGCCCAAAAGTACAAGCAACCCGATTACAATGTAATGGGTACTATTTATAGCCCCTTGAAGTTACTGTGGTAACCGCCATGGTAATTATCGACTGGTTCGCTGCTCAGCTTCCAGGAGCCGGTTCCCACCTATTGAGAATGTATCCGCCATCTACATCCTTCCCTCCATTCTTGAATTTTGGTAAGACTCCAATTTTTTTTCAAAGATCCACCGTCTGATCCTTCTGAAGTTTTGAGGAAGTTCTTTGCCTGCTTGTTGAGTTGGCCGATGTTCCTCATGAGTCGGCCTATGTTCCCCATGAGCATATTCTTCTGACGTTTCTGGCTATTGTGGTATTGCTAGCTTTATGCCATACTTCATGCTTGTTGAGTGCTTGACAACCCCTATAATTGCAATTCCATGGGTGTCCAGCCAAAGAGATACCAACACCTGACTAGGAAAATCCACTATCTGATTCTGAAAATTCTTGGAAAAATCTGAAGTCTGATTCTAAAGTCTGATCATAGAGCGTGCGTCTGCCTTTTGTTAGATGAGTTCTGGCCAATTTGTGACAATGAGAACCTGTATGGATCCATCCTTCTGGAAGAGGTTGATTTGTTTTAATCCTAGCCTCAAAGAGAATCTCACCCATCTCTCTGTACTATGGTCCTAGGCGTAGTTTAGCCATAATGTCCTTTTCAAGAACTTTAGAGGACTCAACAGTGAGTTGCAGCAGTTGGTTTGTGCTCTTAGTGAGACCTCTAATCTGGATTCTCCATTGTCACATACACAGCTTGATCCTCTGCACCTCATCTTTTAATTCTTGGAAATCATTTAATTGAAGAGCATGATTGAATAACGCTTGCTAGGTTTTCCATTCCACAGTTGATCGCTCATACCAATCCTGAAGATCATCAGTAATCTTATATGTGAGTCGATCTACTGGTTCTATATGTTGAGGATATAGTGCTGGAAAAAACCTCGGCAGCTCCGCTTCTCTTGTTGGTAAAGCATACAGGAGAACTGGGGAATCAGGTGCAAACTCTAGAAAATTAAGGACAGCCTGGTTCTCCTACTGCATCATCTTTCTGGTAACTTTAACCAGCTAAAATAATCTCCAGAGAGAAGTTGCCTGTTCTCCTACTATTATTTGAGTTTGAGGTCCCTTGCTGGTGGTAGTCTAATCTTCAAGAATAGCTCACACCCTCTAATCCAGAACTCCCCTAGCAATCTGCATTTGCACTAAGACCTCTTTTAATTGACTTCTAACATCTTTCATACATTTATATGTCGGCTTATCCCACAGTAAGAGCTCTAATTCAATGGCTAGGGAATGACAATCTGTAGTAGAATGCCACTGCCACTGTGGATTAGCTACTTTCTCATCAACAGTTAGTATCCATTCAGGCACTCTCTCTAACAGTTGTATTGTACTAGGATGCTCAAGCAATTGGCACACCTCCTAATCATCAAAAGTAGTTGATTTCCAATGTTGAACCATTTCCCTAGCACCTACATATAGTCATTGAAATGGCTCCAGATCAGTGATAAGATCATCATCCACCAGATACATCCTGGTTATAGGAGCCTGTTGATGTCTTAATCTCTTGTTCAGTGTGATGAGCTGTAATGAATGTCTCTCATTACTATTTAGAATCTCATTCACAGCTTTGCCTTTCCCTTTATCATCCATACTATGTTGTGCTCGTGTACTTGTGAATTCCAATGTTGCTAGGTTGTTGATCTCTGTTTGGCGGACAAAGCAACAAGCGGCCGTTTCCAGAGAAGGATCATATTTTTCTAAGAAACCATTGTAAAATTCTTTTGTAAGGAAGCATCTCTAAGCCGAGAATTTATCAAAGGATGTATGATTATTCTTATGGGAGCAATTGTATATTAGAGAGCCAGTTAGAAGTTTAGGAGCTTATGGCCGGACAAGCCATTTGTAAAGACCTAATCTATAAAGGTCATTTTTTGTAAGTTTGAGGATAATCTTTTTGATGGAGAACTGAGAAGACAGCACGTTTGAGAGCTCCTTCTTGTTCAAACTTGTAATCTTCGTGATTGTGGCTACGGTAATCCAAATTCAGATTTGTTTATTGCATTGTGTTCCTCTCATCTTGCTCTTCCATTCAAGGGTAAGCATTCAAGATTTGGTGTAGGTTTTCAACTACGAGTTTGAGGCCTTAAATCGCTGTTTTGAGTGTCTATATGTGTGTTTTATGTTGTTTTGACCATAGGATGGGCTTTAGGGACCCTAAAACGACCCATTAGGATCATCTGTTCGTTGTTTTTGCTGACTTTGGGATGAACGATCGCAATCTCTGTACCTCTCCAGAATGCTATGACAGTGATAGTATATGTTCCTGATAATCCCCTGTAGCTTCCCTTCAAGTTTCGTGCGATTCCGATATGATTTGCATGGTAAACGAACGTGATGACTGTAGAGTTGTGTAGGAGGACATAGGCAGATTACTTGGCGGTAACGCGTTTGATTTGCTTGTAGAGTTGGTAGTTGCATCTCTTCGAGTTCACTTCATTAGGAATGACACCCTAGTGAGTTTCCATGCCTCATCCGAGTCGATTCCCTTGTATTGATAAATATGTTGATGCTTGAGAGCTATGCTATGGAGGTCCGTCGCGGCGACCCACAAACAATGGCGCCGTTGCCGGGGAATGCACCTTAGGTGATGAGTGACCGAGTGCGCAGTTAGACTCCTTTTAAAAAAAAAGATCAATCCACAAATCCATTTTACACCTCAATTAGGCTGCTAGATAAGGGTTTAGAGATTAGTGGAGTCTAGAGCCAGTGGACCGGCTAGATCCTCTCTTATGAGATTTAGGGAGCTATGAGTGAGTGTGTTAAAGCATTTTTTCTCTTCAATTTCTCTAATTCGATTGAGTACTGAAATCTCACCCGAAATCTGTCGTGTTTGTTTTGTTTGATTCATTTCCATATGTTTTTTCAGTTCTGTACTTAGGAGTAGGATAAGCAAATCACATTCCAATCAGAATTGGGACAAAAGTTAGAGTCGAGAAACCAAAAAACCATAACTTTGGCCAAAAAATCCATAAGACTCTGAAATTCTGGAAATCTGACCAAACAGGGTTGATATTGATTCAAATCACAAAGTGGTAGCACAAAACACTAAGAAACGCTTGTCAGAGGGAGCAGACAAAATTTCATCAGATTTGGCCCAGGTACTACGATCGCGATCGGTGTACCTCAGTGTCAGATTTGTACAAGATTTGACATGTGCCTTCTTGATAAGATTCTAAACAACTTTGTCTAAAGCAACCACACCCAAAAACATCAAAAATCAAGGAAATCAAGCCACTTGGGTAAAACTAGCCTGACAGAGCCAGAAAGTGAAAAATCCTGGCTTTTGGTGATCCAAATGCAAAAAGACTTTGGGGATAGCCTTAAAACATCAGCATCTACAAGCATGCCAAATTTGGTCTGATTTGGGCTCAGAACTACGATCGCGATCGGTGTACCTAAGTGCCACATTTTGACCAAATTTCACTCTGTGGGATCCTCAGGTGCTTACAAGCATAAAAGTCTAAAGGACCTAGAGCCAGAAACCTCAAAATACCTGTCAAACCATCTGAATATAGATCCAAGTTAAAAACCGCTAAACTGGCTTAGAAATTGACTTTTGGTAGACCAAAACACATCAAAACTGGGAAGGAATCATACATAGGGATAGCCGGTACACAGGAAAATCCCAGGTATCTCTCAAATCCCAAATCAAACATCAAAATCAAGTCAAACTGATAAATTTGGGGAAACAGACACTTCCAACCAAGGAATGGTAAAAACTTGACTTTTTGAGTCCAAATACAAAAGCGTCTAGCAGGTAGTCTTAAAATAGCCTAGTGAACAAGCTTGTGAAGTTTCATCTAATTTGGGCCCAGAACTACGATCGCGATCGGTGTACCTCTGGCCCAGATCTAGCTCATTTTTGACGTGTTCATAGACCTAGACTATTTAAGATACCAGGAGTTGTCAAAACTCAAATTGGACATACTGTCAATAATCTGCAAGCAAAATTTTGTTGAGATCATTTTGAAGTGTTGAATCTGCTGACAGTTGTAATGATACAATGATCTCATAGCCATCTAGTGTATTCATTTGCAGAGACCGATCAAGTAACAATCCATGCAGTCGTAGGAATTGGAAGATCTTTCCATCTCCAGGTAAGAGGTTTGGGTTCAGTCAGTAAATCCCACTTTCTTCATGTTTTTGAGATCCGGAAAACAAATCAACACCAGACACCTAAATTTAGCGGATCAAATAAGTGTTGCATCAACAGAGGAGAGTGTAAACCAAGGGATGGTACGACCGTTAGAGCCGATCCTTGAAGAAGGCATCTCCGATACTTCTTCAGAGAGATCTTCCAAGTATTTCACAGAACACTTGGAACAATTAAAACTAAACGGAAGAGAAAACATGGCATCAGGACCATCAAACCCCTCGGCCACATTAAAGCTATTGTTCATCAAGTATCAATATGACAACAAGCAAGGTGCCAAGATATACAAAGATGGTATGGACCGCTACTGTGTGAAAATAGAAGATAGACCAAGTGAGTTCAGGGACTTAGTGCCTCTGAGCTATAGCAGAGATAGGTACCTAGATGATGAGGGTATCGTGTACTTGGTAGTCTTGAATCCTAACATTGTAGACAAGTGGGGATTAATGGGCACAAAAGACAAAATAGACGAGGAACATGAGGAAAAGGCACCAACAATGAGCTTACCTAATGAGAGATTAAGGCGAGAAAACGAAATGTTGAGAGTCAACACGGATAATGTCTACTTGGGGTTATACAAGTATAATAATGGAGAGCAAGATCTCTATTATAGATGCGAGGAACCCTACGTTGGAGATATGACTGAGCAAAAAAGACTTTATGTCTTCACCTACACCAAGGGAGCGGAAACGAAAATTGCCGCATACGACAAGTATGAAAGACGATATGCAGCAATCGATAAAAAAGAGTTGGAAGGATATACGTACTTTGGGGGACCACTTCACCAGTACTATGTCACTCCAAGCCCACTAAGACTAGCACCTACAACTGTCGTTTCAGCGACACTAGCTTCATTGGAGCCACATCAACGGCCAAAGCACTGAACATGCACGAGGGCGTGCAAGGATAAGGAATGTGGGAGTGTTTGGCGGACGAAGCAACAAGCGGCCGTTTCCAGAGAAGGATCATATTTTTTCTGAGAAACCATTGTAAAATTCTTTTGTAAGGAAGCATCTCTAAGCCGAGAATTTGTCAAAGGATGTATGATTATTCTTATGGGAGCAATTGTATATTAGAGAGCCAATTAGAGAGCAATTGTATATTAGAGAGCCAGTTAGAAATTTAAGAGCTTATGGCCGGACAAGCCATTTGTAAAGACCTAATCTATAAAGGTCATTTTTTGTAAGTTTGGGGATAATCTTTTTGATAGAGAATTGAGAAGACAGCGTACGTTTGAGAGCTCCTTCTTGTTCAAACTTGTAATCTTCGTGATTGTGGCTAAGGTAATCCAAATTCAAATTTGTTTATTGCATTGTGTTCCTTTCATCTTGCTCTTCCATTCAAGTGTAATCATTCAAGATTCGGTGTAGGTTTTCAACTACGATTTTGAGGCCTTAAATCGCTGTTTTGAGTGTCTATATGCGTGTTTTATGTTGTTTTGACCATAGGAGGGGCTTTAGGGACCCTAAAACGACCCATTAGGATCATCTGTTCGTTGTTTTTGCTGACTTTGGGATGAACGATCGCAATCTCTGTACCTCTCTAGAATGCTATGACAGTGATAGTATATGTTCCTGATAATCCCCTGTAGCTTCCCTTCAAGTTTCGTGCGATTCCGATATGATTTGCATGGTAAACGGGGGTGATGACTATAGAGCTGTGTAGGAGGACATAGGCAGATTACTTGGCGGTAACGCGTTTGATTTGCTTGTAGAGTTGGTAGTTGCATCTCTTCGAGTTCACTTCATTAGGAATGACACCCTAGTGAGTTTCCATGCCTCATCCGAGTCGCTTCCCTTGTATTGATAAATATGTTGATGCTTGAGAGCTATGCTATGGACGTCAGTCGCGGCGACCCGCAAACAATCTCCCACCTACTGATCATCTGACTGCTGTCCTTCATGCTGGTCTGGCTGGTTTGTCTTTGACTGATTCCCTCCTGTAGCCCCCACCCCACAAGTACCAGGTCTTGAAGGTCGAGATGGAGGAGAGTCATCATCATCATGCCCTTCTTCTGATTCATCCTCCTTCTCTTCTTCTTCTTTTGCCTTATCATCATCCTCGTCAAGGTTGTTCTGTTGTTCAATATAATCAAGGATATCTTGATTTTCCAGAGTGTTGTTATATTCAGAAAGTTTGTCTTGCAAATCACTCTGGATTGTTTCCATGAGAGTCCTCAAATTATCCATATTGAAAACAGCATTACCTTTTGGATTTAATATCTCAGCCAGATTATTATAGATGTACCTTTCCGTTAATGTAGATTTCAGAACAGTGTGACTAGTCAGCAATGAGTTGAAATTAACTTGCTTCATTCTTAACAGAGTTTTGAATCTGTCCGCAACCCTTTCAGCTTCTGCCTTTTCTTCCCTCAGGGTCCGTATCTCAGACTCCACCTTGGATAACTTATTTTCTAGTTGTTGAATGGTCCTAGCTGACTGAGTTTCAACGATATTGTGGCACAAGGTCTGGGCTGCTCTCTCTTGCTCCAGCTTTTCAATTTGCTGCTCAACCTCCTTCAGTTCAGTTTTTACCTTGATTAATTCATCATTTGACACTGAAGCATCCAGCATTTGTCCTATGGCATTCACAATAGTGTTCCAAGATGACTGAATAAGTACAAAACATCCATCCTTCACTGTGGATGGGTCACAGGCAGTTGGTTCATAAACCGTGATAGAAGCCATATATGGTAATGTAGTATAATCAGATTTATGCAGAAGTAGACGTCCTTTGAGAGGATGAGTCTGCAGCTGCTGTAACCTGTCCTTCTTAGTTAAATCCAGGGCCGCTTCACTATAACGGATGGAAACCTTTCAAAGTGGACTTGAAGGTGCTGGTCCTTTTCCCTTATCAGTCTCATCCACTGGCTACTCAGCGTTGGTCCTATCTGAATGGTCTTGTCCTGTACTGGTGGTTGCTGAAATTTACCCTGTTGACTGGTTGATTCCACCAGTGGTCTATACGAGAGGTTGTTCAGTCTGGCTAGCTGGAGTCTTTTCACCACACTGTTTGGATCTGACTTTCTAATTGCTTAAGAAGAGCAGTGCTTTTGGTCAATGTCGTTCTTGGTCTTTTAGGACTGCCAACTTCCTCTTGTGTGGCCTTTCTCTTTTGTCCAGTGAGAGCTAACTGGATTTTTGGGGATTATTCATCTGATGATAAATCCACATTGCTAGTGACTGGAAATGGCTTTTGGCTCAAAGCCATTCTTACCTGGGCATGGGCGTCTAGAGCAGCTGCCCAGTAAAGAAACTGCCAAACATACCAAGCTTTGAAAACATTCTGAGACTTCAACTTGGCAGTCTGCTAAAGCATATTATGTGACAATATCTGACAGAGATTGATAGAAACTGTAGAGTCCAATCTTTTTGCTAGGAGCATTGCAAATAGTTTCTCTGACACATAAGTCGGATTGTTTTTAAGACTTACAGCTTCAGCTACAAAGCGGTAAGCAGCAAGAATGTTCAGACCTGCCACCCCTTGTGCACTGGCCTTTCGTTTCTTTTTGGAAGCATCATCTTTTTTCAAGGCTGCACTGATTTGCTCTGCGGTTGCTACGAATGGCTTTGGCCCAACATTCGCATTGCGAAAGCAATATTTTCTGGAGTGACTGACACTTTCCTACCATAGACCATAGCACTTCCATCTTTGGCATTGAAGGAATCCAGGACTTGCCTTATAATAGCTGTGTCAAACTCTATCCTTGTGGCTTGCACAACCACATGCAAATCCCATAGTCTAAGTAAGTCCTCAGCTTGCTCAGTAAACACATATCTCTGTATTTTACTATGAGGAATAAGTGGAAGAGTTGCTTTTGCAACAGCAATAAGGGCTTGGGTTTCTTCTATAGTTTCCTGCATCTTCTCCGACATTTCTTCCTACCCATACACTGTGAAGATGATGAATCAATATACGAAGAAGAAGAGGACTTACTTGATTTGTCAAACCCATATCCTGGTGTGGCTGGCAAGGATAAGCAGCACTCCACAGTCTCCTCAAATGAAGTAGTTTGCGACTGTAGTGAGGAAACTTCAGAGCTTGGCAGCCTCGAATGAACAACAATAGGTAGGCGTCACGCAGGAGATTTGCAAGGAAAAACGCTTACTCGCCTCACTGTTATACATGTTTGCACCATAAAAGCTCCATCACCTACCGTTCCTAAAGTTCTGTGCATCGCAATTGACGTAGCAGACATGCATTGGACAAGACTCTCTCTTGTCTTTAAAATGATTACAACTGATAGTCCTTCTGACCGTTGTTTCCATAAAAACTAAGATTGGTTTCCATACTTTTTTGTTTTTGGTATGGACATGGTTTGGTTGTACTAGTACTGTTTTGACTTTTTGACTGGCTCTGGAACTGGCTGTACATGAAAAACAACTAAAATAGCTGATTCTGGAATTTCCTTGTCTTCAGTTCCCAAACCATCAGTACCCTTTTCCCGAAAAGTTTCACTGGCTTCTGAATAATAGAGCTTGATTTTGGCTCCATTATATACCCCTGGCAACAGTAATCCAGAAAAATATTTCAACCTTACGGTGCCATTGGAGAACACCCAATCAACTTCAAATGGTCCTACCCAGGCTACCTTTAAGTTCGGTTTCTTAGGGCCTAGTTTTGATTGATATAGGAGAACTAGATCGCCTGTCTGAAACTCCCTAACCTTAATTCGTCTGTCATGCCAGTGTTTTCTTCTTTGCTGAACAATTTCTTGTTCTAGCATAGCCCTCTGTTTCAACTCATCTAGCTATGTTAGCTCCTCCAGTCTCTTTTTTAGATTGTGATTAAAATCCAAGCCATCCTCCACTGCCATCCTGAGACTGGGTATGACAAATTCCATAGGTACAACAGCTTCAGTGCCATACACCATTCTAAATGGTGTTAACCCCGTAGTGACCGTATAAGCTGTTCTATATGCCCATAGAGCAGTTTGAAGTTTCAAATCCCACTGCTCTAGCTTTTGCTGCACAATCTTGGTGAGGATAGTCTTGATAGTCTTGTTGCTGCTTTCGGCTTGCCCATTGCATCTAGGATAATATGGAGTTGATTTCCGATGCTTGACTGAAAGCATATCCATGAGAATATCCATAGTATCATTTATAAAGTGTGTACCTTGGTCTGACACAATCTCTATGTACAAGACATCCGTATCGGCAAACAATATTCTCAAATAGAAACCTAGCAGTGGATTTCGTTGTGTTGTCGAGAAGAGACTTAGCTTCTACCCACTTGGTCACATAACAGATAGCCATCAATATATACATATTATTCCTTTGAGTAATCTTCTTGAATGGACTCATAAAATCTAGATCCCATTTCATGAAAACACCCAGTGGCTGGACTGGTGTTAAAGGAGTCATATTTGCTGATGTGGGTCTGTCCATTCTTTGGCATATATCACATGTTTTACAAAAGCTTCTGACATCAGATATTAAAGTCTGCCTGTTGGGGTATAAAGCCCAATGTGGTCGCCCAGATAAGTCGGCGGGCCGCCAGCTATGTACACATATTCTTTTGTAAAAACCTAATAAGAACTCACTATGCTCTACACATTACAGTAGAGCGAGTTCACCATATCGTCGTGCTCTTCTTCTCGCACTCTCTCTCGCGTCACACTTCCGCTCGTACTCCTTCAACTGGTATCAGAGCTCAGATCGAGGCTCGGGGAAGCATTTGCAGGTAGCCAGAGTCACCTACTCAGATTGGAGTGAGATTCGACAGGCGAAGACACGGCCCCAAGTCTTGTGGGATAGCCCGAAGGACTTGGTGTTCTCAAAATTTCATTCTGAGGTCATCTCGGCCACCGTTCGGCTTCGACAAAGTTCTGCGCAGGCCATTTTCCACTACGTGGTCTCGGCGGGTGCAGATCCGACTTTGCAAATTTGGGGTTTCGGCCTACAACTGCAGGTGCTGAGGATATCGGCACTCCAAGAGTGCTGATTTGTGGCTGTCTACACATCGAAGGACGGCTCATAGTTCTTGGAGGCGTGTCACATACGACACGGGCGCATCTACACAAAGACTGTAGGCGACATCCACTAGTTCATCAGGTAGCTTGTGTTTGCTGCTTGATATTCCAGATTTCATCCTGACATTGCAGGTACACAGGGGATGTATTGTCAGAGATGATGTATGTCTGTTGAGGGTTTGCTGGCTGTGAGTCACGCATCAAACAACCGCCGCAGCGGTTACAGCATATAGTGGGAAATTTGTGGATGTATTACTTTGTGGGAATTCTATGTACTGTCAGATTTACTGCAGCCTTTGTTGAGGGTCGAGTGAGGTTTTATTGAGCTGGGGGATTCTCGAATGTTGAGATCCTTTCGGTGATACAGGTCTTGGAGCGATCCCTCGAGCACCCTTAGATAGGCAGCTAGGATGTATTGACTGTGAGTTAGATAGTTGGGATTGCATCTTTGCTTTACTTTCATTGATGCATTGTCGCAGTCTATGCTTACAGGACAGTGACAGGACAGTGAGAGACAGTACAGGTGCAAGACAGGTTTACCCACAGCTTACAGTGTTAGAGAGACAGTGGTTTTTTGAGTTGTTTTTTGGTCAGTTTTTTGAGTACACCAGAGCCATTTTACAAAGGAGACTCTGCCAAAATTTATGCAGAATCTGAAGCTTTCTTGGTTCATTTGACAGGTTGATATTGGTTCAGAGGTCAGTTTACAGGGGAAACTCTGCCGAATTTTTCTCAGGAAAGTAAACTACTGTGAAGCGTAGCTATGGCTGGATCACAGGACACTGCTCTTAACAATATCAAGAAGCTGGATGGAACCAATTTCCCATTGTGGAAGAGGCAAATTTGGCATGTGTTGGTACAAAAGAAGCAGATAAAACCTATAAAGCTCAAGGGGATAAAACCAGAAGATATGGACGAAGATGAATGGAGCGAAATGGATGAATTGACATTTTCTACCATTATGTTGACTTTGGCAGAAAGCGTTTACTTCAATGTAGCAGACGAGATGTCGGCTTACCAAGCATGGTTAAAGCTGAGTGATCTTTATGAGAAGCAGAGTGCAGCTTCACAAGTATATTGGCTTAAGAAGCTTGTTGACTTGAAGATGAAATAAGGGACCCCTATGTTCAATCATCTGAATGAATTCAACACCATCTACAGTCAGTTGTCAGCTCAAGGTGTCAAGTTTGATGAACCTATTAGAGCTATGTTCCTGTTGATCACATTGCCGGAAAGTTGGGACACTTTTCGCACAGCTTTGAGTAATTCTGCACCTCCAGATGGTTTGAACATAGCAAGTGTAGAAGGAAGTCTGCTTACTGAAGAAACCAATAGAAAGACAATGGACAAAGGCAAAGGAACAGCCTTAGTTGTCAGGGGAAGGACCAAAGAAAAGTACAAAGGTGGAAAGAGGGATGAGTCTCGTAGCAAGTCCCGCAATGCTAAAGGCAAAAGTGACATAGAATGCTACCATTGTGGCAAGAAGGGTCACATGAAAAGAGACTGCAGATAATGGAAAGCAGAAAAAGGCAAAGAGAAAGCTGAAGACCATGGTGAGAAGAACAAGTCCTCAGTGAAGATTCAAGAAATAAATGTGACAAACACTGTTGCAGAGGATGACAGTCTAGTGTCAGGAGATATCTACTTCTTGAAGAATACAATGGACTCAGCTCTTCTTACAGCATCTGATGGAAATGCACCGAGTGACTGGATTATCGACTCATGGGCATCACTTCATGTGTCATTAGGCAAAATTTGGACTCACAAAGGGGCCCTTTAAGGAGTTTGACTTTACCTCTCTCTACCAAAACGGGCGCATGGATAAATTTTTGCAAACAAAATCCAAAGTTGGCGGAGGTTTGACAGTTAGAATGTCCTCTTCAAGCTCTATCTACTGATATATAGCACGCCATGAGATTCCTCATATTTTAGAAGATTCTTTTTTTGATTCACTTAGATTCCGACAAAGTTGTCACATCATAGGTGAATCAAAAAAAGAATCTTCTAAAATATGAGGAATCTCATGGCGTATTATATACCAGTAGATAGAGCTTGAAGAGGACATTCTAACTGTCAAACCTCCGCCAACTTTGGAGTTTGTTTGCAAAAATTTATCCATGCACCCATTTTGGTAGAGAGAGGTAAAGTCAAACTCCTTAAAGGGCCCCTTTGTGAGTCCAAATTTTTCCTAATGCTCCAAACAAGGAGTGGTTTACCTCTTATGTGACCACTAAAGATCATGTTCGGCTAGGCAATGGGCAGACATGTGAGATCTTAGGTGTTGGAGATGTTCAATTGAAGTTTTAGAATGGCTCTTCTTTCACGCTGAAGAATGTGAGACATGTTCCCACAATTACAAAGAGCTTGATCAGCACAGGTTTACTTGATGATGCTGGCTACGTCACCACTTTTGGACAGAACATGTGGAAAATATCCAAGGGTTCTATGACAGTAGCACATGGAGTAAAGTCTGGAGGACTTTACATGATTTATGTATCAAATGTCTCTAAAAATGTAATCAATGTAACCGAGCAGCCGAACGTTTCTTTGTGGCATAGCCGGTTAGGACATATGTCCAAGAAGGGGATGGAAATATTGTCTCATTCTGGTTATTTGCCTGGCTTTTCATTTAATGATTTTGAATTCTGTGAACATTGTTTGTATGGTAAGCAAACACAGCAGCCACATAAGCATAGAAGCAGTAGAAGAGATACACAGTTGGCACTTGTTCATAGTGATTTGTGTGGACCTATGCCTAACCTATCTCTAGGGGGAGCTTCTTACTTTATGACATTTATAGATGATTACTCGAGGAAAGTATGGGTTTACTTTCTCAAGAACAAGGATGAAGCGTCTAGTGTTTTCAAAAAGTTTGTGACACTTGTGGAGAATCAGAGTGGCAAGAAGCTTAAATGCTTACGAACTGACAATGGTGGAGAGTATGTTTCAAAGGCCTTTCAGGACTTTTGTGAGTCAAAAGGTATAAAACGTGAACTTACTGCTCCTTACAATCCTCGTCAAAATGGTGTTTTTGAGAGGATGAATAGGACCATACAAGAGAAGGTCAGAAGTATGTTGTCTAATGCACAGCTGCCAAATGGGTTTTGGGTTGAAGCTGTATCAACAGCTGTTCATCTTATAAATAGATCTCCTAGCAAGGTTTTGCAGAAGGATTCAGTGCCAAAGATGGTATGGTCAGGCAAAATTCCCTCATACAAGCATCTTAGAGTCTTTGCCTGTGAGGCATATACTCACGTTCGAAAGGAATTTAGGAACAAATTTGAGCCAAAGAGTAGAAAGTGCATCTTTCTAGGCTATGGTAATTCTGGTGAGATGGGGTACAGACTTTGGGATCCCAAATCCAGAAAAGTTATCCGCAACAATGATGTTCACTTTAATGAATCCAAATATCATTCTAAACCAGAGAGGGTTGAGGAGATTAGAAGAGTTGTCTTTAAAGAAGATGGACCTGCATGTGCAAGACAAAATGTCAAGGCTCAAGAGGAGCAAGGACAGGATAGATTGGAACCACAGGTTGTGGCTGAGCCTGAGCCACCTATTGTGCGTAGATCTGGACGTATCACGCGACCTCCTGATAGGTTTTTTCCATCTATGAACTATGTCATGTTGACTGATTGCAATGAGCCTTCATGTTACAAGGAAGCAGTGCAAATGAAGGACTTCGAGAATTGGCAATTGGCCATGCAGTCAGAGATGACAGCTCTGCATAAAAACCAGACATGGAAGCTAGTTAAATTACCACAGGGCAAAAAGGCTCTACCTTGTAAATGGGTTTACAGGTATAAGATCACCGCTCATGATAGTCAGCCAAAGTACAAAGCAAGGCTTGTTGCCAAGGGCTTTAAGCAAGAACAAGGCATTGACTTTGATGAAGTCTTCTCTCCGGTGGTCAAGATGACTACATTGAGATGCTTTCTTTCATTGGTTGCCATATTAGATTTGGTGTTGCACCAAATGGATGTCAAGACAACGTTCTTGCATGGTGATTTAGATGTGGAAATTTACATGCAGCAGCCAGAAGGGTTTGTTGAGAAAAACAAGGAAGATTTGGTATGCCAGTTGTTAAAGAGTCTTTATGGCTTAAAACAATCACCGAGGGCATGGTACCCATAAGTTCCACAAGTTTATGCTTTCTCAAGGCTACAAACGTAGTGAGTTCGATCACTGTCTATATACAAAGAAGGCTAAGGATGGCAGTTGGCTGATCCTTATTTTGTATGTGGATGACATGTTGATTGCTGGCAAGCACTTGGAAGAAATTTCAGCTTTGAAGTCAAACATGGCAAAATCGTTTGACATGAAAGACATGGATGGGGCAAGTCATATACTTGGTATGCGCATTGAGAGAGACAGATCAAAGAAGTTGATTTGGTTATCTCAAACAGAGTATATTGACAAGGTTTTGCAACGTTTCAATATGGAGAAGGGAAAGGCATTGAGTGTTCCATTGCCACCATATGTGAAATTTAGCAAACAAGATTGTCCCGTGTCTGAGGAAGAACAGGCTGAAATGGATAAGATTCCATATGCGTCTGCAGTGGGTAGTTTAATGTATGCAATGATTGCTACTTGCCCAGACATTGCATTTGCAGTGGCAGTAGTAAGTCGATACATGTCAAACCCAGGCAAGAAACATTGGGAGGCAGTGAAAGGAATATTGAGATACCTGAAAGCTACAAAGAGTATGTGTATATGCTATGGGAGTCAGGAGCTAAGTGTAAAGGGTTTTACAAACTCAGATTATGCAGGTGACTTAGACAACCAAAGGTCTACGTCAGGGTATTTCTTTACATTGGCTGGTGGAGCAGTATCATGGCGTTCTAGATTATAAGATTGTGTTACTTAGTCTACTACAGAGGCTGAATATGTTGCAGCATTAGAGGCATGCAAAGAATCAATTTGGCTTAATCGACTAGTAACAGATTTGGGAATGAAAGAAGAGATGCCTTGTGTTATATTGTGATAGTCAAAGTGCTATACAATTGGCTCGCAATCCAGTTTATCACTCAAAGACAAAGCATGTGGATGTGAAGTATCATTTCATCAGGTAAATTCTCGAGGATAAGCAACTTCAGCTTGTCAAAGTTCACACCACAGAAAATCCTGCTGATCTACTTACAAAAGGACTTCCCTCAGAGAGCTTTGCGCATTTTCACAAGCAGTTAGGTGTAGGGTAGTACATCACTTCTCTACATCTCTTGTATATTAGCTTGTATAGTAGCTTCTCTCACACTTAAAGTATCACATTGGACTTTAAGTGGGAGGTTGTTGGGGTATAAAGCCCAATGTGGTCGCCTAGGTAAGTGGGCGGGCCGCCAGGTATGTACACATATTCTTTTGTAAAAACCTAATAAGAACTCACTATGCTCTACACATTACAGTAGAGCGAGTTCACCATATCGTCGTGCTCTTCTTCTCGCACTCTCTCTCGCGTCACACTTCTGCTCGTACTCCTTCACTGCCACCAGAATCCAGCCTGTAGAATCTTCTTGAAAGTAATATCAGTAGAAAAATGTCCACCAGATTCCCCATTATGTGCTTCTGAAATAACTTGCATTCTACCCTCCATAGGCACACATTGGCGAAGAATCCCATTGACACCCAATCTGTAAAGTGAGCCGCCAATGATAGTGAACTTTAGACTTTTAATAACCAGATCCTTCTTCTATTTATGAGTCCAGTCATCTGGGTACCCACCTTTAGAAAGAAACTGATATACTTCATACAATTCTGGATCAATTGATTCTACCACTTCTAGCTGAAATAATTATGCATCTACTGGCTCGTCTCTTAAAGACACCTCAAAGTAGCCCTCCGTACTCCTAGACAGGAATCAACACCACAATGATTTTTGCGAGGTTTATGGAAAATACGAAATTCAAATTCCATAAGAAACATCATCCACTGATACGGATAATGGCATTCTTTAATTTCTGAAAACTTTCCTCACATTCAGTAGTCCAACTGAACTTGCTGGTTTTCTTTGTAAGTTCATACAATGGTAATGCTTGGGAAGCAAACTTGTGCACAAATCTTCTATAAAAATTAATATATCCCAAGAAAGAACTTAATTTTGATGCATTTCTATGTGCCTTGGCTTGTTGAACATACTAGATCTTGTCATTGGCCATTTCTATTCCATTTCTGGACACCACATGTCCCATAGTTGTCCTTTCCAGACTAAAAAAATAGATTTTAATGGATTCAGACAAATCTGCTTTTTCTGACAGTGCTTAAAAACCATCTCAAGAAATAGTAAATGCTTTTCCTCTGTTGAATATACAGTGAAGTCATCCATAAATATGGTGAGGAAACGATGAAGAAATTCACTGAATATTTCCATCATACATCATTGAAAAGTGGCTGGTGCATTGCAAAGGCCAAATGGCATGATCAGATACATAATGCTCCCCACTCCGTAATAGAAGTGGTCTTACCCCGATCCTCATGAGCAATCAGTAACTGGTTATAGCCACTATAACCATCCATAAAGCTATACATCTCATATCCTGCAATTTCATCAAGTAACATGTCTATGAAGGGTAATGGAAATGGATCCTTAATGTTTTGAGCGTTCAGTTTCCTATAATCCACACGTACTCTCAGCTTCCCATTCTTCTTGGGCACAACCACAATAGGAAACAACCAATCACTACTGGCTACTTCGGTAATGAACCCACCTTTTAGAAGCTTATCAATCTCTTCCTTGACCTTATTAGCATAATTTGGATTCATTTGATATCGTTGTAGTTGTACTGGTCTGGCATCTGGTTTCAGTGGTATTTGATGTTGACATACCTCTGGATCCACTCCCTTGAGATCAGTATGTTCCCATGCGAACACATCTTTATAGTGTTGGAACATATGTCATGCCTTCTCTTTCATCATAGGATTCAAATGTTTATTGACCTTGATCAATCTACGGTTTTCCTCATACCCTAAATTCCATTCCTCTATCTCCTGATCATTTGGAAGAAACCAGCTCGGCCCTCCATCCTTTCTCTTGGTTGACTCCTCAGCGTAATCCCAAGACGGTCCTCTAAGCTCTGAATTACTATTTTGATTTTCAGTAGCTCCTCTAGAGTGTGCTTGTTCTACTGGTGTGTTGAAATCAACTGGTTCTTCTGGCCTTCCAGTTAGTTGAACTGGACGTTCTCTTGAATTCAGTTCAGTGGACTGGTCTGGAAATTGTTTCTTTTGTTATTCAGCTTGATCTTTGTTCAATAAAAATGCATTGAGATCTATCTCTGTTAATGGAAAAATATTCATGGCTGATAGCATTCTCTCAATTTTCTTCACCTTATACTTCTGGCAAAGCTCTTTGGGTCTCAATTCATTTCTCCAACTTCTAGCCTTTATTCGTCTGAATCTAGATTCTGTCACTGGCCCCTTGTATTGTCAGAGCCTGATTAGCATAATCGTGAACAGCCTGTGTCATTCACAGCCATGGGCGCCCTAGTAGCTTCCCATACGCTCCTTGAACATCTAGTATTAGGAAACTAGCTTTGAACTTTTCTTTTCCCACTCTTATCTGCATACTCTCTATCATACGATTTGCCTGCACCACGCGATGATCCGCCATTTGAACTTTGAAAGGTGCTGGTTTCAGGTTTGTAATTCCCATCCTTTGCTGAAAGTGTGCCCCCAGAATGTTTACCCTTGCTCCTCCATCTAGTATGATGGTTCACAGAGTATATCCTCATCTCCTCTATTGTCTTGAATATTCCAGTTGGAAAGCTTTAAGCAGTCTATTATATGATCTGAGTTGGCAAGCCGGGTAATGATAGTACCATTTCCTTACTGCCTCCTTTAATGTTTGCGGAAATTATTCACCCCAGACATCTTCATCAATGTTTTTCAACTCAGCATACTGCTCAAAGGCTTGGATATGAACATCCGGGTCATCCTTCTTTCCCCCTCTGAACACGGGAAAAGAAATTTTCAATGAAGATATGTAATCATGTCTATCAGCATCATTTCTTTCTCTTCTCACCTTGGGACCCTGACTCCTTTTTGAAGTTTTCTTATAATGGTCTGTGTCTGCATCCCAATTAATTTATGGCTCCGTCTCAGTTTCTATTTCCTCCCTAGATTTTCTACTAGAACTATGGCGACTTACTTTACTACCTTTGGCTCCTTCGTCCCCCTGTATGGTCCGAGAACTCTTGGCCTTGTGTTCTTCCCTTTCAGCCCTTCTTCTTCTGGGCTGACTAGAATGCTGAGAGTTCTTTGCCTCATCAGCATGAATGTGCTCCTCCTGAGCCTCAGTGTTGGTTACTTGTTCATTCTTAGGATCAGAATCTCTTTCTGACTCCTCAGGGATAGGGTCAACACGGTAGGATGGTTTTCGGCCACGACTGGGTTTGGGTGCCATCACTGCAGCTGAAAACTCAAACTGGAAGAATAGTTTTTTGGTCAACGAGCAAAGCTCTAGCCACTTTGATTGCCAAAATGGAATTGGAGCTGATCTCTTTAGATAGCTGATTCCAGTGTTAGAATTTACAGCTACTAGTGATTCGCTAGTTCAATCAGTAGAACTGGACGAAAAGATAGAAACTAAACTAGAATAGTTACATGAACTAAAATACATCTGCTGAAGCGAGAGACAGACTGAATGACTGGAAATAGTGTTCAGGTTCAGCTTCAGATTCAGATTCAGAGTTCATGAAGAATGAATACAAGGTATATCTAATTGAAGTACACTCGACTACTATATTAAGGATTATAGAGTAGGATTACAAGTGAAGATATTGTACCTCAGGAACAACTTCAGGAATAAAACCACACAACTAAGAGTAATAAGTTGAAAGATAAGCATCCCAAAGTACAACCAACCCAATTACAATGTAATGGGTCCTATTTATAGCCCCTTCAAGTTACTATGGTAACCGCCATGGTAATTACTGACTGGTCCGCTTCTCAGCTTCCAGCAGCCGGTTCCCACCTATTCAGACTGTCTCCGCCATCTACATAGCTTCATACGTACTCGAAAAATCCATACACACTAGTATATGAAAAAAACAATCACTAAGAGGGTGACTACTTAGAAAAACAACATAGAGAGAGAGATGATGATGGCTATGGAGTTTAAAGCTTCTAATCGTACTTTAGAATTGATTAGGCGGTGTCTAAAGGCTTCCTGCTTTGCTGCAAGAGAGCGGTGATGAGAGCTAAGGTGTTCACCATGAGAGCTTTCAGAGAGCGCGTACACCGTGAAATGAGAGAGGAGATAGTAAGAAAGTAGAAAGAGATTATTCTTCTTCTTCTTCTTCTTTTCGTAATGAGAGAGAAAAGCTTATGGAGATGATGATGAAGATCTTGCACCACTCCGTATAATAGGTAAGTATTGCCTTGTGGTAGTAGATGCAACAGACGGCACTAAAAACTAAGCACTGCACGTGAATTTATAAGCACTGGACAAAGCTGGAGTCCCAAGCCAAAAACTAGCACTAGTTTTTCAGCCAAGAATAGCTACAAGCTTTTGGGCACTTTGCTAAAAACATGGCTTGGCTTTTGGTGGTCAACTCTCCCACTTACCATTCAATTTTTACGGTAAAAATTGATCAGTTGAACAATATCCGGCCAACTAATGAAACCGTGGCTAGACTATACCGCACCGTGATGTCCCGACATAATTATGACTTTCCCGTACTACCCCAACGTATTTACGATAGTGCTTTTTATCAAAATAATTTTCATAAAAATCTCGTTTTTGCTCCGGGTGATCATTTTTAAATCCGACGAAGACAAAAATTAATACTTTTATGCTTAGGTCATCCTAAAAATTACATTGCTTTTCGAAAATGCCAAAAAGCACAAAAAGCTAAAAATGGCGTTAAAATTAAAAAAAAGTAAATTTTTTTAAATTGAACCACGGGTTCCTCTTTTCCACTGGAATAAGAAAGCGGACTTTTCACTAAAAAGCACTAAAAAACATGAAAAGCAGATTTTTATAAAATTGAACCATAGCTTTCGTGGAACACATAAATTAAAGATCCGAGCCTGCTTTTTGCAAAAAAGCACATAAAACCATAAAAAGCATGAAAAAGCTAAAAGTAGCGAATTTTCTCAAAATTGAACCAAACGTCCGTCTGACCTACTGGAACATGGAAACGACCTTGCTTTTTACTTTAGAGCCTTTCAATACTGTCAATCAAGCATCTAAATCAAAATCTGACAAAGCGGACATTAGAATCTTTTTTTTTTTTTAAGGAGACCCAAATTTTGGGGATCTTACATCCTTCCACACTTGAAAAATTTGAGGTGTCCTCACCTCGACATGAAATCTAGATAATTTAGTTTCATTACATCATCACGTTCCCAAGTGGCATCTTCCTCAAGATATGTTGACCATTTAACAAGGTGTTTAATAATGGTCCAATTACGTAAAATCCTAGTTCTACTTTGAAGTATCACTTCGGGATATACATCAAAAGTTCCATCGGTAGAGGTAGATAATAGAGAATCATCAAGAATGTGTTGTGGATCATGTACATACTTCTTGAGTAAGCTGACGTGAAAAACATCATGCACTTTTATGTGTGGTGGTAACAGGACTCTGTAAGCTTGGTCATTATTCCTCTGTGTGATTATAAAAGGTCCACAATATCTGGCACTGAGCTTCTTACATTTACCCATTGACAAGGAGCTACGTTTGGGTTTCACTCTCAAAAACACCATATTGTCCTCTTCAAAAAGTCTGATAGATTATTTAGGACCAGCATAACTCTGATGTCTATCTTGAGCAGTCTTAATATCCTTCCATATAAGATCGGTTTGTAGTTGCATTTCATCCAACATTTCTTTGGATGCTTGAACTCGTATGAGAGGTTTGTCCATTGGAGTGGAGTAATACACTCTTGTCCATATAATGCTTGAAAAGGAGACATCCAATTCAATGTTGGAATGAGGAATTATACGCAAATTCAACCAAATACAAATATCTAGTCCATTTACCCTACTCATGCATACAATAAGCTCTTAACATGTCTTCAATGATTTGATTGGTCCATTCTGTCTGCCCGTCAGTTTGAGGGTGATAAGCAGTACTAAAGGCCAACTGGGTTCCTGTAGATGAGAATAAATCTTTTCAAAATTTTGAGGTGAACTTTGCATCGCGGTCAAAAATTATCCGTTGAGGTAAACCATGATGCATGAAGACACCTTTCATGAAGACTTGAGCTATATCCTTAGCCGTAAAAGTTGTCTTGACTGAAAACAAATGGGGCGTTTTTGTGAGCATATTAACAACCACAAAAATAGAGTCATATCCCATAGATGTAGGAAGTCCTATAATAAAATTTATGGACATGTATTCCCATTTCATTTGTGGTGTATCAATAGTTGAAGCTTATCGGGGTATCAAACTCGTTTAGCCTTAATATCTTGACATGTTAAACATCTTGTAACATAGTTCAACACATCATGCTTTAGTCCTGGCCAAAAGAAACTCTTCCTTACCATAGAGTAAGTCTTAATGTATCCTGGGTGTCTTGCTATAGGTATATCATGAGCTTCCTGTAGTATCTGAAGTTTGATCCCACCTTGATTTGGGATACAAAGACGGTTACTGAAGTAAAGGTCATTTCCTTCAACATGGAAGCCTTTGATTTGCCTCTCTTGCTTCTCCGTGAGATTATTTAAGTTCATCAAGTACTGGATTTTTATGTAATACGGGTCATGAGACATACCTTCTCAAATAAGATCAATTAAGGAAGTAGTAGAGGTTGTGACAGTCGCTACAGTACTTTTCCTGCTTAAGGCATCGTCCACAAGATTTTCCTTCCCAGGTTTATATTCGCTTCCAAAATCATTTTTGTATAACAACTCCATCTTCGTTGATGCATATTAAGGTAAGGTTGGGTGTAGATCCACTTCAGGCTTCTATGGTCGGTATGTAGGTCAAATCTCCTTCCAAGAAGATAATGTCTCCGTAATTTAAGAGCATGCACAACTACCAATGATTTCAAGTCATGTGTAGGATAATTTAACTCATGTGTATGTAAATTACAAGATTCATAAGCTATTGGTTTTCCTTCTTGAGACAAAAAGCCAATGATTGCTTGTCCACTTGCATCAGGGAGCACAATGATTGCTTGTCCACTTGCATCAGGGAGCATAGTGAATGTCTTTGAGAAGTATGGAAGCTATTGGAGCATTCACCAAAGATTTTTTTAGTTTCTCAAAACTCGCTTGAGCACGTCCATTCCAAGTAAACACTTTATCCTTCTTAAGTGTATTAGTCAATGGAGATGCAATCATAGCATAGTCTTGAATAAATGTACAATACCATCCTGTCAAACCAAGAAAGCCGTGTACTTCTCGTACTGATTTTGGTGTAGACCAAGATATAATAGCTTCAATCTTACTTGGTTCAGTAGAAACACCATCCTTGGATACAATAAATCCCAAATATTCCACCTTTTCAGAAGAAGGTGCATTTACTTTGCTTAACAACATAAAGTTGGTTTTGACGGAGAAGTTCAAGTACTCATCACACATGTTGTTCGTGTTCTTCTCTATTTCTCGAGTAAACCAAGATATTATCAAAGAAGACAAGAAAAAAATCATCAAGATGCTCTCGAAACACATCGATCATGAGATGATTAAAAGTTGTAGGAGCATTGGTAAGTCCAAAAGACATAACTGTAAATTTATAATGTCCACAATGAGTATTAAATCATGTCTTTGGTATGTCCTCCTCCTTGATTCGGATTTGGTAATACCTTGACTTAAGATCAATTTTTGTGAAGATAGATGCTCCGTGTGATCAGTCAAGCAACTCATCAATCTTTGGTATTGCATACCTATTCTTGACTGTTACCTAGTTCAATCCACGATAATCAATACAAAGATGTAGAGTACCATCCTTCTTCGGATTAAAGAGAATAGGAGTACTCCATGGAGAAACACTAGGTCGAATGAAGCCTTCTTCAAGAAGTTGAGTTAGTTGCTCCTTGAGTTTCACAGTTTCAAGTACCGACATCTTGTATGGTCTATGAGAAATTGGTTGAGCTCCTAGAGTAAACTCTATTGCATGATCAACATCACGCTTAGGTGGTAACTGTAAAAATTCTTCGAGAAATATATCATCAAATTTTGCTATCCATTCGGTTCAGGTGAATCTAACTTCTTATCCTTAGGGTTAAGCTTTACTTACAAAAATCCTTTCATTCTTCCTATGGCTCTTCATAAGTTTCATAAATTCACTAGTCTGAGTTTAGGCTTTTCTCGTTTCCCTATAACTATAACCCTAGAGTTTTGGTCATTTTCAAAATTCAATGAAGCGTCTTTACAATGTATGTGAGCATCATTGACTTTAAACTAATCCATTCCTAGGATTCCATCATAGATCCCTTTGGGTAAGACTCTGAAGTTTGCAGAAGTATTGTGACCATCCAAAACAAAATTCAAGCTACCCATTGAAGTAGAAGATTTAACCTTCCTACCCGTAGCTAATTCCATTGTAAGGTCTGTATCAAGATGTCGAGGCAAAATGAGATTTTTGATGCACCTAGGAGATATGAAAATATGTGTACTCCTTGAATCAATCAATAAGGTAAAATGGTTACCTTGATACTCCGTTGGGGTTTGAATTACTGAAAATTGTTCATTCACTCCTTGATGTTCAATCGCAGCATGAACATACATGTTCGCTTGATTTTCCTAGCCTCTAGCCCCTTGAGCTTTGTTAACTTGAGGTCTTCCTTTAGGCCTTTGATTTCCTCCCCCTCCTAGATGAGGTTGATGGTTTACAGTTCCATTGTTGTTATTGTTGACAGGCGGTCCATTCCGGACAAAAGGTGGATTGCCTAGTCTAAAGTTCCCTTGGTTTTGAGGTTGTCTTTGATTTTGGTTAAAGTTATGTTGATTGAAGTTCCTCTGAATTGTAGATGGTCTAGGTCTAAAATTTCCAAAATTTTGATTCGGATTGAAGTTTCTAGGTTCCTAATTATCCACCAATCCTATGAAGCTTGAATTGTTAAATGAAAAATTTCAGGACTGATGGTCAAGATCAAGACAAGTGTAACACAAGTGATCTCGTCTGGCCTTCATACGTAATAAGATCTCCCTTCTTTGTTGTGGATTTCCATACCTTTGTTCCTCCTCGAGACAAGCCTTTTGATTTCACGAACAGGAGAAGGTTCTAGTTTTGTCTTTCCGCTATTGGATAATGCTAGTTTAATGGGTTTTCCTACATCAAGGACATCTGCAAATTGGTAAGACAAAGACTCTAAGTTTAGTCTTCATAGGATTATGTAACCTTGACACACGAATCAAGCTACCTTGACCTCTTGAGTCACCACTGTAGGAGCATACTTGACGAGGGTCATGAAATGTTGATAATATGATTCCATATCTTTGGTTCCTTGAGTACAATCAAGAAACTCATTCCTACGGTCTGCATGATAAACTTTGTTCTTTTGATAGTTCTTCTTGAGCTGGTTTTTAAGATAATCCCAAGTTGTCGCATTAGTTTTCTCTAATTTGAACTTAGCAATAATATCTTGTTTTACTGCAGATGAATCAGCCAGATCAAAGTAATCGTTCATGCACTAAATCCAATCTTCAAATTTTTTCCTATATCTTTGCCTTTCCTGCTAAAGTTTCCAGGTTGAGACTAACGAAGTATAGCATCGATGTCTCTATCAATGATGGTGTGTTGAGGAGCAATACACACATTTACGCTAGTAGCAACTGCATTTCCTTTAGGAGGCATGGGAGCTTACTGCACCATATTAACTAAGGTCACACCTAGTACAATATTCTAATCCGCTCGAAGTACTTTAAGACAAATAAAAATAGACGGTTCAAAATAAGATAAGAGAGAGAATAGGAGAAAGATAACAAATAAATTAATACAATTTCTATATCACAAAACTTTGAGGTTCCAAAAAGTTTACAAAGTGTTTTGAAAGTTTCTAATAAATCCTAATGGCTCGGTAGTAGCCATTGTGACATCCTTCCACCAATGGAGCATACCTAACCCATTCTTTGAGTATATCAGATGGGTGATCCCAATAATCCTTTTCTATCTTTGGTTGAGAAGTTTCCACTTAGCGTGTGAATCATACCACTTTTGGGTAAGAGATCGGTTACTTAGAGGTACTCCCATTTTGCTATGAACTATTTTCTTCTTGTATCCGAAGTAGTCATCAAAGTAAGCAGATTATTTTGGAAACACATCCGGTGTGTCCCACCCATTAGAGCCGTGTATATTCGCACAATCTACAAGGCATTGGGGTCTGTTATAGGCATTGTATAAAACTTTTACATGGTGAGGATTACTGATTATGCACTTTCCAAACAAGTCAAAGAACAACTTCCAAGGTACCGAGCTAAAGGAATGTTGGTCATTGGTCTGGCATTGACGGTCCCATACATTGAATACGACAATGTTGAAACATCCCGTAGCCATTACTAAGGGAAGTATGTTTCTAGTTATCCATGTGTCCTTTGTCAATCTCAAGGTAAGTTCATAAGAATTTATGTACAACACTTGATTAGTGACAATGATCTCCTTTCCCAACTTGGATTGTATCCATTTGGTACTCCCAATGGGTGAGGGCTTATGTTCAGGTGGTCTAAACTTGGGGTTTTCTGCAACGTAATGGTACCAAGCTCGGAATGTATTAGGTACAATACAATTTGTGGTGGATAGTAAACTTTTCTTCTCTTTCCCATTATGCGTGGTAGTGACAAGTCATTGCACTTCCACTCCTGTTTGAAGATGCTCCTCCACCATAAGACGGGAGAGTATATCCCTCCATATCCCTCAAGGTAAGATGTCAATCATCTACACACACCCCATCATCGAAGTTAGTTAAAATGACAAAATCAAGATTCCAACTCAAATATTATAACCTCAAAATATTATAACCTCAAAACAGTATGAGTCATATCGAAATCAAATTTTAATAACCATACAAAAAAAAAGATACATAGTGTCTTTAGAAAGACACATGAATATGAAAGGGACCTATGAACCAATTCTTGGTTCCTACAACCGAGGTTCTACCCCTATATTTTGTCACATCTCGAGTTTCAAAGTTTAGAGCTTCAACTTGTGCACTAAAATTCACGTCTTCTTTTTTGTATCATTCCTCTCCTCGTGATACATCTGTAGGCGGTATTGCATTAAAGCAGTTTACATGAGCATGCCATTCATTTACATCATCTCTGTAGATCTACTCGAGTTCACTGCCAATGGTTGCGCTTGGGAAAATTCACTAATGCACTTGGGCTTCTTGTAGTCATCAAAGGTAATAGTGACATTGTAAGGATTGTAATTGAGAATGGGTTCATATACTCTATTGAACCAATCCTGGGGTACATAATAGAATCGATTGCCACCATTTGGCTTCTTCCAAACTCTGATTATGACCTTCTCACAGAAGCTATTTCTTTGGTTTAGCATGAGAGCCTTCTTACTAATAATGGTCTCTCAAGTCGGTATGTCCAAAAGCGAATACAGGTTAAGGTAAAGAACATATCCCTGTACTTTGACATTTCCTTCTTGCATCTTTTCCTTGGCCCAAGGCTTTGGATCGGTCATAAACATATCAGGAACTTGTGTCCATGTTTAGGTTTGGAGTCAACATACAACTCCCATGCTACGTAAGTGTTAGGAACAAGATAGTCTCTAGTCCCCTTTGAAGCTTGAACCACTTCAATTCCCCAATGGATATTGAATTCGACTGCGTAATTGAAAAAGATCCTTGTGCAAAATCACTTGGAAGTTCATCTAGACAAATAAGAAGATCCATCTAAAACAAGACAAGGAGAGAGAAAACTTAGTACACATGTGAACCAAAACTGAGTCTATGTCTCTTTTATTCATCAAAATTTGATTTTTAAGATTCCATTACAATACTACGGATGTCTCGAATTCAACTCTCTAAATATTGTTTTAACTCTCATGATAGGGTATTCTCTTAGACCTCCCGCGTGACAACGTGGTCTATAGTTGTCTTCTAGTTTTTCTTTCCCTATGACAGTTGCAAGAGCTTCAAACTTCTTTGCAAAATTCGGCAATCCTTAACATTTGGGAGCACATGGCCAAGTAGTAGAACATGTCTTCTAGACCTAACCACATTTTGAGTTGGACTAGCTTGAGGTTGGCAAACCAGCCTCTTGGACTATCGTCAATGTAGATAAAGAATTGACGGAAGGGTTCTTGGTGACGGGTAAGGTAACTATGATCAACACTCTTCTAACAAGTTGTGCTTCCTGGCATGCCAAAGAATTTAGTCCCAATTTCTAAGTGAAAGAGTTCCCTTGCATATCTTGCTAACCATGTTTCCATATTGTTGAACACTATGACTAAAACCTCATTCCCCTGGCTAAAGCATTCAGTCACTCTAGGAACCATTTGTTACTACAAAACAAACTTTCAAAAAAATTACAACACCATTGTGTGAACACTTCAACCACTTCACCATAACTCAAACCAAATACTTCCATTCAAGAAGACAAGTCAAGTAGGTACCACCAACCAATGTCACTTATAGATGCATCAGGAATATAATATCCTTTCCCAAACAGCACGGATGAATGCGTGCACTATGCATAACTAACTTGACTAGTATCGGGCTTTAGGCTATACCCATAACCTTAAGGATAGGCTCTAATACCAGGTGAGATATACCCCTCCGCAGGGGTCTATGCACAAAAGATACAATTTATACCTTTATACAATTTTCAACATATATGTATCAGAGTTGCAGAAGTGTTTGCATAGGGCACGAGATCTCAACACCCGACCAGGCATGGAGTTTAGGCCATGGGCCGAACTACATCCAGAGGCACCTAGCAGCTAGTGCTACCCCTAAATGGGTTTGATGAATGAAAGCATACTCAAGAACAAAATAGCAGTGTGGAGGGTGAATACGCATTGCGGGAAGAGAGAGAGAGAGAGAGAGAGAGAGAGAGAGAGAGAGAGAGAGAGAGAGAGAGAGAGAGAGAGAGAGTATAGTTGAGGGTGAAATAGAGTGCACAGAGACATGAGAGAATAACAATAGAGAATTTGTAAATGCCTCATCTAAATGAAACAAGCAACCATGTATTAATGCAATGACAAAATTTGGGTATACCATAACATCAAAAGAATATGACAAAATATCTAGCAGAGCACTAGATCCTGTGTAGGGATCGACCGCTCCACCCATCCACTTTTGCTCTACTATGGACAGAGAGAATTTCACTTTTTCATGAGGGAGCCAGAGCACCTCCAACCTATGTGAGCTAGACATAAGTTGAGGCCGGTTCGCCTCCCTCCATGAACTTGAGCTCTGAAAGTATCCCAAGTACCAATAGGTGGTAGGGTATCAACACCAACCATGCGAGTTTAGGTGCCATGCCTCTTTGATGCTCAACACCGGGTGTTTAGACAAAGCCAAAGCAAATCTCCGACGTGTTAGCCGTGTAGGTCGTTCAACCCCCGACGCACTAACCGTCTAGATGAGCCTAACAAAAAGAAAAAGACCTAGGCAACACCCCTGATCCAGAAAATCCCCAGGTCAATGATCCTTTTATCTAAGGCTAAGAGATGTAAGTGATCCTAGTCTTGTAGCAACACTGCCATGAGAAACATAACATGTGAGTCCAATGACAATAGCATTTCCATATGCACAAACAATCTTTTCCAAGAAGTTAGACTGTACAGGTTCTCTATCATAAAATATAATATCTAGCTTTACCAAACAATTTTCTCATATTAAATTGATCATTTAATATGGGAAGATAAAAGGGGAACAAGAGTTAGGATATAGATATGTGCTTCTAGACCTATCTCAACAAGGGACCAAATGAGAATAGTTGCATCGACATAGGGGTCCAAAAGGAGACGGTATACCAAAGAGCAATGTGCAATAAGTGCTTCTAGATTCACCTCAGCAAGGGACCAAGAGGAGAGATGGTTACATCTCAATAGGGGTCCAAAAGGAGGTAGTCTATCAAAGAGCAACGTGTATCTAATGGAGATTAAAAGATCTTAGAGTTATCTTCATTAAAGACCTCCAAAAGTTAGTGTTAAAAAATCGTTTGACCTTAGGCAAGCTAGGGCTGACCTTGAGGTGGGAACCTTTCCCAAGCTTAAGGTAATTCTCATGCTTAAAGTGTTTGTGGGAACCTTGCCCAAACTTGCTAACTAAAGTGCTTAAAATATTTGTGGGAACCTTGCCCAAAGCTTGAGGTGATTTTTATTCATAAAATGACAGGTTCTTGAAATGTTGAATTCAAAGATAAAGGGTCAAGAGACATAAAACGTTCCATGATTGATTGACTAAGTTCTTGAAGTATTTAATTCAAACCAAATGACTTAAGAAGCATAAAAGACACATGTTTGAAGTATTCAACTCAACCAAATGACTTAATAAGCATAAAAAACACATGTTCAAAAAAGTTATCCACATGATGTGCTTAAATGCTATTGGATAGGTTTTAAAGGAGTCTAATGAGAACTTAGATACATAAAAATAAATAATTTAGTTCTTTCTCTTAAAGAGAAAAAAGAGGACACATGTCCAAATGAAATAATTAAATAATACTAGAGATAGAGAGAGGTGTGGACCAAGCATGAGAGGGGGGTATACTCTCCCCCACACACACACACATTCTCTCATTGTGTGGAGTGCAAAGTGCAAGAGCTCCATCTCCTTCTCCAAGATTATTGAGAAGTGGAGAGCCTACACCAACACTCTTGGCTATGAAATGCAAATCCAACCAAGAGCCATGCTTCAATGCTTAAGCTTGGCATCTTCTTCATCTTCATTACCGTATGCTAGTATGCTATGCTAAGCAAGAAGAGTGATTATAAGTGAGTAACTATTTCTTTCTCCTATGAATGATTCTTCTTCCTCTTTCCTACCCTCATTCCCCGCCGCTAGCTCTCTCCACCTTCGAAGGTGTTTTAGGCCTTGGGATTGAGGTTTAGGATAGTTAATGCCTTTTGCAAAGTTTATGTTATGCTCGTGATGCATGAAGCTTTCCATCTTCATAGAATCACCAAAGTCACAAGGAACACACAGATTGTATTGTACCAAGTCTCTCTGGATGGGAGAATCTATAATACAAACGCCTTTTGGAGGGGGGATCGGCTCTAAGTAAATCCGGTCCTCAACTATTGTCATGTTTTCTAATACTCTTTCTCTTGCAAAAGTATTGTTCAAGCCAAGTTAATTAAGTACTATGTTCATGTTGCTACCATCAATTAAGTTCGCCCTCTATGTTCTCAATGTAGTTTCACAAAAATGCTCACTCTAATTCGCTTAATTCCGCTATTCTCAAAGTTCATAGGCCATTCCCATTACATTCTCTACCCTTACACGTCTACCATAAACCATCCAGAACACTTCATAATTTAATCACAAACCCATAAAACATAATCCAATCACATCACATGGGTGAGCACTCCACCCAACTCGGGTGAGGCACAGCCACTCTTGCATAACCACTTTAGAACATAACATGGCTGTAAAAATTTCGGCAACAGAACCATATCCAAAAAAAAAGAAACAAGAGCCACTCCATCTTCCACCATAAAATCACAACTATAATCCAAGAGCGAATCTTAGCCCTTAACCACAAATCATATTCACACTGAACCAACTCTTACACTTGGAGTTTGACATATCCACTGCAATCAATCGAAGTCCATACACATGACTCTTAAGACATGAGCTTTTCATGCATAAAATAAGTCTGATAGCAACTAGACATAATATAAAAATCCAATTTGACAACATCTAATCGTGCAAAGTTGATGCATCGTATATGCACTTCACCTCTCTAGCACATAGGGCTAGTTTTGACCTAGAAAGGTGGAAAGAAATCATACCCATGCACATGAGTCATCCACAATAAGGTTACATACATCATATGATATCATTCCATCACCGTAAACATGATGCAAAACAGCTCTGACCCTTAGGTTGACCATAAACCATAACTTCACACATATGCGAAAAACAACTTTTTACCATTCTCGGGAGCATACATAACATGAAAATGAAGGTATTTGACCTCAAAACAGAGCATCAAGCTCAGCTCCATAATATAGAATAATACTCTATCACATCACTTTACCCATATGATACTCATGTAGCAAACAATAACACAGAAAGAAAGCCGCTTTATTCATATTTGCCTATGCGGTTCGGGTTGACTAACCATACACCCTCACATGAGTTTATGGACATCTAATACTTGAAACCAACTCACCATAATAAACCATAAATCATACATAAACGGCTCGGTTAACTCACGATGCCATATGGTACTCCCCCTAGGTAGCACCCCTACACGCGTAGGTAAACCCGATTATGAACGGATTAAAAACTCGCATACCCAAGGTGATAACGGAGATTTAAATACATTTATCATCAAGTTTAATCAATATTTTTAATTATCTAAGTGGGTTTGCCCATCCGGTGAATCTATATAGTGGTTCTCCAAGGAGCCTGGGGTCCAAAATTTTGACTGTGCAATGGACAGCAAACTATTTTTTGGCCATATCTCGTAGCTCGTGCGTGATCTTCACATGACACCTAAGAGAGAAAATATTATAAATGATGTGTTTTATCTATGGTTTAAAGGGTTTGGGATGATTTCTAAAACGGTTTGTGAGTTATGACCAAAACAGTGTTCCTATCGCTTTTATGACGTGAAACAAAAAGCGCTTTTTATGCAAGCACGTGATCACAAACACATCACGTGCATAAATAAATGTGTTAAACATGATGAAATAATCATGGGAAAACTTCATACGTACTCGGAAAATCCATACACACACTCGTATATGAAAAAAACAATCACAGAGAGGGTGACTACTCAGAAAAACGACATAGAGAGAGAGATGATGATGGCTATGCAGTTTAGAGCTTCTCACCATACTTTAGAATTGATTGGGGGCTGTCTAAAGGATTCTTTCTTTGCCGCAAGAGAGCAACAATGTGAGCTTTGTAGAGGTGTTCACCACGAGACCTTTCGGAGAGCACGTACACCGTGAAACGAGAGAGGAGATAGTGAGCAAGTAGAGAGAGTATTCTTCTTCTTCTTCCCGTAAACGAGCGAGAAGAGATTATGGAGATGGTGATGAAGAGCTTGCACCACTCCGTATAATAGGTAAGTATTACATTATGTAACATTTAATGGCCGAGTAACTTGTGTGTAGCGCAAAATACCATGAATATAGTGAGCATTTCATTAGAATAGATTCCTAATGATAATAACAAGAGTGCTTCGGTGGAGAAAGCAACAAAAAGCATAACACCTAGTTAGATAGCATGAACAATACTTCAAAAGAGAGAGAAATTAAGCAATTGACAACAGTTGAGGACCGGATTTGCATGGAGCCGGTCCCCCCTCCAAAAGGCTTTGTATTATGGTTTCTCCCATCAAGAGAGACATTTTACAATACAATTTCTTGTGTTCCTTCAATACTAGCTAGTGCAATGAAGATGAAACTTCATGCACTATGCAAAACACAACATCAATTCCCTCACGGTATCTGACCCAAGACCTCACACACCTTCGAAGATGGTGAGAGAGCTAGAGGGGTATGAGAGTAGATTGAGAGGAGGAAGGAGTATTCTTATCAGAAAGATGTGCATCTCCTCACATAATCACTCATATTAGCATAGCTTAGATTAGTAATTAGCATGGTAGAGGAGATGAGCATGCATTGAAGCTTGGCTCTTGGTTGGATTTGCATCACAAAGCCAAGAGTTGTTGGTTTAGGCTTTCCTTCTCACAAGCTTGGAGTAGATGATAAGCTTTCCATTAAAGCTTGAGAAGGAGAGAGAGTCTTCTTTACTTCACACATGAGATAGTGTGAGTGTGTGTGTCAATAATTCCTTGCAAAAATCAGCCCCCTTTCTCTCTTGGTCGACCCCCCTTGCTAATTACTCATGCTAGCAACCTATTGGACCTCCCAGGCTTAGCCACTGACAATTAAGTAGCATAAGTGATAGCCTTTTGACATGTGTCCCCCTTTTCCCTTTTGTGAGAGCTTTAGGTAATTTAATAATTCAATTCAACTCTCATTGGACCCCTTTGCCTCCTACCCAATAGGAATCAGGCAAGCCATTAGGCTGTTGAATGCTCATTGGTCCCCTTGGGAGACTGTCCAATAGTATTCAAGAGAGCTTAATTCTTAGTGGTTTCTTTATTAAGTGTTTTTAAATTAATTAAACTAGATTTACTCTAGCCTAATTCTCATTGGTCCACCTCCAAGTCCATCCAATAGGATTTGAGTACACCTTGTGGGCATCTGGGCTAGGGAGCTGACATGTGTCCTTCTTTCTCCTTGTGTACAAAGGGAGCTTGTGTGTGTGTATGAGTTTCGCTCTCATCCCCTACTTCTTGGGCTCGCCCCCTCCTATGTAGGGCTTGACAAAGACTTTTGGGACAGACACAAGCATCCAATTTTCCCTAAAGTTGACCTTTGGACACAACCTTTGAATTTTGGAACCTTAGTATTTTGGAAGTCTTAATGGGCTGAACCTTAAGGTCTTTTAAGCCCATTGTTGCACATAGCTCTTTTGCAGATGGCCCCCCCTTTGGATCCCTATTTTCCCTCCTTTGGATCCCTACTGTGACAGGTCTGCTAACTTAACCAATATTCTAGCTTTTTCTCGCCTGGCAGTTCTCCATATTAAATGATCAGTTTAACATGAGAAAATCATTTAGGAGAATTAGATATTGATTATTATGACATTACCTCTCTCTTGAAATCATAGCCGTCCTCGACCATGGTGTAGAGAAGATAAAGCATATTCATGAGTCTTTTTTCTTAGCGGGTAGAGGATCCCTATGTTACCCTACTATATTGTTCAAGAATGGATGACTAGTCCATTTGGCGCTTGAGAGCCTGAGGCTACCGCAAGCATTTCTGTACATTAGTCCTATCAATCTTCCATAGTAGAGTGGAAAGCTCTACTTGGTGTTCGGGAGACGTCGTCTCCGCAAACTTGATCTAAGTATGCATACTACTTCATTTTTGTGCACAATAAAGAAAAAGAGAGTCTTATCAGACAAAAACTTTGTTCATTTTTAACATTTGTACATTTGCTTACTCTTGGGAAGCATTGTAAGCATTGACAAGGTTTAGGTTATCCTTTAATTGTATGCCTTGCATCCATCTAGCATCTTCAAAAGGATAATTCTTAAACTTAATAAGATATCGTCCGATAGTCTTACCGCCTCTTAGTACCTTGTCTTCATGTTGAAGAATGGACTCGGGCTGCAGCACCTCTTCTTGGTCCTCGATCTCTGGTAGGTCTTCAATAGTTGGTTCTTGGGGTGGCTCTCCTTTGTAATTCTTTGGTATGGAAAGCATTATGTATGAGCCAATGGTTGGGAAACTTGAGTTGATAGGCCATCTCATTGATTGGCCTAAGAATCTGGACGGGGCCATAGTACCTTTTTGCTAACTTAGCATATTACTTTTGGTGTCCCAAAGGATTCTTGCCCATCGTGTACCTTAATCTAGCCTTGGGAAATATGAGTAAGACCCAATCATTTTCTTTAAAGGCTTGGTCTCTTCTGTGCTTGTCAGCAAAAGGTCTTTGCTATGAGATAGAGATAGAATCCTTAATCTTTTGAAAAGATTCTTGTAGGTCTCGGCTATACTCATCTACAACGAAGATCTTCCCGTTGACCTTAAGTAGCAAGGGACTTTTGATCTTCCCTCAATTACCTCGAAAGGTGCTTTTCCCATGGAAGTATGTACAGTGTTATTGTAGGCATACTTCACTAAGGGTAAGTACTTCTCCCATTGGGATCTTTGATCTACTTCCGTTTCATAGGCTTTTAGTAGATCGAGAATTCTTAGGTTAGCTATTTCACTTTGGCCATTCGTTTACGGGTGATAGGCCGAAGAGAAGTTTAGCCTTGTTCCTAAATTCTCAAAGAGATCCTTCCAGAAATTAATGGTCATTCTAGGATCTCTATCCGACACTATGGACATTGGCAAGCCATGGTACTTGAAAATTTGTGAAATGAAGAGGGTTTCCATTTGATAGGATTTGATAGTCTTTTTGACAGGTATAAAATGAGCTTGTTTACTGAACCTGTCTACTATCGTCTATATTCCCGTATTCCCATGGATAGACTTAGGCAATCCAAAGATAAAATCCATGGATATGCTCTCCCATGGTTAATTAGGGATTGGCAATGGTTGAAGCAATCCAGGTTGCTTCCCTCTATCAAATTTTGTCTTTTGGCATACCACACATTTAGAAACATACTCTTGTATGTTCGCTTTCATGGTAGGCCAATAGAAATATGTTTCAATTCCCTTTAGGGTAGACTGAATCCCTTTATGCCCCGCATAAGGAGGAGCATGAGATTCATACATTACTTTCTCACATAGTGAGCTAGTAGCGCATAGTCTATTTCCATAGAGAAGGTAACCATCTTGTAAAGTAAATGGTTCCTCTTTCTTCCCTAGTGCAAGGGATGAAATCACATCTCTAAAATCGGGATCAATAGCATACTCATCTATATCATAGAAGATAGATCATTGTGAGTTGCTATGGAAACCGCATTCACTCTCGGCCGTCTTGAGAGTGCATCGGCTACTTGATTATGCTTGCCAGCAATGTGAGCAATATGAAAATGAAATTGCGAAAGGAAATTTTCCCACCTCATTTGTTTGTCAGAGAGCTTGGTCTGCGTCATGAAGTACTTAAGACTTTGGTGATCCGTTCACAGAATGAAAGGAGTCCTCAATAAATAGTGCTTCCATGAGTCTAGGGCATGTATAACTGCAAGGAGTTCCTTTTCATATATGCCTAGATCTTGCTCAACAGGGTCGAGCCTTCGACTTTCATAGCCTATGGCGTGCCCTTCTTGAAGCAAAACAGCTCCAAGGCAATCACCACAAGCATCACATTGGACCTCAAATGGCTTTGAGAGATCCAAAAGTGTAAGCACAGGTTGAGAGATAAGATTTTCTTTAAGCTTTCCAAAAGCATTGTTCTCCTTGGAAGACCATGTGTACCTAACGTTTTTCTTTGTTAGGTCATGTAATGGTCCTACTATTAGTGAGAACTTTTCTATGAAGCATCTATAGTATGCGCACATACCTATAAATCTTCTTAACTCATGAAGATTCCTTGGTTTAGGCCATCCTTTTATTACCTCTAACTTTGATGGATCCATTTGGATGCCATCTTGAGAGATAATGTGACCTAAATACTAAATCTCTTGTAAGAAAAATTCACTTTTCTTTCAATTAACATAAAGTTTATTCTCTCTTAGAACTTGAAATATTACTTGGAGGTGTCGCTTGTGTTCATCTAATGACATTAGGAAAAGTTTGGACTCAAAAATGGGCCTTGTAAGAATTGTTGATGTGGCATATCTTTCAAAAAGTGGGGATCGGTAAATTTTTTGCAAATAAGATCCAAACTTGTCGGAGGTTGGACATTTAGAATCTACTCTTCAAATACTATCTATTGATATATAGCATGCATGTATCGAACATTGCCTTCATGTAGATCTAGAAAAAGGTGATTTTAGATTACCGTAATGGTAACAAAACCTAGCTGATTGAAAAAACATGGAATAACTTTCATAGAATTCATCCAAAATTTTCGGACCTTGGCTCTTCAGAATCCATTTTCAAGAACTTTCCAATGATAGGTCATATCATGGGGTTCTAAGCAATATTTAGAGGGGTCTACTGGGTTGCTTTCTTTTGTACAACTTTGATGATGTGGCACTCTTAAAAGGCCCAAAAATGAGCTCAAAATTTTCCTAATGATTAGAGTAGATGATGATATCATCAAAGAACACTCCAGGTAATATTTGAGTAGATGATGATATCATCAAAGAATAACGGATAGCCGCATCAAATTGTTGGATAAAGGCCAAGACATTCTCCGTAGCACCAAAAGTGCCATCATAGGTAAGGAAAGAAATACTCTTCCCTCTCTCTTTGAATTTTTTGAGCTTGGACGACCTCTTCCACACGGCACAGGATTTGCTATGGCCTCTTCTTTTTGATGGTTCAAAGGTTGCACCATCACTTTCTTCAAAAGATGAAGAATTTGAGGAAGATGGAGAAGAGGGTGACCTCTTTCTCGCCTTTTTCTTTCCTTGATCTTCTTAGTCTTCACTTTCACTTTCATAAGAGGAAGAGGATGAAGAAGATGGAGAAGAGGGTGTCCTCTTTCTTGCCTTTTTCTTCTCTTGCTTTTTGTCATCCCTCTTTGAAGTATGGTGTGGAGAAGTATGCGATGGTCTTCTCTGTTTTGGAGGTGATGGAGAGCGTTTAGCCCGCCGTCTTCGTGGAGCCATCTCCGCCAAGGTGGCGGGAGACTCACTTCTTTCTCGTTCCTTCAGTGGAGGCTTTTGAATTCTCCTTTCAGAAAGAGATGCGTCAACAAGGAGAAAATTTTCGAGCCCTTTATAGGGATCCTCTTCTTCTTCCCGAATCGGAGAGAGACCTCTTTTGGAAGTCTCGCAAGGAGGCTTCCTAGGTGTTCTCTCATCATGGTGGGGAGCTTGACAAATCCCATGAGCAAGAAGCTACCGTTGCACTTCACTTTGGAGGGATGGATTGCCCATGGCTTGTTGAAGCCTAGAAACAAGATAGTTAACAAGAATCGGGGCATCATTAGTAGCTTGCTCATTAGCAAAATCAAAGTTATTAACATTAATTTCACTCTCTTTACTATTGTCAACCATTCTAACAACTTTTAGGTGTAAACTTTTTAGGTGTACTTTGGAACTTCAAACCCTAGTTGCTACTCCTCTTTACCCCTTTAGAAAAAGCACTCAAGCTACTGTAACCGTGGCTCGAATACCATTAATTGCAAGGAATAGAAGAGAGGGTCGTTCAACACCAAAACAACACCGGCTCCTGTCAAGCTTCTAATAGCTCAATAGTGGTTAAGTTGTAGGCAAGCCCCATAGAACTCCACTATTAAGACCATAGCTCTCGACGATGATGCCTCGTTAACTGCATAAAGGCAGGCGCACTGAAAGGCTGAAAAATCCCTATTCTACTTACTCACATGCAATTAATAGTACCAACCATTTATAGCTAGCTTGAGGACCTCCCTTCTTGAGCAAGAAAAGAGAAACCTTGTGCTCTGATACCAATGTAACATTTAATGGCCTAGTAACATGTGTGTAGCGGAAAATAGCATGAACATAGTGAGCATTTCATTAGAATAGATTCCTAATGATAATAACAAGAGTGCTTGGGTGGAGAAATCAACAAAAAGCATAACACCTAGTTAGATAGCATGAACAATACTTCAAAAGAGAGAGAAATTAAGCAATTGACAACAGTTGAGGACCAGATTTGCATGGAGCCGGTCCCCCCTCCAAAAGGCTTTGTATTATGGTTTCTCCCATCAAGAGAGACATTTTACAATACAATTTCTTGTGTTCCTTTAATACTAGCTAGTGCAATGAAGATGGAAACTTCATGCACTATGCAAAACACAACATCAATTCCCTCATGGTATCAAACCCAAGACCTCACACACCTTCGAAGATGGTGAGAGAGCTAGCGGGGTATGAGAGTAGATTGAGAGGAGGAAGGAGTATTCTTATCAGAAAGATGTGCATCTCCTCACATAATCACTCATATTAGCATAGCTTAGATTAGTAATTAGCATGGTAGAGGAGATGAGCATGCATTGAAGCTTGGCTCTTGGTTGGATTTGCATCACAAAGCCAAGAGTTGTTGGTTTAGGCTTTCCTTCTCACAAGCTTGGAGTAGATGATAAGCTTTCCATTAAAGCTTGAGAAGGAGAGAGAGTCTTCTTTACTTCACACATGAGATAGTGTGAGTGTGTGTGTCAATAATTCCTTGCAAAAATCAGCCCCCTTTCTCTCTTGGTCGACCCCCCTTGCTAATTACTCATGCTAGCATCCTATTGGACCTCCCCAGGCTTAGCCAATGACAATTAAGCAACATAAGTGATAGCCTTTTGACATGTGTCCCCCTTTTCCCTTTTGTGAGAGCTTTAGGTAATTTAATAATTCAATTCAACTCTCATTGGACCCCTTTGCCTCCTGCCCAATAGGAATCAGGCAAGCCATTAGGCTGTTGAATGCTCATTGGTCCCCTTGGGAGACTGTCCAATAGTATTCAAGAGAGCTTAATTCTTATTGGTTTCTTTATTAAGTGTTTTTAAATTAATTAAACTAGATTTACTCTAGCCTAATTCTCATTGGTCCACCTCCAAGTCCATCCAATAGGATTTGAGTACACCTTGTGGGCATCTGGGCTAGGGAGCTGACATGTGTCCCTCTTTCTCCTTGTGTACAAAGGGAGCTTGTGTGTGTGTGTGTGTGTGTGTGTGTATGAGTTTCTCTCTCATTCCCTACTTCTTGGGCTCGCCCCCTCCTATGTAGGGCTTGACAAAGACTTTTGGGACACACACAAGGCATCCAATTTTCCCTAAAGTTGACCTTTGGACACAACCTTTGAATTTTGGAACCTTAGCATTTTGGAAGTCTTAACGGGTTGAACCTTAAGGTCTTTTAAGCCCATTGTTGCACATAGCTGTTTTGCAGATGGGTCCCCCTTTGGATCCCTATTGTAGCTAGTCTGCTAACTTAACCAATATTCTAGCTTTTTCTCGCCTGGCAGTTCTCCATATTAAATGATCAGTTTAACATGAGAAAATCATTTAGGAGAATTAGGTATTGATTATTATGACACCTTGCGCTAGTAGACGTAACAGAGAGCACTCAAAAATGAGCACTGCAGGCAAATTTATAAGCACTGGACAAAGCTGGAGTGAGCCCCAAGCCAAAAAATAGCGCTAGTTTTTCAGCGAGGAATAGTTGCAAGCTTTTGGGCACTTTGCCTAAAACATGGCTTGGCTTATGGTAGTCAACTCTCCCACTTACCATTCAATTTTTATAGTAAAAAGTGACCCATTGTGGCCAACTAATGAAACCGTGGCTAGATTATGCCGCACCGTGATGTCCCGATATAATTATGACTTTGCCATACTACCCTAGCATATTTACGGTACTGCTTTTTATAAAAATAATTTCCCTAAAAAACTCGTTTAATCTCGTCTTTGCTCCGGATGATCATTTTTAAATCCGACGGAGACTAAAATTAATATTTCTATGCTTAGGTCATCCTAAAAAAGCACATTGCTTTTCAAAAACGTCAAAAAGCACAGAAAGTTAAAAATAACGTAAAAAGTTAAAAAAAAAACAAAATTTTTTGAAATTGAACCACGGGTTTCCCTTGTCCAGTGGAATAAGAAAGCAGACTCGCTTTTCACTAAAAAGCACTAAAAATCATAAAAAGCTAAAAAGAGCATGAAAAGCACTCGAAAAGTAGATTTTTACAAAGCTGAACCATAGCTTTCGTGAAACAGGTAGATTAAGGATCTGACTCTGCTTTTTGCAAAAAAGCACGTAAAAGCATGAAAAAGCTAAAAGTAGCGGATTTTCTCAAAACTGAACCAAACGTTCTACTGACCTACCGGAACATGGAAACGACCTTGCTTTTACTTTAGAACCTTTCAATACTGTCAATCAAGCATCGTAAATCAGAATTTGACAAAACGGACATTAGAATCTATTTTTCTTATTTTCAAAAGCGACCCAAATTTTGGGGGTCTTACACATGGGCTCTCTAGATGTTGACTACGCATGGGGACGAATGGAAATAGTTGAGAAAATGCGTCTTTTCCAAGGCTTCTTTGATGGGCCGCTTGCTCTCCAAGTTGTAGGCCTCTTGAGGGATCATGGGGATGGTGACTACATTGTTTTCAGTGTCTCTGTATGCTACTTCATAGACTGCTGCTCCCTTGAGCTCAAGCAATACCCTTTCTATGTAAGTAGAGGCCTCCTTGAGAGATTCCTTGAGCAGGGTGAATGGTGGAATTACCTCCAACTTCTTCCAACGACTCATTCTCTTCATTTCACTTTTAGCTTCAGGCTTCATCACTTTTATGGAAAATTGTCATAGTTCAAAGCTAAATTAGAGACTAAAGTGATGTATCCTTCTTTGTCATGTTGCTAACTAGCTGATTAATGTCCCAATTGTTCAAAACTTATGTATAAATGATGCAAAATCTCAATAATTGATAAAACTTATGTATAAATGATGCAAAATTTCAATAATCATGTTTTTTGCTAAGTTTTATCCACCTATGAGTTTTTTGATGTGCAGACTACATAGACTTGATGTTTACTACTTTTCTTGGGCCCAAATTTGATTTGGTGTGATTTGGATGAGAGTTTTAGTTGCACGCAAGGTTTCAGTCATTTGCTTCTAGTGTTTGGTTCTATGGTTGATGTGGATGTGATTTTTTTCATTCTGGCTTCATAGGGATGTTCCATATGCTCCTTTAATCCTGTACCCAAGATTGCATTGCCTCTGCAGTTGTTGACAATACTTTTCCTGCAAAAATTGTAATTTTTGCATCTTTTTCCATTTTAGGTCCATGTTTGCCACCAAACTTGGTGGGTGTGCTTCTTACTTTTCTTAGAGTAATATTATTCCTTCTTCTACATGCCAATTTTGATCCTTTGGCCATGAGTTAGGTCAATTTTAGTTATTTGGCTCGGTCTTTAGCTTGCTTGTAGGGATCTGCACTATCCCATTAGGTGTGACAGTCTTGAAATGGCTCTTTATGAGCTAGGATGTAATGTGTACAAATTCAAATTCCACTGTTTAGTTTCAACTTGACTCTGTCATGCAAAAATCATAATTTTTGCACTACTTCTGCATTCTGCTTTTGAACCACGTGAAATTCATACCCCACCTCGTTCTTAGTGTTTGCAAGCTATCTGATGATATTGTGTTGTATTTGGGAGTTATATCCACTAATCAAGCTTAGAGTTAGGGCTTGTGCATGGGAAATTTTTTCATAAAGCATCCCAAGTCTCCCCAATTTAGTTGATCTCTTTCAAGAGTGGATGTTACCCTTAGTTGGTCATGGAGTCAAGTGTGCAACTCACAACATCACACGATACAAGGTAGGTGGAAAAAAAAGAAATTTTTTTACTACCTATCACAAGAATTGACTTTTTCAATTAAGCAGTGATTCATACACATTTATATACTTATTTCAAACACTGCTATGATGACTTATTATTGAACTCATTTATAGGTAGACCATGGGGTCACTACGTCCTCCGAAAAGATCCTCTGAATTTGACATCCTACTCCTCGACTTTGTATAGTGCAATGCACCATTCCCCATTGCTTATGAGCAGTCTCTTGAAGCCCTTGGTGAGTTCTCACCCCATTTTACCCTTCCACCACTGCCTTGTACTGGTATTGGCGATTTCTCAAGTCAAATGAGATATTCCATTGGAAAACACTGAAAATTAGTTCTTCCATGCAGGTTCCTTTACCAAAATTAGTTGGTATGATGCCCCAAAACTCTTGGACAAGTTTGGACTCAATCTAAATTCTTGAAAAAATCATGATTTTTTGCTGCAGGGTTTTTCTAGCAACCGAAAACTGACATTTGGAGTTGGGGCATTGTTAGTCTACCTAAAATCAACCCCCCTTTTGATTTTCTTGGTAAATGGTTGTCCCAACCCGGCATAGTAGTCACTTTTGGGTTTGGGTCAGCCTAGGTCAAACAACCGTTCTTTTCCCTTGCTGATTTTGACATGCATTGGAGTCAAACTGTAGTGTACTAAGGTAGGGAACATACCTCTCATGTCTGGTGTTGAGGCTCAAAGCATGCAGGGCGTGGGAATTGCAAGAAAAATTGCTCCAAGGTAGCTCGCTCTCTCTCTCTCTCTCTCTCTCTCTCTCTCTCTCTCTCTCTCTCTCTCTCTCTCTCTCTCTCTCTCAAACTTACAAGTGGAAATGAGGAAATAAGTGGGCCTCACCTATACATAGCCCATTCAATTTTTTGCCCCATCTCACAATTAGTCCTACCTCATGTGTTCAATGATCAATGTGTCAAAAAAATTTAAATTTGGGCACTGTATGACCCCCATGTGGCCTATTTGTCCAATCAAGCATTTGTAGCTTAAAAACATTTTCCACAACATCTCCAATTTTGATGATAACTTGCTTATTAATGCTCCAAATTGCCTTCTAAAACTTTTTATATTTTCCCTAAATCCATCTTTTTGTGTCTGGTTTTTTTTGTAATTTTCTTGCTTATGTCATCATTTATTACTTAGAAAATCAATTTAAACCCTTAAAAAATAAAGAAAAATAGCAAACATGACCCAAAAAATCCAAAAACTAGCTAGATAAATAAAAGAAGCCAAATTCCAACAAAAAATCCTTATTTACAAATTTTCATCGGATTATTCCACTTTGTATTCTTATTATTTTATCAAAAACCTTATTATTTGCGTATATACACACACATAAGGAATCATTTTCAACAATTGTCCCTTGCTCTTTAGTCTTTTCACTTTTAGGACATAAAATCAACACTTGTGGCAAAAGATGAGAAATCAAATGTGAAAGTCACTACAAGAAGCAAGAAAACAATGCCCTTTCTCTCTCTAGTTTCACATTGTGCATTTGGGATGCTTCGAGAATACCTCCCCTCCTCCTAGTTTGAGCCCTCCTAGGCAACAGTGTGTCATCAAGGGTGTGTTGTGCATGGCCATAAAGAGTTTCCCGATGCAAGGCCATGTAAAGGGCCCTACATATGCATATGCGATCAATGCATGGAAAAATTGATGCATGCAAGACGTGGGTCTTAAGAAAATTGCTTCAGGGCATTCAATGGCAAGGTTGACCTATGTGGTTGTCAATGAGTATGTACCATGTAGTAAGTGTTGTAATTTGAGAGCTCATTGACAAAAGGGCGAAGGCTATTGTCGATGAAATTCTAAGATTGTGATCCCGTTTGACAATTTGGTTCATCGAGGTTGTTGGGGTGTAACGTTTCCATCTTTCTTGCAAAAAGAATCCCTATGTAAAGTTTTGGATCCAAGTTTTTGAATGGAAAAAGTTGCTATATTTAGTAGTTTCTAGTGATCAGATGTCGTTTTTGTATTGAAATTCTTGTAAAACTTTTAATTTCGGTCAAAGTCATGTTTTGTGAAAGTTTCCACAAAACATGACCTTGACCGAAAGGAATCCCCCTTTAAAGTTTTGGATCCAAGTTTCTAAATGGCAAAAGTTGCTATTTTTTGCAGTTTCTAATGATCAGATGTCGTTTTCGTATTGAAATTCTTGTAGAACTTTTAATTTCATTCAAAGTCATGTTTTTCCATAAATAGAAAGTTGTGTTGGGGTATAAAGCCCAATGTGGTCGCCCAGGTAAGTGGGCGGGCCGCCAAGTATGTACACATATTCTTTTGTTAAAACCTAATAAGAACTCACTATGCTCTACACATTATAGTAGAGCGAGTTCACCATGTCGTCGTGCTCTTCTTCTCGCACTCTCTCTCGCGTCGCACTTCCGCTCGTACTCCTTCAACTGGTATCAGAGCTCAAATCGAGGCTCGGGGCAGCACTGCAAGAGGCTAGAGTCACCAGCTCAGATTGGAGTGAAATTCGACAGGCGAAGACACGGCCCCAAATCCTGTGGGAAAGCCAAAAGGGCTTGCTGTTCTCAGATCTTCATTCTGAGGTCATCTCGGCCACCGTTCGGCTTCGACAAAGGTCTGCGCAGGCCATTTTCGACTACGTGGTCTCGGCGGGTGCAGATCCGACTCTGCAAATTTGGGGTTTTTCGGCCTATGACTGCAGGTGCTGAGCATATCGACACTCCCAGAGTGTTGATTTGTGGCTGTCTACACATCGAAGGACGGCTCACAGTTCTTGGAGGCGTGTCACATACGACACGGGCACATCTACACACAGACTGTAGGCGACATCCACTAGTTCATCAGGTAGCTTGTGTTTGCTGCTTGATATTCTAGATTTCATCCTGACATTGCAGGTACTTCCACATGGGATGTATTGTCAGAGATGATGTATGTCTGTTGAGGGTTTGCTTGTTGTGAGTCACGCAGCAAACAACCGCCGCAGCGGTTACAGCATATACTAGGAAATTTGTGGATGTATGACTTTGTGGGAAGTCTATGTACTGTCAGATTTACTACAGCCTTTGTTGAGGGTTGAGTGAGGTTTTATTGAGCTGGGGGATTCTCAAATGTTGAGATCCTTTCGGTGATACAGGTCTTGGAGCGATCCCTCGAGCACCCTTAGATAGGCAGCTAGGATGTATTGACTGTGAGTTAGACAGTTGGGATTGCATCTTTGCTTTACTGCCGTTGAGGCATTGTCGCAGTCTATGCTTATAGGACAGTGACAGGACAGTCAGAGACAGTACATGTGCAGGACAGGTTTACCCACAGCTTACAGTGTCAGAGAGACAGTGGTTTTTTGAGCTGTTTTTTGGTCTGTTTTTTAGTACACCAGAGCCATTTTACAAAGGAGACTCTGCCGAAATTTATGCAGAATATGAAGCTTTCTTGGTTCATTTGACAGGTTGATATTGGTTCAGAGGTCAATTTACAGGGGAAACTCTGCAGAATTTTTCCCAGGAAAGTTAACTACTGTGAAGCGTAGCTATGGCTGGATCACAGGACACTGCTCTTTACAATATCAAGAAGCTGGATGGAACCAATTTCCCATTGTGGAAGCAGCAGATTTGGCACGTGTTGGTACAAAAGAAGCAGATAAAACCTATAAAGCTCAAGGGGATAAAACCAGAAGATATGGACGAAGATGAATGGAGCGAAATGGATGAATTGGCACTTTCTACCATTATGCTGACTTTGGCAGAAAGCGTTTACTTCAATGTAGCAGACGAGATGTCGGCTTATCAAGCATGGTTAAAGCTGAGTGATCTTTATGAGAAGCAGAGTGCAGCTTCACAGGTATACTGGCTTAAGAAGCTTGTTGACTTGAAGATGAAAGAAGGGACACCTATGTCCAATCATCTGAATGAATTCAACACAATCTATAGTCAGTTGTCAGCTCAAGGTGTCAAGTTTAATGAACCTGTTAGAGCTATGTTCCTGTTGATCACATGGCCGGAAATTTGGGACACTTTTCGCACAGCTTTGAGTAATTCTGCACCTCCAGATGGTTTGAACATAGCAGGTGTAGAAGGAAGTCTGCTTGCTGAAGAAACCAATAGAAAGACAATGGACAAAGGCAAAGGAACAGCCTTAGTTGTCAGGGGAAGGACCAAAGAAAAGTACAAAGGTGGAAAGAGGAATCAGTCTCGTAGCAAGTCCCGCAGTGCTAAAGGCAAGAGTGACATAGAATGCTACCATTGTGGCAAGAAGGGTCACATGAAAAGAGACTGCAGAGAATGGAAAGCAGAAAAAGGCAAAGAGAAAGCTGAAGACCATGGTGAGAAGAACAAGTCCTCAGTGAAGATTCAAGAAATAAATGTGACAAAAACTGTTGCAGAGGATGACAATCTAGTGTTAGGAGACATCTACTTCTTGAAGAATACAATGGACTCAGCTCTTCTTACAGCATCTGATGGAAATGCACTGAGTGATTGGATTATAGACTCAGGGGCATCACTTCATGTGTCTCCAAACAAGGAGTGGTTTACCTCTTATGTGACCACTAAAGATCATGTTCGGCTAGGCAATGGTCAGACATGTGAGATCTTAGGTGTTGGAGATGTTCAATTGAAGTTTTAGAATGGCTCTTCTTTCACGCTGAAGAATGTGAGACATGTTCCCGCAATTACAAAGAGCTTGATCAGCACAGGTTTACTTGATGATGCTGGCTACCTCACCACTTTTGGACAGACCATGTGGAACATGGGTCAAGAGTGAGGTGTGGCATAGTATGAGCAATGAGGCATGGACTTAGGCCACCACACCCCCTCAAGATAGAAAAGAGCTAGCTCTACCCCCCCCCCCTTGTGGAAACCGATTTGTGTGTGTGTGTGTGTGTGTGTGTGTGTGTGTGTGTGTGTGTGTGTGTGTGTGTGTGTGTGTGTGTGTGTGTGTGTGTGTGTGTGTGTGTGTGTGTGTGTGTGTGTGTGTGTGTGTGTGTGTGTGTGTGTGTGTGTGTGTAGCTGTTTAAATCTTACTTAATAAGACATAATTGAACTTTTACATTCAAAAGACAACTGGCCAAGGAACAATGAACTGATTTGTACAAAAATAACTCAGTAACAGAATTATCTAAGTATAATGATTGTAAGAAAGAGGTCCTCTTTCAGTGGGGTTGGTAGTAAAAAAACTTCCCCATTCTTCAGTGGGTATTTCATAACAGTAATGTTGCTTCCCAAAGAAAAGAAACCCTCCAAGATAAGATAGAGTCCATACCTGCATCCATCCATACAAGACAACAATTCAGTTAGCCTTGGATGTGTTTTACAGGTATCAATGGATCATATCAGTTGTTATCCATGTCCATCTTACAGAATTTAATTACTTTAAGCAAGCTAGGGTTTTTTTATTATTTAGACTTTGTATGTTTTAGCAATCTTTATCTATTTCTTCCAAAATGAGTGGTATAATCTACCTTCTAATCTGAGTGGTGAAGTCCACAAAAAAGAAACCTACTATAATGAAGTTTAACTTGTTTTAGCCATAGCTCGGTAGCTATGTATAAGCCCACAATATCAACCATATACTTACCAAAATATGGTATCAAAAAAGACTCCATTTTTACCAAGTTGAACCTTATGTTACAAGTCATAGCACAGTATTTATGCCAAAGCTGAGAGTATCAACCATATACTTACCTTCAAACTCCCAAGAATTAAGTCATTAGCATCCCATACAGAACGGTAATGTTCGGCCATGTTTTGGTTAAGATACCTTCATGATTCCATAGCCATGGGTACTAGATGGGCTAGAAAACCTCAACACTTTCTCCTCATATGAAATCATGAGGGAAAGTGCTTTTACACAAGTTCAAGTGTGGCCATAGTTTACCAAAGAAAGCACTAAAGGTATCCGTGTAAGTGTTTCGATAGAGATTATCACCAAAAAACAATGTTTCAATACCCACAGTTCCTTTTTATATCAATTGTACTTATAGTGAGGCGGTCCGGGGCGGGCAACAAGAGAGGCGACCTCTAAACACCCCTCAAGGCTCTCGTGCTGCTCAATTGGGGCTGGGGCAACCACAAGCACAACACAACAACAAACCCACAGCCAAACCCAAACAAGATAGGGGCACCACCTAGTTATGGTATGCGAACTAGGGCGCAAGAGAGATTTTGGCACAACCAAGAAGATGCACCACACAACACACACAAACAACCTCACATCAAGACACACACAAACTGGACCAGAGAGAGCTAGAGCAAAGGGAAGAGAGAGAGAAAAGGATCTTGCGTAATACCTTATTTGTGACTTGCAAATGGAGATGGTTCGTTATGATGCTATCGTAGAACTTGTATAAACTCACTCAATGCGTAGTGATTGCTAAAACATTGCCAAAACACACACACACTGTCTTAGGGTGTGGGAGACCTCTCACCACAATACCCTCTTACAATGGACACAAAACTGGCAATGAAAAACACACTAAAACACTTTATAAAATGAAGATCAACCGATAAAAACTCAAATACACAAGTCACCTTGAATTCACCAAACCGTATTGCACAAATGGAAGGACGAAGATTTGAACATCGAATCACGCCTTTGATGCACCAAACCTCAATTTATTGATGATGAAGGAGCATATACAATAGTGGTTTTGAGGTTTGTGGAACTCACGCTCTCTCACTTGCAATGTGTAGCTTGAAGGCTTCTCTCACACCAAGAGTGAAGCTCACAAGTGGTTGCTACACCTAAGTCTCTCCTCACGCATAGAGTGTTGGGGTGCTATGTGAGATGTTGGAGGTTGTTTTACAAGAAGGAGAGGGGTCTATTTATAGGTTGGAGACCCCTCATAAAGATTATTGGAAATCCTAATTTACAAGCTAACAAATCAGGATTATGATTTTTTTGAATATCAAAACATTGCGGGCCTTCTTTGTCTGGTTGAGTCATGGGTGTGGGCTCAAAAGAGAGCATTATTGATGGTAGATAAGGTGAAAGTAAGTAAGGACAGAGAAAGAGAGAGAGAGAGAGAGAGAGAGTGTGTTACTATACACATGTCTTGAGGTGAGGTGTCTTTTATGGTTAGGTCAATGCTATTTTGTGTTAGTATGTTAGTCGTTAGTAATCACTAGAAAATTAATGTTACATTTACAATGGGTAGAGTGAGTTGATTTGATGAAGAAAGAGGGGTGAATTAAAAGAGAATCATTGAGATGGTGAAGCTTTGAAGAAGCTTGAACTCACCCTTATGTAGATTGTGGAAAAAATGACCGCTGGTCTTCTTCTTCTTCTTCGCTTCTTTACGCCGCCGCCACGGTTGACCACCACGATGAAAAGAGGATTTGTTGATGAAAAATACTCAATTTGCAGAAGTTATCATGGTTAAGATGCTGAATTTTAGATATTTTTAAGAGAGGTAAATGAAATTGTAACATAGAAGCAATAGAGAGAGACATGGAGAGGGTGTATGTATGTAGAGGTTCATAAAAGAACTATAGGGATGAGAGAGAAGGGTAATGGTGAAGAGGGTGGGAGAAGCCATGGAAATTGCAGGTTTGAGTGAGGGAAGGAGAGGGAGGGATGTGTAAGAGTGAGTAGGTGTGTGGAAGGGTGAGAGACGACTAAGGGCTACTTGTGAGAAAAGTGGGCAGACTCCACTCAAAAAATCATAGCTCACCGCTGGTAGCTCCAAAAATCATGACAAAATTTGAGGTGATTATTCAGAGCGTGGGCTACATTTTCTCTTTTGACCACCGCTCCAAATTCGAAGTGGAGATAGGTGCAAAAATTCTCACCAAAAAGCCTATTTTTTATGCCTGCAAAAGTCTTTTAGTGGCCCCCTCCTTTGTTGAATTTGTACAATGCATCCAAGAGTGAGCCCCTCCTTTGTCATATTATAATACAAAGCATCCAAGTTGCCCTTGACCCATGCATGGAGGAGGATTATTGGTGAATAAAGAAATATATACATGGTGGGACAAGTGTATGGACTATTCATGGACTTCAGCTCAATGAGCACATGGTGTTAGAATAATGAGTAAAAATAATAATAAAAATATGGAGGAGTTATGGATATGAAAAGATATTGGAATCATATGATATGGTCCCTCCTTGAATTATTTTGGGTGAAAGAGGAAAAGGTATGGAAGTAAATAATATAATAAAAGTAACCAATGAGTAGAAATCAATTTTTTGTTTTCACGAGGGTGAGGGTGAAAATGTGGGAGTGATTTGTATAAAGAAAAAATATGAGGTTAGAGTATGTACAATATTGGCAAAAAATATAATTATGGTGTAAGAGAATGAAAGAAGGTGTACATAGGTTTAATAAACACACACCTAAGTAGAATATTTAAATAAAATACCAAAATAATTATAAAAAATCCCTATATTTAGGCCATATATACAATGAAATATTTACACACAAAGAGGCCATAATATACTTTTATTTTTTAAATTTTTTTTGGCTCAACTAGCCCAGTAACTAGCTAGCTGAGGGTTTTTAAGAAGATATGGGAAAAGCCCCCTAACTCACACACGCCTATGTACAGTGAAATGGTAGGGATAGCCATACCGTTTGGGTGAATTTGGTAGGGTGGAGTAACTTACTATGGCAATTATGGAGAGCCGAAAAACCGCTATCAATAGCTTCATGCCAAAGCCAAATGCATTACCCATATACTTACCTTCAGAATCCCAGGTAATAATAAATATGGGGTGAATTGCACTCCCAATGTGAGAGGAATGAAGGATTGAAAGCTGGTTGCAAAACTCACCCTATACATATAGGTCATCCAATGCAAAGAACGATTGATAACTCGCAATCTTGAAGTGAAAATGGTGGTTTAGATACATTTATTAGCATGTTTATCCAAGGGATTTATTTTTGAAAGTGGGTTTCCCCATCGGAAAAGTCTATATAGTGGCTTTCCAAGGAGCCTAGGGTCCAAAATATAGACTTATGGTCAGCAAACTATATTTTGACCATAACTCTTCACTCAAGCAAAATCTTCACATGAAACATCTGGGAGAAAACACTCTAAATCATGTGTTTAATCTCTAATTCAATGGGTTTGGCATGATTCATAACAATTTAAGGGATACGGCTAAAACAATGTCCCTATTGCCAACACGATGTGAAAGCAAAGTGTGCTTTTTATGTAGCTACATGACCATAAACACACCATATGTATATAGCAGTGTGCTAAACACAATGAAACAAGCAAGGAAAATCCTTGTACACATTTGGCAAGTTGATACATGCCTCTATGTACAGAAAAGTAACCATAGAGAACCTAGTTTCTCTATACGTAATGCAAACTAAAGTGATAGGAAAAGATGATGGCTATGGAGTTTAGATCTTCTTAGTTTGGACAAGAAGCTATTATTGGTGATCAAAAAGATTCTTGATTTTCCACAAGAGAGCAGTGATGAGAGCTACATAGAGGCATTAGAAAAAGTTTGGATTCAAATTTGGGCATTGTAAGAAATGCCATGTCAACGTACAGAGAGGTAATGGGAAATTCGTTTTCTCTTTTTTTCATACATGTTTAAAAAAAAATCAAATATCTTTACGTTTATTAACAAACTCAAAAATTAATCTAGTCATGATAACACTTAACTGTCTATGATGGCCGCCAAGAATTCAATGTCTCAATCTTCTGCATTCTTAAAAACTAAACTTTTCTTTCTCAGCTCATTCTCCTCCCCATACACTGCCTCACCTCCTTCTGCAGATAGTTTCAATTAGTCATGTCTTAGTCCACTCTTATAGCTTCTCCATGAAGAAATTCTACAAGGAATTGGAGAGATGTATATCATATGCATAGAGAGCTCTCACGAGAGTATGAGACCCTTTGTAAGAGAAACAAATAGAACATTATTTTAGAAGCTTCAAAGGAGAACATAAAATTTCAAGGCATGAAAAATGTGGACCCTTGGCTGGGACGGTAGAATGTATCCCAAGTATCCCGTCACAAACTTCACTCCACCTTTCAAGTATATAACTTCCTTAGTGAACTATGTCAAAGATAGACCCAATGGCTTGTATGGCTACACCAAGTAGTTGTCCACAAGAAATGATGTTTTGAAATGAGAGAGAGAGACATTTTATGCAAGGAAAATGTAAGCTTACACCAAAAAGTCATGCAATGTATATTTAGCACCCTAAAGGAAACAAGGAGACCATGAAGAATCTTACTCAACAACTCAAAGAAAATAAAATAGGTCTAGGTCTTCTCCAAAGAGAAAGAAGACTAAGGGACATCAAGGACTTGAAGATGGATTAGGAGGAATCAAAAGGAGAGTACAAGCCATCAAGTAAGTGTGTCTATGTATCTTTCCTTGCTAGGTTTATATTCCTAACCTCTCTTATGTTTGATATGCATGCCCAAATCTTTGCTTCACCCCGGCAAGGAATAGGAGTGCAACACAACAACCTCCTTGGCACCTTACGATCTCATACTAAATTGAAAAAATGTTGCTCGCCTCTTCAATAAAAAGCACTATGGTAAGATTGTTGCCAAGTATCTTGACGATTTTAGATGAAGGTGGAATATGCAATAAGGGATACATTACAATTTACAAGTATGTAATGTCATTTGCAGTTTTCATTTTATTAAGAAAGGGTTTAGCATCCTAACTCCTCATACTCAGGTCTACATATGTAGGTCCCCTTGCCTACATTGGGCCTTCACAATTATCTAAACACTCTGGCACACATTCTTGACTATTTATAGCCATATTATCCATCATTTCTTGCACCAACACCCTTTGGTTGCACCGACATTGCCCAACCCCCTTGTCGAACATTCATGTTGATGAACCAAAAGCATGTATATTGAACTTGGAAACTACAATACTAAGCAAAATTTTTATTGAGAGAAAACATTGTATTCTATCATATGTACAAAGTCTTATTTATATATACTCTATACTATCCTCACGTGGGTTTCCCAACCCCTTAAATCACAATCTAGCTGATGCACATCATCTAGTAGCAAATCCCTCTCAACTTGAGTTGCACGCCATTGACTTGATTCTTGAGATGCTTACCATTCATCTGCACAAGTTGATGGGTACCATTGGGAAATGCCTTTTGTACCTTATACAAGACATTCCACCTCTTCTTGGACCTCTTTTTAAAAGGTGAAATTCAAATATCTCTCATACTTCATCACCAAATTGCAAGCAAATATCCCTTATGTATACTTTACTCTTGCAAGCTTTGGTTGAACTTGGCAACTTGTTTCTCCCTTTGATTAACATAAAGGTCTATTGTAGCTTCTTTTTTCATCTACAAGGTCTCAAGACAAGTGATTTTATTTTGCAGAGAATCCTTTTGAGTATTGTCAACTCACCATATACCTTTCAATGCACCCAAGTGTGCATGTAGAGGTATAACTAGCTCTTTTTCATAAACCAAATAAAACGGGGTGAAATTAGTAGAAAATTTGTATGAAGTCATATGAGCTCATAAGAGTTTTGTAAGATTAGATTCCCTTCTTGTAGATATACTTTGTGAGCATTTTGATGAATTTCTTATTTGCACTCTCAACCAATCCATTGTAGTAAAAATGGTAGGGTGAGTGTCAACCAAATCATGCATTAGTTTTCTATGGAATCCTTAACCTTTGTAGAGGTATAGCTAGCTCTTTTTCATAAACCAAATCAAATGGGGTGAAATTAGTAGAAAGTTTGTCAGAAGTCATGTGAGATCATAAGAGTTTTGTAAGATTAGATTTCCACTCTTCTACCTTCTTGTAGATATACTTTGTGAGCATTTTGATGAATTTCTTATTTGCACTCTCAACCAATCCATTGTAGTAAAAATGGTAGGGTGAGGAAAATATGTGTTGAGTGTCCAAATTCTAAACCAAATCATGCATTAGTTTACTATGGAATCATTCAACTTTTTCAGAAATAAGAAACCAGGGTACCCCAAAATAGTTGCAAATATAGCTGAACACAAACCCCACCACTGTACGAGCATTCATCTCCTTGAATGCCTTTGCTTTGACCCACCTGGTATGTTAATCAATGGCACAAATAATATACTTCATAATAGTAGATGATTTGGGAAGAGGACCTTTAGCATCCATGTAGAAGTGAAGGCATGTGGCCGCCCGTGTGACTAACACCCTACTAACCATTGACTATTGTACTCCATATACACTAACCAATAAATAATACACACATACAGTTCCTAGGTGTGTTGTTTCCCCCAAAGTTCCTTTGCTTCCTTCTCTTATTATTATCCTCTCCCTACATGCATGTGCGTGCAAGTTTCCCTATAGTTGGTATCAGAGTAGGGGTGAAAAGCTTCCCACAACGACCCAGTCACAAAGGCTAAGATTGGATTACAATGGGAGGATTTAGGTCTACAATTGTCAAAATTTTCTAGATTTTGTCAATTCTTGGAGCTCACAGGTAGTACCAAATCCAAAGGTAGCACTAGAGATTCTCCAAAAAAAAGGCAACATGGAATGGGGATCCGGGGGAAAGCTTGGCTTATAATGCTAACATGTAGGCAATGTTGAATTAAGTAGCAAGGAAAAATGTCTTTTACGCTTCAAAAAGCTTTGGAGGAAGCTTAGAAAATCGGTAGTGATAGAGTGTGGGCTTCTCAACACACCCCACGTGCCAAGTAGTACTAGGTGTGCGGCCCTTCTTTTGGTGCTACTTTTGTAGGCCTTGAGATTTGTTTTACTACTCCAAATTAGCCCCAATTCATAGTATCAGTTTGAATAGGTTTGCATGAGAATGGAGTGAATGGTTGTGCGCACACACACTGTTGGGGTTCGACAACACATGAAGAAAAACAAGCTAAACAGTCCTCATAAGGCTTAATACAAGAATCAGACTCAGCATAATAACACAGAGACAAGATCAGACAGAGCAAAGAGGAGAGATTAGGGCAAACTCAGAACTTGTATTCATCTTCAAGAAAGACTTACAGCTCGAGAGATCATCTCTCCAAGTCGTCCTCTAAGCCCATGAATTATCCAACACGAAACAGTTGTAACTGCCCAAAAGAAGTTCTTGGCCAAATATCTGACTAAGCAGAAATCCGACTTAGAAGAAATCCGACTCAGTATAAATCCGACTTCAGATAATATCAGACTCAACAGTATCTGATTCAGCAGTAATCCAGAATCCGATGCAACAACATTTGACTGACCAACATCTGACTAACCAGAATCCGACTGACTAGCAAAACAGATCTGACTAACCACTAAATTGTCATACTGATATGCCTGTCAACACATGGAACGTCCCGGTGGTGGATTTCTCAGAAATTCGACTCGGATCCACACATCTCTTGATCAAATTCAAATGCCTTATCCCAAAATATCAGTGCTAATAGCCCTATATGATGCAAAGTGTAGTGCCTGGAACTAAATCCAAGATACACAACATACACCATACAAAACAACTAGAGTGTTGGAAATAGGGTTGCAGAGAAATGCACACAGCTTGGAGAAGACGAAGGAAGCTCAAGGCACACAATAGAGAGTGTGTTACTAAGTGTGCAATGGAAAGATAGATAGCCCTAGAGTGATGGGCGTATATACAATGCACGGGGGAAAAAACCTCCTAAAGAGGGAAAAAATGCCCCGGCGGTCCTAGTGTGTTCACACACATCACTAGCACATGTATATGGTAACAAATCCCCCCTGGAGTGATGCGGTGAATGAGAGCTGGCACACGAGTAAAGGGAAGTGCCATGCCCTGAGGACAGGATCAGTCCACAAAGGGGAGTAAGCCCAAAGCTTTGCGGAAAGATTCAAGCTTCTCATGAGACAATGCCTTTGTGAAAAGATCTGCAAGGTTGTCCTGTGTTGGCACATAAGCCAAGCTGATCTCTCCTGCTGAGAGCCTCTCCCTGACATAGTGGTAATGCACCTCAATGTGCTTTGTGCGAGCATGAAAAACTGGGTTCCTCGCAACTGCCAATGCGCTCTGACTGTCAGTGTAGATAGTGTTGGCAGTGTCTTGTCCAACACCCAAATCAGCCATAAGGCATCTGAGCCATACACACTCAACCGTAGCTGTGAAGACTACCCTGTACTCAGCCTCACAACTCGAAGTGGCAACAGTAGGTTGCTTCTTGCTCAACCATGATATACATGAACTGCCAAGCATGAAACAAAAACCACTTGTGGACACTCGCGTGTCAAAACAACCAGCCCAATTTGAGTCCAAAAAAGAATGTAAGTCTGGCGGCAATGATCCCCCCTTGGGATAAAACAAGCCAAGATGTAAAGTGCCACTAAGGTAGCGGAAAATCCTCTTGACAGCCTGCCAATGCTTAGACCCTAGGCTATGCATAAATCTACTGACCTGTGAGACTGCAAACTGAATATCTGGCCTAGTGTTGCATACATAAATGAGGCAGCGAACAACAGTTTGGTAAAGAGTGACATCAGCAGGATCACCAGCATCATGTAGACTCAACTTCAAACCTGTTTCCATGGGAGTGGCAATAGGTTTTCAATCCTCAAGTCCAAACTTACATAGCAATGTCTCTATGTAACTTTTCTGACACAAGGCAATACCACCATCACACTGCTTGAACTGTATACCCAAATAATGATGCAACAGCCCCAAATCTTTCATCTTGAAAGTAGCATTCAAATCAGCCTTAAATTCAGCAATATGTCTCTCATTTGGTCTAGTGATCAGCAAATCATCAACATAAAGAACCACAATGAGAAGTACATCACCCTCACGCTTTACATACAATGTGCTTTCTGTTGGATTGTTACGAAAGCCTTGTTTGACCAAATGAGTGTCAGCTTTCTCATACCAAGCACGAGGAGATTGCTTCAACCCATACAAAGCCTTGTTACATTTCCACACTTTGTCCTCTTGTCCTTTTATGACAAAACCGCGAGGCTGCGTTACATAAACTTCCTCAAATATGTCACCATTCAAGAAAGCAGTAACAATGTCTGATTGATGTACTTCCCAACCAAAATGAGCTGCCAATGCACATAGAAAACGCACAGTAGTCATACGACAAGTGGGAACAAAAGTCTCTTCATAATCTATGCCTTTTTGCTGTGCATAACCCTTTGCAACAAGTCGGGACTTATGGCGATCGATCTCACCATCCGGCTTGAGTTTCAACTTGTAAACCCACTTCGTACCAATAACCTTTTTGCCAGGAGGCAAATCACATAAAGTCCATGTGTCATTTTCTATAAGTGCATCATATTCTGATTGCATGGCAGCCATCCAATTTTCTGAATTCTGTGCTTCATCAAAAGATAGAGGCTCCTCAACATCATGTAAACTAGACACAGCCAAAGCATAACAATCTGATGCATAAGATGCATGGCGAGAGCCTGAACGAGTACGACTAGACAAAGGTGCATCCAATTTACTGTTACGCAAAGTGTGCACCAGCCATTTTGGCATACCTCTAGCCTGCTCATTTTCAGCCCTTTCCTCATCAAGTACATCATGTACATCTGCATCAGTAATAGGCTGATCTAGAAAATTTTCAAAAACCCCCATAGGTTGTACATTCTCATTGGAACTTACATTCGTATTTCCACCACTGAAAAGAGGCAACAAAGTGTCATAAATGTCCTGTGAGCTTACATTACTGTCTCTGGTACATGACAACAAGGGCTGAACAGAATCTTCCACAAACACTACATCCCGAGAAACCAGAATACGTTTTGTTTGCGGATGATACAACCTGTAACCTTTGCTTTCAGCACTATAACCAACAAAAATACATTTGACAGCCTTATCATCCAATTTTCTGTGCTGCACTTGTGGCACCAAAGCATATGCCAAACAGCCAAAAACACGCATGTGCGCAATAGAAGGTTTTCTATCATGCCATGCTTCATATGGAGTAATAGACTGCAAAGCTTTCGTAGGACACCTGTTAAGTACATAAGTGGCACACATGATGGCCTCAAGCCAAAAAGAATGCGGTAAAGCTTGACTTTTGACCATACATCGTGCCATTTCCGTCAGTGACCTGTTTTTCCTCTCAGTAACACCATTTTGTTGAGGTGTATAAGGCACTGTACATTGGTGTTTTATCCCACGACTAGCTAGAAATGCATTAAATTCATGAGACATATACTCCCCCCCTCGATCGGAACGGAGGGTGCCCATAGTACATTTCAAGACATTTTCAGCCATAGCCAGAAATTGTTTGAAGCACATAAAAACTTCGGACTTCACTTTAAGCGGAAATACCCATGCATGCGTGGAGTAATCATCAATGAAAGTCACGAAGTACAGGTAATTGCCCAAGGACGGAGTTTGCATGGGCCCACAAACATCACTATGCACAAGCTGCAACTTGCATATGGCCCTAACTGAACCATCCTTTGGAAATTTAGAACGTTGCATCTTACCCAAAATACAGCCTTCACAAACATGTTTGACAGGTGCTTCAAGAGGCGGCAAAGAAGCAACCATATCAGATTTCTGCAAACGTAGCAAACTGGCAAAATTCAGATGACCAAAACGTGCATGCCAAAGTTTTGCATCTGAAATAGCCCTTGAATCTGCAACAGCATTTGCAAAATTTTGTCCACACTTGTCATACAAAGTGAGCTTATACAGCCCACGGCACAAAAGCCCAGATGCAACAATTTCATCACCAAAACTGAGATCATGAACTGTACATTTGTCATCCACAAATTTGACTACAAGTCCAAGTCTAGCAAGTGCGGATAAAGATAAGAGATTCTTCTTGATCCCAGGTACATAAAGTGCATCAACAAGTGTGAAAGAACTTCCATTAGCAGCAGTAAGCACAATCTTTCCAACTCCCTGAACTGGATAAGAGGCGTTGTTGGCACAAGTGACTGAATTCCCATGAGGGACAGACTCAAGAGAGGTAAACAATTCACAATGTGAGGTAATGTGCTTTGTAGCACCACTGTCGAAATACCACACATGTGAATCTGCAGCAACTGACAAGCATGCATCATGGACAACAGGATTGTAAGTGCACTCTATGCTAAAAGCCCATTCTGCATCAACATCAGCATTACAATTTCCTTTCACAGAAGACTCAACAATGGCTGCATTTGTAGTGGAACCAGCATTTGCAGTGGAACCACCCTCTTTCTTCTTAGCCTCTTTGGCCTTCAACTTAGGACACGACTTGATCAAGTGATCATTGGCTTTACAATAATGGCAACGCATCTTCTTTTTGCCCTTATCATCAGAATTGCCAGACAAAGTGCTGCCAGCAGAAGCATTATGAACAGAATTTTTGCCACTAGCAGCAGAACCATAAGAAGTGGCTGCATTGCTGTTACCACCCTTTCTTTGAGAAGCAATAAAAGCCTGTTCAACTGCACGCTGTCTAGTCCTGTTTTTTCTAGACAGTGACTCTTGCAACAACAATGTGCATAATGCATCAAACTTGACAACTTCTGGATTTCCTTGGGTCATAAGTCTCCAAGTACTAGCAAAAGTCTGATAAGAATCTAGTAAAGCATCAAGAATAGTCTGCACAAGGGAACTGTCTGAAATAACTTCACCTGCAAAAATAAGTTGCTCATTGATATCCTTGACACTAGCAAGGAAAGTGTCCATATCATCTCCCTCATGCATAATCTTCGACTCCAGCTCTTTACGCAGCAAAGCAATTTTAGCCTCATTGCGGCTTGCATAAAGACCTGCTAAAATATCCCAAGCCTGTTTTGCTGATTTTGCTGAACGGATGTGAGGAACAATGGTGCCCTTCACAGAAAACGCAATCAATGCATGAGCCTGCGCATCCTTAACATCCCAACGAGCTTGTTCTGCCGTAGGCAAAACAACTCTAACAGCTGCAATCCTTGTAGCAAGACCTGCAACATCCTCAACATCGCCTACATCCTCAGAACCAGGACGTACATCAATGCCCTGCACGATGTTCCAGACACCCTTTGACACAAGAACATGTTGCATCATATAAGCCCACATAGGGTAGTTGTCCCCATCCAACCTGTCCTCAGCAGCAAACATCTTGAACACATCTGTGTTGTTGTTGTCAGCCATGGTAAATGCTGCACCTGATGTGAAAACTGCCCGAAAATAGGAGAAACGGAGTGGGAACAACCTGTGCTATATAGCACAAACCGTAGAAGACTATAAGGCACCTGTAATGCAAGAAACGGCATTGACAGAAATTTTGCACAAAATGACAAAATAGCATGTGCAGTACTGCCTGTAGTGGAAACGCAGGCCGAAATGAGTCCAAATCAGTCGACCTACGAACGCTCGCCAAAGCTCACTGTAATCGGAGAAAGTGAGCAGGCGTGTGCTGGAGCAGCTGGCGACTAAGCCCGGGAGGACGTGACCTGCTCTGATACCAATTGTTGGAAATAGGGTTGCAGAGAAACGCACACAGCTTGGAGAAGAGGAAGAAAGCTCAAGGCACACAATAGAGAGTGTGTTACTTAGTGTGCAATGGAAAGATAGATAGCCCTAGAGTGATGGGCGTATATACAATGCACGGGGGAAAAAACCTCCTAAAGAGGGAAAAAATGCCCCAACGGTCCTAGTGTGTTCACACACATCACTACCACATGTATATGGTAACATAGACGCCGCCCAATAATTCCCAAAAAACTTACATTGATATCCCAAAGTATTGCGTAGTACCTCACTAGATCAAGTGAATTACTTGTGCACCAATATATAGCAACATGCCAATACTCCGACATCATCATATACAAACACATCCAATCCTGCTCATACAAGATAAACTTGTAAAACCAATAATCAACAATCATACTGAATCTTCTTGAAAATAAATTCAGCTTCAAGAGCATCTTCATCTTTGCAAATTCTGATATCTGCATCAAAAATTCAGAATTCTGATATTGCATCCAAAATATTGTATCCATCTGAAAATCTGCAATATCTGCTTCATAAAAACTTTGCAAATAGACAAAACTCTTCCAACATTGAGTTAGGATTGTCTCCAAATCTGAAATAAAGTCCTTCTCTTCAAAATCAAGAATTTTTAGGTAAATCAGAGATAGAAAAACTCCTTCCATAGGAATCAATCATTCCATTCAGAAAACTCTGTAATTTTGTCATGAAAAACATCCAAAATATCATATCCCTTTGATTTCCATGCGACTTTTGCAAAGTCAAGGAAAAAATTGTTTTTGCCTGATCATCAATCTGCAAAATCTATTTTAAACAATATGAAATATGGATCATTGAGTCATCAGCCTCAACATTGTGCATCTACAAAATATGATTGGCAACTTCTGCATTGAGAACATCAGTAACATGTACTTCAAACATAGAAATCTGATCTTGAAAAACTCCACAAGTTTGAATATTTGCAACTTTTGACTTTGGGAACAAGCTCAAATAGCTGAGATACATCTCCATAATCAACTTTAGCCACCAATTTGCAGCAAATAACACTTCCAACAAACCAAATTTCACTTCATGATGACCTGGAATTGGTTCAAGATGAAAAAACCTCTTTGCAACCATCAAGCAATGCGTCGTCAACATCTGCAACATCTTAGATTAACACTGATACTTTGCTTCAAAATCTGAGTTAGGCTCCAAAAACCAACTTTCTTGAATTTGCAAATTCAGAAAACAACCAATCTGATCTTCTTTTGCTTTAATCTGAATTGATTCAGAGCAATAAAACATAGTAGTAGCATCATCCTCACACAAATTTGGCAAACCTATAATAGTTTGCTCAAGTTCCTCCCCAAAAACATCATAAAAATCTGAGTTTGTCTCTGAAATCAAACAAATCTGTTTTTGCATTCCAAGAAATCTTGGAGTTTGCTGCATCACATCAGAATTCGAATCAAGTACTTGCGACATTGTTTTTAGACCAAAAAATTCCACTCCACCTATCAGAAAATCTCTATGTTGGTCCATAGGATCACTTCCATAGTACGTCTCAGGCTTCAAAATTGGATCAAAAACTTGCTCAGAATCAACAACAAACATATCAGCATCAATGCCATCTCCCTTACTTAAAACATGAAGTCTTCCACATTTAGGGTGACTGCCCTGATCTGATTTTGGACACTCAGATTGACTCCCCTGATCTGATTTTTGGTGATGTTCAGTCCTATCTTGGTGAGTGGAAGTATGCATTGATGTTGTGTTTCCATCTTTCAATAGGTCAAGAAAAATTGCAAAAATAATGGTTTTTGCAACATCAGAGTATTCTCTAGAAGGACTTGGAATTGAAATCTGATATGGTTTACAAGCTGAATTTTCAAATCTGAGACTATCTGATGCAAAAACATTGCTTCTACACATGTTTTTAACATCATGGTTGTTATTTGGATGTATGTGGTGAAGAATTTGCCCATTTGGTGGAATTTATGATGTCGGATTAGGGGTATCTATGGGTCCTTGGTGGCTCCTTTGGCTCACACCTCCCACTTGTACTACCTTTCCCTGACATGTTGACACGCCCATTGGGTATTCCCACTCATCATCCTCATCCTCTCTCAACTCAAAAACCTCCCCAAAAACATCCCTCAATTTCTGACATGCTTCTCGCAAACAACTCACTTTCTTCCTACTTGCACATGACTTACGTCTTTCCCCTTTATGATCAGCAAGCCACTCATATGCACTCTCCAACTCATACTCTAGGTCATCTAGCTTGTCTAATGCCCTCTCCATCTCTTCAAAGCATGATGCTTTATGCAAAATTTTTACAGCTTTGCGAATCTTTCTACACAATCTGACCATGCACCATTTTTTGCAATTCTCTCCCTTTGAGCACTCATCAACCACATACGGACAAGCATCCACCTCATGCAGCCTACTCATGCAAACCTCACATTTATTCTTCTTCTTTTTACCCATTTCCAAAAATAAAAAATCAGATAACAAGTTAGCCCTCATATTCAGTGCACCACACTGAACTGAGACTACATGTAATCCTGAAGTGGAGAGCATAGGATACAATACCTAGATCCACTCCCATCTTGACACATAGTTGCTTCATCATGCTATACAACTTCTAAAATTAGAAATTCAGGTAAACTTTGTGCAAAATTTGAAATAACTCTTACTTGAAACACTCCAAACTTCTCAAGGATTCTTGCACTGCGCAAGTTGTCTGAAATAAATCCCAGCTACAGTTCTGATTCAGCAGCACAAATAGAGTTGAATTTAGTAACTTCACATTTTGATTCAACAACGTCACGTTGAATATGCACGTTCAGATTCAGCAAATGGGATCCTCTATCTTGCAGCCCTTCATGAGACAACCCCTATTGCCTCTCTCACTTGGTACTTTGCTTCATCTATTTGCGCTTCCAAGAAACCACATTGTCCACCATTTGCTCTACAGTCGTAATCGCTCATGTTGCTCATGGCCCAAAATGTCAACACGCCACAGCACTAGACCCACTCTCAAGCCTCCATTAGAGTGAATGGTACGATTTAGGGACAGTCCCCCGATTCTCTGAACTACTGAAAATCTCAATCTACAGATGAATGTTGGGGATGGATGATGCCCCCCGAGGCAACATCAAATGGTCTCTCTGACATGCAGCATCTCCCAATGGAACACACAACCCAACTCATGCAATGCCAGCACAGTAATACATCAGGCACAACAACGAAATAGGCTCTGCAGAGAAATAGGTTCAGCATAGAAACAGACGCAGTAGAGAGATATACTCAGCAGGATCGCCAAATGTGTTGGGGTTCGACAACACATGAAGAAAAACAAGCTAAACAGTCCTCATAAGGCTTAATACAAGAATCAGACTCAGCAGAATAACACAGAGACAAGATCAGACAGAGCAAAGAGGAGAGATTAGGGCAAATTCAGAACTCGTATTCATCTTCAAGAAAGACTTACAGCTCGAGAGATCATCTCTCCAAGTCCTCCTCTAAGCCCATGAATTATCCAACACGAAACAGGTGTAACTGCCCAAAAGAAGTTCTTGGCCAAATATCTGACTAAGCAGAAATCCGACTCAGTATAAATCCGACTTCAGATAATATCAGACTCAACAGTATCTGATTCAGCAGTAATCCAGAATCTGACGCAGCAACATCTAACTGACCAGAATCCGACTGACCAACATCTGACTGACCAGAATCCGACTGACTAGCAAAACATATATGACTGACCACTACATTGTCATATTGATGTGCTTGTCAACACACACACACACACACACACACACACACACACACACACACACACACACACACACACACACACACACACACACACCCACACACACACACACACACACACACACACACACACACACACATCGCTTTCTTTGCTTCTCTCATTGGCATTAGACTGGAGTGAAAGAGAGCAAGAGAGAGATAGAGACTCTCTTAGATTTGCAACGGCAAGACTTAAACAAAATCACATACATTACAAGATTTTGAGCTTCAACATTGGCTTGAGAAGAAAGAGAGAGAATCGAAATCTCTACTCCATCAACTTCTTTGATTTTGACATCGACCTCGGTGGTGCCTTGAGTCCATTTTCTATATTTATAGAGTTTTTGATATAGCAAGAGTGTGTGTGTGTGTGTGTGTGTGTGTGTGTGTGTGTGTGTGTGTGTGTGTGTGTGTGTGTGTGTGAGAGAGAGAGAGAGAGAGAGAGAGAGAGAGAGAGGCTTGGCCCACTTTCAGCATAGACTCCTTCTTTAGAACCATCTTGGCCTTGACCTTTTTTTCCCCACCACTGACATGGAAATTTTCTCCTCAGCATCCAAAATCTTACACTCTACATTTGAAATGCTTGTTTGGTGAGTACATCGGCTTTGGTGTTGTGGATCAGTATCAGCTCTTGCGCCCATCGATTTCAATTTGGTTTTGAGCATCACCTCTTTTGGCACTTTTGTCTTGCAATTGAAGAAAACATTAGCTTTAGATCTACACTAGCATATAGGTTTCTCATAGGATAATAGTAGGCTTATAAGGGCGCACATAGCATGCTGACCACACATCACTTTGTAGTTCACAAGTGTTCCTAGACTCTCTATATTTTTTAGAGAGAATATAGCTTGCCATATGCGTCTTCGATTGTTGAAAAAACTTTGGGTTCTCATTGAGAGATCATAGATCTTGATTTCCTCCAAATTATCAGCCATTTTTGACATAAATATTACAAGTTTTCTAGATACAAGTACAATTCGTTCACAAGCACTTTTTGTAGTGCTTTTGGCTGTCGTTTCACTATGAAATGTTATGCATTGACACATGCATCTTTTCTTAGCATTTAGAGTGCCATCGATCTCTTTTGAGAGAAGATAATCATGTAGGGATTTGGTCTACTACTTTGCATAATTTTTTGACACCTCTTTGTGCACGTTCTTACTCATATATGTTGACTTACAAACATTGACCATTGTATACCATGTGGAGCCATTTTTTATTTATTTTTGTAGTTTCCTAGCCGTTACTGATATCAAACTGGAAGAGCCTTTTCTGAGCCTGTGGCTATGTCTTGTGTGTATGCTTATCCTTTTGAGGGCCCTACATGAGGTTTTTTTGAGCTGGAGTATTGTCAAATGTTGAGATACCTTCGATGATAGTGGTTGTTGAACTTCCCCATTATGGTATCCTTGCTATAGATCATGTATCTTATGTGATACTTTTCTTGATGCTATGTATGGAAGTTGTTAGTAGTGATAGTTGATTATTTATACCTAGTTATACTCTCTTGAGTTAGTTTTATGCTTTTTATGCATCATTTGGTCAAATTTTCACTCTGCACACAAAGGAGACTCTACCCAAATTTTCCTACAAGTCTAGCTATGAGTTTTATGACACTTTGAGCATCATTTTGGCTTGAGATTTTTCTCTTGTTACAAAGGAGGTTTTGTTAATTTTTCTCTATGTTTTCTTTCAATAGCCTTTGGCATTTTTCCCATAGTGCTCAATCTTGTAGATATGGCATCCCTATCTGAGAATAACATTTACAAAATTAGAAAGTTTGATGGCACACATTTTTCTAGGTGGAAAGAGAAAATCCAAGATGTGTTAATCCAAAAGGACCAATTAGAGCCAATCACTGAGTGCTAAGAAGGTGATGGCTATATAGATGTGCAATGGAAGAAGTCCATTATATATCTACACTTCATAGAGTCTATGTATTTCAACACAGTGGGTAAAGCTACTTTTAAAGCTCGAATGAGATGAGCTATGCGCAATACATATGAGAGCACAAGCAAGAGTAACAAGGTGTACTTGATGAAGAATCTCTTTGAGCTTTGTATGAAAGAAGGTGGCATAGTTTTTGAGCACTTAATTGTGTTCAATGTAATTTTTCATCAATTGATTTCGCAATGACTTGATTTTAACAACAAAGTATGGTCCATATTTTGATTGTGCTCTTTACTCTCTTCATGGGACATATTTTTCATAGCAATCAACAACTCTGCACTTGAGGGAGAAGTGGCCTATGATGTTGTAGTTTTCAGTCTACTCAGTGAAGAGATATGCAAAAATCTATGGAGCCTAAAAGGCATATATTCCCAATGGAAAAAGTCAGAGAGGTCCCACTCATAACCGTGCCAAATCAAAGATTGCGGGAATTCTTGTACCAAGTTCATAGATTCCCTTCGCAATGCTGAATGCTATCATTGCCACAAGAAAGGACATTTATAAAAAGATTGTTGTGCATGGCAAAGAGACAAGAAAATTTCCCAAGATAGCAAGAAGTCTGATATTGAAGACAAGGGTAAAGCTAAAATTGATGAGCTCAATGTGCTAGAGTCTCCTAAGATTGCATATGTTCTTGAGGTCCAAAATATCTCAAATATTTTAGTTTTTACAATGGATCTTAGCCCAGATTCCCTTATTGCACAATATGCTAGCTTTGACTAGAAATGGGTCATAGATTATGGAGCCAATCTCCATTTGACACCTCATAGAGAATGGTTCTCTATGTAGAACATATATGTGGTAAAGTGAGGGTCAATAATGCATACAAGCTTGAAATGCATGGTGTTTGGATCCATCAAGTTAGTATGCATAATGGCACTGAATTCATAGTCAAAAATATTGGACATGCTCCCAAGTTAGTGAAGAGTTTGATATGTGCTCGTCAACTTTACGACTTGGGCTACACAACCATATTTGGAAATGCCTCAAGGTTTATCAAGAAGGGAAATCTTGTGATTTTTAGGGTTCAAAGCATGGAACCCTTTACTCTATGTTTGTTGTATGTCTAAAAGAGGATTGTATATCCATAAAAGAGCTACCATTTACTAAGTTGTGGCATAGCCCGCTAGGCTATGGCAAAACTGAATCAAAACACTACCTCATTCTGGTTATTTTCCTGTTTTAAGTTATTTTGATTTTTGCATGTGTGAGCATTGTATCTATGATAAACAAACCAGAAACACCTCATCACCATTGAATAAGAAGTGTTTGTAGCCGTTAGTACATGTCCATAGTGACATTTGCGGTTATATATTGACCAAATCTCTACGACATGCTAGCTATTTTTTGACTCTCATAGACATCTCTACGAAATCTATAACATGAACATGGGAGGGCAAACATTTCCTTGTGTTGGATGTGTGTGTGGAAACCCCGAACAAGTCTACACCAATCTCCAAAATATCATCATCACCCCGTTCTTCTCTTAATGCCTATCTAACCCTTGTCATATGCAATCTACATTTTGTATTCGTAGCTCATTATCAAAACTTCATTGTCTTCATTTGACATTGGATGAAAGTGCCTCTCTTAATCTCAAATCAATCGCTGCCTAGTGTCCATTCTCCTTATCAAATACTATAAACATGCCACTCCCCCAATCCTACTTAGCTCCCATGACAAGTAGCCATAGTCTCCCCAAAATGATAGGATATCCGTTATCACAAGCTTCTTCACCATAAAATTCGACGAGGCACTCAATTCCATAACCTTCACCTTCACATCTTGAGCTATGCAAAAGCATAATTCCTTAGCATGATTTTTTGTCCTCATGCACACATTTATCCTAGCAACCACCTTAATATCCGCATCTCTCATAGAAAACTCCATCATGATGCATACACGAGCTTCACCATCAATGTAGGCATGAGCTTCCATCTTCTTCTCAATGAGGGCATAAATAAGAGGAAGTACATCAATGGGATTTCCAACACTCAATGCCATGTTTTGCACTATATGCACTACTTCTTTGCCTTGTGGAAGCCTCGTACTAAGACTAGTGGACCATTGTCTCCTCAATCTAGAATGCAAAAATTTGACACAAAATGATGTTTGCTCTTTGGTCTTTGAGATCACTCACCAGATTGTATTCTCAATGACTGTGCCCCAATTGGAAATCCGCTCGATTGATCCTGTGATGTCTTCATCTCTTGTTGTTCTTTGCCTTCTCCCTGCTTGTATTTACCTTTATTTCTCCTTTTGGGTGTGAGTTTCTCACTCCATCTGTGTTTCTCTTTCTCCACAAGAACTCTTATCTACCAACATGTTCACATCATCCTTCTTGTCAAACCCAATAATGTTAATATAGGGAACTTTCTCAATACTTGGAGAGAGAAGAGCCGCCATATTATTAATTGGTTGCTCTCTAAGTCCATTAGGTTGCCCTTTCCCTCTTCCTTTGCCAAAAAATAGATGTGTACCTCCTCTTTTCCTTGATGGATGCAAAACATCACAAGCATAGTGCCCCTCTTCCCCACAAAAGCACTGACCCAACAAAAACTTAGCTCTACTTCCTCCACCTCTTGTTTCCCTTTTCCCATGACACTAAGTTGCAAATCCTACATTCTCTTTGAACAGTATGCACCCATTTTGTGGAAAAGCTTCCATACCTTGATTTATTTGGCTATTTGAGCTTCACCATGCAAATCATGTGGCTGGTAGTGGCCATCATCTCATAGCCTAGTGCACCTTTCTCAATCTTTTTCTTAATTTATAGCTCTTCACTCAAGTAACTACCACAACCCCATTGTAATTCTCTTGGATCTCAAAGTTCACCTTTTCTTGCACTTTGGGGTCCAAGCATGCCATGAATTTATCCAGTTTAAAATACTCACTATTGGCTAATTGCACAGCTGCCGCTAATTCTATCCAACACTCTTCTGTCAAGAAATATATTGAAATCTTTACTTATGTCTTGTTTGAGGGGCTTTAACTTCACATCCATATCCACCAAAGAGACCTATTTGCAAAAATCATGTAGAAATTGCACTTGCAAAGCCGGCCATGCCTTCCTACGTTTACCTTCCAAAGCTTCAAACGACATGTTAGCTTTGCCTCACATCACCAAGGGTATAGTCTACATTTTAATTCCATTGTTCTATATATGCAAAGATAACATGTAGAGCTCAAATTTTACTATCCACTCATCTAGATTTATTGCATGTGAAAGTTGGCCTATAATTTCATGCTGCCATCTTTATCATCTTTGAAACTCGTTTTTACTTTGATCAAGGAGCAATTAGATGACACTCCTCAATGGGGGCACAAGGACATGGGAGGAGGGAATAACGTAATACACCTAGAAGTAAATAACATACCTCTCTATAGCTCAATGCACACACAACACCCCTAACCCCTCAAAATTCAACACACCAATGTCAAAACCTCAAATCCTAGTAGTATTGCATGCAAAACAATAACCATACTGACTCTACACACCCTTTTGACACACGTGCTCTCTCTCTCTCTCTCTCTCTCTCTCTCTCTCTCTCTCTCTCTCTCTCTCTCTCTCTCTCTCTCTCTCAACAACACACACACACACACACTCACTCAGTGTGCACACACACACACACACACACACGTGCACACACACACACACACACACACACACACACACACACACACACACACACACACACACACACACATGTCACAATGGGAATAGAAGGGGGTACACTCTAGAAACTTAAGGAAAGTTCCTCAGCCCAGCATGCTCTGCTTTCCTCTCTTTCATTATTCTAGAAGGAAAGTTCCTGAGCCCAGCATGCTCTCCTTTCCTCTCTTTCATTTCCTCAGCCCAACATGCTCTCCTTTCCTCTCTTTCATTATTCTAGAATAATGAAAGAGAGGAAAGGAGAGCATGCTGGGCTCAGGAACTTTCCTCAAGTTTCTAGAGTGTGTACCCAATCTGTGTGCTCTTACCCATCTTATGGCTGGCTTGCAGCTGATCCTATAAGCATACCACAATTTTTTGGTACAACTCTTTCATTGAGAGAGGTAATAGAAAAACACAAAACACATCCTGACCCACCTACCTTGCAGGGGTCATGACTGTACAAGGATGGCTTGAATATGGCACTTTTCCTGTGAATTAAGTCCTAGTTGTAGGTTTGTTGTAGTGGTGTTGTGCGGTGACAGCATCCAAAAATCATGTGAAACAATCGAGAAATTATCTCCTTGATAGAGTTTTTGGTGTTATAGGAGACACATAATCTATAGGGTAGCATGCCTTGCATGAAAAATTGTAAACCCTTGGCTACAGTGAGACGGGCTCCAACATAAAAGCCAAAATCATGAGTGCCTTGCACAGTCGGTACTGGTAGGGATGCTGTGAGGTGTGACTGGCAAAGCTCTTTGCTTTGCATAGGTGACAATCCTTTCCAACAAAAATTCATAAGCATGAAAAATCAAGCAAATCTTAACATAGTCTAACCTGGCTTCCGATTGTAAGCAGATGTCTTGAACTTGTGAAGGAGAAACTTGCTCAAATCCGACTCATAGCCAATTCAAATGAGCGAAAGAGAGTTGTCACGTGTATCATATACACTCTCATATGGCATTCATGCCCGTTTGGTATGTAATGAAATATCATGCAAGCATAGTGTCAAATCCTTTCCAAGTTGGTATGCTCATGGCATATGCTCATAGCATATGCCAAACGTGGGAAGTCTCAATACAAAATTCTTCACTTATGGAAGCCGTGTTTCACATAAGTATGTTGATGCTCATAGTGGTTGTTAACATACAAATATCATGATAAAAGCGAATCGACCTTGTTGAACACTTTCAGCTAAATGGCCATGTGGAGATTGCTTAAAGAAAGAAATCATTATGTGTTATATCTTGAATGAATATGCTATACTAGGCAAGGTATTGTATCATATACAGCTAACCTTCAAATAATCTCTAAAGAGCATGTAAGAAATTTATTGACTACTTAGCCACAAAATCCATCAAAAGACCTAAGAATCCAGTACACCTGGGGACAATGTTTCCGTTGATGTTGTCCCATACAATTGAAACATAATTTTTGTAGTTTGGCTTTCTGAAAGTCTACTATGGAAAGTCTCCTCTTTTCCACCTTGGTGGAGACTGATTTGACAACTCTCACATGTGTAGATATGGTAGCCCATGGGATGCACGAGATGACTAGCTCTGTAAGGTGATCCACCTGTGTAGCAAGCAATTGGATACGAACCGCCAATTTGCAAGACCATTCTTCAAATATTTTAAATTCACGTCGTGTAACGTACTCGTTTTCATCGATGAGATTGCTAGTATCCTCCAAAACTTCAAGCACACTTTGAGGAGGGGGAGTAGATGCGGTTGAAGGAAGTTCGAAATAAAAAAGATGATTCTCGAAAAGTCCTGTATCCAAAAAATCAAACGTGGAATCAATTTTTGCTTGCTGTGGTGCTAGCAAATAAAGGGAAGAACACATGGATATCAAAAATCTTGTAGCCGTATGATGTATCGACATCCGCAATAACTAGCCTTGTTGATTAGGTTCGTAACCGTAATTAAAAATTAGTCGTAGCCGTATGATGTATCGGTGTCTGCAATAACTAGCCTTGCTAATTAGGTTTGTAATTGTAATTAAAAGGTATAAAGTTGCCTTCAAAGTCAAGGCGTGCTTGCTCAAATCCATTGGATCCGTAGTTGTTTCGCTAGCAGGTCTTTATAATCGGGATGTGTTCCAACAGGCTTCTCATAGAACCCTTGCCAAGTAGCAATGTTTGAAGCTTTTGAAAAGGAAGGAAAAATTTTGCACTACTATAAATCGTCTTGTCAACGATGTGCTTTGCCAAAACCTTTGTGAAAGCTCGCCGACAATGTACTTTGCCTAAACCCTTGTGAAAACTTTTCGTACTCGTCGAGGATACAGGGTGGAAAGCCGTGGGCACCTGCCCTAGTTTAAAAAGTGTCTTGCCCTAAGGCCAAAGGCCTTTAGGCAACTGTGTATGAAAATAAAGGAGTTCCCAGTCGACCATGGCGCAAAGAGCAACGCGAGAGAGAAAACGGTCACCCACGGGCTGTGTGGTGCTCGCCTTGCAACACGCCAGGGTTGAGTTGTACTCCCCTCGGCCTCGCGATCTTGTTGCATTCCTCTGCACCCGCTTTGGTGAGGGTCGAGCTTTTTCCCCTCCTCGACTCAAGGGCGCCTGCACATGGGTTAGCCTTCTTCGTCTTTGACCCTGTTCTCTGCTAAGCGGCCATGCGCGCCTCCAACTTCTTGCAAAACTCCCCCTTAGGTTGCATGAGCATGCATAAACTAGAGGTCCATGACCTGCTTTGCCTAGAATAGACTGGAGCTCTGATACCAGTGAAAGGAACCTGGTGGGACTACCTAGGAATGAACCTCCCATTAAATAGCCCCTTGGGCCTCATTCCCTATGCACACATGCAGCCGGCCCCTTGTGCCTGGTCCTTGACCATCGGGCATTGCCCTTGGCATGACATTCAGTGAAAGGCCCCTAGTGGGACTGCCTAGGAATGAACCTCCCAACCTCCCATTAAATAGCCCCTTCAGCCTCATTCCCTATCCACACTTGCAGCCGGCCCCTTGGGCCTGTTCCTTGACCACCAGGAATTGCCCTTGGCATAACATTACTCCCCCCTTGGAGAAGCGTTTTCGTCCTCGAAAACAAGAGTGATGATGCACTAATGCTTTCCATAGGGACATCTTGCAGGGATGCAACTGTTTGCTTGACCAGAATAGGGTTTAGTAGGATGTTCAATAAAACCAAGAGTAGCACCTTGATTTTCCATATTGTTGTCGTGTTGCAACCGTCTTGGTGTAACCGTCGCATAGATAATATAGCGTGTAAACTCCATGTAGAACTCGCTTAGTAGCTAAATGAGTAATCACAACTAAGATGTACCAAAAGAGTACCTCTTTTCATTTTCATTGAAATTAACTTGCTGACGTAACTTATCGGCCAAGTTTAAGTCCTTGACTTGTTCTCAAATTTCATTAGTAAACAACCCCACCATAGTTAGTGTTCACGGTTGAGAATCTGACTTATACATGAAAAGACTAAGCCTAGTTGCTAACATGCTTTAACTTATGGTAAGCAAACTCCAAGTAGAGCAATAAGTGCTTATTAATTGGATTTCTTGGTGCTAATAAACGCACTTTGCACATCTTTTAGCACAAGATTACATTTTGTAATCTTCATATCTCCTTGGATAACTAACAATACTGAGGTGTGTTTCCCCATGGTTTACAGATAGGCATCCTAGATGACTAGTAAATGGGGATCACAATATCGTACAATATTGCTGAGGAATCAACAATGTCCTGAATAACCATTGTAGTTAATTTGAAAAATTCACAACCACCCAAACCGAGCCATGACCTCTATTGGTGATTGGTAGACCCAAAGTAATCTCATACAGATACTGCACATAGAGTACAAAATGCTTCATAAGAAACAACTTGATGAATATTCATGTCGTTCCAAATCAGCCTTTGGTAAACACTAGGGCCCATAACACCTAGTGTGTATGTATTTAGCAAGAAACAGATCCGAACCTGTTTATCCATAATCATCCTTGCCAATACTTATGGAAAATATGGTGCTCCTACCACACATTAAAAAGGAATGTAAATAGTTCTAAAAAGAAACAAAATACTTTTAGCTGCAATCATTTGCCTGCCGTGCTGAAACATTTGAACCATAATAGAAGGTGAAATAGTAATCACTTTTAGGTACAAACAATGAAACCTTTTCATTAACAACTCATAACCTTGCTATATGCATAAACAACCATCTGTAATGTTGTTTAGCTGCACTTGTATCTTAACAAGTCATTCTAAGTATTCGACAATTTCTGGCCACCAAAATTGCTCCTAATACATCGTGCTAAAATTTTTCTAGAAAGCAAATTTTGACGCAAATCCCAGTACAGAGGTTGAACGTGAGTGCACTTGAAATGGGAGTTTCTCCCTGTTGCTGTGCGACCCTAGCGAGCCCAACTCTGACGCTTTCGACATAGTCAACTGTCTCCTTCTCCTCCCGCTAAGCGCGCCTGTCCACATGCCTATGATTCCCTCGTTGTGGTTTTGCCCCCCCCCCCCCCCCCCCGCCTAGCAAGAGCTTTTTCACACGCAGTGTGCCTTGACCCTGTCCTCTTGCTTATCCTCTTTGCACACCACGGCTTGCACTCACATGCAAGACCATGCATGTTCTGCTGCTGAAAACGAGGGAGAGAGAAAACTGTGAAGCGAGAGAGAGGCCATGCCTCATTCTGAATTCTAGAGAGAGAGATCTAAAGAGAGAGAGTCCTCCCCCTCCTCCATAGCTCTCCCCTCCCCTGTCTGATACCAGTGAAAGGCCACTGGTGGGACTTCCTAGGAATGAGCCTCCCAACCTCCCATTAAATAGCCCCTTGGGCCTCATTCCCTATCCACACTTGTAGCCGGCCCCTTGGGCCTGGTCCTTGACCACCAGGCATTGCTCTTGGCATGACAAAGAAGTAGATTGTTTTGACTACCTCCCCTACCTTGCGGTAGTACATTATGTGTACAAAAATGGTTACCTAACTAGGGTGCCAATGCATTAATTGAATCTCATTTTGCTCCTTGAAGGCATAATTCGTGGCCAAATCAACAACTGAGACAACAACATCATCCAGAACCAAAGTACGGCTAAAAGCACACTTTGGTGGTACAAAAAGGACTATCCTTGACAACACCTTTGACAAATATTTGAGTTACAGTTTCTACAAGTCACATGCAAAACTACCTATCATAATATATATGAGTGGATAGAACTTCAAAAGAAGAATCTAAAAACACAAGGTCCGAGAAGTTTGACCTAAACTATGAACTATTTTACCGATCCCCACTTTTTAATTGGTAGAAATGAAATAGGTTCTTTTTTTGTACCACCAAACCATGCTTTTACCCATACACAATCCTTAAATTTTTGTTCTTGCCATCGAGCTACATAGTTATGAGTGATGAAGAGCTTCAACTTGGTCTTCAAGAGTTGCAAAAACACTCAGCATTGCATTTCTTTGTGCAAAAGATCTTTTCCTTTTTTAATGTTTCCATGATTGTCTTTCGCTTCTACATATGAAAATACTTTCACAGTAGTACTCTTACCTAGCTTTGTTGTCTCCAAGCAGCATAATTCTAACCTCTTGACCCCGCATATCTTACAGTCTCCCATCAGGCATTCTCTTCTATGGAAAACTGCATCTAATGGCTTTGAACAAAGAATTGACTCCCATGTTTTGTGACACCTTTAAATGTGTGATGTGAAACCATACAATCCTTGCTTATGTTCGCACCTATGGCACAAATACTTCATGGATAGTCGCAACCCCAATCATGCAACCTAAAGGCACGAGAGTGCATGCTATTCATTGAGTCCTTTAAAAAAGACATTTGCATACGGTATTTGCAACAACATGTGTATCTATCCTTCAGCCGCTTGCAAAAGAATGGCTTCAACATCTCAAACATTCACATGCCAATCTTGCAATCCGGATATTTTTCTTTGAATCTATGATAGAGCTCAATCTGTAATATGCCGATTTGATCAATATCTTTACTTAGGACAATAAATCCAAACAGGAATATACACATTTCTATCTAGGACATCCGACATGTTCATGAAAACAAATCGGAGTATCAAATAGCACATTCAACATCCTAACATGCATGTAATAGGGTGTGTTGACTACAATATATAGTGTTTTCATTAGCATAATAAGTATGCTAGCTAGCATACTCAATGTGCCAACAAGCACATGTAAATAGCATAGCATGCACGTATGCTAACTAGCATGGACAATGTTCTTATCAGCATACCCAAGATGCTAACTAGCATACTAGCTATGCTAACAAGGCCAAAGCATGTATTGGTGGTACCAAAAAGGGGTGTCTTGGACACTCCTTTGGTAGCACTTTACAAGCCCCATTTTCATGTGTTACATGTAAGATAAACTAGCATGGTATATATCAATGGATATATATTTTCATGTAGAATCTAAAAGCATAAAGTCTGACAAGTTTTGAATTGTTTTGCAAAAAATTTACCGATCCCCACTTTTTTCAAAGGGTACCACCAAAAGGTGCAAAAAGTGGTATCGCCAATACATGCTTTTACCCAACAAGCATAATCAATATGTTGTTTATCATATGAGGCATGCTAAACTACATAGAATGTGTGCTAAGTAGAATGGAAAGTATGCTAGCTAGCATGGACTAGATTCTGACCAACATACCCTCAATGCTAACAAGAATAATAGGTGTGCTGATTAGCATACCAGTTATGCAATTGATCATCCTCAACATTGTAATTAGCATACTAGGTATGCTAACAAGCATACCCATTATGCTAGTTAGCATACTAGAAAAGGTAGCTAGCATACTCATTACACCAAACAACATACTCAGCATACTACTTTACATACTAGAAACGCTAACTAGCATAAACATTGTGTTAAACAGTATATACAAATGTTAGTGAGCACACTAGGTATGTTCACTATCATAAATGGTATTAATTAGCATACATATTGTGTTAACTAGCATACTTTGTATACTAGATAGGTTACGAGGCATGCTAACTAGCATAAAGGGTGTTAATTAGCATGCATATTGTGTTAAATAGTATAAGCAGCATGCTAGTGATCATACTAGGTTTGCTAACAAGCATAAAGGGTGTTAATTAGCATACATATTGCGTTAACTAGCACACTAGGAGTTTACTAGGCATGCTAACTAGCATACTAATGCTATCTACCATAAACCTTGTGTTAAACAGCATTCTCAAAATCCTAGTGAGCATACTAGGTATGTTAACTAGCATAAAGGGTGTTCATTAGCATACATGTTGTGTTAACCAACATACTTTGTAAGATTACTAGCATGCTAACTAGCATACTCATTATGCTAAACATCACACCCAGCATACAAGGAATGCTAATTAGCATAGACCTTGTGTCAAACAACATACTCAAAATGCTACCGAGCATGCTAGGTATGTTAACTAGCATAAAGGGTGTTCATTAGCATACATGTTGTGTTAACCAACATACTTTGTAAGATTACTAGCATGCTAACTAGCATACTCATTATGATAAACATCACACCTAGCATACAAGGAATGCTAACTAGCATAGACCTTGTGTCAAACAACATACTCAGAATGCTAGTGAGCATACTAGGTATGTTAACTCGCATAAAGTTTTAACTAGTATACTCTATATGCTAGGTAGATTACTAGGCATGCTAAGTAGAATACTCATTATGTTGAAGAGCATATCCAACATACTAGGAATGCTAACTAGTATAAATGTTGTGTTTAATAACATACTCAGCATGCTTAAGAGTATACTAGGTGTGCTAAATAGCATAACATATTGTGTTAACCACCATACTTTGTATGCTAGGTAGATTACTAGGAAATCTAACTAGCATACTCATGCCATACTACCTATTGTACCTAGCATGTTAACAAGAATTTTGAGTGTTATGTATAGTGTGGTTACTAGTATCAATCTGCAGATGAGTATGCTATTGATCATCATATACAAGTTACTATACACTAGAGATGCAATACATAGAGTGCATAAGTTACAACATAAGTATTTGATCAATCACCTAAGGTTTGTCTAAGAGGTTCACAGAGTGTTTTATGTAGCTTTTCCTTATCACTCTCTTTCAACAAACATCTTCCTTTTTGGGTGAAACACAAGTCTCCTCTCTCCAAAATGTGTAGAACAATTCCTTAATTTCATGTGTAATAGGGCTATGAAGGTGTTGCTTGTGACATGCATCCAATGAAACATGCATGTAACAGGGTGTGTTGACATTACATTACTTATTTGAAATCACTTAATTGAGTAGCTATCAACAGTTGATGCTCTAATTCCAAACATGCATTAGGGAAAATTTGGACTCTCATAGGGGCCCTAGTAGGAGGTTTGACTTTGCCTCTCTTGTCCAAAGTGGGCAACCCAGTGAAGTACATAAACGCTTTGTCAAAACCCTATCAACCAACATATCATTGGAAAGATCTTAGAAAGTAGGTTCTAAATCCCCAAACTCCGACAAATTTGAAGTTGATTTACAGAAGTTATGGCATGGCCTCCCCACTGAAGTTGAAATGTGGGGAGAGATTCCATTTATAAGACGTAGTTGTCACATCAAAAATTGGAATCTTATAGACTATAAGTAATATCATGGCATGCTATATATCAATGGATAGATCTCGATGAGTACATTCTAAATTTTCAAAGGGTCCAACAAGTTTTGATTTCATTTGTAAAAATTTTACCGTGCGCCCGTTTTGGACTAGAGGAATAAATTCAAAGTCCTTATAGGGCCCATTTGAGAGTCCAAAATTTCCCTAATGCCAGCTCCAAACATGCAATGATATGACCAACTAAACGAGTGGGTTACCTAAAATATTTTCTTACCATCATATTACAACGCACCTCCATTTCCAACTTTGGAGCTAGCGACAATAATATTGTATGTTGGTTCTCCATTTCTTTGCCAAAGCGAGGAAGAGAGCTCAGCTTTGACAACTCAACTTCGAGGCAGGATGCTCTACGCAAGGGACGAACACGAGAGAGAGAGAGAGAGAGAGAGAGAGAGAGAGAGAGAGAGAGAGAGAGAGAGAGAGGGGGGGGGGGGGGGGGGACTCAACAAACCGTTTGTTTCTTTGAGAGAGAGAGTTTTCGATGCTCTACGACAGAGAGAGAGAGAGGGAGTCTTCGCTGGACACACACACACACACACACACACACACACACACACACACACACACACACACACACACACACACAAAGTCCAGTACCCCACGTCGTCTTGAGTAACTAAAAACCATGCCACACGGCAAAAGGGAGAGAATGAATAATATTTTTTATGGAAATTTTAAATTCAAACTGTGCTTGCTCTTTGGTTTTCAATATATGCTAACAAGCACAAGCCTAGTTAGCATTTTTCAAGACAGCATTTTCAGTGACACATTAACATGCTTATACCTTGGAACGCTTTCATATGTTGTTTGTGGGACCTAGAAGAATGGTTAATTCTTGGAAATCAATAGCTTTGTTAGCTACCTCCACATCCAAGTTGCATTCAAGTCCTCAACAGAATCCCTAAATGGTGTTTCACAAAGGAAGATCTCATGGTCAATCCCCATTACAAAATCACTCCACCATTAATGTGAAATCTCTTAGGTTAGAACTAGAGATTCTCTTGGAGAATAAACCAACATACAAGTGTATGAAAGACATTAGGGCACAAATCAAAGAAGTATTGCTCTAGCTTCAGAGTGCCATGAAGATATTGGACCATAAAGTTCAAATGCTACCGGAGAACAATGTTGCTTCTAGCAAAGGGACTAGAACTAGAATGAGTTTGGGAGAGTAGGAAAGAAATCTCAAATGTCTTTTCCACATTGTCAGAATCACTAGAAAAATGATGCAATAGGAAAATCAAGTGGTAATGAATTTCTTAGAGTTTATTCCATATTCACCTACATTGCCCTATGCTCTTCCAACTAAGGACTCTGAACTACCCATGTTTTTTCCTACATTATATTCATCATACCTGAGCCAGCAAATCAACAAAGCTAAATCAAAAATATCGAAGAGCTCAAAGAGTGGTATGAAGAAACCACCACATAATGGAATACATGGAAACAAGTCCCGACTGATGCCCTAAAGACATATTTAGTCCCTTGTCTGCTTCAATCAATTCAAAACTTTCAGATTAGGATGGGCCAATGGAAGAATCAAATCCGATGGTTAATTAAAATAACCAATCAACTCCTGTACCTCACTGTAGAAGCATCAAAGATACCAAAAAAGGAGCTGGCCAACAAGGCTTTCTCATAACTATAGTTTAGAGAGATGGTCGAGGTTCTCTTTGAATCCCAGGTCAAGTGTAATCAACCCTTACCTCAAGGGTGGATTAAAACTACCTCAAATTGTCATTAGTTGCCAAAGCTCGCTTAACCAAAGGGAAAAGAGTTCTATAAGACCCTGAGACAAAGACATGGAATGCATTAACGCCTTATGAAGCTGAAATGATGACAGTTAGAAAAGACCAGCTAGAGCAAGAGGCACTCTACTACCTGATTAGAAGGAGAACAAGGGTCCTAGGCCAAGCGCTTTAGAATCATACAAGGTATTATATAAACCTCCAAAGAAGAAGGCACCAAACAAGAAGTGTTGTGTTTGCTGGGTTGACACTAGTTGACTACTCACTGGCAAATTTTGGTATACATCAAAATCTAAGAAAGGGAAGAAGGATTGTAAATGGTTGGAACGGCTACCAGACTCAGGCGCCTAGGCTAGTAATTACCAAAACCAATTATATGAGTAAGTGGCACAGAAAGCAGTCACCCAAAGAGCTAAAAATAGGGCCCATACTTCATTTGTAGGGACGGAGTACTGAATCCCTGATTTTGCAATCCTGAGCCTAGTCTTAAGAGCCATTCATACTTTGTAAGTCTCATTAAGTTAAAGGCTTACTTGTCTCACTAACTACATTTGTACACAATTGTATGATCTGAATAATACAGCTTTAGTTTCACTTCTTAGTTTCAATGTCAATCTCTTTTCAATTCTAGTCTTATCTTTCACTGGTTATGTGGTCTAATATGAAGTCTTATGTTTGGTCTGAACTAACTTTAACCACCAACCTGAAATAGTTTTTTGAAAGTGTCATTCCATAGTTGCACGACAAGCAAATCTGATTAGATTCTCTTCTCTTTTTTTCTCAAAATGTGTAACACATACTCTCTCTCTCTCTCTCTCTCTCTCTCTCTCTCTCTCTCTCTCTCTCTCTCTCTAAATGTGTAGCATATGCTACCTTTAAAAAAATGCATTAGTCAAGAACATTTCTCTCCTCCCTTGCAGTCCTCTCCCCACACACGACGTCTCTGGAAGTTTCACTACTGCCTCGTCTCTTACCCCTCTAAATCTCCTCCTCCCGTAGGCGCCCCCCCCCCCCCCCCCCCCCGAAAACCAAACACAACACCTTCCTCCAGTGCTAGCCCCTAGCACTGGAGGAAGGTGTTGTAATTCTAAATTCTCTTCTTCTTCTTCTTCTTCTCTCTCTCTCTCTCTCTCTCTCTCTCTCTCTCTCTCTCTCTCTCTCTCTCTCTCTCTCTCTCTCTCTCTCTCTCTATGAATATCATGCAGAAAGGCCTTCCTCCAAATGGACTTCCGTGCAGTAACGTCTCAAAAGAGAAAGAGAGGTGCCACAACGTATAAAAGAGAGAAGTCGACTGTGCATGCTTTTCTCTTTCAATGGAATCTTCCAAGATTTCATTCAAAGAGTGCATTCTAGAAATCGTACACACATAGTCACTCAAATCATATTTGCAAAATAACGTGAAGATTTACTGAAGCCTAGGCTAGTTGTTAATGAACATCGAGGCACGATGAAGCACTGTGGATGTGGATGCACGTCGTGATACTGAAGGGGCTTGTGGGGGGCCGATAGGAGAGTTTGCCGGAATGGCAGGGGGCACAGCCATCGCGATCGACCTGGCAGTGATTGGGTGAGTGAGGGCCACGTTGGCTGCATGCCATCCGGCTAGCGGGCTTCTTTTGTGTGTCAAAAAGAAGAAAAGACAAGTAGAAGAAATGATCGATCACTTATTTCCTGTGTATATGTGCAGGCCTATATTATATCAGGAGGCGGGGTGACCCTGGCAAGGGTGCCGGGGACGGCCTTTGCGAGCTGTTGGACATTCCACAAGGACGTGTGGCTGTTTGTGGCGGCGCGGGTGTGCTGGCCGGCGCCTTTCTGTACAGGCTCCTGCGCAAGGGTCATTCCATCACAAAGCTTAATAAGTACTAGAGAGCCACCGACGCCATCCTTCGCTCCTCTTCTTCCTACCCCTCCCTCACCGCCGCCGGTCACCGTTTCCGCCAGTTCAGTCTCCACCGCAACCCATTCGCCGCTCTCTTCCTCTTGACGATTTTGTACAATGGATGCCCCTTTTTTGTCCTCCCCAATTCTAGTACTGCAAGCTTTATCCAAAAAGCTCTCCTCGCCTTTTGCATCTCTCTCTGTCTCTCTAGACTCAGTACTCGGAGCCTCTGCGTGTCTTCTTTACTTTGTATGATACAAGGATCAATCTCGTTTCTTTTGTATATATATGGCTGGCTGCTGCATGCTCCTGCAGGGCAGTGCCTTGCCAGCTTTGTATTGATCAATCTACTGCAGCGCCAACCAGTCAGCCGTCCAGATCCATAGCCTGTGCCTCACAATGGGCCCCGAAAACTCCAAGTACGATATCATAACCCCCCTGACCGACACCAAATGTCTGAAAGACCCCTTGCTGCCCATCACCATTAAAGCTCAGGATGACGAGGCCGGTATTAGCGCACGGACCGCTGAGATCATCGAGCTGCTGAGAAAGGTGGAACCCTATCTGCTCAAACCAACCTTTGATCTTGCCGATCTACCATCTGAAAAAGAATAACATGCTAATGCTTCCCTTCTGATGTTTTTCCCTCTTTTTTTTAATTTTACTCGCAGTTTGCAGGCGAGACCATGGCCAGCTTCCTTGTGGTCTTCACAGTTTGCGCCGTCAGCGTCAACTTCTACGGCGGCGGCGCCGCCACGTCATTGGCCACTTCCTTGCTGGGCGGACTGGCCGTCATGGTGTCCATCTTCTCCATTGGCCACGTCTCAGGCTCCCACATCAACCCCACCGTCACCGTCGCTCAAACTGCCATTAATCACTTCCCACTACGTCTGGTATACATAAAACGCATGCTAGTGCATGGCATATAATCAATAAATATACCCCAGCTTGATTAAACCACTCCTCCAACTAATTATCGCACACTCCTTACTGAAATTATACACCTTCACTAGCTTTAAAAGCCCATTTCCATTATAATTCTCATGGTTCAAGACATGCTGACCCATAAAATTTGGGGCTATATTGTCAGTCATTAATTCATCAATCAAACAACTTCCTAACCCCAACATACTATAGGTAAATTTATATTTTATGCATATTCATCATGTTTATGCCCTAACTCATGTAGACTAAGATGTTTTGTGGGCAATTATGTGATTATCAACAAGCTTAAGGGCAATTTCTGCATGACATGCATCCAAGGTCTATTGACTAAGCAACAATGCATTCTTCACTATTGTGGAGTTATGTTACTAATTAACTACTTTTTTTCATATATGACACCAATTTCTCCTTTGGGATATTTCAAGATATTCCATGATATCATTGATTAGTCAACGTGCACTCATTTATAGGAGGGCCTCAAAGAAGCTTCGACAATTAGCAACACTTTATGCCATTGATCAAGCTATCTAGTCTTTTACCTTATGAGAAGGCATTTTGGCAAATGACTAGTGCAATTTGGTGATTCACTCTTTTAATTTAGAGTACTAATTATATTCTCTATGCTTGTCACTCGTACATATTACTTACCCTCCTATCTAGTTGCACCTTCTACATGGATGTAGCTTGCTAAATCCTAATATCCAAGTAATAAGATGTATGATCTCAATTAAAATTATCGAATCCTATATTCTAAATTCTTAGTTCAGCTCTATATCCCTAGATATGGAATTGAAAATGTTCATAAACATAAGTATCGCTTCTACTCACTTAGCAAAATCCTTCAAGCTGCAAGGGCAATGTCTCAAGTAGCATGGTTTCAAACATTATGACATGATTTCATTGTTTGACGCAGGCACCAATGTATGTGTCGGCTCATTTAGTGGGAGGAACACTTGCATCTCTGCTAGTGGAGTTCTTATGTGCTCCAGAAGAGGGGTTTTTGTTGGTGACACCCAAATCATCAGTTTTGCACTCATTTTGTGCTGAGATGCTTGGGGGCTTCATGCTCCTCTTCATTGCCTCATCAGTCTACACAGATTCACGAGCGGTAATGTTTCATTTATGACAACTTATATATAGAATATGGCTGAATTGGTAGCACCTAAGCACAAAGGAACATGCACCTGATGCAAATATAAATATTAAATTTGAACATTTGGTGCAAGATTTAGGTAATTAAGTTCATGAGGTGCAATGAAGTGGTTGATTAGGAGCATTGAAGCTTGATATGATGGTAAAGATCATAAATTTGAAGATGAGTTGGAGCTCCATTACACAATGAGCTCCATTTACTAGCAAGCAAGGACTTTCATGGCTACTCACTAAAATCCTTTCTGTAAAATAAAGAGAACAATAGACAGATATATTAATGACAAGAATTGAGGTCGTAGGGACCCATGTAACCAAGAAAAAAGTATAAAGTGATAGTACAATTATGTGAGTTGGAAAGAGGAACAAGTAAGACATGCTTCTTCGTATAAGTGGTTGGAAAAAAAAGATGCTAGTGTTGAAAATTTTGGAAATCTAGAGACCTCTAGTGGGTGGACGAAAAGGCAAGGGAACAATGGTAAGCCTTTAGAGTTAGGGATTGAGAAAGTAGAGAGGGCGAGGGTTGAGGAGTGAATGTAGGCTGGTTTGACTGCTTTGATGGGTGCATAATGGGCTCAATGCACCTAATTCTAAATATAGAGGAACATGGAGAGGAGAGGGGTCAGTTGTAGTCTTCAACTCCTAACTTTAATACAAGTTAAGAGCAAATTAGGTCTCCCCAATCTCGGAATATATGAATTGTTGTGAGAGAAGAGTTGAGTAAGATGCCAAACATCTAAATGCAAAATGACCTTAATGTGGATATGTGAATTGTTGTGAGAGAAGAGTTGACTACCTGTGCCAAATAATCTAAATGCCAAAGCATCTAAATGCAAAATGACCTTAGTGTGGATATATGAATTGTTGTGAGAGAAGAGTTGAGTAGGACGCCAAATCATCTAAAATAAAAAACTCACTTCAATTCAAACAAGTTTGAGTTGAAGGGTGACAGACCCTAAAAGATGAAAGACAGAAGGTCAAAAGTTGATACATTAGCTATACAAAATTGCATACAATTGGCTTTTCATTTTTATTTATTTCCTATAACTTCTTTAGACCTTAATTTTTAGGAATCTAGCATATTAATGATTTCTTTAAGAGTATAGGATTAGGTCTCCCTAATCTCAAAAAAAATAAAAATTCTTTCAAAACATATTAAGTGCATAAATGAAGGGTGAGTTTAGGAAATGAAAAGACAGATGAAGGTGAAAAGTCAAAAGAAAAATGAAGGTGGAAAATCAAAAGACCTTTTGTGCCCATATAAATAGGTGTTTTTCTTCTCTTTCATTTTTCCTTTAGCGTTTTCTTTGTTGATCGATCTCTCTCTCTCTCTCTCAATGTTGTATCCGTTCTTTTGAGTTAATATTGTTGCAAATCTATGTGCTTTGTCATTGCCTGTTGTTATATGCTATAAACTAACGCATCGTTTTTCAGAATCTTTGAATTAGGAATACCTTTTAATCTTTCTGAAGCCATTAGGAATACCTTTCAAATTTTTTTAAGCCATTAGGAGTAGTTGGGTTAATTCGTTTTAGTAGCAATTAGGGTAAGAGTGTCTGTTATTGAACATCAACATGAAAGAGAAAAAGAGAGGTTAGTGGGCATGATCAAGTATCATCAAAATGAACATGGGAGTAAAAACGAGAGATTAGTCTTTGTTATTTAACATTGAGGCTCCTGGCAAGATATTGATGAAGCATTGTGGATATGGATGCACGTCTTGATACTGAAGGGGCTTGTGGGTGGCAGATAGGGGAGTTTGCCGGAATGGCAGTGGGCACGGCGATCGCGATAGACTTGGCAGTGATTGGGTAAGTGGCGGCTGGGCTTTCTTTGACATATATATTGAAGGAATGATGGATCACTTATTTCCTGTGTATATGTGCAGTCCTATATCGGGCGGCGGGGTGAACCCGGCAAGGGCGCTGGGGCCTGCCTTTGCGAGTTGGACATTCGACAAGGACGTGTGGGTGTTTGTGGCGGGGCCCTGCTGTGGGGGTGTGCTTGGTGCCTCTCTGTATAGGCTGCTGCGCAAGGGCGATTCCATCACCAAGTTTAAGTACCAGAAATCCACCGACGCCATCCTTCGTTCCTCCTCCTCCTCCCCCTCTCTCAGCGCAGCCGGTGACCGCCTCCGCCAGCTCAGCCTCCGCCGAAACCACGCCGCCGCTCAGACGCCGCCCTCTTCCTCTTGACCATGCTGTATATATTGATTAGCCCTTTTTTGTCCTCTCCAGTTCGAGTGTGAGTTGTATCCAGCAAGCTGTCTCCAATAAAGTCGCATTTTGCATCTCTCCATCTCTCTCTCTCTCTCTCACTCTCTCTCACACACACACACACACAGAGGAAACTCTTTGTATCTATATTATCTTGTACACATTCGTTGGATGAACTCATGCATCTGCCTCTGAATGTGAGATGGCAAAGCAGTGTAGTCCTCTAGAATTCTAGTTTTCAAATAGGTCCAAGGCAGAGTATAACCATTGGAGCAACCGTCAAAAACCGCGTGTTTCTTGCTTCCCAAATAGTCACTAACATCCAAACCCTTAGGTGCACCATACAAATCTAAGGCCAATATCATCCACATCAATTAAACCAAAGATCAACTAAAATTTAGAGACCTTTTAACCTTCCAGTGCAGCATACACATACATTTAGTGTCTTACACCATGATCTGACATACACACAATTCATGAAAATGTGCCTTTTGGATTCCACCCTCTTGCAATTAGTACATAATCCATTCATTACATTTTTTGGGGACAATAGTTTCCCTATTGGCAAAGCTCCCATAAGAACTCTCCATAGAAAGAGTTTACGCTTGTACGCACATCAGTAACCCCACACCTGTTGGAGTCGTTGTAGCCACCATTTGCAACTCTTGGAGAGTCCCCACATCCAAATACATTTCACATGGATTTCATTTGGATTAGGTTGAAGCATCTTGTAAAAAAATTTGGTAGGAAAATTCCACCAGTGCACAGAGTGAAGAGGCATCTTCTAGTCTTTGAACCTCTGAGAAGAATCCAAATTGGAAGGCATTGGCAGACTGAACACATAAGCACCGAGTAGGACCCATGGAATTCTAAATCCATGTCCCAATTTGAATCTGTACCTGGCAACCTGAAAAGCCATAAACTAGCTATTAGAGTCCAATATTTGATTAATTGAGCAGACTGCCCTCTTAAATAGGGTCAAGACCTTCTTTCCTAATAGCATCACAAGACATTCTTTAAACACAAAGCTCCAAAAACAAGATTCAATGCCTAGAGAGTTTCATCTGTACCTATATAGACAGGCCACATTAGATCATTACAAACAGTTTTCCATGATTGAACAAGTGCATTCCCTGTCATACCACAGAGTTTGATTGGTGCAGAAGTGAACAATTTATCCCATGTATGCATGTCCCATGTGCCATGGAAGTACACGATCGATTTCTTTATCAACCACCACAGCAACTTAGACCAGCAAGTATCAGACTTCACCCCGTGTTTAATTAAGGTTTCTCTTCTCACTTGCATGTGATTCTTAAGGTTTATCACCCCTAGAACTCCCATGCAGTGCACAAAATGAGACAAATGTTCCCAGGCAATCTAAGCCTTACTAGTAGATCCCCATAGGAATTTAAGGAACAGAGATTTGAATTTCGCTGATGCAGAATCAGGCCAGTCCAAAAGTGGCAAAAAGTACAATAAATAAGGAATCAAAATAGACTGCAATATTTTGACACGTACATAAAAGAGCCATTCATCACCGTGCCACGATGCAGTTTTCCTACGTACTGATCTATCTTCCTCCCATGCATACAACTACTTACAAGTTACATTTATCCCTATTGGATAGCCCAAGTGCATGAACATTGTTCCTCTTGGAATTCTTTTCCTAGTCCGTACCAGGTTGTCAAAGTTGTTAGATGAGATATCAATGAGGTGAGATTTAGCCAAATTTAACTATAACCCAACAACCAGTGAATACAAATTCAAGTAATTTAGACATTTACCAATGTTCAGATTGTCATCCTGTAAGAAAGTAATTGTGTCATCAGCAAAACCCACCTTTGAAATTACCAATTCTAGGCTGAGCACTTAAAAAGAAAAACAAAGGTGTGTAGCCACAACAAACAACAAAGGACCCAGAGGGCACACATTTTTTAGTACCATTGAAAGGACTCCGTATGAGGTACATTTGGTAGGCCTTTTGAAACTTTGTTGAAAAAGCCTGGTGTGACGCTAATGTTAGTAGCCAACCTTATGGTGAGGTTGTTAAGAGTATTAAGTTTCAACTTAGCAAGGCTCAAGAATCTCATTCTAGGCAGGCTAATAAGCATCATCACGAGGTCTCATTTAAGAAAGGTGATTGGGTGTATCTTTGTACTATGAAGCAACCGCTTAAACAAGTGATTAAGTGATGTTGCAAGATGTCTTATTGTAATTATGGTGCGTTTTTAATTTCTAAAGTGGCAATGAAGTGGCATTTATGTGAGTTATGGACTATGTGCAATGTTGTTTAAATTTCTTGGCTTACATTGTTTCAAGGTTTCCTCCAAAGGAGATTTCCAATATAGAACAGCTAGAGATTGTGGATGATGCAAATCCCATAGGCATAGTCAAAGGCCTTAGCAAAGTCCATCTGAACTAGCACCATTTTTTTATTAGTCTTTTGGCAAGCCTCAACTCCCAGCATCACTGTCAGTATATTATCTGGTATAGATCTACCCTCAATAAATCCAGATTGAGTGACATGAATGCCTTTCTTTAAAATTAATGGGGAGCTTCTCACTGCAATGGCTTTAGCCATCAGTTTATATAGAATACCCATCATGGTGATGGGTATTCTGTATACCCATCATGGTGATGGGTCTCTAGTCAGATAATGAGGCAGGAAATGTCTTCTTCAATGATCCCTTGTTACAAAGTAGGGTCCATGCATTGAGTGAGCTAGATCTTATCAATAGTTGCCACAACCAGTGGGATCAGTGAGCTTCAATACGTTCTCATAAGTTCCTTTTTCAGACCACATATACCATGGGTCTTATCATTACCGAACTTCTTCAATGCCCATAGTAATTTTTTCCATCAAAGGGGATTTCCAATCTTCTGGCATTACATTCCTCAATGCATGGATCCACCACTGAGAACAAGATATCCATAGACTGCTGCCTCTTAGGAGAAAAATCCTCCTTCTTATTGAGAATGTTTTGGTAAAACTGATGGCATTCCTCCATTATTCTTGCATGAGTCAGTGATAACACTCCCATCTTGTTTTACTACCCGATGTAGATTCTGTCTATCATTTTTAGCCTTACGCTTGGCAAAAAACACCTTGGAGAAGCATTTTATGTCTTTAAGCTCATGTTGCCTGCACAAGAATCTAGCTCCAACTACCTACTCAACTTCAAAGTCTCTAAGCACTTTTCTGGCCTGAAGCAGCCCTGCAATATCCTCATCCTTCAAAGTGTCTACATTCTTGTCCACTACTATGTTTATCAACTCTGAAGCATACATAAATTAGCTCCTTGTCTGTTGAGCCATATTCTTGCCTACAGATCTTCATTGTTGCATCTCTGAAGAGAAAGAAATACAAGTCAAAACCGATTTATCCAGGCCATATCTAGACATAGCCAAAGCCAATTAATGTTTCATGCACAGAACTCTGAAAATTTTGTTTTTCTAACAGCAAGTTATTAATCATGAGCGGCTCGCATGACCACAAGATTTTAAAGCATTAACAACAGTTGCATCAGATAAACTTAGTACCAAAGGAAAATGACCTGACAAAGGCATTTGGATATCAACAAACAAGTGAGCAGAGGGAGGAAGCCAGTCTGAGCCCAAAAAACAAATTTTGTCTAATCTAGACCAAGAGGTTGTGTGGGATTGGGAATGGTAAGTGAACCTAGGATTTCTTGCATGAGTTGACAACCAGAAATCAGTCCACTTGACTGAGGTTAGTGCATCCCATTCAACACTTTCCATTCCGGTTATAATGGTGCCAATAGAGATACTAACATTTCTGTTGCATATCATGTTAAAATCATCCCCTACCAATCCATCAGATAGGTCAACAGACTGCAGCCAATCCCACAAATTGTGACGATGCATGGGATTATTATCAGCATATATATTAGCAATGATCTTCAAACTCCAAGGGGTGGAGATAAGAAAGATCGAACATCAACCTGACGAACTGAACACCGATATAATTACGTCCATTGACATTTTATCATGCAACTCTACTTCAGGCGGAAAGGCTTATGGGACATTGTAGATGGCTCAGAGCCACATCCTATGAGGGATCCCAACAGCAGGTACACTCACATTCAGGATGATGAGCATCAAAAATCATGTGTTGATTTGGATGTGAGCAATGAGAATGGCAATGTTAGCCATTGCTAAATATCTTATAGAGGAATGTTCTCCTACCATACAGACTTTGAAGACTGCTAATGATATGTGGTTCAAGCTCGTCAAAATGTTTGATCAAGATTCTACAATGCGAGTGGTCACACTTCTTGTACAGCTATTTGCCATCAAGTTTTCAATTGGAAGTTCTATGCAATCTTTCTTATAAAGGCTAATGTAGTATCCATAATCAACTATTAGCTATGAAAATTGCAGTGATCAATACTCAATTAGCTGATTTGATACTCACAAAATTGCATGAGGGGTACGGAACGGTCTCTAGGACATTTTGGTTATAGAAATCACAAAGGAAACATTGGAAATTGATGATCTTAACTCTTTTCTCATTGAGGAGGAAGACATGCTGATAACTCAAAGCAAAATTCAAATTTCTAACAAAGGTAGTGTCAAAATAATCACTACCTGATTCTCCTAAATGATTTTCTCATGTTAAATTGATCATTAATTAACTATATGGGGAAGTGCCAGGGGAGAAAAAGCTAGAATATTGGTTAAGCTAGTAGACCGGCCACAATAGGGATCCAAAGGAGGGGAAATAGGGATCCGAAGCGGGGGCCATCTGCAAAAGAGAAATGTGCAACAATGGGCTTAAAAGACCCTAAGGTTCAGCCCATTAAGACTTCCAAAATGCTAAGGTTCCAAAATTCAAAGGTTGTGTCCAAAGGTCAAAAGCCTAGGGAAATTGGATGCTTTGTGTGTGTCCCAAAAGTCTTTCTAAAGGCCTAAAAAGGAGGGGGCGAGCCCAAGAAGTAGGGTATGAGAGAGAAACACACACACACACACACACACACACACACACACAAGCTCCCTTTACACAAAGGGAATGAGGGACACATGTCATCTCCCTAGCCTAGATGCCCACAAGGTGTACTTAAATCCTATTGGATGGCCTTGGAGGTGGACCAATGAGAATTAGGCAAGAGTAAATCTAGTTTAATTAATTTAAAAACACTTAATAAAAGAACCAATTAGAATTAATCTCTCTAGAAGACTATTGGACAGTCTCCCAAGGGGTCCAATGAGCATTCAACAGCCCAATGGCTTGCCTGATTCCTATTGGCCAGGAGGCAAAGGGGTCCAATGAGAGTTTAGTTGCATTTAGTAATTACCTAAAGCTCTCAAAAAAGGGGAAAGGGGGACACATGTCAGAAGGCTATCACTTATGATGCTTAATTTCCATTGGTTGAGGCTAGGGAGGTCCAATAGGATGTGAACATGAGCAATTAGCAAGAGGGGTCGACCAAGAGAGAGAGAGAGGGGGCTGATTTTCTCAAGGCATTATTCACTTACACACTCACAAAATCCATGTGAAGCAAGAAGACTCTCTCTCTCCTTCTCAAGCTTTAATGAAAGCTTACCACCTACTCCAAGCTTGTGAGAAGGGAGGCCTACACCAACAACTCTTGGCTTTGTGATGCAAATCCAACCAAGAGCCAAGTTTCAATGCATGCTCATCTCCTCTACCATGCTAATTACTAAGCTAATCCATGCTAATATGAGTGATTATGTGAGGAGATGTACATATTTCTCGTAAGAATACTCCTTCCTCTCAATCTACTCTCATACCCCGCTAGCTCTCACCATCTTCGAATGTGTGTGAGGTCTTGGGTCTGAGACCGTGAGGAAATTGATGTTGTGTGTAATAAGTGTTGTGCTTAGTGCTTGAAGTTTCCATCTATGTAGCACTAGCTAGTATTGAAGGAACACAAAGAATTGTATTGTAAAATGTCTCTCTTGATGGGAGAAACCATAATACAAAGCCTTTTGGAGGGGGGACCGGCTCCATGAAAATCCGGTCCTCAACTATTGTCAATTGCTTAATTTTCTCTCTTTTGAAGTATTGTTCATGCTATCTAGCTAGGTGTTATACTTTTTGTTGCTCTCTCCACCCAAGCACTCTTGTTATTCTCATTAGGAATCTATTCTAATGAAATGCTCACTATGTTCATGCTATTTTCCAGGTAGTGAAGCACTTGTTGCTTCAAAATCTAGAAAGAAGAATAATAAACTATGTTATAACTATATGAAGCATGGTCATTTGTCTAAAGATTATAGATCCAAAGGCAAAGACAGAAGCTCTACAACGACAAAGGCAATGGCAAGAATAATGAGGGAAGCAATAGTAATAACTCAGGGAAAGACAATAAAGAGTTTTTTGGTGTGGTAGAGACTACACTGCCAAGGGTTCTAGCCTTCCAGTCAAGATAATGTTGCCACCACTAGCTTCAATCAGGAAGAGGCTTGTGAGTGGCAGTGAGCCTAGGGCAAAAGGAGGCTCCCTATAAATAATTTGGACCCATGTATTGGAGTTCAAGTTATCATTGTTTGAACCCCTGGGTTCAAAGTGTCAAAGTCTACAATGCTAAAGCATAGAGACCACGGGGAGAATGCATGAGAGAGAGAGAGAGAGAGAGAGAGAGAGAGAGAGAGAGAGAGAGAGAGAGAGAGAGAGAGAGAGAGAGAGAGAGAGAGAGAGAGAGAGAGAGAGAGAGATTCTCTTGAACCCACCAACCTTGCCAATGAATAATTGATGCATGATACGATGGAGGAAATGGGTTGCATTTATGCCCACCTAAGTAAATGGCCCTACCTAGACTTTGACAAATAATTGGAATAAATACCTAAAAGCCAAAATAAATACTGGGATCACTTGGGGCACTTCACTTGAGATGCCATAACTTTAACACCCTCCGTGTAGCTCATAGTGGACATAAATGTTGAGAGTAAGTCGATCAAGAAGCCAAAATAGATACCTAAAAGTGAAAATAAGTAATGGGATCACATTCAACAGCTCACTTGAGATGCCATAACTTTAACACTCTCTCCACAACTCATAGTGGACATAAATACTAAAACCAAGTTGATGAAGAAGCTACCATGGACAACCGAATACTTGAAGACTCTACTAGCGGTTATGCTACCCTCAACCTTTTACCTCAAAAAAATACCTTTTTGAGCATCATTTGCCTTTGGAAATTGAATTGTAGACCACACTATGTCCTCATTTGTGAATTGTGAATGCATCACGTCCAAATAATCCTAGATAATGAACTTTGAAACATACCATATCCATAATTAGGCCAACAATAATGTATTGATGAGCTCATCCATAGTGTTTTAGATATGTCTGATTGGCTCCTTGCCACATGCATGTGCCTTGAACTCTGACCCACAGGTTCAACTTGAACTCCAACACAAGGGTACAAATTATTTCACACCGAAGCTCGTAGGAACTTACCACACATAGAAGCCGATAGCGCGCACTCTTGGTATCTGTGCGTAGCTCTTGCCGTTGCTAACACAATGGTGGTGTCGCTTCTCCAATGGCGGCTCCGTAGCTCGCGTAGCATGTAGATAAGACTCTCTCTCTCTCACTCACTCTCTCTCAGACACAGTCACGGCGCTCAAAAACTCACTTTGATCAATAAAAACTGAATCTCCTTAGGTTACAAAAACTTTGGCTTATATACCTCAGCCTTGGAGGTGAGAACATCTCTAACTAATTACATCAGCAAGTGAAATTACTTCGAGATTACAAGCTGGAAACTCAATTGAGTCCCGTTACTTAATGAATGGCTCAATTCAAAATCAATGTCGGAAAGACATTTATTACAATCAATGGTTACAAAAATGATGAGTGTGAGCAAAAATGTGGGTGTGATCCTCTGCTGGCTCAACACTCTCTCTCTCTCTCTCTCTCTCTCTCTCTCTCTCTCTCTCTCTCTCTCTCTCTCAAGGGTAAGGAGGACACTTATCAAAATACTACCCATGTACTTGAATGCATGCGGGGAGAAGGGTCTAATGAGCTTGCAGCATGTGGAAGCTCATTACGAGCTCAATTGAGTCCCGTTACTTAATGAATGGCTCAATTCAAAATCAATGTCGGAAAGACATTTATTACAATCAATGGTTACAAAAATGATGAGTGTGAGCAAAAATGTGGGTGTGATTCTCTGCTGGCTCAACACTCTCTCTCTCTCTCTCTCTCTCTCTCTCTCTCTCTCTCTCTCTCTCTCTCTCTCTCTCTCTCTCTCTCTCTCTCTCTCTCTCAAGGGTAAGGAGGACACTTATCAAAATACTACCCATGTACTTGAATGCATGCGGGGAGAAGGGTCTAATGAGCTTGCCCATACACCAAACCGGTTGCTCATACAACCGGACGGCTCCCCTAGGATAAAAACGGTATCCTAACTTATGTAGAAACATCAAGACATGACACGAAGTAGAAACTCATCGTTCATGGGGGTAACTGACTTATCCATGGCTGGAAAGTCATCATTATTCATCAAAATATACAAAGGAGTCGGAGGTGTCTTGAGATAAGCTGTCTTAAGGATGATCAAACATATCTTTCCTAGTTCAATCCAGGCTAATCCAAACATTTCTTTCCTAATTTACAAACAAGTATACGTTGGTTTTCTGGAAGATGCCTTCTATTTTTAAGCCAATTTCACCTTTCCTAATTCCTTACTCTCTCTTTTATGTATGCAATGTTATTACTTAAAAAAGAACTTGAATTATTCAAAACTTAAATTATAACAAAGGCCCACCTGGAACTGATTTGGCATTTTTTGTAGCACCGGGGCCTGTACACTCTCATTAGTAGGCCTAATACTAGGCTCGGCTTTGTCGTCGTGTGACGTTCTAGTTCTTTTTGGAGTTCATCCTCATCGTCAGATATAGGATTTTCTCGGGTCCTTTTGGGTGTCATAACTTCTTATCCTTATAAAAAAGGACGTCTAATCATTAGGTAAATTATCCGAAAGCTAAACTTAACCTTTGTAATTCAATCGTAACTCAGTCAAGGTTAAATTTATAGTCTTAATTGGTAAATTCTTGACCTGGTAATTTCTTATTTGCTTATATAGATATGATAACTTTTTTTCAAAGCTTCCCTAAGGGTTTTCTAAGCTCTCCTAATTTTTTTACAATTTTTTGTATCTTTTTCCTAATTTTCTCATCGAATTTTAAGCTTGGAATCTGCTTTATTTTAGCTTAATATTTATTCTATTTATTTTCTCTTAAAGATTTCATTTTTGCAACTTTATATCACTGGTTTACATTTACTATAATTTTCTTAGAAACTTTTGACCGCAAAGTCTATTTATTTTAATTAATCTTTTGCTAAAATTAGAACTTTTGGTCAATTATAATTTTCTAAATTGACTAATTAACTATGGTATAATGATCAAAAGTAGATAATGATATTTTTGACATTTGATAATTATCTTTTAATTTTTCAACTTAATTATATAATCTCCATCTTTAATTTTTATCTAGAATTAGGCTAATTTGACTTAGATAAATAGATATATTAATTTTTTAACCTTAAGATAATTATCATGGCTTCTTTAGCATGTAATCTAACTTTGTTAAATAGCATGTAATCATCTAACATGACTGAGTAATTTCTCCCTTTAATTTTTAGCTAGTATTAGTATAATTTGACTTAGATAAATATCTATACTAATGTTCTAACTTTAAGATAATTATCACGGCTTCTTTATCATATAATCTAACTCTAATAAATAGAATGTAATCGTTTAACATGATTTAGTAATTTTTTCCTTTACTTTTCAGCTAGAATTAGTATAATTTGACTTAGATAAACATCTATATTAATTTTCTAACCTTAAGATAATTATCACAGCTTCTTTATAATGTAGATAAATATCTATACTAATTTTCTAACCTTAAAATAATTATCACGGATTTTTTATTATGTAATCTAACTCTAATAAATAGCATGTAATCGTCTAACACGATTTACTAGTTTCTTCCTTTAATGTTTAGTTAGAATTAGTATAATTTGACTTAGATAAATATCTACACTAATTTTTTAACCTTAAGATAACTATCACGAATTCGTTATCATGTAATCCAACTCTAATAAATAGCATATAGTTATCTAATATGATTTACTAATTTTTCACTTTAATTTTCAGCGAGAATTAGTATAATTTCACTTAAATAAATATATATATAAATTTTTAATCTTAAGATAATTATCATGGATTTTTTATGCTATTTTCTATTTGTGGTAATTACTATATAGTTATATAAACTAATTACGTAATTTTTCTTCTTAATTTATAGTGAAAATCGGACAATATTAGCTAAGATAATTAGCTAAACTGATTATTTGTACTTAACATAATTATCTTAACTTTCTAATGTTTTTTTCTATCTCTGGTAATTATTGTGTAATTATATAAACTAATTAGCTAATTTTTTTAAATTTGTAGTCAAAATCAGATAATTTTAGCCTAATTAATTAGCTAAACTAATTTTATGTACATGGCCTAATTTTTCCAACTTTCTAACAATGATTTGTAACTCTAATAATTATTGGATAATTATCTAAGTGAGGTAGCTAATTTTCTCCTTTAATTTATGCTTTAAAATAGATAATTTTAGCTTAATTAATTAGCTAAACTAATTTTTTGTGCATGGCCTATTTATCTTGGCTTCCTTAATAGTGATTTATATCTTTGATAATTATTGTATAATTATCTAAGTAATTTAGTTGATTTCCCCCTTTAATTTATGCTTAAAAATAGATGATTTTAGTCTAATTAATTAGCTAAACTAATTCTTTTGTACATCGCCTATTTATCTTGGCTTTCTAACAGTGATTTCTAGCTCTGATATTTACTATATAATTATCTAAGTGAGTTAGCTAATTTTTCCCTTCAATTTATGCTTAAAAACAGATACTTTTAGCATAATTAATTAGCTAAAATAATTTTTTGTGCATGACCTATTTATCCCAGCTTTCTAACAGTGATTTCTAGCTTTGATAATTACTTTATAATTATCTAAGTGAGTTAGCTAATTTTCATCTTAAAAATAGATAATTTTAACATAATTAATTAGCTAGACTAGTTTTATGTACATGGCCTAATTACCTTGGCTTCTTAACAAGGTTTTCTAGCTATGATAATTATGATTTAATTACCTAAGTGTGTTAACTACTTTTTTCTCCACTATATGATTAAAAATAATTAATTTTTGTCTAATTAATTAGGTAGATTACTCAAAAAATTAAAATCTAATATCTTTGGCTTCTACATAGCATAACCAAGCTCCAAAAAATATACTATAATTATTTAGGCTTAAAAACTATTTTTTCTTCATAAATTAATCATTTTCAACTTAATATGCAATAATTAATCAATTAGATTACTAATCAAGCTTAAGAAATTAGTGATCAGCAGCCTAATGATAGTTTAGAGAGTAGTTAAAAATAGAGAGTGCTTAATCTTTTTAATTAATAGTTTAATTAGAAAAATTAGTCAAAACTAAGTTATTTTCTTCATTAACTGAAATTAAATTAGTTACCTCGATTAATTACAAAGATTTTTTTCTCTCTAAGTAATTTTCGAGAGGTATTCTCTTATTCGCAAGAAAAATCTATCAGGACTCTGAGTCTGCCTTTAATTGTGGAGAGGGGGGACCTTTTTATAGATTTTTAGGGCCCATAGGCTGTGTTTGGCAGTTCCTTGCACTTCAAGGAAGCCCCCAACCTCCCCCTAGCACCATCTACTGCTTAATCTGGCATGGGCAAGTTCATCACTGCTCCACACGGCCCCCAAATGCTCCAAATCGACCCTGCTATTTTTCTGACCCATTACATGCTTAAGTTTGAAATATCTATAAATATCTGTAAATATCTAGAGGGTTTTATGATAAAAGTATTTTACAGCAACGATTACCAAGACGTTTCAATTTATTTAATTAATTTAATCAACACTATAAACTTCTAGTGGCCATAACTATGTCAGTTTTTATCAGAATTCAGTTTTGAAAATTTCTAACCATAGTAAAGTCTAGATTACGGTTCCAAAAATACCAATACTTGCCACGGTCGGACAATACTACATTTTTTTTTCAATAATCATATCAATTTGATTAAGCTTTATACAATCTTTAAGGTTTCAAAAACTAGAAACCTTATAGATGTTTTTCAAGATGCTACCTCACATAAGGTGAATCAAATAAGGAAGAGGTATATATACCTCATGGTTTTGTGAAGTTAGTGTTAGCTAGAAGTGAGTATGTATACGTGTGTGTATCTATTGATGTATGGACATATACTTTTGAAACTTTGATGTATGTATGTATATCTTATTGCAAGAGGAGGGATTAGCAATCATAGGCCTTATTAACTCCAATTGAAGCTATATTTTATTTACAGAGTTTCTATTTTTTACTGTGGTAGGTTGCCAAATCTGTTGTGAACGGTGTGTCATCACGAAGTAAGGGCCATGTCGGATGAACTTCCAACTTGCATATGGTCATGGAGATCATTGCCTTCAAGCCAAAAAAATTATACATGGAAGTAGGCTTTTGTCGCTTTGATTACGAACGAAGTTTTTTTGTGAGTGTTCCATTACTATGTCCCAGTGAGTTCTACTATCGTTCCACCCTTAATGGGACTATTAAACTCTTATTCTTGTATTTTAATGATAATGAAAGAATTGATTCATATGGAGTGAAAAACAATGCATGCAATAACTTTGTTCAAGTCCCCTTAGTCAAGTACAAGTCATTTGTGAGGAATATCACTTTTGGTTTAGACTGTGAGACATTGCTATCTTGTGGGTGATGAATTTTATGTGTTGTTTGAATTATGCATGCTTATGCAGATACCTCGCTTAACCATTCCAAGCTTCACAGGAATGAGTTTCTTTGGATTACAAATGCGCATAATTGTTCTCACAAATTACAGCTAGAATTTCAACTATGTTGTCTGCTATAAACACTGGCTTCATTGAAATTAACAAGCACTTCCATCTTAAGTATAAATCTTTCGCTCACACAGACAAACTATTATTGGTTGATCAATAGTGAGTTTGAATTCCTTATAAATTTACCTACACAAATATTCTCTATACATTCGTTTGATATCAATGAAGCCATTCCCCATGAAGGTGTCAATGGCTTGATCATAGTTATAAACGATGTTTTGAAAAGCATTTCATCTGAAGGGTACGTAGGTTTTAAACAATCCAAGAAACATAGTACACTCACAAAGAAATACAAAGATGTCCGTTGGTCTTTTGACTATTTTAAAAGATCGCACTACTAATATACTAAACACTATAGGCATGAATAAGCCATCCAATCTTTATCTTCTTATAAAACTTGTTTGGCATATTTACTCAGCTTACTCATTTAAATGCAATCAATTCTTGAATTATTCCCCATAGGAAAAGTATTTTAAATTTAACAACACACCCTTTCTTAGAAATCACTAAATAGAACAATTATTAGCATTGTTTACTTGAAATAACATTATAACAATTGAACTCTTCATATGAGCTTGGTGGCTTCACATATACCTTGTCGTGATACAAATAGAAATATTTGATTACCTTATTTCACCTTATGTGTACCTTAGGTATGTCACTTTTCTTCAAGGTGGAATGAGAATACATGATCATGAAATCATCTCAATCAATGAGCTAGACAATATTGTATTGATTATGACTGTCAAAAACATTAAACGTTCGTACAGTAATGCCATTGTATTGTAAACTCCTAAGTAACTTATGATAGAAGCTAATTTTGCAAATCCAAACTATAAATAATTAAAACATATGTTTGTCTTCATAGAATTTAGGTTGCATAAAACAAAATACCACGATCTATAAGTCCACCCCATACCATAATGAACATTCCCATGACTTCATATGAATAAATGATAATGTGAACATATGTTTGTTTTCATTAAATTTAAGTTGCATGTAATAAAACACCATGATCTATGAGTCCACCCCATACCACACTTTGTGCATAATCAACATTCCCATTATGTCATATGAACAAATGACAATTTTGGTTACCATTTCACCACCTTACTCCCATTATTTTAAAACCCTATCTTGTACTATTTCAAATACTTTAGTTTGCTACATGCGCACTCATCTATGCCTCACCCCCCTATCTTGTTTATTTCACAACACTTTCTTAGTACGAAAACATGATTCTTTGCTTAGTTCACAAATAAAAAGCATGTAATGTTTTTTTGCGTGGCATCTCTTTTTATTACTTTATGTTTTTTAAAATTGTGGGTTGTGCTATCAAAGCATGAGGTTTCTATTTGAATTGTCCTTCCACTCTTTTCCATTGTTTTAAAATTGTGGGTTATGCTATCGAAGCATGGGTTTGTATTTGAATTGTCCTTTCACTCTTTTCTATTTTTTAATGCAAACATCAATGAAAGGCAATGCCTTCATCTAGAGTAGACGACCTTGTTTGTAACTTTCTAAAAATCCTACAAACCCGTTAGCTTCCAAACCAATAAAATCAATACACATACTTAATGGACACTCTAGCAAGAATTAAAAAGCCAATACAAAGAAGAATGAATGAATATGGAAACTCTAAAACTCTAGAGATGAACATATGCCTATCTTGTATAGAGAGTAGAAAGTTTTGACTTTCCATTGTCAAGGGGCTTTTCATTTACTACAATCTTCCCCTTCACTTTTGCATTTTAGATGTTTCGAAAAGCTTCTCTATTTTGTTGAAGTGACGGAGACCTAATAGACCTTTCTGAAAAGGTAAGCATGGCTAAATCAATACATTGATACTCAGATTGCAGTCCTAAAGCAACACAATGCAAGGAGCATTAGTATTATAAATAGTTAGGATGAAAATCTCTCCTTTTCTCCTCAAAATATATGGCACAAACTTATCAAACATGCAATAAGGGAATAAGGAAATGCACAAGCTTTTCATGCTTCTTATCATACATGCAAGTGAAAGATACTTGCTACAACTATTAATAGAAAGTGGTAATTTTGCAACATAACTTCCAGGAATTCCTTGCTGGTCGTGAGATAGTCCAGTACATTTGGCTTCATAAGCATATGACCAACATATACCTATCACCACCATATAATCCCATCGAACCATCTTAAAAGCAAAAAAAGACAAAGACAATTGTAACTAATTGCATAACTAACAAGAAGGTTTTCAATGCACTCTTGGCCCAGATGCCATTGATAGGCTTTATGAAACATAATCTTTTATGTATGTATGATACTTTCACCGAACTTACACAATACATAAGCTACACAAGAGCCAAAGCAAATTGGAAGCATACCATATATCACAGTCCATGCGCATGCGACATGTTTTTTTCACAGACTTGAGCATTTAGTGCAAGAAATAAAACGTGAGATAATCAACAATATAGATAGCATCCTTAAAGAGTGATGCCAATCACAAGCTTGACGTAATTAAGGCATAGGTAACAGTAATAGTCACCTCTTGCATTGACAAATCAAACCCCAAGTTATTAAAACTTGTCTTTATTGAATGATGCTTGGAACAACTCTTGGAGAGCAACGGGTGTGACTCGTAAATGCATTGGTGGTATCAAAAGCCAACAACTTAGGAGGAGGTAGTACAAATTTCAATAGCTTTGGGACATCAAGATGCCATTGCTCTCAAAATACATGGGCATGAAATGAAGGTAGTTCGATGTAAGCCGGTATACAAATACAAATCACAAAAAAGGCCAAAGCAACAAGGTTACCAATCCAAATGTATATGAATCTAGATGTGCTGAATGGAAGAAGCAAGCAAAAGCACCAAGTCCAAATCATTTTGACAAGAGCATCTTTACAAATTCGTCATAGTTGACCCGACCCTCAGGGTCAATGCCCGCTTCCCGTATCATTTCATCAACCTCTTCATCAGTCAATTTCTCGCCCAAGTTAGTCATAACATGCCGCAGCTGCATTCAGAGCCAGAAATGAGTTTTCAAGAGCACAAAAAACAATCAAGCAGAATACTTACAGAGGAAAGATAAATACCTCCGGGGCGGATATGAAGCCATTGCGATCCTTGTCGAAAACCTTGAAAGCCTCCTTCAGCTCCTCTTCCGAATCAGTATCCTGACACAAGAGAGAAAGCGCATCATGGACGCTACATTGTCAATAAACTGACTCTCTGATGTTACTCTGGCAAGAGGCTAAGTTAACCTTCATCTTGCGTGCCATGAGCGGTAAGAAATCACCAAAATCAACAGTGCCCTTTGCTTGTGGATCCACTTCCCTGGTCATATCTTGCAGCTCTGCTTCTGTCGGGTTTTGCCCCAAGGAACGCATGACAGTGCCGAGATCCGTAGTTGCAATGGAGCCTGAAAGAGAGATACACATACAGAAAGCTGAATCATAGCTTCCCTTGATTTAAGGGTTTCATGTATGTACGGGGATGTCCATTGTTTCCCTGTGCTCTTGAGAGATCGCAAGTTTGTAGTGTTACATTGATGTGCATATGTGTGTGAGACCGGCAGAGGAATGCAGGTGTCTGCGGAGAGAGATGAGGGTTTTGTGAAGATGGATCTAACAGAAGAGAGCGCACCATCTCTCTTCTTGTCGAAGAGGTCGAACGCTTCTTTGAACTCCTGAATCTGCTCGGCCGTTAGCCCCTCCGCCATTCTCTATTGGACAATCCAAAAATAGCCAAGAATGTATATAGACCGGCCGCCCGGCCTGGGTCTTAAGAGCGCCTTCTCATAGGCAGGAAAGGACTGCAGCTCTACGGAAGGGCCTTTTAAATCGGATGGCCCTTCAAAAATCAATTGGCGTGCCCATACAAAACAAGCGAACTGGCAAAAGAAGCTCTAGAGAGGGAGAAGGCACTGGTTGCAACCGAACAGTCAAAAAACAGGGCTAAATATGGCTCGTGCAGTAGGTGGAGCGTTAAGATGAACTAGAGGTAGCCCGTTAAGCTGCGCAAATGCGATTGTAGAGGGTGGTTCAATCACCCTCCAGTTTAGAGGCACTTTTTGGTCCAGTAGCGTTTTTGGATGGAGTATGGGGATGACGTTTCAACTCAGTTGCACTTTCAAGAGCAGTTTTATCAGGGCTATGAGAAGGCGCTCTAAGTTCATGAACAAGGATGAACTAAGTTCACTCTTAGTCTACCCCGAGTTCACCCCTAGTTTACCGGCCTCACGGGACGCGGTTCACAAACCCGAGACCTCTTGGTTGTCACACAAAAGCCCTACCACCACGCTAACGTGTGTTGATGACCATGTTGGCACGACAAACGGTCACCATATCGCTTCACCTTTAGTTTACCAATCACCCCTAGTTTACCCACCCTTAATTTACGAGCAACCACACGCTTGAGATCAAAGTCACTCCATGCCCCCAAAGTTGGGACCTAGATCCCCTTTTGGCCCCAAACCCATGCAATATAGTGACGGAGAGAGAGAGAGAGAGAGAGAGAGAGAGAGAGAGAGAAATGTGTGAAAGGTGAGCCGGGAAGGCACCGGGACCCTGGCTGTGAGAGGTGCGGGAAAAGAGGTGCATCCGGCACAATTAATGACAATAGTATTCAAAACAAACAGTTCGCCTAATTCCAATTAATCGACAGAATCCATGATTAATCAATCACTAATGGAGGCTTAATGCTCCTTGCAAGATGAAACCTGGCTTAATCCAGGTGCTAATCAAGAAAAGTGATAATGACTTGCTTAACTCTGCCTTCTGCTTCTTCCCGTTATGGCTTAGGAACTTCCTCTTCCAATGGCCATCTGATTTGTCTTCCAGAATTGAATGGGTTTAGGCTCGGCTAATGGTTTAGGATTAGGCTCAAAGATTAAGAATATGGAGACTTTTAGGCTGTTTTCAAGAGCTTCTAGTGTTCAATTGGCTCTGAATCTGTCTGGGCTTGTCTCACATAAATTTGTTCATCTCGTCGCGCTCTTCGACTATCGTGTGATGCAAAAAAATCATATCCTACTCGGATTTTCCAAAAATCAACGTGCAAGTTGGCAATTTCTTAAAAACACACACACACACAAGGAGGTGAAGAAGAAGAAGATGGAGATGGAGCAAGAGCACTCTTCAATTGCACAAATGAGAGAATGAGTAAAAATTAGGTTTAGTTGGCTTTTATAGGAGCTCACCCCATTCACACTTGGGCGCCCATGCTTAACCAACTAATCCCTTGAATGTCCAAGTTAAAGTGCGCCTCTCAACGGCGATCACTCTTACCCTTTTCCTATTGGACCGACAAGCCCGGGACCTGACTCTAAATAATACAACGTTTATAGATCATAGGGTGTCCGTGTGCCGTGAGGGTTAACATGCCCCCCTTCCTGATGTAGATTCCGTCCTCGGAAGCTATTGAGTTGAAGCTGGTTCGTCGAGGTGGAAGAGCATTTGAGATGAATGTCCTTAGCCTTCTTCAGTCACTGCAAAATCAAACAACATTGGCACAGTAATTGCATTCTCTTAAAAAGCATATGCAGTTTTAGGTAGAAAAATTGATTGGTAAAAGAATTTCAAACAATTTGTTAGCAATGAACATTAAATTGCAATGTAATCAAATGCATAAACAGATGTAAAGGTAGAAAATTAAACAAGTCTGGGGTCGCTAATTTGACGGTCGAAAAGCACTAGAGATCGAATATTAATACCATGGGTAAGCTTCTTAATTTTCTGTGGTCAATTAAGTTGTTTAATCGCGAGAGCCAAGTATTCATGTTCGAGGGCTGACTAGAGGCTATATCTAGAAAACCTTGTAGTTAAGCTACCATAAAAGGAATTTCTCATGAAATCATCCCCTGACTGATTACTTTTTCTTTGACCCCCCAAGGTCTTTTCACATTGATTCAATTATGATGTGTGTGCTTATTTTGTATGCCTTGGGTTTTTTGCTTTTCAAGGAAAAGCGCCCACAGTGGGAACCTCTAGGGCTCTAGTACCATAGGCAATACATGTGAGTGAAGTACCAAATCAAGCCGAGATTTCTCTTCCAGCTTAAAATTTTACATTGTGGCACTTTGATTTTTTGCTTGTTCATTTTCAGCATTTAAATTTTGTAACTTTGGGGGGTCATATAACATTGTTACCCTCCCCAGGCTCATCACATTAGTAAACTCCCTTTATAATACTTAAGCTAAAGGTCAATAGGGTTAAGCCCACTAGAAAGCCCTAGTACATTTCATACAATGCTGCCTAAATCGGATTAAGAACCTACGTAACCATTGCTTATTAGGAAGGCATTTCCCATGGTATTAAGAGAAGATTTCTAATACCTAGCTTGGTCAAACTAGCTTAGTCGAACTGCTTGATTTTTACACCTAAACAAGTGATTATGACAAAAGATTGCATTGAATTAAATGTTTGATACTAAGCCAATGCGCTGAATATTATGCTACCAATCACAATCAAAGCAGACAATCATAGATGCAAAAAGATAACGGCAATGCTAATGGACAAGAAACACCTGTTTGTGTTGATGGTCGTGCTTGATTTGAAGGTTCCATGAAGGTCCAAATCCTATCAATAGCAACATGCTCCTGTACACACTAGAAAACAAAAGGACTACCTCCAGGAGGCACATTAGTGGGAAAAGAGATCTTTGCTAATCACTCAACTCTAAAACAGAAACACTCCGATCGTACTAATCTTACCTACCCTCCATCACTCAAGTGATGAGGATCAAAGGTGTTTTATGGCATAGGTTTCTGTTTCACTGTACCAGATGTGACATGTGTAGGTCTGAGTCAATGTTTTGACTTTTATTGTGCATACTCGTTTGCTAATTGCTCTTGCTCTTTTTTTTTTTTTTGTGAGTATAAAGCTTTATATGTACATTCCCTAAGATTGGAATTGAGAGGTCAGGGAAAAAGGTTGAGAGGGAAACAAATGAATGATGACTGTCAGCAAACACTCCCCCCTTCCTTGGGTAGATCATACCATTTGAAATGAGCTTGTCACCCTTTGAAACCAATTGTTCCAGTTGGTAATAGATGAGGATTTTTGCCAGTAGTTTTCTATTACCCTAGGTGCCTTGTCAAGCTGCAAGGGTGGTAAGGTACTCTCCCAGGATTGAACTTGAAGTGGTTCATTAGGTGATTCTTGAACACTGGGAGGTGTGGATTCTTTTGTAGCTTCATGGAGGTCCACTACTATAGATGGAGGTTGTGTAGAAGCTTTTACCTCTATGGATGTATTACATGAGGAGCTAGAAGCTTCATGGGACTCCCCCCTAAGCTTCCTGAGCTAGGTGGAACAAATCGTTCTTTCTTTGGTACCCAAACTAGCTCGGGAGCGGGTGTGTAGCATTCTGTGATTTTTTTCTTTCCACGATCATTGATTCGTTTTGGAGCTACGGGATTGGGCTCACTTGGGTCAGGTGATAGGTAAGAGCACAATCTACTTTTTGGCACCCAGATTTGATCATTTCCTTGATAGTAGCCTTGGGCTTCCAATAGTCGTTTAGGGATCCATCGCAACATTTTCTTACTTTTCTTGGAGCGAGTGGTACGTTTCTTACAAGGCTTCTGTTTTTTTGCACTAGCTATGGTCACTAAAGAAGCTTTAGGGACCCACTTGTATGTTTTCTTCGTTACATTAGGATGAGTCTTGTCGGAAGCAATATGCATTGCTTGTAGCATATTTAAGGGTATAGGCATTTCATCCCCCTCAGGTGTTACCCAGGTCGTCCCCCTATTTCCCCAAGTGTCTATGGTTGATGCTAGGTGTACCCAATCCACATTGTCTGATTCCGTCATACCCGGTAACACATCCATGTAAGGAGAATCTTGGCCAATGTCTGTATCCTTCTTACAAGTGTAACAATATTGTAGTGGGGCCGAGTGAACTGTGGTGTCAGAGCGATGATCAATAATGGTTTTACTCCCTAAGGGGTGTACCTTACCAGTCACCAAATCCACTCTAAGGACAGAGTCTTGGAATTGCAAATAGACATGATTTTTAGACCAATCATGAACCATTTGTGCTTCCCTCATGAATGGTCGTCCTAAAATCATTTCATATGACATAAGGTGTTTAGAGAAATCCATTACAATGAACGTATGTCGTACCTTGTGTCCTAGAACTTTGATCTTAAGATCCTTGAGCATCCCCATAGGTTTGGCTATGGTACCATTTGCCATCTTTACCACAATGTTAGTAACACTGAGGCGGGGTTTTCCCATGGATTCCCAACAATCTTTTGTAACGATGCTAACTCCCGCACCACCATCAAGAATTCCCTTTATAGTTAATCCCTTGGTAGTGATGGGTAGGGTCGCATTAGACTCGTCGCCTTCAAAATACTGCCCTAATTCGTTAATGGGTACGTCGATCACAGACTCGTGTCCATCTAAGTCAAGTGATTGCACATGATTTTCCTCATCAATCATAATCGAGTCAGGCCTATTTGGTTGCGCAAACTGCGGTAATCCCGTTCGTAGCTCTCCGTTAAGGAATGCTCGAAGTGCAAGGAATAACTCAGGATCTCCATACAGCTTTGCTATGATCGTGGTTCGGACCTCAGAAGACATGAAGTCCACTAGTTTGGCAACATTCATTGGCGTTTTGTAGGGTGTAGGTCCTTGATTAGGAACTGGTGAGGATGGAATCTCATATTCCTCAATGGGATCAGGTATTCCTTCGTTAAACATCCTTTCCAACAAGAAGGGTGTATGCTCACTTTCTGATGTCCTGTCCTCACTCCCTTCTTGGATGATACTAGATATGGCTAACGGTCTATGGTTCATGTGGGGTGGATGAACTTGCGTGGGAAACACTGTGTCATGAATTTTGACCTGCATGGGTTCTGGTTCTAGTTTCCTTTGAGTCTCCTCCACTAAACCTCTTAGATGTTTCACCTGCTCAATCTCGTCTACTGGGTTTGGGTACATCCCAATCTTCTTTTTACGATTCTTCCCTTTTTGCCCCTGCGGTTTATCTTGGGGGTCTTGGATTGGATTTGGAAACACTTGTGGTGTTTTCAGAGGCTCTTTATGGTTTTCTCTTATTCGGTTTTCATTTGGTTCCATGCTACGGTTTTCTTTGTCGGTCTTTCCCTTTGTGGTATTGGTTCTAGTCTCCATTGTCTCGACTGAATCTGAATCATCCTCGAGGTCATTCATATACACGGGGTCATCTCCTGTTCCTATGTTTGTTTTGGAACTTGGCTTTGAATTTTCCGTATTCTGCGACTTCTTCCTTCGTGTCTTCTTTTTCTTTGCTTGGATAACTGACGCGGTATCTCTCTCTTCGAGGATATGTCCTGGCCCTTGAAGCATGGACCGTGTAATCGCATAAGCGGGTGCGACGGGTGGTATTGGTGATGTCACACTAGCAATTTCGACCAAATTCAGGGGTGTGATTTTAGGCGCATTTGGGTTATAGGGGCATTGGGCAATCAAGTGATCTATGCCACAACGATTACATGTGAGTATTGGCATTGCAGACGTGCTCCCTTGATTCATTTGCATATGTGCAGCATTCTTTTGCAGCCTAATAGGGCACTCCGCTACTCGATGTGGTCCACCACACTCGTAGCATTGAAGAGGTGGCCTCCTAGCCTGGGTGTTGATATTTTGACCTCTGGATGCGAGAGCAGCAGCTTGATAAACCGGCTTGACTTGTCCCCAACAATCTTCCATGTAGTATATAGGATATTCTTCCAATGTATCAAGTCCGTAGGCAATACTAGTGTCTATTTCCTCCTCACAGCCATCTGCATAAGCATTTGATGGCTCGCAACCCACTTGGTTCATAGGGGCGACTCTTGGATGCGGGGGCTGCGGTCCTAGCACAGGAGGTGGTAACGGTGTAGCTTGTACAACATTTTGAGATCTAGGGACCATGTGTTGCGGTAGTTGCTCAACAGGTGGAGTAGGCATCAATACAGGAGCTCGAGGCGCATCCGTCCAGGCTACAGGTAGTCTATTTGCCATCATACGTTTGATCATTAAACAATCCTTAGCTTGGTGACCATACCTACCACATGCGTTGCAAGTTCCATTAAATTTTACTCTAAACGTAGGGCACTCACTAGTGCTATGTGGACCTAAGCAAATGGAACACCATTGTTGCTCCCTTCTTGGATACATGTGACTATTTTGAGGGGGTCGATTATCCTTAAGAGACTCTTGGATTGCCTTGGTGAGGTCTGTCAAGAATGTCTCAAATACCTTTGGCTCATTGGCAATGGGCTTTGCAGTCATGGGTTCATACTCAATGGCTTGTGAGCTAGTGGATCTCGTGTCAGTAGACACCCTCATGCCTGCTATCATCAAGTTGTCCTCTAATTGGATTGCATTGGCAGTGACATCTTCCCAGGTTGTGATACCTCTAATCACTAGTCCATTATAGATTCCTTCATTCCTCAACCCTCGAATGAATCGATCAAGCAGTTGGTTATTGTTGAAGCGCTCATTTACAGGGCAACGAGAGTTTAAGTGCTTTAGACGACTAATGAAGTCCCTTACTGACTCTCCTTCCTTACGTTCGGCCTTCTGTAGCTGAGATGCTACACCCCAAAGCACACCTTCTCGTATGTACTCCTTTAGAAACAACCTTCGAAGGGTAGGGTAGATTGTTTTCTCGTCCACCCTTAGGGTCCTATACCAATCTCCAGCCTTCCCACTTAATGTCAAGCTTAAGGCATTGCACTTATGTAGTTCGTTGCGTTCCCCTAAGGAATCACATACTTGTTCAAACACTTCAATGTGTTTCCTAGCATCTTCGTCCCCATTGAATTTTTGCGTGAGTTTGGCAATTTGTACTGCCTTACTTCTAGGCTCTCTATCAGATGCGTGACGCATATTTTCCGCGATAGATCGACCTATGGTTTGAGCAAACGCTGCCAAGTCACCTATGTGAGGAGGCAAGGCCGGTGGAGGTACTCTTGGAATCATATGTGGGAGAGGGACGGGTACCGGTCTTGGCATATGTATAGATGATGCAGGATATGGAACATAACCGGGCATAGGTCCACTCGGATAAGGGCTAGGGAGCGGCACTCGAGGAGCATAAGCAAGTGGTACTATTGGAGGTGTGGGGGCCATGTGTGCATAAGGGGCTAGAGGCACATATGGTCGAGGCCCCATATTAGGTACTACAACACTAGGTAGTGGCACTGCGCTAACCGTAGATGTCATCGGTACATTCTCTGTTAGGCTTATCCCTGGAGTGAGCACTGTGTTTTCCTTAATAGAGGGTTGAGCCAAGTTAGGGAAGCTAAAGTTTTCGCTCGGAGGCTCAGATTGCATAGAGACCCCAGGTGAAATGACGTAAGATGGGTCCATGGGGCTCATTAGAGGAGTCTCCATTTGTGATAGAGTAGGCTGTTGAGCCTTACTCGTATCCAGAAATCTCATGGGGCCAGTTGAGAGTATATTTACCCCTCGGTTTTGCCTTTCTAATTGAATAATGCCATGGATAACATTACAGATCATTTTCTGTTGATCTTCGATGCTCGTGGCACTAGAGGTGGATTGTACAATCTCTATCCATCCTACATGGTAGGCGTGGCCAGAGTGTAGATCCGTCAACACCTCAGTGTGGAGGTCGTATGTCCAATGATCATTAATGAACAATCCTTCTAGAGTCGACGTGTTAACGGTTTCTTGTGAGGTAGAAGCAATGTTGCTCCCCGTGGTTTTACTTGTCACCAACGGTACTCTAGAGGGAACTTCTGAAGGAGGCAGCTCAACAGGGCCTTCTTGGTAAGAAGTTGGTAGGATATCCACATGGACACTCTTTGGGGGTGTGGGGTCCACGTGCGATGTGAAAGGAGAGTCCACTTCCCCACCCCCTTCGTGTGCTTCATTTGCATCAAGTTCCGAGCGAGTAGCTCTACCTAATGTTTCCATGAAACGGCTAAACATACTAGTACTAGGCTGTGGAGCTTCGGGAGGTGCATGGCCTTCTCTCTCAGTGTTTTGGGTAGGGTATGCTTCCATGATTTCTGAGTCGGAGGAGGAATCACTAGCGGCTATTTTAGGGTCTTGGGTGGTGCTACCTTGTGTCCCCGCTGAGGGTCTAGAGCTTATCGTGGATGGGTAATGGGTGTCCGTATGAACAGAGGCACTCTCAATATGCTCGTGTTCTAGCACCCGCCCAGAGCGTAAGTGCATGTGCTTTTGATACCCTAAGGTGTCAAAAAGCTGCTCTAGGAGGCCTTGTGACTAGTTTTTAGCGTGTTTTTTGTTTGTTTTTTTGCTAGATTTTTTAGAGCGTGTCGTGGAATGGGCCGTGTGATAGCTCGAAACGAGCGTATCGGTCAGAGGGTCGTGCCGTGCTTTACAGCCCTCCGTTTGGTCACTCTATGCCCTCGGAATCCCTAAAACTGTCAATTTCCAGTAGGGACTAGGCCCAAACTAGAAAGTCTAAGGGTGCAAGTGGGAAGACAAAGGAGGAGAGTGGAGGACTTGTCCCACATGCTCTCATTCTCTCTTGAGGGAGTAGGGTATATATATAAGAGTGAGTCTAGTATATATCATACGACTGAGGACTGAGGCCAAGGCTTGGGCTTGGGCTTGGGCTTGGGAAAATGATCCCGATCTATCTTTTATACAAACCGACCCGTCCGTTTTAAGAGTCACGTTTTTTATTTTCGAAAAATTTCGCCGCCCGCTCACTCGCGTTTTGATTTTCCGTCTTTTTTTTGTTTTTTTTTTTAATGCAGAAAATACAGAAATTGAAAACGCAGATATGCAGAAATTTCAGAAAACGCAGAAATTGAAAAAACGCAGATATGCAGAAATTTGAGAATTGCAGAAAATTGCAGAAAAACACGCAGAAATTGCAGAAAATGCAGAAAATGCAGAAATTGCAGAAAATTTAAAAAAACGCAGAAATGCAGAAAATTGCAGAAATTGAAAACGCCGAACTTGAAAATGTAGAAATTGCGGAAATTGAAAAAACGCAGACAATAGCAGAAATTGAAACTTGACAGCAAATGCAGAAAACGCAAAAAACAGAAATCTCCACACACTCCTTCCCTGCCTTTCCTATGATAGAAATTGCACCACAAGGAAGCGTAAAGTGCTAACCGAGCTTAGTGTAGGGCATATCCCCGGCAACGGCGCCAAAAATGTGCGCTCCTTGCCGCACTGTCGAAGCAAGGGACTTGCCAATACACCGTATGCGAGCCACAAACGGCTCCAAGCACACAACAAGCCTAAACTAGCAAGCTCAAGAGAACAAAGGGTGTGTCACTCACCGCTCTACGCTCGCCTTCGAGGTGGATTCCTTGCCGCGATGAAGAAGAAGCTGCAGTCGTGCCGCGCTCAACCGCTTCGCCGCCGTCGTGCCTTCGTAATGCTCGATCGCACACACACTCTCCCTCTCTCTCTCTCTCTCACACACACACACACACAAGGAGGTGAAGAAGAAGAAGATGGAGATGGAGCAAGATGTCACTGAAAGCTAGCCATGTAAGCTTATTGATCATATAACCAAAAACACTTTTGCCTTATCACAAACAAATCTACTACCAAGTAACCTGCTTACAGGAAAATAAATGAAGTCTTTGAATCTGCTGGTTGCTCTTCAATAGCTCCCAGGATCAAATGGAATAATAAGGAATTGCCCCAATAGTGGAACAGCATAGTATCCACATAAGCAGACACATTCTGTATCAAACAAATTCAAGTATTTATGCTCCAAATATGTTATTCCTGGATTTTGCAGAAAGAAACCACAATGTAGACCCAAAAATACCCATCCATAGTGAACCTGCTTTTGAAGATCTTTCGAATCACCTGGTCAAATACCATTAAGATCACATAGCATTGATGGCCTCTGCAATATACTAGAGCTTCACCTGAAGCATAGTGCAGCAACCACATCTCATAACCTTTTGGTAACTTAAGGTCGTTATCAGCAAGACTTAAAGAATTCTGACTCCCTTTTACTGGTAGCCAGGACATCCCTGACATAAGAATTAGGAATAATATCCAAATCCAGCCACATTTGGCATATCGTCTAAGAAAATAAAAACTCTTGTGCACTTTATGCAGTATCAGAGATGATTAAGCATCATCGCTTCATAGCCATTACGAAAAATATTAGGACCTTCTGTTCTTGTATCATCAGAGAGATTTTTACCTGGCTCTTGAGGTTGATTGTAACATTTAATGGCCTAAAAACTTGTGTGTAGCGGAAATTAGCATGAACATAGTGGGCATTTCATTAGAATAGATTCCTAATGAGAATTACAAGAGTGCTTGGGTGGAGAGAACAACAAAGCATAACACCTAGTTAGATAGCATAAACAATACTTTCAAAAGAGAGACAAATTAAGCTATTGACAACAATTGAGGACCGGATTTGCATGGAGCCGGTCCCCCCTCCAAAAGGCTTTGTATTATGGTTTCTCCCATCAAGAGAGACATTGTACAATACAATTCTTTGTGTTCCTTCAAAACTAGCTAGTGCAATGAAGATGAAAGCTTCATGCACTAAGAAAAACACTTAGCAAACACAACATTAATTATCCCCGGTCTCAGACCCAAGACCTCACACACCTTCGAAGATGGTGAGAGCTAGCAAGGTATGAGAGTAGATTGAGAGGAAGAAGGAGTATCTTACAAGAAAGATGTACATCTCCTCACATAATCACTCATATTAGCATAGCTTAGCTTAGTAATTAGCTTGGAAGAGGAGATGAGCATGCATTGAAGCTTGGCTCTTGGTTGGATTTGCATCCACATGCCAAGAGTGTGTCGATGTAGGCTTCTATCTCACAAGCTTGGAGTAGGTGATGAGCTCTCCATTAAAGCTCGGGAAGAGATAGTCTTCTCTTTCTTCACACATGAGATTGTGTGAGTGTGTGTGTGATAATGCCTTGCAAAAATCAGCCCCCCTCTCTCTCTTGGGCGAGCCCTCTTGCTATTTGCTCTTGCTATCTCCTCATTGGACCTCCCCAAGGCTAGCCAATGACTATTAAGCAGCATAAGTGATAGCCTTTTGACATGTGTCCCCCCTTTCCCCTTTTGTGAGAGCTTTAGGTAATTTAATAATTCAACTAAACTCTCATTGGACCCCTTTGCCTCCTGGCCAATAGGAATCAGGCAAGCCATTGGGCTCCTAAATGCTCATTGGACCCCTTGGGAGACTGTCCAATAGTCTTCTAGAGGACTTAATTCTCATTGGTTCTTTTATTAAGTGTTTTTAAATTAATTAAACTAGATTTACTCTAGCATAATTATCATTGGTCCACCTCCAAGGCCATCCAATAGGAATTGGGTATACCTTGTGGGCATCTGGGCTAGGGAGCTGACATGTGTCCCTCATTCCCTTTGTGTAAATGGAGCTTGTGTGTGTGTGTGGCTTTCTCTCTCATCCCCTACAAGAAAGGCTCGCCCCCTCCTATGTAGGGATGTGCAAAGACTTTTTTGGACACACACAAATCATCCAATTCCCCTATGGTTGACCTTTGGACACAACCTTTGAATTTTGGAACCTTAGCATTTTGGAAGTCTTAATGGGCTGAACCTTAGGGTCTTTTTAGCCCATTGTTGCACATGGCTCTTTTGCAGATGGCCCCCCTTTTGGATCCCTATTTTTCCTCCTTTGGATCCCTACAGTGGCTGGTCTGCTAGCTTAACCAATATTCTAGCTTTTTCTCCCCTGGCACTTCCCCACATTAAATGATCAGTTTAATATGAGAAAATCATTTAGGAGAATTAGATATTGATTATTATGACATTACCTCTCTCTTGAAATCAGAGGCGTCCTCGACTATGGTGTAGAGAAGATAAAGCATATTCATGAGTCCTTTTCTTAGCGGGTAGAGGATCCCTATGTTACCCTACGACATCATTCCACAATGGATGACTAGTCCATTTGGCGCTTGAGAGCCTGAGGCTGCCGCAAGTATGTCTGCACATTAGTCCTATCAGTCTTCCATAGTAGAGTGACAAGCTCTACTTGGTGTTTGGGAGACGTCGTCTCCGCAAACTTGATCTAAGCATGCATACTACTTCATTTTTGTGCACAATAAAGAAAAAGAGAGTCTTATAAGACAAAAAAAACTTTGTTCATATTTAACATTTTGTACATTTGCTTACTCTTGGGAAGCATTGTAAGCATTGACAAGGTTTAGGTTATTCTTTAATTGTATGCCTTGCATCCATCTAGCATCTTCAAAAGGATAATTCTTAAACTTAATAAGATATCGTTGGATAGTCTTACCGCCTCTTAATACCTTGTCTTCATGTCGGAGAATGGACTCAGGCTGCAGCACCTCCTCTTGGTCCTCGATCTCCGGTGGGTCTTCAATAGTTGGTTCTTGAGGTGGCTCTCCTTTGTAAGGCTTTAATAGGCTCACATGGAAAGCATTGTGTATGAGCCAATGATTGGGAAACTTGAGTTGATAGGCCATCTCATTGATTGGCCTAAGAATCTGGAAGGGACCATAGTACCTTTTTGCCAATTTAGCATAGTACTTTTGGTGTCCCGTAGAATTCTTGCCCGTCATGTGCCTTAATCGAGCCTTGGGAAACTTTAATAAGACCCAATCATTTTCTTTAAAGGCTTGGGCTCTTCTGTGCTTGTCAGCAGCAGTCTTTTGCCTTTGCTGTGAGATAGAGATAGCATCTTTAATCTTTTGAAAAGATTCTTGTAGGTCTCGGCTATACTCATCTGCAGCGAAGATCTTCCCATGTACCTTAAGTAGCAAGGGACTTTTTGATCTTCCCTCAATTACCTCGAAAGGTGCTTTTCCCGTGGAAGTATGTACAGTGTTATTGTAAGCATACTCCACTAAGGGTAAGTACTTCTCCCATTGGGATCTTTGATCTACTTCCGTTACATAGGCTTTTATTAGATCGAGAATGGTTAGGTTAGCTATTTCACTTTGGCCATCCGTTTGTGGATGATAGGCCGAAGAGAAGTTTAGCCTTGTTCCTAAATTCTCAAAGAGACCCTTCTAGAAATTATTGGTCATTCTAGGATCTCTATCCGACACTATGGACATTGGCAAGCCATGGTACTTGAAAATTTGTGAAATGAAGAGGGTTGCCATTTGATGGGCTTTGATAGTCTTTTTGACAGGTATAAAATGAGCTTGTTTACTGAACTTTTCTACTATCGTCCATATTCCCGTATTCCCATGGATAGACTTAGGCAATCCAAAGATAAAATCCATGGATATGCTCTCCCATGGTGAATTAGGGATTGGCAAGGGTTGAAGCAATCCAAGTTGCTTCCTTCTATCAAATTTTGTCTTTTGGCATACCACACATTTAGAAACATACTCTTGTATATTCACTTTCATGGTAGGCCAATAGAAATATGTTTCAATTCCCTTTAAGGTAGACTGAATCCCTCTATGCCCCGCATAAGGTGGAGCATGAGATTCATACATTACTTTCTCACGTAGTGAGTTAGTAACGCATAGTCTATTGCCATAGAGAAGATAACCATCTTGTAAAGTAAATGGTTCTTCTTTCTTCCCTAATGTAAGGGCTGAAATCACATCTCTAAAATCGGGATCAATAGCATACACATCTATCATTGAAGATAGATCATTGTGAGTTGCTATGGAAACCGCATTCACTCTCGGCCATCTTGAGAGTGCATCAGCTACTTGATTATGCTTGCCAGCAATGTGAGCAATATGAAAATGAAATTGCGTAAGGAAATTTGCCCACCTCATTTGTTTGTCGAAGAGCTTGGTCTGCGTCATGAAGTACTTAAGACTTTGGTGATCCGCTCGCAGAATGAAAGGAGTCCCCAATAAATAGTGCTTCCATGAGTCTAAGGCATGTAGAACTGCAAGGAGTTCCTTTTCATATATGCCTAGAGCTTGCTCAACAGGGTCGAGCCTTCGACTCTCATAGCCTATGGCATGCCCTTCTTGGAGCAAAACAGCTCCAAGGCAATCACCACAAGCATCACATTGGACCTCAAATGGTTTTGAGAGATCCGGTAGTGTAAGCACAGGTTGAGAGATAAGCTTTTCTTTAAGCTTTTTGAAAGCATTTTTCTCCTTAGCAGACCATGTATACCTAACGCTTTTCTTTGTTAGGTCATGTAATGGTCCCGCAATTTGTGAGAACTTTTCTATGAAGCGTCTATAGTATGCACACATACCTATAAAGCTTTTTAGTTCATGAAGATTCCTTGGTTTAGGCCATCCTTTTATTACCTCTAACTTGGATGGATCCATTTGGATGCCATCTTGAGAGATAATGTGACCTAAATACTAAATCTCTTGCAAGAAAAATTCTCTTTTCTTTCGATTAACATAAAGTTTATTCTCTCTTAAAACTTGAAATATTACCTGGAGGTGTTGCTTGTGTTCGTCTAATGAATTAGAGTAGATGATAATATCATCAAAGAACACTCCAGCGAAGGTTTGATGAGGCCTGAACAGCTTCTCCATCAAGCGGTTGAATGTGGCTGGTGCATTGGTCAAGCCAAAAGGCATGACAATGTATTCGTAAAGACCAAATGTGGTGCGAAATGCGGTCTTTACAATGTCTTGATCAACTATCCTTATTTGATGATAGCCACTTTTTAGGTCAATCCTACTGAAGTAGTTCGATCCTTGTAGCTTATCAAATAGGTCTTCTACCCATGGAACAGGAAACCTATTCTTGATAGTGATCCTATTTAGTGCTCTATAGTCGACACACATACGATATGTGCCGTCTTTCTTTTGCACTAATAGCACAGGTGAGAAAAATGGAGATAAGCTAGGCCTAACCATGCCCTTCTCAACTAACTCATGCACTTGCCGCATAATCTCCTCTTGTTGAGCTTGAGAAACTCTATAAGGAGGTTTGTTAGGCGGTGAACTTCCTAGAAAAAGTTCAATTGCATGGTCATCATTACCTTGTTTAGGAGGTAGCTCACAAGGGATGTCGTCAATAAAAACATCTTGAAATCCCTTGAGAAAATTGGATAACTCTAATTCCTTTTGGTTGCTTTTATTTTCTTTTGCTAAAGCATTAGGTTCATTTTGAGAATCTTTAACAAAAATCATGTACACGGAAATAGAGCTCTTTATTGACTTGTTGAAAGTTGGTGTATGTACAATGGGGATAGTGTTACCCATTTCCTTAGCATCTATATACATGTCTTTTTCCCTAAAATTAAAGGAGATTCTCCTTTCAGGGAATTTAACATTGGCAGCCAGGCGGTCAAACCATGGTGCCCCTAGGATTACATCCTCATGCTTGAGAGGAGAGATAAAGAAGTCCCCTTTGTCCACATAGCTTTGAACATGAAGCCTCAATTTCCCGATTAAGGGAGTGACTGAAGCTTCTTGCTCCTTGAAAGCACTGTCTGCGGGTAGGACATCTCCCATCTCGTAAGCTTGTATGCCTAGCTTGGTGGCCAACTCTATAGATATAAAATTGTGAGTAGAACCAGGGTCAAAGAGAATAAAAGCATCATGTTCTCTTACCTTTCCCCAAGCATGGCATAGAGGAGATCCTTTGTGGTGAGTTTGGTGAGTCTCCTCCTCTTGGATTTCAACCAAGGAAGCTCTAGGAGGATCTTGGCAGTTGTTCTTTTGGGGACAAGCGCGGTACTCATGCCCTTGTTCGCCGCACTTGAAACACCGGTTATCCTTACGATAACGCTCAAGCTCTTCAGAGGAGAGTTTGTTCTTACCTTTGTAAACTCCCTTCTCTTTAGCTTTGTTGGAGTTGCCCTTAGGAGACTTTTGGACATTGTCCTTCCCCTTAGGCTCGTTGGAACCCTTGTTTTCCGTGGGCTTATTATTTCTTTTAGCCCCCGTTTGGAAATTGATTCGAGAGGCCACCATAGTATGGTGTATTACCACCGATATGGTACGTGGCCTTTGGGAGTTGACATACTCCGCCATTTCTTCGGTTAAGCCTGCACAAAATTGTTTCTTTTGCTCTCCAAAATCTAGCTTTTTGAAGACAGTGGCTTTGAGTTGTAGGTCCCAAAACTTGTCTACATATTTGTGGATGGATTCATAGGGAGAGAGCTTTAAGCTTCGCCATTCGGTGAGTACTTTGTCTTTGGCATCGGTGGCCAAGAACTGCTTCATAATGGAAGCTCTTAAAGCTTTCCATGTTCGTGGAGCTTCACCATTGGCTCGTAGGCTAGACCACCTTTGCCTGGCGGACTTTTGAAAGTGGATAGCTACATGGCGTAGCTTAGAGGACTCCGTGAAGCCCTCATCTCCAAATGCCGCATTGAACTGTTGGATAAAGGCCAAGACTTTGTCCATAGCACCAAAGGTACCATCATAGGTAAGGAAAGAGATGCTCTTCCCTCCCTCTTTGAACTTCTTTAGCTTGGATGACCTCTTCCATGTGGCATAGGATTTCCTATGGCCTCTTCTTTTTGATGGTTCAAAGGTTGCACCATCACTTTCTTCAGAAGGTGAAGAATTTGAAGAAGGTGGAGAAGAGGGTGACCTCTTTCTCGCCTTTTTCTTGTCTTGATCTTCGTCGTCTTCACCATCACTTTCATAAGAGGAAGAGGATGAAGAAGATGGAGAAGAGGGTGTCCTCTTTCTCGCCTTTTTCTTCTCTTGCTTTTTATCATCCCTCCTTGAATTATGATGTGGGGAAGGGTGCGATGGTCTTCTCCACTTTGGTGGTGATGGAGAGCGTTTAGCCCGCCGTCTTCGTGGAGCCATCTCCGCTGAGGTGGTGGGAGACTCACTTCTTTCTCGTTCCTTCGGTGGAGTCTCTTGAGTTCTCCTTTGGGAAGGAGATGCATCATCAATAAGTAAATTCTTGAGCCCTTCATATGGGTTCTCTTCTTCTTCCCAAATCGGAGAGAGACCTCTTTTGGGAGTCTCACAAGGAGGCTTCCTAGGTGTTCTCTTGTCATGGTGATGAGCTTGGAGAATCCCGTGAGCATGGAGCTGCCGTTGCACTTCACTTTGGAGAGATGAATTGCCCATGGCTTGTTGAAGCCTAGAAACAAGATAGTTAACAAGCATCGGAGCATCATTAGTAGCTTGCTCATTAGCAAAATCAAAGTTATCAACATTAATTTCACTCTCTTTACTATTGTCATCCATTCTAACAACTTTTAGGTCTAAACTTTTTAGGTGTAATTTGGCACTTCAAGCCCTAGTTGCTACTCCTCTTTACCCCTTTAGAAAAAGCACTCAAGCTACTGTACCCGTGGCTCAAATACCATTAATTGCAAGGAATGGAAGAGAGGGTCTTTCAACACCAAAACAGCACTGGCTCCTGTCAAGCTTCTAATAGCTCAATAGTAGTTAAGCCGTAGGCAAGCCCCGTAGGACTCCACTATTAAGACCATAGCTCTCGACGGTGATGCCCCGTTAAAAACTGCACGAAGGCAGGCGCACTGCAAGGCTGAAAAATCCCTATTCTACTTACTCACAGGCAATTAATAATACCAACCATTTATAGCTAGCTTGAAGACCTCCCTTCTTGAGCAAGAAAAGAGAAACCTTGTGCTCTGATACCAATGTAACATTTAATGGCCTAAAAACTTGTGTGTAGCGGAAATTAGCATGAACATAGTGGGCATTTCATTAGAATAGATTCCTAATGAGAATTACAAGTGTGCTTGGGTGGAGAGAGCAACAAAAAGCATAACACCTAGTTAGATAGCATAAACAATACTTTCAAAAGAGAGACAAATTAAGCTATTGACAACAATTGAGGACCGGATTTGCATGGAGCCGGTCTCCCCTCCAAAAGGCTTTGTATTATGGCTTCTCCCATCAAGAGAGACATTGTACAATACAATTCTTTGTGTTCCTTCAAAACTAGCTAGTGCAATGAAGATGAAAGCTTCATGCACTAAGAAAAACACTTAGCAAACACAGCATTAATTATCCCCGGTCTCAGACCCAAGACCTCACACACCTTCGAAGATGGTGAGAGCTAGCAAGGTATGAGAGTAGATTGAGAGGAAGAAGGAGTATCTTACAAGAAAGATGTACATCTCCTCACATAATCACTCATATTAGCATAGCTTAGCTTAGTAATTAGCTTGGAAGAGGAGATGAGCATGCATTGAAGCTTGGCTCTTGGTTGGATTTGCATCCACATGCCAAGAGTGTGTCGATGTAGGCTTCTATCTCACAAGCTTGGAGTAGGTGATGAGCTCTCCATTAAAGCTCGGGAAGAGATAGTCTTCTCTTTCTTCACACATGAGATTGTGTGAGTGTGTGTGTGATAATGCCTTGCAAAAATCAGCCCCCCTCTCTCTCTTGGGCGAGCCCTCTTGCTATTTGCTCTTGCTATCTCCTCATTGGACCTCCCCAAGGCTAGCCAATGACTATTAAGCAGCATAAGTGATAGCCTTTTGACATGTGTCCCCCCTTTCCCCTTTTGTGAGAGCTTTAGGTAATTTAATAATTCAACTAAACTCTCATTGGACCCCTTTGCCTCCTGGCCAATAGGAATCAGGCAAGCCATTGGGATCTTGAATGCTCATTGGACCCCTTGGGAGACTGTCCAATAGTCTTCTAGAGGACTTAATTCTCATTGGTTCTTTTATTAATTTTTTTTAAATTAATTAAACTAGATTTACTCTAGCCTAATTCTCATTGGTCCAACTCCAAGGCCATCCAATAGGAATTGGGTACACCTTGTGGGCATCTGGGCTAGGGAGATGACATGTGTCCCTCATTCCCTTTGTGTAAAGGGAGCTTGTGTGTGTGTGTGTGGCTTTCTCTCTCATCCCCTACAAGAAAGGCTCGCCCCCTCCTATGTAGGGATGTGCAAAGACGTTTTTGGACGCACACAAAGCATCCAATTCCCCTATGGTTGACCTTTGGACACAACCTTTGAATTTTGGAACCTTAGCATTTTGGAAGTCTTAATGGGCTGAACCTTAGGGTCTTTTTAGCCCATTGTTGCACATGGCTCTTTTGCAGATGGCCCCCCTTTTGGATCCCTATTTTCCCTCCTTCGGATCCCTACAGTGGCTAGTCTGCTAGCTTAACCAATATTCTAGATTTTTCTCCCCTGGCACTTCCCCACATTAAGCAAGCCATTATAACTTGAAAAAGGTTCATCAGGTACCCCCTCTGAAGGGGTACATGCATCACAAAGCTCTTATATACTGCTATAACCTTCTCCTTTAGATTGGGCCAAAAATCCATCAATTATGGAATCTGCTTCTGAGATAATAGAATCAGCAAACATATTTCCAGAAGAAACCATAGGTTCCTTGACATTATCAGGTACATCCTGTGTTAGGTTCACAGTCTCGGCCACTTCATCACCTATTGTATATATAATAGATTTGTTCATACAATCCTCTTTAATAAATCTGCTGCCCTGTTCAGCTATAGGGCCGATAGAACCATTAGAAGCCTGTAGTGGCTCGTCTTCTTGATAAACTTGTTGAGAGCATCCCATGCCAAGATCAGTAGCTTGAAAAAATTTTGTTGTACAGTTTGGCTCTTCACAAGAACCATTATTCGAGGTAACTTCCATGCAAGTAAGCTTTGAAAAAAATTCATACATTTGTGTTTCAGCATTAAATTCATTATGTACCTTTGCTCGGTTACTCAAATATGGTCCTTTGTCGTTGAATCTGCTACTTCCAAAGCTGTATTTGCCTTGGCTTGACTTCTTGCAGAAATATGGTCCCAAAATTGATCATAATTAAGGAACTGCATATGATCCCCTTCTTCTTTATAGAAAATAATCTGGCCTCGTTCATTAATCTCCTTCATTGTTAACTCGATAATTCTTGAGCTTTCATAAACAAAACCATCTGCAAAATAGTCCCACTACATGGGATATGTTTCGGCCAGTTCTCGTACCTTTTCTTTAAACTCGGAGGTTACAACTTCTTCAAAGGTCGAAATCATCCGATCTTCTGGAATCCCTCGACTCTTCATCTCCGCTTGATAGCATGCAAGGAGTCCATCTGGATCATGCCCTTGAATAATTCCATATTGTTCATGTACGGCATCAAGTGCCATCTCCACTACATCATCAAGATGCTTTTTCATCTTCATAGCTTTTACTTCTTGCAAGCATCCCTGAACTAAGCCCAACATTTTGGGCAGATCTACTGCTGCTAGATTTTTATAAAATCTATTGAGGTTGTAATCTTCAATAAACTGCTTCAATTCTATTGGAATCTCCATCCTGACCTCCCACCCCGGCTCGTTTCGCATCGGGTTCACCAAGAATGTCGGGGGATAAATGTGCGAAAGGTGAGCCGGGAAGGCATCGGGCCCCTGGCTGTGAGAGGTGTGGGAAAAGAGGTGCAGCCGGCACAATTAATGACAACAGTATTCAAAACAAACAATTCGCCTAATTCCAGTTAATCGACAGAATCCATGATTAATCAATCACTAATGGAGGCTTAATGCTCCTTACAAGATGAAACCTGGCTTAATCCAGGTGATAATCAAGAAAAGTGATAATGACCTGCTTAACTCTGCCTTCTGCTTCTTCCCGTTATGGCTTAGGAACTTCCTCTTCCAATGGCCATCTGATTTGTCTTCCAGAATTGAATGGGTTTAGGCTTAGGCTTGGCTAATGGTTTAGGATTGTAATGAAAATGCCCTATGAACTTAGAGAATAGCGGAATTAAGAGAATTAGAGTGAGCAACTTTGAGAGCATAGATGGTGAACTTAATTGGTAGTAGCAACTTAATCATAACACTTAATTTACTAGGCATGATCAATACCTTTGAGTGAGAGAGAGAGATTTTAGAGAATATGACAACAGTTGAGGACCGGATTTATGTGGAGCCGGTCCCCCTCCAAAAGGCATTTGTATTATAGATTCTCTCATTAAGAGAGACTTGATACAATACAATCTTTGTGTTCCTTGAGACCTCTTTTGCAGTATGGAGATGGAGGCTTCATACACCAAGCTTTTGCATAGTATCAACAATCAATCTTAGATTGAAAACAATCAAGAACTCGTGAACATCATTAGTCTTTGTGTTCCCTAAATCATTTGAGTGCATGAGGATGTATACTTTTATGCGTCAACTTGTGCCTAAAGCAACAATTAATCGTCCTTGCAATACAATTAATCTACTTGCATTAAGTAACTAATCTAATTGCAATAAACCATTAGCCTTCTTGCAATAAGCATAACATGCACTTTGTGGAAAGCATTAACTATCCCAAGCCTCAGTCCCAAGACCTCAAACACCTTCGAAGGTGGAGAGAGCTAGCAGGGAATGAGGGTAGGGAAGAGGAAGAAGAAATATTCCATAGGAGAAAGAAATAATTCCTCACTTATCATCACTCTTCTTGCTTAGCATACATAATGCATAGTAATGAAGATGGAGAAGATGGAAAGCTTAAGCATTGAAGCATAGCTCTTGGTTGGATTTGCATTCCATAGCCAAGAGTGTTGGTGTAGGCTCTCAACTTCTCAAGGAGTTGGAGAAGGAGATGGAGCTCTTGCACCTTGCATAGCACACAATGAGAGTCTCTGTGAGTGTGTGAGAGTGTGTATATCTTGCAAGCAACCCCCCTCCTTGCTAGGTCGACCCCCCTCTTCTAGCTCATCATTGAAGCTCATTGGTTCATGCCAAGCCTAGCCAATCACAAGCTTGGGCCATTTCTAGCAATAGTTGTAGTCTTGGGACAAGTGTCCCCCTTTCCCCTTAGAGAGAGAGAACTTGATAAATGCAAAAACAATTAGATAATTGTTGTAAATTATCATTGGACCCCTTTTAATCCTAGCCAATAGGGTTCAAGCACCTCATGGAGGTAACATGGGTAGGGGCTTGCCATGTGTCCATGCTGCCTCTTTAAGCTTGGGATTTCCTTGAGAGTGTGTGTGTGTTCTCTCTCTAACCCCTAAGAAAAGGGCTCGCCCCCCTCTTTGTAAGGATCTTTTTGACCTTTGGTGCTCAAGCACCTTAGTCATCAAGCATGACTAAGCACTTGGACTAGGGGTGTTCCCACAAGCATCTCAGGCAAGCATGTCAAAGCACCTCAAGCACCTTAATCATGCAGCAGGTCAAGCACCTCAAACACCTTAATCATGCAATAGGTCAAGTACCTCAAGCAACTTAATCAAGCACCTCAAGCACGACAAGCACTTCAAGGAGGACAAGCACCTCGAGCTTGGGCCGGGCTCCCACCTCAAGCTCAGACTTGACTATGGTCCTAGATCTAAGGACTTTTAACACTATCTTTTGGAGGTCTTAATGAAGCTAAACCTAATATCTTTTAAGCTCCATTGGTAGCCTTTCTCTTTGACAGACTATCTCTCATTTGGACCCCTTTACCATTGGCCTCGTGTTGAGATAGATCTGTAAGCACATGTCTATATCTTAACGCTTGTTCCCGTTTATTCTCCCACATTAAGTGATCAGTTTAACATGAGAAAATCATTTGGGTTGGTTAGATATTAGTTTTTATGCAATTACCTCTCTCTTGAAATCATAGTCATCCTCAACTATGAGGTAGAGATGGTAAAGTCTCACCCGTTAGTCCATTGGTCTTAGCGGGTAGAGGATCCATTTTTACCCTATGACATCATTCCAGAGTGGATGACTAATCCACTTGGTGCTTGAGAGACATTGTCTGCCGCAAGCATGTCTTCTCTTTTTAGTCCATATCATACTTCCAAAGTAGAGTGACAAGTTCTAATTGGTGTTTGGGAGACGTAGTCACCACAAACATGATCCTAAGTATGCATACTTCTTAAAATTTGTGCACGAAACATAAAAATAAAGTCTTGTAAGACAAAAACATGGATCATTTAAAATGCATTTCTTTTACATTTGCTTACTCTTTTGTGTCATTGTAAGCATCATTAACAAGGTTCATATTATCCTTAAGCTATGTTCTTTGCATGCATTTAGCATCTTTGAAAGGATAATTCTTAACTTAAATAAGATACTGTCAGTAATCTTACCATTTCTTAATACCTTGTGCTCATGTCGAAGGATGAACTTGGGTTGGAGCTCGTTTGCTTCGTCCTTGATCTCTGGTGGGTCTTCATTTATAGCCTCTGTTGGTGGCTCTTCCTTAATAAGGATCGAGTAGCAAACCTGCTTTTGAAGATCTTTCGAATCACCTGGATCGAATACCATTAAGATCACATAGCATTGATGGCCTCCGCAATATACTAGAGCTTCACCTGAAGCATAGTGCAGCAACCACGTCTCATAACCTTTTGGTAACTTAAGGTCGTTATCATCAAAACTTAAAAAATTCTAACTCCCTTTTACTGGTAGCCGGGACATCCCTGACATAAGAATTAGGAATAATATCCAAATCCAGCCACATTTGGCACATCGTCTAAGAAAATAAAAAATCCTGTGCACTTTATGCAGTATCAGGGATGATTTAGCATCATCGCTTCACAGCCATTAAGAAAAATCTTAGGACCTTCTGGACCTGTATCATCAGAGAGATTTTTACCTGGCTCTTGAGGTTGATAATGAATAATAGCTTTATCCTGAAGATCTGCATCCATAGCATCCTTGGAAAAATCACCTTTAGATGTCTCATCCTTCATCAAAGCTATAGGAGTTGGCTCCTCTTGCAGCCCATATATAAGCATAGATGTGCAATCCATGTCAATATCCTGCTCACAATCAGCATGATGTAGGAAATCTTCAATATCGCCCTTTGCTTCCTCATCTGCATCCATGCTACTAAGCAAGCCATTATAACTTGAAAAAGGTTCATCAGGTACCCCCTCTGAAGGGGTACATGCATCACAAAGCTCTTCTATACTGCTATAACCTTCTCCTTTAGATTGGGCCAAAAACCCATCAATTATGGAATCTGCTTATGAGATAATAGAATCAGCAAACATATTTCCAGAAGCAACCATAGGTTCCTTGACATTATCAGGTACATCCTGTGTTAGGTTCACAGTCTCTGCCACTTCATCAGCTATTGTATATATAATAGATTTGTTCATACAATCCTCTTTAATAAATTTGCTGCCCTGTTCAGCTATAGGGCCGATAGAACCATTAGAAGCCTGTAGTGGCTCGTCTTCTTGATAAACTTGTTGAGAGCATCCCATGCCAAGATCAGTAGCTTGAAAAAATTTTGTTGTACAGTCTGGCTCTTCACAAGAACCATTATTCGAGGTAACTTCCATGCAAGTAAGCTTTGAAAAAAATTCATACATTTGTGTTTCAGCATTAAATTCATTATGTACCTTTGCTCGGTTACTCAAATATGGTCCTTTGTCGTTGAATCTTCTACTTCCAAAGCTGTATTTGCCTTGGCTTGACTTCTTGCAGAAATATGGTCCCAAAATTGATCATAATTAAGGAACTGCATATGATCCCCTTCTTCTTTATAGAAAATAATCTGGCCCCGTTCATTAATCTCCTTCATTGTTAACTCGATAATTCTTGAGCTTTCATAAACAAAACCATCTGCAAAATAGTCCCACTACGTGGGATATGTTTTGGCCAGTTCTCGTACCTTTTCTTTAAACTCGGAGGTTACAACTTCTTCAAAGGTCGAAATCATCCGATCTTCTGGAATCCCTCGACTCTTCATCTCCGCTTGATAGCATGCAAGGAGTCCATCTGGATCATGCCCTTGAATAATTCCATATTGTTCATGTACGGCATCAAGTGCCATCTCCACTCCATCATCAAGCTGCTTTTTCATCTTCATAGCTTTTACTTCTTGCAAGCATCCCTAAACTAAGCCCAACATTTTGGGCAGATCTACTGCTGCTAGATTTTTATAAAATCTATTGAGGTTGTAATCTTCAATAAACTGCTTCAATTCTATTTGAATCTCCATCCTGACCTCCCACCCTGGCTCGTTTCGCATCGGGTTCACCAAGAATGTCAGGGGATAAATGTGCAAAAGTTGAGCCGGGAAGGCACCGGGCCCCTGGCTGTGAGAGGTGTGGGAAAAGAGGTGCAGCCGGCACAATTAATGACAACAGTATTCAAAACAAACAATTCGCCTAATTCCAGTTAATCGACAAAATCCATGATTAATCAATCACTAATGGAGGCTTAATGCTCCTTACAAGATGAAACCTGGCTTAATCCAGGTGCTAATCAAGAAAAGTGATAATGACCTGCTTAACTCTGCCTTCTGCTTCTTCCCGTTATGGCTTAGGAACTTCCTCTTCCAATGGCCATCTGATTTGTCTTCCAGAATTGAATGGGTTTAGGCTTGGCTAATGGTTTAGGATTAGGCTCAGAGATTAAGAATATGGAGATTAGGCTTCAATTAAGAAGCTTATCGTGATCCGCTTACGCTTGGTTTAATTCGAATGCTTAGAATAGGATTAGGATGGCTAATAGAGGTTAAGCTCGAGAAATTGAATGGCTAATCAATGCTTGAAAGCTTTGGCTTGGCTTAAAGGGATTAGGTTTAGAATTAGAATCTTGAGATTAAGCTAAGCTCAATGAGATTAAGATTACCTTCGCTTAGGCTTGGCTTGGTTCAAGAGATTAGGCATCGGCTCAGCTCCGTGGATCCTGCAGGCTTCAATTCGTTACTTTCTTTAATCCTTGACAAGCTTCTTCTCAAGGTTCAACCTCCATCTTCCTTGCTTGCATGCCTTGCCGAGAATTAGCTCGAGAGATTAGAAATCAAGCTTGATGTAGAGAGCTTGGCTCAAGCTTTTGAGATTAAGAATCTTAGGAATTCGATTAGGCTTGGCTTTAGGATTAGGCTTAGCTTAATTAGTGTAAGTGGTCCGGTTTAGAGGGCTTAAGAGCTTTTAGTGAGAGATTAGGAGATGTGCTTGCCCTTGGGATAATAGGATTCACTCCACTTAAGAGAGCTTAGGCTCCTTCTCCCGGAGAGAGGAAGGACCTCAAGATGATGATGACCAGTGAGTCCCGAGAGCCGTCCCTTTCTTTATAGTTTGCATGGGAAAAAAAATATTTTCGACCATCACATTAGCGATATCGCTAATGGGAAGGGCTCTTGATGATGTGGCAGGTCGAATTTTGAGTAGCTCGGAAACTGTCGCAACCGGCTCCGAACAGGAGCGCCTTGCTATCCCCGTCGCTTTTCTCTTCGCGGCCGAGTTCATCTGAGGGCCATGGCGCCCAGTGCGAAGCTTTTTCTCTCTTCCTGGGCCTTCTGTGCCCTGTTGAACGCCATGCACTACTTTCCTTTTTTATTAGGTTTTAAAAACCCTTTTTTAAAAACCCCATTGGGCGGCCATATTCGTTTGCTTTGGGCGGCCATAGCTCCATAATGGGCGGGCGGCCATATAAATGATTAAAAGGGCCCTTGTTCCTTAGTAAGGGCACTACACTTGGCATATATTTTGGCCGAGCAATGCCATTCTCCATAAGAAGGCTCACATTTGGCATGCACATCGGCCAAGCAATGCTAGGCTTCTCCATTGGTGGCCTTCAATTCCCAACACCTTGAATTTTGTTGCCCGTTCTCGTGCTTTAAATGGCATCATAACTCCCAAGATGCAAGTATCAGCGTCCGTCAAGTCTAGGCATAAAAAATGCTTCCGCATCGGCCCACATTGTCATACACATCAGGGACCACATTGCATTATGCCAAATGAATCTGATTGATCAGGGCGACTAGGGCGGTTTGAACCCGGCCCCCGACGATACTTAAACTGGCCATATCTTGCCAATCGAAACCCCGATTGACGAACTGGAAAGATCGACATGCTCCTGGGAGTGAGCCTCCGGACCTATGCATTTCTTTCATCTTTGACCTTTCATCAGCAGGTGCTCAATCCAGTACAGATCTACTATAGACTCAACTTAAAATTGTCATAACTTCTTATCCGTAGCTCTGATTGACGAGCCATAAAGACAGTCATGTGGAGCTTTTTGAGTACTTCAACTTGGATTAATAAAATCCCAGCTATGACGACTTCAAGAATACTCACTGTTTAGCATTACCAAGACATCTTCTGTCCTTAGAGCCACATCTGGCACACTTTCAGCTTAAAAATTTGCTTGTTAGTAAGCCCTTATAACTGCTAATTAACCATGCAGGATTCAAATACTCTTGATCGGCATTCCTTTGCTCATTTTCTTGTCATGGGAGCGGAGCGGCACGACAACGTATAAAGATAAATCCTGAAAGGGGGCTTTCTCTAATATATAAGTTTTAAGTTTGGATTGAACAAAGGCAAAAATTTTATATGTAGGGTACCAAGATTGATATTGAATGTGGTTGTAGGTGTTGAGACACTTTTGATGGCAATGGGTATCTAGAACTTATGACCACTTTGTGAGTGTGAAGATTTTTTATGTGTAGGGTGCCAAGAATCCTATGGAATGTAGTTGTAGGTGTTGAGACACTTTTGATGGCAATGGGTATCTTAAACTTATGACACTTTGTGAGTGTAAACAGTGTGTGTACAGATGCATGTGCTACAAACGAGAGCGTAGCGGCCCGGAAAATATATACAAATAGCACATAATCGATGATAAATCTAGTAAATCCACATACCTACATAATCGTGCGCAAGGAATCCATAGCAAATTGGCACGAGATAGACAAAGAGTGAGATAGAGAATGAGAGCACATGCAAGCGCACCTCCTAGAGAGGAGTGCAACGCCGGCACGACGAGAGAGAGGAGAGGAGAGGAGAAGAGTAACGCAGACATTCGGTGCAATCTCCCCTGGTGAAAGAGTGAGCATTTTCCTCCTGTACGTATTTACTTATAGATTTCTTGAATGCTCAAAATGAGTACAAACTGACCGACGGGTCATAAATGGCCAAAGCTCATAAAAAGCACTTAAATCATAAAATGTACATAAATTGTATATCCTTTGTCATAGTCCAATAATTGTTGATGCTTTTGCAACGTGTCAGTTGTAATAAATAGGTAATTATCAATTCCATTACATACCTCTCCGTTAGAAAGCAACTGTCCTCATTTGCAAAGATAAGAATTTGCAAACCATAATTGTCAAAAAAAGTGATTGGTATAATGTGTCAAAACCATCACATAGTAAAAGAAAAATTTATGAAACTAAACAACTTTGCTTATGCATGGTGTAATCCACATACTTTATCGATTCTAGTGTCCCATACCATTAGAATAAGCAGTATATGTCATACCCTGATGAATTAGGACATCATTCAATAAATCAATTCTCATCAATCTCATGTTCAATTACATAAATATCTCGCGACAGAAAATCATCATATATAGCAAATCCAACTCCAGTTCCAATTCCAAATATAATCCAAATCCAAAATATCTTTCATTTTGTATACGCGGGTAACAAAATCATACTAAAGATAGTGGTGGCCAGCCACTGTAGCATGATCTTATAATCGGTGTTGCCTCAACCAGCGAATCTACACCAATTAGACATGCTGCCTAAATCGGCGGATCTGCATTTAGGTTAAAATGCTGAATTTGTAGTTTGTTGGTGTGCTGTCTAAATCGACAAATCTACACTCATGTTGCCTAAACCAGCGGATCTTCACGTATAATTGGTGTTGCCTAAATTGGCAAATCTACACACGGACCATTATTTACACACTGCCTAAATTGGTGAATCTGTGTGCAAGTGACCAATGAACTAGACAAGGCATAAAATTTACAAAACATTTACTTGGTAGGAAATTGGAGTAGGTTGGGATGTTGAAGGATGTACTAAATGTTGACAGTCATCCCAAATCAACTGAGCTCATGCTATAGATTAATATCAAATGATGTCAATAGAAATTCCATTTATTGCAATCTTAAGCCACAATGTGAGAGATGGATGGAGGATATAGTGTATCTGAAAAATCGTGTACCAGTGTGCGTAGAGAGAGATACAAGTAGGAGAGGGGCTACCACTATCAAACTTGGTGTTAATAATTGACCATGAAATAAAACAAGGTTCCATCTATTTAAACTAAATCAATACATGACAATTAGAATACGTAAAAAGAATAGCAATCTGACTTAATGTCTGATAGTATCCGACTGCATTGTTGCTTGTTGCAAGGGTGCTTGGTTATAGAGTTGTGAGAACTTAAAAGAAATTAAATATAATAATCATTAAAACCCTAACCACTATTAAACTGGAGGATTCTCGCATAAGGAGATGTTGTGAAGGATAGGGGAATTTAGAGTTGGAGGGTCTCTAATATGGTAGCATTGTACTTAGTTTTACCTACACACATATTTCTCAAAGAGTTCTCAAAGAGAAGAACTAAAGATGATTTCTTGTTAAATTCAACAATAATCTAAGTACACACTAAATATGTCAATATATTAAAAGTTCTTTAATGATAAATTACTGCAAAATTGGGATTAAAATACATAGATTTAAGTATAGGAAAGTGGATAATGAAGGTTGAAAATAGATTTATATGATGGTTTGCAAGTCTGGATAACGAGTGGGTAGAGATTTGGGACAAAGAAATATAAAGCTCCATGAATAACTGTTTGGCTTGAAAAATTTAAACAAAACAGGATCTGACCCTATTCAACCATTTGGACCAATTAGTGCTTTTGCCCATCTAGTGCACTCTATTTTAAAATCATGTTTCTCAAATTGTAGTGTTGTGAATCAAAACCTTTGATGGGTTTAATACACAAATAGTCACTATTAATATTTTTCACACTGAATTACTATGTCTACGATGTATATGAAGGAAAAATAATGTAGACAACATCCAGTACTCAGCTATGTAAACCATTTATCAAATGAAAAAAATTTGCATGAAAGACATAATCATTAAGGGTGAAGTAAATGTCTAACTAGCTTGAATAGAAGAAGAAGGACCCATCAAGTAGGGATGCCGGTTTGCACATTAATGAGACACTCAGAGTACATGTGTGTGTGTGTGCGTGCGCGCGCGTGCGTGTGTATATCATCCAAGTTGACAAGTGAGTGTGTGTATGGGTGCCAAGAAATCATCGATTTGCGAGGTTGTGGGCAATTGAATACAAAACTAGGGCCCACAGTGTGGTTTGATCATTTATATAGATCATTGTCCAAAAGGGAAGGGGGAGAGGGGGGGGGAAAGAGAGAGAGAAATGAATGAAATGTTATATTAATTGTCTTCAAAAGGCCAAAATTACCTATGAGATCAAAATGATACGATCTTGGTGGATCTACTCCAATGTGTGGGTACAAAAGTAAAATGAAGTAAAGTGAAAGACTAAAAGATTAAAATAGTGAGACTTAAATCATCATTATCATCATTCAATGCTTGAGAATGCTCATCAACGGGCGTTTGTCAGAGAAAGTATTGCATCAAGCACTGAAGAGCGTCGTCAATGTCCGCCTCTGTAGGTAGGCATACTGGGAGGTGGGATATCACACACACACACACACACACACACACACACACACACACACACACACACACACACACACAGAGAGAGAGAGAGAGAGAGAGAGAGAGAGAGAGAGAGAGAGAGAGAGAGAGAGAGACTAATCCTAGAACTTAAGAGATAAAAATACCTTGAGTATACTTGATTAAGACAAACATAAAAACACTCAACCAAGATACATAGCAACTAAATGCAACTTTTGCAATCATATGGTTATTCCAGGAGTGGGGGAAAATGATCAATTCTATGGTAAGTTTCATGAGACTTTCTCATGCATCAACTATTGAATCTGTTTTCCAAAATGCTAGATGAGGTTGTCCAAGCTCAGTAGTCGGACATAAATAAACACATGGTGAGAAGAACTAGACCACTTGGTGAAAGACCAAGAGTGGTAGCACTCCTGTTGTGCTCAACTAAATGATGTTGCTTATTGACCTCAATCCTTGTATTAGATGACTTACATGTGAAAAACAAGGAAGTTGCCGACACACATGAAGAGATACTTTCAAACAATAACCTCAACTCCATATTTGATGGTAGCACATGTTAGGAAATAAGACGTAGCTAAATAGATAATTGAGTAGATTACTTAATGGAGAGAAACAGATTTATATACACGAGATTATAGAGTAGGGAGAGAGAGAGTACACACGATATACGTGGTTCACCCAATGTGGGCTACGTCCACGGGAAAGCAGCCACTCAATGGCTTTAGTACTTCAAAACAAGAAGTAGTTTACAAAGGGATTATACCCTTAATGGAGCTCCCGCCTTGCTTCACTCTCACCACCTCACACTCACCTTGTTGCATCAACTTCACACTATGAAATGTGTGTAGAAATGGCCTCCTTTTATAGGCCAAAAGGGCTGCCCTCTCTTATGAGAGACAGCCATGTGTAGCCGCCCTTGTGCGAATAAGTCCAAATCGGACCCTCCAATCCGCCCATGTGTGGCCGCCCTTGAGAAGAAAAGTCCGCTTTTGAATTCGGCCACCGGCCATTGAATTCGGCCACCGGCCACCGGCCATTGACTTCCGACCATCGGCCACCAGCCATTGACTTCCGACCACCGGCCATCAGCCATTGACTACCGGCCACCGGCCAACCGACCGGTTGTTTTCCGGCCGCCGTCCGGCCATAATATTCCGGCGAAAAAAAAAGTCTCGGGGGCCTCCGCCCCCGAGGCCTTTAAAGTTGCCCCTGATTCTTGTCTGTGAAAATTTTGGTTTCCGGTGAGTGATTGTCCTTCACGCACGATGGCTTCTCCTCATAATGGGGGCCTTACAAATGTGCGCTTTTACCACAGAAAATTACAAAGGGTAAATCAGGCTCCATACTTAACAATCTCCCACTTGGAGACTGATCTCCAAACCAAACCTGTGACTGCTTTCCATTCTGGCTTCTTAACCTTGAATGCCGATTGAAGATGAGCAAAAGCTCAATTTCTCCTTGTTGACCACCTTTGTAAACATGTCTGCAGGATTTTCACTTGTATGCACCTTTCCTAGCTTTAGTTGTCCCTCTTCCAAAAGAGTGCGTATGAAGTGATATCTCACCTCAATGTGCTTTGTCCTTGAATGAAAGGCTGAGTTCTTCGCAAGATGGATAACGCTTTGGCTATCACTGTACAAGACACAATTGTCTTGTTTGAATCCAAGCTCTTCTAAGAATCTGTGAAGCCACAGAATTTCTTTGCTTGCCTCCGTCATTGCTACATACTCTGCTTCCGTGGTAGAAAGTGAAACCACTTTCTGCAGCTTTGAAGCCCAGCTTACTGCTGTGCCTCCAACCGTGAACACATAGCCAGTAGTGCTCCTTCGAGTATCTTTGTCACTTGCCATATCTGCATCAGTATACCCTTCAAGAAAAATATCAGTTCCTCCAAAATACAAAGCATTTGTTGTTGTCCCTTTTAGATACCTAAGTATCCACTTCACAGCTTGCCAATGCTCTTTACCTGGGTTGTCCATGAACCTACTCACAACTCCCACTGCATGTGCAATGTCTGGCCTTGTCCAGACCATAGCATACATTAGAGAACCTACCGCTGCAGCATATGGAACTTTAGACATATAGGCTATCTCCTCTTGTGTCTTTGGACACATATCCTTCGTTAGTTTAAAATGACCAGCCAAAGGTGTAGAAACTGGTTTTGCATTTTGCATTGCAAACCTTTCTAGTACCTTCTTGATGTAATCTTCTTGAGATAGCTTTATTGTCTTCTTCGTCCTGTCCCTTGATATTTTCATACCAAGTATCCTCTTTGCAGCACCTAAATCTTTCATTGAAAAAGATTTGGACAGCTCCTCTTTTAGGTCTTTGATGTCCTGCATGTTAGCACTTGCAATCAACATGTCATCAACATACAACATTAGGATGATGAATTTCTCATCTCCCAAATTCTTCGTGTAGACGCAGTGATCCGAGTTGCATCTTGTGAATCCATGATCCAACATCCATCGCTCAAACTTCAAGTACCATTGTCTTGATGCTTGCTTTAAACCATACAAGCTCTTCTTTAATCTGCAAACCATTTTCTCCTTACCTTTTACTTCATACCCCTTTGGTTGAAGCATGTAGATTTCCTCCTCTAAGTCACCGTGAGGGAATGCCGTATTTACATCCATTTGCTCGAGATTTAGATCATGAGCTGCCACAAGGCTTAAGACAAGCCTAATTGAGTTCATTTTTACAACAGGAGAAAATATTTCATTGAAGTCAATACCTTTCTTTTGAGAAAAACCTTTTACCACAAGCCTAGACTTGTACCTTTTCTTCCCACCTTCTTCTTCCTTTAGCTTGTACACCCATTTGTTTTGAAGTGCCCGCTTACCTTTAGGCAACTCAACCAACTCCCATGTTTGGTTGCGATGTAGTGAGTCCATCTCCACTTGCATGCTCTTCGTCCATTCTTCTTTGGATTCATGTTGCATAGCTTCTTCATATGATTCCGGCTCTCCAGAATCTGAGATCAAGAGATGGTTGAAGGAAGGAACAAACCTTTCTGGAGGTCTACTTGCTCTTGTAGATCTTCGGGGAATAGGTTGAGGCTCCTCATTTGGTTGACGTTGTTGCACATTGTCACCGTTTGCAGTCCTTGAGTCTTCACCGTCCTCAAGCTCCATGTACTCATCACCTGTTTCTTTTGTTTGTTTTCTTTCCAAGTAATCTTTGTACATATTTTGTTCGTTAAAAATTACATCCCTACTCCTTAAGATTTTACCATCTTCAGGATTCCATAGGCGATACCCAAAGTCTCCTTCTCCATAGCCAAGAAGAAACACTTTTTGGATTTTGCATCTAACTTTGATCTTAGGCTTCTATCTATGTGCATGAAAGCCTCACACCCAAACACTTTGAGAAATGCATAATTCACTGGTTTACCTGTCCATGCCTCTTCTGGAACTCCCCCATCCAATGCCATTGAGGGTGACCGATTGATTAAGTACACAGACGTACTTACAGCTTCCGCCCAAAGCTCAAGCGGTAGGTCTGCATGTAGCCGCATGCTTCGTGCTCGTTCCATGATTGTCCTATTCATCCTTTCCGAAATACCATTTTGTTGAGGTGTCCTTGGGGTTGTCCTTTGCCTCCAAATGCCATTGCTAGCACAAAAGCTTTCAAAAGCTTGGCTGCAATATTCGCCTCCATTGTCGGATCTGAGGCATTTAACCTTGGTACCTGTTTCATTCTCCACAAAGGCTTTCCACCTTTGAAATATGGAAAATACATCGGATTTATTCTTCATGACATAAACCCATGTTTTTCTAGTCGCATCGTCTATGAATGTTACATAGTACAATGAGCCACCAAGTGATGGTGTACTTGCAGGACCCCAAACATCAGAATGAACCAACTCAAGTTTTTTATTTTTTCTTTCATTTCCTGATTTTTGAAATTTTACCCTCTTTTGTTTACCATAAACACAATCTTCACAGAACTCTAAGTCCACTTCTTTCAAAACTGGTAGAAGCTTCTTTGTTTGAAGGATTTGCATTCCTTTGGCACTCATATGCCCAAGTCGGTAGTGCCACACCGCACTGTCAACTTCTGTAGTTGCTGCACAAGCTGAAGGTTGCGTGCTAACAGTACACAAGTAAAGTGTACCGACTTTTTCACCCTTGGCAACCACCAAAGATCCCTTTGAGATCTTCCACCGTTTGTTTCCGAATGCAATGTTGTGACCTTCATCGTCCAATTGTCCTGTAGAGATCAAATTTTTGCGAAGAGAAGGAACATGCCTAACATCTTTAAGCTTCCATTCATTTCCGTTAGCAGTTTTGACAGAAACTGTACCTTTGCCGACAATCTCACAAGCTTCATCATCTCCCAAGTATACATACCCAAAATTACCTTTGGTGTAGTCTTGGAAATGTTGCTTGTGTGGTGTCGCATGGAATGAAGCCCCGGAATCTACTATCCAGGAATTAGACACATTGTCTAATGAGAGAATTAGAGCATCTTGCTCTACTTTACCTGCCACATTGGCCTCCGATGTTGGCTTGTTGTCTTGAGACTCTGTCTCCTTCTTCTTCTTGGACCAACAATCCTTCTTGACGTGGCCCTTCTTGCCGCAGTTCCAACATTCAAGAACTGACTTTGTGCGTGACTTGCTCCGCCTTGAGCGATCACGACCCTTTTGGTTTTTGAACCTCTCCTTAAGCCTTCCTCTTGTTTCCACTGATAGTGCAACACTTGATGATTCTCCTGTGCTTCTCCTTCGCATTTCCTCGCTTAGGAGAACACCCACAACATCATCAAACTTAAGAGTATTTGTGCCAGAGATAGAATTACTTACAGCCATCACAAGGCTGTCCCAACTATCCGGTAGAGATGATAGTATAAGGAGAGCTCGCACTTCGTCATCAAAATTGATTTTCACTGATCGAAGTTGACTTATGTTTGTGTTAAAGTCATTTAGGTGTTCTGCAACTGAACCATTCTCTGCCATCTTTAGATTGAACAAGCGCTTCATAAGAAATACCTTATTGGATGCCGATGGTTTCTCATAGAAGTCGCCAAGTGACTTCATCAAGTCCTCCGTGGTCTTCATCTCCGAAACATTGAAGGCCACCGTTGACGCCAAGCTTAACCGGATTGTTCCCAGTGCCTTTCGATCAAGGACAATCCATGCTTCATCTGCCATTGTTGCGGGCTTCTTCGCAAGACCGCCTAGTGGCAAATAGAGGTCCTTCTGGTAGAGATAGTCTTCAATCTGCATCTTCCAATGTTGGTAGTTTTTGCCGTTGAACTTCTCAATCTTGAGCTTCCCTTCCTCCGCCATAACTCCCACTCAATTCAAGGAATCCTTTCCTTGAGATAATTTAGCTACGAGCAAACCTTGCTCTGATACCAATTGTTAGGAAATAAGACGTAGCTAAATAGATAATTGAGTAGATTACTTAATGGAGAGAAACAGATTTATATACACGAGATTATAGAGTAGGGAGAGAGAGAGTACACACGATATACGTGGTTCACCCAATGTGGGCTACGTCCACGGGAAAGCAGCCACTCAATGGCTTTAGTACTTCAAAACAAGAAGTAGTTTACAAAGGGATTATACCCTTAATGGAGCTCCCGCCTTGCTTCACTCTCACCACCTCACACTCACCTTGTTGCATCAACTTCACACTATGAAATGTGTGTAGAAATGGCCTCCTTTTATAGGCCAAAAGGGCTGCCCTCTCTTATGAGAGACAGCCATGTGTAGCCGCCCTTGTGCGAATAAGTCCAAATCGGACCCTCCAATCCGCCCATGTGTGGCCGCCCTTGAGAAGAAAAGTCCGCTTTTGAATTCGGCCACCGGCCACCGGCCATTGACTTCCGACCATCGGCCACCGGCCATTGACTTCCGACCACCGGCCATCAGCCATTGACTACCGGCCACCGGCCAACCGACCGGTTGTTTTCCGGCCGCCGTCCGGCCATAATATTCCGGCGAAAAAAAAAGTCTCGGGGGCCTCCGCCCCCGAGGCCTTTAAAGTTGCCCTTGATTCTTGTCTGTGAAAATTTTGGTTTCCGGTGAGTGATTGTCCTTCACGCACGATGGCTTCTCCTCATAATGGGGGCCTTACAAATGTGCGCTTTTACCACAGAAAATTACAAAGGGTAAATCAGGCTCCATACTTAACAGCACGAGCTAAGGTATCATAATTAGAGACTTGATTCTCATGAGGTGGGGAGAAAGAGAGAGTTGATGGGCAATATGAGAGAGAGAGAGAGAGAGAGAGAGAGAGAGAGAGAGAGAGAGAGAGAGAGAGAGAGAGAGAGAGAGAGAGAGATTGGTTGAAATGGAGGATGGCCTGTGGAAATCATAGACAGAGTGAGATTCTGGTGGCATATGGATGCTACGTGTATGAGCCAAGTTTGGTCACAAAGCTAGTTGTAGTTGTGAGAAATCTTTAGAGACACTACGCTTTTGAACACACTGCAATAGTTGTTTGGTAGGGTGCCAATGAGATGGTTGAAGGATAAATCTATTGGCATCAAGCTTCTTGAGAGATGATTGTCTCCAAGAACTAGGAGCTATACTCCTTGCAGTTGGCGCCACCGATGTGATTTGAAAACATAATTAGCTAAATCAGGTTGGTAGCATTGCTCAAGTTCAAAACAAGGGACATACCGTGAAAACCCAAAAAGTGATTTACATCAAGGTTTAGTATCTGTAGATTCTTTAAGCTCATGATCTTGGTTGGAAGAAAATCGCTCAATTGATTGTTGTCAGGTTTGAGTTCATGAAGCTCTGTGCAATTGCCAAGGGATTCGGGGGTGATTCCATTGAGGTTGTTTTGCCAAACTCTCAAAACCTGAAGATAAGCCAAGTGGACTAGCTCTCTAGGGATAAAACTTGAGAGTTCATTTGAATCAAGATCAATGCCTGCAATGCTTGTGCAATTGCCCAAAAGAGTTGGAATAGCTCCCACTAGCCTGTTGTCACTGAGGAATAGTGTTTGAAGCTTTCCCAAGAATTCGATCTCATTGGGGATGTGGCCTGAGAGCTGGTTTGTGTTGAGGTCCAAATCAATAAGGATCGTGTAACTACCCAAGCTACGAGGGATGATGCCTGCGGTGGGATGCGTCATGCATGGTGGTGGTTGGTTGGCTGGTCCATGAAGGAGAGGTAGTGAGAGAGGAGAGAGCAAGGGAGGGTCACAGGTTTTGATTGGTCTAGAATTGGGAGAGAGAGTTGGGAGCCAAAAATATAGACGAGTGCTAGTTGGTTGGAGGACTCACTGAGCATCACCTTCTGTGGGTGTTCGGTGCATGGTGGCTCTGAAGCAAGCGACATTGATTGCCTGGTAGAGAGAGAGATAGGGTTGGTTGGCGATCACAGTAAGAAAGAGAGATAGTTGAGGCGTGGTGCAAGTGAAACGCCTTGCATGGGTGCTGGTGAGTCATGAAGGTGAGTGTGCATGGTTCCTGGCATTCGGAAACCAAGAGTGGGTGTGTGCACTTGTGTAGCCCATGAGAGGTAGAGAGAAAAAGGGTATGAGAAGTTGGCGGTGCCTTTGTGCATGCTCCTCACAATCGCTTGCGTCTCTATTTTTTGTTGTTGTTGCCATTTCAGCGGGTGCCATGTCTATTAATGTTGTTGGTGCTGTGGATCGCCACTATTGAGGGCAAAGAGGTGCATTGCACGCAATATCAGTTAATCTTTTGCCGACGCCGACGCTGACGTTGGTTGATGTTTATCCAATAATGAAATCCTATGGTTGAGGTTAAAAAAATTTAGGGTTCTTTCCCACAAATCTCTGATAGGAAATAAGACGTAGCTAAATAGATATTTGAGTAGATTACTTAATGGAGAGAGATATATTTTACACACAAAAGATTATAGAGTAGAGAGAGAGAGAGAGAGAGAGAGAGAGAGAGAGAGAGAGAGAGAGAGAGAGAGAGAGAGAGAGAGAGAGAGAGAGAGAGAGAGAGTACACACGATATACGTGGTTCACCCAATGTGGGCTACGTCCATGGGAAAGCAGCCACTCAATGGCTTTAGTACTTCAAAACAAGAAGTAGTTTACAAGGGATATACCCTTAATGGAGCTCCCGCCTTGCTTCACTCTCACCACCTCACACTCACCTTGTTGCATCAACTTCACACTATGAAATGTGTGTAGAAATGGCCTCCTTTTATAAGCCAAAAGGGCTGCCCTCTCTCATGAGAGGCAGCCATGTGTAGCCGCCCTTGTGTAGATAAGTCCAAATCTGACTCTCCAATCCGCCCATGTGTGGCCGCCCTTGAGAAGACAAGTCCGCTTTTGAATTAGGCCACTGGCCACCGGCCATTGACTTCCGACCACCGGCCACCGGCCACCGGCCAACCGACGATTGTTTTTCGACCACTTTCCGGCCGCCGTTCGGCCATAATATTCCGGCGAGGAAAAAAAAAGTCTCGGGGGCTTCCGCCCCCAAGGCCCCTAAAGTTGCCCCTGATTTTGGGCCATGAAAATTTTGGTTTCTGGCGAGTGATTTTCCTTCACGCACAATGGCTTCTCCTCATAATGGGGGACTTACAAATGTGCGCTTTTACCATAGAAAATTACAAGGGTAAATCAGGCTCCATACTTAACAATCTCTCCCTCCATTCTTTCTCTTTGCTCCTCTCTTTCACGTCCTTAGTCGTACTACCCCATGTTTATGCTACTCAAGATATAGTGTGCATGCAAGAGTTGAGGCTTGTAAAACTAGACACAAACACCAAATATCGATTATTTGTGTTCTCCTTGAGTCTACTCTCTCATGTCTCTTAGCCAACTCTTCACCTTTCTATGATGCTTGGAACCACAAAGCTTTCTTCAAAACCTCCAATTATGATAGTAAGAAACCATTACTAATAATATTAGCATACTCTAACCATACCTACATATACAAATGCAGCTCCGCTACCATGGCTACATAGACTCTACGGCATGTGAAAGAGGCTTGTTGTAAACAATCTTTTAGTGGAAAAGTATAAGTATTTAAGTAACCAAAGATTGACAAGAGTAACACATTCTAAAACTTTGGAAAAAAAAGACACTTATCTTTTGTTGTAGCATCAAAAGAGCGTTTCATGGCTTTGATTCTAGATCTTTGTAATATTTACATTACCAAGAATATTGTTTGCGCTCTAATACCACTACCACAAATGAGAGCATAACAGCCCTACAAAATATACAAACAGCACATAATCAACGATAAATCCAGTAAATCCACATCCTGCACAATTGTGTACGCAAGGAATCCATAGAAGATCTGGTGTGAGATAGACACAGAGCAAGATAGAGAATGAGAGAGCACGTGCAGATGCACCTCCTAGAGCAGAGTGCTACATCAACACGGCGAGAGAGAAGAGAGGAGAGGAAAAGAATAATGCAGACATTGGGTGCAATCTCCCCTTGTGCAAAAGTGAGCATTTTCCTCTTGCACGTATTTACTTATAGATTTCTTGAATGCTCAAAATCAGTACAGACTGGCTGGCAGGTCATAAATGGCCAAAGCTCATAAAAAGCATTTAGACCATAAAATGTACATAAATTGTAGATCCCTTCACATAGTCCAATAACTAGTGCTGCTTTTGCCACCTATTAGCTGCAAATAAATAGGTAATTATCAATTTCATTACAGCATGTGTGCTTGACGTGTTGTGCAAGGAAGGAGAATTGGGTGGAGCTCTTAGTGAGGATTGGAATCCCTCATGGGTCCTTATTGATCTATATTACCAATGAATAGAGATAAGGTTAGTATGGTTAGTAAGATGGGTGTCGGACAATTGTCCTAAACCCTAACATTGAGCTCTCTTCTTTCCCATTTCCCCACCTTCTAGCATAAACCATTTTTAATAAACTCTCTTTCCTCTTTAAAGAACAATCATAGCATCATCATCATCGGAAATAGATAAGAACAATCATGGAGACATGATTTTCATGACACAGTTGCTCTCACAAATAGGAAAACATATCCATACATGGATCTTCAACTATCCACACAACCCGCATAACCTGCATCCATGTAACCCACTGTGGATGCATCACTATTCCCAAAGCATAAGCACTTGTCTTCGTACCTTTCAGATATCTCAAGATGTGCTTCACTGCTTCCTAGTGTTTTCTGCCAAGATTTTCCATAAATCTGCTTATGCCAGTCTCATGGCTACCATGGTGTGCCAACTACTAAAGAATATGGCACCTTAGCCATTTCCTAGCATTAGATTTGAAACATCATTCTTGCTAATTTTTGCATATGCCGACATTGGGGTAGTCAATATAGTCTTTCCTCGCCTCCATATTAAAATGTTGCTAGACATTCTGGATATGTTTCCTATGACATAGTATTCCACATTTCCTATCTCTCTTGATATGCATACCAAGAAATCAACCTGCATCTCCCAAATGATTCATAGCAAACTGCATGCTAAGAGACTTCTTCAAATTGGCAATTTCATCCTTTATCTAGCAATTTCATCCATATTAAAATGTTGCTAGACATTATGGATATGTTTCCTATGACATAGTATTCCACATTTCCTATCTCTCTTGATATGCATACCAAGAAATCAACCTGCATCTCCCAAATGATTCATAGCAAACTGCATGCTAAGAGACTTCTTCAAATTGGCAATTTCATCCTTTGAATTTTTGGCAATGAGCATATCATTAACATAAAGTATGAGGGTGATGAGGGAACCATCGTTCAATCTCCTAGTATATAAGCATTAGGAAGAGGATGGGGTATAGGAAGGCCTCTTTATTTTCCATGAGATTATGGAGGTGTTTAACATTTTGACGAATAGGTGCACGCCATGTGTGCAAGAATGGTGGGTGTGTAAGAGAGGTTAAAGAGTGTTTAAAGGATGCACTTTTCTTCCCAAAAGGGAGGGAAGAAACTTTATGATTTTTTACCTTCCATAACTCCTACATATGATCTCCAATTTGAGTGGAGATTATAGATTTGCAATATATGCACGGATCTCTTTCCATGGTATGCTACATGATATGGTTTTATTGTTAGAATTTAATTCCATTTTGGGGGGGAAATTTGAATACAAAAAAGCTAGCTATTTTTCTTGTTTGAATTTAAAAGTTTTCCTTTTATTGCTTTCTTCATACTAAAGGTTTGACTCCCTTAAGCTACCAAATAAAGAGGCCCTCCTAGACACCATTCTCTTCCTGATGCAATGATCTTCCTGGATCCTTTCGTACCCTTGGGACTACATGTACTTGTCAAACTTCATTTACCATGACCTTGAGCCTTGTTTTAGGCGATAAAATACTTTACGCAATCTACATACCATTTCTATCCTCATAGGCCTCTTAGGTTTGAATTCAAAACCCTATTTCTATTTCATGTAGACATCTTCTTCTAGGTATTTGTGAAGGAAAGGCATCTTCACGTACATCTGGACAAGTCCCATGTCCTTAGTGGGTACCAATCCAAGCACAAGATGCAACGTAATCATCTTGACCACTAGAGAAACAATCAAATCAAAATCAATTCCATTCTTTTGTTTGAAAATCTTAGCAACCAATCTAGCCTTGTCCTTAGGCTCAGGATCCTCTGCAGTGTACTTCTTCTTGTATACCTATTTGCGAGGCAAGGCTTGTTTGCCTTCTGGAAACTCTGTGTGTTTCCAAGTTTCATTAGCCACAATTGAGTTGTTGCATTGCTTGTTCCCACTTAACGCTATCTCCCATCTCAATAGCCTCTTGGTAGCATGTAGGTTGGCTGCAGTAGTCAATGACCAGTAGATAGTCTAATCCTAGCTAAAACCACTCAAGGGCATAAGATACACATGTAGATATTCTCACTGCCTGGATTTTGGACTTTCCTCTCTTAGGAACAACACTAGATCTCTTTAGAGCATTACTAGTGATAGGTACATCGCTAGCCGACTAAGCTGTTTGGTAGCTGGACTTAAGGTTACATCATCAAATTTTACTTTGTGATATTCAACCTCTTTCATGGGCTATCATTGCATCTTTAATTCACTAAAGATCACTCATGAGCTATGAATAACTCTTCAAGAATTTGAGTGCTAGAGAGGATAACCCATCGCTCCATATGCACCATAGCCAATGAAGATGCATGACTTAGAGCTCGGTTTCATTCTAAGCTCTTTAGTCACATGTGAGAATGCTTCACACCCAAACACACATAATCTGCCATAATTAGGCTTTTTGCCTATCCACTAGGTGACCTATTGATATATACACCAATGTCATAACACATTCTATTCACAACTCTTGAAGAAAATTTACCATATATAGCATGGAGTGACTCTCTCATGCATAGTCCTATTCATTCACTTAGCAACTCCATTCAAGAAGATTTGTATGGCGTAGTAAAATGTCTCTAAACTTTTCTTTTACTATATAGAAATTCTTGAAGTAGTGGATACATGCTCTCCCTCATTGTCAGTGCACAAAGCCTTCAACTTCTTGCTAACTGGTTCTCTGCCATAGCTAGGAACTTTTGGAGGACACTAAAGACTTGTCTTTCCTCTTCAAGAGGTGGGCCCACACCTTTTGAGTAGATTCATCTATGAAAATTAGGAAATATAATGCCCCCCTCCCCCCGATATGTGGCATAGGCCCACATAGATCACTATGAACCAAATCTTGAGTATTTCCAAACTTCCTATCCAATGGCCATGAGGTAAGCGTAGTTTGTTTCTCGTATATGAAATCCTCACACAAACTAAAATCAAAATAGTTTAACACGTGGTTATTCCCAAAACACTTTAACTTCTTCATTCCCTTCTTACTCATATGACCAAGCTAGTTATGCCACAACTCAATAGAAGGCGACTTGTATACATAGATAGAGTTCTCTTTCATAGAAGCATAGAAGGAATATAATGAGCCAGACTTTTGGCCTTTGAGCATGGCCAAGTTACCTTTTTTGATAATCCAGGAACAATTGCCAAACACTATAGTGTATCCAAGATCATCAAGATATCCTACTAAGTTAGTTTTCAGTGCCATTGCACATATGCAACTTCACATCTTCAATGTTTCATATCTTAAGCTGATGAAAATCACATAGTTTGACTAGACCATGTGTGGAAGCATAATTGGAGATCCATTCCTTGTGAGGGAATGGTGTTGGAAAAAGGCCGAGGGAGGATGGATCCGACAACAAGGAGAAGCCATGGGAGATGGCGTGTTGGGCAAGAAACAAGGTGAACGAGATGGACAGAGAGAGAGGTTAACACAGGGGGGGAAAAACACGCTATGTATTATATGATTCCTTTGTAAAAAAGCCTTACAATATAAAGCAAAAGTCTGACATGGACATTTCTAAAAGAAGTGGAGTTCATCTACATGCTCCAAGGGGGTTTTCCACGGGTAGATGACCCTTGACTAGGGCTTGAAAACCCAACAATCCCGCCCTCAACCCCGAACTAGATATATCACTTCCATGATATATCGAGTTTTTGGTGTACTCGTCAATCGTGAGTTTTAGGCTCTCTCACAACCAAGGGTTTTGGTATACCCATAACCTGGTGCTATGATAGTGAACCCCACCTTAAGCATAGATAGGGTGTAGGTAAAAATTAGCTACCAACAAATGGATTTTTTGGTTCACTGCCAAACCTTGGGTTTAAGGTGTACCCAATAACCTCATGAGAAGTGGGACAATAGATAGGCTGAGAACAAATAAATTTTGGAAGGTCTAATCCATACGAATTTTATTATGGCAGTATCTGACATCTGATGACAGGAAACTAATGCCGCCACAGCTAAGCAGCTATTCCCCCCATCTACATTCCTTCCCCCTTTTCTTGAATGTTGGTGTATACCAAAATTTCTCAGCAACCATGAACCAATTATCCATTATCTGTCCAGTGGACCCGCTTCTTCTTATCTGGAGCCTTCTTCTTTGGGGGTCGGTGTAAGACTCTAGGGGACTGTGGTACACTAGGACTAGCATTCTCTTTTTGAATGAGCCGATATAATGCCTCTTGTTCCATCTTATCCTTCCTAAGTGTCTTCCTTTCAAACTTGTATGGAGTGAGTGCATTCTAAGTCTTTGTATCAGGGTTGTACAAGGTCTTTTTGCCTCTTGTTAGGCAAGCTTTGGCTAGCTTATGGCAGTATGAAACAGTGTGTATCCATCCTTGAGGCAAAGGCTGGTTTCACTGGATTCGAGATTTGAAGAGTATTTCAACCATCAAAGGATGCCTTGTTAGCTAGCTTCTGTTTTAGGTGGTATCTTGGATGCCTACTACTATAAGTTGTAGTATCTTGTTGGTAATATTGACCTCTTGCAAATTTGTACTCTCCAATATCCCATCTTCAGATTGAAATTGTGAAGGTCTCTAATTAGATCATAGTTTGGTCCATCTTTAGAGCTTCATCCAATACTTGGTTCCAAGATGTCCACTCAGTGCTCCTTCATACCAATCTCTAAGTTCACCTACTATCTTGATGTAGCTTTGTTGGTCAGGTGGTTTTGGGTAGGTTCGATACAAGGTTGGAAAGAACCTTTGTAGCTCGTATTCCTTTAGCAAGAAGGGCATATATTAGTGTAAGAGAATCTGAGACAAATTCTATAAATTTCAGCACCACCTGGTTCTCTTGCTGCATCGTTTTTTGAGTGATTCATACCACGTGAAAGAGAGATTCCTCTCTTGTTCTCCCAGGCTTATTCTGGTTCTTGGCCCTCTACTAGTAGTGACATTGTTTTCTAGAAGTAGCTGAATCTTACCTTGCACTTTCTAAGAAAAGTTCTTTTACGACCTTACTCAAAATTATGAGATAGTTTTAAGTATTGTTTTTGAGTGGATGGTATGGAGCAAACTTCCTATGAATGACTATGAATTCATCTAACAAATTTTCAATGAGTTCATCAATGAAATGTGTGCCATGATTACTGAAAATTTCTATGGTTAAACCATATCTAATGATGATATTTTTGAATAGAAACTATGCACTGGTCCTTGCATATGCTTTTTGTGTGGCCTTAGCTTCATCCCATTTTGTGAAATAGTTTGTAGCCACAATGATATATTGGGCATGAGTTCTGTAAGCAGGGGGTGAAATCGGTCCAACAAAATCTATGCCCCACTTAGCGAAAGCAACTATTCTTCCACCTCATCCTCATGCCAACAAGGTGTGGGACAAAGCAACACGCATTGGGGTTGGCACCAGCCGAGCTACTGCCTAGACGGATTCTATTGGCCAACACACTAAACACCACCAATGGGGGTACTGATTTAGCTCTTATCACACAATTGGTGCAAAGAGAACAACAACATAGGCTGGCATGGGGACAACAAGAGCCAGTACCACTTGGAGCGCTCATGGAGGACTCACTAATACTAGGGAGGGGATGCCACCTGCATGCATCCTACTAGGAAAACCCGTCTATATCCGATTCCTTATGTATCAACCTAGCATGGAGATTGAAGCACTAAGATAACCCCCTACATATGGTCTCCACTGTATTAACATGACTCCCCTACCTTATATGTACGTACAAAAAATTTACTATCTTAATAGAAATTTTAAATTTCTCTATGAAAAATAGGTTTCCTCCTCACTAGAAGCTCATGATGTTGGAGTAAAGCACAATGTATAAACTATTATCTTAATTTGTCTAAACCTTTTTGGGATTCTATATGATAGTGATCAAAAGAATAATTAAACATAAACTTTTCCAAACTGTGTGTGTGTGTGTGTGTGTGTGTGTGTGTGTGTGAGAGAGAGAGAGATAGATAGATAGATAGATAGTTCTATTATCGTCAGAGAGAGAGAGAGAGAGAGAGAGAGAGAGAGAGAGAGAGAGAGAGAGAGAGAGAGAGAGAGAGAGAGAGAGAGAGAGAGAGAGAGAGAGGATGTGAAGAGGACCCCCCAGTTTCTAAGTAGTATCCTAAAGTATCTTCTAGCTCTTCCCTTCTTCCTCCCTCCTCTAAGCATATGGTATGTGTATCCAAGTTTTGGGGGGTTAGCCCCATTGTATATGCTTATGCACAATGCCTCACACAGTATCTTAAGGAGTACACTAGTGAATCCCCTATGGGAAGCATTGAACCCTTAAGAATAAGTAAAAGACAACGACCCTGCTAAATCAATTCCGATTGAAACAAACACCTCCAGTAAAGTTTGTGAAGTGGCATCAATAGATAAGCCCATTGATCTACCCCAGACTCCACTAGATACTCAACAGTAGACCAGTGAAACATAGTAGGCCCCACTAGTGGACACACGGGGCATAGATTCCTCTCAGACCCAATTAGCCATGTTAGTGCCTCCAGTTCAACAAAGGCAGCTGGATCGTCTCCAACGCCTTTAGAAGAAGCCACTACATGGAAGGATTGTGAAACAACAAGCATATAAAACACTTATGCCTTACCTTACCTCTTTCTTTGGTTATGAAACTTCACAAACAAACATGGATGCCATAATCGATGGTTGTGTGGCCACCATGATGTCGGGGTGGACCATAGTAGTTAACGCCATGGGGCATCTGGTTGAAGCTGAACATAAGACTCCTGGCTCAACAGTAGTAGCCCTTCAAATACAACTCCAAGAGACTAAGATTGAACTGGAGAAGGCTAAGAGTGAGCTGGTTGAACTCAGATCTAAGATGTGTGGAGCTAGCCATTGAGCACAACAACAATGCCAGAATCATGGTTGCTGAGCAAAAAGATATAATAACACTCAAGAATTAAAACCAACGATTACTAAATAAAAAACTATTTGTTGAAGAAGAGAAAGAGGAGTTTTAGAGTAGGCTAGAGGAGAAGAGATCCGCTTTGAAGTCACTAATGGGAAACCATCACACCCTCTGGCAAGGTGTAACTGAAAAATATATCTATTAGTCTCTGGTAGATATTGTTGATCCTGAGGGAAACTTGACCTTGAACATGGAAGATCACCAAAACATGGAACATGGAAGACCTTGAACATGAGTCCATGAAGTTTGACTTAAAGGAGAAGTCTGAACACTATACATGAGCATTGGTCAATCAAGATATAGTTGAATATACCAAGAATTAGGACGCAAAAGAGGAAGAATAAGACCAAGAGGAGGAACAAGACCAGGGGGAAGATACAGGAGTTTCTCATGATGATGATGATGATGAGGAGGAGGAGGAGGATGATGATCAACCACCTCCTGATTCAGCAACTGCTGGGAACTAATCTACTCAGGGCACTGGTCCAACCAACCACACTAACCATCTTGATCACTAGACTCAACAACAAGATCAGAGTCAGGGCCAGCATCAAGAGTAATCTTAGACACAAGGCACTGCTGGTTCCTAGAAGTCGACAACACAGCAGGCGGTTGTTCCCCCGGGGCAGTCACTTATCAAAAGACCCCTATATCATGTGTGTTCAAGAGGTAATTAATAATACCCCAATATACATACTATAATTACACTGTGAGCCTATTTAAAAAACCCCGACCCCCCTCTGTATGTATACATTTTTATACATTTTGGTATTTTAATAATCCTCTCCGATTAACTCACGTGATATCATACACATTCTAAAAAGTGACCGCCCCGGGGTTGTTCCACATACCTCAAGGAAGAAAAATAGAGGTAAGAATCTTGTAGTGGAGTCAAAATCTGACTCAAAATTTGAACAAGGTTGCTCCACTAAACTATTAGCATTGAGCAAGATAATGAGAAGACAAAAAGCAGTACAAATTCAAGTGTTCCTTCACAATGAAATAGCCTACTCTAATTTGGAGTGCTTTCAAATGATGTTTGTGGGAGCGAGACGTATGGTTAATGGCTAGAAATCATTGATCTACCACAAGTAGCAACTCTATCGGCGGCTACCACCACATCCTAGCTGCATTCAAGTGTTGGAAAGAGTCCCTAAATGGTTCATTACAAAAGAAGATCTTATGGTTAATCCTCATTTATAGAATCCCTCCATAGTAAACTTGAAAAGCCTAGGCTTAGAATTTGAGATGCTATGAAAAGACAAGCTAGCATATAAGTGCATGAAGATCAAAGAAGTGATGATACAGCTTCAAAGTTCTAGAAAAATCTTGGATCATGAATTTAAAACACGGGATTACGTCTTGGTGTATACCCTAAAACAACATGCTAAGAAACTCAAAAAGCGAGGGATGGGACCCTTTGTGATAAAAAAACTGTCACCAAGTGGGGCCGTCAAAATTACGACATTAGAAGGAGAAGGAATGAATAATTGGATTAGTGGATGCAGGCTCAAGAAATATCACCTTCCACTAACCGAGGAGATGCTACAATGGATTCACAATGAAAAAAATGAACAAAAGAAAAGCAATGGATTGTTGAAGAAGCACAAATAGAAGCTAAAGAATGAATGGCTAAACAAAGGATTCTACAACAACAACAACAACAACAACAACAACAACAACAACAACAACAACAACAACAACAACAACAGCAACAACAACAACAACAACAACAACAACAGCAACAGCAACAACAACAGCAACAGCAACAGTAACAACAGCAACAGCAACAGCAACAACAACAACATCATCAACAACAACAACAACAACAACAACAACAACAACAACAACAACAACAACAACAACAACAACAACAACAACAACAACAACAACAACAACAACAACAACAACAACAACAACAACAACAACAACAACAACAACAAGGGAGACCATTGTGAATCAACGCTATTCCAATCAAAGAATTTGAAGAAGATAGAGTGAATCCAGTGATTAAGGTCAAGATTGGCAACAATCAAGTAGAAACTATTGCTCTACTTGACAGAGGAGCCTAAGTGAATGTCATTTCCCTCAGCTTGTATACATATCTTGGTCAAGACTCAGAGATTCAAACGATATCACACAAGATGCAGAGCTATACTAACCACTAGATCAAAGCATTAGTGTTGGTAACCTTATTTGTTCAAATCAATCAATATGTATACCCACATCAGTTTTATGTGGTAAAAGATGATCAAAACCAACAAAAATTATTGCTAGGACAACCATGGAAAAGGAAGTACAATTTTCAAATAGATTGGATTCGATATGGCACAAATTCAAACTGAAACAGAGAGTCAAACGGTCCCATTAATTAAAGTCATAGAAACCGGGCTATCTATGGAACAGACTACCAAAAAGGAAAAAAACCCATGCATACCGAAAACATGCAATGGATCCCCAATGAGTCGCCACAAACACCAACACTCCAATTCAAGGTGACAATAGACTCATCCACACCAAAATCGACCCACAATCCGACGAGACAAATGACAAACAAAAGAGAGAGATGGATACCAAAGCAGTAGCTCAAAACAAAGCAGATTTGGGTCAGGAAAGATGAGATATAATGCAAAAGAATCACTCAAAACCCATAAGTTGGCACATACTAAAGCACCATCTCAAATACCCACCATACAGACCACCCATGCCTCTATCATAAAACTATGGGTGCTAAAGAAGTTGGTTCATGCTAAAAAAACACAGGAGACTATTTGGATTCCTAAGTGCAATATCTTGAAACTCTATGAGAGGCCAAACAAACAGACCAAGCACCATTTGGTACATCAACGACCCACCAAGTCAACAAAGCAAGTTTGGGTAGCCAAAGAGTTAGGCCAAGCACAAAAAAATAGCTTTGGATTTGGATTCCAGTGGCCGATGTTTTCATAGTCTGTGGTGCAGTCTCTATAGCCTCTCTAGCATGTGTACTATTAGCAATTAAGGAACGTGATGTGGCTATCTCTGTGCATGGTAGCTCTGGCTATGTAGTGGTAACGCTCTGGCTCCTATGCTCTATATTTGCCCTCACCTCTTCCATGATCTCACCAGATGTCTGTCTCCTAGATGGTCTGAATGATGTGAATCCTTGAGGTGATCTAAGTCATCTCAGTTGTGAAGATAGTGTGGTGATAGGGTCTACTATAGGCTCAACTCTACTACACGAAGAACAAAAATAGGGGCGTCCACATAACAACGTCTATGTAGCCCCATCGTAAATGATCCTATAGGTAGGTCGTAAGGAATCTGGTGGGAAAGCACTAACTATATTGGAGGTAGGGTACTCTCCAAATCTGGCTCTAGTACTCATGTACATCAAATGATGCTCATCTCAGCATAAAGGGGTTCATCAAAAAATAAGTACAAGGATAAGGTATGTGGTAGCTCAAGGGTGTGTGGGCAATCCTCACAAAGGGCTAGAGAGAAACTCATTGGAATATCCTCCATCATAGGTCTACATGATGTACCAAAACCATCAAGAATGTGATCTAGCAAGGTCGAGTGTGCTCGGACTCTAAGAACCTGGAAACTAGGTGTTTGATGGTTTGTGGACTGAAGCTGGATATACCTATGTTGGGTATTTACACGTGTGTATATATGCAATCAGTCTATCTCACCATAAATCCACAGTAATTTATCAAACAGGGCCTCAAGATCCATGATCGCCAAATCTAGGTCAGATCTGATGTTAATAAGCACATGCACTAGCTAGGGTACGTAATTTGGCATCAAATGCTGGCCAAGTACTAATTTGGGGTCACTATGTAACATGGTCTAGTAACTTGTGTGTAGCAGAAAACAGCATGAACATAGTGAGCATTTCATTAGAATAGATTCCTAATGAGAATAACAAGAGTGCTTGGGTGGAGAGAGCAACAAAAAGCATAACACCTAGTTAGATAGCATGAACAATACTTCAAAAGAGAGAGAAATTAAGAAATTGACCTTAGTTGAGGACCGGATTTGCATGGAGCCGGGTCCACATAAAGTTTATTCTCTCTTAGAACTCGAAATATTACCTGGAGGTGTTGCTTGTGTTCGTCTAATGAATTAGAGTAGATGATGATACCATCAAAGAACACTCCAGTAAAGGTTCGATGAGGCCTGAATAGCTTCTCCATCAAGCGGTTGAATGTGGCTGGTGCATTGGTCAAGCCAAAAGGCATGACAATGTATTTGTAAAGACCAAACGTAGTGCAAAATGTGGTCTTTACAATGTCTTGATCAACTATCCTTATCTGAAGATCAAATGTAGTGCGAAATGCGGTCTTTACAATGTCTTGATCAACTATCCTTATTTGATGATAGCCACTTTTTAGGTCAATCCTACTGACGTAGGTGGACCCTTGTAGCTTATGAAATAGTTCTTCTACCCGTGGAATGGGAAACCTATTTTTGATAGTGATCCTATTTAGTGCTCTATAGTCGACACACATACGATATGTGCTGTCTTTCTTTTGCACTAGTAACATAGGAGAACAAAATGGAGATGAGCTAGGCCTAACCATGCCCTTCTCAACTAACTCATGCACTTGCCGCATAATCTCCTCTTGTTGAGCTTGATAAACTCTATAAGGAGGTTTGTTAGGCGGTGAATTTCCTGGAAGAAGTTCAATTGCATGGTCATCATTACCTCGTTTAGGAGGTAGCTCACAAGGGATGTCTTCAATAAAGACATCTTGAAACCCCTTAAGAAAATTGGATAAATCTAATTCCTTTTGATTGTGTATATTTTCTTTTGCTAAAACATTAGGTTCATTTTGAGAATTCTTAACAAAAATCATGTACACGGAAATAGATCTCTTTATTGACTTGTTGAAAGCTTGTGTATGTACAATGGGTATAGTGTTGCTCATTTCCTTAGCATCTATATACATATCTTTTTCCCTGAACTTAAAGGAGATTCTCCTTTCAGGGAATTTAACATTGGCAGCCATGCGATCAAACCATGGTGCTCCTAGGATTACATCCTCATGCTTGAGAGGAGAGATAAAGAAGTCCTCTTTGTCCACATAGCTTTGGACATGGAGCCTCAGGTTATCGATTAAGGGAGTGACTGAAGCTTCTTGCCCCATGAAAGCACCCTCTGTTGAAGGAGTACGAGCGAAAGTGCGACGCGAGAGAGAGTGCGAGAACAAGAGCACGACGATATGGTGAACTCGCTCTACTGTAATGTGTAGAGCATAGTGAGTTCTTATTAGGTTTTTACAAAAGAATATATGTACATACCTGGCGGCCCGCCCACTTACCTGGGCGACCACATTGGGCTTTATACCCCAACAACCTCCCACTTAAAGTCCAATGTGGTACTTTAAGTGTGAGAGAAGCTACTATACAAGCTAATATACAAGAGATGTAGAGAAGTGATGTACTACCCTACACCTAACTGCTTGCGAAAATGCGCAAAGCTCTCTGAGGGAAGTTCTTTTGTAAGTAGATCAGCAGGATTTTCTGTGGTGTGAACTTTGACAAGCTGAAGTTGCTTATCCTCGAGAATTTCCCTGATGAAATAATACTTCACATCCACATGCTTTGTCTTTGAGTGATAAACTGGATTGCGAGCCAATTGTATAGCACTTTGACTATCACAATATAACACAGGCATCTCTTCTTTGATTCCCAAATCTGTTACTAGTCGATTAAGCCAAATTGATTCTTTGCATGCCTCTAATGCTGCAACATATTCAGCCTCTGTAGTAGACTGAGTAACACAATCTTGTAATCTAGAACGCCATGATACTGCTCCACCAGCCAATGTAAAGACATACCCTGACGTAGACCTTTGGTTGTCTAAGTCACCTGCATAATCTGAGTCTGTAAAACCCTTTACACTTAGCTCCTGACTCCCATAGCATATATGCATACTCTTTGTAGCTTTCAGGTATCTCAATATTCCTTTCACTGCCTCCCAATGTTTCTTGCCTGGGTTTGACATGTATCGACTTACTACTCCCACTGCAAATGCAATGTCTGGCCGAGTAGAAATCATTGCATACATCAAACTACCCACTGCAGACGCATATGGAATCTTATCCATTTCAGCCCGTTCTTCCTCAGACACAGGACAATCTTGTTTGCTAAGTTTCACATATGGTGGCAATGGAACACTCAGTGCCTTTCCCTTCTCCATATTGAAACATTGCAAAACCTTGTCAATATACTCTGTTTGAGATAACCAAATCAACTTCTTTGATCTGTCTCTCTCAATGCGCATACCAAGTATATGACTTGCCTCACCCATGTCTTTCATGTCAAATGATTTTGCCATCTTTGACTTCAAAGCGAAAATTTCTTCCAAGTGCTTGCCAGCAATCAACATGTCATCCACATACAAAATAAGGATCAGCCAACTACCATCCTTATCCTTCTTTGTATATAGACAGTGATCGAACTCACTACGTTTGTAGCCTTGAGAAAGAATAAACTTGTGGAATTTATGGTACCATGCCCTCGGTGATTGTTTTAAGCCATAAAGACTCTTTAACAACTGGCATACCCAATCTTCCTTGCCTTTCTCAACAAACCCTTCTGGCTGCTGCATGTAAATTTCCACATCTAAATCACCATGCAAGAACACTGTCTTGACATCCATTTGGTGCAACACCAAATCTAATATGGCAACCAATGCAAGAAAGAATCTCAATGTAGTCATCTTGACCACCGGAGAGAAGACTTCATCAAAGTCAATGCCTTGTTCTTGCTTAAAGCCCTTGGCAACAAGCCTTGCTTTGTACTTTGGCTGACTATCATGAGCGGTGATCTTATACCTGTAAACCCATTTACAAGGTAGAGACTTTTTGCCCTGTGGTAATTTAACTAGCTTCCATGTCTTGTTTTTATGCAGAGCTGTCATCTCTGACTGCATGGCCAATTGCCAATTCCCGGAGTCCTTCATTTGCACTGCTTCCTTGTAACATGAAGGCTCATTGCAATCAGTCAACATGACATAGTTCATAGATGGAACAAACCTATCAGGAGGTCACGTGACACGTCCAGATCTACGCACAATAGGTGGCTCAGGCTCAGCCACAACCTGTGGTTCCACTCTATCCTATCCTTGCTCCTCTTGAGCCCTGACATTTTGTCTTGCACGTGCAGGTCCATCTTCTTGGAAGACAACTCTTCTAATCTCCTCAACCCTCTCTGGTTTAGAATGATATTTGGATTCATTAAAGTGAACATCATTGCTACGGACAACCTTTCTGGATTCGGGATCCCAAAGTCTGTACCCCATCTCACCAGAATTACCATAGCCTAGAAAGATGCACTTTCTACTCTTTGGCTCAAGTTTGTTCCTAAATTCCTTTGGAACGTTAGTATATGCCTCACAGCCAAAGACTCTGAGATGCTTGTATGAGGGCATTTTGCTTGACCATACCATCTCTGGCACGGAATCCTTCTGCAAAACCTTGCTAGGAGATCTATTTACAAGATGAACAATTGTTGATACAGCTTCAACCCAAAACCCATTTGGCAACTGTGCATTAGACAACATACTTCTGACCTTCTCTTGTATGGTCCTATTCATCCTCTCAGAAACACCATTTTGAGGAAGATTGTAAGGAGCAGTAAGTTCACGTTTTATACCTTTTGACTCACAAAAGTCCTGAAAGGCCTTTGAAACATACTCTCCACCATTGTCAGTGCGTAAGCATTTAAGCTTCTTGCCACTCTGATTCTCCACAAGTGTCACAAACTTTTTGAAAACACTAAACGCTTCATCCTTGTGCTTGAGAAAGTAAACCCATACTTTCCTCGAGTAATCATCTATAAATGTCATAAAGTAAGAAGCTCCCCCTAGAGATAGGTTAGGCATAGGTCCACACAAATCACTATGAACAAGTGCCAATTGTGTATCTCTTCTACTACTTCTATGCTTATGTGGCTGCTGTGTTTGCTTACCATACAGACAATGTTCACAGAATTCAAAATCATTAAATGAAAAGCCAGGCAAATAACCAGAACGAGACAAGATTTCCATTCCCTTCTTGGACATATGTCCTAACCGGCTATGCCACAAAGAAACGTTCGGCTGCTCGGTTACATTGATTACATTTTTAGAGTCATTTGATACATAAATCATGTAAAGTCCTCCAGACTTTACTCCATGTGCTACTGTCATAGAACCCTTGGATATCTTCCACATGTTCTGTCCAAAAGTGGTGACGTAGCCAGCATCATCAAGTAAACCTGTGCTGATCAAGCTCTTTGTAATTGCGGGAACATGTCTCACATTCTTCAGGGTGAAAGAAGAGCCATTCTGAAATTTCAATTGAACATCTCCAACACCTAAGATCTCACATGTCTACCCATTGCCTAGCCGAACATGATCTTTAGTGGGCACATAAGAGGTAAACCACTCCTTGTTTGGAGACACATGAAGTGATGCCCCTGAGTCTATAATCCAGTCACTCAGTGCATTTCCATCAGATGCTGTAAGAAGAGCTGAGTCCATTGTATTCTTCAAGAAGTAGATGTCTCCTGACACTAGACTGTCATCCACTGCAACAGTGTTTGTCACTTTTATTTCTTGAATCTTCACGGAGGACTTGTTCTTCTCACCATGGTCTTCAGCTTTCTCTTTGCCTTTTTCTACTTTCCATTCTCTGCAGTCTCTTTTCATGTGACCCTTCTTGCCACAATGGTAGCATTCTATGTCACTCTTGCCTTTAGCACTGCGGGACTTGCTACGAGACTGATTCCTCTTTCCACCTTTGTACTTTTCTTTGGTCCTTCCCTTGACAACTAAGGCCGTTCCTTTGCCTTTGTCCATTGTCTTTCTATTGGTTTCTTCAGTAAGCAGACTTCCTTCTACACCTGCTATGTTCAAACCATCTGGAGGTGCAAAATTACTTAAAGCTGTGCGAAAAGTGTCCCAACTTTTCGGCAATGTGATCAACAGGAACATAGCTCTAACAGGTTCATCAAACTTGACACCTTGAGCTGACAACTGACTGTAGATTGTGTTGAATTCATTCAGATGATTGGACATAGGTGTCCCTTCTTTCATCTTCAAGTCAACAAGCTTCTTAAGCCAGTATACCTGTGAAGCTGCACTCTGCTTCTCATAAAGATCACTCAGCTTTAGCCATGCTTGATAAGCCGACATCTCGTCTGCTACATTGAAGTAAACGCTTTCTGCCAAAGTCAGCATAATGGTAGAAAGTGCCAATTCATCCATTTCGCTCCATTCATCTTCGTCCATATCTTCTGGTTTTATCCCCTTGAGCTTTATAGGTTTTATCTGCTTCTTTTGTACCAACACATGCCAAATCTGCTTCTTCCACAATGGGAAATTGGTTCCATCCAGCTTCTTGATATTGTAAAGAGCAGTGTCCTGTGATCCAGCCATAGCTACGCTTCAGAGTGGTTTACTTTCCAAGGAAAACTTTGGCAGAGTTTCCCCTGTAAACTGACCTCTGAACCAATACCAACCTGTCAAATGAACCAAGAAAGCTTCAGATTCTGCATAAATTTGGGCAGAGTATCCTTTGTAAAATGGCTCTGGTGTACTCAAAAAACAGCTCAAAAAACAGCTCAAAAAACACTATCTCTCTGACACTGTAAGCTGCGGGTAAACATGTCCTGCACCTGTACTATCTCTCACTGTCCTATCACTGTCCTGTAAGCATAGACTGTGACAATGCCTCAACGGCAGTAAAGAAAAGATGCAATCCCAACTGTCTAACTCACTGTCAATACATCCTAGCTGCCTATCTAAGGGTGCTCGAGGGATTGCTCCAAGACCTGTATCACCGAAAGGATCTCAACATTCGAGAATCCCCCAGCTCAATAAAACCTCACTCGACCCTCAACAAAGGCTGCAGTAAATCTGACAGTACATAGACTTCCCACAAAGTCATACATCCAAAAATTTCCCACTATATGCTGTAACCGCTGCGGCGGCTGTTTGCTGTGTGACTCACAGCCAGCAAACCCTCAACAAACATACATCATCTCTGACAATACATCCCATGTGGAAGTACCTGCAATGTCAGGATGAAATCTGGAATATCAAGCAGCAAACACAAGCTACCTGATGAACTAGTGGATGTCGCCTACAGTCTGTGTGTAGATGCGCCCGTGTCGTATGTGACATGCCTCCAAGAACTGTGAGCCGTCCTTCGATGTGTAGACAACCATAAATCAACACTCTGGGAGTGTCGATATCCTCAGCACCTTTGTCGAAGCCGAACGGTGGCCGAGATGACCTCAGAATGAAATTTTGAGAACACCAAGCCCTTCGGGTCGTCCCACAGGATTTGGGGCCATGTCTTCGCCAGTCAAATTTCACTCCAATATGAGCTGGTGACTCTAGCCTCCTACAATGCTGCCCCGAGCCTCGATCTGAGCTCTGATACCAGTTGAAGGAGTACGAGTGGAAGTGCGACGCGAGAGAGAGTGCGAGAAGAAGAGCACGACGATATGGTGAACTCGCTCTACTGTAATGTGTAGAGCATAGTGAGTTCTTATTAGGTTTTTACAAAAGAATATGTGTACATACCTGGCGGCCCGCCCACTTACCTGGGCGACCACATTGGGCTTTATACCCCAACATCTGCAACGGGTAGGACATCTCCCATCTCGTAGGCTTGTATGCCTAGCTTGGTGGCCACTCTATAGATATAAAATTTTGAGTAGAACGAGGGTCAAAGAGAATAAATGCATCATGTTCTCTTACCTTTCCCCAAGCATGGAATAGAGGATATCCTTTGTGGTGAGTTTCCTCCTCTTGGATTTTGACCAAGGTAGCTCTAGGAGGATCATGGCGGTTGTTCTTTTCGGGACAAGCGCGGTACCCATGCCCTTGTTCGCCACACTTGAAACACCGGTTATCCTTGCGATAACCGGTTATCCTTGCGATAACGCTCAAGCTCTTCACGAGAGAGTTTATTTTTGCCTTTGTAAACTCCCTTCTCCTTAGCTTTGTTGGAATTGCCCTTAAGAGACTTTTGGACATTGTCCTTTCCCTTAGGCTCATTGGAACCCTTGTTTTCAGGGGGCTTAGAATTCCTCTTAGCCCCTGTTTGGAAATTGATTAGAGAGGCCACCATAGTATGATGTATTACCGCCGATATGGTGCATGGCCTTTGGGAGTTGACATACTCCGCCATTTCTTCGGTTAAGCCCGCACAAAATTGCTGCTTTTGCTCTCCAAAATCCAACGTTTTGAAGACAGTGGCTTTGAGTTGTAGGTCCCAAAACTTGTCTACATATTTGTGGATGGATTCATAGGGAGAGAGCTTCAAGCCTCGCCATTCGGTGAGTACTCTTTCTTTGGCTTCGGTGGCCAAAAAGCGCTTCATAATGGAAGCTCTTAAAGCTTTCCATGTTCGTGGAGCTTCATCGTTGGCTCGTAGGCTAGACCACCATTGTCTGACAAACTTTTTGAAAGTGCATAGCTACATGGTGTAGCTTAGAGGACTCCGTGAAGCCCTCATCTCCAAACGCCGCATTGAACTATTGGATAAAGGCCAAGACTTTGTTCGTAGCACCAAAAGTTCCATCATAGGTAAGGAAAGAGATGCTCTTCCCTCCCTCTTTGAATTTCTTGAGCATGGATGACCTCTTCCCCGCGGCATAGGATTTCCTATGGCCTCTTCTTTTTTATGGTTCAAAGGTTGCACCATCACTTTCTTCAGAAGATGAAGAATTTGAGGAAGATGGAGAAGAGGGTGACCTCTTTCTTATCTTTTTCTTGCCTTGATCTTCATTGTCTTCACCATCACTTTCATAAGAGGAAGAGGATGAAGAAGATGGAGAAGAGGGTGTCTTCGTTGTCTTCACCATCACTTTCATAAGAGGAAGAGGATGAAGAAGATGGAGAAGAGGGTGTCCTCTTTCTTGCCTTTTTCTTCTCTTGCTTTTTGTCATTCCTCTTTGAAGTATGGTGTGGAGAAGTATGCGATGGTCTTCTCCGTTTTGGAGGTGATGGAGAGCGTTTAGGCTGCCGTCTTTGTGGAACCATCTCCGCCGAGGTGGTGGGAGACTCACTTCTTTCTCGTTCCTTCGGTGGAGGCTCTTGAGTTCTCCTTTGAGAAGGAGATGCGTCATCAAGGAGAAAATTTCTGAGCCCTTCATAGGGATCCTCTTCTTCTTCCCAAATCGGAGAGAGACCTCTTTTGAAAGTCTTCCGAGGAGGCTTCCTAGGTGTTCTCTTGTCATGGTGGGGAGCTTGAAGAATCCCATGAGCACGAAGCTGCCATTGCACTTCACTTTGGAGGGATGGATTGCCCATAGCTTGTTGAAGCCTAGAAACAAGATAGTTAACAAGTATCAGGGCATCATTAGTAGCTTTCTCACTAGCAAAATCAAAGTTATCAACATTAATTTCACTCTCTTTACTATTATCAGCCATTCTAACAACTTTTAGGTGTGAACTTTTTAGTTGTACTTTGCACTTCAAGCCCTAGTTGCTACTCCTCTTTACCCCTTTAGAAAAAGCACTCAAACTACTGTACCCGTGGCTCGAATACCATTAATTGCAAGGAATAGAAGAGAGAGTCGTTCAACACCAAAACAGCACCGGCTCCTGTCAAGCTTCTAATAGCTCAATAGTGGTTAAGCCATAGACAAACCCCATAGGACTCCACTATTAAGACCATAGCTCTCGACGGTGATTCCCCGTTAACTGCACAAAGGCAGGCGCACTGCAAGGCTAAAAAATCCCTATTCTACTTACTCACATGCAATTAATAGTACCAACCATTTGTAGCTAGCTTGAGGACCTCCCTTCTTGAGCAAGAAAAGAGAAACCTTGTGATTTGATACCAATGTAACTTTTAATGGTCTAGTAACTTGTGTGTAGCGGAAAATAGCATGAACATAGTGAGCATATCATTAGAATAGATTCCTAATGAGAATAACAAGAGTGCTTGGGTGGAGAGAGCAACAAAAAGCATAACACCTAGTTAGATAGCATGAACAATACTTCAAGAGAGAGAGAAATTAAGCAATTGACAACAGTTGAGGAGGACCGGATTTGGAGCCGGTCCCCCCTCCAAAAGGCTTTGTATTATGGTTTCTCCCATCAAGAGAGACATTTTTACAATACAATTTCTTTTGTTCCTTCAATACTAGCTAGTCCAATGAAGATGGAAACTGCATGCACTAAGCAAAACACTTATCAACCACAACATCAATTCCCTCACGGTCTCAGACCCAAGACCTCACACACCTTCGAAGATGGTGAGAGCTAGCAGGGTATGAGAGTATATTGAGAGGAAGAAGGAGTATTCTTACGAGAAAGATGTACATCTCCTCAAATAATCACTCATATTAGCATTGAATCTTGGCTCTTGGTTGGATTTGCATCACAAAGCCAAGAGTTGTTGGTGTAGGCCTCCCTTCTCACAAGCTTGGAGTAGGTGGTAGGCTTTCCGTTAAAGCTTGAGAAGGAGAGAGTCTTCTTTGCTTGACACATGAGCTAGTGTGAGTGTGTAGGTGATAATGCCTTTGAAAAATCAGCCCCCTCTCTCTCTTGGTCGACCCCACTTGCTATTTTCTCTTGCTAGCATCCTATTGGACCTCCCTAGGCTTAGCCAATGACAATTAAGCAGCATAAGTGATAGCCTTCTGACATGTGTTCCCCTTTCCCCTTTTGTGAGAGCTTTAGGTAATTAATAAATGCAACTAAACTCTCATTGGACCCCTTTGCCTCCTGGCCAATAGGAATCAGGCAAGCCATTGTGCTGCTGAATGCTCATTGGACCCCTTGGGAGATTGTCCAATAGTCTTCTAGAGATCTTAATTCTTATTGGTTCTTTTATTAAGTGTTTTTAAATTAATTAAACTAGATTTACTCTAGCTTAATTATCATTGGTCCACCTCCAAGGCCATCCAATAGGAATTGGGTACACCTTGTGGGCATCTGGGCTAGGGAGCTGACATGTGTCCGTGATTCCCTTTGTGTAAAGGGAGCTTGTGTGTGTGTGTGTGTGTGTGTGTGTGTGTGTGTTTATCCCTCATCCCCTACTTGCTAGGCTCGCCCCCTCCTACGTAGGGATTGATAAAGACTTTTGGGACACACACAAAGCATCCAATCCCCCCCATATTTGACCTTTGGACACAACCTTTTAATTTTGAAACCTTAGCATTTTGGAAGTCTTAATGGGCTGAACCTTAGGGTCTATTAAGCCCATTGTTGCACATGGCTCTTTTACAGATGACCCCCCCTTTGGATCCCTATTTTCCCTCCTTTGGATCCCTACTGTGGCCGATCTGCTAGCTTAACCAATTTCTAGCTTTTTTTCCCCTGGCACTTCCCCATATTAAATGATCAGTTTAACATGAGAAAATCATTTAGGAGAATTAGATATTGATTATTATGACACACTATATGTGAACAAGCTCTAAAAATTGTCTCTCTGTCGAAGTCGCGGCCAAAAATCAATCAACGGATCAAACCGGGTTCTAATCGTGTGCAAGCGTGTGACCGATGGCTAAAATCAAACCAAGTCAATATCTCACATGTGAATGGGCTCTAACTAGTGTAATTTGGTCAATTTCATGGCCACAAACGAATCTCTATAGCAAATCGAGATCAAATGTGGTCAAGTATGGAATCTGTTGTCAAATCCAGCCAAAATCAAATAATGTGCATGAACAGTCCTTAAAGCTCGTGAACTGGCCGAACGTATACCAAAATCGGAATCTGTGTACGAACATGGTCTATGCATGTAGTTTGGCTCAAATCTGGTCAAATATGGCGTAATCAAGCAAGATATGGCAAATTTAACGGGTCGGACGTATCTAGTCTAAAGTGTCTCTAGGGCGTGTACGGGATGTGCGATGAGCATGGTAAGCAAGGAGAAGGAACACGGAAGAGAAATGTAAATTATTTTTTTGTTTTTGGATTAATTTTTTGGAAAAAGAAAACAAAATAAATGGAAGAAAAAACAAACAAATCAATGGGAAACAAGAAACTAGAAATAAATAAAACAGAAAATAAAAAGAAAAGGTAAAGTGTTCAAAAGAAAAAATGAAGAAAAAAAATGTAATTCTTTTTGGTGTTTTTATGTTTTTTTGAAGATTTTTTTATTTTTTTATTTTTTGGAGATTTTTTTGATTTTGTTTGAATTTTTTATTTCTTGGAAATTTTTTATTCTTGTGTGTTTCATGAATTTTTATTTCCCTTTTCTTGAACTTTTATTTGATTTTCTCTTTTATTTTCTCTAAAGAAATTCCCCCTTTTTCATGATTTTTTGGAATTTATGATTATTTTTTGAAGATATTTGGGGTTTTTTTTTAAAAGTAAAATGAATAAAAACCAAATGAAATGAAAACAAAATTCACAGTAAAATGAAATGAAATGAAATTTATTTTGAATTAAGTTAAAATCAAATAAACCAAATCAATGAAGGTTAGCTGGTAGCACATGCTGCACAGCGTGAAAGAAGGAGAAATAGGCGAAGGTGGGGTCTAGCTCGTCGCGTAGGCAGCAAGAGAGAGTGAAAGAAAGTTGATGAGAGAGAGAGAGAGAGAGAGAGAGAGAGAGAGAGAGAGAGAGAGAGAGAGAGAGAGAGAGAGAGAGAGAGAGAGAGAGAGAGAGAGAGGTCAAGCTCAACATTGCATAGCATCTACAAAGAGAGCATGGGAGAGAGAAACTCGCCACTTTATAAGAAAAAAATCGCGCGTGTGTGTGTGTGTGTTTATATGTGTGTGTGAGAACGATCGCCTGTGTGTGCGCATGCGCATGCACATATTGTGTGTGTGAGTCTCGGGGGATTCACCATGGAAAACTTATTGCACCACGTAAGTGCAGAGAAGGGGTCTTTTTTTACAAGTTACATAAGCGTATGAGTTAGGGGTAGGTTTTCAATAATTTGTCTCCCAAGCTTAAAAATAAGGGAGAGGGGTATCATATTTGTGGGGGGGGGGGGGGGGGGGGGGGGGGATTGACTTGGGTCGATTACTTGTAAACGATTGGTCACTGATGTGCACTAGAACTCAGATAAATTTGGGGATTTTTTATATCAGGTCACACATCAAATTTTGCATCAAGTCGGTCATAGATAAGGGCTCATTTACACCAGCTTTGGATGGTTCAAAACTAGATGAGTAGCCAGAGTGCAAGCTGATTGGGCACATAGTTTGAAAGTCAAACTACGACACATTGAAGGTACATCTAGTTATCAATAGAAGTGGTTCCTTGATACTTTGTCAGTCACTACGCTACACACTCTTCAAGTAGTTTTACTCAATTAGATCATGTGAGACCTAAATTTTATATGTAAGATAGGGGTATAATAGTGTTCTCCATTGATTGTCATATAAGCGTAAAAAGGGGGGTCGTATGAGTCGTATATAGGGGTTTTATTAAAGTTGTCTGCTCGTAGGTGATGTCCCGTTTTGTATATAGAGTGAATCCCCCAGGGTGTGAGTGTAAAATTTTGTGTTTGTGTTGGGGGGGGGGGGGGGGGGGGGGGTGTGAGTGCATGTGTGTGTAGGTAGATGTGATCTTTTTTTTGTTTTGTTTTTGTTTTAAGATTATTTTTTTGTTTTGTTTTTTCTTTTGTATATTTTTTACTTTTTTGTTTGAAAATTCTTTTTTTGGGGGCTAGGTCTTTTTTGCATGATTTTTCTTTTTTAAATTACGCAAAACAAACCACAAATTTTAAAAGAGAATTCTACAAAAAAGAAAATAAAAACAAAAAATAGAAAAAATGAGCTAAAATAGAAAAATGAGCAAAAAATCAATAAAAGAGAGGGAAAGAGAGGAGGGTTGCTTTGTGTGTGTGTGTGTGTGTGTGTGTGTGTGTGTGTGTGTGTGTGTGGTTATTTTCAATATTTGTTTTTTTTTAAATCACAAACAATGCAAAAAAAGTTTAAAATTTGCCCAGATTCAAAAAATATAAAAAAATAGCTAAAACAGTAGAAAAATTTCATAGAGTTGTAAAGCATGCTCTAGATTGATAGTTTGTGTCAAGTTTGTTCATTTTGATTATTTTTTGGATAAAAAATAGCAATTTTAGGCAATAATTAGCAAAAAATACTAAGAATTTACAAAAAAGAGCATTTTAAAAAAAAAAAGTACCATATCAACTCAAATTGCAGCACTTGGCAATGTGAGTATATCATCCAATCAATCATTCAACAATCTGCTAAGAAAATTTGAACCATTTTGGACCGTTTTTTCTTATTTTTGACTCAATTTGACCCAAAAATTTGTCTAATCAATGGTTTAATTAGAAACTCACAATCAAATCAACATTTGTACTATCTCAGATGCACATAAATTCAATCATTCAAATCGCTTTCAAAGTGTGAAAATATGTACAATTAGCACACACATACTTACAAGCTTACACACACATAATTTTGGTGCAATTTTGATGGCATAACATCGAAATTTGATTACTCAAAATAATTCACCGTAATCAATTGAACAACCACAAACAATTGATTGCCATACAATTGATCTCAACCACAAAATTTCCATACAATTGTACTCAAATGTGTGCACTTTGCCTGATATTAATACACATAAAATTGCACCAATTTTTATACACTTGATCTGATTGAACAACCACAAAATTGCCATACAATTGTACTCAAATGTGTGCATTTTGCTTGATATTAATACACATAAAATTGCACCAATTTTGATACACTTGATCTTCAACTAAATAATATACATAAATCAAAAATTGTGTGGGTTAGTGCACTCACAATTGCATCAAGATTTGCGTTGAATTCCAACTCCAACCTACACACACATGTGTGTACATAGCAACTGCTTATACAAAAAACCAATCACCAAAAACTTATGTGTAGCATAAAATCCATGCAAATTAAACACATTTTATCGATGAGAGCACATCCAATGCTGATTTGGTTATGCATAAATTGAAATCACAAGCAATTAGTGAGTAATTAAAGAGTATAATTAGTAAAATATCCCTTAATTACACACTAAAAATCACTCAAATCCACATGAAATTTGTGCAATTTCCTTTCAAAAGAGTGATGTCCAAGCTTCTAATTAGGCATACACATATATTTGGCACACAAATTGCTAGTAAATTAGTCACAAATTAGTGTCAAAATTGGTGAAAAAGAGGGGAAGGCATGAAAAATACACACAATTTCTTAGCAAAATGTCATCACAAATCAACCATTCACCATCACCAACACCTAATCTAAAACCTAAACTACTTTGATTGTGATTAATGACACTTCTACACACTAATGACTCTGCTAGCTTTAGGCAATCGATTTCCAACAACGGTGTCAATGTTGGTGGGTCGTAACGTAGCTCAATCCACTGACATAATGTCATACTGATGGAGAGAACCCAGCTAGGGCATGGAGGCATGGAGTCAAAATAAATGCAAGAAGAGGATCTTAATCAAGAGAGAGAAGAATAAGTGAATGCAATGCTAATAGCGTGCTACTCAATCCCTACTCTCTGATCTCACAATCAAGAGGACAATGGTGCACATGCTCATTAAGCACTCACACACATATATCATAAGCTCAAAGAGCTCACAAACCAAGAGAAGGAGAAGAAAAATGAGAGTGGGAAGAAATAATTAGAGACTAACTACACACCATTAATGCAAATGACAGAGGAAGAAGAAGATCACTTAACTTTCCATTGCATGCCATAGAAAGAGTGGAAACACAAGAGGAAGCTCCACTACACACATCACCATCTCCACCTTCTTCACAAGATTTCCATGAAAGCTCTACTCTCAAGAGGATAAGTGAAAAATGATCTAATTTTCACTCTTATACGTAGGGCATAAAAAATATGTCCGGCCGCCCATGAGATGCATAAAACGGTGTTCATCTCTACAGTTCCTAGGCATCATGTTAGCATAAAATATACAAATTTTAACTCATGTAGAGCCTGTAAATACATCAAAATTACATATACAAATGATATGTCTGTAAAAAAATAAGCATTGCATGCTAAAAATAGCATCACTGAAGGTTGTGCACTGCTCACTGCTAACAAGAGCATTATCCTCTACTCATATCTTTCATCATTCAAAGTACACTTTAAAGCCACAAACTTTAAATAATTCTTTGAAATGCACAAATGATCATTATGATAAAAAAGGCTAGATTACTGGTGGTTATCCCCTCTAATACTATGCAGTAAAAAAACGAGTCCTTGGCCAACATGGCTCAATAAACTAGCAATCTAAGTTCCAACTAATAAAGAAGATATAATCTGGAAGCGCATAGCCTCAAAATAATCATAGAAGGATAGAATATACATAAATAAAAATAAGATTTATGTAAGTCGAGGTGAAAAATGATAGGACTAATCTCTAATATGATGGAAAATTTATAAAATAGTGCCACATGATATGCACTTGACTGTTACCATTAGCATGGCTACTAGCAGAAGCCTATCATTTGGATTAAGTAGAATTGTTATGATAATTTTGGCAACACCCTTAAGGATTTCCTCTCCAAACTTTTTGTGTTTCCTATGGAGTTTTTGTAGGGATGAATTAGGGGGTCTCCAAAAAGAGACAAAGAAGAGTATGAAAGAGATTAGAATGATCAGTAATTGAAACGCGACACAAAAGCGAGGAGATAAGCCCTTCCTTAGTTTGTCTTCAAATCGAGATTTAACCCATTCCCATCTTTGTTTGAAACACCATTGGATGCAAAGTAGACAAAAGAAATTACCTTTTGCTATAATTTGACAACCTTGATCCCTTAACCCTTTAGGAACCATGTTAGGAGAGTAATATATTCAAATTATAGTGTGGTTGATCATAGAGCACAATGATGAACATGAAACGTCCAAACATTCTTTAAATGACTTGATGGATTCAACAAGGTAAAGGTCATATACAATGTTTTAAGACCCTTGAAGTTCTACTTGCTAGGCCAATCCTCTAACATGAAGGACAACAAGGGTGCTCTTGGCAGTGTTTTGAAATGCTCAAGAGGGGGACCTTGTGAACGACGTGAATAGATTTCTTTGCAGGTTTTGTGTTGAAGTGTTGTGCAAGGAGGGTCATCTACAAAGGGTGGCCTTCTGCATCAATGTCAACCATGGTAATATTTGATCAATTATTGGCTATGGATATTGCATTGGCTAGTACTCAATTAGCTTCCATCTACATCAATGTCAACCATAACACCATATTAGACAGTTTGAAACTTTAGAGCCAATTTAGGAGTCACCTATGTATTGAATATTTGGCCATATGGACAAATCTCAAATTACTTTTCAAGGCCAAAGGCATCCAAAAGGTAGTACTTGAAAAGCTCTTCCGAATCATGCTCTCAAAACTTTGGCTAAGATTTGGCCATGTGGTCAAATCTTAAGAGTGTTTTGAAAGTGGGAATTGGGAAGTTCCCAAATTCACTAATATGGTGTTCCATGGTGATATTTGGTCAACTATTAGCTATGGATATTGCATTGGCTAGTAGTACTCAATAAGCTGCCTCATCACTAATAAGGTCCATTATTATAGCTGCAAAAACTAGATCAACTTGTCTGAGGATTGTAACTTCCAAGGAAAAAGAGATGTTTAAGTTTTGAGAAAGGAAAAAGGCAAAGGAAAGCTTGACAAGGACAACAAAGATAGAGTTTCCACCCAACACATCAACAAGGCTTATGAGGTGGTGGCCATATTGGCAAAGAAGCTCACCGAATTCAATTTACTGAGGGGGTTACATAAAAACCCCCAAATTGCTATATAAAGGCACCTTTACTCCCATTTTCGAATAATCTAATTAATTGCTAAGTTGGTGTTAGGGTAATGGCCAAGTGGTCCATTAAACAACCCACACCCATCTACTAATGCTAGCTCTATTCTTATTTATCAATAGAATAAGGAGTCAGTGATGTATTTTTCACTACTAGAATCCAACCACATTGTGGGTCTCCCGCTTCTCCACCACATGCACTACATGCACGTTCCTCATTACCCGCTCCCACACACTCTTCAATTGGTATTAGATCCATGGTTGTTGGCTTGGTCATCGAGAGGGAACAAGAATACTTGGGAGATTTGTGAGAAATCAACGGGAGCTTTTTAGGTCAATTGGTAGTGATGTATGCTCTTGTGGAAGCTCAATAGAGAGTGTGGAAGACAGTGTGTAGGTGAAGGTGCCCTAAAAACTATATGTGCATAGTAGCACTATTCTACAAGCCAATTTTCTCTTTATGGATTGCATATCTAACATTTCTACCTCATCAACCTCTTCATTTTGACACGCTCTACAACTTTGTAGAAGACACTTCTTGCAAATTCCTCACCGTTTTATTGTTATCTTGCTCAAATGAACTATATACAAAAACTTTCAAGTTTTTTGTTTCTTGTAGTGTGCGAGGATGATGCATTTTTGAAGCAGGATGGGTACTCAAAGTCAGGTGCAAGAATTTTGAGGTTGAAGATGCGATTAAATTTCATGCAGAGCTTGAGGTTTGAGGCTTTTAGTAGATTTGGGTAAAGAAGAAGCAGATGGAGACAGATAGTGTAGGTCATTTTTCTTTTGAGCATCAAAACACAATTTTTACATAGCTCTCTCATACGGACTTGGATATGCATAAACTTGGGTTATGAAATTCTTCACATGATTTGGTGACCACTTTTTAAAATATATCCATAAGTTTTTTGTACCAACATATTGGCTTGTGGATTGCTTTTTATAGGTGCCATCACACAGAGGTTTTTACAAGGGTATGTTACAGGTTCCACCTACTTGCAATTTTCAAAGTTTTCATCATTATTTACACTTTTGTTGGATGCATAGAGTATTGTCATTTCTTTCATGGTTATGCATAGTTTTATGTTGTGCAATTTTGACTGCTTTTGTTCTCTTTTGAGAGCGATTTTTCTCCACAAGGAGTTTAGATACTATTTTTGCTTGGCATCTTTTTGGTGCCTGATAGTGAAAAAATACTACTACATTAGTAGTGATATACTCCATTTATGTACATTGAGTTGTGAATTCTAGCGTTTGTATGTCGATTGCAAAGCTACCTTGGCATTTACTATAGTCCTAATCATTTTTTAGACTTGGCTAACTAATGATTATTGCTGAGCTTGACCATAGTCTTAAGCCTTTGGAGGGTCATTGTGAGGTTTTATTTAGTTGTGGGATTCTCACATGTTGAGATCCTTTTGGTGATACATGTTCCTAGAGTACCCCCTTTTTCAAGGTCTCACCATACGACATGTATAGGCAGAGCTATGTGCTTTTAACACCGTGTAGTAATCTTTTGGGTAATTTTTTTCATCAATGTCAAGCACCTACATTCAATCGACACTCTTTATGTGTTTGTTTATGCTTTTGACATCATATTTTTATTGAGATTTTCTCCAATCACAAGGGAGACTATCAAAATTTCCCCAGGATTCTTGCCATAGTTTTTGGTTTGCTTGCCATAGACTTGATGATTTTATGAGTTATGGATTTTAGTTTGAGAAGTACATTCATGTTATCCAGAAGTTTAATGGCACTAAATTTTTCATATGAAAAGCATAAATTTGGGATATTTTGATCTCAAAAGATTAATTGGAGCCATTGTGTATGAGAGATACCCCTCCACATGGATACATGCAAAAAATATACAATTTACACTTTTATAAAAATTTCAATATACATCAGAGTGCAAAAGCTATAACATAGAGGAGGAGTTCTCAATGCTTGACCTAGCAGGGAGTTCATGTCATGAGCCAGTGGACTGCATCTAGAGGTAGCTAGCAAAGAGTAATCAAGAAAATGACTAGGTGGAGGGTGAATATATGTGTATACTAAGAGAGAGAGAGAGAGAGAGAGAGAGAGAGAGAGAGAGAGAGAGAGAGAGAGAGAGAGAGAGAGAGAGAAGTGGAGAGTGAAATAGAGTGAGTATATGATAGAGGATACTTAACAAAAGAGAATATTTTAATGTCCCATTTAAATGAAATAGGCAAACCATGAATTCATGGTATTAGAATTTGAGTATACCATAACCTTAAAATCGAAAATGACTAAGGAGAAGCATTGGAACTTGTGTTGTGTAATCAACCATTCTATCTATCCGCATCTAGTACAGAAAAAGATAATTTCACTTCATTGAAAGAGATCCAAAATACGCAAGCTTTGAAAGAATTTCAAATGCCAGTAGGTGGTAGAAAATCATAACCAACTATATCAATTTAGGCAACAAGCCACTTCGGTGCCACATAGGGTGTTTAGGACAAGCCAAGACAAGATCCTTGATGTGTTTTCCATATAGGTCATTCAATCCTTAACACACTAATTGCATAAATTAGCCTAATAAAAAAAGAAGATCTAGGCTCCACACCCCCGATCTAGCAAAGCCCTAGGTCATCGACCCTTTTCTCTAAGGCTAATCGAGATAGGCGGCCTATTTTATATCGATGTTGTCATGAGAAACATAACACATGATTCCAACCATATCATATCATGTTGTATATGCACAAAAAATCCTTTTTTAAGTAAACAAGGTGTATGAGGACTCTACCCTTACACATCTAACATTAACCATCAATAACACTTCATAATTCAATTCTCATCACAAACAATCCTTTTTTAAGAAATTAGGTTGTATGAGGCCTCTAACCTTACACATCTAACATAAACCATCAATAACGCTTCATAATTCAATCCTCATCACATGGGTGAGAACTCCACCCTACTGTGGGTGATGCATATCCATCCTGCAAAGCCACTTTACATAACATGGGTGTGGAAATTTCAATAGCATTTCAACAACACAACCATAACAAAAAAAATAATAATACAGTATCCACACCACTTCTACAACCAAAACCATAATGGATCCTTAGACCTTGACCAAAAACCATATTTCTCACTCAATCAACTCCCACACTTGCAGTTTTGACTATACATAGGACATTCACTTGAGCCAACACACATGGGCCTTAAAGATTGATTTTATGCATACAAAGAATTTTGACCAAGTACTTGTTTGCATTCATGATCTCTAAAAAGTCTGCTTTTGAGGAAATAATGCAATAAAAAAAGTTCTGTTGACAATTTTTCATGACTGATTGGTGCTGAGTATATAAGAGAGCATGAGCAAGGGTTCAATGAACAAAATTTGTAATTCTGTAAACTTGGACTTTATACGCGTATAAAGTCTCAACGGGCATCGGGCGACCAAATCTGAAAAATCTGACTATACCAGTGTGTTCAAAAGGTATCATTTACACTAAGAACACCTTGAGTGGGGAGTTTTGGTATAGATTTGGGGACCAAAAGCCAAAAGATAGAGTGGTTGTGATGACTGAAAAGAAAAAACTTGTGTTTGTGAGCACTTTTGAGCTTTAAATTTTGTTGTAAACACACGTACATGTTGCTAATGATAAGGGGAACTTAGAATAGAAACATAACCAAAATTTGAACAAAAGACATCATATGCGTATAAAGTCTTAAAGGCTAGATCTGGGGTCAAAAGTTACATATGAGTGTACCCTTGTGATCTACAGCATCTAGAAAGCATATAGGCCAAATTTCATCAAATCTGGATCACTTTTGGGCTTGCAAAAGACCATAAGACGCATCTATGCCATAACTTGCTTGTATTGGCCCATAACTTGCTCAAAATGTGTCAAAATTCAATTCTGAAACTTGTTGTGAGTTGCCAGTACAATGAGGAACCTCTAAAGTAAAACTCACTTCATTCTGACCAATTAGACATCATACGCGTATGAAGTCTAAAGACACTTTTAGAGACCAAAATTGAGAGTCAATTGAGCAACCAATTGAGATGAAGCGAGTTCCAGCAGGGAGATTTGTTCAGGGCGAGTTTTGGGACTGTTATGTTGCCGAAATTTTGCCAGAATAGGTGTGATCTCATTGGATAAAGGTGAAGATCCCCAAACTCTAGTTTTGTAACTTTACCCTCTAAAGGAATAAAGAAATACCGAAATTTTTTGGGGCCTATAGGTTGTCGTCGTCTGCTCTTCCGAGCCGTGTGTGCTTTGAAGTGTTAATTCCCGTTACAGGTTCATTTTGTATGTTTCTCTGTGTTCTAAAGTGTGAAGTAAAGTTTCGGGTGAAAGCCAAAGTCTACCGCCCTTCGGGCCGGTTACAACACGCCCACTCACTTTCTCAAGTTTTAGTGAGCTTTGGTGAGCGTCAGTATCTACTCAGATTTTTCATTTAGGCTCATTTTGGCCTCCGCTTCCACTACTGTACTCATTTTGTGCAGAATTTTTGTCAGTACCGTTTTTTGCATAACAGGTCTATTACAATTTTCTTTGGGTTGTGCTATATAGCACGCGTTAGTCCCGCTTCGTTTCTCCTCTTTTTGAGCAGTTTTCACATCAGGTGCAAGCATTCGCTATGGTTGATAACAACACAGATGTGTTCAAGATGTTTGCTGTTGAGGATAGCGGAATCTTTTCATGAGTTTCATATCCCTTATCAAGGGCACTCAAAAGTCCACATGCTTTCAAAATGAAAGTGAAAGTCATTGCATCTCTTGCTCACATTGACCATCTACATAACTAGCAATAAGTGTTTTCCAAGTTACAATGTCTTGAAAAGGGAGTGCTTCCAACATACATTCTGCCTTTAAAACAGAACCCCACTTGGTATACATGTCTACAAGAGCATTGCCAAGATCGCTATGTTTTTGCAACATTTCTTCCCTTGCAATTCTGTTGTGAATCTGTTTTCCTTTGTCAAAAGCTCCACTACAGTTGCATGCTTTCATGGCACAATGATAGGTCACCGCGTTCGGGGAGACACTCTCAAGATGCATAAGCTCAAAACACTGATTGCTTGTTCTTCTTGACCATGTAGTGCATATCTTGTGATCAATGCATTCCAAGAAACATCTTGAGATCTGAGTTTCTCAAGAATAGTTCTTGCTTTTGCAAAGGCACCACATTTGGCATACATGTCCACCAGAGCATTGCTGAGTACATACATATGCAATAGCTCCTATTACCCCACATGCTTTAAGGACACAAAGATAAGGCGTGTTATCTGGAAAGATGTCCTCATGCTTCATTCGGTTAAAAGGCTGAAGTGCTAGCTGGCCTTGGCCATGGGCTGCAAGGTCCATGATCATTGCATTTCAAGAGATGACATCTCGACGGGGAAGCTCTTCAAGTACGACCTCTATCTTTGAGAGAGCTCTGCCCTTTGCATACATGTCAACAAGAGCATTGCCTAGAGCAATATGATTTTTCAACAATCCATGTCTCACTGTCTCTTGATGAATCTGCTTTCCCCTATCCAAGGGCCAGCTTTGAAAAGGGCCTCCCTTGCAACTGTGTTGTCACCCGTATGAGTGTTTTATAATGTAAATGGAAATTGCATAGATGGAATATCTCAGGCAGATTCGATCAGTGAATTTCACCACAGTGATTTCTGAAGACGATACAACTTTGGGGTTGCTTTGATGCATGTTTTGATTCTTTTGAGCACTAGGGAGTGGATCTGGGGCTGACTTGTATTCTCAATCTCAAAGAGATGAAGGACTGAAAATACAAATCTTGACGATTGTGATGGAATTGAAGTAGTGAGAATCTATATTTCACACTTTCACTAATGTCTTCTTCGTTTCTTGCATTAATATCTGTTTAACATGAACGATGACTTCTCCTCCTTTTCCAGGAGACAAGAGAGAGGTGGAGCTATATATATATATATCTATATATATATATATATATATATATATATATATATATATATATATATATATATTATATAATATAGAGAGAGAGAGAGAGAGAGAGAGAGAGAGAGAGAAAAATGATGCTCGCTAGGGTTTGAAGCAACCTTCTCAAGGGCTTCTTGCATCATTGCTGACAGAGTATTTATTAAGACATTGTGAATGGAATGTACATGCATGTAATACCTTGACTTGAGACTCTACTGACTTGAAGGATGAATGTCGTTGCGGTGATTTTTGCGACAAGGAAGTTACGGGGCTATTTCGGTGTTCTTTGGGATTCTTTTGAACACCAAGAGATAGACATGGGGCTGATCTGCATTCCCATTATTAGAGAAACAAAGGGCTGAAATTGTAAATCTCGATGATGTCGACGATGGATAGTGATGAAAGCACTTGGTTTCAGAGAGGGAGCCGTCGAATATAGCCTCAGTTGTTTGCTAAAGCACCATATTAGATCGTAAAGGAAGAACTAATCCAGTCTTTAGTCACAGAAAGGGTTGAAACTGGAAAACGATGAGGCTGACGCGATGTACATACTAGCATTAGGACTGCCTCATTGGCATGGAGCAGAAAAGGTAGGGCTGCTCTTGCATAAAAAAACATAGATTCGATTCAGAAGCATAAACCATTAGCAGATTGTAAGTTTTGTAAAAACGCTGCAAAAGACTTGCTACTAGTGCTCTTAAACCATCCAAGTGGAAATGCTGCTTTCTCAATATAGCTTTCGGAGGCGTGCTACAAATGCGCACGGTTTCAGGCGCGTTCGAGTTTCAAGGAAAAAACTCTCTGTAAATGGAATGTGCATAGAGGCAATATCTCAGGCAGAATCAATCAGTGAATGTAATACCTTGAGTCAAGACTCTGCTGACTTGAAGGATGAATGTCGTTGCGGTGATTTCTAACGACAAGGAAGTTGCGGGGCTGTTTCAATGTTCTTTGTGATTCTTTTGAGAACCAGGAGATAAACATGGGGCTGATCTGCATTCCCATTGTTAGAGAAACGAAGGGCTGAAATTGCAAATGTCGATGATGTCGACGATGCATAGTGATGAAAGCACTTGGTTTTAGAGAGAAAGCGATCGAACAGAGCCTTGTTTGTTGAAGCACCACATTATAGAAAAGAGATTGAGAAGGCAGAACTAATCGAGTCTTCAGTGACAACAAGGATCAAAACTGGAAAACAGTGAGGCTGATGCGGTGTACAGACTAGCATTAGGACTGTCTTATCAGCATGGAGCAAAAAAGCTAGGGCTACTCTTGCGTAAAAATCCTTGATCTGATTCAGAGTAGAAACCATTAGCAAACTGCAAGTTTTGTAAAAATGTTGCAGAATACTTGCTACTAGTGCTGCTAAACCATCTACATGGACATGTTATTTTCTTAATTTGGCCTTCGGAGGCGTGCTACAAATGCGTTATTTCAGTCATGTTCAAGTTTCAAGGAAAAAACTATATTTTTTTACGACAGTGATGCCTTGTCTTATTGTAGCCCTAGGTGACTGCCTTTCTATAAGCAGCACAAGCAAATGTATTTCAACAACTTGCTTTCTCCAAACTTTGGGTACCTGTTCAAGAAAGTAACAGCTACTGAGATGTCTGCCGTAAAACATGTGCATGTGTTCAATTTAGAGCTTAATATGAAAGAGCTACAATACTCATCGAACCTAGTGTGATCAACCTAGGCTTAGGTATAGTTCCAAAAATCTAACTTTTTGCCATCACGAAGGTTGAATCCAAATGAATAGGTGCAATTGAAAACGTTTCTGCGGCATCATATAGCTGGATATGGTCTAAAAGAAAATAAATTTCCATGAGCAGTCTTCCTAACCAATTGGCATGACTATAATGAGATAAATAAGTCCTTCCCAAGTTGCACGCTTGTGGTTTCACGGACGACAAGTAGCAAGTTTTTCTTGGCGTCATCTCTCAACAAGAGTGAGAAAATACCCTTGATAATGCTACTTTTCTTCTCGATTTTGCTAAGGTGAACATCAACTTGATTTTATTAGCAATCATGTTTAAAGGACGTAGAAGAAAGTGGCAGATTGAAAGGAAAGGCCTACAGTTAGATATCTTTAGACACCTTGCACATTGACAGGTAGAGAGGGTCAAAAGTTCAACGTGATACCGTATCAAAACAAAATGAAAAAGTAATATTCTTCTACTTTTGTCTTTCTTTTGTGAACGCTTGTGTAATTAGAAACTTCGAGTCTCTCTTGGATCTGGCTCCATAGTTGACTCTTCGGATGTGATAAGCTTCTCAAGATCAAATAAACGAATTTCTTTAGAGTCATCCAGACAAATTAGAAAACAATGTGCATTGGAATTGAGTGTCTCATGAAGACAAAGGCCATACCCTTGAAAAGGACACTCAAACATGTCCAAACACAGTACTGAGGACCACAAGTGCATAGAGGAGAGAATTTGCTGGCACGTCACTATCTACAAGACATACAGATGTGATTGTTACAGGTGAAGTAAAGCTTTAAAACCTTGTGTAAGAGATTACCAGATCAACAGAAAAAAAATTCTTAGGCACTAATGGAGAAAGCATAAAGCATTTTTTGCTTAGTATAATTGGCAATCTACCCAAGTGTGCTCATGACCTTGGCAAAGAACTTCCAACAGAGGTGGATACAATGAAAATTAATCATTTCTATGACAAATGGAGCGTAGAGAAAGAAAAGTCCAAGCGAGAAAAAGAAATAGATAGCCAATTCTACTTGAGCAAGAGAATGTGGAAGACGATGATCACTGTAGCAGAAAAAAGCAATGAAGGAGCATCTACAGATGTACACTGCTACTAGAGAAGCTGCCAAGGGTATTCATTTATTGTATACTTTATATAATACATCATATAGCGTGACGATTGGAATGCTTGTTGAGGCTCTGGTGCTAGGCAAGAGGCTCGGAAAGGGATCATACGGCGAGACTTTTGAATGTAATGTTTAAGGTGTATCATACTTTCCATCATCCATTACATACTGTGCTAAAAAATATATTGGAAGTCATGCAAGAATACATAGATCTTTTGCGCATGAAGCAGCGATCGATTTGGCGTATCCAAGAATAGCTCGAGCTCTTGGTCATACTCGCAAAGAGCCATGGTGGGTGCTGTTTTTCCTTCTTTAATGGAGGAAACCTTGGGACCATCATATAAAGCCTCCCGAGCTCTTATGGAAATTTTGCGGGCATGCTAAAACCTGATTCGTCAGATGAGAGAGAAGACAAGAAAAAAGGAAAGAAAAAGAAACCAAAGCAACTACCACAGGACGAAGAGATTGCAAGAATCACTGGCCTGATTAAAAATGCACCATCTATAATCATGGCATTGGTAGCTACAATATGTGCAACACACAATGAAGGAGTTATCGACAATGACGTTCATCCTAGAATGTTATGTTTGATTTCACCAAGGAGGGAATGCCTCGAATAGGATTGATTGATTGGGGTTTAGCTTTGAGAGATAGGATTGAACAGAGACCTACAAATATCACAATAAAAGAAGATCACTATGCGAGACCATGGAGAGCTCCAGAGCTACTGAATATTGCTTCTCCCTGTCCTTGGACTAAAGCAACGGATATGTATGCTTTGGCTTGGTTGATAGAAATGTTCACAATCTTCTGCGATGAGTTTAGAAACTTCTACAAAATCAAATGGAATGGACGTTTAGAAATCGATACTGGAGTCATTAAAGAGTGGATGACAAAATATAAGTGTATTCTGCCAGAAGATAGAAAAACAGCAATGGATCTTTTAGAGGGATTACATAAGCTTGATTTGAAATATGAGAAGTGCTTATTACAACCTATTTACGAGATGTCATGACATCTTGTTTAAGCCAATATCTTTTCAAGCATTAAATAGCCTTTTGTGTGTGTGTGTATATATATATATATATATATATTATATATATATACATATACATGGTTTCCTTGTCGTTTAAAAAGTTTTCAATGATACTGCTTTCTCTCTTTTCTTGCTTCCTAGATTCCTAAATCATGCAACTTCTTTGTTCTTCGATATTAAATGTGTCACATGACAGTAATGTAGAACCAACATAACTATGTCTTGCTCTTTTTATATACAAGGAACAAAAGCTCGCTTGACACACTTTAATACAATTCAAGAAGTATTTAATTTAGTATTGAATCATTTAAAATTTACATAGTTTACTCTACTTGACAAGTGAGATGTGTTTTTTAAAAATCTGACATATTATAAAAATGACTGTTAGTCTCACAGCTAGAGCTTTCTTATGTCTGGAAATAAGCTTCACAAGACAACATCATTACTTAGAGATGTAATTCTGTCATCTTCAATCATTGAACACCTAACATTTCAAGGAAAAACAAGCAGAGACCTTCTCTATGCATATCTAATAGCTTGTTGAGAGCAATATATTTGCATTTGTGGAATACAAAGCTTAATATATCTAAGAATATGCTCAATAGAAGAACATTGTGATTTTCAAATAATCTTTATCTTTACAGACTCTAGGCTCCATTCAAGCTTGTGAAAAGTAATTAGGAAGAGATCACAACATCAAAGATTTATTTCAATGCACTTTCAAAGCAACTTGAAGCAATTGTCGCGATTCAACACACCTTGAAAGAAAGCCAAAATGGTTCTCACGAGCCACAAAAAAATATTCTTTCTCCCCCCCCCCCCTTCTCTCTCTCTCTCTCTCCCCCCCCCCCCCCCCCCCCCCCCCCCCCCCTTCCCCTCGATGCATTGTATCTTGAAAATGTTTCGATAAGCTTAAAATAAATTCTGCTTATAATTGACACAATCTACTACTCCTATTTCACAAGACGCTCACAATCATACCTTCTTTGCCATGTTCTCTTTTAATTATCTCACTTTAATGGGTATATTACACAGCACCAACATATATCTTTTAGTATGGATTTCCGTTCTTACAGCGCATAAAAAATGAACATTGATGGTATCGTCTTTTGTTGCTTTTAATAGCAAATAAATTCTTATTGTTATAATACTATATATAGTGAGATTAAAGTTTCTTATTATTTCATAGAACCAAGCAAAAAAATCAAGCACAATGTAGTGATATTCCAATCAAAGGAAAAAGCACATATTCAAAGCGAAGCAGTGCTCCAATCGAGCTTAGTGAAACATTTGTGAGCTTCCCTGCCAAGGGCCGAAAAAGAGCTGTAGAAAATGAATGTGCTTTCAATATTGTTGAATCATGCTTTTCAAAGAACAAAGAACAATCTCACAATGAGCATCATTTTTGGTGCATTCCATTTGCCCAATTAAATTTTATTGAAATCCAACATAAAATACATACTTCTTAATAGGTGCACGAAGAGTTCATCAATCTAGTGGTTCAAAAGCCCCGTATAATAATGCAACAAATCAAGATGTCAAGCATGTACACAACGCACAATATCTACCTAAAAATTTGATCTCCATGCCTCAAAAAATTGATGTGATCAACCTCGAAGACAATGACAACCTGATGATGAAGTGATCGCGTATCAAGCAGGCCCGCAAGCAGGCACCTCACTTCTGTTGCTTCACATTGTCGATCTTTGTGACGTGACATCTTGATTTTCTATAGAAGGATATGTGTTAAATAACTACGGTACACACAAGATCAATGAAGCATTTAACAATACATATTTCAAAGTGGACATTGTAGATTCACACAACTCAAACAAAATCATAGTTGTTATATGAGCTTTGCTCATGAATCTTTTCCTCAACAAGCTGAAAGTTGGTAAATTTGTACGCATAGAGGGTGCTTCTGTAAGACAAAAGAATAGAAAGGATGGAGGTAGCTCATCCCTTTCTTTGTATTTAGATGGCTCATAAGTTATTACTACTGGTACGCCTTTTTCTGTCAACTTTAGCTTCTACCCCGAGATTAAAATCAGAGCTTTTTTGAATGAAGCAACAAGTTCTAGCCTGAAGAACTATCCGGGAACTATCGCATTTGTCGTCATCAACTGTGACAATATTGAAGTTGGAACTTCCTCCATCCGTGGAGAGCTTTTAGTTGCCAATGGACCCGATGACAGTGATCGTGCAAATGTAAGCCTCATTAAAATGTTAAATTGAAATCAATCTTCTATATTGTAACTCACACACTCTAATTTTTGTAGTTGTCTTTTGTGAATGAACAAAAAGAAGATTGCATAAACATTGTGAGAGAGATTGAGAATCGAACAACAGTTATGCGTGCCGAAGAAATATTGAATTTTTCTATGGAAAAGGAGATTCTCTATCTATTCTAGATCTAACTATCTTACTACAGTTTCAGAGCAATCGGCTTCATCGTGAATTACTTCAGGCTTACAATAAGCAAACAGAAGACATTGGATACGGTCAAGAGGTGAATGCAAGCTTACAATAATGTATAAGAGAAATATTACGATTGCTTTGACATGACGCACTACTTGCAGATTTTTGGCGTCTTGCAATTTACGAACATAAACAGTGCTCTCGTTGAGCCTTCTTGTAAAAATTGATAGTCCAATAAAATACGAAAGACTGTGAAAGTTTGTACTACATCACATGTGAAAGCTTTACAAAAATAGTTCAAATTCCAAAGCTCCAAGTGAAGATCAGAATGTCAAAAATGAAAGCTGTGCATGTGCAGCTTACCGTTAGTTTAGTTGATGATGTATTGCATTTAGGAAACTCCTTTTGTAGTGTCTACTCTAAAAGTGTCATCACTACGAGAGAGATACTTGCTTAAACCTCTTGAACTGGAAAATTTAAGGTCAACCTTGCAGGCGTGATAGTGGCTTTCACTGAAGAGTTGAAGAACTAGAAGAAGGGAGAGAAAGACAGAGTGCCTTCACTTTACACAAAGACAAAATCCGACAGAATGTTTATGACAAGAAAAAGATATACATTGTAAATAAATAAAGCTGACAAAGACTGTCTTCTAGAATAAAAGAATGTACATAGAACACTCATAACAACTACGTGTGTACATAGAATGCTGAGAGCAACTACATGCTGTGATGTTACTACTTTTCTCTGATCACTTTGTTGTTTCGTAGAAAAGTGTGGCCAATATTATTGAGTTTACCATATATTTTCAATTGCTATTTCTTTAGCATGTTCTAATTGCGAGAGAGAGAGAGAGAGAGAGAGAGAGAGAGAGAGAGAGAGAGAGAGAGAGAGAGAGAGAGAGAGAGAGAGAGAGAGAGAGAGAGAGAAAACAAAAACAAGACAAACAACAACATGAAAGAAAATTCTTGTCATCAAGACAATACAAGCAAAAAAAGACAATATACATGACCATTATTATTGAGTTCACCATTTATTTTGAATGTTATTTCCGCGGTTTTTTCTAACTTTGAGAGAGAGAGAGAGAGAGAGAGAGAGAGAGAGAGAGAGAGAGAGAGAGAGAGAGAGAGAGAGAGAGAGAGAGAGAGAGAGAGAGATTTTAAACAAAAAATTAAGAATGGCCAAGAACAAGACAAACAACAACATGAAAGAAGACTCTTCAGAGAATATCGTCAAAATAGTAAAAGCAAAGACAGAGATATGCAAGCAAAAAACCCAAGCAGAAAACAGCAACAAAGACAACGTGTCAGAAGAAGCTGAAAGTGAATACAAGCAACATTTCAACATTGAATACTACATAGATAGATTCCCAGAAGATATAAAAGATCTTTTGGATTTCAAAAATTATGGAATAGCAAATGTTAGACGCTGGACACACCCCACAGCATCTAACTACTCGGCGGACTATTATTTTCTGTAATTAGTCATTCGTTAAAGAAAACCCGATTTTTCACCTTGTAAATATTAGAACTTACAGAAGTTTCCAGCTTGTATCCCAGTTTTGATAGTTAGATGGAGTAGATGGTTGATTGTGACACTTTAGGATTTGAGAAGTTGTAAGGTATATATACCACTTTTTGACCTTAATGAAAACCTCTTGTCATTTTAAACAAGTTTTAAGTCTGTGAGTGAGCGTGCTGTGTACGTGAGAGAGAGTGTGAGCTTCGTCTTGACGCTACGTGTGCTACGGTGGTCGGAATCGAGTGCGGAGAAGTGCAGCGTGTTGCCCCCGACTAGAGCTACAAGCCGATACCAACATTGCGCGCGTACGGTCCGGCTTTGGGAGCTCCTTCTATGAGCTTCATCGGTTGTTTGGGTGAGCATATGTTATCTGATTTCGCATTGCAGCATATCCACGCGTTCACATTGAGTAGAGCTACACATTAGGCACTTCAGATTTTGAAAATGAAGACCTGCAGATTTCGGCCAGACATCCTATGTGTTTCTGCACCGGGTGTTTTGGGTCGTGATTTTGGTTCATAGACCTTAGGGAGAGTGGCCTATAGGTATTAGTAGGGTCTCCTTCAAGTTCTATGGCGTTTCGAAAGTGTTTGATGGGTGTTCGGCTCTAGCAAGCGTTGTAGGAAGAATCCTCTTTTGCACTTTTGAAGACTGTGACTTAGACAAGTGGTAGGGACCTCTGTAGGAATTAGTTAAGTGTAGGTTGACACCTTATGCTTGCTTCCACGCGCCTGCGGGTCGAGCTTCGTCCTTAGCTGACATTACTTGTTAGGTGAGTTCTCGCTGTGCTGACGTCCGTCGCGGCGTACCCGTCCAACATTGGCACCGCTGCCGGGGACGAAAACCTTAGGTAGGTGACCGAGACTAATCCTTGAGGATTGGTATTTTTGGCTTGCCAAGAGTCTCGCTTTACATTTAGATAGGATCAGAGGGTGGAGGACTCTCTAGGTCTTAGAGGGAGTCTAGGAAGCATGTGTTTGGCCTGGATCCTTCGACTTAGGTAGAGGAGGTAGACTTAGGTAGTTTTAGGTAGTAGTCGAGTTCTAGAGTAGGAGTGGGAGTGGTAGAAGCGGTGAGAGGAGAGCTTGAGAGTCCGGAGAGGCCAAAAAGCAACCAAAAACACCATTATCACCATTTCTTCATGATAGGTAGGAGTAGAGTAAGTAGAACATCATGATTCAGATCTAGAGCATTTCATGCATGTACACTTGCTTGGTAGAATCATTACAAGTTTGTAAAAGACGCAAAAGTGTGGTTGAAAGCCTAATTGAAGTCCAAAAGTTACTGTGAGTGTTTCTGATAGGTCTACAGAGCATCAGGAGCATTCCTGTCAGAAAAAAATTTAATTTTAAGCCAGGAGACATCCTACACGTAGGATGTCTATAGACCAATCTAGGAGGAATTTTGGGATTTTGAGTTGACCAGTGTGTTCTGAAGGTAGGGTTTACCCTAATTTCAAATGGAAAGTGGAAATTTGGCCATCTCTTGACAAGATAAGACCAGAAAGACTGAAATTGCTAGACATCCTACCCAATTAGTGCCAAAACATTAACTTGAAACCAAAACCATAAGAGGGCTGCATGAGTGTGTCTTGCATGATATATTGAGTGACTGAAAGGGGTTTCACCTCATTCAGGTAAGAAAATTGGGTTCAAAGTGGACTTTAGCACTTTAACAGCTGAAGTTTGGGACCTTTGACATCCAAATCAAAATCTAAGCATACCACTGGGATACTGACATCAAAGGGAAGCTGTGGAACCAATCTGGGGTCAAACAAGCCAAAAACACATCCTACGCGTAGGATGTCTTCTGAGTGATATGGGACTCCAAACTGAAATCTGAGTATACCAAGGTGATCAGCAGCTCAAGGAGAGCTTAAGTCTTGAGTTTAAATCCATTCTGATGAAAAACACATCCTACGCGTAGGATGTCTAATGCAAGCAAATAAAGCCAGAATTTGACTTTGAGCAGTGTAAGGTGTTATATAGCCTAAGGCAAGCCTGCTAGACAATTTTGGTCCACTTTGGAGTTGATTAGACTGATCAATACCATCAACAGGCAGTCGGAATAGATTTCTGACTCATTGACCAGTTTATAGAAGTCCAAATCAAAAAGTAAAAGCAGTTGTAAGCTCAGCACAACAAGGGGAAACAACAGTGCAAAAAATCCACGCAAAATACAACAGGAGACATCCTACGCGTAGGATGTCTATTGGCCCATACTGCAGAGAAAATTTGACCTGGCCTAGACAGTGAGGTTCCATTTGGCTTAAGGGTTCCAGAACTTCTTCCAGAAGTGAATTTGGACCTTGGTTGCCCATTTGACATAGCAAAGACTGAATTCAGACTTTTTCGCGTAAATTGGCCAACATCAGAGAAAAGTACTGTTTCAGATTAGCAACCTAATCAGGAATATCAGCAGTGTATAAAATACAGTCGTGGTTGAGATTAACTCTCCAATTATACCAATCATTACTAAGATAACCTCTAGCAGATAAATGCTTTGATTCAATTGCCGAAATTAAAACTCTTGTGTACAGGTATATTCAGCAACAAAGCAAGAAGTTGTGTACGAACTGACCCATTGCCAGGTGAGTGGTTGGAATTGTGCTAAATTTCATTGATAAGTTTAATGAATTTAAGATCAGGAAGATACATTGTTAGAGACCAGAAGGTGGCAGGTGACCAGGGTAGCTTAGTGTCCACCGAAGAGAGTGTAACTTAGGCAAGGTTAGATCCGCTAGCACCGATTATTGAGGAAGGTAGTGATACTGACACTTCGTCAGACAAATCTTTCTTCATGATGGATAGTCAACAGCCAGGAGGTTTCACCTATGATGGACCTATGCGAGGAGGAAGCACCTCCCAAAATCCTTTGAATGATTCCAGGCTTACGGTGATCTTCTTAGAGGGAACAAACTCAAGAGGATCCCTAGTCTATTCTGACTATCGAGGCCGCAAGTGCATTTGTATCGAAGAGAGGCCAGCACAAAGATTGGAGATAATCAGCGTGTATGATGATGGAGATAGATTCCAAGACGAAAAGGGGAACCACTATTTAATAGTTAGCAACCCTGAAGATTACAACAGATATGGAGATAACATGGCTAAAGGGAAAATGGTTTCAGAAACTCAAGAGCCTCCACCAAACATTGATCGACACGGAGCTATTTTTATGTACGATAAGAGAACAATCAGGATTCCAACTTATAACGAGAATGTGGGAATCTACAAACACGAGAGCGAGGGTATTGTCTCTTACTTTCGCAGCAAAGAACCATACGTAAACGAACTAAGCAAAGACAAGGTTCTTTACTTATTCTCTTATGAAACTGCTACGAGGAAGGGCATAGTTTTTGTTGATAGATACGGGAGAGAATACCAGAGGAAGTAGAAAGAGCAACAGGTTCAGGAGCATCAACATATGCCCCTGAGGAAATGCCGAGAGACGTCCACACCCCAAGCAAGTCAACGAATCCATTTTCAGATGAGTATGACACTACATCACATTCCACCAGATAGCAAGTATTCAACAACCAAGACCAACCGGCAAACCAGCCATCATTGCAGGCATGGCTTCGACAGAGTGCAACAATGGAACCAGACCGAAACAGAGATGGTTATCAAGCCACACGAGGGCTCAGGGATTTGCAAGAACCACCACACTATTCAAGGTATCAAGCAGAGAGTAAGCCAAAGACACAAGGGTCGACCGAGCTTGGAGGACCACCCATGGAACGAGTTCGAAGAGAAGAACCACCTCCAGCGAGAACCGTTAGGAATTATGGCTTAGGAGCACCGTTGGGCGAGGAACCAGCCTATTACAGAAGGCCTGAGGAGGTGTATAGACTTGGACGGGGTGATCCAATGATGAGGTTTGTAGACCATCGCAGAATTAGACCTTCTCAAGTGCAAAAATGGGTAAACAAGAAATACACAGAAAACAGAGACCCAAGAGATCATGTAGCAGCCTTTGTGCGTGTAATAAGAGCCGAAGAGGTGTTAGACTTTCCTACCCAATTTGCAGGGTTTGGACTAACCCTAGAGGATGATGCTGCAACTTGGTTTGACTCTGTGGAGCGTAGAGACTTCGAGTCAATGGAGGAAGTGTTTGACGAGTTTATTGAGGAATTCTCTCAAAGGGGAATAGCTCATAATACTGTCTCACAAATCCATAAATTCAAACAAAAAGATGGAGAATCTGTACGAAAGGCAGCCTTAAGATTAAAAAGATATGTTAAGTTCTGTCTTGTCGAAGAACTACCAACTCAGTCCAGACTTATGCTGATATTCATCCAAGGACTAAGGAATGCAGATCTCCAGAAAGACTTACATATGAAGAGGAGCACGACGTTGAATGAGTTGACCAAGGAGGCTTTGTACCTTGTGGAAAATTGTGCGGTCTACAAAGAAGGGGAGTTCAAGGACCTTGATGACGATTCATCTTCACAGCAAAGTGGGAGCAAGTCTTCCAAGACAACACTGAAAGGAGAAATAGCGGTAAACCAGGAGCAGCTCGTAGATGAAGTATTAAAAAAGATCAACTTGTACGCCAAACCCCAGGATAAACAGCCTAAGTGGTGTGCTAATGAACAAAAATGGACAAACCATGGGACCGAGGAATGTTACTATAACAAGGGATATGTGAGGGAGAGACCTTACGCTCCCCAAGCTCCTGTTGCTTCCCCTCAAGTTCCACCGATGCCTAGATATCAAGCAGGAAACTTACCAGGACCTGTAGGTGTAGAAATACCACAACCGGTGTTGGGGCAACAACCACCCCTACCAGGTTTACGACCAGTTTGTATAAGATACACACCAACGGTAACTGAATCAGAAGAAAAGGCTTTGGTGCCTATGCATGCATATTATGAAGATCTCAATGGATGTGCGGAAAACCCTGTCTATTATCCACCGGAAGAACCCATGACACCAGAACCATGGAGCATAATAGGGAATCAAGGACCTCCAACTGCTGCATAGGCATCAGGAGAAGGAAGATATAGCTTAGATGAACGAACATTGTTGTTCATAGCCAATGGAGGCATGGGCGGACAGAGACAGGCTTACCAGCAACGAGGGGCTCAAGGAGCACCTCAACAACCCAAGGGCCCCTGTTACAAGTGTGGCGGAGACCATTGGCTGAGAGACTGTCCTCATGATGAAATCATTAGAGTCAATGCGTATTGCCCAGAATGTGGAATTACTCATTTGATTCCCGACTGCCCTAAAAACCCGAGCAAAGGAGCAAAAACCACCTTGAACCTGTTGGAAACAGTACCTTCCAGTGGAGTATCGGAAAATGAAACAATCATACCTGTTCAAGCGGTAACACAGGCCCAAGCCCAAAGAAGGACGAAAGAACCCATAATAGAAGAACAAAAAACAGATGCCCAAAGTTCAAAAACGAAAAATCATAGAAGCACTTGGAAAGCGAGAAAGGCGCGTAGGAAAGCAAGGAAAGAATGAGAGCAAACAGCCCTATCTGATGAGTTGAAACATACAAAGAATAGATTGGAGCGGTTAGAAGATCTAGCTAGCTTAAGCTCACACACCACAGCAACCATAGCACCTAAGGAAATAGCAGAGCCCAAAAGTGCAGGATCAGGAGGATTTGTACTGGTAGACAAGGTAAACGAGCAGCTGGATGAGCTTCTAAAAGCTTATGAAGCTCAACTTAAAAAAAACTAAACCCAGGAGCAAAGGTGGATGACTTATCCATATGCGGAAATAGAAAAACAAAGGGTGGATATGTGTAAAAAGATGATTGAGTCGGCTCAATCATTGATGGAAGACGCGTTGGGTAAACCGGCAAATTGCCATGACGCACCAGCTCCAACCCCTATTCAACCAAAATTAGAGAAACATAAAAAAACAAAGGAAAGACTCACTAATGATTATGAGTCCAGAGGAGAGCCTATCATAGTGCCAAATACCACCGATGAGGCAAGTGACAGGGTCCATCCTAAAATATTGGCAGAAATGGGAAAGGACGATAACGGTCTAGATGATCTGTGGAAGCAAATCCGAGAGGCCAACGAGGCTAATAGGATGAATGACCACATGAATAGCACGAGAAAAGTAAAGAACGTGATCTTACCTCCTATTGAAGAATTTGAGACAAGATCACAAATGAACTTTGAGATACATTCACAAGGGGGAGACCAAGGATCTATTAGTTCGAGGCACAGCCAACCAGACTCTTTGAGAACTTTACCCTCTTACCTAGGAGAATATGAAGCTAAGTCGGAAGTGAGAGCACTCCCATCTCAAAGACTTTCTTCTAACAAGGTGATGGATTCACAAGGATTGATTGAGCTGTTATCCACCCCGGTGGCATGCACAATCACATTAGCAGAACTCCTAAGGTTAAGGCCAAACATGTGGACCACAGTAGGAAAATGCCTAGAAAAATTTGGAGTGAAAGACCCCACCTTGAAACTACAAGAAGGAATCAGGGAGTTGGACAGGCCTAACCTAAACACTAGGCCGGTACCATTGAATAAGGTTGGAGAATATTGTGAGGGAGAAGACGGAAATACGACGCTACCGGTAGAATTCCAAGGAGTAGTTTCCAAAGCTATTCTTGACAGTGGAGCGGGAGTTTCTATCGCCACCAAGGAAATCTGGAAAAAATGGGGAAAACCAGCTCTGAGGGCTACCAGGATGAAGCTGCAGTTGGAAGATGGGTTCATGGAGAAGCCTCTCGGACTCTTGGAAAAAGTAATTGTCACTTCGTGCAGGATCGAGTATGAGCATACATTTGCAATAGTCGATTTCGACAAAAAGAACAATTATGAGATAATCTTGGGATGACCATTCATGAGACAACTGAAGATGGTCCAAGATTGGGGCTATGACCACATATACCTCAGACATGGTGAGACGACAACTAAAATACACCTAAAAGATCATAGTTACAAAGATGTAAACCAAACACCTGTGGAAGAATTTGATTCGGCTACAGTAGCAGGATCAAAACTACCAACATGGTTAGGGCAACCAAAAGAGCTATGGATGTGCGGAGCTTCACATTGTGTAAGCTTAAGAAAAGAGGAATGCGTCTTAGAAAGAGCAATTGAGGACAAAGAGTATATTCCGGAACCTTTCCCTGAAGATGCCTTGGAGCCTCTAGAATGGGAACACATACTGGCAACATTAGATGTCTGTACCATTACCGACAGTCCAACAAAAAAATTTTGCGATAAGGATGGCTACGATGTGCTACCCTATTACATGGTAAGCGTTGTGCCAGAGAAAGAGACGGTAGAACCTCCAGAACAAGAAGAGTTTTACAACTCCTCTGAACAATTGGAAGTAAATGATGAGGCAGATAATGAGTGTTCGGACACCTCAAGTGAGCGTGGGAATGAAGCCGAGAATATCAAGTTTTATGATTTTGCTAATCAACACCCTAGACGCCAAGAACGTTATAGGAGGAAAAGAGCCGGAAGGCAAGCGAGAGAGAACCTGATGCCCAGGATAAAAGGTAAAACTCACTATTTGATGCTTGTAAAAGCAGAGGATTGTGTGAAAGATCAAATATCAGGGAAATTTTCAGAAAATCGAAAAGAACGAACACGAGAAAAAATAAAACAAGAAAGAAAAGCTAGAACCGAAACAAAATCACAAAAATCTGAAAAATCAGAAAAAGAACCAACAAAAGACCACGAGTGGACCAAACTGGAGCGTAAACAGAAATACCAAGAACTGAAAAGGTCTTTGAGAGAGATATGGACTACTGAAGAAGATAGTGATGGTAAAGCGGAGTCAGAGCAGGGCAACATGAATGTACCACCACACTATAGGAAATTTACTATCCAAGATAGAAAAATCATCATGACACCACCAATCAGGGAGAGAACCAACCAAGAATCTTACGATGGGCTTGAAAATGCAAAAAGAATAGACCTCGCAGAACCAGGTGAAAAGCCTCAGCCGGTCTATATAGCTAACGATTTACAGCCTGAGGAGGAAGTGCAGCTAACACAACTTCTCACGAAGTATAAGGATGTGTTCGCCTGGTCCTATAAAGACCTCAAAGGAGTTGATCCATTGATATGCCAACATACAATTCCTTTAAAATCGGATGCAAAACCTAGCAAACAACGTCCTTATACATATAATGATACATTTTCCAAACGAATCAAGGAAGAGATTGATAAACTGATGGAAGAAGAGTTTATCTATGAAATAGAACATACAGATTGGGTTTCACCCATTGTGGTAGTTCCCAAGAAGAACGAAAAACTGCGGGTGTGTGTAAACCTCAAAAAGGTGAATGCAGCAACCATAAGAGATAGTTATCCCTTGCCAATTACAGAACATGTCCTTGAGCGAGTGGCCGGGAAACGGGCTTATTCCTTTCTGGATGGATTTTCAGGATACAACCAACTGGCAATAGCAAGGGAGAATGAACACAAAACAACGTTTGCAACAGAATGGGGGATTTATGCATATCGAGTTATGCCATTTGGCTTAACAAATGCACCAGCCACTTTCCAGAGGTTAATGACTCACGCTTTCAAGGAATACTAAGGATATTCTTAGAAATTTACATGGATGACCTGTGTGTACACTCTCTTCTACGAGAGGAACATATTGACCATCTGCAAAAGGTCTTTGAAAAGTGCAGAACATATCGAATTTGTCTAAACCCGGAGAAGTGTGTATTTATGGTTAAGCAAGGACGAATCTTAGGACACATTGTCTCAAGAAACGGCATAACCACAGACCTAGACAAAGTCAAAGTCATAGTAGACCTGCCCAGGCCTACTAATGCGAAACAAGTGCAATCCTTCATGGGGCACTGCGGATATTATCGAAGATTCATATACATGTATGCGGTTATCGCACAACCTCTGTATCGTTTGCTATTCAATTTCGAATGGACCAATGAGTGTGAAACTTCATTCCAAAGGCTGAAAGAAAACCTTATATCCGCACCTGTATTAAAGGCACCAGATTGGGAAAAGATATTCCATGTGCACATAGATGCTTCAGCATATGCCATTGGAAGTATTCTAGCTCAACCTGGAGACGGAACAATGGATTTTCCGGTCTGCTATGCAAGCCGACAGCTAAACAGTGCAGAAAAGAACTACATAACCACCGAGAGGGAAGGGTTAGGAATGATTTATGCTGTAAAGAAATTTCGGCATTATCTGCTTGCAAACAAATTTGTGTTCTTCACGGATCATCAAGCTCTTTTATACCTAGTAAATAAACCTTGCAATACAAGGAGAATCGTACGCTGGTTTATTATATTGCTAGAATTTGACTTCACAGTGGTGGTCAAAAAGGGTAAAACCCATCTGCGAGCTGATCATCTTTCAAGAATACACAGCGGGGAAGCTCCTCAAGGGGTAGATGATGACATACCAGATGCTTATCTTTTCAACATTGAAATGGTACCCAAATGGTCTCAGGAAAAAGTTAGCATTCTCTCCTTTGGAAGTGAGTTTGATAATACAGGATGTAAATCCAAATAGCAAACAATTCGACAAACAAAAAACTTTCAGTTGATAGCAGGACCGCTGTATCATCTTGAATCTGACTCAATCCTACGATTATGTATAACTCCGGAAGAATTCGAGTGCTACCTTGAAGAGGCACACGTCCAGGGATGTGCATTTCATTGTTCAACAGTGAAAACACACCAGAGACTGAAACAGTTAGGGGTTTATTGGCCAACTATGTATGCGGATACACATTCTTATGTTACCAATTGTACAATATGTAGTGCCAAACGACCAGTGGATCACGCAACTTTGTTTCGGGCGAACATAGCACCTGCATGGAGTCAATATATCATTGACTTCCTAACCACTAGAACGTTCCCTAAGAACATTACAAGAGCACGGGAGAAAGCTATAGAGCTGGAAGCTCGTGACTTTCAGTTAATTGGAAATCAACTCTATAAGCGGGGAAAAGACAATCAACTTAGAATCTGTGCAAGTGAAAGCGAATACCTACTGATTCTCGAACATGCACATAACGGAGTAAGTGGAGGCCACTTTTCGAGCGATAAGACGGTAAAAATTGTCTTGACCGCAGGAATTTGGTGGCCTACATTGCACATGGATGCCGATGAGTTTGTAAAGCGTTGTGATGCATGTCAACACACAAGGATACCAATCAAAAGAGATGAGATGCCATTAAGGCCAATGATGGGGGCAAGGGCATTTGCAAAATGGGGCATTGATTTTGTGGGACCTATATCACCCCCTGCATATCGCACCCATACCCAATATATCATTGTGGCTACGGACTATCTCACAAAATGGGTCAAGGCCAAAGCAACACAAAAAGCTGATGCACGCACCACAACTCAATTTTTGTATGAGAATGTTTTTGTACGTTACGGGTTACCAATAGAAATTGTCAGTGACCGTGGAACACACTTCCTCAATGAAGTCATTGAATATCTACTAGAGGAATTCATGGTCATACATAGGAAATCAGCAGCATACCATCCACAGGCCAATGGGCAAGCGGAGGCCACAAATAAAACACTATGCACGATTCTCACTAAAATAGTGTCAGAATCAAGAACCGATTGGGATCAGCAGCTACACTCAACACTATGGGCATACATGGTAGCTTACAAAACCTCAATAGGAACAACACCATATAACATTGTGTTTGGGCTAAATGCTATACTACCCCTAGAGTTTTTAATCCCAACTCTACGAGTAGCAACAAGCTTGGAATGGACAGGGCATGAACTCTCTTCAAGAATTAATGATCTTGAAAGGCTAGATGAACTCCGCTTACAAGCTGTCGCTTCGATCTATGCTAAAAAGAGAAGATAAAAGGAATTTTTTGACAAACATGTGCATACCAAAGAGTTCAAAACAGGTGATTACGTACTTGTTTATACCTTGAAGCAACATGCCAAGAAACTAAAAAAGCGAGGGATGGGACCATTTGTGATTCATGATCTATCACAAAGTGGAGCTGTCAAGGTTGCTACATTAGGAGGTGAAGAAATGCCAAACTGGATTAGTGGGTGTCGACTGAGGAGATATCATCTACCACTCACACAGGAGATGCTCCAACAAATTCACCAAGGGAAGCAAAGAATGAAGGAAAAACAGAGAGTACGAGAGGAAGCTCAAGCCGAAGCACAAGAACGCATTGCAAAAAGACGGCTTCTGCGACAACAACAACAGAGTAAACCACCATTGAGAATCAATGCCATTCGACTGATGAACTTGGAGGAGGAAACAATAGAGCCAATAATTACAGTCAAGGTGGGCAACAATCAAGTTGAATCAACAGCCTTGCTCGATTCGGGTGCGCAAGCAAATTTGATCTCTTACGGATTATACCAACAGCTCCAAGTCACAGATCAACTTCATCCTACTCAACAAGTGTTGGAAAGTAGCACATCACACGCATTGAAAACATTAGGATGGACTATATTGCATGTACATCTACATCAATATATTTACCCACACAAATTCTATGTGGTGACAGATGAAAGCACACAACAACCAATGATGCTAGGGCAACCTTGGCAAAAAGCATACAATGTCCAGATAGACTGGAAAGCAGAGGCGGTCAAAATTCAGCATGAACATGAACAACAGGTAATAGATTTTGCTCAGAAGTACCATCATGATCAACTGCAAGCCATGCAAACACTGGCAATAAAGACAAAAGAACAAATATCATCAAAGAACAACATGAAACCTGAGACCAACAACCAGGTAAAGGCCAACCATGCTAATCACAGACAGCTGAAGTCACCGGCTACACTGCAAAAATCTAGGCTACCAAAACAAGGTAAACAAGTATGTATGCGGAAGGATAGAAAGGCCATGGCGGGAAGGAAACAATGTAACAACCGGATTCCAACAAAGCAGACGGTGCAACCCAAAACCAAGATAACCAAGCAGATATGGATCCCAAAGAAAATGTTTAGCCATAACTCAAATGTCACTCACATTTGGATACCAAAGCAAAAGCCAGAGGAAATACTTACGGTACAAGCAACAATAGAAAGCAGACATCTGCAGGTCAACAAGGAGAACCGATATATGTGGATGCCGATGACAGACAAACCAGTGGCAAACAAGAAAGTGCCAAACCATCTACAAAAGTTGGCAGCACCAAACTACCAATGGAAAGCCAAGGCCATAAGGCCCATAGCTATAACATCTAGGCCATCTCTATCCTCAGATACAGATACGACTCCAACAACAGTGTCGGCAAAGCACTTGCCTCTTGCCAAAAAGACAATTAAACAGAGAGCAGCAGAATTACAGCTGCTACTTGCAAAGAAAGAAGGAAGCCTCGACGGCGAATGCCAATAAGCATCTTGCTTATTCCCTTCTCTTGCACAGCATTAATTTTTCCATGCATTGACCGAGTATGCATAAAATAGGGCCACATTAATTGGCCAGGCGTTAGCATGACTTTTTCAACCTATGCACGGCACATACTCCAAGGCGAAACCTTGTCGTCCGGGAGGACTCCGACTAGGAGGAGGGGAGGCATTCTCAATGCGGAACCAATAACAGAAAAAAAAGGGGGCATGATTTTCGACTATTTTAAGGGTTAACGTTTGATTGCAAAATTTTCTGGAGTAACCCAAGTATATATGTCCTCATACAGCATGAAGCTACAGGTTATGGGGCCAAACGCCAAATCAAACCCCTAGGTGTGTGTATATAAGTAGAAATAGCCATTTTTTCAGGCAAAATATTGGTAAAACGGAGAAATCCGACCATAAAAATTGGATGTGAGTGTATATAATGTGTTGCGGTGATGTTTGTGATCTATTATGAATTTTGGGGATTTTCTGGGTTTGATTTTCTATTTTCCTTTTAATTTTGCTAATTTTTGGCAGAAAAACTTCAAAAATACAAAAAATAGGTGAAAAACAGTCGTAATGAAAAACAAAAAATATGGGGATGACCAATGACTAAAGAACAACCTATGGTACAGTAGGGGTGCAATTATGAGACTGGAACGGAAAGCGTGTTTTAGCCAAGTTTTGACCGAAATGACAAATTTCTGGTAAACAGAGCAAATGGAGTCCAAATCAAGAAATTTTTGAGCCTAAACTGCATCTTGCAGAAAGATAGGAACACATGTCAAATTTCATGAAAAATGGTTCGGGGACTTCCATTATAAGAATTTTTCACCCCATTTTTAGCTCATTCTCACTATTGACTTTGTGGAGAGAGCTTCTGCCACCTAGAGCGGATCGACCTTCCAGCAGCTTCTACGACGCGCACGTCTACCCAACCAGCTCCAGACATGAGAGGTAGGCTCACCACCTTGAGCTTTTCGCGCATGTTTGTCATTCTGTCGCGAAAACTAGCGTAGAGGTCACATAGAAAGCGAGCGGTAGAGACCTGCAAGTAGAAACGGCGGCCTAACGGCTAACCCGAAAGCAACAAGACTTCATCGGCAGCTTACCCTAGTCTAGGAGACCAGTCCTGGATAGCCAAAGGCAGTGGGAAACCATCGGGAAAAACCCTAATTCCCAGAAACCCGCAAGAGGCCACCAAATGGGAAATCAGCGAAATGGCGACCAAATGCTTCCAAAATTTATGGGTAGGAGCATCTCGACATGCTCGACAAGTCCATATGACCCGCATGACCAAAAAGTGACCCGAAGCGGCACTAAACCTCAGAAACGGCATCAGACATACAAAGTGTCAAAATGCACTTGTGGCCAAACCGCAAGTCCGTTTGCCACCAAACTTCACGAGCGGCTTTCCTAGACCATCAACAACCAAGTCCTATGGTGGTAGACCACCACAATTCATCAAAGGTATGTAAATGCCACCACGGGTGCTTCTAGAGTGACAAATTGCCAGATGGAGCTCCGGTGAAGCCAAAGTCAACAAAAACCATACGGTAAGGATCCCCAAGGGATTGGGAAGCTATGGAGACCAACATCGAGGAATTTCATCGCCAAAAAGCACTCCAAAAGTCAGAAAATGGCTCGCAGGCTCTGAAGTCCACACAGGGAGTTATACTCTATCCATTTGACTTTTTTATTGAAATTAGGCTAAAAAGGGACTTAGGGGAGCAAAGGGCAAGCACTGGGAGCACTAACATTGGAAAAATCATCAGGAGACATCCTACGCGTAGGATGTCTCAAGGGCATTTTTTGGCACAAAACCCAACAATTCTTGTCATGCACATGTTTTGAATGACAGTTACAAGCCGTACACCAAGTTTCATCACATTTGGATCAGATTTGACCTCATATGCATGGAAAAACGCAAAGTTAGGGCATAAAGGCACTAATGGGCCATTGACCTACCAGATCTTGCTCAAATCTCATGAAACCTGCACAACACATCCACATACACATCGGCTAACTTTCTGTGTGGTAAGGGAGTAAAAATGAGGAATAACACATCCTACGCGTAGGATGTCTAATGGACCTTTTTGGCATGGAAGAAAAGTTTTGTCATTCCAGATTTGATTACCTCATCAGCAAGAGCCCATATGTCAAGTTTGAAGCCATTCTAATCACTTTTGACCCCCAACACCTTCAAGAAACACTTTTTGAGCCCAAAAACACCTCACAGTGCCCTACAGGCATCAAATCTTATCCAAATGCAAATCCAAGAACATGGCCATGTTCCATAGGCCAAGGACAACCCACAGAACAAGTTTCATGCAATTCTGATGAAATAGACATCCTACGCGTAGGATGTCTTAAGCTTGAATTTAGCCTTCTGTGCAAGAAATGACATCATAGGAGCCAACACCATGATGCATTGAGCCCATACACCAAGTTTCAACCCATTTGGACATCAATTGCTACCCATGATAGACAATCTACCCAAACTGTGACTTAAAGCCTAAATCAGCCCAAAAATCCACTTTTTGACATTCAAATTCAAATCCAAGATTATAACCATGTTCCATGAGCCTTACACTACCTACATGTCAAGTATGAACCAATTCTGAAGAAAAAGACATCCTACACATAGGATGTCTAGATGGATTTTTTGGCCAGATTTGCACTGTGAGCACATGCACAGCTTCACAAGTTCCTTTTAAGCTATAATTTCAATTTTCAAGTCATTTGGATAAGTAAAACTCAGTTTAGCAGCTAATATGGAAAAAACGCTAACTTTGGATTGCTGAGTGCAACAGGATCTATGGCAGCCTCGAAGTCACCGGCAAAGAAGAAGAGAATGACAATCAAAGATTATCTGGACGAGGTGAAACCTTTTGTCATTCCAGAGGGAACACTAAAGCCCACCAGCACCTGGATATAGGAAGATCTGTTAGAGTCAAACGACCTAAAGATCTACCAGGGGGTGCTCAAAGACAATGACGGCAATGTAATAGAGCTGCCAATGCTGCCAAGAGAGCTCAATGAATTTGTCCGAAGCAAAATGGCCGGCTACTTGGAGAAAATTGACCTCCATAACTATTTCGAAGCAATACCAGCAGGAGTGGACGTCAAAAGAGTATGGGAGTTTGTAACAAGCATCAAAGAGGATGGAGTGGCCAAAGTGACAGATTTGCATGGCAGACCCGATACAGAGATCATTATCACGGAGTGGGTTGTAGCCCATGCACTAGATCTTTCCAATCACGGAGACAGTGTGACAAAGAGAAGGGATGAAGTCAAGGTGTACAAAGAGAAAAAGGCTAATTACACCTTCGAAGACATCGCCAACCCAAAGGTGGCGATCATGAGCCAATTGTACAACCAGTACTTCCACATGTGCACGAAGAGGCCACAGAAGTACAGGATGCCGCCAGGTGCAATTGCCACAACGTTTACTTGGGCAATGACAAAAGGCACCCCAAAGATAATCAACTATGCGGCATACATACATGATAGCTTGGTAAAAATGGGAAACAAAAAGCCAACCTACATAGTGCCAGGAGAAATGATAACCAAGGTAATTTATGCAGCACTACACGCCAAGGGAAGGTGGCCTGACCCCCCATCTCAGAATGACTGGCTAAGGGTAAAGGAAGACAAAGAAGACGAGCCACAACGAGCACCAAGGGTGGCTACAAGGTTGAAGAGACGACTAGAGCCAGTGGCAGAGGAGCAACCTGAGCAGAAGAAAGGAAAAAAGGAATCTGCTCAAGTGCCGGCCAAAGAGACAAGATCACAAAAAGCGGCTAGACTCGAGAGGCTGATGGAGAGTTTCTGAGCAGAAAGAGCTCTCAAGGGTGATTTAAACGAATTATGGAAGCCATCTCTCGAGTCTATGTCCGGATCCTCCAGAAGAGTGCAGAGGGACCGCTTCAAAGACTATATCAAGAATTTCGAGATTCTTGATGCTGCAGCGGAAAACATTCCCCATGTCCCTTTCATCAAGGAAGAAGTGGAACAGATAAGGCAGACATTGCTAGATGAACAAGAAAACCAAGAAAGAGAAAGAAAAATGAAAGCAGATAGAGACTTTAAGAGCAAACCTACAGCTTTACCAGATAGCCCTAAACCCAGCCCACAGCCATCACCACCACCATCACCACCTCCTAGCAGCCCTCCACCAGAAGATAGGGAGGTTGGGGACAATCAAGAAGAACACTAGGCTGAGCAGCAAGAGCAAAGGCTAGAACCTGAGCCCAAAGAAGAGACCAAGCCTACGTCTGAACAAAAAGAGCTCGAGGAGGCATATTATGCATTTTTGGACCTGCTAGCTGCAGGTTATACAAGGGAAGAAGCCGCCACAGTCGCATTCGACTTGGCGAGAACAAAGCATAAAGAACAGATGCCAGGCATTCGGCTAGTCGAGCTAAAGGAAATTGCTACCGACACGGTAGACCTGCACCCGCCCTCGAATGATTGGGACGTGGTGATGACAATGCTAGCTGGAATAAGAGCACAATTGGTGGCATCAGACGAAGAATTAATAACTCTAAAGGCCACTGAAGAAAAAACTAAGATGGAAAGAGATATTCTGCGGGCACAAATCCAAGGACAAAAAGAAAGAGAAGATGACCTCTAGGCCAGCTTGGCCACGGCTCTACAAGACTACCAAGTAAAGGAAGAAGCAAATGAGGCAGCAACAAAAAGATTGCAAGCAGCTGAAGAAGAGTGTCTACAACTCAGCAAGTCATTGCGAGATGCCGAAAAAGAACGGGATAATCTGACACTCCAACTAGCAGAGGAAACTAAAGAAGTAGAGGCCATGAGGAATGCAAAGGAAAAGGCAGAGATAGAACAAGAAGCAAGCCTGGATGAAGTCCTTGAGCTCAAGGACCAATTAAAAGTCAAAGATCAAACCATCCAGAGGCTGCGAGCATCACCTGCGAGAGTTAGAGCTACAAGCTCGACTCAAATCATTTTCGAGAGTCAAATATATGAGGAGCAGATGCAAGAACTCCAGAAGGAGTTGACTCTCGAGAAGAAGCAGAGGTTGATGATGGCTGAAGGTTCTATCGCAATGCAAACCAGACTAAAGGACAGCCGAAAAGCCCTACAAGAAGAATTGGAGAGCATAAAGATAAAGCTCAAGGAGGCTGAAAAGGTAAATGCTGAACTCAATGACCTCCTCGTGACTATGGGCGGAGAAGCTGAAGCGGAAAAGCAGACACTCCTCAAGAAAATAGAGGAATTGAAAGGCTGGCAACAAGCAGAAGCAGAGAGCTCAGGGCCAGCTGCCAATGAGGGCATCGACCTCGACAATGTGGCAGATCCTGTGGACACACCCATGCCAGAGGAAAGCATAGTAGGCTCCTCTCAAGAGCTCCAGGATCTAACACAAGAAGAGGAGGAAAAATTGCGTAAAGCAATAGAGGCAGAGCTCAGAGAAAGCACAAAGGAAGCCTTGGAATGGGAACAGAGGGTTTTGAAATCTATGACAATTCAGAAAATCGACGCCAGCAATCTCAGGCGTGAATGGCTTCAACCCTCTCTCCCATATCCATTGCTGAAGTATGAGGCAGCAACAATAAACAGGCAAATCAGTGAAGAGCCAATGGTCCCTCTCTACAACGCAGACACCTCAAGGCCAGAAGGAGTAAAGCTAATAGTGGATTCTCAGCCAAAGTGGAGGAAGGCTTGGCTTACCAAGTACCCGCAATACCTAATACACTTTGTAGAGGCACCAAAACACATCAGAGATAACCTCAGCTTCTGTCCTCTACCAAGGGTTAGGACGTGGAAAGCACAAGAAATCTTACAAAGAAGCCAACCCACTTGGCCGAACTACCCAAAGCTGCCAGGCATGAAGGCAGGTGAGAGAATAAGTGTACAATACATAGTGAAAACCCTAACGGGCTCCATAAAGTTGTTCACTGGCTCACTTGACCTTACATGCATTATGATGAGAAAGATCTGCAGAACCATCCTAGCAGTGTTTGAGACCTTCAAACCAGGACAGGTGACTGACAGCATATTCTTCTTCCAGGACACATACAGATGTGCTTATGATATGTCAGGTCAGCCTTCCAAGGAGGTGATACGTGCGTTGTATCAAAGAATTATGTTTCTCCCATCCTATCACCTCCAGGAATTTGAAGAAGCATTCTACACGGGGTTCTTCACCATGCATACAGATATCTTCGGCCCAACAATGCTAAATCTACATGCACGGTACGAATCACTGCTAAAGATGCAGGAGACTCTAAGATGAAGCAAAGGTTCAAGGCCATGTCGGGGACGACATGAACAAGGAGGGGGGGGATGTTAGAAGCTGGACACACCCCACAACATCTAACTACTCGGCGGACTATTATTTTCTGTAATTATTCATTCGTTAAAGAAAACCCGATTTTTCACCTTGTAAATATTAGAACTTACAGAAGTTTCCAGCTTGTATCCCAGTTTTGATAGTTAGATGGAGTAGATGGTTGATTGTGCCACTTTAGGATTTGAGAAGTTGTAAGGTATATATACCACTTTTTGACCTTAATGAAAACCTCTTGTCATTTTAAACAAGTTTTAAGTCTGTGAGTGAGCGTGGTGTGTACGTGAGAGAGAGTGTGAGCTTCGTCTTGACGCTACGTGTGCTACGGTGGTCGGAATCGAGTGCGGAGAAGTGCAGCGTGTTGCCCCCGACTAGAGCTACAAGCCGATACCAACATTGCGCGCGTACGGTCCGGCTCTGGGAGCTCCTTCTACGAGCTTCATCGGTTGTTTGGGTGAGCATATGTTATCTGATTTCGCATTGCAGCATATCTACGCGTTCACATTGAGTAGAGCTACACATTAGGCACTTCAGATTTTGAAAATGAAGACCTGCAGATTTCGGCCAGACATCCTACGTGTTTCTGCACCGGGTGTTTTGGGTCGAGCTTCGTCCTTAGCTGACATTACTTGCTAGGTGAGTTCTCGCTGTGCTGACGTCCGTCGCGGCGTACCCGTCCAATAGCAAATGAGATGGATTATAAATGTGGCTTGACTTATTGTTATCTTATGAATTAGATTGGAGAAGGCTTGAGGGAACAAAACAAAAAGCAACAATGATTGCAGATGAGCTTGCATATATCTATATGCAACTTTTCAAAAGGTGGGATGAGGATCCGTATGAGAATGATGACTAAGACAACAATGCTAACTAAAAAAGTAGTTAACATGGTCGTCGTTATATGTACTTTTTAGACTTTATGAATTGTATGATATTTTAAACAATCTCTACATTACACCAGACCATGTAGGTAACACTTGACTCTTTAACGTTATAAACAATGACGTGTGTCTTTCATGTTCTTTAAAGCAATATCTACATTCTGACACAACTACATGCGACCACTCTCTCCCTCCCTCTCTCTCTTCCCTTCTTTTTTCATATTTTTCTCTGTATCCTTGTGTCTAGATCTTATCTTTTAGTTTCCAAATGATACCGCTAACCTTCCTTTCTTCCATCTACAGATAACATAAACTTGGTTGTTTCTCACTATTGGAGTGCTTTCCTGACATCATGAATTGCAAAATTCACAAATTGGTCACAATATTCCATTGAATCTACTAAGATAAAGCTGTTTTTGAAATCTATTGCTTCAAATGAATGGCATTCATAGAACATAAATATAACATCGACGAGAAATTTCTTGAAAAATATCCAAAAAATGATAATATTTTCATTGCTCTACAATTCTTACTGGATTCATCATGCTCTTCGATAGAACTTCGTAATAATATAGGTCTATATATCTTGTCACAATTAAACATAGATCACATATCAGTAAAGATCATAAAATAATTTCTTGTAGACGCAAAACAAAATGAATCTCAAAATTTAAAAAAAATAATAGCACTACTACATACAACTCATAACTCACTTCTCTGAAATATACAAGTCCTCGAATGCTTTTACGTCATGACAAATCAATCTCTTAAATTAATTATATATACTCACAACGGTGAAAGAAAAAGAACTCTAATAATTGAAAATCCTTATCAAAAAGCACCCACGAAAGAAATATTACTTTTTAAGACACAAGGATGTTTATTTATATATCTTGGAGTAAACTCTTATGCACTTTGAAAAACATACAAAACATGGAATCTTGAAGAAACAAACATACTGAAGAGCTTAATGGAGACCTACACCGATGAAAGCTACAACTGAATTGCGAAAGAATTTTTGCACATAAGAAATGATATTTCTCGTAATAAAACTGCGGTTGTAAGAAAGATCAAGCGCTTGAAAAAAACACAAAATATATGTGAAATTGATCAACAATTACAAAATCATAAGCTATTAGATCTTCTGCTCAGACATACTTGGAAGAAATCAGAGATACATGTACAAATATATGTGCAGTTTGTGAAAGACTTCTTTTTAAATATCAACTCGCTTTCTCAAAGAAGAAAAAAACTAGCGACAATATGATATAAAACTTGTAGTGCATGCAAACGAACAAAGAGAAAAAAAAAGATTTCATACAGATCACTAAAAGAAATAGGTCTTAACAATGAGATTGAGCTTATCAAAATGTTGACAAAATAGAAGAAAGACTAATATCTCCACGTATACCATTTACAAAAATACGTGAATTAACATATGATGGTCACTATGGACTACGTGGAAGCATTATCAACGCACTGACAGATCTTGGAAAGACTCAAAATATATTACCTCGTTTCATGCATGAAGAAAACTCTATAATGATAGGATTGAAATGAAAATTACAATACGATCACAACTACCTCAGTGGACTTGTCCGTCCACTTTTAACAATGAGACAACGACTAGATTACTGAAAACTTCTCTGTACAAAAAAGAAAATATTCTAGTAAATGATGATTGGTTAACGTATATAACACTGCTCAATTAAAAGTATCATTCTCAAGAAATACAATATTGTATAGAAGAAAATGATGACAAAGAAATATATACTGATATCTTGTTACATCAATTTACGACTACAGAACAAGTTATTGATTACAACGATATAATTACTTATATTGCATTGTGTGAAGGAAATCATCCCTTAGGATTATTAAAAGATAAACATTACAACTAAGTTTCCCTACTCTTTTCTATGGAGAACCACCCAAATATCATAATTTAGCATTAAAAAATTATCAAAAAATTGCAAAATGGGAGTTGCTACATAATGATAGACATTTTTCTCTTAATATCGAGAACTTATTTTTCAAAGCTGTCAAAATAATGACATAAAAGATTGTTTCGTCCATTTGGGTTTGTTTGAGAAAAGAAAAATTAGAGAATCGCTCACTTTATGCTAGAGATATAATCAAAGATACCAATATCGAAAAAATACTTAACTCGAGAACAGGTTATAGAGATTATGAATCTTTGCACACATCTCAAAATTACGAAGAAAAACTAAAGAAAAATGTATTTGCTATGATCAGACAACTAGACCCTCCTAATTTTTTTGTCACGCTCTCTGCACCTGGAAAGCGATGGAAAGAATTAATCGAAAGTCTGATCCAACTTTCCAACATACAAAGAGAATGTAATGAAACAGAGAGTGCTTACCTTCAACGACTTATTTGTTCTAATCTAGTCACATGCTCTAGATATTATCTTCATCGATTTCAAGCTCTTAAAAAATTATTGCGTAAAGACCATGATATCTTGGGAGGTAGAGTAATAGACTATTTTTTTGTCACGGAATTTCAAATCCATGGTAGTCAACATGATCATGGTCTTATTTGGATTGAAAACTCTTTACAAACAAGCAACAAACAATGAAAAGATAATAAATTTTATCGATAAATGCATCACTACAAATAGCGCTTTGTTGAATGAAAGCTTACAAGAACTCCAACGACATGCGTATCAAAAAACTTGTTTCAAGAAAAATAAAGAATGTCGCTTTGGTTTCCCTCGATATCCAATGCCACATACTTTAATACTCCAACCAATTCATGATAATGAGCGTCGTTCCAAAGAAAAAAAAAGAAATCTAAAAAAATTAAACTTTCGCTCGAATCAACAACGTGGCTGACTTACCTGAAAATTTTACTGAATGGTTAATGACTCTTGATCGTTCGCTCACACAATATATTGATGCTATTAGATTAAAAATTACATCACCTACACTGATGATTCAAAGAAAACCATGTGATATTCACAGGAATAACTTTAACACATATATAACAAATCTATGGAACGCAAATATAGATGTTCAATACATAATAAATGCATATGGTGGAATTCATATTGTACATCATATATCGTAAAACTGGACAATACACTCATCTCAGCAGTAAATGCAGAAATAGATTGCTGCATTGCAAGTAACACAAGCACCGTTGAAAGATTGCGACGTGTTGGAAACACAACATTAAATATACAACAACTGAGTGCTCAACAAGCTGTCTATATCGCACTCTCTTTACCATTACATAGTGCAACAAGAAATTTTGTATTTATCAATACAAACCCTCCAGAAACTCGAGCGCTCCTGCTTGAAAGAAAAGAAACACTTGAACAACTAGAACCAAATAGCACAGACATGTTTTTTGATAATGTTATCGATAAATACAGAAAAAAACGTCCCCAATTTTATAATATATACTTGGAAGAATTTGCTTCTCATTACAAGCAATGTGGAAACAAATTTTCCACAGTACCAACTCCAAGAATCATACGTTATGTATGATACAATAAGCATAAAGATCTTGATAAGTTTTACTGTGAACAATGTCTCTTATTTTTACCATGGTACAATATTGAAAATTAACGTATACAAAATTTTGAAACTTCAAAAAATGTGCATTCACATTTTAAAGACTTAATAACATAAACGAACAAAAATTCAATAATAATATTATTGATAAAATGGACAATTTAATTACAGTCATAGAAACATCGAGATCTATGTTATCATCACTAAAAAATGATCATGATAGCATAACCTCTAATCTCTCATTCATAAAAACCACAAACTACAACTAATACACAAACCATTGCAATTCCAAATAATGAATATTATCAACGATTACATATGCTTAATGATGAAAAAAATGCTTGCTTGATGACATCATGCTTAGAAAACGTATTTCTCCACATGAACCATTGCAGTTGTTCTTAACATGAGTTGCTGGGACAAGGAAGACGTTTTTATTGATGTTATTGGTTCAAGCTCTATTGCACTTTTACAACTTCCCAAGAAATATTGAAAACATAAAAATCTTATTGACAACATACACAAGAAAAACAACATTTAACATCGGTGGAATAACTTTACACTCTGCATTACATCTTCCTTTGATTACCTCTAATATGACTTCTTTGAGTGCCAAAAAACTTGACAAATTATCGTTACATTACATAGATCTACAACCGATTTTCATTGACAATGTATCTCTTGTCGACCAAAGTGTTTTTGAACAAATTGATGCAAGATTGCGTGTCATAAAACATATACATGATAAACCCTTTGGTGGATTCGACATTATAGTTTGCAGTGATCTCTGTCAAGCAAGTCCTGTTCGAGATAAATGGATTTTTTCAAAAAACAAATATATTAGAAATCATAAATCCTTTGTTTTGCCATTCAAGTATAAAATGTTATGAATTATGACAAACATTAATGCTCCAAGATAACATAATATATATCGATATTCTAAACAAAATTCGAGAGAGCAAACATACAGACGAAGACATAGCTTTCTTAAATCAAACTACTATTTTTTCTGTGTCAAAAGAAATGCAGATATTGTGGTGTGTGTGGTCACTAGGTGTCCGACCACCTAGTGTAGGAGGACACCCTAGGTTCTTGGCAAGTAGGGATTTCCTCTAATATAAGGAGGTGCACTCTCATAGAAGAGGCACACTCAGTTTGGTTCATTCTCTCTCCTGTAATAGTACGTTACAATATCTTATTTATTTTATGATAATAATACCAAAGATAAATATAACAACCACATATACGACTCCATGGATGGCAAGCCGGAAACTTTCATAGCCACCGACAAGAAATCAAAAAACTGTAGTAAGACCATAAGAATTTCTGAAAACCCAAAACAATGTAGAGGCTTACACAAAATCTATGCTTGAAACCAAACCTTGTCATAGAACTTTGCGCGGGCAATCTGAACATAATAAACGGCCTTGTCAATGAGACAGACGAAATCTATAAATATTTCTCACATTATTTTGAAGATATCATTCTCTACATACAATTTTACAATAAAGAAATAGGAAAATGTAGACGATATAAAAACAAACATTTATTCACAAATTCTATATCAAAAGATTAAACACCCATCCATAAAATTACAAGAGAGTTTCAAGTTGGTAAAAACGTACTTAATATGATATCTAGAACACAATTTCCTATTCAACCTGCATCGGCACGTACAATTCATAGATCACAAGGATTAACGCTTCATGCATTGGCTTTCGATCCCTCAAATATCAGAAGCCATGGATTAATATACACTGCATTTTCAAGAATTAAAAACCCAAATAATATATCTCCTCCAAAACATCAAACACGAATAAGTTAAAACACACACGATAGTACTGGCAAAAATCCAACGCCTTAAAAAAGAAGCAAAGTAGATAACAATAAACCACAACCTACGTGACTTGAACAATGATATCATTATTATACAATCATTCAACATAGTGTCTCTCAATGCACATTACTTGAACATAAAAAAAGATTCAAATTTGATATCATCAGATATTCTATGTATCCAGGAAACACATTTTGAAAATAATACATGCATGCTCCCAGATTTTTCTTGTATTTCATCGCAAGGTAATTCCGGGATCATGATGATGTACAAGAAAAATCACCACTTGAATAATAAAAAAATAATAGTGGCAGATGGTATTGAGCTTATTGTAATGAACTTAACACTCTTCCCTCATCACAGAATGAATATAATTTCTCTAAATCGACATCCTTCCTTGCCATTATCATCACTAAAGAAAAAATTGGATATGATTTTTAATGACTTTGAAAAAAATATACCGACTGTTATTGCAGGAGACTTCAACATGAATGCCAGTCTAAAAAATACACATTACACATATCTCACCGACTTGGCGAACACTAACAACTTAACACAAATAATCACGCAGCCAACAACGATACACCATTCAATATTAGACCATATTTGGACTACAAGAAATATTACAAAACTTACATCCGGAACAAACTATTGTTATTGGTCAGATCATTCCATAACTTACATAACTCTACCCAAAACATAACAAAGAAACTAAAGTGACCAAAATCCATGTCCATGAAAAGAGATTATTAAAGGAATGAAATTTTAGATATTTGTCTTAAAGAGAAGATTGAAAAGAGAAATTGATGAAGCTCCATAACAACTTCAAATTTATGTTGAGAATCAACACTATCATGAAAATAACTTTTGTTATCTTCACCTGAATTATGGCACCTGAATTATGGCAGGCCTCGGTGAAGCGTGCCTTCACTTCTCAACTTCTTGATATACATCTTTTTTCAGCGGCTCCGCCATGCATGTGACATGTGCAAAATCGAGATGCTTCTCCTAGCGAGCTTCTCCTTTGGAGCTTGCTGATGCTTTCCAATTGCTACAAATTCTTTCCACATGTGTTCGGTGTCTCTACGCTCACCGAATTGTTTACACTCAGGTATGTCAAGGATGTGAACTTAATTGTCTATGACGACGAGATTGATCAGGAGAGCACCTGCGAACAACAATTCTTTTGAAGCATTTACCGATTCTTCACACACAGAGAATGGCTATTAAGAATGTGAGTTAAAGGTGTAGATATATCACTCAACAAATTTCTAGTACTTTTTGGTCTAGTCTATTGCCCAGGGTCTCCGATCCTTTTAGAAAGCCCTGATTATCCTTATTTTTTTTGTTGCTTCTCCTTTCTCTATTACCTTATAGGTTCCTTGTTCTCTAAACGGGATCGACAATGGCTAGTCTCTGGACTGAAGAAAGTCAGAAAGTATTCTCACCCTTTTACTATTGCCTCCATTGCACCATCTTTTGCTCTGCAACACACAAGTTCAATGGATAGTTCTTCAAGCATGGTGGGAAGCTTGTGAGTTGGGATCATTTGGGCTCTCCTGTGTTGTACTTTTCCCACAAATTTTGAGTGGTGTCAAATCTGTTTCTGCCTTTGTCTACATTGCTCTTTGAAGCTCTCGTGTTGAATTGAGCATGTGCAATTTTAATTTGTGTTCTACCATTATATTAGTTTGTTATGCTGTGTTTGTCAACGTAGCTCTTTGAAGTGCTCACGCTGAAGTTGGTATGCTCTTACCATCAACATGTTCATGGTTTTTGCCATTTTTAAGCAGTTAGGAACAAGACATGGTGGAGAGTTGTGCATTTCAGTCAGGCTTTTGATGGAGTTTTAGGTTTTGGGCCATCAAGCCTATCTGTTTGTCTACGTAGCTCTTTGAGAAACTTGTGTTGAAGCTAGCATGCTCTTCACCATCAACATGTTCATGGTTTTCACCATTTTTCTGCAGTTGCTGAACAAGACATGGTGGGGAGTTGTGCATGTCAATCAGGCTTTAGATGGAGTTTTAGGTTTTGGGAAGTCAAGCCTATTTGTTTGTCTACGTAACTCTTTCAGAAACTTGTACTGAAGCTGGCATGCTCTTCACCATCAACATCTTCATGGTTTTCACCAGTTTTTTTGCAGTTGCGAAACAAGACATGGTAGGGAGTTATACATTTCAGTCAAGCTTTAGATGGAGCTTTATGTTTTGGGCAGTCAAGCCTATCTGTTTGTCTATGCAGCTATTTGAGAAACTTGTGCTGAAGCTGGCATGCTCTTCACCATCAACATGTTCATGTTTTTTTGCCATTTTTATGCAGTTGCAAGAGGAAAAGACGGTGGGGAGTTATGCAATTCAGTCAAGCTTTAGATGGAATCTTAGATAGCTGTGTTATTTCACAATTCGAGCAAGAATGAGGCGCCTACAAAGCTTGTCCACAGCTTGGAAAATGAAGGTGAAGGTGGACAAAACCTTGTCATTGGAAAAGTGCAAAGTGCCTGGACTTGATTCTATACTTTCTACGTGCCAAGCATTTTAAATTGAATATTGAAACATTATCCTGTGCAGACCTCATTATATATCTATCCTCATAGGTTCCTCTACTCCTAATGGAGGCACAATTGTTGATAGCAGAACAACACCACTCATCCACCTCTCTAATGAGCATATGAATGATGAATTCCTACTCAAAGCAGTACATATCACCTGTATCTTAGTGCTTAAACTCCTTTTGAACGTGAAGCCTGATATTTTGTGTGTGTTTTTGTCAAATGTTTCTGATGCCATGCTTTTGGAAACATCTAGATTTCTCATTTCGCTCTCAAATGTCAAATCAGTCTTTTTTGGGCTTTCATCTTGGGTCTTTGAGCTTTGCTGAGCTACTTGTCAACATTGAAGCTTCTCTTTTCTCCCTTATATTGAAAAGATTTTTCTCTGATTTCTTCTCCTTCTGCCTACAATCTACTATGTCTACTATGTTGGTTATTTTTCTCTGATTTCTTCTCCTTCTGCCTACAATCTACTATGTCCTTGTGAGCGCGTCTCTTTTCTCCCTTATATTGAAAAGATTTTTCTCTGATTTCTTCTCCTTCTGCCTACAATCTACTATGTTGTTCGTGGAGATGGCCGACTGCTTTCTCTAGGAAGAAAGATGGGAAATGGGGTAGGGGTTTATTCATTAGTGAGTTTTTTAGAGTATCTCCTATGATCAGCAAGTTTTAGCAGATTTGCAACTTAAATGATGGGAGGATCATGAATTCCATCGTAGCATGGTGGACTCCAATCATCTTCCTCTACAATAATCACTGGTAACCCGGTACATTTTTGTAAGAGTCGACGTAGCCCTTTCACCATGCTGCTGCTGCAGTCTACTCCTTTCTTGACCATAGCCATTTTAATACATAACAAAAATTCCGTAAGTATGGTAGGCCTCAGTGAAGCATGCCTTCACTCCTTGGCTTGTTCTTCCATCGGTAGGATAAGTTTTTGGGCTCCATTTGAGTTTATCTACAGAAATAGCCTTTGACACGAGATAAAAGGCTAAGACGGCTTTGGCAAGTGGAGGCAAGAGAGTAAGGAGGTGCCATGCTTCCATGTGCAAGGCCGAAGCTACAGAGAGAGAGGGACATCATTTTTGCTCTGGAGGGCGACAAAACAGGTTGTACTATGCCACATTGGGCGTCAAAGAGGAAACGCGGGGAGATGCTACATTGGGCGTCAAAGAGGAGGACATACGGTGGTTGTGGCGAGGAGGAGATGTAGGCACCTGGCTCGCGAGGTGGCAGGGCCGCCGACGGTAGCAGGGCAGCACCAATTTGCACTCAAATAGCATGAGCACGGACACCGCACGGTCTCTCCCTCTAAACCTGCAACGGAGGTAGCCTGGGCAAGGTCTAGTCTCTAGTGCACACAAACTAAGGCACGCTAGTGACTACACAATTTTATGTAGAGAAGAAGAAGAACAAAATGTTAACATCATACAAAACTATCCCAAGAGCAAGGTAGGCGGATGCCTTCAGCTATATCTAACACCTAACACGGGCATGGGAGATGGGATCAAAGGCTCTCATCAATTTTGGGCCCCAACATTAGGCACCCTCCATAGATCTTGTCACGAAAGTAAACTTGGGTATTTTTGTAAACTTAAGTACCCGAGTTTACTTTTTCCTGCTCTGATACATTTGCACATCAAAACTCCATGGAAACATCTACATTCCACAAGTGACGTGGGTGGACGATGTGGTTAGGCCAAATGGCTCTCATACCCCAGGTTGTGGGTTCAAGCCTCCCGAGGGGCGGGGGGAGTAAACTCGGGTATCCGAGTTTACATTACCCAAGTTTACATTGTCCACGAAAGCTCGAGATCTACGGTGCTCAATCATCCCACCGTAGATCCCATCTCCTCCCATGTCCGTGTGAGGTATAGGCGAGGGGCGAATGCCTTAAACTGCAAGATGAAATGGGGAAAGGGGAGTTTTGGGAAGCGGGGTTGTTAGCTTGATTTTGTACTTTGCTTTGGAAAAGAGAGGAAAGAGCGAATCTCAAAAAACTCTTTTGAGATTTGTGCCAATAGTTGAGAGAGAGAGTAGAGTCGATAAAGTACGCTAATAGAATTGTAGGCTTATTGGTGTCAAGAAGGTACAAAACCGTTAGGTCTTACACTAGAAAAACCTAACGTTCTAGATATCTAAATGGCGTTTTTTTAAAATAGAAAAACTCACAATTCGTGAGTGAATTGTATTAAACATAGCATAAAATTACAGAACCAACCTCAGCCCATGCTTGATCTTGTTTAGCCAATGAGACCAAAAATTTGGCACAGTGGGCCTCAACATGGGCGACAAGGTTAAGAATTCCGACACCTCCTTGATCCACTAGCCGAGCGGCTGACTCCCATTTAGCCCACTGCCATGGCCTAGAGGATTTCATGTTGTTTTTTCAAAAAATCTTTTTACTAGTTTTAAGAACTCTTTCCATTGACACTTAGCCATCTTGAGAAGCGGGCTGGTGAAGAAAATATAAGGGAGCATAAATGCATTAATCGCTTTAATTCGGCTCGTAATGGGAGAAGAGCATGCTCCCGCCTACTCATTTTTGTTCTGTTTTTTTAAGAACACACTAAAATCTTTGTTTGTGAGTTACATCCAACCCGAAGGGCCCCCCGGGTGCCTGAAGATATTCCCTTTGAAGACAATACCCCCCAACCAGTTAGAAGGGTCAAATGAGTCGTTTTTCGATAGAGAGATCTACCTTGGCTTCTTACTTGGACCTCGAAGCCACGGAGAACATTTGCATTATTTCTAGAGCTTTCCTGACAACCTAGGGGCATGCCTTCAAGAAAAGCAACGAATCGTCTGCAAACAATTTTGATAGGACTTGGTTATTTCTTGGTAAAGCCAGGCCTTGCAACTCCCCTCATGCAACACTAAGCTTATGCAAAGGAGAGAAAAGTGCTATTAGCTATCTCTTTGACTCATCCAAAGAGCAATAGTGGTGAAGAATATTCATGGGAATTAGGAAAAATATGAACCCCAAGACTTAAGATAACTTTTATTAGGAGCGAGCGATGGTTTGGTCGATATGAGCCCTAGTTTGAGTGTGCGAGGTGGAGCTGTGTGGTTTAGTCTGAGCGACTTGGTTAGTGTGGGCCAAAGACTGGCATAGTGGGGTCTGTGAAGCACTGAGCAGAGATATTTCTAGTGGCACTTGGTTCATATGTTGTGTACACGTGCATTGGAATTTTGTGGAAGTGCCTCTGTGCGGCACGCCCTGCCCTGCCCAATTGGTGCATGCCCTGCTAGGTTTCCCCTCTTGCAGGCGCGCTTTGTTATGAGATTTTCCTACTTGCAATTAATATCTACCTTGCATGGTATATTATGCGTGCCATACATGTGTTATATTCAAGACTCTTTTTTATTTTAAGGTCACTAGTATGTTCGATGCCTTTTGGTTTTGTCTCCAACACGTATGTATCGCTTAACTTAAGCTCATTTTGTACTCATCTTTAACGTTGTTCTTAGCCCGGGTTGCATTTATACGCCCGTATCAAACAAATATACGTATAAAATGACATTATACACTGAAATCTTGAATAATCATCGAATAGCCGTATTTTTTATTTTTGATTGAATATTCAATCGAAAAAGTTGTCTATATAAAGACAGTTGCTGCGACTGTAGTTGGAGAGCTATAGATAGATAGAGACTATTGAGGTATACTTTTTAAACTTGTTTAAATTTATACTAACTTGTTTTTATTGTTGTGCCAAACTCGTGTGGTGTAGTAGTTTTTTCTCTCACCACAGAATTGGCTTGCAGGTTATATGCCACTTCGTGACTTTGTTGTGTGTAGCCATCTGGCTCACTCTAGAAGCGAGTAGAATCTAGTCACTTTTCTTGTACTGTGCATCCGCTTGGCTCACTGCATGGAAGGGTTTTAGGACAGAATTAGATTCTCACTAGTGTGGTGCAATAGTATATATCTCACCATAGAGCTGCGCTAGAATTTAGTGTTCGACTCATGGAGTGTAGTTGGCATGATGGTACAACTTTCACTTCAGAGTGCCCTATAGGTTTCTCAATTTTAGCTCATCTCAAATCATTGTTTGTACCACGTAGAAATGCAAGAGTTTTGCTCGTCAAACAGAGAGTGGAGAGTTGCATAATTCATGCCCTCTTCATCTCCGTGTGACGCACTATTTACTCTTGTGCTTTGAAATCTAAAGACATGTCATTGTTCATCACTAGATGAACAATGACAGAGAGTGGAGAGTTGCATAATTCATGCCCTCTTCATCTCCGTGTGACGCACTATTTACTCTTGTGCTTTGAAATCTAAAGACATGTCATTGTTCATCACTAGATGATTTGTGTTGTATTGGATGTAGATACATACGATATTTAGCTTGCATCTGAGATTGTTAAGTTTTTCGCTGATGTTTGTGTTGTGAGTTCCACACACTTCATCAAGGATTGGATTAAGTCACATAATCGTTCTTGCTACATAGAAATATGAGGGTTACGTTCGTCTACCTAAGAGTGGAGAGATGCATACCTATGCCCTCTTCATCTTAGCATGACATGCCTTGACCTTGTACTTTCTGATCCGTAGATATGCCAATCATCTCTATATGACTTGGTATTTTCTTGGATGTAAATATGTATGGTGTTTGACCACAATCTAAGATTGTTAAACTATCCATTGATGGTTGTTTTGTGTGTTCCACACACTTCATCAGGGATTAGATTGAATAAACTATCAATCAACATTACGGAAACGTCTAGGATTTCTGCTGACTGTACCTCACACAAGCTGGGTTGTTCATCTGTACGCTTTGATCGTTTACGTGTATTATTTAACGCATATAACAGGGTCTAGTTCTTATGATGAGCTTCCCTCACACTCTTGGCCTGTTCACCTCTCTATCTCTCTCTTTGTGTATTATCCTCTCTCTATTGTACAATGTATGGATTGCAATTATAATATATATTGTTGTTTGTTGCTATAAATTATGTCAATTGTTAATGGTTTAGGGTCATGACACGATTTTGATAGTTTACCCTCTCCTCTGACAATGTTTATGTTTTAAAATTATATCTTGCAGATATGGTGGACACCAAGCTGGCAAAACATCAACAAAAATTCGTCTTTGAAGTGCCAGGGGGATTCACTCTATATACAAAACGGGACGCCACTTGCGAGCGGACAACTTTGATAAAACGCCTATATACGACTCGTATTAGGGAATATGATCCCCCCTTTCTATGCTTATACGACAATCAAGGAAGAAAACTATTATACCCCTATCTTACATATCTGTCCACTCGTCCAATTTTGACCCATCTAAATTACTCAAAGAACATGGTTATAAAGTTGTGTTAGGTTCTCCGTGTAAATTTGCATCTATACAAACTCTTTATAGCTTTCATCCCTCAACAAATGATCTATACTCACAAAACAAGCAATCGATACAAAGCATCGTTAGTTCTTGCATGTATCTTTGTAGCTATTGACTCACAAGTTCAAGGGTAGATTCTTTTGGGAAGCCATGCTTTTGAAACACAAAAACTTCCTCTTATTTCTTTGTTTTCTCATCCCTCCCCCACCCCCCACCCCCCACCCCCCCCCCCCCCCCCCCCAAAAAAAAAATAAAAAAAATGATACCCCCCTCCCTTATCTTTAAGCTTGGGAGATAAATTATTGGGGGCTGCCCCTAACTTATACGCTTATGTAACTTGTAAAAAACCCCCTTGCCCTGCACTTACGTGATGCGGTAAGTTCTCCATGGTGAATCCCCTAGGTTGAAGTGATAGTATGTCACTTTCATCACATGTCAGAGCTTGAAATTTGTCGTTGCCTAAACCCCTCTACTCCGGAGCATTATTACCAATTTACAGAGGCCTTAGCGAAGCCTGTATTTCAGCAGCTCCAGCTCATATTTACGCCCACTGCTTTTGACATATCTCTAATGACATCATGTTCATTATTGAACATGGTCAAGTAGTCTATTGGATAGATCAAAAAGATTTTTCAAGATCTAAAAAATCCTAAAATGATTACTTTGCCAGTCATAGATACTTGCATACAACTTGTGCAATAATTGTATATCGAGTTCAAGAGCAAGGAGAAGCTAGAAAGAGCAGCAAAAGCGCAGGAGAGTGGAAGCCATCTCTTTTGATGCTACTAAAGATCCAGGAGCTACCTTTAGTGCCACTCTTGCTCTCAATCAATCTCAGCTTCTCCCAGGTGTGGAGCTTGTATGTTGAAGCTTACAGTTTCTGGTAAAAGATGCAATACAAGAGTCTGCTTCTAGTGCCACTCTCGCTCTCGGTTAGTCTCAACTCTCCCTTGTATTGCATATTTTATAAAAAACTGTAATCTTCAACAAACAGGCTCCACACCTGGGAGAAGCGATATGGACACACATGAAGCATGTACGTGTCACACATCATGCATTTAAAGATCCAGTGTATGTGGCAAAAATATTCAAAGTCCACTTGCATGGATCCATAGTGGATCAATAGGTTAAAGACAAAGTTAGAGTTTTGGACATCGCTCATCTCGGCATTATTTATCCACTCGCCATGGTCCACCACATAGAGCGTCCAATGCTCATTTCAGGTTTTTGAAATGGTGGCCATGTAGATTAGTGGATAAAAGAGTGCAATGCAGATGGCAGCCAACCTGCCATTTGCGATTATGTGACCACTAAAGGAACAATAGAGATGTTCCAAACTAGCATTTTGCGGATCACAAACGATCTTCTTCAGACCCTAAAGTATCTACATGCACACGACTATATCCACAATGACCTATACTATAATGGAAAAGGCCTATTAACTTTGAGAGTAGCGGAAATTAGAGAAAGTACTTTTGTGAAATTACTTTGTGAGCATAGAGGGTGAACTTAATTGATGGTAGCAACATAAACATAGCATTTAGTGAACTTGGCATGAACAATATTTTTTCAAGAGAGAGTTTAGAGAACATGACAACAATTGAGGACCAAATTTATGTGGATCCGGTCCCCCCTCCAATAGGCATTTGTATTATAGTTTCTCCCATCAAGAGAGACTTGTTACAATACAATCTTTGTGTTCCTTGTGACCTAGGTGATGCAATGAAGATGGAAAGCTTCATGCATCACGAGCATAACATAAACTTTGTGGAAAGAATTAATTATCCCAAGACTCAGTCCCAAGACCTCAAACACCTTCGAAGGTGGAGAGAGCTACCAACAGGGAATGAGGGTAGGGAAGAGGAAGAAGAAACATTTCAAAGAAGAAAGAATTAGTTCCTCACTTATCATCACTCTTCTTGCTAGCATACATAATAGCATAGTAATGAAGATAGAGAAGATGGAAAGCTTAAGCATTGAAGCATGGCTCTTGGTTGGATTTGCATTCCATAGCCAAGAGTGTTGGTGTAGGCTCTCAATCTCCCTACTTGCTTGGAGAAGGAGAGGCCCAACTCTTGCACTTTTCACAATACACGATGAGTGTGTGTGTGAGTGTGTGTGGGAGAGTATACCCCTCAAGAAACCACCTAGCATGCTTTGGTTGACCCCCCCTTGTAGCTCATGCTTGAAGCTCATTGGACCCCTCTAGGCCTAATAGCCAATCACAAGCAAGAGGCATATCAAGCAAGCATGCTAATCTTGGGACGTGTCCCCCTTTTCCCTTTGAGAGAGAGGACTTCATAAATGCAAAACTAATTAAACTAGTTAATTTATCATTAGACCCATTGGGAGGCCAACCAATAGGCTTTAGTCACACCATGAGGGTAACATAAAGAGGAACTGTGTCCCTTTTGCTTTCTTTGTACCAAGCTTTCCTTGTGTGAGGGTGTGTGTGTTCTCTCTCGTTTCCCCTCTTGTAGGGCGCAGATGCGACTGCAATGTGACAACCGGAGAGGGAGTAGGAAGCGCGAGAAGGAGAGAAGTGAGCGTCGTTAGCTCACGCTGTGTATTTCATTATCCAAAACTTCATAATAACTTACAAAAATTGGCTTTTATATCTTAGCCAAGGTTTTTGGTGGTCAAAACTAATAATCTGAGAGCTCTAACTAAAGACAAGTTGATACAATCTTGAAGCTTGTAGCCCCGGCTCATCGATTACAAAGTTTATTCGGAAAATAGGAGTTAGCATATTCCCGATTCATCAAAATAATAATTTTTTTAACAATAAGAGCTCCGAAAAATGGTATCCGAGTTAGCTTGCTGCTAACATCCCCCCCTCCTCGCCTGTGTTGTCCCTTGACATAGCTTTATGGGCTGAAGTAGTCGTCGGTTTGACGACTAGCGAGGCAATCTTTAAGTGCATGGAGTGCCTTCTCATATCTGATCTTTCTTTCTCTGTCTGGAACCTGCAAAAATTTCATAGTGACTCTGTTCTTGAGCTCAATGGCTGAGTAGTCGATGAATGTGGAAGTTAGATTGCTTATCACTGGCCCAGAAATATTCATTCTCCAAGTGAAAAACCCTGTGTAGAATGCTTTCTCAAACGCCAACATATTATGAGTTGGCAAGAACATGCAACGTGCGTAGAAGCCATAAAGGACTTCTTCGAAAGGTTGGCTACTTAGGTTGTAGCATAGACCCTTATTTCCCTTGAGGAAGGACATCCACGATGCTCCTGCTTGCTCTGGCTCGTGAAAGGCTTCAATGCATGTGAGCAACATTCGGCAAATTTTGTAGAGCATAGCACATGAGAGATCAGGGAGACTTTTGAAGAATGCCATGGTGCCCGTAAGGGTTTTCACCATGTATTCCTGTGTCGGCGTTCCCTTTTTTGGAGCTGGCAATCTTGGATAATTCAGTCATGTAGGCCGCTTCTTTGTCATTGCTTCATGTGCTTGTCACGTCCTTACTCTTGGTACATGATAAAAAATCAAGTCTTTTTGAAGTGTTACAGGTGTTCTCGTGAATAGAATCAAGTATCTGGGATTCTTGTATAGCCAGCTGTTGACAGGCCAACCTTTCAACAACGCTTCCACAAAGATTCTATGAAGATTCCTCAAAGATTCTCAAAAGATTCCACATGAAGATGCTGATGAAGTGATGAAGATGAAGATGGATGCTATAATGTGAAGATACAAGCTCATGGACATCATCGAATATCCCGTTACTATCATTTTGAGCCATTACGGCCACTTTTGTAATGTTTACAAGAACTTCATATTTTAAGTCGGCAATTGTATTTTGGCCGCAGATGCTTGTTGGATGAGCAAAGCCAGCTCACGGTGTTGTAATTAAGCTCTATAGAAGCCTAGGGACAAATCAGGTCATTTTTGCTGGACATTGGTTTTCTAAGGTTTAGTATATAAACCAAAACCTAAAGCTTTGTAAGGCGACTTCTAATAATCTTATCTTTTTTGTCGAGTGGGAGACTACGAGAGAGTGAGAGAGTGTGTGTGTGTGTGTGCTACAAGAGCTATGGTGGTCGGAATCGCAAATGGAGAGCAGCAGCGTGTTGCCCACGAGGAGAGGTACGCGTTGATGCTTACATCACGTGCGTTCGTCTGTGTTTTGGCAGATTCACCTGCGAGCTACTTTTGGAGTTTCGGTGAGTAAACGTTGTCCATTTTTTCATTTCAGCATATCCACGTGATCAGAGCGAGTAGAGCTACACATTAGGCATGTTAGATTTTAGAAACAGTGACCTGTAAAATCCGACCAGACATCCTACGCGTTTTCTGCACGGAGGGTATTGGGTTAGGATTTGTGATTAGAGACCTTAGGGATAGCGGCCTTCCAGTGTGTGTAGGACTTCCCTTGAGTTTCGTGAAGTTTCGAGATCGTTTGATGGGCTTTTGGCTTGCGGTAGCATCATAGGAGACTCTCACATTCACAGAACCAATGGCATGTAGATTTGATATCTCTATAGGAAGTAGTCATTAGTTGGTCGAGTAGAGGTTGACACCCTTTGCTTGCTTCCACGCGCCTGCGGGTCGAGATTCGTCCTCAGTTGACATTATATGTTATGTGAACTCTTGCTATGCTGACGTCCGTTGCGACGTATCCGCCAACATTGGCACCGCTGCCGGGGACGAGGGCCCTAAGTAGGTGACCGAGACTAGTCCTTGAGGATAGAGGTCCCTCTGGCTTGCTAGAGTACTATTTTACATTTAGATAGGATCAGAGGGTGGTAGACTCTCTAGGTCCTAGGAGGAGTCTAGGGAGCGTGCGTCTAGCCTAGATCTTCCGTCTTAGGTAGTACTAGGTAGTAGTAGGTTGTGGTGTAGAGAGTAGGAGTTGGAGTGGTAGATGTGGTGGTCGGTTGACTTGAGAGTCCGTGTGAGACCAGGAAGCAACCAAGACATCAAAATCACCATCTCACATGACAAGTAGAAGTAGGGTAAGTAGGATATCTTGATTGCTGATCTAGAGTACTTTATGCATGTCTTATTTGCTGTTAGGCTCATCAGAGAAGTGGAAAACGCTAAGTAGGAAAGACGGTAAATTGTGTTTGGAAGCTCATTTGAAGTCCAAAAGTTTCTGTGATTATTGCTGAGAGCTCTACAGAGCATAGGGAGTACTACTGCCATAAAACATTTTGCATTTTAAGACAGTAGACATCCTACGCGTAGGATGTCTCCAGGGCACTTTTGGCAGGGAATTTGGGGAAACTGAGACTACCAGTGTGTTCAGAGGGTAGGTTTTACCCTCGTAACATATTGACTTGAGTGTTTTTCCCTATTTTTGTTGACAAAAAGCCGAAAGGTGAAGTCAAAAAGCGTAAAATTTCAGAAAAGACTTAAATTGAGTGATTTTTGCATGTTCTTGCAAGTGTGAAGCATACTTGCACTTGCTGAGAGCATAAGGAAGCATCTGGGACACTTCAGTCTGAAAAAATAAGCAGTAGACATCCTACGCGTAGGATGTCTACAGGGTGATCTGGGCATTTTTTTGAAAATCTGAGGTTACCAGTGTGTTTAGAAGGTAGGTTCTACCCTATTTTTACCTGGAAAGTGGAAATCTGACCAAATTTTGAAAGATTAAAGCCAAAAGACGAGAATTGCTAGACATCCTACCCAATATGTGTCCAAGGCCTAATTTTGAGACCAAACCATAGGATGACTCCATAGGCATGTTCTAAATGTTGTATTGAGTGCATGTGATAAATTTCATCTCATTTGGGTCAGTGAAAGTGAAGATTGAACAGACTTTAGCGTTTTTGGGGTCTTTTGACATCCAAACTCAAATCTAAGCATACCAGTGGGTTGTTGAAGACTAGGGGAATCTTTGGTCCAAGTTTGGGTTCATTTTGAGCAAAAAGACATCCTACGCGTAGGATGTCTCTTGCATGATTTTGAGACCAAAATTCTACTGTGACCATACCATGCTGTCATATAGCCTTAGATAAGCCTCCTAGGCAAATTTGGTCCAATTTGGAGCTGATTTGACTTGGGAATTCATTAGAACAGACATCAGGCTTCTGGAACAGATTCTTGATCATTTGACCAACCTATAGGTGTCAGAATCAAAAAATAAAAATAGCTGCGATTTTAGCACATCAAGGGGAAGCTACAATGCAAGTTTGAGCTGAAATAGAGCAAAAAGACATCCTACCCGTAGGATGTCTCCAGCTTGATTTAGGACTCCAAACCAACATGTGAGCACACCACTATGATGAACACAACAAGGAGAAGCTGGGGTGAAAATTTCAAGTCATTCTGAGCAAAAAGACATCTTACCTGTAGGATGTCTCGAGGTGATTTTTAGGTCCAAATGAAAATCTGAGCATACCATTGGGTTGCTGGACACAAGGAGAGTCTTAGGTTCAAATTTGGGCCAATTCTGAGCAAATAGACATCCTACGTGTAGGATGTCTCTTGCATGAATTTGAGGCCAAAACCCTACTATGACCATACCATAGTGTTGTATAGCCTTATATAAGCATGCTAATCAAGTTTGGTTCAATTTGGAGCTCATTTGACTTGAAAATTCACCAGATCGGACATCTGGCTTTTGAAACAGATACTTGATCAGTTGACCAGCCTACAAGTGTCAGAATCAAAAAGTGAGAATAGTTGTGTGTTTAGCACATCAAGGGGAACCTTGGATTCAATTTTGGGCTAAATCTGAGAAAAAAGACATCCTACCTGTAGGATGTCTCAAGGTCATGTTTAGGTCCAATTGAAATTTTGAGCATACCAGTGTGTTGTTAGACTCCAGGGGAACCTGTGGTTCAAATTTTGGCCAAATCTAAGCAAAAAGACATCCTACCCGTAGGATGTCTCCAGGTGCTAAATGAACTTCTGGGGAGATTTTGACCTCATACAATTGTTTATCATGTCCTATTTAGCTTAGCCATCAAGTTTCAAGTCATTTGGACATCATTTGCTCTTGATATAAGACATCTTACCCTCTAAGTGCACCAGAAGCTTATGCAACCCAAATCTTGCCCTTTTGGCATCCAAATTCAAATCTGAGCATAGCATTGGGTTGCTTGACTCAAGGGGAATCTAGGGTTCAAATTTTATTCAATTTTGAGCAAAAAGACATCCTACCCGTAGGATGTCTCCTGCATGATTTTGGACCCTAGACCAACATTTGACAATACCAAAGTGTTTCATAGCATCTTATAAGCCTACCAGTCAATTTTGGTCCAATTTGGAGCTCATTTGACTTGAAAAATCACCTGATAGAGTATCCATCTTCTGACACAGATTCTTGAGAATTTGACCAGCCTAGAGGTGTGAGAAACAAAAAGTGAGGATACCTAGGGGTTCAACACACCAAGGGGAGTCTCTGGACCAAATTTTATTCAATTTTGAGCAAAAGGACATCCTACCCGTAGGATGTCTAGGAGCTTATTTTGAAATTTTGACCATATCACTGTGTTGCTATACCCAAGGGGAACCTTTGAACCAAATCTTGCTATATTTTGAGGAGAAAAAAGTTGGGCGTAGGATGTCTCCAGGGATTTTTGGGCAGGAATTTGGGAATTCTGACACCACCAGTGTGTTTAGAGGGTAGGTTTTACCCTAGAGACTTGTTGACTTGAGTGTTTTCCCATGTTTTTGATGTCCAAAAGTCAAAAGGCAAAGTCAGAAAGCGAAAAATTCATAAAATGCTTGCTTGGAGTGATTTTGACATTCAAATGAAATTTTGAGCATACCAAGGTGTTGCTAAACTCTAGGGGAACCTTTGAACCAAATCTTGCTTCATTGTGAGCAAATTGTTTTTGGGCATAGGATGTCTCTAGGCCAGTTTTAGGGTCCAACTGTAATTTTGACCATACAGGGGTGTTCACAGTGTCACAGAGATCCCAAATCTTCTTTTAAAATTGAATTTGGACTCATTTTGACCATTCTAAACTGCATTTCACTATTTTGGCCATAACTTGCACAAACGGTATTGGATTGGAAAAGTTTTTATATCAAAACGTAGCCTGAGAGCGACACTACAAATCTTAGAGAAAAACTTGAACTAAATGTATGACTTTGGCAACCATTTATGTCAACTTTGAAAAAAACATCGTTTAAGGCCTCAAAATGCATCCGGAAGTCAGGTGTGTCTAAAACCGACAGTTCGAAAGAATTGTGAGAAAACGGTCACGGTTTTGAACATAGTTTTGACTTTTCTCGAGGAGAGGGGCTAGTGAGCCATAAGCGAGGTCATCGGCTAGAGTCAACCCAGGCTCTGGAACAGACTGCTCAAATCGACCTATAGCGGACACGAGTGCATGTGAGATTTTCATTATCGGGAAGCTGAAATTTGAAACCAGATTTGGTCTCTAGGCCTTCTAAATGACCATTAAAGATTGCTAAGTTAGCAGATTGAAATTATCTTTTGGGAAAACCATTGGTCACCCGCGGGAAGGTGTAAAAGTAACTACGGACTAGTGTAAAATTTGAGCGTCCATACACAAATCTGGTAGAAGTAAGACCATACACAAGGACTCGATTTTGCAACAACAGTCTGCAAGTTTTGGAGAACTTTAACACAAGATTTTTGCTAGCAAATCTCTACAACTTGTGCATAATTCTCTTGTGCTAGCTTAAGTTAGTTTAGCTAAAGCGAACTTGAAAGTTACTTCCGAGCCCACGGAACAAGTGTGGCCGTCAAAGGCACATCAAGAATTTTTGCATTCATTGTGAAAAAGTTTGCCAGCTAATTAGAATTTTGCAGATTGTGTGCTAAAGTGAACACAGGTTAGCTCGACTCAAGAATCGCTATGAAGGGAGCAATCATTGCAGTATAGTGGTAAGTTGCATAACTTATCACAGTGCTTCCGTTAGATCAAGCCCTGCTAAAAAGCTGTAGGCAAAGCAAGCAGCCAGACAAGTCAGTATCAGCCTTGGCAAGCAAGGGAGCTAAGAAGTTCAAGCAGTGTAAGCAAAAGCCAGTGCAGAAAACTCAGAGATTAAGGCATTCACAAAAGCTGAAGGACCTCAAGCGAAAAAGACCGACACAAGGGTGCTAATAATTTTTATTAGCATTGAGGCAAGCAATTAGAGCTATCACTGAATAGGTACAATAAGGGAGTCAAGACGAAAGCAATGGCGTCTCAAAGGAATCAGACCAGCCGAGATGAAGCTTCAAGTACATCCATAGAAATTACAAGAGAGCAAATTTGGATCTATCTGATTGGCCACTACAAAGGACTGCCATGCTATGAGGATGTCAATCGAAATTTGTACGTCAAGACAAAGAAAGATACAGAGGAAACTCGGACATCTCAACATGTGGAAGTTGAAATAACGAAGAATGTACTACACCCACATCCAGATTTCATGGAAGACTGTCTGGGATCAATTTACATGAGGCACATAAAATACATCCACAATGAGATAGAAATGTCGTACAAGGGTCAACTTACAGAACTCTACGCATATCCTCCAAGTATTTTTCTGTACAAAGCTCAAGATGGGAAACGGAAAATTGGTACCCTCTATGTAGATGAGGACGGTCGCTACTACAAAGCTTCCACAAATCATGAAGTTCTTGCAGAGAGTAACCAATATTTTGCAGCTGAAATATTTGGATCAAGAGGGGAAGACTACAAATCTGAAGGTGGTAATGTTTATCATCTAGCCATGGTTTACCTCTTGATATGCAGCTAGAAGAGTCAACAACTATAGCTGTCACTGCACAAATAAGTGGCACAACACAAGGCACAACATGGAAAGACACAACACAAGTCTCGTGCGCCGCACCAGCAGAAGACAAAGCACAAACACACCAAATTGCACAAACAGGGAATACGCCGGAAGTACCAGCTATGAAGATAGCACAACTTCAAAAAGAATTAGTTCGGTCTCAAGAGCTACTTAGAAAAGCACAAGAAGTCATATCATCAGGCATAAACAGATGCCAACATCAAATATGGAACCCTCTCGGATGGGGGGAGTTCAAACTCAACAAAGAGACCCTATCTCTTCAAGAGTGGGATTAAGAATTCCAGTTTTACAAGAAGCAGTGTCCTTTTCAGGAGCCCAAGTGGAATTTCAAGAAGCATTGGAAGATGCCGAGCTGGAAGAGAGACCACCAAAAATTGACAATGCCAAATGTAGAAGGTCAGGTCAAGATGTCATTGTGGTCGACAAATATGGTAGGCACTATGAAATAGCTGATGTGAAAAATATGGATGAGTTTAACATTTGTGGGCAACCTCTAAGTCACATAATTGGACCCCGTCCAAAAGCACCATTTAGGGAAAGGGAAAACAAAGATCCGGCTCGATCTTCACCCTCGGTGAAAACCTTGCCAAAATCAACTCGGAAACATAGCCCTAAGGCTATGCAAAAGCCCCACGTCAAAGACCATATGCTGATGGAAGAATTAGCATTACGATTGCTAGAAAGAATGGATAGTGATTTGATCTTGTATGCAAGCAATAATGGAAGCTATTTTCAGCTTCTCAAGGACAAGACGATGGAGGATAAAGAGACGAAGCCATTGGATACACCTAAGTCAGTCGTAATCTACAGGTACATGCATGTAACTCAGATGTCTTATTTGTATCGAGATACCATAGGAAATCATTATCAACAGTACTATGGAGAGCTGCCTCGTCCAAAGAATACAAATTCTGAGATAGAGGCATATTGCAACTAGTGTGCCATTAGTCATTTAATCAAGGACTGCCCAACAAAGCTCTACCTGGAAAAGAAGAAGCAACAAGCCAAAAGCAAAGTTCAGACAGTGACAACAAGGGAATGAAAGCAAGGATCCCCAATGAGATCTCCGAAAAAGAAGCAGATCTTGTCGTAGAGCACAAAAGATAGGCTCAACACACAGTTTCTTGAAGTCAAGGGTGTCAACGACATTATCATAGAGAATTAGGCTAAAAAAAATATCAATTGAATCAGCTGATTCAAGATCGCTTAAAGAACCTCAGTGAGGACAAGTCAAAGCATCCACAAGGTGATGAAGATGAAGTTCGCAGTTCAAGGTTCGAGAGCAAAAGAAGCCTAGATTCTGAAGATGGTAAGTCAACCCAAGAAGAGGTGGTAGAGGTAACATCAAATCTTAGTGCCACGTCACAAGCGGAAGGCATGCAAGAAAAGTCAATGAATGAAGTTGAAACTCCACAAGGAAATTCATCTAGTTTGGAATCTGCCGTGGTGGTTAAAGAAATCAAAGACCAGCAGAAGCTAAAAGACGATGTAGCTGAAGTCTTAGAACCCACCAAAGAACAGGAAATGACCGACTCCAAGATTGACTACCAAGGACAAGCAATGTAGGATATGAATGAATATTTTCAAACAGAGACTCTACAAGAACCCATGGAGCAATGTGAACCAAAGGCCACGGTGATTGTTGCATCAGAAGAAGAGAGTCAACCTCAACATCCTGCTACACAAGCTTCAAAAGATTTCCAAGAAGAAAATTCACCATTGAATGACCTTCAAGTGCTAGAAGAAGTAAATAGTGACAGAGAGCTTCTGAAATCAAGAATCAAGGCGTCACAGTCAGAAACTAGCAATGAAGACCAACAAGCAGCTCAGGCTATAGACCTTCCCCAAAGCTATAGATCAAAAGATAGTAAGCACTTGGGACATGCTACAACCAGTCAAATGACAAAGAAATTCAATATACAAGAGGATGACAAAGCTTCCAAGGCACAAAAGTCCAAGATAAGTACCAAAAGCAAAGAGGACATCAGTTACTTGGCAGCCAACAAAAAGATTAAATTCTCGTTGGATGTGCATGAGAAAATGAAGTCCAATTTCACAGTAGAGATAGATTCCACTTCCACGATGAATGTCATGTTTTATGGGCTATGGTTACTTCTAGATAAGCCGGAGTTGTATGAAATTTAGGTAAAGGTTTCCATATCACATGAAATCGAGGTCACAAGTTTTGGGATTGCAAAAGCCACCCTTAAACTATGGTCAAAGGTCATTAAAGACAAATTCATAGTGGTGGATTCATCGAAAATGAGCACACATTTGATTTTGTCCAAGAAATGGGCAAAGATAGTTGAAGAAGAACCTAAAGTTTCAACAATGGTCATCACGACTAGCTCTCAAGAAAGCCAGTCTACGACCGCTCCAAGATTATTGGCTGCTGACAAAGGAAAAGCTAAAGTTAGCACACAAATGTCCTACCAATACACGCATCCTCTTCAATCAAAGTCTTCAGTCCAACCCACTCAGGTTCAAGATAATGCTTCTACATCAACGGTCAATATGCTTCCATGCCCAAGGCAAACTCCAAAGAAAGTTCTTCAACCAAGATACCCTACACTGCGAGATCATCGTCGACAAAAATCTTCAAAGGTCTACATCAAAGCTGAAGAAATCAAAGTCAAGGACCCAATATGGGTAGATGATCTTAGCCAACACATGGAAGGTACACACATGGGATGGATAGCCTCCCAATACAGACTGGAAGAGCAAGGCTATTATGAAGGTCACAAGGAAATTTGGTTACCAAAACCAAAACTCTCAGCTTATGCAGTAAATAAAGGCTTCAAAAAGCGACCGCAATAGAAACAAGGCTCATATTCCTCTCGCCAAAGGAGACCAACCAACAAGGCCCATCAAAAGTACATAGGAAATTTCAAATCAAACTGGCCTTCACAACATCATCGGACTTCATCGGTACAAAATCCCACAAATGATACTCTTGTACATCTCAAGACGACATCACAAACATCATGGAAGTGCCATCTACAATTCTTCAAGCACAAGGTTACTATCAAGGAAATCGGAGAATCTGGCTACCAAAGATGCCAGGTAAAATTCTTCAATCAAACGACTTCAGCTTGAAAATAATTGCAATTTCATGGAAGGCAAAATCAAGGACAATGTCACAGTCAAGGAAAAGGATATCTGCCAAGACACGCTAATCACACGATGCAGATACAAATGGGTGCCAAAAGAACAACACATACTGAAGAAGATTGAAGTCATCTCTAGCTCTCAAGAAATGTCAAGACATGATAGACAAAGTGGTACGGAGAATGGAGCGAGCCAATCTTCTCAACCAAGGGCCAACAACAAAAAAAAGAAATTTTGACAACCAAGGTCACCCAGGTATGGCAAAAGAAACCAATATTGTCAGTATGGTCCTTTACAAATCCTCTCTTCGAGGATGGGAGTTTTGAATTTCAAAACCTATTGAGTGGCATAAAATGGTAACCATCTTTTTGCAACATTTGTCAGCCTACTCAACGTCCTCTTCCTCATATGTGTATATATTTTTCTACGCTATTAAGTTATCTAGAGTAAATTCCCCCTCTTCGTTTAACCTTTGTGGCGACACATACATTATACTCTTCCCAAAAATGTCACCTTAGTCATATATTTATATTACCACCCTTTTCTTTTTTGCTTTGTAAATAGAATAAGCATACAATAACCAACTATATACCCCCAAAATTTCTTACCTCTTGTGAATTAGTAGTAGAAAAATAATATATCCATCTTCCACCCCATATAGATAAATTCCCATGAAAATCAACTCTCCACTTGTCTTTACCAAAAATTATGGTCCCTCTCTACAAGTCTTCTACGCCCCCTACATAGGTGGCCCAATATCTCTTAAGAATATACATATAGTTTCTCTCCTTTCAAAAAGACTCCAATTGTATATTCTTTTCACAAGAAAATAATATTGGGACCTCCTCTATTTGTTTAAGCATCATAGCCTTTTGAAAAAGCATGATTTCCCTCGGATGCATACAAGCAAAGGGCCCATACAAGAAGACTTGGAAGCAAAAGGTTCCCTAGCCTAGTGTGGACCTTCCAAACCGAATTCCTTAGTGCATGGGTGTGAAGAATAGTCCAAATTCATATCAAACATGTTGAGAAGGTCAATTTTGCCTTTTGAAGCATGTCATTCCGAGCTACAGGTGAAAAGTTATGGTCAAAATAGTGTAAATCTGTCAGATTCGCAGCAAGGGGAACTGTAAATCAAGTAAATCAAGAGGGTGAGATCTTATTTTTCCCCTACTCATCTTCTAGAAGAGCAATGAGTGTTCAAGGTCACTTGCATGTGATGGGACCAACCTAAAGATGCTTTCTAAATGCCAAGACAGACAAGTTGAGATACCCCGTAGGAGCCACCCGTAGGGCCTCATGGTGGGGCCCACCTACATTATGCACCCCTATGGAGCCTTCATGGTCTAAAATGATATTTTTGGTGAATAAATAGTCCCTTTTATGTCCAATATTCAATGAATGGTGAAAGGACACTTAATTAGGTCTAATCACTTACTCTAATTAAGTGTAGCATAATCCCACTCCTACACAACTATAAATAGCCCCCCTTGGAGAGACTCAAGGACACACACCTATATTTTCAACTTCATGTTGTTTCTTGATCAATAGTAGAGAAAACCCCAACTCTCCCTCTTTCACATCCTCCCTCCTAACCCTCCTCTTTGGAGGAAGTGCAACTCTATTCTCCACTCTTTCCATTCTACAATCTCTTACTCCATCAACCCAATAAATCATTTGTAGCACCTCAATAACTTGTAAATACATCATGATATCTCTCATGGTTATGTTAATGATCATGAAATCATCTTCAAAACTTTCAAGTGTCGCAATTCGTGATGGTTAGCCAGCGTCTGTCCTCCCCTTAAAAGGTGTGCAAGAAATCAAGTAAGTGTTCTATTCTCAATTTACCATTGGTTTGTTTCTCCACACTTATTCAATTGGTCTAAAGAAATTTCTCACTCCAACTTTCTTTTGCTTCATTATATATGCATGTGGCTACCTCTCATGGTGATTTTATTTGTGTCACGGCATTGCATAGATGGAGATGAGCTCTCTATGCAAAGTGTGTTAGTTTGATGTAAGTGGTTCTCTTGTGTGTTTGAGAGGCAAGTCTTGTGCGCATGATTTTTTTTTTTGATGAGTGCTTGAGAGAGGAAGAGTTTGGATGTATTATGGGTATTCTTATGGGGAGAAGGTGAATGCTATTCCACAAATTGCATATTTCATTTTGATGCACGGCATTGGGTTGCATAATCGTTGATGGTGTTCAAGTGTCCAAAGTGTATATAGAGTAAGGGGGTTTTCAAAGTGTGTTGCTTGAGTGGGTGAGTGCAAGTGTTATTTTGATTGGTTTCCTTCTCCACTCCCAAAAGAAGGTGGTGCCCAAGTAGTGTGCGTACCTCTTTACGAACATTTTGTGAGGGTAGGCCCATTGGTTTAGGTTTAGAGGCCCCATTTCAAAAAGCTCGCCCTCATAAAGTGGTGCCCCCACTGAGGAACATATTTCCAAGTTACCTTCAAATTTTTTAGTGATAAACAATGGAGTTCTCATCTATCCATTTCATTTTGCACAACACATTAGAGTAAATGTTCACATAGATAGAAAAGTCTTTTTCCAGCAACGCATTGTTTTTATGTTTGGTGCAGAAAGACTTAGAGAAATACTGGCATCACCCAATCCAATTATACTTCCAATCATCAATTATGAAACTTCTTTTGATGTTCACGTTTTCATTTTGTTTTAAAGGCAGGAACAAGGAGTGGTGAAGGGGTGCTCAAGGGCCATATGAAGGAACGAGGTCTTCAAACCAATAACGAGGAGTAGCACATGAATCACGATCAAAACAATGAACCTTTTAGGCCTATTGCTCGGCAATCCATTCATATAATCATTGCAACTAAGTTTAGGTTTCAATCTATCATAAGGAGGATATTTGGATCCACTCGCTTCAATGAAATCAATGCTTCAGTTAATCCATTTATTCTACCTATGATAAAGTACGAATTAACAATGGATGTGTACATCTTCATTTTAATGTAATCAGATGTATAGTGTCAACAATCTTGTGCAGCCCGTAAGAGAAAAGTTTCTTTAAAAAAAAGAAATTTAAAAAAGTCTAAACAAAATGTCAAGTTCTTTTCCCACGTTCTATGCAAGAAGTGGGGAAGATGCGCAAGAGTTTCTTGACAACTTGGAGATGGCACATCTCATATCCGGGAGAGATGAAGAGGAAGTAAAGCTACGAGCCTTCCCGTTGGTTCTAAAAGAAGAAGCTAAAGCATGGTATGAGACCTTGCAACCCCAAATCAAGTCCAATTGGGAGAGACTGCGAGCAAGCTTCCTCTCCAAGTTCGGGCAAGGTGATACTTCTGAAGGACTATGGAAATGTCTTATTGGACATAAGCAGGTATCACTTGAAGACTATCCCTCTTATGAAGCAACCTTTGTCAATCTATGGGGTAGGTGGGAGGCTACATTAGAAAATCATGGTGGTGCACCTAACTTTCTAAAAAAAGAGAGATTCATGGTTGGCTTGTATCCACTTTTAAAGGCTAAAGTAGAGCTAAAATTCCCATCCACCTTCGAAGAAGCACGTGAGGTAGCCATCATCAAGTTTAGAAAACTACACTTCCAAGCACATAGAGCAAGGGGTTTGAATGAAGTGAGTGAGAGGGAGTCTTCACAAACCATGGAAGCACCAATTAGGGCCCCTCTTGCACAATCTTCACAAATAGGAGATAACTCTCAACAAGAGGTTTTACAAAGGCTAACTCAACAGCTTGAGAACCTCACTCTGAATCTAGTACAAGGCCTACCTCAACAACGACAACCAAGAGAAGGGAATCGCAATCAACGAAGACAAGCTCAAGAGTTGCGATGTTGGAATTGCAATGAAATGGGCCATGGCATGTACAATTGTCCACATCCAAGGCGACTTCCGGGAGACATATATCCCCCCAGACCGCCTCCTCTCACTGTGCAGCAAGAACTAGCTCAAGGCCCACAAATCCTTCATCGACCACCACCACCAGCAAATATACCTCCCGTCCCACATGAGGAGGAAGAAAGAGGAGTCAACATCATCAAGCTAGAAGAGGTAATAGATGAGCATACTCTAAACTTTGATGTTATGCCGGCAGAAAAACGCACAAGAGCACATGATAAGGATGAAGACATGAGAAGTGAAGGAACAAATTCAGCCAGAAGGGACAAGAAGAAGAAGTCAAAGATGGAAGAAGCTGAAAGTAGCAGGAAGAAAAGATCAAGGCGAAGGGAAATTGGTATCAACGACTTCCCATTGGGAAAGGAGCTAGAGCCCTACAACATCCTGGAGGATTTACAAACCCAAAAGCCAAACATTTCATGGCCTCAACTTCTACACCTATCAGCCAAAGTAAGAAGGCAATGGCCAAAGTTGGTAAGTACAAGAATTCCAAAAAAGAAAGCAAATCTTTCCATTAAGGTTGTGGCCTCAAAGCTACAAAAAGATGTGGAACCCATTGTGGATGCTTACATAAGGGGTAAAAAGGTGTCTAATGTATATGTTGATCGTGGAACTCAAATGTGTGTGATCACGAAAAAATCAATGAACAGGTTAGGGCTTGAAATTACAAAGTCCTCTAATTGTCAAGCTAGGCTAGCCAACAACTCAAGTGTGAAGTGTTTGGGGATCATTGAAAATGTAAAAGTCTCTGTATGTAACATAGATGCACGAGTGGATATGTATGTCATGCCAGCTAAGGGGGAGGGCTATCCCATCATCCTAGGGAGGCCTTGGCTCATTGCTGTGAATGCAGATCAAAAATGGGGAAGTGGTCGTTTGATTCTTAAGAAGGGTCAACCGGTGGTGTATGATTGGCGAGAAGGAAAGCAACTAGATATCAACTATGAAACCACGACAGATGAAGAGAGCGAGGAGGAGAGTCCTTACTCAAGTGATGAGGAAGCATCAACCAGTGCAGCAACCAGTGAAGAGGAGTCTTCTTTGGAGGTAATGGGAATTGTATTCAACGCCAACACTCAAGATGTTCCAATAGAAGAAAAACCAACAGACAATCACACACGAGGGGATGAAAGATGCCACCACCTTGAAGAAGGATTTGAGAAGATGCTTGCAAAAGATCTTACTTGTGAGGAGAAGAGGTCCTACATCAATATGTTAAGGAGGTATCCCAATTTGTTTATCACTGACTACTCACAAATAAGAGGTGTAGATGTAATAGAGCATCGAATTGAATTGAAACCAGGGACCAAACCCGTGGCTCAAAAGTTAAGGCGACTAGGATCTGTGCAACAAAAGGCTCTCCTACAAGAAGTGAATCGACTCTTGAAAGCTGGCTTCATCTATCCAGTATCCAACTCCGAATGGGTATCACCTATTGTAGTGACTCCCAAGAAGAATGGTAAGTGGAGGGTCTGCGTGGATTACAAACCCCTCAACGCTACGACAAAGAGGGACCACTTCCCTCTCCCTTTCCAAGATGAAATTTTGAATGAAGTAGCAGGTCACGAATGCTACACTGTGTGTGATGGGTATTCAGGATATTTTCAAATTAGAATAGCAGAAGAGGACCAACCAAAAACCACCTTCATCACACCTTGGGGATGTTTTGCATTCAGAGTAATGCCTTTTGGGCTCACCAATGCTCCTAGCACCTTCATGAGATTCACAATATTTGTATTTCAACCATTCTTTGGAAAATCTATAAGAGTCTTTATGGATGATTTCTGTATTTATAGCTGTAGATCACTTCATTGCCAAAAGGTTGAAGAGGGGCTTAAGAGGCTCCATCAATTTGGGGGACAACTCAACCCAAAGAAGTGTCATATCGGTGAATCTCAGGTGGTTTTGCTAGGCCATGTGGTTTCTTCACAAGGAATTCAAGTGGATCCCTCTAAAGTAAAGGCCCTTTTGTCATTATCTCCACCAACGACAACTAAGGAGCTAATGACCTTCAACCACAAAGTGAGGTACATGTCTCGCTTCATCCATCTCCTAGCAGAAGCCATCGCCCCTTTGCATAGGTTGGCAAGCCAATCTACATTTGAATGGGGGAGGGAACATGCAAAATGTTTTGAGGAAGTGAAGGGCATTCTTAGCTCTCTCCCAATCCTAATGCCACCAGATCCAAAGGAGACCTACTATGTCACTCCAAGTGTAGGTTTCGAAGCAATTGGTGTTGTTTTGATGCAAAAAGATCCTAAAACATCATACATGAGGCCGATCTATTTTGCAAGCAAGGTGATGACTCCGGCCGAGAAGGGATACACTGAAATGGAGAAAGTGGTCTTTGCAATCTTGTTTGTTGTAAGGAAGTTTCGATCGTATCTTCTCCCTGTGCCATTTGTTTTTCTCACCTTAGAGCACAATCTACCATATGTAGTACAACACATGAGCCTCTCATCTAGAATAGCAAAGTGGGTGCTTGAACTCCAAGAATTTGAATACACTTTCCTTGTAGAAGATAGCACAAGAGCAGGACTTGCAGACATTCTCACCTACAAAGTGAGAGAAAGGGAAGGATCACGACTACAAAGAGAGGAAGGCTCAAAACAGTTCAAAGTGAAGGAGATTGATAATGCCCATACTTTATGATTTGACGGAGCTTATCAACGCCAACAAGACAAAGCAGCAGGGGGAATCATCATTTTGAACCCACAAAAGGAGGTAATGGTTAGAAAAGGTATCACTCTACCCACTGTTCACTCTAACAATGAGGCTGAGTATGCTGCTCTAACCCTTGGGTTAGAAGAATGCAAAGAATTAGGCATACAAAGACTTATTATAAAAGGTGATTCTTTGCTAGTGGTCAGGCAAATCCAAGGGACTTGGAGGTGCAAGAATCGTACATTGTTTGAGTGGCTTAGTAGTGTAAGAGCTTTGATGAAGGGTTTTAAAGCAACACAGGTACAACACATTGTGAGAACTCATAACAAGGAAGCAGAATTACTCGCAAATGAAAAGCTTCAAATGGCGGTAGGAGGTGTGAAACTATATGAACCCAAATATCAAGGTCAAGAGGATCTAAAAGACATTATCTTCTTTCTACAACCAGGTGAGTGTCCCAAACACTTAGACAAGGTGCAAAGACATAGACTAGAAGGACACACCTTACCAGTTGATCGGGGATGATTTATATCACAAAGGGAAAGATTTGGTCTTGAGGAGAGTACCAGGTGTGCAAGAGATAGAGAAAATTCTTCTTTCATGTCATGATGATGTCTGTGGTGGTCACTTTTCTCAAGATAATACAAGTAGGAAGATTTTACAAGCAGGGTTTATTTGGCCGAGCTTACATCGTGATGTCCAATATTGGTGTAAGGCATGTAAGCCATGCCAAATTGCTGGGGATAGACGACTAACATATGAGCCTCGAGTCCCAATAATATCTTATGGCCCTTTTGAAAAGTGGGGTGTGGATGCAATAGGTCCCCTACCTCGTACTTCTATAGGGAAGGTTTTCATCATCATGGGTGTTGACTACATGACACGATGGGCGGAAGCAACAAGCACAACCCAAATCACAGCTGAAGAGGTATCAAAGTTTATTTTTGATCATATTTGCAGTAGGTTTGGAACACCCCTAGAAATCTTATCAGATCGAGGCCCGGGTTTTAGGGCTGACCTTCTGAATGATCTCTTGAGGAGGTTAAAAGTGAAACACCTGCATTCCACACCCTACTATCCTCAATGCAATGGATTGGTGGAAAAGTGAATGGAATGATATGTAAGATCATTTCTAAGCAGGTTGTGGACCGGCCTAATGATTGGGATCGCCATTTGACGGTTGCTCTTTGGGCGTATAGGACATCTTTCAAGGTATCTACCCAATTCAACCCTTTTCATCTAGTTTATGGACAAGAGGCACTTCTCCCCATTGAGGTAGAGCTCTCAAGCTTGCGCGTTCTTGAAAGAGTGGCAAAAAAACCAAAAGAGGTTCTACATGAAAGGATCTTAGATCTCCAACGACTTGAGCTAGATAGAGAAGAGTCCATTGATCACTACATCACCAAAGCGACAAGCCAAAGGGATAAAATCAACAAGAAGCTCAAGGGGAAAGGATTGAAGGAAGGTATTGATAGCCGTTTTTCGGCTCTTTGTAATTACCACAGTGAGTTACCTCACCCTACCAAAAGCACCCAAACACTCTGGCTATCCCTACCATTTCACTGTACATAGGCGTGCGTGAGTCACGGGACTTTTCCCATATCTTCTTAAAAAACCCTCAATTAGCTAGTCATTGGGCTAGTTGAGCCAAAATTAAAATTAAAAAAAAAATTTAAAAAAATTATGGCCCATGCGTATGTAAATATTTCTTTATATATAGGGCCTAAATAAAAGATTTTTTCATAATTATTTTGGTATTTATTTAAATATTTCTACCTAGGTGTGTGTTATTTATGCTCTGTACATTGCCTCACCATTACCACAATTTTTTCTTACCATTTTTCATACTCTTTGTTCCATATAGAAATATTTTCATGTAAGCTTCTCTTATATTTGGTGTAACTCCACCCCAACAAAAATCCAATAAAACTAGTTTTATTTATGTGTATATTTTTTCACTATTTTGATTTTTCCCTTCCTACATCTATTTTGTTTTTTTCTAAAAAATTAGAACACCAAAAATATTTATCTTTTTATGGTAGCTTCATAATAAAAGAGATTTCTTTTGACCCCTTTATATTTTTTCCACTTATATTATTTATATTTGACATGTACATATTTTTTAGACCCCTCAATATTTGATTTTCTTAGTTGTACTATTCACTTATATCCTAATCTCAACAATATCTTCAATTATAGACCTACCAAATAAGGTCAAGGGTAGGTGGCATGCATACATGCACTATGGAGGGCTCACTCTTGGAGGTATTCAAAAGAATCATCCAAAGAAGGACCCCACAAGGACCTTGTGCAGTGGAAAAAAACGGTCGGTTTTGCTGAATTTTTAAAGTTCACTTGCTCTCCGAATTTGAAAAGGTGATACAAACAAAAGTTGTAGCTCGTGGGCTGAACTTTTGCCTCAAATTTTTTCATATTTTTTTGAGCTACGAGCTGTGAGCTATGATTTTTTTAGTGGACCCCAGTTTTCCCATGCTATGCAGCCACACTCTCTCTTCCACTTTATCATTTTCCTCTTTCACACACACTTGTCCACTCATCATCCCCATCTCTCTCACCACTCCTCTCTGCACACTACTCACCTTCTCCTCAACCTTGAAGAATAAGAGAAACCATGGTGAACTCATACCTCCCACACACAATTCCATTCCAAAATTGACCACCTAGTCTCATTTTTCCTCCTCCAATTTACCCATATCTATCAAAAAAACCAAAAAATTCAGCCTCTTCTCTTAAAAGACAGCATCATGGTGGTTGATTACTCAGCTTCAATTATCTTGTCTCTCAAGGAAGGTCAAGAGTGGAGAAAAAATGTACCGTCAAAGCTAGTGGACCGTCAACAGGCGTCAAAATCGGCCCTACTCAAGACACTTGGAGCATCAACCTTGTAAGAAAGCCACCTTTTCTTACCTCTTAAGAATTTTTTTCTTCCTTATTTGTATCCTACATGGATACTCCCATTGTAAATATCCAATTCCATTTGTAAATTAATACTAACTCTACTAACACTAACCCACTATGAAAAGTCCTATCACCTCCATTTCTCTCCTCTCTCTTTCCTCACCAACTTCTTGATAATTCCAAGCAAAAGAAATTAGATAAATTGCTCAAAATCTAACCCAACCATGGTTAGAGGAGTAACCCTAGCCTTCAAAATTGCTATAAAAGGAGGGTGTAGCTAGCACAAAAGGGGGAGCCATAAGCAAGAGCACTATGCTATAGCTTGAGAAGCCAAGCTCAACCTCTCTAGAAGGAGCTCTTGAGTGGAAGCTCATTGTCTTATGCATGTGCATGTGTTGTAATAGGGGATTAGCAAGGGAACTCTATGCCATTGTAAGAGAGAGAGTGATCATTCAATTGAGAGTAGGAAATCTATCATTTCTCCTACTAGTGTAAGCCCAACATTCGCTGAATCAAGGAGGGTGGATTTGGACTAAGCTTGGATACTTTGTCTCCCTTCCAACGTGAAGTAATGGACAACAATGATGCGTAAGTGTCTTGGTGTTTTTTGTTAAGTTCTTGATAGCTTGTCTCTGGTGTTGTCATCAATCTAGCCATAAATCCCACATACTGTAAGAGGGCGACAGGGTGGAGAGGACTCCCCTGGCCTTAAGACAGTGATTGGGGTGGCTTTTCTTGTGATGTGTTGTGGTGAAATTTACGCAAGCTATGTTGAACAAGTACTAATCTCACTTTGATTTGTCATGACAGATTTGTAAGAAGGTATTAATGCAACAAGCACCCCCTCCCCCTTTCTCTCTCTTTCTTAAATATATAGTTGTGTTTGCTTGATCATTGCCGATACGTTTCAAAGCAGCCCGAGCACTCTCTCTCTCTCTCTCTCTCTCTCTCTCTCGTGTTTTAGTGTGTGAGAGTATTCCATTGGTGTTAGGGTTAATGTAAATTCCTTGCTTGTTTGTGGGTTGCTCTAACGATTCTCCTCTTTTGCATCCTAGTTCGCTCTTAAACTAGGTGGTGCCCCTTGTGTAGTTGGGATTTGGCTGTGGGTTTGTTGTTTTGGTTTGTGTTGTGTTGTGCCCCAGCCCCATTGAGCAGCACGGGAGCCTTGAAGGGTGTCTAGAGGCCACTCTTCTTGTTGCCCGCCCCGGACCGCCTCAGTATGTTGGTTCTTCGCTATGATAACCGACTTGATACTCGACTTGACAAAAAGTTTTTGCAAAGATGGGAGGGAGCTTTCATGATAAAAACAAAGTTTGGGAATGGTAGTTACAGATTAGCAGATTTATCAAGAAAAATCCACAAGACAGAGTCAATGGATGGAGATTAAAGCCCTACTTTCAATGTATCAATCCGTTGATAGGAATTCATCTGCCTACATCGTCTAAGCTCCAAATCGACATGGCTCCCTTCGGCTTGGCAAATGCTCCACCTATTTTTAAAGCTTTGATGTGCAAAGAAGAACCAACCTGGGAATCTGAACATACCCAAGGCAACCTTCCCATCTCCGATTTATGGGATTCAGGTAATGAAAAGCAGGTCTAATGGAGTAAAAGAGTGCATGACACTCCTCCTATTGAAAAAAAAAAAAAGTGGAAAAGGAAAAATGACAAAAAAAAAGAGAAAACAGGAAGAATAAAAAGAAGCAACACCGTCCTCCTAAAGATATGAATATCTCTAGGCTTCGGGGAGGGCTAATATGAGTGGCATAAAATGGTAACCATCTTTTTGCAACATTTGTCAGCCTACTCAACGTCCTCTTCATCATATGTGTATATATTTTTCTACGCTATTAAGTTATCTAGAGTAAATTCCCCCTCTTCGTTCAACCTTTGTGGCGACACATACATTATACTCTTCCCAAAAATGTCACCTTAGTCATATATTTATATTACCACCCTTTTCTTTTTTGCTTTGTAAATAGAATAAGCATACAATAACCAACTATATACCCCCAAACTTTCTTACCTCCTGTGAATTAGTAGTAGAAAAATAATATATCCATCTTCCACCCCATATAGATAAATTCCCATGAAAATCAACTCTCCACTTGTCTTTACCAAAAATTATGGTCCCTCTCTACAAGTCTTCTATGCCCCCTACATAGGTGGCCCAATATCTCTTAAGAATATACATATAGTTTCTCTCCTTTCAAAAAGACTCCAATTGTATATTTTTTTCACAAGAAAATAATATTGGGACCTCCTCTATTTGTTTAAGCATCATAGCCTTTTGAAAAAGCATGATTTCCCTTGGATGCATACAAGCAAAGGGCCCATACAAGAAGACTTGGAAGCAAAAGGTTCCCTAGCCTAGTGTGGACCTTCCAAACCGAATTCCTTGGTGCATGGGTGTGAAGAATAGTCCAAATTCATATCAAACATGTTGAGAAGGTCAATTTTGTCTTTTGAAGCATGTCATTCCGAGCTACAGGTAAAAAGTTATGGTCAAAATAGTGTAAATCTGTCAGATTCGCAGCAAAAGGGAACTGTAAATCAAGTAAATCAAGAGGGTGAGATCTTATTTTTCCCCTACTCATCTTCTAGAAGAGCAATGAGTGTTCAAGGTCACTTGCATGTGATGGGACCAACCTAAAGATGCTTTCTAAATACCAAGACAGACAAGTTGAGATACCCCGCAGGAGCCACCCGTAGGGCCTCATGGTGGGGCCCACCTACATTATGCACCCCTATGGAGCCTTCACGGTCTAAACTGATATTTTTGGTGAATAAATAGTCCCTTTTATGTCCAATATTCAATGAGTGGTGAAAGGACACTTAATTAGGTCTAATCACTTACTCTAATTAAGTGTAGCATAATCCCACTCCTACACAACTATAATGATTTTGAATGATTTAACCATAATCCTAAGGAGTTTTTGTCCAGGAATTTTGTAGCACAAGTGGAGTCTTTAAATCTTGCAAACTTGATTGGACTTGATGAGGATGTTCTTTATGAAATTGTGAGAAGGTTGCCTCACTCCGACTGTGTGGAACTCGAAGGAAAGGAGCTCCTAGTCAATTGCTACTTTCTCACGGCCTTCGACGAGCATGAAGATCTAGTTTTTATACAAACCGCTTGTGCATTGGGAATTGTAGAGCAAGTGCAATTTATCACTTGGGACGTGGTTGCTCTTTTGGATCCAGAAAATGAAGTTCTAGAGATTTCTGTTTATCGCCTTAGCTTTGAAGAATTTCAACCCTTCTTAGAGCTCATCAATAGTCTACCCTTTTGTTTTGATCAAACAAATCGAGACCTTATTGAAGCTTGGATAGCTGAAGAAGAAAACCTAGAGTGGTATTTTCTCACTTCTTCATTTGCATGCGAGTGGTTCTAAATCTCTATTGTATCCCTTATTGTAACTCGTGTTGTAATCTTTCATAATAATGGAGAGCCAACGCCAAATGTCTGGATATCCTCTTTTCTTTGGAGAACCTGGAGAGGATGCAGAATTATTTTTAGCAAATTTCAAGATGTCTTGCCGTATCAAGAGAATAGTAATCGATCAAGAACGTGTAGAAATGTTTGAGGTGGTCCTTAGGAAAGATGCTAGTACTTGGTTTGACTCTTTGCCTGAGGAAGTTAAGGGGAATTACACAGAAGTTTTGAATCGTTTTAAGAGATACTTCTTTGATCCCCAAAACACTCAAAAACTATGGCAAGACATTGTTTCTCATAAGCAAAAAGACTTAGATGACTACTACTTGTACAAGCAAGAGTTTCTACGTCTTTGGGCTCTATGGATATGAAATGTTGCTAACCCTGGTGATGGTGCAGAATTTTTAAAGAAGGAGAGGTTCATAGCCGGACTCTTTCCTGACCTTAAGGTAAAAGTTGAGGCGGGTGCACCTGCTACTTTTGATGCAGCTGAAACTAGGGCTGCTGAGAAGTATAGGAAACTCAAGTGCTTAAGGGGAGAGGTTCCAATAGAAGGTCTGAGACCCAAAGGTAAGTCACAAGCATCAACATCGAGGGAGCTTCCTGAGGTAACGGCGGAAGTAATTGAGAAGTTAAACGAATCTTTAAGCAGCCTGTCAATTCACCTTGCACAAGCTGTAGGTCCAAAGGGACAAGCAAAGAAGTCTGAAGAGCGAGATCCACGACCTAGGAGAGTCTTGCAATGTTGGAATTGCGGAGAGTCTGGACATGGGATGTATAATTGTCCTTGGCCCCGTGGGGAGCCAGGGAGACCTAACTTGAAATACCCAGTGATGAATGCAGGTGAAGGAACTGGTCAACAACCAAGGCTTCTACAAAGGCCAAATGGACCAAGACCACCTCCACAAGGGGTAGAAGGAGTTCCACCTTTGCCAGATCCAAATGTGCATGTGGTAGAGGTGACAAATTCAAATGAGGTTGACATGGAAGCCAATGGAATTAAGCGTGGCCGAGGAAAAGGTAAAGAGAAAGAAGGAGTCACATCACAGAGTGACCATGGACAAGGCAAGAAGGCAAAGGAAACCAAGGAAACCAAGGAAACCAAGAGGACTCGACGTCGTATCAACCTCCAAGACTTCCCTCTTGGACATGGTATGGCTCCGTACAACTTGTTGGAAGACATGAGAGGTAAGGGTCCTGATATTTCATGGCCTCAATTTCTTGCATTATGTCCACAAGTTAGGAGGGATTTAACAAGGGCAGTTAGCACTAGGAGAAAGGTAAAAGAGAGTGTGCCTGTTGTAAAAATTGCACAAGCTGAAATGAATGAGGACATTACACCGGTGCTAGACTGTTACATCAAAGGAAGATTGGTTAGGAAAGGTCTAGTGGATGGGGGTGCACAAATTTGCATCATGACAGAGGGACTCATGCAAAGACTAGGCATGCACATCCAGGAGACACCTGAAATCAAAGTCAAGATGGCAAACAATAGCAAGGCTAGGTGTGTAGGCATTTGTAAAAATGTCTTTGTAGAGGCCTTTGGCATTAAGAAAGCGGTGGATTTTTATGCTATGTCGACCAAGGGAAGTGGTTATCCATTTATCCTAGGAAGACCATGGCTAATGAAAATGCAAGCTTTGCAGGATTGGGAGAGTGGGAAATTAATTTGCAGGAATGACAATCATAAGAAGGTTGTCTTTGACATGAAGGAGCAACGCCAAGAGGAGCTCCATGAAGAATCATCTCAAAGTGAGACGGAAGAAGGTTGGACCGATAGCACTTCAGAAGAAGAAAGTAGCGGCAGCCTTACTGAAGAGGAGTCTTCCATCGAAGTCATGGGGGTAAGGTTTAAGCCAAGAAACCAAGAGACCTCTTGTCAAGGCTTGGAGGAGGTAGGTCCTCAAGAGAACGAAGGTGTTCAAGATGAAGGGATGCTGGAAGGTATGCTATCAACAACACTTACAAAGGATGAAAGAGAGGAGTTCAAATGTGTGCTAAGGAAGTTTCCTAGGCTTTTTGCTAAAGACTACACCGATGTGCGTTGAGTAGATGCTGTTCAACACAAAATTGAGTTGAAGCCAGAGGCCACACCTAAGGCTCAGAAGCTACGAAGGCTAGGAGTCATCAAGGAGCAGGCTTTACTCAAGGAGGTAAGAAAGCTTCTAGCAGCAGGGTTCATTTATCCAGTGGAGAATTCAGAGTGGGTCTCTCCTGTTGTTGTCACTCCTAAGAAGAACGGCAAGTGGAGGGTGTGTGTGGATTACTGTCCCCTCAATGAGGCAACAAAGAGAGATCACTTTCCCCTCCCATTCCAGGATGAGATACTAAATGAGGTAGCTGGTCATGAGAAGTACACTGTGTGCGATGGTTACTCAGGCTACTTTCAAATAGGGATTGCACTGGAGGATCAATTGAAAACAACCTTTATCACTCCTTGGGGTTGTTATGCTTTTAGAGTCATGCCATTTGGTCTGACAAATGTTCCTGCAACATTCCAACGTTTCATGAATATGGTGTTTCAAGCATTCTTTGGAAAGTCAATTAGGGTGTTCATTGATGATTTCTGTATTTATAGCTCAAAATCATTGCATCTACAAAGGGTAGAAGAAGGTTTAAAGAAGCTCTACGACATGGGAGGTCAACTCAACCCCGACAAGTGCCATATAGGTGAGGATGAAGTAATCTTGCTTGGTCATAAAGTTTCTTACAAAGGCATTGAAGTGGATCCTTCGAAGGCAAAGGCTCTTATTGAGCTACCATCACCCAAGAGTCTTAAGGAGGTCATCTCATTCATTCAAAAGGCAAAGTATATGTCACGCTTCATTCACTTAGCCTCGGAGTTACTTCACCCTTTGCAAAAGTTGACACAGCAAGTAGAATTTGCATGGTCTGCTGATGAGCTTGAAGAGTACTTTTGTAACATTAAAGTCATTTTGTCAGAGCTACCAACACTCATGCCTCCTTGTTGGGAGTACACATTCTTTGTTAGCTCTAGTGCTGGGAAAGAAACAATTGGTGCTGTGTTGCTACAACAAGATCCCCACAGTACAAGGATGCGACCCATCTACTTTGCTAGTAGGGTCATGAATGCTTTGGAGAGAGACTACACAGAAGGAGAACTCATGATGCTTTCTCTCATGTTTGCGGTGAGAAAGTTTAGATCCTACCTGCTACCAAAACCTTTTGTAATTCTCACTGCAGAAAATTTGTTCCCTTGGGTGTCATCTCAAATGAATCTTAGTACTAGGATCTCAAAGTGGATTATGGATTTGCAAGAGTTTCAATACTCTTTCAAGGTAGAAGATAGTGTGCGTGCACAATTGGCAGGGATTCTCACTTATAGGGTGCACGAAAAGGAGATTAAGGTGCCTGAAGTAAAGACCCTACCATTGCCACCACCAAAAAGTATTCCTAATGCTTTTACCTTGTTCTTTGATGGAGCTTTTCGTCGAGCCACAGGAAAAGCAGGGGGAGGGATAGTGTTGCTCAACCCAAGTGGAGAGGTGGTCGTGAAAGAGAAGTTCAATCTACCAAGTTCAGCTAGCACCAATGAAGCAGAATATGACACTCTACTTCATGGTTTGAAGATGTGCATTGGCCAAGGGATACAACGTCTCATGGTAAAAGGAGATGCACTTCTCATTGTTAAACAGATTTTAGGTATTTGGGCATGCAAGAATGAAAGCTTAAGGACAAAAGTTCATGCCATTCGTAGGCTATTTAATCAATTTGAGGAGGTGCAATTATATCATATTCCTAGGAAACAAAATGAAGATGCTGATTTACTTGCACAACAAGCCGTTGCATGTGTAAATAAAGAAGTGCAGGTCATCATGGTGGCGGCTGCTGTGAAGCAACCGAGGTACCAGGGATTGGAGTCATTGGCTCCCATCATTGGCTACATTTTGGAGGGTGAGTTTCCACCAGACTTCACAAAAGCTCAGAAGAGGAGACTCATGAAGAAGGCAAGCATGTATCTCTTCCTAGAAGGCTCCCTCTATCAAACAGGGAAGGATCAAGTGTGCAGAAGAGTACCAACTATTGAGGAAATTCTAGCCATTCTAAAAGGTTTGCACGAAGAAGCATGTGGTGGTCATTTTGCCCAAGAATTAACTGTGAAGAAGATTTTGCTTGCGGGGTATGTTTGGCCAAGCTTGCATGTGGATGTTCAACATTGGTGTAAAAGCTATCACAATTGTCAGATAAATGGAAATAGAAGGTTGGTGCATGGCCCGAGGCAAATAGTGATTGCAAATGGACCCTTTGAAAAGTGGGGCATTGATGCCATGGGTCCTCTGCCTAGGACAAAAAATGGTAAACTCTACATTCTAGTGGCTGTAGACTATATGACTAGGTGGGTGGAAGCTCAAAGTGTGGCAAGAGTGAATGAGAGGACAGTTAGCAAGTTTGTGTACAATCACATTTGTTACAGATTTGGCACACCTTTGGAGATTGTTTCTGATAATGGTCCAGGGTTTAGGAAGGGCTTGCTCACATAAGTCTGTGAAGTACTTCACATTCTACATCGTCACAGTACACCCTACTATCCCCAATCAAATGGTTTGGTAGAAAAAGCTAATGGTGTCATTGCAGGCATCATTAGAAAGATGGTGAAAAACAAGACAAAGTTGTGGGATGACTTCTTGGATGGTGCCTTGTGGGCGTATCGAACCACATATAGGGAAGCCACGGAGTTCACACCATTTCACTTGGTCTATGGTCAAGAGGCTTTACAGCCAATTGAACTAAACATTCCAACAATGCGACTTCATGGCAAATCAGCACAAGATGATCAAGAAGCATGGATGGATCGACTTCTTACCTTAGCTGAGCTTGAGTGGAAAAGAGAAGCAGCATACGAGTGCTATAAGAGGAAAGCCACACAGACAAAGGAGAAGCTTGACAAGAAACTGAAGGACAAAGGCAACAATGAAGGAGATCTTGTGCTAAGGTATGACAATCGACTCGATAATCGTTTTGATGCCAAGTTTGAAACTAGATGGCAAGGGCCATACATAGTCAAGAAGGCTTTCAATTCTAGTTACTATCAGCTTATGGACTTGAATGGTAAAGAGGACTCCAGGAAGGTAAACGGGTATCGCTTGAAGCCCTATTTGACTCGTCTTCTACCGAAGGATCTACCAAAGATCTGTCCAAAGGACGCTGTCTCATGTAAGTATTGTTACATGAAGCATGAGTGTAACTCCAGCCAAAATTCTGAGGGGCCAAACAATGAAGATCTTGTCAAGGACTCTGAAGCACTCTCTTTGGAAAAGATGCTCTATGATGGTACATGAATATACCATCATCCAGGGGGAGGGCTAATGATAGTCATTTTTCGGCTCTTTGTAATTACCACAGTGAGTTACCTCACCCTACCAAAATCACCCAAACACTGTGGCTATCCCTACCATTTCACTGTACATAGGCGTGCGTGAGTCACGGGACTTTTCCCATATCTTCTTAAAAAACCCTCAATTAGCTAGTCATTGGGCTAGTTGAGCCAAAATTAAAAAAATAAAAAAAAATAAAAAAAATAAAAAATATTATGGCCCATGCATATGTAAATATTTCTTTATATATAGGGCCTAAATAAAAGATTTTTTCATAATTATTTTGGTATTTATTTAAATATTTCTACTTAGGTGTGTGTTATTTATGCTCTGTACATTGCCTCACCATTACCACAATTTTTTCTTACCATTTTTCATACTCTTTGTTCCATATAGAAATATTTTCATGTAAGCTTCTCTTATATTTGGTGTAACTCCACCCCAACAAAAATCCAATAAAACTAGTTTTATTTATGTGTATATTTTTTCACTATTTTGATTTTTCCCTTCCTACATCTATTTTGATTTTTCCCTTCCTACATCTATTTTGTTTTTTTCTAAAAAATTAGAACACCAAAAATATTTATCTTTTTATGGTAGCCTCATAATGAGAGAGATTTCTTTTGACCCCTTTATATTTTTTCCACTTATATTATTTATATTTGACATGTACATATTTTTTAGACCCCTCAATATTTGATTTTCTTAGTTGTACTATTCACTTATATCCTAATCTCAACAATATCTTCAATTATAGACCTACCAAATAAGGTCAAGGGTAGGTGGCATGCATACATGCACTATGGAGGGCTCACTCTTGGAGGTATTCAAAAGAATCATCCAAAGAAGGACCCCACAAGGACCTTGTGCAGTGGAAAAAAACGGTCGGTTTTGCTGAATTTTTAAAGTTCACTTGCTCTCCGAATTTGAAAAGGTGATACAAACAAAAGTTGTAGCTCGTGGGCTGAACTTTTGCCTCAAATTTTTTCATATTTTTTTGAGCTACGAGCTGTGAGCTATGATTTTTTTAGTGGACCCCAGTTTTCCCATGCTATGCAGCCACACTCTCTCTTCCACTTTATCATTTTCCTCTTTCACACACACTTCTCCACTCATCATCCCCATCTCTCTCACCACTCCTCTCTGCACACTACTCACCTTCTCCTCAACCTTGAAGAATAAGAGAAACCATGGTGAACTCATACCTCCCACACACAATTCCATTCCAAAATTGACCATCTAGTCTCATTTTTCCTCCTCCAATTTACTCATATCTATCAAAAAAACCAAAAAATTCAGCCTCTTCTCTTAAAAGACAGCATCATGGTGGTTGATTACTCAGCTTCAATTATCTTGTCTCTCAAGGAAGGTCAAGAGTGGAGAAAAAAGGTACTGTCAAAGCTAGTGGACCGTCAACAGGCGTCAAAATCGGCCCTACTCAAGACACTTGGAGCATCAACCTTGTAAGAAAGCCACCTTTTCTTACCTCTTAAGAGTTTTTTTCTTCCTTATTTGTATCGTACATGGATACTCCCATTGTAAATATCCAATTCCATTTGTAAATTAATACTAACTCTACTAACACTAACCCACTATGAAAAGTCCTATCACCTCTATTTCTCTCCTCTCTCTTTCCTCACCAACTTCTTGATAATTCCAAGCAAAAGAAATTAGATAAATTGCTGAAAATCTAACCCAACCATGGTTAGAGGAGTAACCCTAGCCTTCAAAATTTCTATAAAAGGAGGGTGTAGCTAGCACAAAAGGGGGAGCCATAAGCAAGAGCACTATGCTATAGCTTGAGAAGCCAAGCTCAACCTCTCTAGAAGGAGCTCTTGAGTGGAAGCTCATTGTCTTATGCATGTGCATGTGTTGTAATAGGGGATTAGCAAGGGAACTCTATGCCATTGTAAGAGAGAGAGTGATCATTCAATTGAGAGTAGGAAATCTATCATTTCTCCTACTAGTGTAAGCCCAACATTCGCTGAATCAAGGAGGGTGGATTTGGACTAAGCTTGGATACTTTGTCTCCCTTCCAACGTGAAGTAATGGACAACAATGATGCGTAAGTGTCTTGGTGTTTTTTGTTAAGTTCTTGATAGCTTGTCTCTGGTGTTGTCATCAATCTAGCCATAAATCCCACATACTGTAAGAGGGCGATAGGGTGGAGAGGACTCCCCTGGCCTTAAGACAGTGATTGGGGTGGCTTTTCTTGTGATGTGTTGTGGTGAAATTTACGCAAGCTATGTTGAACAAGTACTAATCTCACTTTGATTTGTCATGACAGATTTGTAAGAAGGTATTAATGCAACAAGCACCCCCTCCCCCTTTCTCTCTCTTTCTTAAATATATAGTTGTGTTTGCTTGATCATTGCCGATACGTTTCAAAGCAGCCCGAGCACTCTCTCTCTCTCTCTCTCTCTCTCTCTCTCTCTCTCTCGTGTTTTAGTGTGTGAGAGTATTCCATTGGTGTTAGGGTTAATGTAAATTCCTTGCTTGTTTGTGGGTTGCTCTAACGATTCTCCTCTTTTGCGTCCTAGTTCGCTCTTAAACTAGGTGGTGCCCCTTGTGTAGTTGGGATTTGGCTGTGGGTTTGTTGTTTTGGTTTGTGTTGTGTTGTGCCCCAGCCCCATTGAGGAGCACGGGAGCCTTGAAGGGTGTCTAGAGGCCACTCTTCTTGTTGCCTGCCCCGGACCGCCTCAGTATGTTGGTTCTTCGCTATGATAACCGACTTGATACTCGACTTGACAAAAAGTTTTTGCAAAGATGGGAGGGAGCTTTCATGATAAAAACAAAGTTTGGGAATGGTAGTTACAGATTAGCAGATTTATCAAGAAAAATCCACAAGACAGAGTCAATGGATGGAGATTAAAGCCCTACTTTCAATGTATCAATCCGTTGATAGGAATTCATCTACCTACATCGTCTAAGCTCCAAATCGACATGGCTCCCTTCGGCTTGGCAAATGCTCCACCTATTTTTAAAGCTTTGATGTGCAAAGAAGAACCAACCTTGGAATCTGAACATACCCAAGGCAACCTTCCCATCTCCGATTTATGGGATTCAGGTAATGAAAAGCAGGTCTAATGGAGTAAAAGAGTGCATGACACTCCTCCTATTGAAAAAAAAAAAAAGTGGAAAAGGAAAAATGACAAAAAAAAAGAGAAAACAGGAAGAATAAAAAGAAGCAACACCGTCCTCCTAAAGATATGAATATCTCTAGGCTTCGGGGAGGGCTAATATGAGTGGCATAAAATGGTAACCATCTTTTTGCAACATTTGTCAGCCTACTCAACGTCCTCTTCATCATATGTGTATATATTTTTCTACGCTATTAAGTTATCTAGAGTAAATTCCCCTCTTCGTTCAACCTTTGTGGCGACACATACATTATACTCTTCCCAAAAATGTCACCTTAGTCATATATTTATATTACCACCCTTTTCTTTTTTGCTTTGTAAATAGAATAAGCATACAATAACCAACTATATACCCCCAAACTTTCTTACCTCCTGTGAATTAGTAGTAGAAAAATAATATATCCATCTTCCACCCCATATAGATAAATTCCCATGAAAATCAACTCTCCACTTGTCTTTACCAAAAATTATGGTCCCTCTCTACAAGTCTTCTATGCCCCCTACATAGGTGGCCCAATATCTCTTAAGAATATACATATAGTTTCTCTCCTTTCAAAAAGACTCCAATTGTATATTCTTTTCACAAGAAAATAATATTGGGACCTCTTCTATTTGTTTAAGCATCATAGCCTTTTAAAAAAGCATGATTTCCCTTGGATGCATACAAGCAAAGGGCCCATACAAGAAGACTTGGAAGCAAAAGGTTCCCTAGCCTAGTGTGGACCTTCCAAACCGAATTCCTTGGTGCATGGGTGTGAAGAATAGTCCAAATTCATATCAAACATGTTGAGAAGGTCAATTTTGTCTTTTGAAGCATGTCATTCCGAGCTACAGGTAAAAAGTTATGGTCAAAATAGTGTAAATCTGTCAGATTCGCAGCAAAAGGGAACTGTAAATCAAGTAAATCAAGAGGGTGAGATCTTATTTTTCCCCTACTCATCTTCTAGAAGAGCAATGAGTGTTCAAGGTCACTTGCATGTGATGGGACCAACCTAAAGATGCTTTCTAAATACCAAGACAGACAAGTTGAGATACCCCGTAGGAGCCACCCGTAGGGCCTCATGGTGGGGCCCACCTACATTATGCACCCCTATGGAGCCTTCACGGTCTAAACTGATATTTTTGGTGAATAAATAGTCCCTTTTATGTCCAATATTCAATGAGTGGTGAAAGGACACTTAATTAGGTCTAATCACTTACTCTAATTAAGTGTAGCATAATCCCACTCCTACACAACTATAAATAGCCCCCCTTGGAGAGACTCAAGGACACACACCTATATTTTCAACTTCATGTTGTTTCTTGATCAATAGTAGAGAAAACCCCAACTCTCCCTCTTTCACATCCTCCCTCCTAACCCTCCTCTTTGGAGGAAGTGCAACTCTATTCTCCACTCTTTCCATTCTACAATCTCTTACTCCATCAACCCAATAAATCATTTGTAGCACCTCAATAACTTGTAAATACATCATGATCTCTCTCATGGTTATGTTAATGATCATGAAATCATCTTCAAAACTTTCAAGTGTCGCAATTCGTGATGGTTAGCCAGCGTCTGTCCTCCCCTTAAAAGGTGTGCGAGAAATCAAGTAAGTGTTCTATTCTCAATTTACCATTGGTTTGTTTCTCCACACTTATTCAATTTGTCTAAAGAAATTTCTCACTCCAACTCTCTTTTGCTTCATTATATATGCATGTGGCTACCTCTCATGGTGATTTTATTTGTGTCACGGCATTGCATAGATGGAGATTAGCTCTCTATGCAAAGTGTGTTAGTTTGATGTAAGTGGTTCTCTTGTGTGTTTGAGAGGCAAGTCTTGTGCGCATGATTTTTTTTTGATGAGTGCTTGAGAGAGGAAGAGTTTGGATGTATTATGGGTATTCTTATGGGGAGAAGGTGAATGCTATTCCACAAATTGCATATTTCATTTTGATGCACGGCATTGGGTTGCATAATCGTTGATGGTGTTCAAGTGTCCAAAGTGTATATAGAGTAAGGGGGTTTTCAAAGTGTGTTGCTTGAGTGGGTGAGTGCAAGTGTTATTTTGATTGGTTTCCTTCTCCACTCCCAAAAGAAGGTGGTGCCCCAAGTAGTGTGCGTACCTCTTTACGAACATTTTGTGAGGGTAGGCCCATTGGTTTGGGTTTAGAGGCCCCATTTCAAAAAGCTCGCGCTCACTATTTTTGGTCGAAATCTCCCGAGAGTAAGTCAAGTTGCCATTGAAATCATGGCATAAGAGTCAAGAGTCGGGCAGCTGAGCCATCCAATGAGCAATTGTCAGACCCAAACTTCATGTCTTAATATCTTTTGTGGTCTATGAGTCTAGATATTTAGATTATAGCTCAAGCTGAAAGAGTTGAGCATATTGTATAATTGAGTCACTCATGCTGGATAGGTGAGCAGAAGAGTCAAAGTCTAACAATTCTATTTGGTGGAGAGGTGGAGTAATCCACAAAACACTCACGCACATGTACACAGTGAGGAGAGTGAAAAAACCTCGAGCATCAACAACCCTTCTTGTGAGTAACGGCAGCTCTTGAAGTCAAATATCTTTTTGCTTCTATAGCTACGTTCACTCCTGGAAGCACCCATTCAAACTCTTCTCGCACAACATATTGTTTCCCATGCATCTATCTGTGCAATCATATATAATGTCCCATCATTGGACATTTGCATTTGACACGATTTGTGTTCCACCCATGCACTTACACAACAAAATGATGATGACGAAGCGATAACAGGTTTTATAAGCATTTTCTCAACAACAACGACTCTGACTTCAAGCTACTAACACTTATCCAATGTATATCTAGTCAATAATAGTAGCCATAAGGCCATAAGTACTTTAACTCAACAAAACTCGGTTACATCAAAACATAAGTACATATAGCCTTACATTTAATTGTGACTAAAGGCATTTTTTTCCCACTGGGTTTTTCCCTTTAGTCCTATCTAGGTATCCAAGACCTTCATTTTGTAATATACGCCACATTTTATTTTTTATATAAACACAGAAAAGTAGACCAACGACATCCCCAAACAACTACATACTCATCAACTAGAAAATCAAAGGGGAGCGGCCCAGAAAAAATTCAAAAAGTCTTGAAGTTTACAGGTACAAATGCAGGATGAAACTCAAAGAACAAACAATACATAGCTGCCAAGATAAAGACTTGCTGCAACAACAAACCTCGTTCAACCTATTCACGATACAACAACCAATTGGAGGGGGAGAGCTATGGCTTCAACTACACTACATGTACAAGAAAAAGGTAACTCTACAACATACAAAGCATCTAGTACAAGCAACTGCAACAACAAAATCTTCAACCAACTCCAAAACATGAAGCACTCGTCAAGGCCACTGCAGACATAGGGTCTTGTCAGGGACGACAAGAATTCGGAGGGGGAGAGTGTTGACAGACCAACCTTTCAACAACGCTTCCACAAATATTCCTCAAAGATTCTGTAAAGATTCCATATGAAGATGCTGATGAAGATGAAGATGGATGTTGTAATGTGAAGATACAAGCTCATGGACATCATCGAATATCCCGTTACTATCATTTTAAGCCATTACGGCCACTTTTGTAATGTTTACAAGAACTTCATATTTTAAGTCGGCAATTGTATTTTGGCCACAGATGCTTGTTGGATGAGCAAAGCCAGCTCACGGTGTTGTAATTAAGCTCTATAGAAGCCTAGGGACAAATCAAGTCATTTTGGCCGGACATTAGGTTTTCTAAGGTTTAGTATATAAACCAAAACCTAAAGCTTTGTAAGGCGACTTCTAATAATCTTATCTTCTGTGTCGACATTGGGAGACTGCGAGAGAGTGAGAGTGTGTGTGTGTGTGCTACAAGAGCTACGATGGTAGAAGTCACAAACGGAGAGCAGCAGTGTGTTGCCCACAAGGAGAGCTATGCGTTGATGCTTACATCACGCACGTTCGTCTGTGTTTTGGCAGATTCACCCGCGAGCTACTTTTGGAGTTTCGGTGAGTAAACGTTGTCTGTTTTTACATTTTAGCATATCCACGTGATCAGAGCGATTAGAACTACACATTAGGCATGTTAGATTTTAGAAACAGTGACCTATAAAATTCGACCAGACATCCTATGCGTTTTCTGCATAGAGGGTATTGGGTTAGGATTTGTGGTCAGAGACCTTAGGGATAGCGGCCTTCCAGTGTGTGTAGGACTTCCCTTGAGTTTCATGAAGTTTTGAGATTGTTTGATGGGATTTTGGCTTGCGGTAGCATCATAGGAGACTCTCACATTCACAGAACCAATGGCATGTAGATTTGATATCTCTGTAGGAAGTAGTTATTAGTCGGTCGAGTAGAGGTTGACACCCTTTGCTTGCTTCCACGCGCCTCCGGGTCGAGCTCGTCCTCAGTTGACATTATATGTTAGGTGAGTTCTCGCTATGTTGACGTCCGTTCCGGTGTGTTGGAGAGATACGCCGCGACGGACGTCATCACAACGAGAACTCACCTCACAAGATTTGTGAGCTAAGGACGAAACTCGACCCGCACGCGCGTGGAAGCAAGCATAGGGTGTCAACCTACACTCGACCGACTCCTAAGTAATTCCTACAGAGGTCTCTACCCAATGTCCAAGCTACAGCCTTCAAGAGTGCATAAGAAGAAACTTCCTACAACGCTTTCTAGAGCCGAATACCCATTGAAGCGGTCCGGGGCGGGCAACAAGAAGAGCAACCTCTACACACCCTTCAAGGATCCCATGCTGCTCAATGGGGCTGGGGCACAACACAACACAAACCAAAACAACAAACCCCCAGCCAAATCCTAACTACACAAGGGGCACCACCTAGTTTAAGAGTGAACTAGGACGCAAAAGAGGAGAATCGTTAGAGCAACCCACAAACAAGCAAGGAATTTACACTAACCCTAACACCAATGGAATACTCTCACACACTAAAACACGAGAGAGAGAGAGAGAGAGAGAGAGAGAGAGAGAGAGAGAGAGAGAGAGAGAGAGAGATAGAGAGAGAGAGATGGTGCTCGGGCTGCTTTGAAGTGTATCATTAATGATCAAGCAAACATAAATATATATATGTAAGAAAGAGAGAGAAGGAGGAAGGGGGTGCTTGTTGCACTAATGCCTTCTTACAAATCTGTCATGACCAATCAAAGTGAGATTAGTATTTGTTCAACATAGCCTGAGTAAATTACACCACAACACATCACAAGAAAAAAGCCACCCCAATCACTGTCTTAAGGCCAGGGGAGTCCTCTCCACCCTGTCGCCCTCTTACAGCATGTCGGATTTATGGCTAAATTGATAACAATACCCGGAGACAAGCTATCAAGAACTTAAATAAAACACCAAGACACTTACACATCATTATTGTCCATGACTTCACGTTGGAAGGGAGACAAGGTATCCATGCTTAGTCCAAATTCACCCTCCTTGATTCAGCAAATGTTGAGCTTACTCTACTAGGAGAAATGATAGATTTCCTACTCTCAATTTAATGATCACTCTCTCTTACAATGGCATAGAGTTCCCTTGCTAATCACCCCTAATACAACAGATACATATGCCTAATGCCAATGAGATTCCACTCAAGAGCTCCTTCTCAAGAGGTTGAGCTTGGCTTCTCAAGCTATAGCATAGTGCTCTTTCTTCTCCCCCGTTTGTGCTAGCTACACCCTCCTTTTATAGCAATTTTGAAGGCTAGGGTTACTCCTCTAACCATGTTTGGGTTGATTTTCAGCAATTTATCTAATTTCTTTTGCTTGGAATTATCAAGAAGTTGGTGGGGAAAGAGAGAGGAGAGAAATGGAGGTGATAGGATTTTTCATAGTGGGTTAGTGTTAGTAGAGTTAGTATTAATTTACAAATGGAATTGGATATTTACAATGGGAGTATCCATGTAGGATACAAATAAGGAATAAAAACTCTTAAGAGGTAAGAAAAGGTGGATTTCTTACAAGGTTGATGCTCCAAGTGTCTTGAGTAGGGCCAATTTTGACGCTTGTTGACGGTCCACTAGCTTTGACGGTACATTTTTTCTCCACTCTTGACCTTCCTTGAGAGACAAGGTAATTGAAGCTGAGTAATCAACCACCATGATGCCGTCTTTTAAGAGAAGAGGCTGAATTTTGTGGTTTTTTTGATAGATATGGATAATTTGGAGGAGGAAAAACGAGACTAGGTGGTCAATTTTGGAATGGAATTGTGTGTGGGAGGTATGAGTTCACCATGGTTTCTCTTATTCTTCAAGGTTGAGGAGAAGGTGAGTAGGGTGCAGAGAGGAGTGGTGAGAGAGGTGGGGATGATGAGTGGAGAAGTGTGTGTGAAAGAGGAAAATGATAAAGTGGAAAAGAGAGTGTGGCTGCATAGCATGGGAAAACTGGGGTCCACTAATAAAATCATAGCTTACAGCTCGTAGATCAAAAAAATATGAAAAAATTTGAGGCAAAAGTTCAGCCCACGAGCTACAACTTTTGTTTGTATCACCTTTTCAAATTCGGAGAGCAAGTGAACTATAGAAATTCAGCAAAACCGACCGTTTTTTTCCACTGCACAAGGTCCTTGTGGGGTCCTTCTTTGGATGATTCTTTTGAATACCTCCAAGAGTGAGCCCTCCATAGTGCATGTATGCATGCCACCTACCCTTGACCTTATTTGGTAGGTCTATAATTGAAGATATTGTTGAGATCATGATATAAGTGAATAGTACAACTAAGAAAATCAAATATTGAGCGGTTTAAAAAATATGTACATGTCAAATATAAGTAATATAAGTGGAAAAAATATAAAGGGGTTTTTTTGGATTTTTGTTGGGGTGGAGCTACACCAAATATAAGAGAAGCATACATGAAAATATTTCTATATGGAATAAAGAGTATGAAAAATGGTAAAAAAAATTGTGGTAATGGTGAGGCAATGTACAAAGCATAAATAACACACACCTAGGTAGAAATATTTAAATAAATACCAAAATAATTATGAAAAAATATTTTATTTAGGCCCTATATACAAAGAAATATTTACATACGCATGGGCCATAATATACTTATATTTTTTATATTTTTTATTTTTTTGGCTCAACTAGCCCCATGACTAGCTAATTGAGGGTTTTTTTTTTTCAGTAAGGAGATATGGGAAAAGTCCCCTAACTCACACGTACCTATATACAGTGAAAGGGTGAGGGTAACCACAGTGTTTGAGTGATTTGATAGGGTGAGATAACTCACTATGGCAATTACAGAGAGCCGAAAAAACGGCTATCATTAGCCCTCCCCCAGGATGATGGTATATTCATGTACCATCATAAAGAATCTTTTTCAAAGAGAGTGCTTCAGAGTCCTTGACAAGATCTTCATTTTTTGGCCCCTTGCAATTTTGGTTTGTGTTACACTCATGCTTCATGGAACAATACTTACATGGGATAGTTGCCTTTTTCTCTGGTAGATCCTTTGGTAGAAGGCGACTCAAGTAAGGCTTCAAGCGATAGCCGTTTACCTTCCTAGAGTGCTCTTTCCCATTGAAGTCCATAAGTTGATAGTAACTTGAATTGAAAGCCTTCTTGACTATGTATGGCCCCTGCCATCTTGTTTCAAATTTGGCATCAAAACGATTATCGAGTCGATTGTCATACCTTAGCACAAGATCTCCTTCATTGATGCCTTTGTCCTTCAGTTTCTTGTCAAGCTTCTCCTTTGTCTGTGTGGCTTTCCTCTTATAGCACTTGTATGCTGCTTCTCTTTTCCACTCAAGCTCAGCTAAGGTAAGAAGTTGATCCATCCATGCTTCTTGATCATCTTGTGCTGATTTGCCATGAAGTCGCATTGTTGGAATGTTTAGTTCAATTGGCTGTAAAGCCTCTTGACCATAAACCAAGTGAAATGGTGTGAACTCCGTGGCTTCCTTATATGTGGTTCGATACGCCCACAAGGCACCATCCAAGAAGTCATCCCACAACTTTGTCTTGTTTTTCACCATCTTTCTAATGATGCCTGCAATGACACCATTAGCTTTTTCTACCAAACCATTTGATTGGGGATAGTAGGGTGTACTGTGACGATGTAGAATGCGAAGTACTTCACAGACTTCTGTGAGCAATCCCTTTCTAAACCCTGGACCATTATCAGAAACAATCTCCAAAGGTGTGCCAAATCTACAACAAATGTGAGTGTAGAAGAATTTGCTCACTGTCCTGTCATTTACCTTTGCCACACTTTGTCCTTCCACCCACCTAGTCATATAGTCTACAGCCACTAGAATGTAGAGTTTACCATTTTTTGTCCTAGGCAAAGGACCCATAGCATCAATGCCCCACTTTTCAAAGGGTCCATTTGCAAGCACAATTTGCCTTGGACCATAAATCAATCTTCTATTCCCATTTACCTGACAATTGTGACAACTTTTACACCAATGTTGGACATCCACATGCAGACTTGGTCAAACATACCCCGCAAGCAAAATCTTCTTCACAGTTAATTCTTGGGAAAAATGACCACCACATGCCTCTTCATGCAAACCTTTTAGAATGGCTGGAATTTCCGCGATAGTTGGTACTCTTCTGCACACTTTATCCTTCCCTCTTTGATAGAGGGAGCCTTCTAGGAAGAGATACATGCTTGCCTTCTTCATGAGTCTCCTCTTCTGAGCTTTGGTGAAGGCTGGTGGAAACTCAGCCTCCAAAATGTGGCCAATGATGGGATCCAATGACTCCAATCCCTGGTACCTCGGTTGCTTCACAGCAGCCGCCACCATGATGACCTGCACTTCTTTCTTTACACATGCAACGGCTTGTTGTGCAAGTAAATTAGCATCTTCATTTTGTTTCCTAGGAATATGATATAATTGCACCTCCTCAAATTGATTAAATAGCCTACGGATGGTATGAACTTTGTCCCTTAGTCTTTTATTTTTGCATGCCCAAATGCCTAAAATCTGCTTCACAATGAGAAGTGCATCCCCTTTTACCATGAGACGTTGTATACCATGGCCAATGCATATTTTTAAACCATAAAGTAGTGTGTCGTATTCTGCTTCATTGTTGCTAGCTGAACTTGGTAGATTGAACTTCTCTTTCATGACCACCTCTCCACTTGGGTTGAGCAACACTAGCCCTCCCCCTGCTTTTCCTGTGGCTCGTCGAAAAGCTCCATCAAAGAACAAGGTAAAAGCATTGGGAATACTTTTTGGTGGCAGCAATGGTAGGGTCTTTACTTGAGGCACTTTAATTTTCTTCTCATGTACCCTATAAGTGAGAATCCCTGCCAATTGTGCACGCACACTATCTTCTACCTTGAAAGAGTATTGAAACTCTTGCAACTCCATAATCCACTTTGAGATCCTAGTACTAAGATTCATTTGAGATGACACCCAAGGGAACAAATTTTCTGCAGTGAGAATTACAAAAGGTTTTGGTAGCAGGTAGGATCTAAACTTTCTCACCGCAAACATGAGAGAAAGCATCATGAGTTCTGCTTCTGTGTAATCTCTCTCCAAAGCATTCATGACCCTACTAGCAAAGTAGATGGGTCGCATCCTTGTACTGTGGGGATCTTGTTGTAGCAACACAACACCAATTGTTTCCCTTCCAACACTAGAGCTAACAAAAAATGTGTACTCCCAACAAGGAGGCATGAGTGTTGGTAGCTCATACAAAATGACTTTAATGTTACAAAAATACTCTTCAAGCTCATCAGACCATGCAAATTCTACTTGTTGTGTCAACTTTTGCAAAGGATGAAGCAACTCCGAGGCTAAGTGAATGAAGCGTGACATATACTTCACCTTCTAAATGAAAGAGATGACCTCCTTAAGACTCTTTGGTGATGGGAGCTCAATAAGAGCCTTTGCCTTTGAAGGATCCACCTCAATGCCTTTATAGGAAACCTTGTGACTGAGCAAGATCACTTCATCCTCACCTATGTGGCACTTGTCGGGGTTGAGTTGACCTCCCATGTCGTAGAGCTTCTTTAAACCTTGTTCTACCCTTTGTAGATGCAATGATTTTGAGCTATAAATGCAGAAATCATCAATAAACACCCTAATTGACTTTCCAAAGAATGCTTGAAACACCATGTTCATGAAACGTTGGAATGTTGCAGGAGCATTTGTCAGACCAAATGGCATGACTCTAAAAGCATAACAACCCCAAGGAGTGATAAAGGTTGTTTTCAATTGATCTTCCAATGCGATACCTATTTGAAAGTAGCCTGAGTAGCCATCACACACAGTGTACTTCGCATGACCAGCTACCTCATTTAGTATCTCATCCTGAAATGGGAGGGGAAAGTGATCTCTTTTTGTTGCCTCATTGAGTGGACGGTAATCCACACACACCCTCCACTTTCCGTTTTTCTTAGGAGTGACAACAACGGGAGAGACCCACTCTGAATTCTCCACTGGATAAATGAAACCTGCTGCTAGAAGCTTTCTTACCTCCTTGAGTAAAGCATGCTCCTTGATGACTCCTAGCCTTCATAGTTCTGAGCCTTAGGTGTGGCCTCTGGCTTCAACTCAATTTTGTGTTGAATAGCATCTACTCCATGCACATCGGTGTAGTCTTTAGCAAAAAGCCTAGGAAATTTCCTTAGCACACATTTGAACTCTTCTCTTTCATCCTTTGTAAGTGTTGTTGACAGCATACCTTCCAGCATTCCTTCATCTTGAACACCTTCGTTCTCTTGAGGACCTACCTCCTCCAAGCCTTGACAAGAGGTCTCTTGGTTTCTTGGCTTAAACCTTACCCCCATGACTTTGATGGAAGACTCCTCTTCAGTAATGCTGCCGCTACTTTCTTCTTCTGAAGTTCTATCGCTCCAACCTTCTTCCGTCTCACTTTGAGATGATTCTTCATGGAGCTCCTCTTGGCGTTGCTCCTTCATGTCAAAGACAACCTTCTTATGATTTTCGTTCCTGCAAATTAGCTTTCCACTCTCCCAATCCTGCAAAGCTAGCATTTTCATTAGCCATGGTCTCCCTAGGATAAATGGGTAACCATTTCCTTTGGTAGACATGACATAGAAATCCACTGCCTTCTTAATGCCAAAGGCCTCCACAAAAACATTTTTACAAATGCCTACGCACCTAGCCTTGCTATTGTTTGCCATCTTGACCTTAATTTCAGGTGTCTCATGGATGTGCATGCCTAGTTTTTGCATGAGTCCCTCTGTCATGATGCAAATTTGTGCACCCCCATGCACTAGACCTTTCCTAACCAATCTCCCCTTTATGTAACAATCTAGCACAGGTGTAATGTCCTCATTCATTTCAGCTTGTGCAATTTTTACAATAGGCACACTCTCTTTTACCTTTCTCCTAGTGCTAACTGCCCTTGTTAAATCCCTCCTAACTTGTGGACATAATGCAAGAAATTGAGGCCATGAGATATCAGGACCCTTACCTCTCATGTCTTCCAACAGGTTGTATGGAGCCATTCCATGTTCAAGAGGAAAGTCTTGGAGGTTTTTACGACGTCGAGTCCTCTTAGCTTCCTTGGTCTCCTTTGACTTCTTTTCTCGTTCATGGTCACTTTGTGATGTAACTCCTTCTTTCTCCTTACCTTTCCCTCGGCCACTCTTAATGCCATTTGCTTCCATGTCAACCTCTCTTGAATTTGTCACCTCTACCACATGCACGTTTGGGTCTGGCAAAGGTGGAACTCCTTCTACTCCTTGTGGAGGTGGTCTTGGTCCATTTGGCCTTTGTAGAAGCCTTGGTTGTTGACCAGCTCCTTCTTCTGCATTCATCACTGGGTATTTCAAGTTAGGTCTCCCTGGCTCCCCACGGGGCCAAGGACAATTATACATCCCATGTCCACACTCTCCGCAATTCCAACATTGCAAGACTCTCCTAGTTCGTGGCTTTCTCTCTTCTGACTTCTTTGCTTGTCCCTTTGGACCTACAACTTGTGCAAGGTGAATTGGCAGGTTGTTTAAAGATTCATTTAACTTCTCAATCACTTCAGCCGTTACCTCAGGAAGCTCCCTAGATGTTGATGCTTGTGACTTACCTTTGGGTCTAAGACCTTCTATTGGAACCTCCCCCCTTAAGCACTTGAGTTTCCTATACTTCCCAGCAGCCCTAGTTTCAGCTGCATCAAAAGTAGCAGGTGCACCCGCCTCAACTTTTACCTTAAGGTTAGGAAAGAGTCCGGCTATGAACCTCTCCTTCTTTAAAAATTTTGCACCATCACCAGGGTTAGCAACATTTCGTATCCATAGAGCTCAAAGACGTAGGAACTCTTGCTTGTACAAGTAGTAGTCATCTAAGTCTTTTTGCTTATGAGAAACAATGTCTTGCCATAATTTCTGAGTGTTTTGGGGATCAAAGAAGTATTTCTTGAAACGATTCAAAACTTCCGTGTAATTCCCTTTAACTTCCTCAGGCAAAGAGTCAAACCAAGTGCTAGCATCTTTCCTAAGGACCACCTCAAACATTTCTACACGTCCTTGATCAGTTACTATCCTCTTGATACGGCAAGACATCTTGAAATTCGCTAGAAATAATTCTGCATCCTCTCCAGGCTCTCCAAAGAAAAGAGGATATCCAGACATTTGGCATTGGCTCTCCATTGAATTGATTTCAAAGTGACGCGTTTTTGTTTTTTCTTTCTTTAAAAGATTTACACAATAATATTTTCTAAATTGCAATCTATTCTACAACAAAATAAAAATATTCACATCAAATGACCTATGATAATCAATAAGAGGTAGAATGACAGGGTTTGGTGATGCGAGAATTTCTCCTACTCTTTGGGCACCAAACATGAATACCATACGTTGTTGAAAATGGATTTTTCTACTAATTGCAATGTTTACTCTAATGTGTGGAGTGAAATGAAAGGGAAAAACCTGTATTCCTGGGCCATTATCCATGGTCTATGCATGACCTAATTCTTAAAACAAAACAAAAATATAGACGTCCAAACTAAGGTCGTACCTAATGAGAGGCAAAATAAAAGGATTTACTGATGTGTTTATCTCTACCAACCTAAGAGGACCTAAAATTCTACGAATTACTCGCTGAAATTGCAACTTAGTACTAACAATTATGTGTACCTTTTGACTTGCAATGGGAATGAAGGGATCATACAAGTTCTTGTGATTCATGCAAGCTACTTGATTATGCTAAAGGTTGAGCCTTCACAAAACATACACAAGTCTGTCCTCCGTGGGGGCACCAATTTGAGGCGGTCCGGGGCGGGCAACAAGAAGAGCAACCTCTAGACACCCTTCAAGGCTCCTGTGCTGCTTAATGGGGCTGGGGCACAACACAACACAAACCAAAACAACAAACCCCCAGCCAAATCCCAACTACACAAGGGGCACCACCTAGTTTAAGAGTGAACTAGGACGCAAAAGAGGAGAATCGTTAGAGCAACCCACAAAGAGAAAGGAATTTACACTAACCCTAACACCAATGGAATACTCTCACACACTAAAACACGAGAGAGAGAGAGAGAGAGAGAGAGAGAGAGAGAGAGAGAGAGAGAGAGAGAGAGAGAGAGAGATAGAGAGAGAGAGATGGTGCTCGGGCTACTTTGAAGTGTATCGTTAATGATCAAGAAAACATAAATATATATATGTAAGAAAGAGAGAGAAGGGGGAAGGGGGTGCTTGTTGCACTAATGCCTTCTTACAAATCTGTCATGACCAATCAAAGTGAGATTAGTATTTGTTCAACATAGCGTGAGTAAATTACACCACAACACATCACAAGAAAAAAGCCACCCCAATCATTGTCTTAAGGCCAGGGGAGTCCTCTCCACCCTGTCGCCCTCTTACAACATGTGGGATTTATGGCTAAATTGATAACAATACCTGGAGACAAGCTATCAAGAACTTAAATAAAACACCAAGACACTTACACATCATTATTGTCCATGACTTCACGTTGGAAGGGAGAAGGGGTATCCATGCTTAGTCCAAATTCACCCTCCTTGATTTAGCAAATGTTGGGCTTACTCTAGTAGGAGAAATGATAGATTTCCTACTCTCAATTTAATGATCACTCTCTCTTACAATGGCATAGAGTTCCCTTGCTAATCACCCCTAATACAACACATACATATGCCTAATGCCAATGAGATTCCACTCAAGAGCTCCTTCTCAAGAGGTTGAGCTTGGCTTCTCAAGCTATAGCATAGTGCTCTTTCTTCTCCCCCGTTTGTGCTAGCTACACCCTCCTTTTATAGCAATTTTGAAGGCTAGGGTTACTCCTCTAACCATGGTTGGGTTAGATTTTCAGCAATTTATCTAATTTCTTTTGCTTGGAATTATCAAGAAGTTGGTGGGGAAAGAGAGAGGAGAGAAATGGAGGTGAAAGGACTTTTCATAGTGGGTTAGTGTTAGTAGAGTTAGTATTAATTTACAAATGGAATTGGATATTTACAATGGGAGTATCCATGTAGGATACAAATAAGGAATAAAAACTCTTAAGAGGTAAGAAAAGGTGGATTTTTTACAAGGTTGATGCTCCAAGTGTCTTGAGTAGGGCCAATTTTGACGCTTGTTGACGGTCCACTAGATTTGACGGTACATTTTTTCTCCACTCTTGACCTTCCTTGAGAGACAAGGTAATTGAAGCTGAGTAATCAACCACCATGATGCTGTCTTTTAAGAGAAGAGGCTGAATTTTGTGGTTTTTTTGATAGATATGGGTAATTTGGAGGAGGAAAAATGAGACTAGGTGGTCAATTTTGGAATGGAATTGTGTGTGGGAGGTATGAGTTCACCATGGTTTCTCTTATTCTTCAAGGTTGAGGAGAAGGTGAGTAGGGTGCAGAGAGGAGTGGTGAGAGAGGTGGGGATGATGAGTGGAGAAGTGTGTGTGAAAGAGGAAAATGATAAAGTGGAAAAGAGAGTGTGGCTGCATAGCATGGAAAAACTGGGGTCCACTAATAAAATCATAGCTCACAGTTCGTAGCTCAAAAAAATATGAAAAAATTTGAGGCAAATGTTCAGCCCACAATCTACAACTTTTGTTTGTATCACCTTTTCAAATTCGGAGAGCAAGTGAACTTTAAAAATTCAGCAAAACCGACCGTTTTTTTCCACTGCACAAGGTCCTTGTGGGGTCCTTCTTTGGATGATTCTTTTGAATACCTCCAAGAGTGAGCCCTCCATAGTGCATGTATGCATGCCACCTACCCTTGACCTTATTTGGTAGGTCTATAATTGAAGATATTGTTGAGATCATGATATAAGTGAATAGTACAACTAAGAAAATCAAATATTGAGGGGTCTAAAAAATATGTACATGTCAAATATAAATAATATAAGTGGAAAAAATATAAAGGGGTCAAAAGAAATGTCTCTCATTATGAGGCTACCATAAAAAGATAAATATTTTTGGTGTTCTAATCTTTTTGAAAAAAAAACAAAATAGATGTAGGAAGGGAAAAATCACAATAGTGAAAAAATATACACATAAATAAAACTAGTTTTTTTGGATTTTTGTTGGGGTGGAGCTACACCAAATATAAGAGAAGCTTACATGAAAATATTTCTATATGGAATAAAGAGTATGAAAAATGGTAAGAAAAATTGTGGTAATGGTGAGGCAATATACAGAGCATAAATAACACACACCTAGGTAGAAATATTTAAATAAATACCAAAATAATTATGAAAAAATATTTTATTTAGGCCCTATATACAAAGAAATATTTACATACGCATGGGCCATAATATACTTATATTTTTTATATTTTTTATTTTTTTGGCTCAACTAGCCCTATGACTAGCTAATTGAGGGTTTTTTATTTCAGTAAGGAGATATGGGAAAAGTCCCCTAACTCACACGCACCTATATACAGTGAAAGGGTGAGGGTAACCACAGTGTTTGAGTGATTTGATAGGGTGAGATAACTCACTATGGCAATTACAGAGAGCCGAAAAAACGGCTATAACCATCAAACAATCTCGAAACACCACAAAACTTGAAGGAGACCCTATCATCACCAATAGGTCGCTCTCCCTAAGGTCTATGAACCAAAATCCCAACCCAAAACACCTGGTGTAAAATCACGTAGGATATCTGGCAGAAATTTTTAGGTCGTCATTTCCAAAAACTAAAGTGCCTAATGTGTAGCTCTACTCAATGCGAACGCGTGGATATACTGCAATGCAAAATCAGACAACGTATGCTCACCGAATCACCAGATGAAGCTCGTAGATGGAGCTCGCAAAACCAAACCGTACGTGCACAATGTAGGCATTGACACATAGCTCCCGTCGAGGGCAACACGCTGCACTTCTTCGCACTCGATTCTGACCACCAGTGTGCATGTAGCGTCAAGACGAATCTCTCACTCTCTCTCGTACACAGTACGCTCACTCACAGACTTCAAACCTTTTTTTAAAATGACAAAAAGGTCTTTTATTAAGGTCAAAAAGTGGTATAAATACCTTACAATTCTCAAACCCTAATGTTCCAATTTAACCATCTACTCAATCTAAATGTCAAAACTGGGATACAATCTGGAAACTTTTGTAAGCCCCAATATTTACAAAGGTGAAATGGCGGGTTTTCTCAATAAATGAATAGTTACAAAAAATAATAATCTGCTGAGCAGTCATTTTCCGTAAGGTGTGTCCAGCTTCTAACACTCCCCCTCTCCTTGCTCATGTCGTCCCCGACTTGGCTGTTGAGATGCTTCTTCATCTTAGGCTTTCTCTCATCTTGAGTAGTGACTCATATCTTGCATGTTGAGTCAGTAGTGTCGGGGCGAATATGTCAGTGCTGATTGTGAAGAAGCCTGTGTAGAAAGCTTCTTCAAAGGCCTGGAGGTGATAGGATGGAAAAAACATGATCCTTTGATAAAATGCATGTATCACCTCCTTGGAAGGCTGACCAGATAGATCGTATGCACATCTGTATGTATCTTGAAAGAAGAAGATATTGTCTGTCGCCTGGCCTGGTTTGAACGTCTCGAAGACTGCCAAAAGTGTTTTGCAAATATTTCTCATCATAAAGCAAGATAGGTCAGGCAAGCCAGTGAACAATTTGATGGCGCCCGTTAGGGTTTTCACCATGTATTGAACACTTATTCTCTCACCTGCCTTCAAGCCTAGCAGCTTCGGATAGTTTAGCCAAGTAGGTGGCTTCTTTGCAATAGCTCCTCGGTCTTCCACGTCCGCATCCTTTGTAGAGGGCAGAAACTTAGGTTATCTCTGATGACTTTTGGTGCCTCTACCAGATGGATTAGATAATATGGATACTTTTTTAGCCATGCCTTTCTCCACCTGGGCTGAGAGTCGACTATCAACTTTACCCCTTCAAGCTTGGAGATGTCTGCTGTGTACAGTGGCACTGTTGGCTCTTCTTTGATTCACTTGTTGATTGTAGCAGCTTCGTATTTTGGCAGAGGATATGGGAGAGAGGGCTGTAGCCATTCACGCTGAAGGTTGCTGGCATCTATCTTCTAAATAGTCATTGATTTAAAGACCCTCTCCTCCCATTCCAAGGCTTCTTTGGCCGTGTCTCTGATTTCTGATTCTATGGCCTTTCACAACTTCTTTTCTTCTTCTTGTGTCAGATCTTGTGGCTCTTGAGAGGGTCCTCCAAGGATTTCCTCTGGGTGTGTCCATAGGATCTGCCACATTCTCTAAATCTATTCCTTCCATGGATGCTGGCCCAATGTTGAACTGCTCTTCTGTCTGCTGCTCTTCTATTTGCTTTTGGAATGTCTGCTTTTTTGCTTCAGCTTGCTCTCCCATATTCACAAGGAGATCGTTCAAATCGGCATTTATCTTCTCCGCCTCCTCGAGCTTTCTCTTGATGGTTTCCAACTCAATCTGCATTGCCTTGTGCTCTTCTTCCATGCAGGTTTGCATGACCACTGACCCCTTGGCCATCACCAGCCTCTGCTTTTTCTCTAAGGTCAACTCCTTTTGGAGCTCTTTCATTTGTTCTTCATAAAGCTGACTCTCTGAAGTGGCGTGAGTCGAGCTAGTAGCTCTGATTTTGGCACGAGAGGCCCGTAGCCGCTAGATGGTTTGATCTGTAACTTTAATCTAGTCCTTGAGCTCAATGACCTCATCCTGGCTAGCCTCCTGCTCTATTTCTGCCTTCTCTTTGGCATTCCGCATGGATTCCACTTCCTTGGACTCTTAAGAAAGTTGTAGGGTTAGGTTGTCCCTTTCCCTCTCTGCATCTGTCAATGACTTGCTGAGTTTTCTGTACTCGTCTTCAGCTCCTTGCAGTCTTTGAGCTGCTGCCTGATTTTCTCTTTCCATCTCTTGGTATCTTTGCAATGCCTTTGCTAGACTGGCTTGCAGTCGTGCTTCTCTCTCTATATGCCCTTGGTTCTGTCTTTGTAGTTTATCTACTTTAGATTTGATAAAACTTCATTGGCTTTGAGATTAGCCATTTCACTTTCCGTGGCCATTGATTGTGCCCTGAGCCCGGTTAGCTTGGTCATCACCACATCCCATTCATTGGTGGGTGGCTGCAGGTCCACTGTATCAGTGGCCATCTCTTTTAGCTCCACTAACCGCAGGCTCTGCATCCGTTCTTTGGGCCCTGTGCTTGCCAAGTCAAATGCGACTGTGGCTACCTCTTCTTTTGAATATCCAGCAGCTAGCAGATCAAGAAAAGTGTTAAACCTTGCTTCATTTGGCTCTGGCTGCTCACTTTTGGGCTTAGCTTCTTCTTTTTTCTCTTGCTCTTGGCTCTGTTCTTACCTTGAATCTTCTTGATCTTCAAATTTGTCTAGATCCTCCTTTTGTTGAGTTTGTGGAGGGCTACAAGGAGGTGGTGATGGACTTCGGGCTTGACGTTGGAGTTGCCGGCTTTTTCTTGAAGTCCTTGTTCGCCTTTGTCTTTCTCTCTCTCTCTTGGCCTTCCTGCTCTTCTAGCAGTTGCCGTCGTACTTCATCTACTTCTGCTTCTATAAATGGTACATTTGGGATATTTTTTGCCGTAGCATCCAGGATCTCAAAATTTTTGATATAATCTTCAAACCTGTCTCTGTGCACCCTTCGGGATGATCCCGACATGGTTTCGAGTAACGGATTCCATAGCTCGCCCAAATCTCCCTTGAGGGCTCTTTCGGCTCTGAAGCTTTCCATTAGCCGCTCTAGCCGTGCCGCTTTCTGTGATTTTGTCTCTTTGACCGGCACTTGGACACTCTCTTTCTTTCCTTTCTTCAACTCTGACTGCTCCTCTTGCATGGTCTCTAACTAGCATTTCAACCTTGTGGCAACTCTTGGTGCTTTGGGATGTTCGTCTTCCTTATCTTCCTTGAGCCTTAGCCAGTCATTCTGTGATGGAGTGTCATGCCATCTTCCCTTGGCGTGCAATGCCCCATAAACCACTTTTGTGATAAGCTCCCCCGGCACAATGTAGGTGGGGTTCTTGTTGCCCATCTTCAACAGATTATCATGGATATAGGCTGCATAGTTGATTACCTTCGGCTTGCTCTTCTGCATTGCCCAGGTGAAGGTTGTGGCAATTGCTCCAAGCGGCATTCTGTACTTTTGTGGCCGCTTTGTACACATGTGGAAATACTAGTTGTAAAGTTGGCTCATGATTGCAACTTTAGGGTTTGCAATGTCTTCAAAGGTGTAGTTGCTTTTCTTTTCAAAGTACACCTTTACTTCATCTCTTCTTTTGGTTACACTATCCCCCTTGTTGGAGAGGTCTAATGCGGCTGCCACTACTTTCTCTGTGATTACAATCACCGTGTCCAGCTTGCCCTGCAGATTCGTAACTCTAGCCACTCCATCTTCTATAGGAGTTGACTTCGAAGTTAAACTCCCATCATTAATCTCTCTAACTTTTTCCCATAAGTATTTTGGCCAGTCTTCTTCTAGGAATGGAATTCCGTCTAAGGCATCTTTGTTGTTCGGCACTGTAAATTTTCGGTCTTTTGTTTCAAGGTGGGGTTCTGCCACCACTTTAGATTTTTCTTTATTGTTTCCTACCACAAGCTCCTCCGGTTTTGCCATATTTTCGAGCTTGGGTTTTTGTTTTTCTAGCATCTCTTGCGTGATTCTTACCAAATTTTGATAAGCTTCAAGCTTAGCTGCTTCCATGTCTAGAGAAGGATAGTTTTTCCATTTGTTTTCCATGTTTTGACCTGCTTTAAGTCCTGCTTGGTAAGCTTCCAATGAGTGTGAAGAATCCTTCATGAAGCTTAAGCAATCTCTTACTTCAGCTCCAATATTGAAAGCACCAGATTGGAATAAGATATTCCATATACATGTAGATGCTTCCAATTTTTCCATCGGTGTATACTAGCTCAACCAGGAGACGAGAAAATTGATTTTCCTATTTCTTATGCTATCTGGCAGTTGAACATGGAAAAAAAGAATTATACCACCACGAAAAGGAAAGGACTAGGAATGATCTATACCGCAAAAAAGTATAGACATTACCTATTCGCAAAAAAATTTGTGTTCTTTGTGGATCACCAAGCCTTATTGTACTTGGTCAACAAGCCATGCAACAGAGGGAGAATAGTGAGATGGTTCATCATTCTTCTGGAATTTGATTTCACTGTAGTTTTGAAAATGGAACCACTCATCAAAGAGTAGATCATTTGTCAAGGATTGTTTTGGGAGAATCACCTAAAGGAATAGATGATGATCTACCAGATGCATATTTGTTCTCCGTGGAAATGATACCTTGATGGTCAGAAAACATGGCATCATTGATGACCATAGCTCAAGTGGACTCGCAAATACCACTTCCTATTACAATTGGATTAATTGAGCAATCGTCTATGTATCAATTACTAGCAGGAAGGTTATACAAAAGAAATCAAAATGGAATATTGCTTTTATGCATTAATCCTGAGGAGAAAAACCAATATCAAAGTCAAGCACATATTACAGTAGTAGGGCTTCACTTTGCGGAAGACCAAACTATGCAAAGGATCTTGAGACTTGGAGAATTTTGGCCAACTATGAGGAGGGATGTTCATTATTTTGTGAAGGATTATCCTCAATATCAAAAACAAACACCCATACCTCATGTCACATAGTAAGTGGAGTAACTATCTAGTTACTTACTTATCAAGCCAAACATTTCCTAAGGATATGAGTAAACGCCACCAAAGAGCAATGGAAATTGAAGCAAGAGACTATGCTCTTATTGGAAACCAATTGTATCGGAGAGGTAAGGATCAACACTTGCATCTTTGTGTAAATGAAAACGAATAAATTCCTATTATAGAACAAGCACATGTTGGATTAGTGGGAGATCACTTTTCTAGTGAGACCACTCCAAGAGCAATCTTAATGACAGGTGTCATAATAATCAAAATCTAATTCTCCTAAATGATTTTCTCATGTTAAACTGATCGTTTAATATGGGGAAGTGCCAGGGGAGAAAACTCTAGAATATTGGCTAAGTTAGCAGACCGGCCACAGTAGGGATCCAAAGGAGGGAGAATAGGGATCCAAAGGGGGGGCCATCTGCAAAAGAGCTATGTGCAACAATGGGCTTAAAAGACCTTAAGGTTCAGCCCATTAAGACTTCCAAAATGCTAAGGTTCCAAAATTCAAAGGTTGTGTCCAAAGGTCAACTTTAGGGAAAGTTGGATGCTTTGTGTGTGTCCCAAAAGTCTTTGTCAAGCCCTACATAGGAGGGGGCGAGCCCAAGAAGTAGGTGATGAGAGAGAAACTCATACACACACACAAGCTCCCTTTGTACACAAGGGGAAAGAGGGACACTTGTCAGCTCCCTAGCCCAGATGCCCACAAGGTGTACTCAAATCCTATTGGATGGCCTTGGAGGTGGACCAATGAGAATTAGGCTACAGTAAATCTAGTTTAATTAATTTAAAAACACTTAATAAAACAACCAATAAGAACTAAGCTCTCTAGAAGACTATTGGACAGTCTCCCAAGGGGACCAATGAGCATTTAGTAGCCCAATAGCTTGCCTGATTCCTATTGGCCAGGAGGCAAAGGGATCCAATGAGATTTTAGTTGAATTAAATAACTACCTAAATCTCTCACAAAAGGGGAAAGGGGGACACATGTCAGAAGGCTATCACTTATGCCGCTTAATTATGATTGGCTAAGCCTAGGGAGGTCCAATAGGATGCTACCAAGAGCAAATAGCAAGAGGGGTCGACCAAGAGAGAGAAGGGGCTGATTTTTCAAAGGCATTATCACCTAAACACTCACACTAGCTCATGTGTGAAGTAAAGAAGACTCTCTCTCCTTCTCAAGCTTTAATGGAAATCTTGTCACCTACTCCAAGCTTGTGAGAAGGAAGTCCTACACCAACAACTCTTGGCTTTGTGATGCAAATCCAACCAAGAGCCAAGCTTCAATGCATGCTCATCTCCTCTACCATGCTAATTACTAAGCTAATATATGCTAATATGAGTGATTATGTGAGAAGATGTACATCTTTATCGCAAGAATACTCCTTCTTCCTCTCGATCTACTCTCATACCCCGCTAGCTCTCACCATTTCGAAGGTGTGTGAGGTCTTGGGTCTGAGACCATGAGGGAATTGATGTTGTGTTTGATAAGTGTTTTGCATAGTGCATGAAGTTTCCATCTTCATTGCACTAGCTAGTATTGAAGGAACACAAGAAATTGTATTGTAAAATGTGCTCTTGATGGGAGAAACCATAATACAAAGCCTTTTGGAGGGGGACCAGCTCCATGAAAATCCGGTCCTCAACTGTTGTCAATTGCTTAATTTCTCTCTCTTTTGAACTATTGTTCATGCTATCTAACTAGGTGTTATGCTTTTTGTTGCTCTCTCCACCCAAGCATTCTTGTTAATCTCATTAGGAATCTATTCTAATGAAATGCTCACTATGTTCATGCTATTTTCTGCTACACACAAGTTACTAGGCCATTAAATGTTACAATAGGCATATGGTGGCCAACACTTTTTGCGTATGCCAAGGAGTATGTTCGGAGGTGTGATGCATGTCAACGAGAAAAAATGCCAACCTGTGTAGATGGCATGTCCTTAAGACCAATGATGGGGGCTACAGATTTTGCCAAATGGGGTATAGATGTTGTTGGGCCAATACATCCACCTGCTTATAAAACCCAGGCTCAATATATCATTGTAGCTACAGACTATTTGACCAAGTGGGCCGAGGCTAAAGAAACTCAAAAGAATGATGCCAAAACCACTGCCGCATTCTTATATGAGTATGTGTTCACAAGATATGTACTACCAATAAAAAATCTCAGTGATAGGAGAACTCATTTTCTCAATGAGGTAATTGAGTATCTACTTAATGAATTATGGTCATCCATAACAAATCGGCTCCCTATCATCCACAAGCAAATGGACAAGCTGAGCATATGAATAAAATTCTTAGCTCGGTGTTGACTAAAGTGGTTATTTTAGGAAGGACAGATTGGGAAATGAATCTCCATGCAGCTCTATGGGCTTATCAAGTTTCATTCAAAACAATTTTAAATGCGACACCCGTTAACCTTGTTTATGGTCTTGATACCATATTGCCAATAGAATTTCTATTTCCAACAGTAAGGGTAGCTAAGGATCTTGAGTGGACTAGACATGAATTGTCAGAGAGACTTGAAGATTTAGAAAAGCTAGATGAGCAAAAGCTAACTATTGTAGCTCACATCTATGCACAAAAGCGGAAACAAAAACAGTTTTTTGATTCCCATCTAAGTACAGAAATCTTCAAAAAAGGGGAGTTAGTTTTATTATATTCCCTTAAGCAACACATTCCCAAGTTTAAGAAAAAGGGGAACGGACCATTTGTCATTGAAGATGTGTCTCTAAGTGGAGCAGTTAAGTTGTCCACCCTTGATGGTGAACCAATGGCTAATTGGATTAGTGGATATCGTTTAAAGAAGTACATTTTGCCACTAACCAATGGATTGCTAGAAAGGATGCATGCAGCTAAGCAAAGAAAGATGAAATGACAGCAGGTTATTGATGAAGCCCAAGAAGAATCTCACCTTTGAGTACTCAAAAGGAAAGCTTCTCTCAAAAATCAATAAATACCTATTCCTATCAACACTCTGGAAATAGATGACTGACAATGGGAATTGCAGAAAGATGCAGTGTTAAGCGATGATGAATGGTTGGATGGAATGGACCTTAGAATCAAAGTACAGCTGAACAATCATAGCACAAATGCATCGGTCGATACAAGAGCTCAAGTAAATGCAGTCAGTTATTCCATGTACAAGAAAGCAACAAGTCAGTCTTTGACAGTAGGAATAGCGACTATCAAAGGATGCAACAAGAACCCAACACCAACATTGGGAGTAGTCAACTTAAATGTGATAGTACATCGATTTTCATGTCCTCATCAGTGTGTATGCTTACCAGATGAACACATGAATGAGACGACGATTCTTGGAATCTTATAGATGCAGACATACAAGACAGTACTAGATTTGAATCAGCTCAAACTATCACCTAAAGGGGGACAACTCATTGTTACAATTACACCAAGCAAGGAGGAATGGAAAGGGAGTTACCAGCAGAGCAAACTGCAAAGCAATCAATCTTCTCCATCCTATCGACAAGAAAATTCTACATGTAGCATGCAAGGAGTCAGGCAAATTTGGGTACCAAAAGCACAGCTTAAGGATAAGCCGATTCAAATATGGGTTCCCAAAAAATCATCTACAGTACCAAAGGCGGTTCCAAAGTTCAAAGCACAAAGAGGAGCATATTCAAACAGGGAGTCTAGCACGAAATGAATTTGGAAGAAAAAGGAGCATTTATTTTCTCTGCAAATTGTAAAACCGATCAAGCAATGGAGAGTTGAGTCTCAGAAAACTCCACCACACCATTCTGACCAAGACAAAGCAAGATATCAATGGCGGATAAAAGCTCGATGATAATCATCATTGATACCAACAGCTCAGGAAATCAGTGTGCCAAAGAATCCTGATGGGACAATCAAACAAAGAGCACACAAGCTACAAGATTTTCTCTTTGGAAGACAACATCAGAAAACCTTAACCTTAGTTACTTACTCAAGACCCAACTCTTGCACATCATAATGGTTTGAATTGCATTGATCAGAAAACCTTAACCTTAGTTACTTACTCAAGACCCAACTCTTGCACATCATAATGGTTTGAATTGCATTGATCTTCAAAGCATGGTAGAGCCAACCAAGGCTCTGCATAGATACAATTGTTCAACCCATGCACACAAATCATCCCGGAGTACGCCATCTAGGAGGGGTGGAAAGAAACTAAGTAATTAAGGGCAATGTTTGAAGAGGGAGGAAAATTTTTTGATGTTAAGGTGTGATTTTTTGATAAATTACCTAATAATGCCCTTATAAATCATCCACAGGGAAATTTAATTGATAATATTCCCCCAATGAGTGTAAATAGTGTATTTACTATCAAGAAATCATCAAAAACTAGTCTTTTTTGGTTTATTTTTATCATTTTTCTTGATATTGGGACTTAAAAATGAAGGAATCCAAAAAAAAAAAAAGATGTGTTTTTCAATGGATTTTATTAATTATGGAATTTTCACTTTTCTTTTTTAACGCATTTTGTTATTTTCTTTGAATTTTCCAATAAATAGGTTAAAAATTAATAATAAATAGCAAATGAGCTGAGATGGAAAAACTGAAGATACATTGATGATCAAAAGAACAAGGTGGATAGGCACAAAATTTTCAATTAAATTGGCAGATGGAAGCAGGAAGCCTAAATTAGGCGGCCAGGCCTACTTTTGCAGAATGAGCTACAGGAATCCGATTGGGAAAATTTTTGAGTATAACATAGATTTGACGGCCTAGTAGGACTAATAGGGGAATTTGGGGGAAAAGGGTTTGGGAAGTCCGAGTATAGATACCCAAGGTAGGCTAAAATCACCTCATTTCTATCTGTCGCCTTTGGAGAGAGAGCTTTTCAACCTTCTTCGCGGGCATTTTTTGGAGTCCACAGTCGCCTATTTACAGCACCATCTCACACGAGACATGAGAGGTAAATTTTATACTTATCAATGATCCATTCTCTACGGCCGGTAGCTAGTCTAAACCCCAAGAAAAAATCCTAGAATCCGAGCAGTGCACGAAGACCTACGACCAAAAACTGATCATAGTGGCCTATCAGCTCAATCAAATCAGACCAGACTTGAACTGTAGCATGCCCCTAGGTGATAGAGCACTTCTATATCAACAGTTAACCATTCATCAAGGGTAGAGGGGTGTCCCGTGTAAAAAATCTAGGTTTTTGTCAGATGCCAGAATTGGATTCTGACTCCACAGACAGCTTTAGACTGGGTCTATACACAATGGCCATGTAGTCATAAAAATTGGTGATTTCAGAGTCGACAAAGCACGAAGTGATGTCGGCAAGATGAAACTTAACCAAATTCAATTTAGGACTTGTTTTAGGTGCATAGAATATGTTTAGGTCAAAATTTTCAAGTTTTGCAAAAAAACATTGACTGCTGTAAATAATCGCGATTATTTACTTCTGCAATATTTTGGCTTGAAAATGGTACCATCACCTCACCTATCACTTGTACACACTTATTACATGCCACATTTCAAGCATGAGCTAAAATGATCAATGATAACTTGGAAAATTGTCAAAAAACACAAAGAAGTCCTTTCAAACCAATTTCTGAGTTATCAGTCACATTTTTTGATCCAAATCACCTCATATCACATACACAAGGTCTACATCATGCCTAGAACCTGAAGGAGTACGAGTGGAAGTGCGACGAGAGAGAGAGTGCGAGAAGAAGAGCACGACGATATGGTGAACTCGCTCTACTATAATGTGTAGAGCATAGTGAGTTCTTATTAGGTTTTTACAAAAGAATATGTGTACATACCTGGCGGCCCGCCCACTTACCTGGGCGACCACATTGGGCTTTATACCCCAACAACCTCCCACTTAAAGTCTAATGTGGTACTTTAAGTGTGAGAGAAGCTACTATACAAGCTAATATACAAGAGATGTAGAGAAGTGATGTACTACCCTACACCTAACTGCTTGCGAAAATGCGCAAAGCTCTCTGAGGGAAGTCCTTTTGTAAGTAGATCAGCAAGATTTTCTGTGGTGTGAACTTTGAAAAACTGAAGTTGCTTATCCTCGAGCATTTCCCTGATGAAATGATACTTCACATCCACATGCTTTGTCTTTGAGTGATAAACTGGATTGCGAGCCAATTGTATAGCACTTTGACTATCACAATATAACACAGGCATCTCTTCTTTGATTCCCAAATCTGTTACTAGTAGATTAAGCCAAATTGATTCTTTGCATGCCTCTGATGCTGCAACATATTCAGCCTCTGTAGTAGACTGAGTAACACAATCTTGTAATCTAGAACGCCATGATACTGCTCCACCAGCCAATGTAAAGACATACCCTGACGTAGACCTTCGGTTGTCTAAGTCACGTGCATAATCTGAGTCTATTAAACCCTTTACACTTAGCTCCTGACTCCCATAGCATATACGCATACTCTTTGTAGCTTTCAGGTATCTCAATATTCCTTTCACTGCCTCCCAATGTTTCTTGCCTGGGTTTGACATGTATCGACTTACTACTCCCACTGCAAATGCAATGTCTGGGCGAGTAGCAATCATTGCATACATCAAACTACCCACTGCAGACGCATATGGAATCTTATCCATTTCAGCCTGTTCTTCCTCAGACACATGACAATCTTGTTTGCTAAGTTTCACATATGGTGGCAATGGAACACTCAGTGCCTTTCCCTTCTCCATATTGAAACGTTGCAAAACCTTGTCAATATACTCTGTTTGAGATAACCAAATCAACTTCTTTGATCTATCTCTCTCAATGTGCATACCAAGTATATGACTTTCCTCACCCATGTCTTTCATGTCAAACGATTTTGCCATCTTTGACTTCAAAGCTGAAATTTCTTCCAAGTGCTTGCCAGCAATCAACATGTCATCCACATACAAAATAAGGATCAGCCAACTACCATCCTTAGCCTTCTTTGTATATAGACAGTGATCGAACTCACTACGTTTGTAGCCTTGAGAGAGCATAAACTTGTGGAATTTATGGTACCATGCCCTCGGTGATTGTTTTAAGCCATAAAGACTCTTTAACAACTGGCATACCCAATCTTCCTTGCCTTTCTCAACAAACCCTTCTGGCTTCTGCATGTAAATTTCCACATCTAAATCACCATGCAAGAACGCTGTCTTGACATCCATTTGGTGCAACACCAAATCTAATATGGCAACCAATGCAAGAAAGCATCTTAATGTAGTCATCTTGACCACCGGAGAGAAGACTTCATCAAAGTCAATGCCTTGTTCTTGCTTAAAGCCCTTGGCAACAAACCTTGCTTTGTACTTTGGCTGACTATCATGAGCGGTGATCTTATACCTGTAAACCCATTTACAAGGTAGAGCCTTTTTTGCCCTGTGGTAATTTAACTAGCTTCCATTCTTGTTTTTATGGAGAGCTGTCATCTCTGACTGCATGGCCAATTGCCAATTCCCAGAGTCCTTCATTTGCATTGCTTCCTTGTAACATGAAGGCTCATTGCAATCAGTCAACATGACATAGTTCATAGATGGAACAAACCTATCAGGAGGTCGCGTGACACATCCAGATCTACACACAATAGGTGGCTCAGGCTCAGCCACAACCTATGGTTCCACTCTATCCTGTCCTTGCTCCTCTTGAGCCCTGACATTTTGTCTTGCACGTGCAGGTCCATCTTCTTGGAAGACAACTCTTCTAATCTCCTCAACCCTCTCTAGTTTAGAATGATATCTGGATTCATTAAAGTGAACATCATTGCTGCGGACAACCTTTCTGGATTCAGGATCCCAAAGTCTGTACCCCATCTCACCAGAATTACCATAGCCTAGAAAGATGCACTTTCTACTCTTTGGCTCAAGTTTGTTCCTAAATTCCTTTGGAACGTGAGTATATGCCTCACAGCCAAAGACTCTGAGATGCTTGTATGAGGGCATTTTGCCTGACCATACCATCTCTAGCACTGAATCCTTCTGCAAAACCTTGCTAGGAGATCTATTTACAAGATGAACAGCTGTTGATACAGCTTCAGCCCAAAACCCATTTGGTAGCTGTGCATTAGACAGCATACTTCTGACCTTCTCTTGTATGGTCCTATTCATCCTCTCAGCAACACCATTTTGAGGAGGATTGTAAGGAGCAGTAAGTTCACGTTTTATACCTTTTGACTCACAAAAGTCCTGAAAGGCCTTTGAAACATACTCTCCACCATTGTCAGTGCGTAAGCATTTAAGCTTCTTGCCACTCTGATTCTCCACAAGTGTCACAAACATTTTGAAAACACTAAACGCTTAATCCTTGTGCTTGAGAAAGTAAACCCATACTTTCCTCCAGTAATCATCTATAAATGTCATAAAGTAAGAAGCTCCCCCTAGAGATAGGTTAGGCATAGGTCCACACAAATCACTATGAACAAGTGCCAATTGTGTATCTCTTCTACTGCTTCTATGCTTATGTGGCTGCTGTGTTTGCTTACCATACAGACAATGTTCAGAGAATTCAAAATCATTAAATGAAAAGCCAGGAAAATAACCAGAACGAGACAAGATTTCCATTCCCTTCTTGGACATATTTCCTAACCGGCTATGCCACAAAGAAACGTTCGGCTGCTCGGTTACATTGATTACATTTTTAAAGACATTTGATACATAAATCATGTAAAGTCCTCCAGACTTTACTCCATGTGCTACTGTCATAGAACCCTTGGATATCTTCCACATGTTCTGTCCAAAAAGTTGTGACGTAGCCAGCATCATCAAGTAAACCTGTGCTGATCAAGCTCTTTGTAATTGTAGAAACATGTCTCACATTCTTCAGCGTGAAAGAAGAGCCATTCTGAAACTTCAATTGAACATCTCCAACACCGAAGATCTCACATGTCTGCCCATTGCCTAGCCGAACATGATCTTTAGTGGTCACATAAGAAGTAAACCACTCCTTGTTTGGAGACACATGAAGTGATGCCCCTGAGTCTATAATCCAGTCACTTAGTGCATTTCCATCAGATGCTGTAAGAAGAGCTGAGTCCATTGTATTATTCAAGAAGTAGATGTCTCCTGACACTAGACTGTCATCCTCTGCAACAGTGTTTGTCACATTTATTTCTTGAATCTTCATTGAGGACTTGTTCTTCTCACCATGGTCTTCAGCTTTCTCTTTGCCTTTTTCTGCTTTCCATTCTCTGCAGTCTCTTTTCATGTGACCCTTCTTGCCACAATGGTAGCATTCTATGTCACTCTTGCCTTTAGCACTGCGGGACTTGCTACGAGACTGATTCCTTTTTCCACCTTTGTACTTTTCTTTGGTCCTTCCCCTGACAACTAAGGCTGTTCCTTTGCCTTTGTCCATTGTCTTTCTATTGGTTTCTTCAGTAAGCAGACTTCCTTCTACACCTGCTATGTTCAAACCATCTGGAGGTGCAGAATTACTCAAAGCTGTGCGAAAAGTGTCCCAACTTTCCGGCAATGTGATCAACAGGAACATAGCTCTAACACGTTCATCAAACTTGACACCTTGAGCTGACAACTGACTATAGATTGTTTTGAATTCATTCAGATGATTGGACATAGGTGTCCCTTCTTTCATCTTCAAGTCAACAAGATTCTTAAGCAAGTATACCTGTGAAGCTGCACTCTGCTTCTCATAAAGATCACTTAGCTTTAACCATGCTTGATAAGCCGACATCTCGTCTGCTACATTGAAGTAAACGCTTTCTGCCAAAGTCAACATAATGGTAGAAAGTGCCAATTCATCCATTTCACTCCATTCATCTTCGTCCATATCTTCTGGTTTTATCCCCTTGAGCTTTATAGGTTTTATCTGCTTCTTTTGTACCAACACGTGCCAAATCTGCCTCTTCCACAATGGGAAATTGGTTCCATCCAGCTTCTTGATATTGTAAAGAGCAGTGTCCTGTGATCCAGCCATAGCTACGCTTCACAGTGGTTTACCTTCCTGGGAAAAATTCGGCAGAGTTTCCCCTGTAAACTGACCTCTGAACCAATATCAACCTGTCAAATGAACCAAGAAAGCTTCAGATTCTGCATAAATTTCAGTAGAGTCTCCTTTGTAAAATGGCTCTGGTGTACTAAAAACAGACCAAAAAACAGATCAAAAACATTGTCTCTCTGACACTGCAAGCTGCGGGTAAACCTGTCCTGCACCTGTACTGTCTCTGACTGTCCTGTAAGCATAGACTGCGACAATGCCTCAACGGCAGTAAAGCAAAGATGCAATCCCAACTGTCTAACGCACAGTCAATACATCCTAGCTGCCTATCTAAGGGTGCTCGAGGGATCGCTCCAAGACCTGTATCACCGAAAGGATCTCAACATTCGAGAATCCCCCAGCTCAATAAAACTTCACTCGACCCTCAACAAAGGCTGCAGTAAATCTGACAATACATAGACTTCCCACAAAATCATACATCCACAAATTTCCCACTATATGTTGTAACCGCTGCGGCGGTTGTTTGCTGCGTGACTCACAGCCAACAAACCCTCAACAGACATACATCATCTCTGACAATACATCCCATGTGGAAGTACCTGCAATGTCAGGATGAAATCTGGAATATCAAGTAGCAAACACAAGCTACCTGATGAACTAGTGGATGTCGCCTACAGTCTGTGTGTAGATGCGCCCGTGTCGTATGTGACACGCCTCCAAGAACTGTGAGCCGTCCTTCGATGTGTAGACATCCACAAATCAACACTCTGGGAGTGTCGATATCCTCAGCACCTGCAGTAGTAGGCCGAAAACCCCAAATTTGCAGAGTCGGATCTGCACCCGCCGAGACCACGTAGTCGAAAATGGCCTGCACAGAACTTTGTCGAAGCCAAACGGTGGCCGAGATGACCTCAGAATGAAATTCTGAGAACACCAAGTCCTTCGGGCTATCCCACGAGACTTGGGGCCGTGTCTTCGCCTGTCGAATCTCACTCTAATCTGAGCTGGTGACTCTGGCTACCTGCAAATGCTTCCCCGAGCCTCGATCTGAGCTCTGATACCAGTTGAAGGAGTACGAGCGGAAGTGCGACGAGAGAGAGAGTGCGAGAAGAAGAGCACGACGATATGGTGAACTCGCTGTACTGTAATGTGTAGAGCATAGTGAGTTCTTATTAGGTTTTTACAAAAGAATATGTGTACATACCTGGTGGCCCGCCCACTTCCCTGGGCGACCACATTGGGCTTTATACCCCAACAGAACCAGTTTGCACCAAAAAATGTATATTTTGATAGAAAAGTTAATAATCACGATTATTGACTTTTTTGCCAAGATGGAGTGAAATTCAAACTTTGCCTTCATGGACCAAAGTACATGGTTTCCTAAGCCCATTAACCAAGTTTGAACAAATTTGAAGCTCAAAATCTCAAAATCCTTCTATATCTATTCTTTCAGAGATGAGAAGCCTAAATCTGGCACCATTCTCACTATGTGCACTCAAATGAGCCCGCACTCCACTCAGAGTATCTAATTGATGTTTATTTCAAGCCTATGATGCTAAGTATGGAAAGTGGTCGGTTGCCGGAAAGTGGTCGGAAAACAACCGGTCGGTTGGTCGGTGGTCGGAAGTCAATGGCCGGTGGCAGGTGGCCGAATTCAATGGCCGGTGGCCGAATTCAAAAGCGGACTTGTCTTCTCAAGGGCGGCCATACATGGGCGGATTGGAGGGTCCGATTTGGACTTATCTACACAAGGGCGACTACACATGGCTGCCTCTCATGAGAGAGGGCAACCCTTTTGGCCTATAAAAGGAGGCCATTTCTACACACATTTCATAGTGTGAAGTTGATGCAACAAGGTGAGTGTGAGGTGGTGAGAGTGAAGCAAGGCGGGAGCTCTATTAAGGGTTTAATCCCTTTGTAAACTACTTCTTCTTTTGAAGTGCTAAAGCCATTGAGTGGCTGCTTTCCCGTGGACGTAGCCCACATTGGGTGAACCACGTATATCATGTGTACTCTCTCTCTCTCTCTACTCTATAATCTCTTGTGTGTGAAATCTATCTCTCTCCATTAAGTAATCTACTCAAATATCTATTTAGCTACGTCTTATTTCTTAACAACTGGTATTAGAGCAAGGTTTGCTCGTAGCTAAATTATCTCAAGGAAAGGATTCCTTGAATTGAGTGGGAGTTATGGCGGAGGAAGGGAAGCTCAAGATTGAGAAGTTCAACGGCAAAAACTACCAACATTGGAAGATGCAGATTGAAGACTATCTCTACCAGAAGGATCTCTATTTGCCACTAGGCGGTCTTGCAAAGAAGCCCGCAATGATGGCAGATGAAGCATGGATTGTCCTTGATCGAAAAGCACTGGGAACAATCCGGTTAAGCTTAGCGTCAACAGTGGCCTTCAATGTTTCGGAGATGAAGACCACGGAGGACTTGATGAAGTCACTTGACGACTTCTACGAGAAACCATCGACATCCAATAAAGTATTTCTTATGAAGCGCTTGTTCAATCTAAAGATGGTAGAGAATGGTTCAGCTGCAGAACACCTAAATGACTTTAACACAAACATAACTAAACTTCGATGACGAAGTGCGAGCTCTCCTTATACTATCATCTCTACCGGATAGTTGGGATAGCCTTGTGATGGCTGTAAGTAATTCTATTTCTGGCACAAATACTCTTAAGTTTGATGATGTTGTGGGTGTTCTCCTAAGCGAGGAAATGCGAAGGAGAAGCACATGAGAATCATCAAGTGCTGCATTATGAGTAGAAACAAGAGGAAGGCCAAAGGAGAGGTTCAAAAACCAAAAGGGTCCTGATCGCTCAAGACGGAGCAAGTCACGCACAAAGTCAGTTCTTGAATGTTGGAACTGCGGCAAGAAGGGCCACATCAGAAAGGATTGCTGGTCCAAGAAGAAGGATTGCAAAGTCCAAAAAGTGTTTCTTCATTGGCTATGGAGAAGGTGACTTTGGGTATCGCCTATGGAATCCTGAAGATGGTAAAATCTTAAGGAGTAGGGATGTAATTTTTAATGAACAAAATATGTACAAAGATTACTTGGAAAGAAAACAAACAAAAGAAATATGTGATGAGTACATGGAGCTTGAGGACGGTGAAGACTCAAGGACTGCGAACGGTGACAATGTGCAACAACGTCAACCAAATGAGGAGCCTCAACCTATTCCCCGAAGATCTACAAGAGCAAGTAGACCTCCAGAAAGGTTTGTTCCTTCCTTCAACCATCTCCTGATCTCAAATTCTGGAGAGCCGGAATCATACGAAGAAGCTATGTAACATGAATCCAAAGAATAATGGACGAAGAGCATGCAAGTGGAGATGGACTCACTACATCGCAACCAAACATGGGAGTTGGTTGAGTTGCCTAAAGGTAAGCGGGCACTTCAAAACAAATGGGTGTACAAGCTGAAGGAAGAAGAAGGTGGGAAGAAAAGGTACAAGTCTAGGCTTGTGGTAAAAGGGTTTTCTCAAAAGAAAGGTATTGACTTCAATGAAATATTTTCTCCTGTTGTAAAAATGAACTCAATTAGGCTTGTCTTAAGCCTTGTGGTTGCTCATGATTTACATCTCGAGCAAATGGATGTAAATACGGCATTCCCTCACGGTGACTTAGAGGAGGAAATCTACATGCTTCAACCAAAGGGGTATGAAGTAAAAGGTAAGGAGAAAATGGTTTGCAGATTAAAGAAGAGCTTGTATGGTTTAAAGAAAGAATCAAGACAATGGTACTTGAAGTTTGATCGATGGATGTTGGATCATGGATTCACAAGATGCAACTCGGATCACTGCGTCTACACGAAGAATTTGGGAGATGGGAAGTTCATCATCCTAATGTTGTATGTTGATGACATGCTGATTGCGAGTGCTAACATGCAGGACATCAAAGACCTAAAAGAGGAGCTGTCTAAATCTTTTTCAATGAAAGATTTAGGTGCTGCAAAGAGGATACTTGGTATGAAAATATCAAGGGACGGGACGAAGAAGACAATAAAGCTATCTCAAGAAGATTACATCAAGAAGGTACTAGAAAGGTTTGCAATGCAAAATGCAAAACCAGTTTCTACACCTTTGGCTGGTCATTTTAAACTAACGAAGGATATGTGTCCAAAGACACAAGAGGAGATAGCAAATATGTCTAAAGTTCCATATGCTGCAGCGGTAGGTTCTCTAATGTATGCTATGGTCTGGACAAGGCCAGACATTGCACATGCAGTGGGAGTTGTGAGTAGGTTCATGGACAACCAAGGTAAAGAGCATTGGCAAGCTGTGAAGTGGATACTTAGGTATCTAAAAGGGACAACAACAAATGCTTTGTATTTTGGAGGAACTGATATTTTTCTAGAAGGGTATGCTGATGCAGATATGGCAGGTGACAAAGATACTCGAAGGAGCACTACTGGCTATGTGTTCATGGTTGGAGGCACAACAGTAAGCTGGGATTCAAAGCTGCAGAAAGTGGTTTCACTTTCTACCACGGAAGCAGAGTATGTAGCAATGACGGAGGCAAGCAAAGAAACTCTATGGCTTCACAGATTCTTAGAAGAGCTTGGATTCAAACAAGACAATTGTGTCTTGTACAGTGATAGCCAAAGTGCTATCCATCTTGCGAAGAACTCAGCCTTTCATTCAAGGACAAAGCACATTGAGGTGAGATATCACTTCATACGCACTCTTTTGGAAGAGGGACAACTAAAGCTAGAAAAGGTGCATACAAGTGAAAATACTGCAGACATGTTTACAAAGGTGGTCAACAAGGAGAAGTTGAGCTTTTGCTCATCTTCAATCGGCATTCAAGGATAAGAAGCCAGAATGGAAAGCAGTCACAGGTTTGGTTTGGAGATCAGTCTCCAAGTGGGAGATTGTTAAGTATGGAGCCTGATTTACCCTTGTAATTTTTTGTGGTAAAAGCGCACATTTGTAGGGCCCCCATTATGAGGAGAAGCCAGAAAGTTGTCGGAAAACAACCGGTCGGTTGGTCGGCGGCCGGTGGTCGGAAGTCAATGGCCGGTGGCCGAATTCAAAAGCGGACTTGTCTTCTCAAGGGCGGCCACACATGGGCGGATTGGAGGGTCCGATTTGGACTTATCTACACAAGGGCGGCTACACATGGCTGCCTCTCATGAGAGAGGGCAGCCCTTTTGGACTATAAAAGGAGGCCATTTCTACACACATTTCATAATGTGAAGTTGATACAACAAGGTGAGTGTGAGGTGGTGAGAGTGAAGCAAGGCGGGAGCTCTATTAAGGGTTTAATCCCTTTGTAAACTACTTCTTCTTTTGAAGTGCTAAATCCATTGAGTGGCTGCTTTCCCATGGACGTAGCCCACATTGGGTGAACCACGTATATCGTGTGTACTCTCTCTCTCTCTCCCTCTCTCTCTCTCTCTCTCTCTACTCTATAATCTCTTGTGTGTGAAATCTATCTCTCTCCATTAAGTAATCTACTCAAATATCTATTTAGCTATGTCTTATTTCTTAACATATGATGCCAAAATTGCCAAAATTTGAAAAATTCATCAGTTGTACGATTATTTACTTTTGTTGCAAACTTTTACCTGGACTTTATGATTTTGATCTTTACAGGTTTTTATGCATCTATGCATGTTCAAAAATTGATTTGAAGAAAATTGGACTAAATTTGTCAGCAATTCAGACTGAAGGACATTTCAGAGAAAAATCTATCATATTTTTTAACTTTGGCACTCTATTCACTTAACAGGAGCAATGCAAAAGCTGCGAAGAAGGCGAAGAAGAGGGTCACTCAAAAAGAGAAGTTGCAAGAGCTGCCACCATTCCAAATGGGTCCCAGTTCAATAAATACAACTAAGGCAACATATCTATCCAAAGAACAGCTTGAAGAAAACAACACCACAGTTTTTACAAGCAGATTTAAAAGTGAAGAAGGACATCATGTAGAACTACAGCTATTGCCAAAAGAGGTCTATGATGTCGCGGCAAAGCCCGAAACAAAAGAAGCTAACAGAAGGCTTGGACTCAGAGAATCCTACTACCAAGATCCATGTGGTGTATATTTGCAGAAAGCCTATGAGCTTTTGTCTACAATCAAGGAAGACGGGTCAGCCCAAATTACTTACCAGCAAGAGCAGAAAATAGAAGTGATAATAACCAAAGAAATTGTGGCCGAGGCTCTCAAATTGCCAAGAGAGGGGATGACAATGAGGGCAAGAGACAGGAAGACAGGTACCTTCACCAAGGAGACTGTTGCGGCTACCTTTGTTGATCTCATCCAGAAACAGGTGGAAGAACCAACACGATTATATCATCAGCACTTCCACTTTCTAGCAAAGAGACCACCAAGGTATACAAGATCCAATCACGCAGTTGTGACTACCTTCACACAAGTTTTGAAGTCGACAACCAGGCAACCCATTGATCATGCACAGTATGTGCTATCCATGCTAAAGGGTACCAAGAAAGAGGGCAAGATAACCTATTTGGGAGCACCTAAAGTACTCACAAGAATAGCATACCATGCTATTGGCATGGTAGACAATTTTCCACCTGTCCCAGACCAAAACACATGGATTGTGTCTGCACAGCCATCTCCTCAAGCCACAAGGTCCACAAAAAGAGTTTACAAATCCGATGAAGAATCTGCAGAGAGCTCTCCTGAAGCACATAGCAGTGAAATCTCAGACAACAAGGAAAGACGAGCTTGGATTGAAGAGATGAAAAGAAAAGCAGTGGTGGCTGCACATCAAGAAGAGCCTCATTAGAAGAAAACGAGGTTTGAAAGGGAAAAAGAAACCTATGAAAGAAGCCACCAAGCTCTAGGTGAGGACCCTATAAAGTGGGTACCAAAAGAGATAAAGGGGCCGATAACAAATAACCCTGAAAGGAAAGAGGCAGAGGAACCCACTGAATTTCTTGAACGCATGTACGTAAAGCAAAAGCGTTAAGACTAAAAGAATCTCAAGAAGCCAAAAGAAAAGCAAAGGAGGATGCAAAAAAGCAGCATAGACAAGCTGAATTGGCCCAACAAAGTGAAGCCCAGCAAGAACAAAGTGAGATGTCTCGTAGACCATCTTCAATTGCTATGGAACAACAAGACCCCCCCATGCCAAGCCCTCCCCCATCACCAGCAGTTAGACCCACTGAGGGAGAGAAAACCAAGGAAAAGGAGCCTAAACCACAAGAAGCAGCAAGATCTGAACAATAGGCAACAACTACTTCCGAGCAAGCCAAAGCAAAAGAGCCAAAATCAAAAAGGGCAGCAAGTCCTGAACCACAAGAGACTGCTAGTTTTGAGCAACCAAAGGCACAAGAAACAGAAACCACACCGTCTACAACCACCCAACACAAAATGGCAGAGGCATCTACGAAGCCTCAAAAAGACAAAGCAGAAGAGGCAAGCTATAGCCTCAAAGAGAGGTACAAACCCCTCCGCAACCACAAGTAACTGCAAAGGAGCCACCCACCGAGACTGTTGAAATATCTAGGCATCCCAGTGTCCCACAGAACCTGAAGACTGGAAAACAAATGATGAAGTAATTATTCAAGTAAATGAATATGCCAAGCAGATGTAGGAAATGACAGAGAAAATGCGAACATCCGCACTTAGCCGTAGTGCTAAGGCTAGAGAGTTGGAGATGGTGATAGATGCTCTGCAAGGAGACCTGGAGGACAAAATGGATGTCATCACCGATTAGAAGAGAAAAATCCAAGAGATCAAAGCTGAAGCTGAACAACACCAGCTGGCTAGAGAAAAGCAACAAAAGGAAATGGAAGAGCTAGGTGAACATCTCATGAAGTTAACAAATGCTAGTAGGACCAAAGACGAACAACTGACAGAGGTTACCAACGAACTCTTAACTACAACTCTATCAGTCCAAAAGATCCAAGTGCAGCTTGACGTGGCAAAAGCTTCATTACAATATTTAGAGCAAAGGATCAATGATCAGGAAACCTTCTTGCGATAGATAAGAGTAAATCCCACAGTTGCCTCGATCAAAGGTACAGACAAAGTGTATAAAGCACTAGAAAAGAAGAATAGAGATCTTGAGCTCGAGCTAAAGCTAGAGAAGCCACAACACAGAGACCTTTCATTAATGCGGGTACAAAGAAAAGAAGAGCTTCTCAAGGAGATAACAGAGCTCAAGAGAGTTAATCAGCTACTGCGAGACGAACAACAAGAGACGCAAGAGGAAGCAAGTACTTCAGAACAACCCCACATTGAAATTCCCTCAGTCTCTTTTACTGAGATGGAAACACAATCGGCAGAAAGGCTAGGAGGAGAAGAAGACTTTCAGGTACCAATCACAGATGCCGATCAAGTGCCAATGGTCCAGCTGTCAAAAGCTGAAGAAGATGCACTTAAGAAACAGGTCGCTCAAGAAACGGATGAGCAATGAAAAACAACGATGGATTGGGAGTTGAGAGTTCTCCATTCAGTCAATGTTCCTCAACTCACTCCCAACCAAATCAATGCACAATGGCATCAACAATCAATGCCATATCCCTTGATCAAGGTAGAGCTGCTACAGTTTAAGGAATGACTATATAAAGAAATGCAAGAAGAAGGTGCAGATGAAGTCCACCCCAAATGGAGAAAGAGCTGGTGTTGGCGGATACACCGTGTTAGAAGCTGGACACACCTTACGGAAAACGACTACTCAGCAGATTATTATTTTTTGTAACTATTCATTTATTGAGAAAACCCGCCATTTTACCTTTGTAAATATTGGGGCTTACAGAATTTTCCAGATTGATCCCAGTTTTGACATTTAGATTGAGTAGATGGTTAAATTGGAACATTAGGGTTTGAGAATTGTAAGGTATCTATACCACTTTTTGACCTTAATGTAAGACCTTTTTGCCATTTTTAAAAAAGGTTTCAAGTCTGTGAGAAAGCGTACTGTGTACGAGAGAGAGTGAGAGATTCATCTTGACGCTACGTGCGCACCGATGGTCGGAATCGAGTGCGGAGAAGTGAGTGTGCTACCCCCGACAAGAGCTACGCGCCAATACCTACATTGCGCGCGTGCGGTCTGGTTTTGCTAGCTCCATATACGAGCTTCATCTGGTGATTCGGTGAGCATACATTGTCTGATTTTTCATTGCAGTATATCCATGCGTTCGCATTGAGTAGAGCTACACATTAGGCACTTTAGTTTTTGGAAACGACGACCTACAAATTTCGGCCAGACATCCTACGTGATTTTGCACTAGGTGTTTTGGGTTGGGATTTTGGTTCATAGACCTTAGGGAGAGTGACCTATTAGTGATGATAGGGTCTCCTTCATGTTCTGTGGTGTTTCGAGATTGTTTGATGGGTATTCGGCTCTAGAAAGCGTTGTAGGAAGTTTCTTCTTATGCACTCCTGAAGCCTGTAGCTTAGACATTGGGTAGAGACCTCTGTAGGAATTAGTTAGGAGTCGATCGAGTGTTGGTTGACACCCTATGTTTGCTTCCACGCGCCTGCAGGTCAAGCTTCGTCCTTAGCTGACAAATCTTGTGAGGTGAGTTCTCACCGTGCTGAAGTCCGTCGCGGCGTATCCGTCCAACATTGGCGCCGCTGCCGGGGACGAAAACCTTAGGTAGGTGACCGAGACTAGTCCTTGAGGATAGGAATTCTTTGGCTTGCCAAGAGTCTCGTTTTACATTTAGATAGGATCAGAGGGTGGAGGACTCTCTAGGTCTTAGAGGGAGTCTAGGGAGCGTGTGTCTGGCCTAGATCCTTTGACTTAGGTAGACTTAGGTAGTTTTTAGTTGAGTTGTGGTATAGAGAGTAGGAGTTGGAGTGGTAAAAGCGGTGAGAGGAGAGCTTGAGAGTCCGGAGAGACCACGAAGTAACCAAAACACCATTATCACCATTTCACATGAAGAGTAGGAGTAGAGTAAGTAGGACATCATGATTCAGGATCTAGAGCACTTCATGCATGTATACTTGCTTGTTAGATTCATCACAAGGTTGTAAAAGACGCAAAAGTGTGTTTGAAAGCTAAAGTGAAGTCCAAAAGTTGTTGTGAGTGTTTCTAATAGAGCTGCAGAGCATCAGGAGTATTTCTGTCAGGAAAAAATGTAATTTTTAGCCAGCAGACATCCTACGCGTAGGATGTCTACAGGCTAATCTGGTGGGAATTTTGGAATTTTGAGTTGACCAGTGTGTTCAGAAGGTAGGTTTTACCCTATTTTCACCCGGAAAGTGAAAATTTGACCATATCTTGACAGGATAAGGCCAGATAGACAGAAATTGCCAAACATCCTACCCAAATTGTGCCAAGGCATTATTTTAAGACCAAAACCATAGGATGGCTGCATGAGCAGGATCTGCATGATATATTGAGTGACTGAGAGAGGTTTCATCTCATTTGGGTGAGAAAATTGGGTTCTAAGCAGACTTTAGCACTTTTGACTGAAAAAGGCTAGAACAGCTAAAATTGGGGACTTTTGAAATCCAAACCAAAATCTAAGCATAGCACTGGGTTTCTGACATCAAGGGGAAGCTATGGGTCAAGTCTGGGGTCAAACAGACCAAAAAGACATCCTACGCGTAGGATGTCATCTCTGTGATTTTGCACTCCAAATCCAGATTTGAGCATACCAAAGTGATCAACACCTCAAGAGGAGTCTGTGCTGTGCATTTGAAGCCATTCTGAGCAAAGAGACATCCTACGCATAGAATGTCTAAAGCAAGAAATTGAAGCCAGATACTGATTGTAGGCCTAGCAGGGTGTTGTATAGCCTGGGGCAAGCCTCCTAGTCAATTTTGGTCCAAATTGGAGTTGATTAGATTGATCAAGACCAACATCAGGCTGTCGGAACAGATTTCTGATCCATTGACCAACTTATAGGTGTCCAAATCAAAAAGTAAAAACAGCTGTGGACTCAGAACATGAAGGGGAATCCATAGTGCAAAAATCCAGACAAAACAGAGCAGGAGACATCCTACGCGTAGGATGTCTACTAGGGCTTAGTGAAGAGAAAATTTGACTGAGCTTATACATTGAGGTTCCATTTGACTTAAGGGTTCTAGAACTTCTTTCAGAAGTGAATTTGGACCTTGTTTGACCTTTTGACGGAGCAAAGACTGAATTAAGACTTTTCAGGTAAATTAACCGACATCCGAGGGAATTACAGTTCCATATTAGTAGACCTAATCCAGAACATTAGCAGTGTATAAAATACAGTAGTGGTTGAGGTTAACTCTCCAGTTATACCAATCATTACTAAGATTACCTCTAGTGGATAAATGATTTGATTCGATTGCCAAAATTAAATGCTTGTGTACAGGTATATTCAGCAACAAAGCAAGAAGTTGTGCGGAGACTGATCCTTTGCCAGGTGAGTTGTTGGATTTGTAATAGATTGCATTGCTAAGTTTGATGAATTTAAGATCAGGAAGATACATTTTTAGAGACCAAAAGGTGGTAGGTGACCAAGGTAGCTTAGTGTCCACCGAGGAGAGTGTAACTCAGGCAAGGCTAGATCCACTAGCACCGATTATTGAGGAGGGTAGTGATACTGACACTTCATCAGACAAGTCCTTCTTCATGATGGTTAGTCAACAGCCAGGAGGTTTCACCTATGATGGACCAATTCCAGGAGGAAGCACCTCCCTAAATCCTTTGAATGATTCCAAGTTCATTGTGATCTTCTTAGAAGGAACAAACTCGAGGGGAGCCCTAGTTTATTCTGACTATCAAGGACGAAAGTGTATTTGTATTGAGGAAAGACCGGCTTATAGACTGGAGATAATTCGAGTCTATGATGATGGAGATAGATTTCAAGATGAAAGGAGAACCACTATCTAATAGTTAGTAACCCTGAGGATTACAATAGATATGGAGATAACGTGGCAAAGGGGAAAATGGTTTCAGAAACTCAAGAACCGCCTCCAAACATTGATCGACCTGGAGTGATTTTTATGTATGACAAGAAAACAACCAGGGTTTCAACTTATAATGAGAATGTGGGAATTTACAAGCATGAGAGCGAGGGAATAGTCTCTTACTTTCGCTGCAAAGAACCATACCCAAACGAGTTAAGCAAAGACAAGGTTCTTTACTTATTCTCTTATGAAATTGCGATGGGGAAGGATATCATTTTTGTTGATAGGTATGGGCGAGAATACCAACGTATTCTCCCAGAGGAGGTAGAAAATGCAACACTTCTAGGAGCATCAACATATGCCCCCGATGAAGTGCCGAGAGCCACCTACACCCCTACCAAGTCGACAAATCCCTTTTTAGAGGAGTATGACGCGACCTCACATTCTACTCGACCCGCAGACATTCAACAACCAAAACCAACTAGCAACTTATCCATCATTGCAGGCATGGCTTCGACAGACTGCAACATTAGAACAAGACCGAAACCGATATGGTTATCAAGCTGCACGAGGGCTAAGGGATTTACAAGAACCACCACTCTATTCACAGTATCAAGGAGAGAGTAAGCCAAAGACTCAAGGGTCATCAGAGCCTGTAAGACCACCCATAGAACGAGTTCAAAGAGATGAACCATCTCTTGCAAGAACTGTTAGAAATTATGTCTTAGGAGCACCATTGGGAGAGGAACCAGCCTACTACAGAAGACGAGAGGAGGTATATCGATTAGGATGTGGAGATCCAATGATGAGATTTGTAGACAATCGTAGAATTAGACCTTCTCAAGTGCAAAAATAGGTAAACAAGAAATACACGGGAAACAGAGATCCAAGAGATCATGTAGCAGCCTTTGTGCGTGCAATTAGAGCTGAAGAGGTGTTAGACTTCCCTACCCAATTTGCAGGGTTTGGACTAACCCTAGAGGATGACGCTGCTACTTGGTTTGACTCTGTGGAGCATAGAGACTTTGAGTCCATGGAGGAGGTGTTTGACGAGTTTATCGAGGAATTTTCACAAAGGGGGATAGCTCATAATACAGTCTCACAAATCCATAAATTCAAACAGAAATTTGTGTGAAAGGCAGCCCTACGACTAAAAAGATATGTTAAGTTATGTCCTGTGGAAGGACTGCCAACTCAGTCCAGACTTATGCTTATATTTATCCAAGGACTAAGGAATGCAGATCTCCAGAAGGACTTACATATGAAGAGGAGCACGACATTAAATGAGTTAACTAAGGAGGCTCTTTACCTTGTGGATAATTGTGCGGTCTACAAAGAGGGTGAGTTCAAGGATCTCAATGATGATTCATCCTCACAACAAAGTGGAAGCAAGTCTTCTAAGACAACACCGAACAGAGAAGTAGCTGTAAACCAGGAACAACTTGTAGAGGAAGTGCTAAAAAAGATTAACTTGTACGCCAAACCCCAGGTTAAACAGCCCAAGTGGTGTGCTATTGAACAAAAATGGACAAACCATGGGACGGAAGAATGTTATTATAACAAGGGATATGTTAGAGAGAGACCTTACGCTCCCCAAGCTTAGGTAGCTTCTCCTCAAGTTCCACCGATGCTTAGGTAACAAGCAGGCAACCTACTAGGACCTGTAGGTGTAGAAAGACCACAACCAGTGTTGGGGCAACAACCACCCCTACCAGGATTACGACCAGTTGGCATAAGATACACACAAACCATAACTGAATTAGAAGAGAAGGCTTTGGTTCCTATGCATGCATATTATGAAGATCCCAATGGATATGCTGCAAATCCTGCCTATTATCCACCGGAAGAACCCTCAACACCAGAACCATGGAGCATAATGGGAGGTGCAGGACCACCAACCGCTGCACAAGCAGCAGGAGAAGGAAGATATAGCTTGGATGAACGAACATTGTTGTCCATAGCCAACAGAGGCATGGGTGGACAGAGACATGCATACCAACAAAGAGGAGCTCAAGGAGCACCTCAACAGCCTAAAGGACCCTGCTACAAGTGCGGTGGAGACCATTAGCTAAGAAACTGTCCTCATGATGAAATCATTAGAGGCAACGCATATTGCACCGAGTGTGGAGTTACTCTTTTGATTCTTGATTGTCCTAAGAACCCGAGCAAAGGAGCAAAAAACACCTTGAACATGCTGGAAGAAGTGCCTTCCAGTGGAGGGTCAGAAAACGAGACAATCATACCTATTCCGGCAGTGACACGAGCCCAAGCTCAAAGAATGACAAAAGAACCCATAATTGAAGAGCCAAAAACCGATGCCCCAAGTTCAGAAACAAAAAATCAAAGAAGCACTTGGAAAGCTAGAAAGGCACATATGAAAGCCAAGAGAGAACGAGAGCAAACGACTCTATCCGAGGAGTTAAAACACACAAAGGATAGATTAGAGCGGTTAGAGGATCTAGCTAGCCTAAGCTCGCACACTACGGTAACCATAACACCCAAGGAAATAGCAGAGCCCAAAAGTGCAGGATCAAGAGGATCAGTACAGGCAAACAAGGTAAATGAGCAGTTAGATGCAATTTTAAAATCTTACGAAGTCAGACTAAAAAAGAACCAAACCTAAGAGCAAAGATGGATGACTTATCCATTGATAGCCGTTTTTCGGCTCTTTGTAATTGCCACAGTGAGTTACCTCACCCTACCAAAATCACCCAAACACTGTGGCTATCCCTACCATTTCACTGTACATAGGCGTGCGTGAGTCACGGGACTTTTCCCATATCTCCTTACTGAAATAAAAAACCCTCAATTAGCTAGGCATTGGGCTAGTTGAGCCAAAAAAAATTAAAAAAATAAGTATATTATGGCCCATGCGTATGTAAATATTTCTTTGTATATAGGGTCTAAATAAAAGATTTTTTCATAATTATTTTGGTATTACTTAAATATTTCTACCTAGGTGTGTGTTATTTATGCTCTGTACATTGCCTCACCATTACCACAATTTTTTCTTACCATTTTTCATACTCTTTATTCCATATAGAAATATTTTCATGTAAGCTTCTCTTATATTTGGTGTAACTCCACCCCAACAAAAATCCAAAAAAACTAGTTTTATTTATGTGTATATTTTTTCACTATTGTGATTTTTCCCTTCCTACATCTATTTTGTTTTTTTTTTTAGAACACCAAGAATATTTATCTTTTTATGGTAGCCTCATAATGAGAGAGATTTCTTTTGACCCCTTTATATTTTTTTCCACTTATATTATTTATATTTGACATGTACATATTTTTTAGACCCCTCAATATTTGATTTTCTTAGTTGTACTATTCACTTATATCATAATCTCAACAATATCTTCAATTATAGACCTACCAAATAAGGTCAAGGGTAGGTGGTATGCATACATGCACTATGGAGGGCTCACTCTTGGAGGTATTCAAAAGAATCATCCAAAGAAGGACCCCACAAAGACCTTGTGCAGTGGAAAAAAACGGTCGGTTTTGCTGAATTTTTAAAGTTCACGTGCTCTCCAAATTTGAAATGGTGATACAAACAAAAGTTGTAGCTCGTGGGCTGAACTTTTGCCTCAAATTTTTTCATATTTTTTTGAGCTACGAGCTGTGAGCTATGCTTTTATTAGTGGACCCCAGTTTTCCCATGCTATGCAGCCACACTCTCTCTTCCACTTTATCATTTTCCTCTTTCACACACACTTCTCCACTCATCATCCCCACCTCTCTCACCACTCCTCTCTGCACCCTACTCACCTTCTCCTCAACCTTGAAGAATAAGAGAAACCATGGTGAACTCATACCTCCCACACACAATTCCATTCCAAAATTGACCACCTAGTCTCATTTTTCCTCCTCCAATTTACCCATATCTATCAAAAAGCCACAAAATTCAGCCTCTTCTCTTAAAAGACAGCATCATGGTGGTTGATTACTCATCTTCAATTACCTTGTCTCTCAAGGAAGGTCAAGAGTGGAGAAAAAATGTACCGTCCAAGCTAGTGGACAGTCAACAAGCATCAAACTTGGCCCTACTCAAGACACTTGGAGCATCAACCTTGTAAGGAATCCACCTTTTCTTACCTCTTGAGATTTTTTCTTCCTTATTTGTATCCTACATGGATACTCCCATTGTAAATATCCAATTCCATTTGTAAATTAATACTAACTCTACTAACACTAACCCACTATGAAAAGTCCTATCACCTCCATTTCTCTCCTCTCTCTTTCCCCACCAACTTCTTGATAATTCCAAGCAAAAGAAATTAGATAAATTGCTGAAAATCTAACCCAACCATGGTTAGAGGAGTAACCCTAGCCTTCAAAATTGCTATAAAAGGAGGGTGTGGCTAGCACAAAAGGGGGAGCCATAAGCAAGAGCACTATGCTATAGCTTGAGAAGCCAAGCTCAACCTCTCTAGAAGGAGCACTTGAGTGGAAGCTCATTGTCTTATGCATGTGCATATGTTGTAATAGGGGATTAGCAAGGGAACTCTATGCCATTGTAAGAGAGAGAGTGATCATTCAATTGAGAGTAGGAAATCTATCATTTCTCCTACTAGTGTAAGCCCAACATTTGCTAAATCAAGGAGGGTGGATTTGGACTAAGCTTGGATACTTTGTTTCCCTTCCAACGTGAAGTAATGGGCAACAATGATGCGTAAGTATCTTGGTGTTTTTTGTTAAGTTCTTGATAGCTTGTCTCTGGTGTTGTCATCAATCTAGCCATAAATCCCACATACTGTAAGAGGGCGACAGGGTGGAGAGGGCTCCCTTGGCCTCAAGATAGTGATTGGGGTGGCTTTTCTTGTGATGTGTTGTGGTGAAATTTACGCAAGCTATGTTGAACAAATACTAATCTCACTTTGATTTGTCATGACAGATTTGTAAGAAGGCATTAGTGCAACAAGCACCCCCTTCCCCCCTCTCTCCCTTTCTTACATATATATATTTATGTTTGCTTGATCATTAATGATACACTTCAAAGCAGCCCGAGCACCATCTCTCTCTCATCTCTCTCTCTCTCTCTCTCTCTCTCTCTCTCTCTCTCTCTCTCTCTCTCTCTCTCGTGTTTTAGTGTGTGAGAGTGTTCCATTGGTGTTAGGGTTAGTGTAAATTCCTTGCTTGTTTGTGGGTTGCTCTAACGATTCTCCTCTTTGCCGTCCTAGTTCGCTCTTAAACTAGGTGGTGCCCTTTGTGTAGTCGGTATTTGGCTGTGGGTTTGTTGTTTTGGTTTGAGTTGTGTTGTGCCCCAGCCCCATTGAGCAGCACAGGAGCCTTGAAGGGTGTCTAGAGGTTGCTCTTCTTGTTGCCGGCCCCGGACCGCCTCAAATTGGTGCCCCCACTGAGGACGGCTTGTGTATTTTTGTGTAGAATCAACCTTTAGCATAGTCAAGTAGTTTGCATGAATCACGAAAATTTGTATGATCCCTTCATTCTCATTGCAAGGCAAAAGGTACACATAATTGTTAGTACTAAGTTGCAATTTCAACGTGTCATTCGTAGAATTTTAGGTCCTCTTAGGTTGGCCGAGATAAACGCTTCGGTAAATCCTTTTATTTTGCCTCTCATTAGGTACGACCTTAGTTTGGACGTCTATATTTTTGTTTTGTTTTAAGCATTAGGTCATGCATAGACCATGGATAATGGCCCAGGAATAGAGGTTTTCCCCTTCCATTTCACTCCACACATTAGAATAAACATTGCAATTAGTAGGAAAATCCATTTTCAACAACGTATGGTGTTCATGTTTGGTGCCCAAAGAGTAGGAGAAATTCTCGCATCACCAAACCCTGTCATCCTACCTCTTATTGATTATCATAGGTCGTTTGATGTGAATATCTTTATTTTGTTGTAGAATAGATTGCAAGCTAGATACATTATTGTGTAAATCTTTTAAAGAAAGAAAAACAAAAACGGGTGTCACTTTGAAATCAATTCAATGGAAAGCCAACGCCAAATGTCTGGGTATCCTCTTTTCTTTGGAGAGCCTGGAGAGGATGCTGAATTATTTTTAGCGAATTTCAAGATGTCTTGCTGTATCAACAGGATAATAACTGATCAAGAACGTGGAGAAATGTTTGAGGTGGTCCTTAGGAAAGATGCTAGCACTTGGTTTGACTCTTTGCCTGAGGAAGTTAAGGGGAATTACACAGAAGTTTTGAATCGTTTCAAGAAATACTTCTTTGATCCCCAAAACACTCAAAAATTATGGCAAGACATTGTTTCTCATAAGCAAAAAGACTTAGATGACTACTACTTGTACAAGCAAGAGTTTCTACGTCTTTGGGCTCTATGGATACGAAATGTTGCTAACCCTGGTGATGGTGCAGAATTTCTAAAGAAGGAGAGGTTCATAGCCGGACTCTTTCCTGACCTTAAGGTAAAAGTTGAGGCGGGTGCACCTGCTACCTTTGATGCACCTGAAACTAGGGCTGCTAAGAAATATAGGAAACTCAAGTGCTTAAGGGGAGAGGTTCCAATAGAAGGTCTTAGACCCAAAGGTAAGTCACAAGCATCAGCATCGAGGGAGCTTCCTGAGGTAACGGCGGAAGTAATTGAGAAGTTAAACGAATCTTTAAGCAGCCTGTCAATTTACCTTGCACAAGCTGTAGGTCCAAAGGGACACGTAAAGAAGTCTGAAGAGCGAGATCCATGACCTAGGAGAGTCTTGCAATGTTGGAATTTCGGAGAGTCTAGACATGGGATGTATAATTGTCCTTGGCCCCGTGGGGAGCCAGGGAGACCTAACTTGAATTACCCAGTGATGAATGCAGGTGAAGGAACTGGTCAACAACCAAGGTTTCTACAAAGACCAAATGGACCAAGACCACCTCCACAAGGGGTAGAAGGAGTTCCACCTTTGCCAGATCCAAATGTGCATGTGGTAGAGGTGACAAACTCAAATGAGGTTGACATGGAAGCAAATGGCATTAAGCGTGGCCGAGGAAAAGGTAAAGAGAAACAGGGTGTCCCATCACAGAGTGACCATGGACAAGGCAAGAAGGCAAAGGAGACCAAGGAAGCTAAGAGGACTCGACGTCGTATCAATCTCCAAGACTTCCCTCTTGGACATGGTATGGCTCTATACAACCTGTTGGAAGACATGCGAGGTAAGGGTCCTGATATCTCATGGCCTCAGTTTCTTGCATTATGCCCACAAGTTAGCAGGGATTTAACAAAGGCAGTTAGCACTAGGAGAAAGGTAAAAGAGAGCTTTCCTGTTGTAAAAATTGCACATGCTGAAATGAACGAGGATATTACACCTGTGCTAGATTGTTACATAAAAGGAAGATTGGTTAGGAAAGGTCTAGTGGATGGGGGTGCACAAATTTGCATCATGACAGAAGGGCTCATGCAAAGACTAGGCATGCACATCCATGAGACACCTGAAATCAAAGTGAAAATGGCAAACAATAGCAAGGCTAGGTGTGTAGGCATTTGTAAAAATGTTTTTGTGGAGGCCTTTGGCATTAAGAAGGCAGTGGATTTCTATGTCATGTCTACCAAGGGAAATGGTTACCCATTTATCCTAGGAAGACCATGGCTAATGAAAATGCGAGCTTTGCAGGATTGGGAGAGTGGAAAGCTAATTTGCAGGAATGACAATCACAAGAAGGTTGTCTTTGACATGAAGGAGCAACGCCAAGAGGAGCTCCATGAAGAATCATCTCGAAGTGAGACGGAAGAAGATTGGACTAAAAACACTTCAGAAGAAGAAAGTAGCGGCAGCATTACTGAAGAGGAGTCCTCCATTGAAGTCATGGGGGTAAGGTTTAAGCCAAACAACCAGGAGACCTCTTCTCGAGGTTTGGAAGAGGTAGGTTCCCAAGAGAACCAAAAGGTGGAAGATGAAGGAATGTTAGAAGGTATGTTGTCTACAACACTTACAAAGGATGAAAGAGAGGAGTTCAAATGTGTGCTAAGGAAATTTCCGAGGCTTTTTGCTAAAGACTACACCGATGTGCGTGGAGTAGATGTTGTTCAACACAAGATTGAGTTGAAGCCAGAGGCCACACCTAAGGCTCAAAAGCTACGAAGGCTAGGAGTCATTAAGGAGCAGGCTCTAGTCAAGGAGGTAAGAAAGCTTCTAGCAGCAGGTTTCATTTATCCAGTGGAGAATTCAGAGTGGGTCTCTCCCGTTGTTGTCACTCCTAAGAAAAACGGCAAGTGGAGGGTGTGTGTGAATTATCGTCCACTTAATGAGGCAACAAAAAGAGATCACTTTCCCCTCCCATTTCAGGATGAGATACTAAATGAAGTAGCTGGTCATGAGAAGTACACTGTGTGTGATGGCTACTCGGGTTACTTTCAAATAGGTATCGCATTGGAGGATCAATTGAAAACAACCTTTATCACTCCTTGGGGTTGTTATGCTTTTAGAGTCATGCCATTTGGCCTGACAAATGCTCCTGCAACTTTCCAACGCTTCATGAACATGGTGTTTCAAGCATTCTTTGGAAAGTCCATTAGGGTTTTTATTGATGATTTTTGCATTTATAGCTCAAAATCATTGCATCTACAAAGGGTAGAAGAAGGTTTAAAGAAGCTCTATGACATGGGGGGTCAACTCAACCCCAACAAGTGTCACATAGCTGAGGATGAAGTGATCTTGCTTGGTCACAAGGTTTCCTATAAAGGCATTGAGGTGGATCCTTCAAAGGCAAAGGCTCTTATTGAGCTCCCCTCACCCAAGAATCTCAAAGAGGTCATATCATTCATTCAAAAAGTGAAGTATATGTCACGCTTTATTCACTTAGCTTCGGAGTTGCTTCATCCTTTGCATGGTCTGATGAGCTTGAAGAGTATTTTTGTAACATTAAAGTCATTTTGTCAGAGCTACCAACACTCATGCCTCCTTGTTGGGAGTACACATTCTTTGTTAGCTCTAGTGTTGGAAGGGAAACAATTGGTGCTGTGTTGCTACAACAAGATCCCCACAGTACAAGGATGCGACCCATCTACTTTGCTAGTAGGGTCATGAATGCTTTGGAGAGAGACTACACAGAAGCAGAAATCATGATGCTTTCTCTCATGTTTGCGGTGAGAAAGTTTAGATCCTACCTACTACCAAAACCTTTTGTAATTCTCACTGCAGAGAATTTGTTCCCTTGGGTGTCATCTCAAATGAATCTTAGTACTAGGATCTCAAAGTGGATTATGGAGTTGCAAGAGTTCCAATACTCTTTCAAGGTAGAAGATAGTGTGCGTGCACAATTGGCAGGGATTCTCACTTATAGGGTGCATGAAAAGGAGATTAAGGTGCCTGAAGTAAAGACCCTACCATTACCACCACCAAAAAGTATTCCTAATGCTTTTACCTTGTTCTTTGATGGAGCTTTTCGTCGAGCCACAGGAAAAGCAGGGGGAGGGCTAGTGTTGCTCAACCCAAGTGGAGAGGTGGTCATGAAAGAGAAGTTCAATCTACCAAGTTCAGCTAGCAACAATGAAGCAGAATACGACACACTAATTCATGGTTTGAAGATGTGCATTGGCCAAGGGATACAACGCCTCATGGTAAAGGGAGATGCACTTCTCATTGTTAAACAGATTTTAGGTATTTGGGTTGGCAAGAATGAAAGCTTACGGACAAAAGTTCATGCCATTCGTAGATTGTTTAATCAATTTGAAGAAGTGCAACTATATCATATTCCTAGGAAACAGAATGAAGATGCCGATTTACTTGCACAGCAAGTAGTTACATGTGTTGAGTAAGAAGTGCAGGTCATCATGGTGGCAGCAACTGTCAAGCAACCGAGATACCAGGGATTGGAGTCATTGACTCCCATTATTAGCTACATTTTGGAGGGCGAGTTTCCACAAGACTTCACGAAGGCTCAGAAGAGGAGACTCATGAAGAAGGCAAGCGCATATCTCTTCCTAGAAGGCTCCCTCTATCAAAGAGGGAGGGATCAAGTGTGCAGAAGAGTACCAACTATTGAGGAAATTCCAGCCATTCTAAAAGGTTTGCACGAAGAAGCATGTGGTGGTCATTTTGCCCAAGAATTAACTATGAAGAAGATTTTGCTTGCGGGGTATGTTTGGCCAAGTCTGCATGTGGATGTCCAACATTGGTGTAAAAGCTGTCACAATTGTCAGATAAATGGAAATAGAAGGTTGGTGCATGGCCCGAGGCAAATAGTGCTTGCAAATGGACCCTTTGAAAAGTGGGGCATTGATGCTATGGGTCCTCTGCCTAGGACAAAAAATGGTAAACTCTACATTCTAGTGGCTATAGACTATATGACTAGGTGGGTGGAAGCACAGAGTGTGGTAAAGGTAAATGAGAAGACAGTGAGCAAATTCGTCTACACTCACATTTGTTGTAGATTTGGCACACCTTTGGAGATTGTTTCTGATAATGGTCCAGGGTTTAGAAAGGGATTGCTCATAGAAGTCTGTGAAGAACTTCACATTCTACATCATCACAGTACATCCTACTATCCCCAATCAAATGGTTTGGTAGAAAAAGCTAATGTTCTCATTGCAGGCATCATTAGAAAGATGGTGAAAAACAAGACAAAGTTGTGGGATGACTTCTTGGATGGTGCCTTGTGGGCGTATCGAACCACATATAGGGAAGCCACGGAGTTCACACCATTTCACTTGGTCTATGGTCAAGAGGCTTTACAACCAATTGAGCTAAACATTCCAACAATGCGACTTCATGGCAAATCATCACAAGATGATCAAGAAGCATGGATGGATCGACTTCTTACCTTAGCTGAGCTTGAGTGGAAAAGAGAAGCAGCATACGAGTGCTATAAGAGGAAAGCCACACAGACAAAGGAGAAGCTTGACAAGAAACTGAAGGACAAAGGCATCAAGGAAGGAGAGCTCGTGCTAAGGTATGACAATCGACTTGACAATCGTTTTGATGCCAAATTTGAAACAAGATGGCAAGGGCCATACATAGTCAAGAAGGCTTTCAATTCAAGTTACTATCAGCTTATGGACTTGAATGGTAAAGAGCACTCCAGGAAAGTAAACGGGTATCGCTTGAAGCCCTATTTGAGTCGCCTTCTACCAAAGGATCTACCAAAGATCTGACAAAAGGCCACTGTCTCATGTAAGTATTGTTACATGAAGCATGAGTGTAACTCTAGCCAAAATTCTGAGGGGCCAAACAATAAAAATCTCGTCAAGGACTCTGAAGCACTCTCTTTGGAAAAGATGCTCTATGATGGTACATGAATATACCATCATCCAGGGGGAGGGCTAATGATAGCCGTTTTTCGGCTCTTTGTAATTGCCACAGTGAGTTACCTCACCCTACCAAAATCACCCAAACACTGTGGCTATCCCTACCATTTCACTGTACATAGGCGTGCGTGAGTCACGGGACTTTTCCCATATCTCCTTACTGAAATAAAAAACCCTCAATTAGCTAGGCATTGGGCTAGTTGAGCCAAAAAAAAAATTAAAAAAAATATATATTATGGCCCATGCGTATGTAAATATTTCTTTGTATATAGGGCCTAAATAAAAGATTTTTTCATAATTATTTTGGTATTACTTAAATATTTCTACCTAGGTGTGTGTTATTTATGCTCTGTACATTGCCTCACCATTACCACAATTTTTTCTTACCATTTTTCATACTCTTTATTCCATATAGAAATATTTTCATGTAAGCTTCTCTTATATTTGGTGTAACTCCACCCCAACAAAAATCCAAAAAAACTAGTTTTATTTATGTGTATATTTTTTCACTATTGTGATTTTTCCCTTCCTACATCTATTTTGTTTTTTTTTTTAGAACACCAAAAATATTTATCTTTTTATGGTAGCCTCATAATGAGAGAGATTTCTTTTGACCCCTTTATATTTTTTTCCACTTATATTATTTATATTTGACATGTACATATTTTTTAGACCCCTCAATATTTGATTTTCTTAGTTGTACTATTCACTTATATCATAATCTCAACAATATCTTCAATTATAGACCTACCAAATAAGGTCAAGGGTAGGTGGTATGCATACATGCACTATGGAGGGCTCACTCTTGGAGGTATTCAAAAGAATCATCCAAAGAAGGACCCCACAAAGACCTTGTGCAGTGGAAAAAAACGGTCGGTTTTGCTGAATTTTTAAAGTTCACGTGCTCTCCAAATTTGAAACGGTGATACAAACAAAAGTTGTAGCTCGTGGGCTGAACTTTTGCCTCAAATTTTTTCATATTTTTTTGAGCTACGAGCTGTGAGCTATGCTTTTATTAGTGGACCCCAGTTTTCCCATGCTATGCAGCCACACTCTCTCTTCCACTTTATCATTTTCCTCTTTCACACACACTTCTCCACTCATCATCCCCACCTCTCTCACCACTCCTCTCTGCACCCTACTCACCTTCTCCTCAACCTTGAAGAATAAGAGAAACCATGGTGAACTCATACCTCCCACACACAATTCCATTCAAAATTGACCACTTAGTCTCATTTTTCCTCCTCCAATTTACCCATATCTATCAAAAAACCACAAAATTCAGCCTCTTCTCTTAAAAGACAGCATCATGGTGGTTGATTACTCATCTTCAATTACCTTGTCTCTCAAGGAAGGTCAAGAGTGGAGAAAAAATGTACCGTCAAAGCTAGTGGACCGTCAACAAGCGTCAAAATTGGCCCTACTCAAGACACTTGGAGCATCAACCTTGTAAGGAATCCACCTTTTCTTACCTCTTAAGATTTTTTCTTCCTTATTTGTATCCTACATGGATACTCCCATTGTAAATATCCAATTCCATTTGTAAATTAATACTAACTCTACTAACACTAACCCACTATGAAAAGTCCTATCACCTCCATTTCTCTCCTCTCTCTTTCCCCACCAACTTCTTGATAATTCCAAGCAAAAGAAATTAGATAAATTGCTGAAAATCTAACCCAACCATGGTTAGAGGAGTAACCCTAGCCTTCAAAATTTCTATAAAAGGAGGGTGTGGCTAGCACAAAAGGGGGAGCCATAAGCAAGAGCACTATGCTATAGCTTGAGAAGCCAAGCTCAACCTCTCTAGAAGGAGCTCTTGAGTGGAAGCTCATTGTCTTATGCATGTGCATATGTTGTAATAGGGGATTAGCAAGGGAACTCTATGCCATTGTAAGAGAGAGAGTGATCATTCAATTGAGAGTAGGAAATCTATCATTTCTCCTACTAGTGTAAGCCCAACATTTGCTAAATCAAGGAGGGTGGATTTGGACTAAGCTTGGATACTTTGTCTCCCTTCCAACGTGAAGTAATGGGCAACAATGATGCGTAAGTATCTTGGTGTTTTTTGTTAAGTTCTTGATAGCTTGTCTCTGGTGTTGTCATCAATCTAGCCATAAATCCCACATACTGTAAGAGGGCGACAGGGTGGAGAGGGCTCCCTTGGCCTCAAGACAGTGATTGGGGTGGCTTTTCTTGTGATGTGTTGTGGTGAAATTTACGCAAGCTATGTTGAACAAATACTAATCTCACTTTGATTTGTCATGACAGATTTGTAAGAAGGCATTAGTGCAACAAGCACCCCCTTCCCCCCTCTCTCCTTTTCTTACATATATATATTTATGTTTGCTTGATCATTAACGATACACTTCAAAGCAGCCCGAGCACCATCTCTCTCTCATCTCTCTCTCTCTCTCTCTCTCTCTCTCTCTCTCTCATGTTTTAGTGTGTGAGAGTGTTCCATTGGTATTAGGGTTAGTGTAAATTCCTTGCTTGTTTGTGGGTTTCTCTAACGATTCTCCTCTTTGCCGTCCTAGTTCGCTCTTAAACTAGGTGGTGCCCCTTGTGTAGTTGGGATTTGGCTTTGGGTTTGTTGTTTTGGTTTGTGTTGTGTTGTGCCCCAGCCCCATTGAGCAGCACGGGAGCCTTGAAGGGTGTCTAGAGGTTGCTCTTCTTGTTGCCCGCCCCGGACCGCCTCACCATATGCTGAAATAGAAAAACAGAGGTTGGAAATGTGTAGAAAGATGATTGAAATAGCTCAATCTTTGATAGAAAACCCGCTTGGTAAACCTGCATATTGGCATGAAGTACCAGCTCCAACCCCTATCAAACCAGCTTTAGAGGAACAAGTAGAAACAAAGGAAAGACTCACGAATGCTTATGAGTCTAGGGGAGAGCCTATCATAGTGCCAAATACAACAGATGAGACAAGTGACGGGTTCCAGCCTAAAACATTGGTAGAAATGGGTAAGGATTGTAATGGTCTAGATGATCTGTGGAAGCAAATCCATGAGGCCAACGAAGCTAATAGGGTGAGTTACCACAGGAATAGCACGCGAAAAGAGAAAAATGAGATCTTACCTCCGATTGAAGAATTTGAGGCAAGATCACAAATGAACTTTGATATACATTCACAAGGGGGAGACTAGGGATCAATTAGTTCGGGGCACAGCCAACCAGACTCGTTGAAAACTCTACCCTCTTACCTAGGAGAGTATGAAGCCAAGTCTGAGGTGAGAGCAATCCCATCTCAAGGATTTTCTTCTAACAAAGTGATGGATTCACAAGGGTTGATTGAGCTATTGTCCACCCCGGTGGCATGCACAATCACATTAGCCGAACTCCTAAGGTTACGATCAAACATGTGGACCACAGTAGGCAAATGCCTAAAAAGATTTGGAGTGAAAGACCCCACCTCAAAGCTTCAGGAAGGGATCAGAGAATTGGACAAGCCTCAACTAAACACTAGGCCAGTGCCTTTAAAAAAGGTTGGAGAGTATTGTGAGGGAGAAGATGGAAACACCACACTACCAGTAGAATTCCGAGAGTAGTTTCCAAAGCTATTCTTGACAGTGGAGCAGGAGTTGCTATCGCCACCAAGGAAATCTGGAATAAATGGGGAAAATCAGCTTTGAGAGCTACGAGAATGAAATTGCAATGATGGGTTCATGGAGAAGCCTCATGGACTCTTAGAAAAAGTGATTGTCACCTCGTGCAGGATCGAGTATGAGCATACATTTGCAATAGTCGATTTCGACAAAAAGAACAATTACGAGATCATCTTGGGAAGACCATTCATGAGACAATTGACAATGATCCACGATTGGGGTTACAACCACATATACCTTAGACATGGCGAGACAACAACCAAAATACACCTAAAAGACCATAGTTACAAGGATGTGAACCAAACACCAGTGGAAGAGTTTGATTCAGCTACAGTCGCAGGATCAGAACTCCCAGCATGGTTGGGGCAACAAAAAGATCTATGGATGTGCGGAGCTTCACATTGTGGGAGCTTAAAAAGAGAGGAATGCGTCTTAGAAAGAGCGATTGAGGACAAGGATTATATTCCGGAACCTTTTCCTGAAGATGCCTTGGCACCTCTGGAATGGGAACATATACTAGCAACATTGGATGTCTGTACCATTACAGATAGTCCAACAACAAAATTTTGCGATAAGGGTGGCTATGATGTGCTACCCTATTACATGGTAAGCCTTATACCAGGAGGAGATGAGATGGTAGAACCACCAGAACAAGAAGATTTTTATAACTCCTCTGAGCATCTGGAGGTAAATAGCGATGCAGATAATGAGTGTTCAAACAACTCAAGCGAGCATGGGGAGAAAACAGAGAATATCAAGTTTTATGATTTTTCTAATCAGCACCCTAGACTCCAGGAACGCTATAGGAGAAAACGAGCAGAAAAAAAAAAGAGAGAAAACCTGATGCCTAGGATAAAAGATAAAACTCACTATCTAATGCTTGCCAAAGCAGAGGATTGTGTAAAAGATCAAATATCAGGAAGATTCTCAAAAGTTCGAAGGAAAGGAACATGAGAGGAAATAAGACAAGTACGAAAAGCTAAAATAGAAACAAAATCTCAAAAATAAAAAAAAGAAACAACAAAAGACCCAGATTTGACCAAAATGGAGCGTAAACAGAAATACCAAGAAGTAAAACGGTCTTTACGAGAGGTATGGACTAATGAGGGAGATAGTGATGGTAAGGGAGAGTCAGAAAAAGAAAACATGAATGTACTGTCACACTATCGGAAATTCACCATCCATGACAGAAAAATCATAATGACACCATCAGTCAGGGAAAGAACAAACCAGGAATCTTACGATGGTCCGGAAAATGCAAAAAGGATAGACCTCGCTGAACCAGGTGAAAATCCTCAGCCGGTCTATCTCGCAACCGATTTAGAGCCTGAAGAAGAAGAACTGCTAACACAACTTCTCAAGAAGTATAAACATGTGTTTGCATGGTCCTACAAAGACCTCAAAGCAGTTGATCCATCGATATGCCAACATACAATTCCTTTGAAATCAGATGCCAAACCTAACAAACAACGTCCTTATACATATAATGAAACATTTGCTAAACGAATCAAAAAGGAGATTGACAAGCTGATGGAAGCTGAATTCATCTATGAAATCGAACATACAGATTGGTCGTCACCCATTGTGGTTGTCCCCAAAAAGAACGAAAAACTGCAAGTGTGTGTAAACCTCAAAAAGGTAAATGCAGCCACCATAAGGGACAATTATCCCTTGCCAATCACAGAACATGTACTTGAGAGGGTGGCCGGGAAACGGGCTTATTCCTTTCTAGATGGATTTTCAGGGTATAATCAACTCGCAATTGCAATAGAAGATCAACACAAAACAAGTTTTGCCACAAAATGGGGAATATATGCGTATCGAGTTCTGCCTTTTGGCTTAGCTAATGCCCCAGCTACCTTTCAAAGGTTAATGACGCATGCGTTTAAAGAATACCTGAGAATATTCTTAGAAATATACATGGATGATCTTTGTGTACACTCTTTTCTACGTGAGAAACATATAGACCATTTACAAAAGATATTTGAAAAATGCAGAACATATCCCATCTGTCTTAACCCAGAAAAGTGCATGTTCATGATTAGGCAAGACCGCATCTTAGGACACATTGTCTCAAGAAATGGCATAACCACTGACCTAGACAAAATCAAAGTCATAGTAGACCTGCCCATGCCTACTAATGCGAAACAAGTGCAATCTTTCATGGGACACTGCGGATATTATCGAAGATTCATATATATGTATGCACTCATCGCACAACCTCTATATCGTTTGTTAATCAATTTTGGCTGGACTGAGGAGTGTGAAATGTCATTCCAAAAGCTGAAGGAAAACCTTGTATCAACACCTTTACTTAAAGCATCAGATTGGGAAAAGATATTCCATGTTCACATTGATGCATCTGCATATGCAATCGAGAGTATTTTGGCTCAATCTAGAGACGGAACAATGGATTTTCCAGTTTGTTATGCAAGCCGATAGTTAAACAGTGCAGAAAACAACTACACAACCACCGACAGAGAAGGGTTAGGAATGATTTATGATGTAAAGAAATTTCGGCATTATTTGCTCGCAAACAAATTTGTGTTCTTCACAGATCATCAAGATCTTTTGTATCTGGTAAATAAACCATGCAACAACGGGAGAATTGTACGATGGTTTATTATATTGCTAGAGTTTGATTTCACAGGGTAGTCAAAAAGGGTAAAACTCATCTACGGGTGGATCATCTTTCAAGGCTACACAACGGGGAAGCTCCTGAAGGATTAGATGATGACATACCAGATGCTTATCTTTTCAATATTGAAATGATACCCAAATGGTCTCAGGAAATTGTTAGCATTCTTTCCTTTGGAGGTAGGTTTGATAACATGGAAGACAGATCCAAACAACAAACAATTCTACAAACAAAAAACTTCCAGTTGATTGCAGGACGGCTGTATCATCTAGGCTCGGACCAAATTCTACGACTATGTATAAATCCGGAGAAATTCGAGTGTTATCTTGAAGAAGCACATGTCCAGGATTGTGCATTTCATTGTTCAACAACAAAAACACACCAGAGACTAAAACAGTTAGGGGTTTATTGGCCAACTATGTACGCAGACACTCATGCTTATGTTAACAATTGTACTGTATGTAGTGCCAAACGACCAGTGGATCACGCAACATTGTTTCAGGTAAACATTGCACTTGCATGGAGTCAATATATCATTGATTTCTTAACCACAAGGACGTTTTCTGAAAACATAACAAAATCACGGAAAAGGGCTATAGAGCTGGAGGCTCGCGACTTTAGTTTAATTGAGAACCAACTCTATAAGCAAGGAAAGGACAATCAACTTAGAATCTATGCAAGTGAAAGTGAATACCTGCTGATTCTAGAACACGCACATGGAGGCATAAGTGGAGGCCATTTTTCAGGTGATAAGACAACAAAAATTGTCTTAACCGCAGGAATATGGTGGCCTACATTACATATGGATGCTGACGAGTTTGTAAAGCGTTGTGACACTTGTCAACGCACCAAGGTGCCGATAAAGAGAGATGAGATGCCACTACGGCCAATGATGGGAGCAAGGGCATTTGCAAAATGGGGCATTGATTTTGTGGGTCCTATTTCACCACCTGCATATCGCACCCATACCTAATATATCATTGTGGCTATGGACTATCTCACGAAATGGATGGAAGTCAAGGCAACACAAAAAGTAGATGCACGAACCACTGTACAATTTTTGTATGAGAATGTTTTTGTACGATACGGTTTACCAATAGAAATTGTTAGTGATCGAGGAACACATTTTTTTAATGAAAACAATATTTGCTAGAGGAATTCATGGTCATACATAGAAAATCTGCTCCATATCATCCACGGGCAAATGGACAAGCTGAGGCCACAAATAAAACACTATGCACGGTCCTCACTAAAATTGTATCAGAGTCGAGAACAGACTGGGATCAGCAGTTACACTCAACACTATGGGCATGCAAGGTAGCTTACAAAACATCGATAGGAACGACACTGTACAACATGGTGTTTGGCCTAAATGCTATATTACCCATAGAGTTTTTAATTCCAACTCTACGAGTAGCGAAACGCTTAGAATGGATAGGGCATGAGCTCTCTTCAAGAATAGATGATCTTGAAAATCTAGATGAACTTCGCTTGAGAGTTGTAGCTTCGATCTATGCTAAAAAGAGAAGACAAAAAGAGTTTTTTGACAAGCATGTGCGCACGAAAGAGTTCAAAACAGGTGATTATGTACTTGTTTATACCTTGAAGCAACATATCAAGAAACTTAAAAAGCGAGGGATGGGACCCTTTGTGATTAGTGACCTATCACAAAGTGGAGTTGTCAAGCTTGCTACATTAGCAGGTGAAGAAATGCCAAATTGGATTAGTGGGTGTGGATTAGTGATTATGTACTTGTTTATACCTTGAAGCAACATATCAAGAAACTTAAAAAGCGAGGGATGGGACCTTTTGTGATTAGTGACCTATCACAAAGTGTAGTTGTCAAGCTTGCTACATTAGCAGGTGAAGAAATGCCAAATTGGATTAGTGGGTGTGGATTAGGGATTTAATATTTACATAATTACGTCAAATTTTGTGTGATCACAAAGTCTTATTGACACATTTACATGATCACATCAAACATAATCACACAGAAACCGGTTTAGGGTGACTTGCAAACCCACAAAACTCCCGTTGGGTTAACAAAAAATCCCGGCGGGCCCGCCGGGTTTTATTATTTTCCCTACCGGCCCGCCGAGAAAACGGATAAGCCTGGCAGGATATTTGCATTATATATACGCGGGCCCGATCGGGCCCGCTGGGTCTATTATCGCTTTCGCCTTTAGAGAGAGAGAGAGAGAGAGAGAGAGAGAGAGAGAGAGAGAGAGAGAGAGAGAGAGAGAGAGAGAGAGAGAGAGAGAGAGAGAGAGAGAGAGCTTGCGCCACCTTTGCAGGTACATTGAGAGGAGAGAGGAGAGAGGGGGTCATGTGGGAGCGTGCTCTGTGTCGCAGTGCGCGGCAACAGCAGAGTACCTAACAACACGATCCGGGTATGTGTTGTGTGTGTGTGTGTGTGTGTGTGTGGTAGCGTACCTTTTGTCGTAGTGCGCGGTAGTAATAAGGTACCTTACCACACAATGGGAGTGTGTGTGTAAGCTGTTCTCTGGAACAATGCTTATCACGAGGGCATCATCTCGGTGACGTGGGGAAGATGGTTCCTTGTGGTAAGTATTGTCTTACTGTCTGGGTACTACGTCGGTAATACGGCGAATCTAGTATCCTTATGGTAAGTCAACTTCCCTTCCCCTTTCCCAAAAAACATATGGGCATCGGTCGGTAACGCGGCTAAGAGATGTTCGTATGCAGGCCATTGTTTTTCCTTAGATTCAGACGGCACTCGATCGGTAATGCGGCTAATAGAGTGTCGTTTGTTAGAAGCATATGTTTTTGCATAAATGTGGCATTCAAGTGGTTAACCCGGCTGTACGAACGTCATATAATTTGTATGTGCATGTGCAGTTAATTTTTTAAGTATTAAGTATATGAAATACTTGGTCGGTAACGCGGATGTGAAGAGTATTTCATATGCAAAATGTATGAATTGCTTGATTTTGTTGTTTTTAACTATCCATTTGAAATTATATACTAGCCAATCATATTCAAAAGAATACTGTATTCATCAATCATCGTTATTTTAAATGTTCTATTTATATAGAATAGAGCTGGCATTAATCATCATTATTTTAAATGTTCCATTTATATAGAATACTTTATTCATCAATCATAGCTATTTTAAACGTGTCATTTATATAGAATACTTTATTTATCAATCATCGTTATTTTAAATGTTCCATTTATATAAATTACATGTAAAAAATTATTTGCACACAAATTGCATGGTTAATATTTGTTTTTAATCTTTTTAAAGGACTCTCAAGCATTATCAGTTTATCACTAGTTTTAATGCTTCATTTACATAAATTCTCCGCAAAAATCTAAATACATACAATTTGCATGTTAAATATTCTTTTATATTTTTTAAAGAGCATCAATTATCATCGCTTTTTGATTGCTACATTTACATAAATGCTATATGTAGAAAAGTGTGTGAACACAATTTGCTAGTCCAATTTGTATACTTCCAATATTTTAAATGTTTTAAGCCGGTGTGTGCTTTGTTTGAATTAGTATGTGCGCACGGAGAAAAATATAAGTTACAAAATTCAATATATGCTGAAATGTTAAAGACCGTTAACATGTATTGTTTGATCTGAATTAAGTTCTTATAAACCATTTGTTTAAACTTCTTTTTACACGTGTAACAGATTGCAATTTTAAGTGAAGATTATATTCAATTTTTATCAATATTTCCATAACATTTGTTAAAGTCTTCAAGTGGTGGTTAAGAGTTTACCAGAGATAGTGTGAGAGTGGTAGTGTCATTCGCAACCATGAATTTGTATTTGATATGTTGTTTTTGTATTGTCCAGTGCAAATATGACACCAGATTAGAAGAAATGTATTATGTGTGTCATTCGTAAAGAATGTGTTTTGACAATCTCATCATGTGCAGCTGATCGCATACAACAGATTAGTGAAAGCGATGTCTACATCAAAGACATCACTAGCGCTATATGAGAGAACACAGAGCACAAATTGCGACTTGAAGGCCAATACAAGTTGTTGAGTCTAGCTGGGATACGAGAATTTGACCCCCACCATAAAGTTAGGACAGTGTTGGGCAATATGAAAGTATGTTGCAGAGACTTAAAGGAAGATATCCCACCTGCTTACGACATGTCAAAATTAGAGCTCTAGGATAAATTGTGGGAAGAAAAGAAGATAAAGATGAAGCGTGTGAAAGAGTAGGACCAAGCAGCTCTACCCAAGAGATTAAAGATGGCACAAGATGCACAAGCAGCTTTGGGAGGTCGATCCGATGCCAGCGGCACCGGCACAATCATGCGCACTGCTTTGAATGCAAAGTGCGCTCATCTTGTCGGGATCCCTCACGAAGCCTTGGTAGAAGGTATGAGGATTGGAGCTGGCTCCTTCGGTGTGTGCACATTGTACACTGTCGAAGGCATCTCATTTTTCCAGACCACATTACATATGTGGGAAAATGTTACAAGGGAGGGAGTGAAGCAAAATTTGACAGCTTTCAGACAAAGCAAGGCATGCAAACGCTTCACCCCTCCATTGTCAGATGCATTGGGTTTACCACAGAGTCTCCTTGGATCACGATATTCCCATACTACAATGGGGGTACCGTGGGAAACATGATGTGCCGCTTACCTTTCGCTCATGGATTGTTCAGACGACACATGCACAGGCTACAACACGGCTGGAGGTAATTACCTGTAGAAAACAACCCTGTAAGCAAGATAGACACGGTGCGGATCAAAGCAGTGGTCGAGCAGATGCTGTCAATTTGTCATGCCTTAATCGACAGCGTTGCGGTTGCCCACCAAGCCGGTATAGTGCATAGTGACCTGCACCCGTTCAACGTAATGTTGGACTTTACACACGCCAATAAACCCCGCGTCGATATCATTGACTGGGGTATGATGCTGAGAACACCTGCTAAGCGCGTGGCAAACATTTGTCTCCAACCGCACAGTCGGACGAAGCAATTTTGAATGCACAGAGAGCAGGAAACGCCGAGATGGCTAAGCGACCGTGGATTGCTCCCGAACTATACGATCCACGGTGCGCAGATGCATACTCAAAAGCCAACGATATTTATGCATTGGGCTACCTGTTTGACATGCTGGCAGATTTTTGGAGTGCAGCCAGAAAATTTTATTTTCTAGACGATGTTTTTCACCACCCAGACGAAGATGTCATGAGAGCTATCCGAATTAAAGTAGATTGTTGGATGAAGTTAAAAGATCGGGACCAAAGAAGGAATGCTTCTGACGTGTTGATGTTTTTCAAAGAACATTTAAAGACAGACCCTAATCCTATGCAACGTCCACTTGTTGAACTTGCACCATCATTTTATCCGATTTAAATATTTTTATGATATACATGTATTGTCAAGTGTATTCAAATTTTTATTGAAGTGTATTATCTGGTTTGAAGTGGTTCACCTAACTGAGTCAATTGTGGTTCAATTAGTCGCATTTGAAGTGGTGGTTTTTAGTGGATTTCGTGCAGTGTCCCAATGAGTGAGAATATATATTTGCCAATGATATCGAATATTTGTCACTCTGTTGACTACAGCTCTGAGAGAAAATGGCCGATCAAGAACACGATATTGCCACCCAATCACTGCCTGATGATCAACAACAAGCGGCTGTTAATGCATTTCATTGCATGAAGTCTTTGGCACACGACATGTCGGCACAACAAGCAACGCGTACTGCTCGCCGACTCTCAAAGTGGGCAAATCCAAACCATATACAGTGGAAAGAGATCAATAAAGAAGTGACAAAGGACATGATAAAGACAATATGTCCATGTGAGGATACAGAGATCAAGAAAGGAAGGTGGAAGGTTTCGAAGTGCATGCATGATGGTATCAAAGATAAAGTTGAGAGGATTTATTTGGAGGTTTATGGCCATCCCCTGCACAATGCAGATTGTGCGCTATATTTTGCCAAAATGTTATATGTTCACTTTGTGAAACAACGACCAGTAGACTTCTAGTCAAAGAAGACAATTGTTGCCACTCATGATTTAAGGGAGAGTTTCGTCTCTTTCACCCGAGATGAGCTGGCATTGATAGTGGAAGGTACCGACCTACAGTTAAAGAAAGAGAAGGATATTTACACGACACAGTTGGCAGAGAAAGATGCAGAAATAACACGTCTTTCTATAGCCACCCAGACACCGCAACCCTCACAAGTCCGGATGGAGAAAAGCATTCACCGCCTAAGTCAGGACGTTCAAATCCTAACACAGCAAGTGAGTCCAACACCTGTACAAGGGACACACATTAGCCACCTTGTCTTGCATCCGGAGTTGGTCCCCTCATCTACTTCACATGCATCCTCATCTTCCCAATGTCCAGTTTGCTTCAAGAATTTTGATGGATGGAGTGGGTACTATACATTGACATGTGGTCACTATTATCATTTAGTTTGTCTTATTCGTTTGATGCAAAACAATAGTTGATGCACAATTTGTTCACAAGATATTCCACAAGGAATGTATATTATGTTTGGCATGGCAAACTTATATAAATTCAAGCAAGCACGCCCAGATACCCCTAGCACAATTAGAAATCTGTTTGATGAGCAAGATTCTGCTTCAGGGAAACACAATTGAGATCGACAAACTATGTAATATCGCGACAAACTATGTACTATCGAGAATATGAAGCATTGTAATTACTCAAAACACATTTGAATACAAGGTCTTTTACAATGGTTTTTGACATTTGCTCATTCTACTCTCAAGCTATATTGAATCAATTGAGTTGTTATCTAGTTCTAAGTCTGAGTGTTGTGGTTCTCCTTGTAATTCAACCTCCACATCTATTATCAAATTCTCTTCTATTTCGTCTATAGTGCATTGAGATACACCAACATTGAAATCTTATTCATTTTCATTTTGACAATCATACAACCAGGTTGGCATCTCCTCCTCGTAGCTAGCACTTTCGATGTGATTTAGTATCTTTTTGTTGCAATACATATACACTAATTTCTCTACTCTGTCTGCTAATAGTCTGTTGCGGATAGTGTTGTGAACATACTTGTACATACTCCAATTTCTCTTTGAACTTGAGTTTGCTGCACATTGTGCGAGTACTTTCATTGCAAGAGGACGTAAGGTAGAGTAATGCTCTCCACCATTCATCATCCACCACTTCCATGTAGGTTGCTCTTTTTCCATTACCTGTAAAAAATCATTCGCAAAAGGGCCTTCTTTTAATCTAAATGCACTCATTTATTTAATGCAATCAATTCGGTCCTGAATGTTGGAGTAGAACGTGTTGACCACGTGATAGAAATCGCCTACCACCTCTGTATTGGACATCAGATCTAAATTCCAATACTCTGGATCTAGCATGTAAGCCACGCTATGGAGTGGACTATGAGCGCTCTTTCACCTTGCATGAAAATACTTAGCCAAAATTTTCCGCTATTTGCCAGAGAATGGTAATCGCCACTCCTTATCTACTATAGACTCTTTCAGCTCTTCAGGATTTTCAAGACTCTGTTGGACTGACCACCATGTCATCCACACTTTGCCCATGTTTGGCGCCCTTTGATCAAGATTGCGGATCGCGAACATAACGGGCATCATTACATGGTATGCATCCATTAAACTCCTCCACCAAGCAGCCTTGTTTACATTGCCACGCAGACATGTAATTTTATCCTTCACTGTTTCTTTATGCTCAAGCTTCCATTCATCAAAGGTCGCGCAACTGAATGTGTCAATCACAACACATTTATTACGGAGAAGTGATTCCAAGGTATAAAAGTGTGTGCAAAACCGAGTTTCAGCAGGAAGTTTCAGAATCACTGACATGCACATCCTATACAAATCGAGCACTCTCTGTCGTTTCAAGATAAATTTCACAACCTGACGTGCTGTATCAATAATTTTGGCGAACCATGTGGTTTCTTCTCTAGTGTACCAATCTTTCAGCACCAAGTTCAAGCTGTGCGTATTAATACCATTGGCAAAAATGTGCGAAAAGCACTTCTTTATTAATTTATTGGCGTTTTTACAATTCTTTGCATTGTCCATCACAACCTGAACGACATGTTCAGCACCAATTTCTTTAATTACATCAATCAAGACCTTAGAAATGTATTTGCCACTTTTAATTGCACCAAAACTATCAATCACCTTTATAAATGTTTCTCCCCTTGGACAAACCAGCATTACATTGATCAACGGTCTTCTCTGAACATTTGACTAGCCATCACTCACAATCGTACACCCTGAAAGTGAAATATTCCCAAGTATTATTTTGCCAACCCACTCTTTGACTTCGATGTAACATTTTTCCAAGAAAACATTTCTTATCGTGTGATAAGAAGGAGCTGAAAATCCTGGACCAAACTCACCGATTTTCTTCCAAGCAGCCTTCCAATGATTACTGTCTACCATGACCAAAGCACTTGCAATAAAGAATATTTCTTTGGAGAGTGCTGTTTATGCTTCTTCTAGAGACTGCACTCGAAAGCTTTGATGTAATGATTTTTGACGCATTTGACAAAGTCCACCTTCATTGTGACGTTTAAAAGGAATACTGCCTGGAATTTCCTCTCCTTGCGCAGGTTGCTCTCCAAGGTTAGTTGGCATCACTATAGGATCTGCGGAGTTAATATTTGGCTCTGGGAACTCTTGATTCGAAGGCACAGAGCTATATATCTGTCATTTCTTACCACCCTTTCTGGCGAGCTCTTCTCTCAAGCGCTTTGCAACTGCAGGTGCCTGAGAATATTCACATTTTCTACAATTGTTTTTAGCACTACCCGAGAAATGATCCCTAATACGTGGCGCACCGCCAAATTTTGTTGTGAGACAAAATTTACATTGCCACTCCATATATCGCCGCATATGTTGTGAGCATAATCCCACTCTTTGCTAGGAGCTTTTTTATTCTTTGGCTTCTTTGTACCACTTGTGCTCACATTTTGCTCCATTGCTTTTAAATTAAAACTGAAGAGAAAAGAACAAGATTTTACAAATTGAAAACAATTTTTTTATTTTCAATATATATTATAATTTAAAAACCATTCAATATGAAAGTAACCATGATGCACGATATGATATTTTCAATGCACGCTAGTCAATCCACATATCAATCACATATATTGTGAGCAACCATACACATTGCAATGTAATCTATACATGGCGTAATAACCATAACAATACTATGAATCTCTCTATGCAATTATTATTATAATGATTATTTATATGTCCACTTTGATTTGCAAACAATAAGACACATCTAATTTCATTTGCTACAGAAACAGACAAAAGCAATAAAATATATAATTGGTCATTTCATGCACTAATAATCTATCATAATAAATAATGCAAAAGAATATATAAACCAATGCATGAAGTAATGCAAATAAATCTTCAATATAATCACCCAATTGGGGACTACTTGAACCCAGTGAAGGATTGTAGCCCACCCATGCAACCAATTCAATATATAAAAGCTATTTTAACCCAATCAAGGATTATAGCTCTTATATTGTAAATCAACTCAAATATAAGACTTCAAGGATCTTTATATTCCCTGTACACTAGTAGAGGACATCCGACCCTTGACTATCGACTAGACATTTACATATGCCCATCTTCCAAAACCAATTACAACACTCATTTGGACCAATGGCTTCTTCGCAATGAGCATGATTCCTCAAGTTTTTAGTTGTTTTGGTTTCGTACCTTTATGTAGGTAAACGAATTAAAATTTTTTAGAAGTGGTTACCGAATTAAGAATCACATCCGGCCCAAAAAAGGACCTGTGACTCTGTAACCTTAGGTCAAATCACAAGGAGATGACAATACCCTCCACTTGGATACACTCTCCAAGGATTTTCCTAGATAAAAAACCGGGGTTAGCACACTATTTACTATATATAATTAAGCCTACCGGGTTTTTTTATTTTCCTGGCGGGCCGTTACCCGGCGGGATATTGCAGATGCCCAGCGGTGCCCACAGGGAAATAGTGGAAGCCCGGTGGGCTGACCGGCTCTATAGGTTTTTGCAAGTCATCATCAAAGTCACGTTAACAATTAACGTGATCACCTGATATGTTTGTGTAAATACTATAGTTATTTACGTAATCACCCCGATCGTGATTACATTAATGAAATCCCTGGTGTGGATTGAAGAAATATCAATTACTACTAACACAGGATATGCTTCAACAAATCCATCAAGAAAAACAATGAATGAAGGAGAAACAGAGGGTACGAGAAGAAGCTCAAGCAGAAGCAAAAGAACGCATTGCAAAAAGAAGGCTTCTACGACAAAAACAACAATCTAAAACACCGTTGCGAGTCACTGCCATTCGACTAATGAATTTTGATGAGGACACAGTGGAGCCAATAATTGCAGTCAAAGTGGGTAGCAATCAAGTTGAATCGACGGCACTACTTGATTCTAGATCTCAAGCAAATTTGATCTCTTACAGATTATGCAAACAGCTCAAGCCCACAGGTCAACTTCATCCTACTCCACAAGTGTTGAAAAGTAGTACATCACATTCCCTAAAAACATTGGGCTGGACTATATTGCATGTACAAGTACATCAATATATTTACCCACACAAATTTTATGTGGTCGAGGATAAAAGCACACAACACCCCATGTTGTTGGGACAACCTTGGCAAAACGACTACAATGTGCAGATAGATTGGAGTGCGAATGCAGTCAAAATTCAGCATGCACAAGAACAACAGGTGGTAGCCTTTGCTCAGCAACCCTGGAATAATCAGCTGCCAGTAATGCAATCACTGGATAAAGAACCAAAAGGAAGGGTGTCACTCAAGAACAACACGATACCTAGGATAAACAAACAGGTAACTGCCAACATTGTCCACTACAAGTGTAAAAAGTCACCGATCGCAGTGGAGAGATCAGAGTTAGCAACACGAGAAAAACAAGTATGGGTGCGGAAGGATAGAAATGACATGGCAAACAAACCACAATACAGCAAAAGAATTCAACAGAAACAGATAGTTCAACCAAAAACCAAGGGAATAAAATAGATATGGATCCCAAAGAAAATGCTCAGCAACAACTCAAATGCGACTCGCATTTGGATACAGAAACCGAAGCAGAAGGAACTCCCTTCAGTACAAGCAACATCGGAAGGCAAACAACTGCATATGAAACCAACAAACAGATTTATGTGGGTGCCAATCAGTAGCAAAACAATGGCAACCGAGGCAGTAGCAATAAACCTACAAAAATCGGCAAGGCAAAGCTACCAATGGAAAGCAAAAGAGACAAGGTCTATGGCCAATTCCGCCATGGAAATTCTCTCCAAGAAGACAACTAAGGCCATATCGACAGTAGCGGCAACACTCGCGACTGTTGCAAGAAAAACGATCTTGAACAAAGAGCGGTGGAGTTACAACTTTTACTTGCAAAGAAACTCCACCCACAAAATCAACAACAAACAGAAAACCTCGACGGCGAATGCCAATAAGCATCTTGCTTATACCCTTCTCCTACACAACATTAATTTTTCCATGCATTGATCGAGTATGCATAAAATAGGGCCACATTACACGACCAAGCATTAGCACAGTTTTTTTCAACCCATGCACGGTACATACACCGAGGCAATACCTTGTTGTCCGGGAGGACTCAGGTTAGGAGGAGGGGAGGCATTCTCAAATGCGGACCCAATGGCAAAAAGAGCAAAAAAGGACATGTTTTTCGACTATTTTAAGGGTTGTTGTTTGATTGAGAAATTTTCTAGACTAACCCAAGTACATATGCCCTTATACAACATGAATCTACAAGTATATGGGGTCAAACACCAAATCAAGCCCCTAGGTGTGTATATAAGTAAAACTAGCCATTTTTTGGGCAAAATATTGGTAAAACAGAGAAATCCGGTCATAAAAATTGCATGTGAGTGTATATGATGTTTTGCGGTGATTGTTTTGATTTATTATGATTTTTGGGGATTTTTTGGGTTTGATTTGCTATTTTCCTTTTAATTTTGCTAATTTTCGGCAAAAAAGCTTCAAAAATACAAAAAATAGGTGAAAAATGGTCGTAATGAAAAACAAAAAATATGGGGATGATTAGTGACTATAGGACAACCTATGGTACAATGGGGATGCAATTATGAGACTGGAGCGGAAAGCGTGTTTTGGCCAGATTTTGACCGAAACGTCAAATTTCTTGTAAACTGGCAAATGGAGTCCAAATCAAGAAATTTTTGAGCCTAAGCCGCATCTTGCAAGAAGTTGGGAGCACATGTCAAATTTCATGAAAAGTGGTTCGGGGACCCCCATTATAAGAAATTTTCACTTCATTTTAAGCTCATTTCCACTATTGTTCTTTGAGAGAGAGCTCCTGCCACCTAGAGCGAACGGAACTTCGAGCAGCTTCTACGACACGCACGACTACCTGACGGGATTCAGACATGAGAGGTAGGCTCACCACCTTGAGCTTTTCGCGTATGTTTTTCGTTTTGTCGCAAAAACTAGCATAGGGTTTACACAGAAAGCGGGTAGTAGAGACCTACAAGTAGAAGTAGCCACCTACCGGCTAACCCAAAAGCAATGAAACTTCATCGGAAGCTTACCCTAGCATAGGAGACCAATCTTGGATGTCCAAAGGTAGTAGAAAACCATCGGGAAAAACCATAATTCCTAGAGCCCCGCAAGAGGCCACCAAATGGGAAATCGGCGGAGAGGCACCCAATTGCTACCAAAACTCATGGGTAGGAGCATCTCGACATGCTCGACAAGTCTATATAGCCCACATGACCAAAAGGTGACCCGAAGTGGTACTAAACTTCAAAAACGACAGCACACACACAAAGCGTCAAATAGCTCTCGCGGCCAAACCGCATGTCCGTTTGCTACCAAACTTCACGAGCGGCTTTCCTATACCATCAACAACCAAGTCCTATGGTGGTAGACCACCACAAGTCATCGAAGACATGTAAGCGCAACCACGGGTGCTTCTAGAGCGACAAATTGCCAAACGAAGCTCCGGTAAAGCCAAAGTCGACAAAAACCATACGGCAAGGATCCCCAAGGGATCGGGAAGCTATGGAGACCAACATCAAGAAATTTCATCGCCAAAAAGCACTCCAAAATTCAGAAAACGGCTCGGAGGCTCTGAAATCCACATAGGGAGTTACTTTCTATCTATTTGACTTTTTTGTTGAAATAAGGCTTAAAAGGGACTTAGGGGGACTAAGGGCAGGCACCAGTAGCACCTTCAATAAAAATTTCATCAGGAGACATCCTACACGTAGGATGTCTCAAGGCCATTTCTGGGCACAAACCCCAACATTTCTCATTACACAAAGTTTCTAAATAGCCTTTACATGCCAGCCACCAAGTTTCATCACATTTGGACCAAAATTGACCTCATATGCATGAAAAAACGCAAAGTCACGGCATAGAGGCAATAATGGGCCATATACCTACCAAAACTTGTCCAAATCACATGAAACTTTCACAATACATTCATGGACACAGTGCCAACCAATCTGTGTGGTCACCTGCAAAAAATGATGAAGTAGACATCCTGCGCGTAGGATGTCTAAATGACATTTTTGGCAAACAGAGGGTGTTTTTCAATTCCAGATCTATTCATATCACCTTCAAGAGCACATATATCAAGTTTCAAGCCATTTAATCATTTTTGACCCCAAACACCTCTAAGATACACTTTTTGAGCCCAAAAACACCACACATGGTCTTACCAACATCAATTCTTGTCCAAATCAAAATCCAAGAGCATGGCCATGTTCCACAGGCCAAGAGCTACCCATAGAAAAAATCTCAAGCCAATTTGATGAAATAGACATCCTACGCGCAAGATTTCTCCAGCTCGATTTTGACCTTTGGTGCAAAAAATGACATCATGGGAGCCATTACCATGGTGCAAGGAGCCCATATATCAATTTTCAAGCCATTGGGATATCATTTGTCACCTGTTGTGGACATCCTACCCAATTTGTGAGCCTAAAGCCTGAATCTGCCCAAAAAATGCACTTTTTGATGCCCAAATCCATTCCATGTTGCACAGGCCAAGGACCACCAGCATGCCAAGTTTCACCAAAAACTGATGAAAAAGACATCCTACACGTAGGATGTCTAAATGATAATTTTTTTCCAGAATGACACTGTGAGCACATGCACAGTTTCCCAAGTTCCTTTTAAGTTTTATTTTCAATTTTCAAGTCATTTGGAGAGGTAAAACTCAGTTTCTCAGCCGATATGGAAAAAACTCTAACTTCAGACTACTGAGTGCAATAGGATCTATGGCAGCCACAAAATCACCGGGGCAAAGAAGAAGAGGATGACCATAAAAGACTATTTGGAAGAAGTGGAGCCGTTTGTCATCCTAGAAGGAACTCTAAATCCAACCAGCACGTGGATTCAAGAGGACTTGCTAGAGTCAAATGATCTAAATACCTACCAAGGCGTGTTCAAAGATACCGAAGGAAATGTAATAGGGCTATCCATGCTACCTCGGGAGCTCAATGAGTTTGTCAGAAGCAAGATGGCAGAGTACCTGGAGAAGATAGATCTCCATAACTATTTTGAAGCTGTGCCAGCTGGAATTGACATAAAAAGAGTATGGAAATTTGTGACTACAATAAAAAAAGGAAGTTTGTTCAGACAACCTACCTCCTGATATGGACATGGATGTACATTCCTTGTATGGGGATTCCTGATTTGAAGCTTCAGGAATCTCTAAACCATTGACCTTGAGAATATTACCTTGTTACTTGGGAGATAATGAAGATGAATCCATAGTGAACCACTCAAGTAAAAAGAGATGAACAGACTCTAGAAGTAGACAACATCCATTCAATCATGTCTACACCTATCCAATGGAATCATTCTTTAGGAGAACTGTTAAGAATCACACCATATTTATGGAATGATCTAAAAAAAACTCTAGAGAAGGTGGGAATAACAAGTCTAATTGCAGGGGGAAATTGAAACACGAAGTGGATAATAAAAAGATTAGATCTATTCCAATGAACAAAGTTGGAGAATACTACAGAGGGGAAGAAGGAAACACCACCCTTCCAGTGCGATATTATGATATAGAAACCATGGCAATACTGGATAGTGGGGCAGGCGTAGGCATAGCCATAGCCATAGCCATAAAAGCAGTATGGGAATCCTGGGGACAACCAACCATGATACAAAATCGAATGAGATTGCAATTGGTTGATGGACATATCGAAAGACCCTTAGGACTACTTGAAAAAGTGATAGTTAATTCCTGTGGAATTGAATATCAACACACTTTTGCCATAGTAGAATTTGTAAAGAAACTCAATTACGAAATCATCTTGGAAAGACCTTTCATGCGACATGTGCAACTGATCCAAGATTGGGAAAACAATTATTTGTACTTGAAACAAGTGGGATCAATAACAAGGGTTTATCTAAAAGATCACACTATAGAGATGTCATGAAAACGTCCATACAGGAATTTGATTCAGTCTCTTTGGCTGAAACTAAGCTTCCATCTTGGTTGAACAAAGACACTCCTATTTGGATGTGTGGAGCTTCAAAAAACAAGAGTTTATAACGAGAAGAATGTATCTTAGAAATGGATTGCATAGATGAAGCCTATGTACCTGAGCCCTTTCTAGAGCATTTATTTGAGCCATTTGAGTGGACTCAAATTTTAGCGACAATGGATGTATGTTTACGTACATCTATGCCTCCTCAATTTTGCAATGAGGATATGGTTATGGTTATGGTTGTGCAATGATGGTATGGCTGTTATGGTTATGGTATGACAAGCAAGTTATGGTAATGGTTATGGTATGGCAAACCGATTATGTTAAAGGTTTTGCAATTTTTCACTCATCTTTTAATTATGGTTATAAAATCTTTATTCTGTTATGCCATGATCAAGCTTTTGATTTTGTGGCCCTATGTTTTTGTTACAATTTTGCTAATTGCCATACACTTGCTCTCTTGCGTCAGCTTGTAGGTGGAGTGCGTTGCTTGTGCACTCTTCTTTTGGGCAGAGAGGGCTGTTTTCTTTTGCTTTAGTACATGCAACATTAGTTCCTAGCCCTTTCTACCCAAAAAAATTTTGCAGGTTTGGTCATCGGTACGGAGTACGATATAAGCATAGGTATAGACTTTGATAGAGGTGTTGGAATATGCTATAGTATTATCGGCGGTTATTTCATTGCATATTTCGATGCTCATTTCATAATTTATTTCGACACATAATATACCGGTACTTATACTGACACCACGATATCGACATCTCTTTCGAGGCCTATTTCAACGTTTTTTAGTTTTAAAAATAAATTTATTTCATCGGTATTTTCATCAATTTTTGCACGCAGTGTTGTAGTGATGGTTTGGGTCTATAGCCCTATAAGAAGGCCTAATCCTGTCTCACAACGAAAACGGGACAACATTTCAAAAGTCCAAAACTATTTCGTCCCTATAACCTCCAAAAGCTGGGTTAAGATATCCTCAATCAATGCTTTTTTTCCCCTAACATATGTGAGGGGACCGCTGGTGAACTCCTCTTCAAAGTGAAGACGTTTTCTAAACGTGTTTAGTATGCAAGGTTTTACTTGACTAATCAGGTCCACCCGTCCATGATTGACAACCTTAGTCAATCCCCACTTACCACTCGCACACACACATGATTCTTTTGTTTTCTAATTACTATCACATTGTTTTAACACTTAAAATAATGGTTTTTTAAAACTTTTTGTCACTGTAAATCCTTCAATCAAGTATTAAAGACAACATTGTAAAGAATTCTTTTAGCAAACAGATATCTTTAAACTTAAGACAGGGTATTGTCAATCAAAACATTGTCTATAATAACCATGGCCAATACTCTTCTTGTCTCAAGACCACCTAAGGGTGAAAAAATGGCACCCATTCCTTATTCACAATCCGGAGTGGATAAACCCCCACCCAAGGTTCGGGGTGCCCATACACCAAACCCGTTGCCCATACAACCGGGTGGCTCCCCTAGGATAAAAACGATATCCTAACTTATGTAGAAACATCAAGACATGACACGGAGTAGAAACTTATCTTTCATGGGGGTAACCAACTTATCCTTGGCTAGAAAGCCATCATTATCATCAATTTATACCACGGAGTCGGACGTGTCTTGAAACAAACTGTTTTAAGCAATATCAGTCATACCTTTCTTGATTCAACCAGTTTTAACCCAAACAATTCATTCCTAATTTACAAGCAAATACACATTGGAAGTTACCTTCCGTTTTTGGCCAATTATTTCTTTTCTGATTCTTAGTCACCCCTTACGTATGCAATGTTAACTTATAAAAGAACTTAAACTATTTAAAGACTTAATTGAATAATGGAAAACCCACCTGGAACTGATTGGTCATCTGCTATTGCGTTGGCGCCTGAAGACTCTCCTTCGTAGGCCTACTACTAGGCCCAGGTTCGTCGTTGTGTGACACTCTATTTCTTTTTAGAGCTATGCCCTCATCATCAGATGTAGGATTTTCTCGGGTCCTTTTAGGTGACATAACTTCTTATACTTATAAAAAAGGACGTCTAATCATTAGATAAATTATCCGAAAGCTAGACTTAACCTTTGTATTCAATAGTAATCCGTCCAAGGTTAAATTTGTAGTCTTAATTGGTAAATTCTTGACCTAGTAATTTCTTATTTGCCTATATAGATATGATAACTTTTTACAAAGCTTCCCTAAGGGTTTTCTATGCTCCCCTATTTTTCTTATATTTTTAAATCTCTTTTTCCTAATTTCCCCATCAAATTTTAAGCTTGGAATCCACTTCTTTTGAGCTTAATATTTATTCTATTTATTCTTTGTTAAAGATTTCATTTTCTCAACTTTATATCACTGATTTACACTTACGGTAATTTTCTCAGAAACTTTTGATTGCAAAGTCTATTTATTTTAATTAATCTTTTGCTAAAAATAAGACTTTTAGTCAATTAATTTTTTTTAAATTGATTAATTAACTATGGTCTAATTATCACAAGTAGATAATGATATTTGTGAGCTCTTTTTTTAACCTAATTATCTAATTTTCATCTCTAATGTTTAGCTAGAATTAGTATAATTTGACTTAAATAAATTTCTATACTAATTTTCTATCACGGCTTTATTATCATGTAATATAACTCTAGTAAATAGCATGTAATCATCTAGCATGCTTTGCTAATTTTCTCTTTAATTTTTAGCTAGTATAATTCGACTTAGATAAATATCTATACTAATTTTCTAGCCTTAACATAATTATCATGACTTTTTTCATGTAATCTATCTCTAGTAAATAGCATGTAATCATCTAACATGATTTATTAATTTCCATCTCTAATTCTCAGCTAGAATTAGTATAATTTGACTTAGATAAATATCTATACTAAATTTTTAACCTTAAGATAATTATCACGTTTTTTTATCATGTAATCTAACTTTAATAAATAGCATGTAATCATCTAACATGATTTACTAGTTTCCCCTTTTAATTTTTAGCTAGAATTAGTATAATTTGACTTAGATAAATATCTATACTAATTTTCTTACCTTAAGATAATTATCACAACTTCTTTATTATGTAATCTAATTTTGATAAATAGCATGTAGTCATCTAACATGATTTACTAATTTCTCCCTTTAATTTTTAGCTAGAATTAGTATTTTGACCTACATAAATATCTATACTAATTTTTTAACCTTAAGATAATTGCCATGATTTCTTTATTATATAATCTAACTCCAATAAATAGCATATAATCATCTAACATGATTTACTAATTTCTCCCTTTAATTTTTAGCTAGAACTAGTATAATTTGACTTAAATAAATATCTATACTAATTTTCTAACTTTAAGATAATTATCATCGCTTCTTTATCATGTAATCTAACTCTGATAAGTAGAATGTAATCATATAGCATGATTTATTAATTTTTCTCTTTAATTTTTAGTCAAAATCAGACAAAATTTGTTAAGGTAATTAACTAAACTAGTTAATGTACTTAAGATAATTATTCTAACTTTTTAATGCTTTTTTCTATCTCTAATAATTACTATATATTTATATAAATTAATTTGCTAATTTTCCTTGTCAATGTATATACAAAATCAGGTAATATTAATTAAGGTAATTAACTAAACTAATTATTTGTACTTAAGATAATTATCCCAAATTTTTAATGTCGTTTTTTCTTTGGTAATTATTATGTAGTTATATAAATTAATGTACTAATTTTCCTTTCAAATATACAGTCAAAATCAGATAATATTAGCTAACAGTAATTTCTATCTCAGATAATTACTTTAAAATTAACTAAGTAACTTAACTAATTTCTCTCTTAGGTTTATGATTAAAATAAATATTTTTGACATAATCAATTAGAATTACTAATTTTCTATGCATTTCTTAATTATCCCAGTCTTCCTAACATTGATTTCTATCTTTGATAAATACAATATAATTATTTAAGTAATTTAAGTAATTTCTCTCTTTAATTTATGCTAAAAAACAGAAAATTTTAGTCTAATTAATTAGATAAACTAATTCTTTGTATATATCCTAGTTATCGCAGCTTCCTAACATTAAGTTCTATCTCTAATAATATTATATATTTATCTAAGTAATTCAACTAATTTTCCTCTTTAATTTATGCTAAAAATTAAGTAATTTTCAAATTAATTAAATATTTAGACTAATTATCTATTAATGAGTAATTCAATCTATATTTCTAACATTATTTTTTAATTTTTATAATTAACTTAAGGATTTTTGAGCTAAGTAAATAGATTTTCCATCAGTTTTTTGACTAAAAATAACTAAATTTTGCCTAATTAATTACAAAAAATAATCAAAATACTAAGAGATAATTTTCATAGTATCTTGATAGTCCAATCCAGTTATGATAATTATCTTATACTAATCTAAGTTTGATTAGTATAATTACCTTAATTTATGACCAAAAAGATTAATTTAGTCATAATATGGCTTAATTATTAATTAGATTAAAATCCCTAATCTTAATCTAAGCAATCAACAAAATATTAAGGATTAAGAGAGTAATTTAGAGTGTAAATAAATTTAATCTTTTCAATTAATTATATTAATTAAGAAAATAATAAGTAAATTATCATAATCTTGCTAATTAAAAAGAGATTAGGCTAATTAACATGGATAATCAGCTACAAGTTTTCTCTCTAGTGATTTTTGGGTACATTTTTCTCCCTATGTGAGAGAGAAATAGCCAGGACTCCGAGTTTGTACTTTTTTGTGAAGAGGAGGGCTTTTTAATAGGTTTTTAGGGTTCATAGGCTGCTTGTGGCAGCTACTTGCACATCAAGGTAGCCCCCAGCCTTTCCCTAGAACCATGTGCTGCTAAATCCAGCCTGGGCAAGTTCATTACTGCCCCACACAACCCCCTGATACAAAAAAAAAGTTTTGCTATTATCTAACCCTTTTCATGATTAATCTTGAAATATCTGTAATTATCTAGGGATTTTATGATAAAAGTCTTTTGTAGTAATGATTACCAAAATGTTACAATTTATTTAATTAATTTAATCAACAATGTAAACTTCCAGGGGCCATAACTATGCTAGTTTTCATCGGAATTCAATTCTGAAAATTTCTAACCATAGTAAAGTCATGATTACTATTCCAAAAATACCAATATTTTCCATGGTTGGACAATTCTATAGTGCTTTCTTAACAAACAAATCAATTTGATTAGGCTTTATACAATTTCTAAGGTTTCACTAGGAACTGAAAACCTTACAATCACCCCAACTTAAGGAATTGAGATGCCCTCATCTCAACTGAAATTGGGAAAGTCTTTGAGAAAAAGAGGTTTCTCAAAGAGGGACAATCTTTCCACTTTACCGTTACTGATTACTCTTAAGAGTTCTTTCTAGTTTCAAATATATAATCTGGTTGGAGTTTCTACAATTCCTTAATAATTACTTGCTATTGAGTTTTTTTCCCCAAGAAACTCCCAGTGTTGAGCCCATCTTAAAAATCTTTACAAACCATTTGTATCATCTCAAAAACCAGGTTAAATCTATTCCATAAAAAATCCATATATCCACCTTGTCAACATGAATATGCTTGGTCTACCTGACCATTTAGAGCAATCAGTGTTCGACAAGTATTGTGTATTCCAGCTTTGCCAATCTGAACGCGCTCGACGTGTTCTTGCCATTTTGAGCAATCTACGTTCGGCACAAGCTTCGACCATTGCACTAGAGGTAACTCGTCTGTGCTCTAACCTGGTTGACCAATAATATGTAAAGGGTTTTAAGAGGTACCATACCAAAATTTCTTTTAGTCTCTACGCCATTTTTCAAGGAAGGCTATCTTGTGCACAAGGAAGGTGAGTTGGTTTTTGGATAACTATATCATTTATAAGATTCAAATCCGGCCTTCCTATATCGAGAACCTCTTTCTCATGTGCTAGATCTACCCTTAATTTCTTGATTGAATACTAACTTAACTTTAGATTCCTTGAGTGATTTTGGAAAAGAAAATATTGCATACCATTACAATATATAAGTAACTCAAAGTTCTACGTTAGCGTTTATAGGGGTTTACAAAATTTCCTATTGTTGCTGAGCTCTAGGATTGCTAATTATGGCCAAAAAAGTGGCTCTTTCATCTTCCTCTCTCATTAAGATCGGTTCTCCTATGATTGCCTAAGTTTTGGCTCCTCTTGCTCTTCCTCTACCTCGTCCTCCATTTCTTCCTCCTCTTAGATTATCTCCTTGATTTTGAGGAATGGCTCTAGCAGTAGTTCGAGGGTTTTTCTCTTCAGGACAATTATTTCTGTAGTGCCCCAACTAATTGCATCCATAGCACCTAACATTCGAGAAGATTCGATCCAAGTTCGCTGCTGCAACTACTCCACGTTGTTGATATCCTTGGTTGAAAGTTCCCTTAGCTTTTCCTCTGAAGTTGTTGTAGTTATGATAGTTTCTTGCAGGGGGGTTTTCTTCAATTGAAAGAGGTTTAGCTATGAGAAGGGAATCTTGAATTGATGTGGGCCTCATAGCTTCTAAAAGTTAACTTAAAGGTTTGTTAAGGCCCTAACAGAAGCAAGAAATCTAGTGTTCCGTTGTCATTTGTGGTGCATAGTGCCGTAAGGACACATATTTGGTTGTAGTATCCCTCTAAAGTAAGACCTAACTGTCGAAGGGCGAAAAATTCATTCATTTTTATAGCTTGATGTGTTGGAGGAAGATATCTCTCATTTACTGCGTGTTTCATTTCCTCCCAGGACGTACTACTGGAAGGATTATCCCTACAATGTTGTTTCTACCAGAGTTTAGCATCTCCAGTGAGTCAAAACATTTCGAGCATTGCTTGATTTTTTGAAGCATTCCTGCCGCCTGGAAATAGTCGTCCAAGGCGTCAAGCCAAGCTTTGGCATGACGCTCTAAATTGGGTCCCTCTCCCTTGAAGGTAGGGAGTTGGACTTGCTTTAGCAGTAACTTTTTCTCTTGAGTAACAGTGTAAAGGCTATTTACGTATTACCCTAGGAGTATGAATTAGTGAAATTTAGTACTAGATGAAAATCTCTTTTACTTATGCTTTTAACTTATCTCATACTCAAAAATTTTGTACACAGGATGAAGACAATTGCCAAACCAAAAAAAAAAACTGCTTATAGCATACCTATGAGAACCATAGTATGTACAAGAGTTAACATGATCCATAAAGATCCTACTATGTACAAGGGTGACGACAATCCTATACTAGAATCTTGTGGACTATGGGTGAATCAGATATAGGATCAAAATATACAACATCTTTTGGTCCGCTAAAACTAGGGTCTACACCTATGGGCCTAATTCTACCTAGGTAGGTTACTTTAGACACCTGATCAAACACCCATTGATTTTGTGATAATTGGACATCATCTATTACAAGGGTTCCATTGGATTCTCCGTCCCAATGAAAAAGTATACGTCAATCACTTGAGGATCTTTGGCCCATTTGAGTCTCTTCATATTTAGTTCTAAACCTTCTAACTCTCCCGCATCAATGAAGAAAATTCCACCAGATCTTGACCACTTGATCCTCCATGTGGAAGGAGAAAATCTCTTATCTAGCCATTTCATCACGCTTTTTTGCATTGAATAGTGTTGGGATAGGAAAGCCCTCGTAAACCTAATGTTGAAATCCATGGATTTGAGGCGGTAGACTTGATGGAAATATTCCTGCAAAGATGGGAATAATTCTCTCTTTCTTTCTCTCCCTCTTTTCAATTAAATACATCTTTCATTGAATTTGTCAAAGATAACTTATTTCAACCTAACATCTTAAACTTTTCCCTAGGTTCAAGACTTTAATTAACACATGCTCTGATACCACTTGTGAGGTCCCCAACCCACCAACACAAAAAAACGGATGGGATCCTTGACAGGTCTCTAGGCCTAATAAAAATTAGAGTCTCTAAATAAGAAAAATCCAAGGAATAAACCTTTACCATTGACAATGGCTTGGGTCTATAGCCCTAGAAGAAGACCTAGTCCTGTCTCGCAACGAAAACGGGAAAACGTTTCAAAAGTCCAAAACTATTTCATCCCTATAAATTCCACAAGTTGGGCTAAGATATCCTTAACAAACGCTTTTTCCTCCCTAACATATGTGAGGGCACAACTGATGGTGGACACCATTCAAACAAGTATTAAAGACAGCATTGTAAAGCATTCTTTTAGCAAACAAACATCTTTAAACTTAAGACAGGGTACAATCAATCAAAACATTGTCCACAATAACCATAACCAGTACTCTTCTTGTCTCAAGACTACCTAAGGGTAAAAAAATGGAACCCATTCCTTATTCACAATCCGGAGTGGATAGATCCCCACCCAAGGTTCGGGGTGCCCATACAACGAGTTGCCCATACAATCGGGTGGCTCCCCTAGAATAAAAATGGTATTCTTACTTATGTAGAAACATCAAGACATGACACGGAGTAGAAACTCATCGCTAATGGGGTAACCCACTTATCCTTGGCTGTAAAACCATCATTATCATCAATTTATACCAAGCAGTCGAAGGTGTCTTGATACAAGCTGTTTTAAGGATGATCAATCATATCTTTCCTAATTCAACCAGTTTTAACCCAAACAATTCATTCCTAATTTACAAGCAAATGCATGTTATGAGTTACCTTTCGTTTTTGGCCAATTATTTTTTAGTCTTATCTTAAACTATGTAAGGACTTGATTGAATAATGGGAAAAATCACTTGGAAATGATCAGCCATCTGCTGCTGCGCTGGCGCCTGAAGACTCTCCTCCGTAGGCCTACTACTAGGTCCAGCTTCATCGTCGTGCGACGCTCTACTTCTTTTAATAGCTATGTCCTCATCATGAGATGCAGGAGTTGCTCGGGTCCTTTTAGGTGTCATAACTTCTTATCCTTATAAAAAAGGATGTCTAATCATTAGGTAAATTATTCCAAAGCTAGACTTAACTTTGTATTCAATTGTAACCCATCCAAGGCTAGACTTAACCTTTGTATTCAATTGTAACCCATCCAAGGTTAAATTTGTAGTCTTTATTGGTAAATTATTCACCTAGTAATTTCTTATTTGCATATATAGATACGATAGCTTTTTACAAAGCTTCCCAAAGGGTTTTCTAAGCTCTCCTAATTTTCCTATAATTTTTTATCTCTCCTAATTTACCCATCGAACTTTAAGCTTGGAATCCGCTTATTTTGAGCTTAATATTTATTCTCTCTTAAACATTTCATTTCCTCAACTTTATATTATTGGTTAACACTTACTATAATTTTCTTAGAAACTTTTAACTGTAAAGTCTATTTATTCTAATTAATCTTTTGCTAAAAATAAGAGTTTTATTCAATTATAATTTTCTAGACTAACTAATTAACTATGGTATAATTATCACAAGTAGACAATGATATTTGTGACCTTTGGTAATTATTATTTAATTTTTTAACTTAAATATCTAATTTTGTTTTTTCATTTTTAGCTAGAATTAGTATAATTTGACTTAGATAAATATCTATACTAATTATCTAACCTTAAGATAATTACCATGTCTTCTTTATCATGTAATCATCTAGCATGATTTACGAATTTTTCTTTTTAATTTTAACTAGAAATAATATAATTTGACTTAGATAAATATCTATACTAGTTTTCTGACTTTAAGATAATCATCACGGCTTTTTTATGATGTGATATAACTCTAGTAAATAGCATGCAATCATCTAGCATAATTTACTAGTTTCTCCCTTTATTTTTAGTCAAAATTAGACAAAATTAGCTAGATTGATTATCTATACTTAAGATAATTAGCTCAACTTTTTAATGTTTTTTTTTATCTCTTGTAATTATTATGTAATTATATAAATTAATTTGCTAATTTTCCTTCTCAATTTATAGACAAAATCAACTAATATTAGTTAAGATAATTAGCTAAACTAATTATTTATACTTAAAATAATTATCCCAACTTTCTAATGTGGTTTTCTATCTTTTGTTATTACTATGTAGTTACATAAATTAATTTACTAGATTTTCTCTCAAATTTACAGTCAAAATCAGACAATATTAGCTAAACTAAATATCTTTACATGAACTATTTATCTCAGGTTTCTAACAATGATTTAAGTATCTAATTAATTTAACTAATTATCTAAGTGATTTAACTAATTTTCCTCTTTAATTTATGGTTTAAAACAAAAAAAAATTGGCCTAATTATTAGATAAACTAGTTTTCTATGCATGCCCTAATCATCCCGGCTTCCTAACATAGATTTCTATCTCTGATAAATACTATATACTTATTTTAGTAATTTAACTAGTTTTCTTCTTTAATTTATACTAAAAAATAGAAAATTTTGGTCTTATTAATTAGATAAACTATTTTTTGTGCATAGCCTAATTATCCCCGCTTCCTAACATTGATTTCTATCTCTAATAAATATTCTATAATTATATAAGTAGTTTAATTAAATTTTTACTTTAATTTATGCTAAAAAATAATTAATTTAAGATTAATTAAATACTTATATTAAGTATTGTTAATGAGTAATTTTCCTCATATTCTTAACTGTATTTTCTAACTATGATAATTAACTTAAGAATTTTTGAGCTAATTAAATAGGTCTTCCATTATATTTTTGATAAAAAGTAATTAATTTTTACCTAATTAATCACAAAAACTAATTAGGAAACTTAGATATAATTTTTCTAGTATCTTGATATTTGATCCAGCTCTAGTAATTATCTTATACTAATCTAAGTTCAATTAGTATAATTACTCTTAATTTATGACCACAAAAATTACTTTCAACCCTAATTTGACATAATAACTAATTAGATTAATATCCCTAATCTTAATGTAAGCAATCGATAAAATATTAAGAATTTTAGAGTGATAAATTTAATCTAATTAATTAGGTTAATTAAGAAAATAATAGATAAATTCGTATTTTTGCTAATTAAAAAGGGATTAGGCTAATTACCATGGATAATCAGCTAGAGGTTTGCTCTCTAATGATTTTTGGGTAGAGTTTTCTCCCTATGTGAGAGAGAAATGGCCAGGACTCCGAGTTTGTATTTTTTTGTGAAGAGAGGGACCTATTTATAGGTTTTTAGGGTTCACTGGCTACTTCTGGAAACTACTTGCACATCAAGGCAGCTCCCAGCCTTTCCCTAGCGCCATCTACTACTAAATCTAGCCTGGGCAAGTTCATTACTGCTCCACACAGTCCCCCAGATACAAAAAATCAATTTTCTTCTATTATTTGACCCTTTTTATGATTAATATTGAAAATATCTGCAATTATCTAGAGATTTTATGATAAAAGTCTTTTGCAGTAATGATTACCAAAACCTTATAATTTATTTAATTAATTTAATCAACAATGTAAACTTCCAAGGACCATAACTATGTCAATTTTCTTCGGAATTCAGTTCTAAAAATTTCTAACCATAGTAAAGTCATGATTACGATTCCAAAAATACCAATATTTGCCACGGTTGGACAATTCTATACTACTTTCTTAACAAACAAATCAATTTGATTAGGTTTTATACAATTTCTAAGGTTTCAGGAATTGGAAACCTTACACTAGTGAGATATTGATCCGTGTGCATGTGCAATCAACGAACAACGTCAAGACTTTTGAGGGATAGCAAAAAGGAAAGGGGAGGGGCTGGAGTCCCCCCCATCATCCACGTGTGCAATGATGGGAGGGCTCCAACCCCTTCCCTTTTTTTAAGACTTTTTTCACTACTAGTCATTCTCGTGCATCATAAGGTGGCCATATTGGTGATGCTACGCATGGATCTTTCCCCATGGTATGCGGCCCTTGGCCAACCACGTTTAATGGCTAATATGTCAAAGGGGTAAGCACCTTCCCGTGTTCAGATCCTGGGTCGACATGTATGCCAAGTGTGGTGTGCTTTATTGAGCAAGCTACAGTGAGGTAGACATGCTAGGTGGTGTTGCTCATTGGTGATGTGTATGTGTGTGTGTTTGTGTGTGTGTGTGTGTGTGTGTGTGTGTGTGTGTGTGTGTGTGAGTGTGAGGAGAGAGAGAGAGAGAGAGAGAGAGAGAGAGAGAGAGAGAGAGAGATTATGCAATTCACAGGGGATTAGAAACCAGAAAATATCAAAAGGGAAAAAAGGTTGAAAAATTTTTGGGGGGGGGGGGGGGGGCCCCTGTTAGCTGCGCGTGCGGATTATGGAAAGGCTCCAACGCCCCTTTTTCTAGATTTTTTCCTTGATAGAAGCTTAAGGTGAACATGCCAGGAGCTTAACGGTGATGGCGATAAGGAGCGTACATGGGTGATGGTGAAGAGGGATGAGGTGAAGAGCAAGAGGGTGGCTCGGACTTATGATGTGGTTGAGCGCCAAAAGATGTTCCCAGTAAAATTGCCAACTTACCAAATGTGAACAAGATGCGAGCTGTCTAGGAAGAATCAACATCAGATAGCGGGTTCTCTCCTGTATCCCATTTGCATCGGATTTTGGATCTCTCGTCTTTGCAACTCACGTCGTGGTGACTTAAGACATTTTTTTCCAACAAGGCCTCACTCTCTAGCAATGGTGGGTGTGGACCTCTGAGCCATGATGGTTGATAGTCCGCTTGGGTGCACTGGCCCTCTCAATTGTACAATTCTTTTCCAATCAACATGAACATTAGCTCTTGTGGATACTTGATAAACTCCTACGGACCCATGCAAGCATACACTATATTTTAGATCTTGCAAATTCACATATTCACTCACATTAAGCATACTACATGACCTGATTCTACAAAGTGTGGTGCTAAGATTGATACCTAGTCTGCATGGGATGGGGCTATTGACAGTGGAGTTGCAACAACAAATAATGACGTTGGCCAATTCATAGTTGTTACGGCATAAGCAACACAGTGCGGTCCTACGATCCTGCAGAGGTCTGGACATTACGGACTAGGAGTCATGCTGCTTTGGGGCAGTTATTCATAGGATATCATAAGACAGGATGGGGGTCTACACCGTTCCCGATCTGCGCTGGAGTAGCGGTTGTATATGGGGGGGCATACTTGTCTTTGGGAATATCACTAATGTTCATGTTATCCAATCCATTGTCTCTTTCTTGTACTCTGTGATTCTGATATACATCAATGAGGAAGGCAGTGTTCTATTTACTGTAATCTGTTTTATGTTCTGTCTTCCTATGTTCTGTTGTTTGAATAATGTATGACAGTGTGCGGGTAATCATTCCTGTAATGCTTATTGCTCCTCTGTGGGCAATAGACATTACATTTAGCGACCACGATGCGCGATCGGAGACCTGTGGTGAACATGCATGCACACTAGGTCGAAGGGTCCTCCTAACCCGGTGGTTCCAATTGTGGGAAGACGTCAGAGGAGAGGCGGTTCGGACGAATTCGTTTTTTCTACACCACAGGCTGAGGAACATGTATCTCCATCATCAAGTCCTGTGCATGGTAGACACATTCGGTGTGTGCGGCATACTCCACGTAGCCAGTCATGTCTTCCTACCGTGCGTTCACCCTCACCTACCCATGTTGCTCCACCACCATCTCCGATAAGCAGTTCTGGGGTTTCACCGCCATTGTCCCCACCTCCTAGTGTTCGTCAGCTTTTTCCAGGAGGGGGTACAATTGGGCAAGGGACGATGGCACAACCTCAGATTAAGTATAGCCGTTTCAGAGGTCTTTCAAAGGAAGACTTGGATGCACATTTGTAACAATTCAATAAAGTGTATGGATTGAATCACCCTGGGGTCGTGATTCCTCTTCATCAACAATCAATGTTCAAATCTACACTTTCAAGGAAAGCCGCCAAGTGGTTGTCAGAATACCCGAATGATCACTTCCAGATGTATGTCAAAGGATCCAGAGCGTTCTTGAGACGGTTCAGAACGGAAAAGACGGTCCCTCAGTATCTAGAAAAGCTTCGTACGCTATGTCAAAAGTTGTTGCCAATGGAGGACTATGCTGCAAAATTCCGGATGCTTTTGCAGCGGGTACCTTAGGCACAAAGGCCGGCAGCCGAGGTGTTGAATGATTATTTTCTGCGCGGACTCAATAAGGATCTTAGAACTGCTATGGCAACAGTGGATAAGATAACTACTCCACTGGATAATGTAATTGCCAGAGCTATTGTAGCAGGAGAAGCTTTGGAGGATACAGAATCCCCAAATAAAGCAAAGAAAAAAGAGCGAAAGAAATCTCATCGTAGGTCTCAGGAAATGGGCAGTGATAGTTCGGAGTCGGCGACTGCAGACTTAGATTCCTCAGACTCAAACATCAACGATTTAGGGAAAGAATGGGAGGAGGCACCTTGAAGAAAATCCCAACGTCAAGGGAAAGGTCTTCCATCTGGCTCGTCACAATCTGTTGCGGTGGTTAAAATTTTGAAGGAACTATGGTGTACTCAGTGCTGAAATCTGAGACATGCTGCTCAAGAGTGTGCAATGAATCAGAAGTGGTGTGCGATTTGCACAACCAACACTCACAATATAGTGGAATGCTATTTCAATGGTCGGGGTCGTAGGAGTTGGGATTCTTCTACATGGCACCCACCACCGTCAGGGCAGGGACAAGATCCTACGGTGGTGATGGCTCATGCTCGTACATTAGAAGCGCCCTTTCAAGGACAAGTAGAGGACGGGGTCAAGGAGGGAGTCAAGGTCGCGCGAGAGGTGGCCAAGATCCTAATCGACCCAAGACCTGCCTTTTCTATTTGGGGGATGGGCATTGGTGGTCAGAGTGTTTAGAAGCCATGGAATATGATCGGAAGAAGCAAGAAAGTTCGGGTGATGTTGGGAACATGTAGGCAGCCCGTTCAGGCAGCATGGCCTGTGATAGCAGAAACAATAAATACGGTAGAAGGATTAGAAGAAGATGAAGAGGGGCAATTTTTGAAGGCTAACCTGGATTTAGTTTCTTTGTACCTCACTGACATTTCTATGATTCCGGAAGGGAAATCTCTCGGGGCTTCAGGAATTTCACCCAAGACAGGGGTGCAACAAAAAACTTGGCCTAGTCCCGAATCATTGGAGGATATTATTAAGTAGGAACATGCGTTTGAAGCACAGATGGGGAAAATTACACGAGTGAAGGAGGATGAATTGGAGCAGGTCTTTCTAGGGGAACAAGCGGAGTCTCAGCCCATTTATATTAATAAGCAGCTTGAGGCAAGTTTTTGAGGAGACTTGATTGGCTTACTGATAGAGTTTAAAGATGTTTTTGCATGGGAATATGCGGATATGAAAGGATTGGATCCAAAGTTTTATCAGCATACTATTAACCTGAAACCAGATGCGATGCCAGTGAAGCAGCATTCTTATAGGATGAATCCCAATGTGGCAAAGCAAGTTAAGGTGGAAATTGATCATCTTTTGGAGGTGGGTTTTATTACCCCTATTGATAATCCTGAGTGGATTTCTCCCATCGTGGTGGTACCAAAGGAAAACAAGCAAATTCGGATTTGTGTAGATTATCGGAAGCTGAATGCAGCTACAGTTCCGGATCCTTTTCCTCTTCCATTTCTAGATTCTACATGAAATGTACACTTTCCTGGATGGTTTTAGTGGATATAACCAAATTAGAATGGCGTTGCGTGATCAGCCCAAAATAGCTTTTATCACAACATGGGGCATTTTTGCATGCACAGTGATGTGGTTCGGATTAAGGAATGCACCCTCAACTTTTCAAAGGGATATGTTTCAAATTTTGGTCCCTATTTGACAGATTTTATGCGGGTTTTTTTGGATGATCTCAGTGATTTTGGAGCACAGCTGGAGCATTTGAAACAATTGCGGTTATGTTTTATGAAATGTCGAGAGGTAAAATTCAATTTAAATCCTCTCAAATGTACATTTGCAGTTAGAAGTGGAAGGTTATTGGGTCATATAATCTTTGAGGATGGAATTTTTATGGATTCGGATAAAATAGCCACAATTATGGAAGCGCCTCCACCGGTGAATTCGAAACAGTGTCAAGTCTTTTTGGGTCAAGCTCGTTGGCATGGGAGGCATTTGAGGTTTGTCGCACATTTGGAAATCCCTATTAATGAGGCAACACATTCTAAGGATTTTGAATGGACGAAGGAATGTGATCTGGATTTTTGGAGATTAAAACTTTAGCTGTCCAAACCTCCGATTATGATTCCTCCGAATTGGGGTCAGGATTTTCATGTATTCGTGGATGCTTCGGACCAGGCCATTGGCAGTGTGCTGATGTAGGAACAAAGTCAAGGGTGCTTCCGACCTGTCTATTACGCCAGTAAAAGATTATCATCTGAAGAAATGAATTATTCAGTGATGACAGAAAGAGAATGTTTAGGGATGATTTATTCAGTGAAAAAATTCCGGCATTATTTGTTGGGCCGTTGATTTTTCTTTCATGTGGATCACTCATCTATTTTATATCTAGTGTGCCGACAGAACTTGACAGGAAGATTGGCCAGATGGGTGCTCTTATTGCAGGAGTTTGATTTTGAGGTCATACATCGTCCAGGAGCCCCCCATGCGGTGGCTGACTACCTATCTAGGTTAGATTGCGGTGAGCAGCCGACGGGGGTCTCTGATGAATTTCCAATGCGTCTCTGTTTTTAATTGGAGCTGTTGCGGATGAGGTCATACATTGTCCAGGAGCCCACCATGCGGTGGCTGACTACCTATCTAGGTTAGATTCTGGTGAGCCGCCGACGGGGGTCTCTGATGAATTTCCAGATGCGTCTCTATTTTTAATTGGAGCTGTTGTGGATGATAATACAGTTATGCAACAACCAAGGGCCATCTCCAACATTCCATGGACTTGGTATGAGGAGATGTTTCATTTTCTCGAGAGTGGAGAAATGCCTTCATTCTTGTCTAGTCATCAAAGGAAATGGATGGCTATCCGAATTATTATCGCACGGTTGTGGAGGTCTTGCTCAGATGTGTTCTACCACAAGAACAAGAAGCGGTTTTGGAGGAAGTCCATACCGGAATTGCATGGGGGCCATTTTGTAGCCTTGATCACGGCTAGGAAAGTTCTACAATCAGGATCATGGTGGACTACATTGTTTCAAGATGCGAGAAGTTATGTGCAACAGTGTAATGTGTTTCACCGGTTGGGACAACCCACTAAAATGTCTAGAATGCCTTTTTAGCCGGTATTGCCTTTGGAACCTTTTCAAAAGTGGGGATTGGATTTTATTGGACCTTTTAAACCAGTGGCAGCTCACACGGGTAATAAGTATATTTTGATAGCCATGGATTATGCTACCAAATGGGTGGAGGCATGGCCTTTGAAAGATAATACTGTAGTTTTTGTGGCTGGGTGTTTATATAAGGATGTTTTTTCCAGATATGGATGCCCTATTGAGCTAGTTAATGATCGGGGTAGCCATTTTTTGAATAAGGTGATGGAGAGAATGCTACGGTTTTACTTTTTATTGCATAGGAAATCTTCTCTATATTACCCTCAGGTGAATGGGCAGGTGGAACCAACTAATAAGCAAATGGTTTGTATTCTAACAAAGTTAGTGAATATGCATAGAACGGATTGGGATGTGAAACTTTCTTCAGCATTATGGGCTTATCGCATAGCTTATAAAGTGGCAACAATATTGACTCCTTTCAAGTTGGCATTTGGTATGGAGGCAATTGCCCCAGTGGAGCATGTGGTTCCAAGTTTGTGGATGTTGATTACGGATAAGATTCTTCTGGAAGATTCCGTAATTTATCGTTTGGATGTTTTGCAGGAACTAGTTGAAGAGCAATTGCGCAGTTTTGCGGTGTTGCAAGGTCTGTAGTCCAGGCAAAAGAAATGGCTGGATCGCCCTAAATCACGACAATTTTTACGAGGACAATTGGTTTTGGTATCTAATTTGAGTCTTGGGAAGATGCCTGGGAAGCTAAAATTACGATGGTCGGGACCATTCTAGATTTTTAAAGCATGCGGGTCCACTTCTTTTTACTTGGCAGATTTGCGGGGGGAGGTAATTTCTGTGCCGGTGAATGGATTTCAATTACGCCATTATTTTTTACCTACCTCAATTCAGTGTCCCTTTGCTGTGATACAGGAGCTGGAAGCCGCCTTAATCATGATTGGGAATTCTTTTGCATGCAATCTTGGAAAGCGAGAAAAGAGAAATGATGATTGCGACACTGTGGCATGCCCTATTTTGAGAACTCTTTGTGAGCAATTTAGTGCATGCAGTCAATACTTCATACTAACCTCACGTCTTTTGCATCACGCTCACCAGGTTCTCCTACCTCATTTCTCACTGATTCTGTATCTCTTCGCCACCATGACGGCTTCTTTGCTGCAATGCATCCCATTCACTCTAGTGCAGCAGCTAGCACTTCGCAGAGTGGATGCTTGGCTGCAAGATTTGTGCCTGCGAGTTTTTGCCAACCTGGATTGGCAAGGAATACCTGTCCACCCGCCGGACACAACGTTGATTAAGCAACTCACTACTGGGGACATGGTGCAGATTAAGAACCAGCAAATTTAGTTGACAGCAGATAGAATTTTAAGATGTTGCTGTTTGCCTAGTGATGGTGCGGTGCGAGCATCACATGTGATCCCTGCTGCAGAGGCTGAACAGGAGTTTGGCTTGAAATTTAGAGGAGAGTACAAGCTTTAAGGGCTTACAAATACAGCATAAGGGATGCCTATCGCTGGTTTCTTGAGGCTATTTGGCTGCAAGCCAAAATATATACAATCTCAGCCAAAGCACGCAATGTTTTGAATTCGGCCAACTTTGGGCCAGTCGCGTGGGCAGCGATTGTCAGAGAGAGGCTGCTTGCAGAGTGTCAAAGAGTAGTAGCACAGATGGGGAAAAACACCCCAACAAACACGAAAGTTGGCCAGCTACTGTCGCTGGTGTTTCCATTGAGAGAAGTTTTTCCTCTCACCTTGCGCCCTCTGTGTCATTTTGAAGATGATAGATTTCTAGTGATAGCCGTTTTTCGGCTCTTTGTAATTGCCACAGTGAGTTACCTCACCCTACCCAAATCACCCAAACATTGTGGCTATCCCTACCATTTCACTGTACATAGGCGTGCGTGAGTCATGGGACTTTTCCCATATCTTCTTAAAAAACCCTCAATTAGCTAGTCATTGGGCTAGTTGAGCCAAAAAAATAAAAATAAAATAAAAAATATAAGTATATTATGGCCCATGCGTATGTAAATATTTCTTTGTATATAGGGCCTAAATAAAAGATTTTTTCATAATTATTTTGGTATTACTTAAATATTTCTACCTAGGTGTGTGTTATTTATGCTCTGTACATTGCCTCACCATTACCAAAAAAATTTCTTACCATTTTTCATACTCTTTATTCCATATAGAAATATTTTCATGTAAGCTTCTCTTATATTTGGTGTAACTCCACCCCAACAAAAATCCAAAAAAACTAGTTTTATTTATGTGTATATTTTTTCACTATTGTGATTTTTCCCTTCCTACATCTATTTTGTTTTTTTTTTTAGAACACCAAAAATATTTATCTTTTTATGGTAGCCTCATAATGAGAGAGATTTCTTTTGACCCCTTTATATTTTTTTCCACTTATATTATTTATATTTGACATGTACATATTTTTTAGACCCCTCAATATTTGATTTTCTTAGTTGTACTATTCACTTATATCATAATCTCAACAATATCTTCAATTATAGACCTACCAAATAAGGTCAAGGGTAGGTGGCATGCATACATGCACTATGGAGCGCTCACTCTTGGAGGTATTCAAAAGAATCATCCAAAGAAGGACCCCACAAAGACCTTGTGCAGTGGAAAAAAACGGTCGGTTTTGCTGAATTTTTAAAGTTCACTTGCTCTCCAAATTTGAAAAGGTGATACAAACAAAAGTTGTAGCTCGTGGGCTGAACTTTTGCCTCAAATTTTTTCATATTTTTTTGAGCTACGAGCTGTGAGCTATGATTTTATTAGTGGACCCCAGTTTTCCCATGCTATGCAGCCACACTCTCTCTTCCACTTTATCATTTTCCTCTTTCACACACACTTCTCCACTCATCATCCCCACCTCTCTCACCACTCCTCTCTGCACCCTACTCACCTTCTCCTCAACCTTGAAGAATAAGAGAAACCATGGTGAACTCATACCTCCCACACACAATTCCATTCCAAAATTGACCACCTAGTCTCATTTTTCCTCCTCCAATTTACCCATATCTATAAAAAAAAACCACAAAATTCAGCCTCTTCTCTTAAAAGACAGCATCATGGTGGTTGATTACTCAGCTTCAATTACCTTGTCTCTCAAGGAAGGTCAAGAGTGGAGAAAAAATGTACCGTCAAAGCTAGTGGACCGTCAACAAGCGTCAAAATTGGCCCTACTCAAGACACTTGGAGCATCAACCTTGTAAGGAATCCACCTTTTCTTACCTCTTAAGATTTTTTCTTCCTTATTTGTATCCTACATGGATACTCCCATTGTAAATATCCAATTCCATTTGTAAATTAATACTAACTCTACTAACACTAACCCACTATGAAAAGTCCTACCACCTCCATTTCTCTCCTCTCTCTTTCCCCACCAACTTCTTGATAATTCCAAGCAAAAGAAATTAGATAAATTGCTGAAAATCTAACCCAACCATGGTTAGAGGAGTAACCCTAGCCTTCAAAATTGCTATAAAAGGAGGGTGTAGCTAGCACAAAAAGGGGGGAGCCATAAGCAAGAGCACTATGCTATAGCTTGAGAAGCCAAGCTCAACCTCTCTAGAAGGAGCTCTTGAGTGGAAGCTCATTGTCTTATGCATGTGCATTTGCTGTAATAGGGGATTAGCAAGGGAACTCTATGCCATTGTAAGAGAGAGAGTGATCATTCAATTGAGAGTAGGAAATCTATCATTTCTCCTACTAGTGTAAGCCCAACATTTGCTGAATCAAGGAGGGTGGATTTGGACTAAGCTTGGATACTTTGTTTCCCTTCCAACGTGAAGTAATGGGCAACAATGATGCGTAAGTATCTTGGTGTTTTTTTGTTAAGTTCTTGATAACTTGTCTCTGGTGTTGTCATCAATCTAGCCATAAATCCCACGTATTGTAAGAGGGCAACAGGGTGGAGAGGACTCCCCTGGCCTTAAGACAGTGATTGGGGTGGATTTTCTTGTGATGTGTTGTGGTGAAATTTACGCAAGCTATGTTGAACAAATACTAATCTCACTTTGATTTGTCATGACAGATTTGTAAGAAGGTATTAATGCAACAAGCACCCCCTCCCCCTTTCTCTCTCTTTCTTAAATATATAGTTGTGTTTGCTTGATCATTGCCGATACGTTTCAAAGCAGCCCGAGCACTATCTCTCTCTCTCTATCTCTCTCTCTCTCTCTCTCTCTCTCTCTCTCTCTCTCTCTCTCTCTCTCTCTCTCTCTCTACGCGTCCTAGCTCGCATCCAAACTAGGTGGTGCCCCAAATTTGTGTGGGGTTAGGTTGCGGGTTTTTGTGTGTGTTGTTGTTTTCTTCCAACCCCAACCCAATTGAGCAGCACGGGAGCCTAGAAGAGTGCTTAGAGGCCACTCTTCTTGTTGCCCGCCCCGGACCGCCTCAAATTGGTGCCCCCACGGAGGACGGCTTGTGTATTTTTGTGTAGAATCAACCTTTAGCATAGTCAAGTAGTTTGCATGAATTACAAAAATTTGTATGATCCCTTCATTCCCATTGCAAGGCAAAAGGTACACATAATTGTTAGTACTAAGTTGCAATTTCAATTGTCATTCGTAGAATTTTAGGTCCTCTTAGGTTGGCCGAGATAAACGCTTCAGTAAATCCTTTTATTTTGCCTCTCATTAGGTACGACCTTAGTTTGGACGTCTATATTTTTGTTTTGTTTTAAGCATTAGGTCATGCATAGACCATGGATAATGGCCCAGGAATAGAGGTTTTCCCCTTTCATTTCACTCCACACATTAGAATAAACATTGCAATTAGTAGGAAAATCCATTTTCAACAACGTATGGTGTTCATGTTTGGTGCCCAAAGAGTAGGAGAAATTCTCGCATCACCAAACCCTTTCATCCTACCTCTTATTGATTGTCATAGGTCGTTTGATGTGAATATCTTTATTTTGTTGTAGAATAGATTGCAAGCTAGAAAACATTATTGTGTAAATCTTTTTAAGAAAGAAAAACAAAAACGGGTGTCACTTTGAAATCAATTCAATGGAAAGCCAACGCCAAATGTCTGGGTATCCTCTTTTCTTTGGAGAGCCTGGAGAGGATGTAGAATTATTTTTAGCAAATTTCAAGATGTCTTGCCGTATCAAGAGGATAATAACTGATCAAGAACGTGTAGAAATGTTTGAGGTGGTCCTTAGGAAAGATGCTAGTACTTGGTTTGACTCTTTGCCTGAGGAAGTTAAGGGGAATTACACAGAAGTTTTGAATCGTTTTAAGAGATACTTCTTTGATCCCCAAAACACTCAAAAACTATGGCAAGACATTGTTTCTCATAAGCAAAAAGACTTAGATGACTACTACTTGTACAAGCAAGAGTTTCTACGTCATTGGGCTCTATGGATACGAAATGTTGCTAACCCTGGTGATGGTGCAGAATTTTTAAAGAAGGAGAGGTTCATAGCCGGACTCTTTCCTGACCTTAAGGTAAAAGTTGAGGTGGGTGCACCTGCTACTTTTGATGCAGCGGAAACTAGGGCTGCTGAGAAGTATAGGAAACAAGTGCTTAAGAGGAGAGGTTCCAATAGAAGGTCTTAGACCCAAAGGTAAGTCACAAGAATCAACATCGAGGGAGCTTCCTGAGGTAACGGCGGAAGTAATTGAGAAGTTAAACGAATCTTTAAGCAGCCTGTCAATTCACCTTGCACAAGCTGTAGGTCAAAAGGGACAAGTAAAGAAGTCTGAAGAGTGAGATCCACGACCTAGGAGAGTCTTGCAATGTTGGAATTGCAGAGAGTCTGGACATGGGATGTATAATTGTCCTTGGCCCCGTGGGGAGCCAGGGAGACCTAACTTGAATTACCCAGTGATGAATGCAGGTGAAGGAACTGGTCAACAACCAAGGCTTCTACAAAGACCAAATGGACCAAGACCACCTCCACAAGCGGTAGAAGGAGTTCCACCTTTGCCAGATCCAAATGTGCATGTGGTAGAGGTGACAAACTCAAATGAGGTTGACATGGAAGCAAATGGCATTAAGCGTGGCCGAGGAAAAGGTAAAGAGAAAGAGGGTGTCCCATCACAGAGTGACCATGGACAAGGCAAGAAGGCAAAGGAGACCAAGGAAGCTAAGAGGACTCGACGTCGTATCAATCTCCAAGACTTCCCTCTTGGACATGGTATGGCTCCATACAACCTGTTGGAAGACATGCGAGGTAAGGGTCCTGATATCTCATGGCCTCAGTTTCTTGCATTATGCCCACAAGTTAGGAGGGATTTAACAAAGGCAGTTAGCACTAGGAGAAAGGTAAAAGAGAGTTTTCCTGTTGTAAAAACTGCACATGCTGAAATGAACGAGGATATTACACCTGTGCTAGATTGTTACATAAAAGGAAGATTGGTTATGAAAGGTCTAGTGGATGGGGGTGCACAAATTTGCATCATGACAGAAGGGCTCATGCAAAGACTAGGCATGCACATCCATGAGACACCTGAAATCAAAGTGAAAATGGCAAACAATAGCAAGGCTAGGTGCGTAGGCATTTGTAAAAATGTCTTTGTAGAGGCCTTTGGCATTAAGAAGGCAGTGGATTTCTATGTCATGTCTACCAAAGGAAATGGTTACCCATTTATCCTAGGAAGACCATGGCTAATGAAAATGCGAGCTTTGCAGGATTGGGAGAGTGGGAAATTAATTTGCAGGAATGCAATCATAAGAAGGTTGTCTTTGACATGAAGGAGCAACGCCAAGAGGAGCTCCATGAAGAATCATCTCAAAGTGAGACGGAAGAAGGTTGGACCGATAGCACTTCAGAAGAAGAAAGTAGAGGCAGCATTACTGAAGAGGAGTCTTCCATCGAAGTCATGGGGGTAAGGTTTAAGCCAGGCAACCAAGAGACCTCTTGTCAAGGCTTGGAGGAGGTAGGTCCTCAAGAGAACGAAGGTGTTCAAGATGAAGGGATGCTGGAAGGTATTCTATCAACAACACTTACAAAGGATGAAAGAGAGGAGTTCAAATGTGTGCTAAGGAAGTTTCCTAGGCTTTTTGCTAAAGACTACACCGACGTGCGTGGAGTAGATGTTGTTCAACACAAGATTGAGTTGAAGCCAGAGGCCACACCTAAGGCTCAAAAGCTACGAAGGCTAGGAGTCATTAAGGAGCAGGCTCTACTCAAGGAGGTAAGAAAGCTTCTAGCAGCAGGTTTCATTTATCCAGTGGAGAATTCAGAGTGGGTCTCTCCCGTTGTTGTCACTCCTAAGAAAAACGGCAAGTGGAGGGTGTGTGTGGATTATCGTCCACTTAATGAGGCAACAAAAAGAGATCACTTTCCCCTCCCATTTCAGGATGAGATACTAAATGAAGTAGCTAGTCATGAGAAGTACACTGTGTGTGATGGCTACTCGGGTTACTTTCAAATAGGTATCGCATTGGAGGATCAATTGAAAACAACCTTTATCACTCCTTGGGGTTGTTATGCTTTTAGAGTCATGCCATTTGGTCTGACAAATGCTCCTGCAACATTCCAACGTTTCATGAATATGGTGTTTCAAGCATTCTTTGGAACGTCAATTAGGGTGTTCATTGATGCTTTCTGTATTTATAGCTCAAAATCATTGCATCTACAAAGGGTAGAAGAAGGTTTAAAGAAGCTCTACGACATGGGAGGTCAACTCAACCCCGAAAAGTGTCACATAGCTGAGGATGAAGTGATCTTGCTTGGTCACAAGGTTTCCTATAAAGGCATTGAGGTGGATCCTTCAAAGGCAAAGGCTCTTATTGAGCTCCCCTCACCCAAGAATCTCAAAGAGGTCATATCATTCATTCAAAAAGTGAAGTATATGTCACGCTTTATTCACTTAGCTTCGGAGTTGCTTCATCCTTTGCAAAAGTTGACACAACAAGTAGAATTTGCATGGTCTGATGAGCTTGAAGAGTATTTTTGTAACATTAAAGTCATTTTGTTAGAGCTACCAACACTCATGCCTCCTTGTTGGGAGTACACATTCTTTGTTAGCTCTAGTGTTGGAAGGGAAACAATTGGTGCTGTGTTGCTACAACAAGATCCCCACAGTACAAGGATGCGACCCATCTACTTTGCTAGTAGGGTCATGAATGCTTTGGAGAGAGACTACACAGAAGCAGAAATCATGATGCTTTCTCTCATGTTTGCGGTGAGAAAGTTTAGATCCTACCTACTACCAAAACCTTTTGTAATTCTCACTGCAGAGAATTTGTTCCCTTGGGTGTCATCTCAAATGAATCTTAGTACTAGGATCTCAAAGTGGATTATGGAGTTGCAAGATTTTCAATACTCTTTCAAGGTAGAAGATAGTGTGCGTGCACAATTGGCAGGGATTCTCACTTATAGGGTGCATGAAAAGGAGATTAAGGTGCCTGAAGTAAAGACCCTACCATTACCACCACCAAAAAGTATTCCTAATGCTTTTACCTTGTTCTTTGATGGAGCTTTTCGTCGAGCCACAGGAAAAGCAGGGGGAGGGCTAGTGTTGCTCAACCCAAGTGGAGAGGTGGTCATGAAAGAGAAGTTCAATCTACCAAGTTCAGCTAGCAACAATGAAGCAGAATACGACACACTAATTCATGGTTTGAAGATGTGCATTGGCCAAGGGATACAACGCCTCATGGTAAAGGGAGATGCACTTCTCATTGTTAAACAGATTTTAGGTATTTGGGTTGGCAAGAATAAAAGCTTACGGACAAAAGTTCATGCCATTCGTAGATTGTTTAATCAATTTGAAGAAGTGCAACTATATCATATTCCTAGGAAACAGAATGAAGATGCCGATTTACTTGCACAGCAAGTAGTTACATGTGTCGAGAAAGAAGTGCAGGTCATCATGGTGGCAGCAACTGTCAAGCAACCGAGATACCAGGGATTGGAGTCATTGACTCCCATTATTAGCTACATTTTGGAGGGCGAGTTTCCACAAGACTTCACGAAGGCTCAGAAGAGGAGACTCATGAAGAAGGCAAGCGCATATCTCTTCCTAGAAGGCTCCCTCTATCAAAGAGGGAGGGATCAAGTGTGCAGAAGAGTACCAACTATTGAGGAAATTCCAGCCATTCTAAAAGGTTTGCACGAAGAAGCATGTGGTGGTCATTTTGCCCAAGAATTAACTGTGAAGAAGATTTTGCTTGCGGGGTATGTTTGGCCAAGTCTGCATGTGGATGTCCAACATTGGTGTAAAAGCTGTCACAATTGTCAGATAAATGGAAATAGAAGGTTGGTGCATGGCCCGAGGCAAATAGTGCTTGCAAATGGACCCTTTGAAAAGTGGGGCATTGATGCTATGGGTCCTCTGCCTAGGACAAAAAATGGTAAACTCTACATTCTAGTGGCTGTAGACTATATGACTAGGTGGGTGGAAGCACAGAGTGTGGTAAAGGTAAATGAGAAGACAGTGAGCAAATTCGTCTACACTCACATTTGTTGTAGATTTGGCACACCTTTGGAGATTGTTTCTGATAATGGTCCAGGGTTTAGAAAGGGATTGCTCATAGAAGTCTGTGAAGAACTTCACATTCTACATCATCACAGTACATCCTACTATCCCCAATCAAATGGTTTGGTAGAAAAAGCTAATGTTCTCATTGCAGGCATCATTAGAAAGATGGTGAAAAACAAGACAAAGTTGTGGGATGACTTCTTGGATGGTGCCTTGTGGGCGTATCGAACCACATATAGGGAAGCCACGGAGTTCACACCATTTCACTTGGTCTATGGTCAAGAGGCTTTACAGCCAATTGAGCTAAACATTCCAACAATGCGACTTCATGGCAAATCATCACAAGATGATCAAGAAGCATGGATGGATCGACTTCTTACCTTAGCTGAGCTTGAGTGGAAAAGAGAAGCAGCATACGAGTGCTATAAGAGGAAAGCCACACAGACAAAGGAGAATCTTGACAAGAAACTGAAGGACAAAGGCATCAAGGAAGGAGAGCTCGTGCTAAGGTATGACAATCGACTTGACAATCGTTTTGATGCCAAATTTGAAACAAGATGGCAAGGGCCATACATAGTCAAGAAGGCTTTCAATTCAAGTTACTATCAGCTTATGGACTTGAATGGTAAAGAGCACTCCAGGAAAGTAAACGGGTATCGCTTGAAGCCCTATTTGAGTTGCCTTCTACCAAAGGATCTACCAAAGATCTGTCAAAAGGCCATTGTCTCATGTAAGTATTGTTACATGAAGCATGAGTGTAACTCTAGCCAAAATTCTGAGGGGCCAAACAATAAAAATCTCGTCAAGGACTCTGAAGCACTCTCTTTGGAAAAGATGCTCTACGATGGTACATGAATATACCATCATCCAGGGGGAGGGCTAATGATAGCCGTTTTTCGGCTCTTTGTAATTGCCACAGTGAGTTACCTCACCCTACCAAAATCACCCAAACACTGTGGCTATCCCTACCATTTCACTGTACATAGGCGTGCGTGAGTCACGGGACTTTTCCCATATCTCCTTACTGAAATAAAAAACCCTCAATTAGCTAGGCATTGGGCTAGTTGAGCCAAAAAAAAATTAAAAAAATAAGTATATTATGGCCCATGCATATGTAAATATTTCTTTGTATATAGGGCCTAAATAAAAGATTTTTTCATAATTATTTTGGTATTACTTAAATATTTCTACCTAGGTGTGTGTTATTTATGCTCTGTACATTGCCTCACCATTACCACAATTTTTTCTTACCATTTTTCATACTCTTTATTCCATATAGAAATATTTTCATGTAAGCTTCTCTTATATTTGGTGTAACTCCACCCCAACAAAAATCCAAAAAAACTAGTTTTATTTATGTGTATATTTTTTCACTATTGTGATTTTTCCCTTCCTACATCTATTTTGTTTTTTTTTTTAGAACACCAAAAATATTTATCTTTTTATGGTAGCCTCATAATGAGAGAGATTTCTTTTGACCCCTTTATATTTTTTTCCACTTATATTATTTATATTTGACATGTACATATTTTTTAGACCCCTCAATATTTGATTTTCTTAGTTGTACTATTCACTTATATCATAATCTCAACAATATCTTCAATTATAGACCTACCAAATAAGGTCAAGGGTAGGTGGCATGCATACATGCACTATGGAGGGCTCACTCTTGGAGGTATTCAAAAGAATCATCCAAAGAAGGACCCCACAAAGACCTTGTGCAGTGGAAAAAACCGGTCGGTTTTGCTGAATTTTTAAAGTTCACTTGCCCTCCAAATTTGAAAAGCTGATACAAACAAACGTTGTAGCTCGTGGGCTGAACTTTTGCCTCAAATTTTTTCATATTTTTTTGAGCTACGAGCTGTGAGCTATGATTTTATTAGTGGACCCCAGTTTTCCCATGCTATGCAGCCACACTCTCTCTTCCACTTTATCATTTTCCTCTTTCACACACACTTCTCCACTCATCATCCCCACCTCTCTCACCACTCCTCTCTGCACCCTACTCACCTTCTCCTCAACCTTGAAGAATAAGAGAAACCATGGTGAACTCATACCTCCTACACACAATTCCATTCCAAAATTGACCACCTAGTCTCATTTTTCCTCCTCCAATTTACCCATATCTATAAAAAAAAACCACAAAATTCAGCCTCTTCTCTTAAAAGACAGCATCATGGTGGTTGATTACTCAGCTTCAATTACCTTGTCTCTCAAGGAAGGTCAAGAGTGGAGAAAAAATGTACCGTCAAAGCTAGTGGACCGTCAACAAGCGTCAACATTGGCCCTACTCAAGACACTTGGAGCATCAACCTTGTAAGGAATCCACCTTTTCTTACCTCTTAAGATTTTTTCTTCCTTATTTGTATCCTACATGGATACTCCCATTGTAAATATCCAATTCCATTTGTAAATTAATACTAACTCTACTAACACTAACCCACTATGAAAAGTCCTACCACCTCCATTTCTCTCCTCTCTCTTTCCCCACCAACTTCTTGATAATTCCAAGCAAAAGAAATTAGATTAATTGCTGAAAATCTAGCCCAACCATGGTTAGAGGAGTAACCCTAGCCTTCAAAATTGCTATAAAAGGAGGGTGTAGCTAGCACAAAAAGGGGGGGAGCCATAAGCAAGAGCACTATGCTATAGCTTGAGAAGCCAAGCTCAACCTCTCTAGAAGGAGCTCTTGAGTGGAAGCTCATTGTCTTATGCATGTGCATGTGTTTTAATAGGGGATTAGCAAGGGAACTCTATGCCATTGTAAGAGAGAGAGTGATCATTCAATTGAGAGTAGGAAATCTATCATTTCTCCTACTAGTGTAAGCCCAACATTTGCTGAATCAAGGAGGGTGGATTTGGACTAAGCTTGGATACTTTGTCTCCCTTCCAACGTGAAGTAATGGGCAACAATGATGCGTAAGTATCTTGGTGTTTTTTTGTTAAGTTCTTGATAGCTTGTCTCTGGTGTTGTCATCAATCTAGCCATAAATCCCACATACTGTAAGAGGGCGACAAGGTGGAGAGGACTCCCCTGGCCTTAAGACAGTGATTGGGGTGGATTTTCTTGTGATGTGTTGTGGTGAAATTTACGCAAGCTATGTTGAACAAATACTAATCTCACTTTGATTTGTCATGACAGATTTGTAAGAAGGTATTAATGCAACAAGCACCCCCTCCCCCTTTCTCTCTCTTTCTTAAATATATAGTTGTGTCTGCTTGATCATGGCCGATACGTTTCAAAGCAGCCCGAGCACTATCTCTCTCTCTCTCTCTCTCTCTCTCTCTCTCTCTCTCTCTCTCTCTCTCTCTCTCTCTCTCTCTCTCTCTCTCTCTCTCTCTCTCTCTCTCTCTCTCTCTCTCTCTCTCTCTCTCTACGTGTCCTAGTTCGCATCCAAAACTAGGTGGTGCCCCAAATTTGTGTGGGGTTAGGTTGTGGGTTTTTGTGTGTGTTGTTGTTTTCTTCCAACCCCAACCCAATTGAGCAGCACGGGAGCCTAGCTTAGAGGCCACTCTTCTTGTTGCCCGCCCCGAACTGCCTCAGTAGTACGGGGTACTGCAACACCCCTGCCACAAACTCAAAGTCAGGAAGTTCCAGATGTTCAGGTGACTCCAACCCCTGCTCGTATTGTGGATATGCCCGGAACATCGACTGCAGCGGTAGCCCCTAATGCACAGGAGATAGCCACTGCAGGAACATCGAACCGGAAGCGAGGTTGGGAGGAGAATTTGTTTTCCACACCACCTCTTGCTTCGACATCCACAGTGCCGGAGGATTCTACTATTGCACGCTGGTGACATAGAATGCAGGAAAGGGCGGCAACCTCTACTCCGACTGGGACTGGCTCTGTGGGTGCAGATACTTCCTCGCACCCAGGTATTTCTGGAATCCCTAACATAGCTACTTCGATGGAAGGCACCCTTCCCGAAGTTTTTCCTTGGGAGGTGATGGCTGCAAACCCTTCTGACCAACTCCAGGCGTGCGACACTTTTTTGCAGCATCTTGCGGAGTCTATTCGTGTGGCGTGGCCACCTCCTGCAACCGAGGCACAAGTCACAAAGCTAGAAACACAGGTAACGGCTTTGCAGGCTAGCATCTCCAATTTAACAAATTAAAATGTAGAATTAACTACGGCAGCTCGGCGGCAAACTGAAGAAATACAGGCACTCAGGGTGGCTAATTCTATGTTTGTGGCTTCTATTCAAGATCAATTGCTCCAATTGCGAACGCAGAATAGCCTTGACACTTATTTAGCATCTCATCCTGGTGATGTGATGATCAACGTGAATGATTTGGATGCCTTAGCAGTGGAGATGCAGCAGAACCTCCACAATTTTTTGGAGAATCAACTACAAAGTTGGAGAACAAGGCTGACTGCTGAGGTGATAGCGCATGAACCAACTCAGCAGGTTGTGATGAGCCAACATGAGCCATCGAGTACTAATAGAGGTAAGAATGTTGTTCCAAAAGGTTTTGATATTGTTGATTGGGCGCAAGCTATAGAAGATTGTGCTGAGACCCAGGCTCCTGTCTCTCATTTACATCGAGTGATACATCGCCTTCGTAAGGAGTAGCACAGGTTACGTTTTTGGGTGGAGACTTTGGCTCATTTCTTCTCCCTCAGTCTTCCACCATGTCCTCCTTTTTGGCCTGCACTAAAGAGATACCTGTCTTGATATTATCCTCTACATATGCCTCTTACTCCTTTGCCGTAGGCGCCTCAATCTATATTCTTTGCCAACACAATTTATTCCAAGGGATCCTTGGCCGGAGCACACTGAGATAGATCCACAACTCTTGGCCGAGGTGTATCGGGCTCATCGTGAAGATTTTCAAGGATTTGGCTACATTGACATTTCTTCCTCACCAAAGCAGGTCGAAGAACAACAACTGGAACCTTCCAGCTGGAGGGGCTAAGGTGTGGGTTCCTGCAATCCAATGTGCATGCCATGTGTTATGGCATAAGCAGCACAGTGCGGTCCTGCGGAGGTCTGGACATTGCAGACTAGGAGTCATGCAGCTTTGGGGCAGTTATTCATAGGATATCATAAGACAGGATGGGAGTCTGCACCGTTCCCAATCTGCGTTGGAGCAGCGGTTGTAAATGGGGGGGCACACCTGTCTTTGGGAATATCACTAATGTTCATGTTATCCAATACATCGTCTCTCTCTTGTACTCTATGATTCTGATATACATCAATGAGGAAGGCAGTGTTCTATTTGCTATAATCTGTTTTATGTTCTATCTTCCTGTGCTCTAATGTTTGAATAATGTAAGACAATGTGTGGGTAATCATTCCCATAATGCTTATTGCTCCTCTGCGGGCAATAGACATTACAATAGTGCTAGTTGCAAGACCACCTTCCAGTAGAGACTATCCACTGATCGGGATTCATTTCCATGTGCATGTGTAGACCTTTATAGCAAGAAGCCAACATCATTTGTTGTGAGAAAATTATGAAAGACAAAGAGAGCATGAAAGAGAAGATGATTTGCAGATAGAAGCGATCATAATCACAAGGATGCAATGATTCAAGAATCATAGAGAGTATGTTAATCACATGGATAGAAACAATGGATATGATGGTAGTGACAACAATGATGAACAGAGACAAATAGACACAATTGGGATGAGAGAAGTATGAGATACAAAGAGAACATGACAAAGAGGATGATTTGAAGATATAGGGATCATAAAAATAAGGATGCAATGATTGAAGACTCACAAAAAGTATGACCATCACATGGATAGAAAATAATAACAGCAGGGGCCTTGGATGTGAGAAATGAGCCCAATATGATGTTAATAGATCTTGACTCTTATGCCAAGATGAGGGCCACACCAAACAAGATCTTGAAGCTGAGCTTAATTACAAGGAACTAGCCTTCTTAAGGGAGAATCAATGTCTTGTATATGGACTTATGGTGGATTTTTATACAATAGAAAGGGTCAAATCCCCACTTCCATTGAGAGAGAGAGAGAGAGAGAGAGAGAGAGAGAGAGAGAGAGAGAGAGAGAGAGAGAGAGAGAGAGAGAGAGAGAGAGAGAGAGAGAGAGAGAGAGAGAGAGAGAGAAAGAGAGAGAGAGAGAGAGGGGAGGGGGGGGGGGGGGGGGAGATAAAGAGAGAAAGTCCATTGCCAAATATTGTTGTTTCCTACATCCACCAGCTTGCTAGATTTGTCTTCGACTCACCTACACCATTGTCATTGTTACTCTGTCACCAGTGCCCATCCACACTTACAAGTTCCCACAATTAGATCTATATTCTTGCACTTTCTCCTACATATTGCAGCTCTTCAACCAAATTCCATTGGCTAGACTACAAAGACCATGATAAAAGAGTGAGTAAAGTTAAAAAAGAGTGAGTAAACCTATGAAAGAGTGAGTAAATCTATGAAAAGATGAGCTTAATTTTTATTATATGTTAATGGCATGAGAGAGGCACTACACTCCACTAATTTAATCCAAAACAACATCACTTTCACTTCCATCCTAAATTTGAACATGGTCAGAGCATTGAGCAATATTTGGTGTATTATAGCTAGTATTTGATAGATAGAAATCATGATCTTGTTGGTTCTCTCAGTTGAAGTGATTATTGGCTCAAGGATTTCCTTCAATTTTGATATGATTTTCAATCAAGACAGATCAACACTTTGAGATTGCTTGCAATGGACCATGGCCCCTTGAATGGAAGTATGGAGGTCATGTAGTGAAGAGGAATGGGTGACAATAGCAATCACTCCAATGTGATGGGGGGAAGATCTCATGGAAGTCGGGCAGCTTGCTATGAAGCTGACGTTGATATACTTTGAAGAAGAGGCATTTTAGAAATCCGGAATGTTGGCTACATTATGTGCCCTTCTTACTCAAGACTTGGTAAGAGGGACCGAGCTCAGGCTTTTGGCTTTCATGGTGAACCTAGAGTGTATATCTTCATGTATACATGCTTTGGTTGTGTGTGTTGGCGAGCTATAGTGTTTCTCCACCATTACTTATGGAAATTTTTTATGCACATACGGCACTTAGTTTAAGAGAATATTGTATGGTCATTGAACTTTGAATTCCCCTCTTGTTATATGTATGCTTTGAGGGTCATACATCGCCAAATGTTCAAGCTCAAAAACTTATGTATGTTTTTTGGGTGTCTATTGTATGTAAAATGTGTGCAATTTGGTTTAGCATTTTGTACCATTAAAAAAGGATCTAGATTAAATGTCAAAAAGCTCGCTAAAACTGTTGTGATTGCAAAAGCTTGAAATCAAAAGCTCGCTAAAAAAACACAGTGGAGATAAAGCATTTAATCTGTAAACATTTCCCTATTTTGATCATTGAGGACATTGTTCCTTTTGAAGGGATATAACTTGCTTTCATTCTTTAGGATGGCAAGAGGGGTTAAAGAGTGGTTGTCCAAAGATCATCTTGGAGAAAATCTGCTTGCTCAAGGGGTGCACCTTACATAATCCTCTATAATTAGAGCCTAATAAAAAACCTCTTTGTGCATTTTGTAGATTGAAATAAAACTATTCCTCTTTCTTTAGAAACTTGTGATTTTTTTTTAAATTTCTCGTAAAATGTCCCACTTTTAAGTGTAATCTATACATGATGTGAACTATAATATACTCTCTTGTCAAACGCGCATGATATACCTACATACCTACAAGGTAAACCTTTCAAGTTTTCTCGCTCTCTAGGGCTTATTTAGATAAATGCATAAACTAATTGGACAAAGGGAAAGGAAAAAAAACAGCCACAAACTTGCTTTGGGATTGAATGTAAGGTTTGACCCATGGAAACAATATCCTTTAATCACTCTATCTTGACCCCCAAAAAAAGAGAGAGAGAGAGAGAGCAATGAAAGAAGGGCATATTTATGGATTCTTTGGGAAGCACAAACTCAAAAGGATGCTCAGAGAAATCAAAGATGCACACAATCAATTTGGTGCTCGTGTGTATACCCATAGTGGCATAGAAAATAGTTGCCATGCCGCAACGCAAGGTAGTGAGTAATCGTGGAGTGCTGACCTCCTCCTCGCATTGTGCACGACACTCATTGACACTAAGTTTTTCATTATTACCAAGCATCAAAATATGAAACACATAGGTGCAAGTAAAGGAACTAGATAGTATGACAATTACGTAATTTCAAACAAAATCTACAATGAATCCTCCATTAGACAAGTCCAAGAGGTGACTGATACACCATCTTGTTTATTCCTTCCTACTATTCTTCTCTTCCTTTATCGTTGGTGGTTTCTTATTTGCATTTATTTCTCTCAAAGCCTTTGCCTTCTTGTTTGCTTTGTTTTTCTTTTTCAGATCCTTCTAAAGTGCTTTTCCTTGAGCCAATGTTTTCTCAAACTCCTTCATGTCTGCCATCATCTTCTGAGAGACCTTTGCTTTGCCACTCCTCTTGTCCTTCATACTGGTGATGTGTAGATATGGACAAGTCTAGGATTATGAACTCAAGATGATTCATATAACCATGATATTCACCCAACGAAGACATGTGTCATGGTGTATTTGAGCTTTCCTTGAGCTGTGTGCCATTTTCAATGCACCAATAATATTTGTTTCATTAGGGCAGTTGAAATAAAATCATGGAGATCCTATAAATATGAGATTCTTATTTTCCCTCTTTGTACTCCCCAGTCATAGCCAAAGTCTTTTTACTCTCACCTTTGCCTTTGAATATTTTTTTCCTCCTTCCACAAATTAATCCCTTCTAGATCAAGATAGAGGAGGCCTTGCTTGAAGGAGGCACCTAAGGACAAGCTCTTCCGCTTTCTCTACCAAATTGGCTTTGAAAAACGGGAGCAATAAATGAAGGCAATATTTAATCCTATCTTCTCATTGCAAGAATGGTTGGATTTTGCAAGATATTTTCTTGCATAATTTCATCAGACATACAAGCAAGAGACGGTCAGTGTCACATTTGAGTTCAAGGATTGCCAATATGTTCATATGAAGGACATAAATGCTGACCATTCTAAGAAAGATGTTTTATACAGGAGAAACCTCAAGCTCCTAGTGCATTTTCATAGGAATGACATCAAATGTCCCGTACATAATCAAAAGTGTTGTGTGATGAAATATAGTTCATAGTGTTTTTTAATGTCACTCTAGATGACCACCAGGACATAGGGGAGGAGGCATAGAGTAGCCAGACTTGGATCACTGGTGATGATTTGGTGTCATAATAACTAATATCTAATTCTCCTAAATGATTTTCTCATGTTAAACTGATCATTTAATATCAGAAAGTACTAGGGGAGAAAAAGTTAGAATATTGGTTAAGCTGGTAAACCGGCCACAGTAGGGATCCAAAGGAGGGAAAATAGGGATCCAAAGGGGGGGCCATCAGCAAAAGAGCAATGTCCAACAATGGGCTTTAAGGACCCTAAGGTTCAGCCCATTAAGACTTCCAAAATGCTAAGGTTCCAAAATCTAAAGGTTGTGTCCAATGGTCAAGCTTGATCAAATTGGATACTTTGTGAGTGTTCCAAAAGTCTTCAAGACTCCTCAATAGGAGGGGGAAAGCCCTGTAAGTAGGTGATGAGAGAGAAAAACACACACACACACACACACACACACACACATACACTCACATGCTTCCTTTACACAAGGGGAATAGGGGACACATGTCAGCTCCCTAGACCAATTTCCCACAAGGTGCACTAAAATCCTATAGAATGGCCATAGAGGTGGACCAATGAAAATTAGGCTAGAGTAAATCTAGTTTAATTCATTTAAAAAACACTTAATAAAAGAACCAATAAGAATTAAGCTCGTTAGAAGACTAGTCTCCCAAGGGGTCCAATGAGCATTCAACAGCCCAATGGCTTGCTTGATTCCTATTGGCCAGAAGACAAAGGGGTATAATGAGAGCTTAGCTACATTGTTTAACACTAGACTGGTAATGAGCCACAAAACTGGCTGAAGCCACAAAAATGGCTCACACCAGGATTCTAGTAAATGAAACATAACTTTTGTATATGACATCAAAATTTCATTAAACTTCTTAATTATGGGTTCAAGATATGAAAAAGGTTTCTAAATACACAATTTACATGAAAGATCAAAAATAAAAAAATTACTTTTCTAAAATTAGTACATTTTTAACGTAAAACTGTACTTCAACACTTAACTTGGAGAAGTAAAAAATGTCAGCAATCTTTGTATATGGGTTGAAAAAGCCTAGTACATCTATCACATACCTGTTGAGGAATTTTTCAAAGAAGTTTGGGCCTGCTTAACAATGATTTGATTTACTTTCAAAAGAAAATAGAAAATCTTTGTCCATTCGTACAAAATAGTTGTAGAAGATGGCAATGGAAAGACACCTTTAGACCTTCATTTAGTTATGTACTATATTTATCAACTCATATTGAGTGTTGGTCATAATTCCCTGAAACCATTTTCTATTTAGATAACTAACATAGTGTTGAGAATTTTTCTACAAAAGTCTCAAAAAGCCACAAAAGTGGCTGATTTTTTTTAGGACTAGTGTTAATTCCCTAAAGCTCTCACAATAGGGGAAATGGGGACACATGTCACAAGGCTATCACTTATGCTTCTTAAAACCTATTGGCTAAGCTTGGAGAGGCCCAAAGGGAAGCCAGCAAGAGGATCTAGCAAGAGGGTCGACCAAGAGAGAGAGGGGGGGCTGATTTTTCAAAGGCATTCTCACACACACACTCACACAATATCATGTGTGAAGCAAGAAGACTCTCTCTCTCTCTCCTTCTCAAGCTTTAATGGAAAGCTCATCATCTACTCCAAGCTTGGAGATGGGAGGCCTACACCAACAGCTGATGGATTTATGATGAAAATCCAACCAAGAGCCAAGATTGAATGCATGCTCATCTCCTCTACCATGATAATTACTAAGCTACACTAAGATTTTATGAGTGATTTTGTGAGGAGATATATTTCTTTCTCGTAAGAATACTCCTTCTTCCTCTCAATCTACTCTCATACCCTACTAGCTCTCACCATCTTCAAAGGTGTGTGAGGCCTTGGGTCTGAGACCGTGAGGGAATTGATGTTGTGTTTTGTAAGTGTTTGCTTAGTGCTTGAAGCTTTCATCTTCATTGCACTAGCTAGTTATTGAAGGAACACAAAGAATTGTATTAAAATTTCTCCCTTGATGGGGGAAACCTATAATACAAAGACTTTTGGAAGGGGGACCGCCGGCTCCATGTAAATCCAATCCTCAATTGTTATCGATAGCTTAATTTCTCTCTCTTTTGAAGTATTGTTCATGCCTATCTAACTAGGTGTTATGCTTTTTGTTGCTCTCTCCAACCAAGCACTCTTGCTATGCTCATTACGAATTTATTCTAATGGAATTCTCACTATGTTCATGATATTTTTCACTACACACAAGTTACTAGGCCGTTAAATGTTACATTCGTATTAGAGCACAAGGTTTCTCTTTTCTTGCTCAAGAAGGGAGGTCCTCAAGCTAGCTATGAATGGTTGTTATTATTAATTGCAATTGAGTAACTAGAATAGGGTTTTTTCAGCCTTGCAATGCACCTGCCTTCATGGAGATAATGGGGCATCACCGTCAAGAGCTATGGTCTTAATAGTGGAGTCCTATAGGGCTTGCCTATGTCTTAACCACTTTTGAGCTATTAGAAACTTGATAGGAGCCAGTACTATTTTGGTGTTGAAAGACCCTCTCTTCTATTCCTTGCAATTAATGATATTTGAGCCAGTACAATAGCTTGAGTGCTTTTCTAAAGGGGTAAAGAGGAGCAACAACTAGGGCTTGAAGTGCTAAAGTACACCTAGAAATATTACACCTAAAAATTGTTAGAATGGCTGACAATAGTAAAGAGAGTGAAATTAATGCTGATAGCTTTGATTTTGCTAATGAGCAGGCTACTAATGATGCCCCTATGCTTGTTAACTACCTTGTTTCTAGGCTTCAACAAGCCATGGTCAAATCCATCCCTCCAAAGTGAAGTGCAACGGAATCTTTTGTGTTCATGGGATTCTCCAAGCTCCTCACCATAACGAGAGAGTACCTAGGAAGCCTCCTTGTAACACTTCCAACAGAGGCCCCTCTTTGATTTGGGAAGAAGAAGAGGATCCATACGAAGGGCTCAAAAATTTTCTTCTTGATGATGCATCTCCTTCCCAAAGGAGAACTCAAGAGCCCCCACCAAAGCAATAAGAAAGAAGTGAGTCTCCTACCACCTCAGCGGAGATGGCTCCACGAAGACGGTGGGAAAAACTCTCTCCATCACCTCCTAAAGGGAGAAGACCGTCGCACACTTATCCACACCATAATTCAAAGAGGGATGATAGAAAACAATAGAAGAAAAAGTCGAGAAAGAGGTCACCCTCCTCTCCATCTTCTTCATCCTCTTCCTCTTATGAAGAAAGTGATGGTGCAGACAAGGGGGACCAAGGCAAGAAAAAGGCAAGAAAGAGGCCACAAATTCTTCATCTTCTGAAGAAAGCGATGGTGCAACTTCTGAACCATAAAAAATAGGAGGCCATAGGAAATCCTATGCCGTGTAGAAGAGATCATCCAAGCCCAAGAAGTTCAAAGAGGGAGAAAAGAGAATCCCTTTCCTTACCTATGATGGCACTTTTGGTGCTACGAATGAATCTTGGCTTTCATCCAACAATTTGATGCGGCGTTTGGAGATGAGGGCTTCACGGAGTACTCTAAGCTACTCCATGCAGCTATGCACTTTTAAAAGTCCATCAAGCAATGGAGGTCTAGCCTACGGGTAAATGATGAAACTCCACGAACACGAACACGATGAAGATCCTGGAACATGGAAAGCTTTAAGATCTTCCATCATGAAGCAGTTTTTGGCCACCGATTCCAAAGACAAACTACTCACCGATTGGTGAAGCTTGAAGCTCTATCCCTACAAATCCATTCACAAATATGTAGACAAGTTTTGGGACTTACATCTCAAACCCATTGTCTTCAAAAAGATGGATTTTAGCGAGCAAAAACAAAAATTTTGTGGGGGCTTAGCTGAAGATATGGTGGAGTATGTCAACCTCAAAGGCCACACATCATATCTACAGTCATACACCATACTATGGTGGCTTCTTGAATCAATTTCCAAACAGGGGCTAAGAGAAATCTTAAGCCCATAGAAAACAAGGGTTCCAATGAGCCTAAGGGGAAGGACAATGTCCAAATGTCTCCTAAGGGCAATTCCAATAACAAAAAAGCTAAGGAGAAGGGAGTTTACAAAGGCAAAAACACACTCTCTCTTGAAGAGCTCGAGCGTTATCACAAGGATAACCATTGTTTCAAATGCGGCGAGCAAGGGCATGTGTACCACACTTGTCCCCAGAAGAACACCCACCATGAGCCTCCTAGAGCTACCTCGGTTGAGATCCAAGAAGAGTAAGCTCACCACAAAGGATCTCCTCTATGGTGCCATGCTTGGGGAAAGGTAAGAGAACATGATTCTTTTATTCTCTTTGACCCTGGTTCTAGTCACAATTTCATATCCACAGAGTTGGCCACCAAGCTAGGCATCCAAGACGAGATGGGAGATGTCCTACCCACAGATGGTTCTTTCTAGGGGCAAGAAGCTTCAATCACTCCCTTAATTGGGAAATTGAGGCTCCATGTCCAAAGCTATGTGGACAAAGAGGAATTCTTTATCTCTCCTCTCAAGCACGAGGATGTCATCCTAGGGGCACCATGGTTTGATTGCATGGCTATCAATGTTAAATTCCCTGAAAGGAAAATCTATTTTAGGTTACGGAAAAAAGATATGTAGAAAGATGCCAAAGAGATGGGTAACACCATACCCATTGTACATATGCAAGCTTTCAATAAGCCAATAAAGAGCTCTATTTTTGTGTACATGATTTTTGTTCAAGACTCTCAAAATGAACCTAATGCTTTAGCAAAAGAAAATATAAACAATCATAAGGACTTAGAGTTATCCAATTTTCTCAAGGGATTTCAAGATGTCTTTATTGACGACATCCCTTGTGAACTACCTCCTAGACGAGGCAATGATGACCATGCAATTGAACTTCTTTCAGAACGTTCACCACCTAATAAACCTCCTTATAGAGTTTCTCAATCTCAACAAGAGGATATTATTCGTCAAGTGCATGAGTTAGTTGAGAAGGGCATGGTTAGGACTAGCTCATCTCCATTTGCTCACCCGTGCTACTAGTGCAAAACAAAGATGGCACATATCATATGTGTGTCGACTATAGAGCACTAAATTAGATCACTATCAAAAATAGGTTTCTTATTCCATGGGTAGAAGAACTATTTGATAAGCTACAAAGGTCAACCTTCTTTAGTAGGATTGACCTAAAAAGTGGCTACCATCAAATAAGGATAGTTGATCAAGACATTGTAAAGACTACATTTCACACTACGTTTGGTCTTTACAAATAAATTGTCATGCCTTTTGGATTGACCAATGCACTAGCCACATTAAACCACTTGATGGAGAAGCTATTCAGGCCTCACTGAACCTTTACTGGAGTGTTCTTTGATGATATTATCATCTACTCTAATTTACTAAACGAACACAAGCAACACCTCTAGGTAATATTTCTAGTCTTAAGAGAGAATAAACTTTATATTAATTGAAAGAAAAGTGAGTTTTTCTTACAAGAGATTCAGTATTTAGGTCACAAGATGGCATCCAAATGGATCCATCAAAGCTAGAGGTAATAAAAGGATGGCCTAAACCAAGGAATCTTCATGAACTAAGAAGCTTTAGAGGTATGTGTGCATACTATAGACGCTTAATAGAAAAGTTCTCACAAATTGCGGGACCATTATATGGCCTAACAAAGAAAAACGTTAGGTATACATGGTCTGCCAAGGAGAAATAGACTATGTGTTACCAACTCACTACATGAGAAAGTAATGTATAAATCTCATGCTCCTCCTTATGCGGGGCATAGAGGGATTCATTCTACCCTAAAAGGGATTGAAACATATTTCTATTGGCTTACCATGAAAACAAGCATACAAGGGTATGTTTCTAAATGTGTGGTATGCCAAAAGACAAAGTTTGATAGAGGGAAGCAACCTGGATTGCTTCAACCTTTTCCAATCCCTAATTCACCATTGGAGAGCATATCCATGGACTTTATCTTTGGATTGCATAATTCTATCCATGGGAATACAGGAATATGGACGACAGTAGACAGGTTCAAGAAACAAGCTCATTTTATACTTGTCAAGAAGACTATCAAAGCCCATCAAATGGCAACCCTCTTCATATCACAAATCTTCAAGTGCCATGTCTTGCCTATGTCCATAATGTTGGATGTATATCCTAGAATGACCAATAATTTTTGGAAGGGTATCTTTGAGAATTTAGGGACAAGGCTAAACTTCTCTTCGGCCTATCACCCGCAAACGGATGGCCAAAGTGAAATAGCTAACCTAACAATTCTTGATGTTATAAAAGCCTATGTAACGGAAGTAGATCAAAGTTCCCAATGGGATAAGTACTTACCCTTAGTGGAGTATGCCTACAATAATGTTGTACATACTTCCAAGGGAAAAGCACCTTTTGAGGTAATTGAGGGGAGATGCAAAAGGCCCCTGCTACTTAAGGTACACAGAAAGATCTTCACTGCAAATGAGTATAGCCGAGACCTACAAGAATCTTTCCAAAAGATTAAGGATGCTATCTCTATCTCACAGCAAAGGCAAAAGGTTGCAGCTGATAAGCACAAAAGAGCTTAAGCCTTTAAAGAAAATGATTGGGTCTTACGTAAATCTCCTAAGGCTCGATTAAGGCACACCACAGGCAAGAATCCTACGGGACACCAAACGTACTATGCTAAGTTAGCAAAAAGGTACTATGGTCCCTTCCATATTCTTAGACCAATCAATGAGATGGCCTATCAACTCAAGTTTCCCAGTCATTGGCTCATACATAATGTTTCCATGTGAGCCTACTAAAGACTTACAAATGAGAGCCACCTCAAGAACCAGCTATTGAAGACCCATCGGAGATCGAGGACCAAGAAGAGGTGTTGAAGCTCGAGTCCGTTCTCCGACATGAAGACAAGGTATTAAGAGGCAGTAAGACTATCCACCGATGGTATCTTATTAAGTTTAAAAATTATCCTTTTAAAGTAGCTAGATGGATGCAAGGCATACAATTGAAGGATAACCTAAACCTTGTCAATGCTTACAATGCTTCCCTAGAGTAAGCAAATGTACAGATGTTTAAAATGAATTTTTTTTTTTCTTATAAGACTCTCTTTTTATTTATTGTGCAAAAATGTTAAGTAGTATGCATACTTAGAATCAAGTTTTTGGAGACGACGTCTTCCTAACACCAACTAGAGCTTGTCACTCTAATATGGAAGATTGATAGGACTAATGTGCAGATATGCTTGTGGCATCTTAGGCTCTCAAATTCCAAATGGATTAGTCATCCATTTTGGAACAATGTCTAGGGTAAGATAGAGATCCTCTACCCGCTAGAAAAAGGACTAATGAGAATAGGCTTTATCTTCTCTACCCCATAGTCAAGGACGACTATGATTTCAAGAGAGAGGTAATGTCATAATAACTAATATCGAATTTTCTTAAATGATTTTCTCATGTTAAACTGATCATTTAATATGGGAAACTACCAGGGGAGAAAAAGCTAGAATATTGGTTAAACTGGCAGACCGGCCACAGTAAGGATCCAAAGGAGGGAAAATTAGGGATCCAAAGTGGGGTGGGCATCTGCAAAAGAGAAATGTGAAACAATGGAATTGAAAGACCCTAAGGTTCAGCCCATTAAGACTTCCAAAATGCTAAGGTTCCAAAATTCAAAGGTTGTGTTCAATGGTCAAGCTTAGTGAAATTGGTGAGTGTGCCAAAAAGTCTTCAAGACTTCTACATACGAAGGGGCGAGCCCTGTAAGTAGGGGATGAGAGAGAAACACACACACACACACACACACATGCTTTCTTCCCTTTACACAAAGGGAATAGGGGACACATGTCAGCTCCCTAGCCCAATTTCCCACAAGGTGCACTAAAATCCTATAGGATGGCCATAGAGGTGGACCAATGAGAATTAGGCTAGAGTAAATCTAGTGCTATCGCCTCGCTTTTCCGCTCACATTTTCATTTAAAAAACACTTAATAAAAGAACCGATAAGAATCAATCTCTCTAGAAGACTATTGGACAGTCTCCCAAGGGGTCCAATGATTGTTTAGTTGCATTATTTAATTACCTAAAGCTCTCACAAAAGGGGAACATATGTACAAGGCTATCATGTATGCTTCTTAAACCCTATTGGCTAAGCTTGGAGAGGTCCAACGGGAAGCCAGCAAGAGGATTTAGCAAGAGGGGTCCACCAAGAGAGAGAGAGGGGGTTGATTTATCAAAGGCATTATCACACACACACTCACACAATCTCATGTGTGAAGCAAGAAGACTCTCTCTCTCTCTCTCTCCTTCTCAAGCTTTAATAGAAAGCTCATCATCTACTCCAAGCTTGGAGAAGATAGGCCTACACCAACAACTCTTGGGTTTGTGATGCAAATCCAACCAAGAGCCAAGCTTCAGTGCATGCTCATCTCCTCTACCATGATAATTACTAAGCTACACTAAGATTTTATGAGTGATTATGTGAGGGGATATACGTCTTTCCTGTAAGACTACTCCTTCTTCCTCTCAATCTACTCTCATACCCCCCCTAGCTCTCACCATCTTCGAAGGTGTGTGAGGTCTTGGGTCTGAGACCATGACGGAATTGATGTTGTGTTTTATAAGTGTTTGCTTAGTGCTTGAAGCTTCCATTTTCATTGCACTAGCTAGTTATTGAAGGAACACAAAGAATTGTATTGTAAAATGTCTCCCTTGATGGGGGAAACCTATAATACAAAGCCTTTTGGAAGGGGGACCGCGGCTCCATGTAAATTCAGTCCTCAATTGTTGTCGATAGCTTAATTTCTCTCTCTTTTGAAGTATTGTTCATGCTATCTAGTTGGGTGTTATGCTTTTTGTTGCTCTCTCCATCCAAGCACTCTTGCTATGCTCATTAGGAATTTATTTTAACAAAATTCTTACTATGTTCATGCTATTTTCCACTACACACAAGTTACTAGGCCATTAAATGCTACATTCATATTAGAGCACAAGGTTTCTCTGTTCTTGCTCAAGAAGGGAGGTCCTCAAGCTAGCTATAAATGGTGTTATTATTAATTTCAATTGAGTAAGTAGAATAGGGTAAGTTTCAGTCTTGCAATGCACCTCCTTCGTGCAGATAACGGGGCATCACTGTCAAGAGCTATGGTCTTAATAGTGGACTCCTATACGGCTTGCCTATGGCTTAACCACTTTTGAGCTACTAAAATCTTGATAGGAGCCGGTACTATTTTGGTGTTGAAAGACCCTCTCTTCTTTTCCTTGCAATTAATGATATTCGAGCCAACATTACAATAGCTTGAGTGCTTTTCTAAAGGGGTAAAGAGGAGAAGCAACTAGGGCTTGAAGTGCCAAAGCACACCTAAAAATTGTTAGAATGGTTGGCAATAGTAAAGAGAGTGAAATTAATGTTGATAGCTTTGATTTTGCTAATGAGCAGGCTACTAATGATGCCGCTATACTTGTTAACTACCTTTTTTCTTAGCTTCAACAAGCCATGGGCAATCCATCCCTCCAAAGTGAAGTGCAACGGCAGCTTCGTGCTCATGGGATTCTCCAATCTCCCCACCATGACAAGAGAGTACCTAGGAAGCCTCCTTGTGAGACTTCCAACAGAGGCCTCTCTCCGATTCGGGAAGAAGAAGAGGATCCATACGAGGGCTCAAATTTTTTTTTCTTGATGATACATATCCTTCCCAAAAGAGAACTCAAGAGGCCCCACCGAAGGAACGAGAAAGAAGTGAGTCTCCTACCACCTCAGTGGAGATGGCTCCACGAAGACAACGAGAAAAATGCTCTCCATCACCTCCTAAGCAGAGAAGACCATTGCACACTTCTCCACATCATAATTCAAAGAGGGATGACAGAAAACAAGAGAAGAAAAAGGCGAGAAAGAGGTCACCCTCTTCTCCATCTTCTTCATCCTCTTCCTCTTATGAAGAAAGTGATGGTGCAGACAAGGAGGACCAAGGCAAGAAAAAGGCGAGGAAGAGGTCACCCTCTTCTCCATCTTCCTCAACTTCTTCATCTTCTGAAGAAAGCGATGGTGCAACTTTTGAACCATCAAAAAGAAGAGTCCATAGGAAATCCTATGCCGCGTGGAAGAGATCATCCAAGCTCAAGAATTTCAAAGAGGGAGGAAAGAGCATCTCTTTTCTTATCTACGATGGCACTTTTGGTGCTACGGACAAAATGTTGGCTTTCATCCAGCAATTTGATGCGGCGCTTGGAGATGAGGGATTCACGGAGTCCTCTAAGCTACACCATATATCTATGCACTTTCAAAAGTCTGCCAAGAAATGGTGGTCTCACCCTACGGGCAAAGGGTGAAGCTCCTGGAACATGGAAAGCTTTAAGAGCTTCCATCATGAAGCAATTTTTTGGCCACTGATGCCAAAGACAAAGTACTCACCGAACGGAGAATCTTGAAGCTCTCTCCCTACGAATCCATTCACAAATATGTAGACAACGTTTGGGACTTACATCTCAAAGCCATTGTCTTCAAAAAGATGGATTTTGGAGAGCAAAAACAACAATTTTGTGTAGGCTTAGCTAAAGATATGGCGGATTATGTCAACTCCCAAAGGCCACGCATCATATCTTTGGTCATACACCATACTATGGTGGCTTCTCAAATCAATTTCCAAACAGGGGCTAAGAGAAATCTTAAACCCACGGAAAACAAGGGTTCCAATGAGCCTACGGGGAAGGACAATGTCCAAAAGTCTCCTAAGGGAAATTCCAATAACAACAAAGCTACGGAGAAGGGAGTTTACAAAGGCAAAAACAAACTCTCTCTTGAAGAGCTTGAGCGTTATCGCAAGGATAACCGTTGTTTCAAATGCGACAAGCAAGGGCATGCATACCACGCTTGTCCCCAAAAGAACACTTGCCTTGAGCCCCCAAAGCTACCTTGTTCAAAATCCAAGAAGAGGAAGCTCACCACAAAGGATATCCTCTATGCCATGCTTGGGGAAAGGTAAGAGAACATGATGCTTTTATTCTCTTTGACCCTAGTTCTACTCACAATTTCATATCCACTATAAGGTTTCCAGTTTTTGAAACCTTAGAAATTGTACAAAGCCGATCAAACTAACTTCACTGTTGAGAAAACGCTGTAGAATGATCCAATTATGGCAACTATTGGTATATTTGGAATTGTAACCAGAGCTTTAATAGGGTTAGAATTTTTCAGAACCGAATTCCAATAAAATCTGGAAATGTTATAGGCTCTGAAAGGTTGCAATATGAATTTAATTAGTTAAGAAAAATTGAATGGTTTCAGTAATTATTACTGCTAGACTTTTTATCCTAAGGTTCTAGAAATTGCAGATATTTCCAAAATTAATCATTAAGAGTCAACAAACTAGTAGAAAATCGATTCTGTGTATCTGGGGGGCTGTGTGGGGTAATGATGAACTTTTCTAGACTAGATTTAGCAGCAAGGGGCATTTTTGGAGCTGTAGGGCTGCTTGGGATGCAAGTTACTGCCATTTCCAACTTGTGAGTGTCCAGAAACCTATAAATATGACCCCTTGCTTCACATTTTTAGACAGACTCGGAGCCTTGGTACATTCTCTCTCATCTATAGAGACCTTTATGCAGAAACCACTAGAGAGCAAAGCTGTAGTTGGTTAATCAACAATAATTAGCACTAACCTTTTTTAATTAGTAAAACTAGGTTAACCTATTTGTAATTTTCTTAATTAATTGAAGATTAAACCTATATAATCTCTTAAATTCTCTCCTAATTTAAAATATTTTGCTGATTATTGTGATTAAGCTTAAGGATACTAAGCTAATTAATTATTATATCATATTAGGACTGAAATTACTCATTTTAATAATAAATTAATGATAGTTATATTAATTAAATATAGATTAACATGAGATAATTACCAGAGCTATGATAGACTGTCATTATGCTAGAAAAATTATCTTGTAAATTTTTGAGTAATTTTTATAATTATTTAAGCAGAATTACACTGTTTTTAAGAGAAACGTAAAGGGAAAAATGATCAAATTAATCCAAAATACTTTGAGATAATTATCACAAATAAATCACATTTTATCGAATCGGTGATAATTACATTAACCTTAGATAGTTAGTTTAACAAAATATTTGAACTGAATTACACTAATTTTAGAAGAAAATAGAAAGGGAAAAATAGCAAACTAAACCAAAATTCTTTGAGATAATTTATAAAGAAAAATAACATGTTATGAAACTCGTGATAATTATTTTGACCTCAGATAATTATTTTACCTAATTATCTTAGCAGAATTACATTATTTTTAGAAAAAAATAAAATGGAAAAAAGAGTTAACGAATGCAAAATGCTTTAGGATCGGATAATTATCAGAGCAAAAGCACATCTTTTAGAACCTAGGAAATTATCTTAACCTCAAATAATTAGTCTAACTAATTATCTCAATAGAATTACACTATTTTTAGGGAAAAATACAAAGGTAAAAATAGCAGATTAATCCAAATTTCTTTGAGATAATTATCATAGATAAATCACAACTTATAAAACCTGTGATAATTATCTTAACCTCATATAATTAGTTTAACTAATTATCTCAGTAGAATTATTATTTTTAAGAGAAAATACAAGGAGAAAAATAGAAAACTAATCCAAAATGCTTTAAGATAATTATGCAAGGTAAATCACATCGTATGAAACCCATAATAATTATCTTAACCTAAGATAATTAGTTTAACATGTTATCTTAGCAGAAGTACACTGTTTTTAGGGAGAAAATAAAAGAGGGAAAATAACAAATTGATCCAAAATGCTTTGAGATAACTATTAGAGGTAAATCACATTTTATCAAGCCCATGATACTTATCTCAATTACAAATGATTTGTTTAGCTAATTATCTTAGTAGAAAAACACTATTTTTAAAGGGTAAATTAAAGGGGGAAATGAGTAAATCATGTGATATGATGACATGCTATTTATCAAAGTTAGATTACAAGATAAAGAGGTCGTGAAAATTATTTCAAGGTTAGCAAACTAGTATAGATATTTAGCTCTGTCAAATTGTACTAATTGTAGCAGAAAATTAAAGATGGAAATTAGATAATTGAGTTGAAAAATTAAAAGATAATTACTAGAGGTGATAAACATCCTTTTCTACTTGTGATAATTATACCATAGTTAATTTGTGAGTTTAGGAAGTTATAATTGAACGAAAGTTCTATTTTTAACAAAAGATTAATTAGAATAAATAGACATTGTGGTCAAAAGTTTTTAGGAAAACTATAGTAAGTGTAAACCTATGATATAAAGTGAATAAAATGAAATCTTTAAAATAAAATAAATAGAATAAATATTAAGTTCAATATAAGCAGATTCCAAGCTTAAAATTCGATGGAAAAATTAGGAAAAAGATATAGAAAATTATAAGAAAATTAAAAGAGTTTCGAAAACTCTTAGGGAAGTGTGGAAAAAGTTATTATGCCTATATAGACAATTGAGAAATTACTAGGTCAAGAATTTACTAATTAATACTATAAATTTAACTTACAATTGGGTATAAATGAATACAAAGGTTTAGTGTAGATTTTGGATAATTTACCTAATGATTAAACATCCTTTTTATAAGGATAAGAAGTTATGGCACCTAGAAGGACACGAGCCAATCCTACATCTGATGATGAGGGCAGAGCTCTAAAAAGAACTAGAGCGTCGCACAACGATGAAGCTGGGCCTAGTAGTAGGCCTACGGAGGAGATTCTTAAGGCGCCAGCGCAGCAGCAGATGACCGATCAATCCCAGGTGGGTTTCGCATTATTAACTTAAGTCTATTAATAGTTTAAGTTCTTTCATAAGTTAGCATTGCATTGTAAGGAGTGAGTAAGAATCAAAAAAGGAATAATTGACCAAAAGCAGAAGGTAACTTCCAACGTGCATTTGTTTATAATGTAGGAAAGAATTGTTTGGGTTAAAACCGGTTGAATTAGGAAAGATATGATTGATCATCCTTAACACTAGGTTGGTAACCTAACAGGACATAAAAGCGTCCTTTCAGGGTTTTGAAAAAAACCTCCAAAACCATAGTAGATCCACTCATTCTGTAAAATTCTTTCATGAGGTTATAGTTCAAAGCCTACTACACATGGAAAAAATAAGAAACTTGTAAAATTTCTCATCTTTTGGTCACACCAAGCCTCCAAAGTTGATGGACGAGTGCATTTTCATCAAAACAGTCATTTCTTACATTTTGTTGCATAAAAATAAGATTAGGGATTTTTGGAGAACTTGAGATTAATTCCCTAGTTAACTTCAATGGGTTGGTGATCAGAACATATGATTGCCTCTCACTCACTATTTTTTGTTTTGCCAAAATAAATTATTACAAAAAAGTTGAATTTTTACCATTCTGCAAACCTATCATCAAAGTTTCTATAGCGACGCTCAATACAAATAATATATGCATGTTTTCTTAGTTCCCTATTGTCCTTTATGTTCATAAGGAGCCATGGAGCATGTCAAAAGAATAATACATCTCTTACCAAGGGGAATCTTGGGGACAAAGATGAAGTGCTAACAACAAACATGAAAAAACTGGGTTCAACATTATGAGATGTAGAATCCCATAGAAACTATTCAATATCTAGCCAAATTTGATCCTTATGACTAGATATGGTTACTACCAACAAAATGCATGTAGTTGTCACAAGAAACTAAAATATTGAAAAAGCTATACTTGATATACTAGAATGTTTTGTTTTCTTCTATAATTGAAAAAATCAACCATCATTGTATACTATGCAAAGTAGGGTATTAGGTGCCCCAAAACTCAAGGAATATTAGCTTTATGTTACAATATGCGACATAGAAAATAAAAAATGCATTTGGGTATCATGAAATCCACCAAAAAAAATCATAGAAGAGCTAAAATTGGCTATAAAACAAGATTTGACAATTTTTGTAATTTGGTCATAACTTACAACTTTAATATTTATTTCTCCCTAGAAGCATCAGGACATGTTGAGGACTACTAAAGATAGTTCTCTAGCATTATAGACCTCACAAACATGAATTCTAGAGTGGTATAGTTGCAAAAAGTTGAAAAACTCCAAAAATAGGACCCGTTTTTTCACACAGTTTAGGTTGTGAAATGTTGTGCAAGGACAAGGTTAAAGATAGAATTGATATTCCAAAAAAGTGTCGAGTTTTTTCAGCTTATGAGACAACTTTCTAGATAGATAGCACCTCAAAATCCTTTTTAAAACTCTTGACATAATTCAAGGAAAATGGTCACTTAACAGGACATAAAAGTGTCCCATTACCAACCTAGTGTTAAGACAGCTTGTCTCAAGACACCTCCGACTCCTTAGTATAAATTGATGATAATGATTGGATTTTCAGCCACGGATAAGTCGGTTACCCCCATGAACGTTGAGTTTCTACTCCGTGTCATGTCTTGATGTTTCTACATAAGTTAGGATATGGTTTTTTATCCTTGGGGAGCCGCGATTGTATGGGCAATTGGTTTGGTGTATGGAGACCCGGTACCTTGGGTGGGGGTTTATCCACCTTGGATTGTGAATAAGAAATGGGTGCCGGTTTTTCACCCTTAGGTGGTCTTGAGACAAGAAGAGTACTAGTCATGGTTAGTATGGACAATGTTTTGATTGACAGTACCCTGTCTTAAGTTTAAAGATGCCTGTTTGCTAAAAGAATGTTTTCAGTACTGTTTTCAAGGGCTGTTTTAATGAAATTCACTTATGAAAGTTAAAAGAAATCATTATTTTAATTGTGACAAGAATGTGGTAGTAATTAAATAATAAAACAACATGTGTGAGTGCGGGGTGGTAAGTAGGGATTGACTAAGGTTGTGAATCATGGACGGGTGGACTTGATTAGTTAGGTAACTATCCATACCTGCGCACTAAAAACGTTTGGAAAACTTCTTCACTTGGAAGAGGAGTCCACCAGTGTCTATGCCCTTACATATGTTAGGGGGGAAAAAACGCTGGTGGAGGATACCTTAGCCAAATTTGTGGAAGTTATAGGGGCGAAATAGTTTTTTTGGACTTTTAATACGTTGTCCCGTTTCCGCTGCGAGATAGGACTAGGTCTTCTTCTAAGGCTATAGACCCCATCCATTGTTAATGGTAAAGGTATATTCCTTGAATTTTTCTTGTTTAGAGACTCTTATTTTTATCAGACTTAGAGACCTGTCAAGAATCCCATCCAGATCTTGGTATTGGCGGGTTGGGGATTTCACAAGTGGTATCAGAGCCTGTGTTAATTAAAGTCTTGGACCTAGGGAAAAGTTTAAGATGTTAGGTGGAAATAAGAGATCTTTGACAAATTCAATTAAAAAATAATTAATTGAAAAGAGAGAGAGAACGAAAGAGAAAGAACTATCCCCATCTTTGCAGAAAGGTTTCCATCATGCCTACTGCAAATCCATGGATGTCAACATTAGTTTTATGAGAGCTTTCCTATCCCGACGCTATTCAATGCGAAAAGACGTGATGAAATGGCTAGATAAGAGATTTTCTCCTTCCACTTGGAGGATCAACTGGTCAGGATCTGGTGGATTTTTCGTCATTGATGCGAGAGAGTTAGAAAGTTTATAATTAAATATGAAGAGACTCAAATGGACCGAAGATCTTCAAGTGATTGAAGTATACTTTTTCATTAAAATGGAGAATCCAGAGGAAACCTTTGTAATAGATGATGTTCAAGTATCACAAAATCAGTGGGTGTTTGATCAGGTGTCTAAAGTAATCTAACCAGGTAGAATTAGGCCCATAGGTGTAGGCCCTAGTTTTAATAGACCAAAAGATGTTGTATATTTTAATCCTATAACTGATCCACCCAAAGTCCACAAGATTATAGTATAGGATTATCGTCACCCTTGTACATAGTAGGACCTTCATGGATGGTATTTACTCTTGTACATATTATGGTTCTTATGGATATGCTATAAACAGTTTTGTTTATGGTTTGGCAATTGTCTTCATCCTGTGTGAAAATAAGTTAAAAGCATAAGTAAGAGAGATTTCAATTGGCTACAGTTAGTAATCCTAGAGCTCAACAACAATAGGCAGTTTTGTAAACCACTATAAGTCGATAATGTAAAATTTTGAGTTACTTATATAATGGTATACATTATTTTTCTTCCCCAAATTACTTAAGGAATCTAAAGTTAAATTAGCATTCAATCAAGAAATTAAGGGTTGATCTAGCAAATGAGACAGAGGTTCTCGATAGTATGAAAAGAATTTGAATCTCGAGATTAAGGTAGTTATTAAGAAACCAACGCACATTTTTTGTGCACACGATAGCCTTCCTTGAAAAATGACCTAGATATGAAAGTATTAATGTACGAGACTAATAGGAAGCCAAAAAGAACTCTTGGTATGATACTTCTTAAAACCCTTTACATATTGTTGGTCAACCAGGTTAGAGCGTAGAGGGGGTACCTCTGGTGCAATGGTGGAAGCTTGTGCCGAACGCAGATTGCTCAGAATGTCAAGAACACGCCGAGCGCGTTCAAATTGGCAAAGCTGGAATACATGATACTTGTCAATCGTTGATTGCTCTGAATGGTCAGTTAGATCGAGCGTGTTCATGTTCACAAGGTGGATACATGGATCTTTTATGGAATTGATTTAACCTGGTTTTTGAGATGATACGAATGGTTTGTAAAGGTTTTTAAGATGGGCTCAACACTAAGAGTTTCTTAGGATAGAATTGAGTAGCAAGTAATCAGTAAGGAAGTGTAGAAACTCTCACTAGAGTGTATCCTTGAAAAACTAGAAAGAACTCTTAGAGTAATCAGTAACATTTGGTAAAGTGGAAAGATCATCCCACAAAAGATGCCACTTGGGAGGATGAATTTCTCTTCTCAAAGATTTCTCCAAATTCGGTTGAGATGACGACATCTCAATTCCTTAAGTTGGGGTGATTGTAAGGTTTTCAGTTTCTGAAACCTTAGAAATTTTACAAAGCCGATCAAATTAACGTCGCTGTTGAGAAAACATTGTAGAATGATCCAATTATGGCAAATATTGGTATTTTGGAACCGTAACCAGAGCTTACTAGGGTTAGAAATTTTCAGAACTGAATTTCAATAAAATATGGAAAAGTTACGGGCTCTAAAAGGTTACACTATGATTGTAATTAGTTAAGAAAAATTGAATGGTTTCAGTAATTATTACTGCTAAAGACTTTTATCTTAAGGTTCTAGAAATTGTAGATATTTCCAAAATTAATCATTAAAAATCAACAAACTAGCAAAAAATCGATTCTGTGTATCAGGGGGGCTGTGTGGGGTAATGGTGAACTTTTCCAGACTAGATTTAGCAGCAGGGGACAATTTTGGAGCTGTAGGGCCGCTTAGGATGCAAGTTACTGCCATTTCCAACCTGTGAGTGTCCAGAAACCTATAAATATGACCCCTTGCTTCACATTTTTAGACAAACTCGAAGCTTTGGTACATTCTCTCTCATCTAGAGAGACCTCTATGAAAAAATCACTAGAGAGCAAATCTCTAGTTAGTTAATCAACGGTAATTAGCACTAACATTTTTTAATTAGTAAAACTAGGTTAACTTATTTATAATTTTCTTAATTAATTGAAGATTAAACCTATATATACTCTAAAATTCTATCCTAATTCAAAATTCTCTGCTGATTATTATAATTTAGCTTAAGAATACTAAGCTTATTAATTATTATATCATATTGGAACTGAAATTACTCATTTTAACCATAAATTAATGATAATTATACTAATTAAATCTAAATTAGGATGAGATAATTATCAGAGCTATGTTAGACTATCATTATGCTAGAAAAATTATCTTGTAATTTTTGAAATAATTTTTATAATTATTTAAGTAGAATTACACATTTTTTAAGAGAAAAGTAAACGGAAAAATGATCAAATTAATCCAAACTACTTTGAGATAATTATCAAAGGTAAACCACAACTTATGGAACCCGTGATAATTATCTTAATCTCAGATAATTATTTTAACTAATTATGTCAGCATAATTACACTAATTTTAGGGGAAAATATCAAACTAAACCAAAATGTGCTGAGATAATTTTCAGAGGTCAATCATGTGGTATGCAACCCATGATAGTTATCTTAACCTCAGATAATTAGTTTACGTAATTATCTCAGCAGAATTACACTATTTTTAGGGAAAAATTAAAGGGAGAAAATAGTAAACTAATCCAAAATTCTTTAGGATAATTATCAAAGCAAAAATACATCTTTTGAAACCCATAATAATTATCTTAACCTCAAATAATTAGTCTAACTAATTATCTCAAAAGAACTACATTGCTTTTAGGAAAAAATAGCAAATTAATCTAAAATGCTTTGAGATAATTATCAGAGGTAAATCACAACTTATAAAACTTGTGATAATTATCGTGACCTCAGATAATTAGTTGAACTAATTATCTCAATAGAACTATACTATTTTTAGGAGAAAATACAAGGAGAAAATAACAAACTAATTGAAAATGCTTTGAGATAATTATCAAAGGTAAGACACATCTTATAAAACCTATGATAATTATCTTAACATCAAATAATTTGTTTAACTAATTATCTGAGTAGAATTATATTGTTTTTTGGAAAAAATTCAAGGGGAAAAATAGCAAACTAGTCCAAAATGCTTTGAGATAATTATCAGAGGTAAATTACATCTTATGAAACCCATTATAGTTATCATAATCTCAGATAATTACTTTAATAAATTATCTTAGCAGAATTATACTATTTTTAGGGGTAAATAAAAGGGGGAAAATAGCAAACTTATCCAAAATACTTTGAGATAATTATTAGAGGTAAATCACATCTTATCAAACTCGTGATAATTATCTTAACTACATATAATTAGTTATGCTAATTATCTTAGTAGAAAAACACTATTTTTGAGAACAAATTAAAAAGGAAAATTAGTAAATCATGTGATATGATTACATGCTATTTATTAGAGTTAGATCACAGGATAAAGAGGCTGTGATAATTATTTCAAGGTTAGAAAAGTAGTATAGATATTTAGCTAAGTCAAATTGTATTAATTTTAGCAGAAATTAAAGATGGAAATTAGATAATTGAGTTGGAAAATTAAAAGATAACTACTAGAGGTTGTAAACATCCTTACTACTTGTGATAATTATACCATAGTTAATTAGTGAGTTTAGGAAGTTATAATTGACCAAAAGTATTATTTTTAGTAAAAGATTAATTAAAATAAATAGATATTGCGGTCAAAAGTTTTTAGGAAATTTACAGTAAGTGTAAACCTATGAAGCTGTGGAAAAAGTTATTATGCCTATATAGACAATTAAGAAATTACTAAGTTAAGAATTTACCAATTAATACTATAAATTTAACCTAGAATTGGGTAAAATTGGATACAAAGGTTAAGTTTAGCTTTTGGATAATTTACCTAATGATTAGACGTCCTTTTTATAAGGATAAGAAGTTATGGCACCTAAAAGGACCCGAGCCAATCCTACATCTGATGATGAGGGAGAGCTCTAAAGGGAACTAGAGCGTCGCACAACGATGAAGTTGGGCCTAGTATTAGGCCTACGGAGGAGAGTCTTCAGGCGCCAGCGCAGCAGCAGATGGTTGATCAATCCCAGGTGGGTTTCCCATTATTAACTTAAGTCTATTAATAGTTTAAGTTCTTTCATAAGTTAGCATTGCATCCGTAAGGAGTGAGTAAGAATCAAAAAGAGAATAATTGACCAAAAGCAGAAGGTAACTTCCAAAGTGCATTTGTTTATAATGTAGGAAAGAATTGTTTGGGTTAAAACTGGTTGAATTAGGAAAGATATGATTGATCATCCTTAAGACAGCTTGTATCAAGACACCTTCGACTGCTTGGTATAAATTGATGATAATGATTGGCTTTCCGGCCACGGATAAGTTGGTTATCCCCATGAACGTTGAGTTTCTACTCCGTGTCATGTCTTGATCTTTCTACATAAGTTAGGATACCGTTTTTTTATCCTAGGGGAGCCGCCCGGTTGTATGGGAAACTGGTTTGGTGTATGGGCACCTAGAACCTTGGGTGGGGGTTTATTCACTCCTGGGTGCCGTTATTTCACCCTTAGGTGGTCTTAAGACAAGAAGAGTAATGGTCGTGATTATTATGGACAATGTTTTGATTGACAGTACCCTGTCTTAAGTTTCAAGATGTCTCTTTGCTAAAAGAATGTTTTCAATACTGTTTTCAAGGGCTATTTTAATGAAATTCAGTTATGAAACTTTAAAGAAATCATTATTTTAATTGTGACAAGAATGTGGTAGTAATTAAGTACCAAAACAACATGTGTGAGTGCGGGGTGGTAAGTGGGGATTGACTTAGGTTGGCAATCATGGATGGGTGGACCTGATTAGTTAAGTAACTATCCATCCCCGCACACTAAAAGCGTTTGGAAAACTTCTTCACTTGGAAGAGGAGTCCACCAGCGACTGTGCCCTCACATATGTTAGGGGAAAAAAAGCGTTGGTTGAGGATGCCTTAACCAAATTTGTGGAAGTTATAGGGTCGAAATAGTTTTTTTGGACTTTTAATACGTTGTCCCATTTTCGCTGCGAGACAGGATTAGGTCTTCTTCTAAGACTATAGGACCCAGCCATTGTTAATGGTAAAGGTATATTCCTTGGATTTTTCTTATTTAGAGACTCTGATTTTTATCAGACCTAGAGACCTGTCAAGGATCCCATCCCGATATTGGTATTGGCGGGTTGGGGATTTCACATCCACAGAGTTGGCCACCAAGCTAGGCAGCCAAGCCTATGGGATGGGAGATGTCCTACCTGCAGATGGTGCTTTCAAGGGGCAAGAAGCTTCAATGACTCCCTTAATTGGGAAATTGAGGCTCCATGTCCAAAGCATGTGAAAAAAGAGGACTTATTTATCTTTCCTCTCAAGCACAATGATGTAATCCTAGGGGCACCATGGTTTGATTGCATGGATGCCAATGTTAAACTCCCTAAAAGGAAAATCTACTTGAGATTCAGGAAAAATGATATGTACATATATGCCAAAGAGATGGGTAACACCATACCCATTGTACATACCCAAGCTTTCAATAAGTCAATGAAGAGCTCTATTTCTGAGTACATGATCTCTGTTAAAGACTCTCAAAATGAACCTAATGCTTTAGCAAAAGAAATTATAAACAATCACAAGGAATTAGAATTATCCAATTTTCTCAAGGGATTTCAAGATATATTCTTTATTCACGACATCCCTTGTAAGGTCTCTACTTTCGAATTTCACACAAGTTCTATTACGCATTTGAATTTTTTTAAACCATCACTCATTATTTAAGATATTCGAGTTCAAATTATGAATCGTAGGTTGAGAAAACCTAGAATTTAAAATTTACGCTACATGTTTAGCTATATGAATCACTAACTAACTTATTGCAAGACTTATTTACTGATTGTAAAATTTTCTTTTACTACTGTAAAGTTAATATAAGACTGTAAAGTTTAAATTAAAAATGTAAAGTAAATTATCATTAAGGAAATAAATAAAATAATTATAAAGACAAAAGAATACACAGGGATGACAAATGAAGGTACATGGACTCACCTGGACTCACATAGGAGGGGACAAAGTGGGACACACTGTCACATGAAAAGGAGAGGTTAGTCTTGACTAATCTTAATGAGGGGGACTCTGTGGCCTTATCTTTTGATGATAATGACAAAGTGGTCAAGCTGATGGGTACCACAAGGGTACCAAAAATGCGGGTATGATTTTTTGGGGGGAAAAAAAATATTCTTTTTTGGGGAAGAAAAGTTGGACGTTTTCTTTTCTGCTAGAAAAAGAGCATCCATGCTCACACTTTAAACATAGAGATTGCCTCTATAACGCTCACGAAGTGAGCTGCCACTTCTCTTATAGAGAAGGCGTCCACAAACCACTAAGAGAGCAAAAACTCTAGTGGACTAATAAGGTGCGTATTAATCAAGCATTCAATTAACTTTAAGAATGATGTATGTGTGCTATCTCTTACTATTATCTCTCTAATAGATTAGTAAAATGCAATTAGCTATCTGTGTGTGTGTGCTATCTCTTACTCTAATCTCTCTAATAGATTAGTAAGGTTCAATTAGTTATGTGTGTGTGTGTGCTATCTCTTACTTTAATTTCTCTAATAGATTAGTAAGATTCAATTAGTTTTAACAAGGATATGTGTGTGTGTGCTATCTCTTACTCTAATTTCTCTAATAGATTAGTAAGATTCAATTAGTTTTAAGAAGGATATGTGTGTATGTGTGCTATCTCTTACTCTAATCTCTCTAATAGATTGGTGAGATTCAATTAGCTTTAGAAAAGGACGTGTGTGTGTGTTCTCTTTTACTCTAATCTTCTAATGGATTAGTAAGATTCAATTAACTTTAGAAAATATGTGTGTGGATGTTTTCTCTTATTCTAAGTATACCTACTCTCTCTAGTTAGTACATCTTCACTATTAACTTATGCATAGTTAATTGAAAGTTACTACATAAGAGAACTCATCATATTCTTATTATACATGATGAAATTCTCATTCAAACAATTTTATTGTCAATTAGATTAAGTAGAATTTTGAATAATACTAAAATTGATTTCGTTGAAGTATAGAAATGGAAGTTAGAATTGGATTAGAAATGTCATGCATAAAAGTAATGCAGTCCTAAACTTTCACTCGTAGTTTATACACTTAATTTTTTATTAATTAAAATTAGAAAATATTTGATATATAGAAATTAGATATAGAACAACAACACTAAGTGTGAATCCGAGTTGGCGAGGGTTCAAATTACAGACTCTCTTTGGAAACAAGAGATTACTAGGGAAATTGACCAATTTAAAGTTCTAAGTGTATAACATAAGTGTAGTACAAAAAAATGGCTCCAAAGCGTGCTCGAACCCAAGGCGCTAATGATCATGAAGCTGGTACAAGTAACAGTGGAATTCCTGTGGAACATATTATGTCTCCACCAATCGGACCAATCGGAGCTATGGTACAGTTTAGTATTGCAATTTCAAGTTATGCATCATTGCATATGCGAGACCATAGAAATATATTATTTACCTTATGAAAAGAAAACACGGACCGAAACCACGGGGCTTAACCCCAAGAAACTCGGCATATGTTTGACAAGTAAGAAAGATTGTCTTGTTCAATTGGTTGCTATAGGAAAGAATATTTGTCCAAAACCTTCGGTATGGTTTCTCTCAAGTCTCTCTACTTATTAGCGCTAGTATTATGTGGCAGTTGCGGAGGCGTGAGATGATGCCCAAGATGGCACCGCTGATGCTGTGGTGGGAGTACACCCAGATTAGCCCAACTAGATACTGCAGTTTTGTTTTGCTGTGATGTGAGGATGACGCCCAGATTGACACCATTGTTGCTGTGGCGAGAGTACGTCCAGATTAGCACAACGAGTACTTATCGAGCGGTATAGGATGCTCATGAGGACAATGGATTTTATAAAGAATGTATATACCGATCGGACATAATAGCGCCAGTAGAGATTCTTGAGTGAACCTAATCCAAGGGTTGTTGGTTTAAAATTGGACGACTTCTTGTTTAACTATTGTTTGTAATACTGTTTGAAGGGCTGTTTTAACGAACCAGTATCATAAATAAAGTAAAGGAACATGTATGTTTAAACAGTGTGGTCGTAATTAGATAACAAAAGAAGAGTGAGTGCGGGGTGGAAAGTGGGAGAATGATACCCCGACGGTATCATTCTATGGACAGGTGGACTCGATGAGTCGGGTAACTTTCCAACACTATAAATGTTTTTTTATTAGTCATAAATCTTAAAAGAGACAAACCTTGGCGGCTGTGCTTCTGAAACATGGGGAAAAAAACGCACAGGTTAGTCACTCTAAGATTTATACTTTTAGGTATAATTGATTATAGATAGTTTTTAGATAGGGTTATCGTGGTCACGCTCCGCCATATCGAGATAGGACCAATCCTTCACTAACAGTTCATGCTCGTGGCTACGTAGTAGCTAAGGCAATGTCCGTTGGTTTTTCTTTTTCAGGATTGGAGACTTATCAAAGGTACTCCGCTCCTCTCAAAAAGGGGCAGGGTCCTCACACTGGTATTAGAGCCTAGGTTAAAGCTTGCGGAGATTTTTAGATTGATGTTTGGATATTGAAGGATGCGAATGTTTGAAATAATAGAAGAACGTAGAAAAATTATTTTGAGTTTTTATATGGTATTGAAGATTGAACTTTCCTGGTACAGGAAAATGTTCATTCAGCCTACCAGAAATTCTAGGTGTTCACCATCATGTTTGAAAATGCATGCCAATCACCAAATTATCAATTTTGAAAAAGGATGATGATGATTTTGGATAGGGTGTTTGCACCACCTATCCCAAGGGTGCATAGAGGATGGGGTATCAACTGGAGTCCATCTGGAGGAATCTATACCATCGATGCTGACAAGATATGGTGCATGGATACCAATCTCAAGAAACTTCGATGGGCAGAGGAGTTAAAAGTCATCGAAGTTTATCTTTTCATTAGTACTAACAACCGGATACTACCATTACCTTGGGAGGAGAAAAGATATCTCAGACTCAATGGGTCTATAACCAAGTTACAAAAGTTATCCATGGTGGTAGGATTCGACCCATATGTGTATCTCGTAGCTTTCAAGGGTCAAAGGAAACTTATTATTTTGATCCTTTAGCCTATCCTTTTGTAGTCAGTAAACTCAAAATATAGAGACATTACAATCCTTGTACCTAAAGACTACCAACCTTGGTAGCAAATAATGTGTATATAAATAAAGTTTGGATTAATATTATCTTTTGTTTGTATTATTGTCTAATCAAGTCTTGCCTTAATGTGGATTAAAGTTAGAGTATCCAATAAAGTTTCACTTAATCTATATTGCACAGAGTGCGGTGTACAAATGTTTTCAAGAGAAAAAGCTACTTCTCAAGCAAGCTAAACGTCCCTCTTTCAAAGGGGAAGGAGCCCTAGTTGAGCGCGATGCAGAAGTGTGGCTCGAAGAGATGGAGGATTATTTTGTTGCTGCTGCTGGTACTACTCTCGATAACCAAGCAATGTTGGCTATGTTTCGTCTCATGGGGAATGCCAAGATTTGGTGGAAACAACACTGCAAAGATAATCAAGTAGCTCAAAACATTCAAACTTGGGAAGACATTAAGTATGCTGTCAAAGGACGTTATCATCCACCTGCACACGAATCCCTTAAGATGAATGAATTCTTCAACTTACGTCAGTTTCATCTTATAGTGGAAGAATACTACTCCAAATTTGTAACTCTTAGGCGCTATGCTCCCCCAATGACCGCAGATCAACAAGTAGCCCATTTCTACCAAGGGCTAAATGCTCCTTTAAATACTCGTCTAGAAGCCATGAGGCCTGTAAATTTTCAAGATGCTATTTTAAGAGCTAAACCCTTAGCTAAAGAGATGTCAAACTCTCAAAGGGTGCGAAATCGAAATATAAGGGATGCTGGAAGGAGAGGACGGCCTATGATGTGGAACCAAAGGCAAGTTCACCCGTCATGCATAAAAGTAATGCATTCCTAAACTTTCACTCGTAATTTAGACACTTAATTTTTGATTAATTAATATTAGCAAATATTTGATGTATAAAAATTAGATGTAGAACAACAACACTAAGTGTGAATCCGAGTTGGCGAGGGTTCAAATTATAGACTCTCTTTGGAAAAAAGGAGATTACTAGGAAAATTGACCAATTTAAAGTTCTAAGTGTATAATATAAGTGTAGTACAAAAAAATGGCTCCAAAGTGTGCTCGAACACAAGGCGCTAATGATCATGAAGTTGGTACAAGTAACGGTGGAATCCCTGCGGAAAATGCTATGTCTCCACCAATTGGACCAATCGCAGCTATGGTACAGGTTAGTATTGCAGTTTCAAGTTATGCATCATTGCATATGCGAGACCATAGGAATATATTATTTACCTTATGAAAAGAAAACACGGACCGAAACCACGGGGCTTAACCCCAAGAAATTCGTCATATGTTTGACAAGTAGGAAAGATTGTTTGGTTAAACTGTTTGCTATAGGAAAGAATGTTTGTCCAAAATCTTCGGTATGGTTTCTCTCAAGTCTCTCTACTTATTACTGCTGGTACTATGTGGCAGTTGCCGAGGCGTGAGATGACGCCCAGGATGGCACCGCTGATGCTGTGGTGGGAGTACACCCAGATTAGCCCAGCTGGATACTGCAATTTGTTTTTGCCGTGGTGTGAGGATGACGCCCAGATGGGCACCGTTGTTTCTATGACGGGAGTACGTCCAGATTAGCACAACGAATACTTGTCGAGCGGTATGGGACGCTCATGAGGACAAGGGTTTTTATAAATAATGTATATACCGATCTGACATAATAGCGTCAGTAGAGATTCTTGAGTGAACCTAATCCAAGGGTTGTTGGTTTAAAATTGGATGACTTCTTGTTTGACAATTGTTTGTAATACTGTTTGAAGGGCTGTTTTAACGAACTAGTATCATAAATAAAATAAAGGAACATGTATGTTTTAACAGTGTGGTAGTAATTAGATAACAAAAGAAGGGTAAGTGTGGTGTGGAAAGTAGGAGAAAGATACCCCGATGGTATCATTCTATGGACGGGTGGACCCGATGAGTCGAGTAACTTTCCAATGTTAGAAATTGTTTTTTTTAAGTCATAAATCTTTAAAGAGACAAACCTTGGCTACTGTGCTTTTGAAACATGGGGAAAAAAACCGCACAGGTTGGGCACTCTAAGATTTATACTTGTAGGTATAATTGATTATAGATAGTTTTGAGATAGGGTTATTGTGGTCACGCTCCGCCATAGAGAGATAGGACCAATCCTTCACTAACGGTTCATGCCCGTGGCTACGTAGTAGCTAAGGCAATGTCCGTTGGTTTTTCTTTCTCAGGATTGGAGACCTATCAAAGGTACTCCGCTCCTCTCGACCAGGGGCAGGGACCTCACACTGGTATCAGAGCCTAGGTTAAAGCTTGGGGAGATTTTTAGATTGATGTTTGGATGTTGAAGGATGTGAATGTTTGAAATAATAGAAGAACCTAGAAAAATTGTTTTGAGTTTTTATATGGTATTGAAGACTGAACTTTCCTGGTACAGGAAAATGTTCATTCAGCCTACCAGAAATTGCAAGTGTTCACCATCATGTTTGAAAATGCATGCCAATCACCAAATTATCAGTTTCGAAAAAGGGTGATGTTGATTTTGGATAGGGTGTTTGCACCACCTATTCCAAGGGTGCATAGAGGATAGGGTATCAACTGGAGTCCGTCTGGAGGAATCTATACCCTCGATGCTGACAAGATATGATGTATGGATACCAATCTCAAGAAACTTCGTTGGGCAGAGGAGTTAAAAGTCATCGAAGTTTATCTTTTCCTTGGTACTAAGAATCTGGATGCTACCATTACCTTGGGAGGAGAAAAGATATCTCAGACTCAATGGGTCTATAATCAAGTTACAAAAGTTATCCATGGTGGTAGGATTCGACCCATATGTGTATCTCGTAGCTTTCAGGGTTCAAAAGAAACTTATTATTTTGATCCTTTAGCCTATCTTTTTGTAGTCACTAAACTCAAAATATAGAGACATTACAATCCTTGTACCTAAAGACTACCAACCTTGGTAGTAAATAATGTGTATATAAATAAAGTTTGGATTAATATTATCTTTTGTTTGTATTATTGTCTGATCAAGTCTTGTCTTAAAGTGGATTAAAGTTAGAGTATCCAATAAAGTTTCACTTAATTTATATTGCACAGAGTGCGGTGTACACATCTCTTCAAGAGAAAAAGCTACTTCTCAAGCAAGCTAAACTTCCCTCTTTCAAAGGGGAAGGAGCCCTAGTTGAGCATGATGCAGAAGTGTGGCTCGAAGATATGGAGGATTATTTTGCTGCTACTGGTACTACTCCCGATAACCAGGCAATGTTGGCTATGTTTCGTCTCACGGGGGATGCCAAGCTTTGGTGGAAACAACACTGCAAAGATAATGAAGTAGCTCAAAACACTCAAACATGGGAAGACATTAAGTATGGTGTCAAAGGACGTTATCTTCCACCTGCACACGAATCCCTTAAGATGAATGAATTCTTCAACTTACGTCAGTTTCATCTTACAGTGGAACAATACTACTCCAAATTTGTAACTCTTAGGCGCTATGCTCCCCCAATGACCGCAGATCAACAAGTAGCCCATTTCTACCAAGGGCTAAATGCTCCTTTAAATACTCGTCTAGAAGCCATGAGGCCTGTAAATTTTCAAGATGCTATTTTAAGAGCTAAACCCTTAGCTAAAGAGATGTCAAACTCTCAAAGGGTGCGAAATCGAAATATAAGGGATGCTGGAAGGAGAGGACGGCCTATGATGTGGAACCAAAGGCAAGTTCACCCGTCATGCATAAAAGTAATGCATTCCTAAACTTTCACTCGTAATTTAGACACTTAATTTTTGATTAATTAAGATTAGCAAATATTTGATGTATAAAAATTAGATGTAGAACAACAACACTAAGTGTGAATCCGAGTTGGCGAGGGTTCAAGTTATAGACTCTCTTTGAAAACAAGGAGATTACTAGGAAAATTGACCAATTTAAAGTTCTAAGTGTATAATATAAGTGTAGTACAAAAAAATGGCTCCAAAGTGTGCTCGAACACAAGGCGCTAATGATCATGAAGTTGGTACAAGTAACGGTGGAATCCCTGCGGAAAATGCTATGTCTCCACCAATTGGACCAATCGGAGCTGTGGTACAGGTTAGTTTTGCAGTTTCAAGTTATGCATCATTGCATATGTGAGACCATAGGAATATATTATTTACCTTATGAAAAGAAAACACGGACCGAAACCACGGGGCTTAACCCCAAGAAATTCGTCATATGTTTGACAAGTAGGAAAGATTGTTTGGTTAAACTGGTTGCTATAGGAAAGAATGTTTGTCCAAAACCTTCGGTATGGTTTCTCTCAAGTCTCTCTACTTATTAGTGCTGGTACTATGTGGCAGTTGCCGAGGCGTGAGATGACGCCCAGGATGGCACCGCTGATGCTTTGGTGGGAGTACACCCAGATTAGCCCAGCTGGATACTGTAATTTTTTTTTGCCGTGGCATGAGGATGATGCCCAGATTGGCACCGTTGTTGCCCAGACTGGAGTACGTCCAGATTAGCACAACGAATACTTGTCGAGCGGTATGGGACGCTCATGAGGACAAGGGTTTTTATAAATAATGTATATACCGATCTAACATAATAGCGTCAGTAGAGATTCTTGAGTGAACCTAATCCAAGGGTTGTTGGTTTAAAATTGGATGACTTCTTGTTTGACAATTGTTTGTAATACTGTTTGAAGGGCTATTTTAACGAACTAGTATCATAAATAAAATAAAGGAACATGTATGTTTTAACAGTGTGGTAGTAATTAGATAACAAACGAAGGGTAAGTGTGGTGTGGAAAGTGGGAGAAAGATACCCCGATGGTATCATTCTATGGACGGGTGGACCCGATGAGTCGAGTAACTTTCCAATGCTAGAAATTGTTTTTTTTAAGTCATAAATCTTAAAAGAGACAAACCTTGGCTGCTGTGCTTTTGAAACATGGGGAAAAAAGCGCACAGGTTGGGCACTCTAAGATTTATACTTGTAGGTATAATTGATTATAGATAGTTTTGAGATAGGGTTATTGTGGTCACGCTCCGCCATAGAGAGATAGGACCAATCCTTCACTAACGGTTCATGCCCGTGGCTACGTAGTAGCTAAGGCAATGTCCGTTGGTTTTTCTTTCTCAGGATTGGAGACCTATCAAAGGTACTCCGCTCCTCTCGACCAAGGGCAGGGACCTCACACTGATATCAGAGCCTAGGTTAAAGCTTGGGGAGATTTTTAGATTGATGTTTGGATGTTGAAGGATGTGAATGTTTGAAATAATAGAAGAACCTAGAAAAATTGTTTTGAGTTTTTATATGGTATTGAAGACTGAACTTTCCTGGTACAGGAAAATGTTCATTCAGCCTACCAGAAATTGCAGGTGCTCACCATCATGTTTGAAAATGCATGCCAATCACCAAATTATCAGTTTCGAAAAAGGGTGATGTTGATTTTGGATAGGGTGTTTGCACCACCTATTCCAAGGGTGCATAGAGGATAGGGTATCAACTGGAGTCCATCTGGAGGAATCTATACCATCGATGCTGACAAGATATGGTGCATGGATACCAATCTCAAGAAACTTCGTTGGGCAGAGGAGTTAAAAGTCATCGAAGTTTATCTTTTCCTTGGTACTAAGAATCTGGATGCTACCATTACCTTGGGAGGAGAAAAGATATCTCAGACTCAATGGGTCTATAATCAAGTTACAAAAGTTATCCATGGTGGTAGGATTCGACCCATATGTGTATCTCGTAGCTTTCAGGGTTCAAAAGAAACTTATTATTTTGATCCTTTAGCCTATCCTTTTGTAGTCACTAAACTCAAAATATAGAGACATTACAATCCTTGTACCTAAAGACTACCAACCTTGGTAGTAAATAATGTGTATATAAATAAAGTTTGGATTAATATTATCTTTTGTTTGTATTATTGTCTGATCAAGTCTTGTCTTAAAGTGGATTAAAGTTAGAGTATCCAATAAAGTTTCACTTAATTTATATTGCACAGAGTGCGGTGTACACATCTCTTCAAGAGAAAAAGCTACTTCTCAAGCAAGCTAAACTTCCCTCTTTCAAAGGGGAAGGAGCCCTAGTTAAGCATGATGCAGAAGTGTGGCTCGAAGATATGGAGGATTATTTTGCTGCTACCGGTACTACTCCCGATAACCAGGCAATGTTGGCTATGTTTCGTCTCACGGGGGATGCCAAGCTTTGGTGGAAACAACACTGCAAAGATAATCAAGTAGCTCAAAACACTCAAACTTGGGAAGACATTAAGTATGCTGTCAAAGGACGTTATCTTCCACCTGCACACGAATCCCTTAAGATGAATGAATTCTTCAACTTACGTCAGTTTCATCTTACAGTGGAAGAATACTACTCCAAATTTGTAACTCTTAGGCGCTATGCTCCCCCAATGACCGCAGATCAACAAGTAGCCCATTTCTACCAAGGGCTAAATGCTCCTTTAAATACTCGTCTAGAAGCCATGAGGCCTGTAAATTTTCAAGATGCTATTTTAAGAGCTAAACCCTTAGCTAAAGAGATGTCAAACTCTCAAAGGGTGCGAAATCAAAATATAAGGGATGCTGGAAGGAGAGGACGGCCTATGATGTGGAACCAAAGGCAAGTTCACCCGTCATGCATAAAATTAATGCATTCCTAAACTTTCACTCGTAATTTAGACACCTAATTTTTGATTAATTAAGATTAGCAAATATTTGATGTATAAAAATTAGATGTAGAACAACAACACTAAGTTTGAATCCGAGTTGGCGAGGGTTCAAATTATAGACTCTCTTTGGAAACAAGGAGATTACTAGGAAAATTGACCAATTTAAAGTTCTAAGTGTATAACATAAGTGTAGTACAAAAAAATGGCTTCAAAGTGTGCTCGAACACAAGGCGCTAATGATCATGAAGTTGGTACAAGTAACAGCGGAATCCCTGCGGAAAATGCTATGTCTCCACCAATTGGACCAATCGCAGCTATGGTATAGGTTAGTATTGCAGTTTCAAGTTATGCATCATTGCATATGCGAGACCATAGGAATATATTATTTACCTTATGAAAAGAAAACACGGACCGAAACCACGGGGCTTAACCCCAAGAAATTCGTCATATGTTTGACAAGTAGGAAAGATTGTTTGGTTAAACTGGTTGCTATAGGAAAGAATGTTTGTCCAAAACCTTCGGTATGGTTTCTCTCAAGTCTCTCTACTTATTAGTGCTAGTACTATGTGGCAGTTGCCGAGGCGTGAGATGACGCCCAGGATGGCACCACTGATGCTGTGGTGGGAGTACACCCAGATTAGCCCAGCTGGATACTGCAATTTTTTTTTGCCGTGGCGTGAGGATGATGCCCAGATTGGCATCGTTGTTGCTGTGACGGGAGTACGTCCAGATTAGCACAACGAATACTTGTCGAGCGGTATGGGACACTCATGAGGAAAAGGGTTTTTATAAATAATGTATATAACGATCTGACATAATAGCGTGAGTAGAGATTCTTGAGTGAACCTAATCCAAGGGTTGTTGGTTTAAAATTGGATGACTTCTTGTTTGACAATTGTTTGTAATACTGTTTGAAGGGCTGTTTTAACGAACTAGTATCATAAATAAAATAAAGGAACATGTATGTTTTAACAGTGTGGTAGTAATTAGATAACAAAAGAAGGGTAAGTGTGGTGTGGAAAGTGGGAGAAAGATACCCCGATGGTATCATTCTATGGACGGGTGGACCCGATGAGTCGAGTAACTTTCCAATGCTAGAAATTGTTTTTTTTAAGTCATAAATCTTAAAAGAGACAAACCTTGGCTGCTGTGCTTTTGAAACATGGGGAAAAAAGCGCACAGGTTGGGCACTCTAAGATTTATACTTGTAGGTATAATTGATTATAGATAGTTTTTAGATAGGGTTATTGTGGTCACGCTCCGCCATAGAGAGATAGGACCAATCCTTCACTAACGGTTCATGCCCGTGGCTACGTAGTAGCTAAGGCAATGTCCGTTGGTTTTTCTTTCTCAGGATTGGAGACCTATCAAAGGTACTCCGCTCCTCTCGACCAGGGGCAGGGACCTCACACTGGTATCAGAGCCTAGGTTAAAGCTTGGGGAGATTTTTAGATTGATGTTTGGATGTTGAAGGATGTGAATGTTTGAAATAATAGAAGAACCTAGAAAAATTGTTTTGAGTTTTTATATGGTATTGAAGACTGAACTTTCCTAGTACAGGAAAATGTTCATTCAGCCTACCAGAAATTGCAAGTGTTCACCATCATGTTTGAAAATGCATGCCAATCACCAAATTATCAGTTTCGAAAAAGGGTGATGTTGATTTTGGATAGGGTGTTTGCACCACCTATTCCAAGGGTGCATAGAGGATAGGGTATCAACTGGAGTCCATCTGGAGGAATCTATACCATCGATGCTGACAAGATATGGTGCATGGATACCAATCTCAAGAAACTTCGTTGGGCAGAGGAGTTAAAAGTCATGGAAGTTTATCTTTTCCTTGGTACTAAGAATCTGGATGCTACCATTACCTTGGGAGGAGAAAAGATATCTCAGACTCAATGGGTCTATAATCAAGTTACAAAAGTTATCCATGGTGGTAGGATTCGACCCATATGTGTATCTCGTAGCTTTCAGGGTTCAAAAGAAACTTATTATTTTGATCCTTTAGCCTATCCTTTTGTAGTCACTAAACTCAAAATATAGAGACATTACAATCCTTGTACCTAAAGACTACCAACCTTGGTAGTAAATAATGTGTATATAAATAAAGTTTGGATTAATATTATCTTTTGTTTGTATTATTGTCTGATCAAGTCTTGTCTTAAAGTGGATTAAAGTTAGAGTATCCAATAAAGTTTCACTTAATTTATATTGCACAGAGTGCGGTGTACACATCTCTTCAAGAGAAAAAGCTACTTCTCAAGCAAGCTAAACTTCCCTCTTTCAAAGGGGAAGGAGCCCTAGTTGAGCATGATGCAGAAGTGTGGCTCGAAGATATGGAGGATTATTTTGCTACTACTGGTACTACTCCCGATAAACAGGCAATGTTGGCTATGTTTCGTCTCACGGGGGATGCCAAGCTTTGGTGGAAACAACACTGCAAAGATAATCAAGTAGCTCAAAACACTCAAACTTGGGAAGACATTAAGTATGCTGTCAAAGGACGTTATCTTCCACCTGCACACGAATCCCTTAAGATGAATGAATTCTTCAACTTACGTCAGTTTCATCTTACAGTGGAAGAATACTACTCCAAATTTGTAACTCTTAGGCGCTATGTTCCGCCAATGACCGCAGATCAATAAGTAGCCCGTTTCTGCCAAGGGCTAAATGCTCCTTTAAATACTTGTCTAGAAGCCATGAGGCCTGTAAATTTGCAAGATGCTCTTTTAAGAGCTAAAGCCTTAGGTAAAGAGATGTCAAACTCTCAAAGGGTACGAAATGGAAATTTAAGGAATGCTGTAAGGAGAGGACGGCCTATGATGTGGAACCAAAGGCAAGTTTACCCAGTTCACCAAACTCATCCAATAGTTGCAGCTTCAGTAAATGGAGCTCAAAATGTAGATCTTAGATGCTATGAATGCAACGAGCTAGGACATTTCAGGAATGTATGTCCTAGGCGAGTCTCCGCAACAAATACACCTACTCGGGCTAGAGGACGAGGACAAATAATAAATCGTGGAGAAGGAAAGGAGGACGAGGTCGAGGGCGCGGAATGGATACCAGAGTCAATGCTATCATAGGAGAACCAACATTGGGAGAAGAACAAGAGGAAAGAGCAACTGTATATGCTGCAATTGATAACCCAAGAGCAAGACAATAATATGCTGTCATTCAAACACCTGCAAATCACCAAGGTGAAAAATTTCAGCTTCTTATTGATTGTGGTTGTACCCATTCTTTCTTGTTACCTAAATGTTTAAGGAGGTTAGGACTTAATAAACACCCTGCAAGAAAGATGAGAGTTGAATTAGCCAATGGAAAGGGGGTGTTATCTCAGTACACTGTGGGAAAAATAGATTTCAAGTTGGGAGAATACTCTACTTTTGCTACTTTTTGAACCTTACCCATAGGAATCTATGACAGAATTCTTGGAATGGATTGGTTAGCCAGTCATAATGCCAATATCCACTGTGCCCAAGGAAGTGTTACTTTTGTGGACAACCTAGGTCAAGAAGTCACTATTCAAGGCCAGAATAGACGACCAAAATCTTACTTGGTCAAAGCTAATCGTCTTTTGGAAGGGTTATGCAAGGGTCAACAAATTTTTGTAGTCAAGCTAAACAAAGTAGAAAAATCTTCTTCCAACCCTGAACCAATGTGGCTAGAAGAATTTTTGGATTTTTTCCCCAGTGAACTTTCTGAACTACCACCACCTAGGGAGGTAGACCATGAAATCAAAATTTTTCCAGGTAGTGAACCAGTCTCAAGAGCGCCGTACAAGATGTCACTTCCAGAGGCTATAGAAATCAAGGAGCATCTCAATCAGTTGATTGAGCAAGGGTTTATCCGACCTAGTACATCTCCATGGGGTGCACCTCCAAAAGAAAAAGGATGGCTCTCTTCGACTTTGCATAGATTATAGGGGCTTAAATCAGGTTACCATCAAGAATAAATATCCAATTCCTCATATTGATGAGATGCTGGACAGAGTACATGGAGCCAAAATATTCACAAAGATCGATCTTTGATCTGTCTATCATCAAATTCGAATCCAGGAGGCTGATATCTCCAAAACAGCTTTCAACACTCGTTATGGTCATTACGAATTTACAGTGATGGCTTTCGAACTTACGAATGCTCCTGCAACTTTCAATCGTATGATGCACAATACCTTTAGAGAATTCTTGGATGATTTTGTCCTAGTATTCTTTGACGATATCTTAATTTATTCCAAATTAGAGGAAGAGCATGAAGGACATGTTAGGAAAGTGTTAGAGCTTTTACGCCGAAATAAGCTGTATGCAAAGAAAAGAAAATGTACCTTCTTTACTCTAAGGTCTGTTACTTAGGGTTTATCATTTCACCTGAAGGAGTCTCCGTTGACCCTGACAAAGTCAAAGATATTGTGGAATGGCCTCAACCCACTTCCGAAACTGAAGTCAGAGGGTTCTTAGGTATCACAGGGTGGTACAGGATCTTTGTAAAGGACTATGCTCTTAAAGCTGCACCACTAACCGACTTGCTAAAGAAAGGAGCTACGATACTTTTGGAAGAAAAACATGAATCTTGCTTCAAATAGCTTAAAGAGTATCTTGCTTCAGAACCTCTCTTAAAACTTCCAAACTTCACCCAAGAATTCGAGGTGATCACAGATGCTAGTAACCTTGCATTAGGAGGAGTCCTTACTCAAGAAGGAAGGCCTGTAGCTTATACTTCTCGGAAGCTTAGGATTCATGAAGTGAATTATGCTACACATGATTTAGAATTGCTAGTAGTTATTCATGCTCTCAAGCTATGGAGACATTATCTATTGAGACGCAAATTCCAGTTGGTAACAGATCACAAGAGCCTTAAGTGGATTTTTACCCAACCTAACCTTAACATGAGACAGAGGAGATGGATAGAGCTCATGCACGAATATGATTTTGATATTAAATTTAGACCAGGTAAGGATAATGTTGTGGCAGATGCCCTAAGCCGTAAAGCTTTTCTGGGGGCAATTTCCATGGCTAACAACCCTATTTTAGACAAGGTCTCCTATGCTGCTGTCAGAGATACAGATTACCAGATGCTTGCTAGTATCCTACGTGAAGAGAGGGTGTCATCAAATCAGCCTAAACCTCTACATTACTCCTTCAAAGATGGGAAAATTTACTATAGGAATCGATTATGCATACCTAAGGATTCTACCCTAAGGAATGCTATCCTATATGAAGCACACGATGGCCCAACTTCAGGACATCTAGGTTATGCCAAAACCATCAATGCAATTCGCAGAAGTTACTATTGGCAAGGTATGAAGGGTGATGTCCTTTGCTATGTCAAGAAGTGTTTTTCTTGTCAAAGGATTAAGGCAGAGAGACTAAAGGTGCCAGGTAAATTACATCCTTTAGATATTCCCCAAATGAAATGGGAATGTATTAGCATGGACTTTATCACCGGGTTTCCTTCTGTCCAAGCTAGATATGATTCAATCATGGTCATAGTCGACTTGCTTACTAAAGTGGCTCACTTAATCCCAGTCAAGACAACCTTTACAGCTTCAGATATTGCTCGTCTGTTTGTGAAGGAGGTTTTCAGAATTCATGGTTTACCCAAGAGGATTGTTAGCGATCGTGATGCCAAGTTTACTTCAAAGTTTTGGGTATCATTATTTCAAGATATTGGAACCTAGTTATGTTTTAGTACTGCTTATCATCCTCAAACTGATGGCCAAACTAAAAGAGTTAATCAAGTAATTGAAGAAATCCTCAGAGCCTACTGCAATAGAGAACCTCGCAAGTGGATTCAATACCTACCCTTGGTAGAGTATGCATACAATTCCTCTACTCATAGAAGTATTGGAATGACACCTTTTAATGCTCTTTATGGTCAAGAATGTTTATCACCTCTTAACTTTTCTGACCCCACTATAAGGGTAAAAGCCTCAAAGAAAATGCTTGAAGAAATGGAAGCTCAAACCAAAGCTATTCAAAGGGATATTCAAGCGGCTCAAGATCGACAAAAGATGTACGCCGACTTAAAAATATTTGATCAGATTTTCAAAGAAGGTGACAAAGTTTTCTTACGAGTAAAACCCAAAAAGAGCAATCTATCTCTCAAAAGGTATAAAAGGCTTAGCTACCGATATTGTGGACCTTACGAAATAATCAAGGTTGTAAGTGATCAAGCTTATAGACTAAAACTCCCTTCTCATCTCAAAGTGCATGATGTATTTCATGTAAGTCTGTAAAAACCTTATGTATATAACCGTGATCATGTCCTTGATGATGAGCAAATCATTTTACCTGCTCAATATGTTCTACAACTCCAACTTGATACTATCCTAGAGACTCGGGAGAGAATGCTTAGGAATAGATCCATCAAAGAACATCTTATCTTATGGAAGGATTTCCCTATAGAAGATGCTACTTGGGAAGATGAGACATCCCTTCTTAAGGATTACCCTTCACTGTTCTTGAGATGAGGACATCTGAAATTGTAAGTTGGGGAGATTGTAAGGTCTCTACTTTCGAATTTCACACAAGTTCTATTACGCTTTTGTATTTTTTTGAACCATCACTCATTATTTAAGATATTCGAGTTCAAATTATGAATCGTAGGTTGAGAAAACCTAGAAATTAAAATTTACGCTACAAAATTCTGACATGTTTAGCTATATGAATCACTAACTAACTTATTGCAAGACTTATTTACTGATTGTAGAATTTTCTTTTACTACTGTAAAGTTAATATAAGACTGTAAAGTTTAACTTAAAAATGTAAAGTAAAGTATCATTAAGGAAATAAATAAAATAATTATAAAGACAAAAGAATACACAGGGATGACAAATGAAGGCACATGGACTCACCTGGACTCACATAGGAGGGGACAAAGTGGGACACACTGTCACATGAAAAGGAGAGGTTAGTCTTGACTAATCTTAATGAGGGGGACTGTGTGGCCTTATCTGTTGATGATAATGACAAAGTGGTCAAGCTGATGGGTACCACAAGGGTACCAAAAATGCGGGTATGATTTTTTGGAGGGAAAAAAAAATATTTTTTTTTGGGGAAGAAAAGTTGAACGTTTTCTTTTCTGCTATAAATAGAGCATCCATGCTCACACTTTAAACATAGAGATTGCCTCTATAACGCTCACGAAGTGAGCTGCCACTTCTCTTATAGAGAAGGCGTCCACAAACCACTAAGAGAGCAAAAACTCTAGTGGACTAATAAGGTGCGTATTAATCAAGCATTCAATTAACTTTAAGAATGATGTATGTGTGCTATCTCTTACTATTATCTCTCTAATAGATTAGTAAGATGCAATTAGCTATGTGTGTGTGTGTGTGTGCTATCTCTTACTCTAATCTCTCTAATATATTAGTAAGATTCAATTAGCTATGTGTGTGTGTGTGCTATCTCTTACTTTAATCTCTCTAATAGATTAGTAAGATTCAATTAGCTATGTGTATATGTGTGCTATCTCTTACTCTAATCTCTCTAATAGATTAGTAAGATTCAGTTAGCTATGTGTGTGTGTGTGTGTGCTATCTCTTACTCTATTTTCTCTAATAGATTAGTAAGATTCAATTAGTTTTAAGAAGGATATGTGTGTGTGTGTGCTATCTCTTACTCTAATTTCTCTAATAGATTAGTAAGATTCAATTAGTTTTAAGAAGGATATGTGTGTGTGTGTGCTATCTCTTACTCTAATCTCTCTAATAGATTGGTGAGATTCAATTAGCTTTAGAAAAGAACGTGTGTGTGTTCTCTTTTACTCTAATCTTCTAATGGATTAGTAAGATTCAATTAACTTTAGAAAAGATGTGTGTGGATTTTTTCTCTTACTCTAATCTCTTTAAGTATACCTACTCTCTCTAGTTAGTACATCTTCACTATTAACTTATGCATAGTTACTTGAAAGTTACTACATAAGAGAACTCATCATATTCTTATTATACATGATGAAATTCTCATTCAAACAATTTTATTGTCAATTAGATTAAGTAGAATTTTGAATAATACTAAAAATTGATTTAGTTGAAGTATAGAAATGGAAGTTAGAATGGGATTAGAAATGCATGCATAAAAGTAATGTAGTCCTAAACTTTCACTCGTAGTTTATACACTTAATTTTTGATTAATTAAAATTAGCAAATATTAATTCGGCATATGTTTGACAAGTAGGAAAGATTGTCTGGTGAAACTGGTTGCTATAGGAAAGAATGTTTGTCCAAAACCTTCGGTATGGTTTCTCTCAAGTATCTCTAATTATTAGCGCTAGTATTATGTGGCAGTTGTCGAGGCATGAGATGACGCCCATGATGGCACCGCTGATGCCGTGGTAGGAGTACACCCAGATTAGCCCAGCTGGATACTGTAGTTTTGTTTTTCCGTGGCGTGAGGATGATGGCCAGATTGACACCGTTGTTGCTGTGGGGAGTACATCCAGATTAGCACAACGCGTACTTGTCGAGCGGTATGGGACGCTCATGAGAACGAGGGTTTTTATAAATAATGTATATACCGATTGGACATAATAGCGCTAGTAGAGATTCTTGAGTGAACCTAATCCAAGGGTTGTTGGTTTAAAATTGGACGACTTCTTGTTTGACTATTGTTTGTAATACTGTTTGAAGGGCTGTTTTAACAAACCAGTATCATAAATAAAGTAAAGGAATATGTATGTTTAAACAGTGTGGTAGTAATTATATAACAAAAGAAGGGTGAGTGCGGGGTGGAAAGTGGGAGATGAACCCCGACGGTATCATTCTATGGACGGGTGGACCCGATGAGTCGGGTAACTTTCCAACGCTAGAATTTTTTTTTTATTAGTCATAAATCTTAAAAGAGACAAACCTTGGCGGCTGTGCTTCTGAAACATGGGGAAAAAAGCGCACAGGTTGGTCACTCTAAGATTTATACTTTTAGGTATAATTGATTATAGATAGTTTTTAGATAGGGTTATGGTGGTCACGCTCCGCCATAGCGAGATATGAACAATCCTTCACTAATGGTTCATGCTCGTGGCTACGTAGTAGCTATGGAAATGTCCGTTGGTTTTTCTTTTTCAGGATTGGAGACCTATCAAAGGTACTCCGCTCCTCTCAAAAAGGGGCAGGAACCTCACATCCCTTGTGAACTACCTCCTAAATGAGGCAATGATGACCATGCAATTGAAATTCTTCGAGGAATCTCACTGCCTAATAAACCTCCTTATAGAGCTTCTCAAGCTCAACAAGAGGCAATTATGCGGCAAGTGCATGAGCTAGTTGAGAAGGGCATGGTTAGGCCTAGCTCATCTCCATTTTGTTTACCCATGCTACTAGTGAAAAATAAAGACGGTACATATCGTATGTGTGTCGACTATAGAGCACTAAATAGGATCATTATCAAAAATAGGTTTCTCATTCCACGGGTAGAACTATTCAGTAGGATAGACCTAAAAAGTGGCTACCATCAAATAAGGATAGTTGATCAAGACATTGTAAAGACCGCATTTTACACTACGTTTGGTCTTTACGGAAACATTGTCATGCCTTTTGGCTTGACCAATGCACCAGCCACATTCAACCATTTGATGGGGATTTTCATACACACAAGCATACAAATTGTAGCTTCCAGGTTTCATCTATATATGCATTTTGGTTTGATGTATGACATATTGTGGATTAGCTTGTCCATGAGTAGATTTTTTCAAATCCAAATTAGGTTGTGATTTCATCTCTATAGGTTTTGCATTTAGCCATAAATTGGCTTGTGCTCAACCTTTTCTATAGTTGTTTTGGACACAAATACAAAATTGTAAGATCTATTGTGGGATGCCTAAGGTCATGCATGCAGTTATGCCATTTATGTTGTATTGACTGCTTGTGCTCCTTTGAGAGCTATTTTATACGCATTTGTTTATGCTAGTTTTGAGGGGAAACTTCTATCTAACTTTTTCCAATTTTCTCGCATGTCACGCTATGTTGTGACTCAACAATTTTTCTAATGGGAGACTTGGTTGTGTGTATCCTTCTAATGGTTCAACATGTGTGCAAGGCATGTATGTTATAATTTCCTAGTGATGCATCTTACATGCTTTGTCATGTGTGTTATGCTCCTAGGCTGAGATAAATTTGATCTTAATGTGACAGCTATACGAGATAGTGGATTCCATGTATTAATTAGAGAATTATATTTAGATGCGTACGGATTCACTAGTGATTGCAAAAGGTTCCCTAAGTTGCATGGTATACCCTTTGCATGTTTTTCATGTATGAAAAAATTATGTTTTTATCACTTTATAGACATGTAAAAGACGTAATGTGTATCTTTCACGGATTAGGTCCATCATGTTGTGCACGACATGTATGTGGATTTTATGGATACAAAGGTAGAGCAAGAGTGCTCTCATGACTCATAATGGGTTGAGTACAAATGACGGATATGGAGTTCTTTTTCCATGGTTATGCCAAATCATGCACATCAAATCCATATGGATGAGGGGGAGGTGGTCCTCCCAAAGTTAAAGTCAACACATCTATACCTGATGGTGATGATACATTGGCTATGGAAAGCATTGAGGTGTCCAGATTAGCTAAGAGTACACAATTATAGTAGATTTTTTGAGTCTCTCTAAAGGGCTGATGGAAGAACACCACCATTAGAATATTTTCCTTCACTGTACGATAACCCAAAAATTTGATCCTAGATGAATGAATTAAAGCCCCTAATCTCCAAAAGGAAGATCAAGAATGAAACAAATACCAAGTTAATATGTTCTTGTATAGATGGACCAACATTTACTATCTATAGTCAATACCAAATATTGCACGTTTGGTGGTGATAAAGGTAACCATCCCAAATAGAATAGGGATATTCATTCTCTCCGTTCTATAACATACTCCATGGGGGAGAAGTCTGGGTTGTTTGGATACAACTCTGGAATGGATTCCAATTCTTAATGATACACAGAAGAACTACATTCACCCTAGACCATCTAGACAATGCCTCTGCATCCACATTCTTACTCCCATCCATATGAAGGATCTGAAAGTGAAACATGGAAAAAATTTGGCCCATGTCATTTGCTTCTCAGATAATCTCTGTTGTGTAAGGAAATACCGCAAACTATGATCATCAATTTTCATCACAAAATCCACTCCTAGAAGGTAGTGCTTCCAGCTAGAGTGAATCACAGCCATAAGTTTCTTCTTGTAGATTGCAAACAATTTCCTCTCTCTCTCTCTCTCTCTCTCTCTCTCTCTCTCTCTCTCTCTCTCTCTCTCTCTCTCTCTCTCTCTCTCTCTCTCTCTGTGACTGATAAAAATTAGAATGAAAACCTGCATCAAGCATTTAACATTTTGTTCTTGCCTCGTACACATAAAAATACACACACACATAAGAGAAAGAAAACTCTCTCTCTCTCTCTCTCTCTCTCTCTCTCTCTCTCTCTCTCTCTCATATGCACGCACATACAGACAATCACGCATACTCATACACAAACACAAGATTTTCATAACCATGGAAAATATCTTCATTTAAGTATTCCAAGAGACATAAACATTGACATATTCTTCATGCAAAAATTCTTTTCAATCAACAACTATTTTTAGTACTCCGTAATATATTGTAAATGAGAATAAGTATCGAGGCATTTACAACCGCTATTTTGGAATCCCTATTTGAGAACTACTCGACAAATTTTATAACAAAACCTATCAGCCCATTATTCTTTGCATCACAACTAGACTCATCAATTAAAAGTATTGCAACATTCAATGCTTTGTACAAAACTTGTACTACGTCAATGAGTCTAACAATGGAGGTTATTTTAGTCAGAAATTCAAAAACGCCCTTGTCATCATCCTTCATAATTCTATAACTGGAGAAAGAAAACAAAAAACAATCAGAAAGTCACGTGCACATTATTAAAAAGGCCTTGTAATTATAGATACATCAACTATGGGTTTACTATATTATGCTTTCAGAAGTTTGTATTCACAACATAAGCTCATTGATTGGAAAACTAAAGATTGTGATACGTTAGTGCTCTTATGGAGAGAGAACATAAATAAATCAACAAGTCAAATCGCAGATTTATTTCTTAAAAATCAACCACTTCATCAACATTCACACTCTGCAATTACAACAAAATTAAAACAACTGAGAAACAAGTCAAATTACAGATTTATTTCCTAAAAACCTACCACTTTGTCAAATGCACACTCTGAAATTACAACAAAATTAAAACAATTAAGAGACATAAAGTCTTTGCAAAGTGCCCCATCAAGCCAAGATCCATCTGATCATCCACATCAAAGATCCAATCTATGAAAAAAATAATGAATGCACTAAATGACACGTTGTGTTGCCACACGGGAGAGGCAAATACATTGATAATAAAAAATACAGAGTACGTAGAATAAATCAATGAAATAAAGAATCTGTATGGATGTAAGATAATAGTTACAAGAAGAGCATAGCTCATTTCATAACCTTTCGACCACCCCTGAGCTATCTCAATCTCACTCTCGATCACACTCTCACTTCAATCACAATTGAAATTGCAATCTCAATATTGTGCACAATCTCAATCTCAATCACACTCTCACTCTCAATGTCAATCTCAATCTCAATCACAATCACAATCACAATCACAATCTCACTCTCAATCTTGTGCACAATCTCAATCTCAATCACACTCTCACTCTCAATCTCAATCACAACCACAGTCTCTGGATGGCAACAACGATCATGATCCAAATCCCAACACGATCATAGTCTCAATATCATGGCACCTTGCATAGATCCCGTTTCACTTTGTAGAGAAGATATCACATTGGTTTTTGTAATATCTATAAACTAGCCAAAAGAATATACTCGTGCAGCCAATTCAACATGATAATCAAATTAAAAAACATAATTTTATACCATCATAAAATAATACAATCACTTCTTGATTGGATCAAACAAAAGAGATATTACTATGTATATCTGCTGGTAAGCTAACCCGTTGCTATTTTTTGGCTATCCTAATGCTGCTAGCAATTTGTTTCTATCGTAACTTTGTCATACAAACTCATCCAAATACTCAAAACGATGGAAATGGGTGTGGTCTACAAGGAAACGCGAACAGAATTGCAAAAAACCACTTTTTTTGGCTAAAAAGGCAACTTTTAGGTCATGACTTATAAAACCCCTATTTTTGACTCCCCATGCTTTTTTTCAACTTATCTTAAGCTTGTCCATGTCTTTTAAGCTAAAACACATGAAAATAAAACATTGATATTGATGAAAATAACAATTTTTGACTACGTGTTTACTTTACAATCTATAGCCAAATGATCTTTTATTCAATAATTATTACTAAATACATCTTTAACACTATACTTGTAATGAGCCACAAAAATGGCTCACATCAAGATTCTAGTAAATGAAACATTACTTTTGTATATGACATCAAAATTTCATGAAACTTCTTAATTATGGGTTCAAGATATGTAAAATGTTTTTGAATGCACAATTTACATGAAAAGCTCAAAAATAAAAAAAATTACTTTTTTAAAATTAGTAAATTTTACGTAAAACACCACTTCAACACTTAACTTGGAGAAGTAAAAAATGTCGACAGTCTTTGTATATGGGTTAAAAAATCCTTGGTACATCCATCACATACCTATTGAGGGATTTTTCAAAGAAGTTTGGGCTTTCTTAACAAAGATTTGATTTACTTTCAAAAGAAAATAGAAAATTTTTGTCCATCCGCACGAATTACTTGTAGAAGATGGCAATGGAAAGACACCTTTATACCTTCATTTAGCTCTGTACTATTTTTTATCAACTCATATTGAGTGTTGGTCATAATCCCCTGAAACCATTTTCTATTTAGATAACTAACATAGTGATTTTTTTACAAAAGTCTCAAAAAGCCACAAAAGTGGCTGGTTTTTTACAGAACTAGTGTTAATGTATTATGAAGTTAATATATTTTATCCCTCGATATCTCAAGCTCATTTGTGTATGACTAATACCCACGGAGTTAACAAAGAAAAAGAAGGGTTTCATATGGTCTGAATCATGTCAAGATGCATTCGAAACATTAAAAGCAAGGGTGGCATCCCATTTGTTCCCCGAGGGGAGAGTTGTGACATTTGAATCTAGGAAGTTGAGAAGACATGAAGTGAATTATCATGTGCATAATTTGGAATTGGGAGTGGTTGTTCATGCATTGAATCATTGACGTCATTTGTTGCTTGGTGTGAAATTTGAATTAAGGATTGATCATCAGAGCTTAACATATATTTTCACTTAGCCATTATTTAATAATAGGCAGAAGCGGGCCTTTAGTACTATGTGAGTATGATTTTAATCTAAAATATTTGTCTAGAAAAGAGGCGAGGTCACCAATACCTTGAGTCAAAGACCGATATGGAATATCATTTATGTGGTCCATAGCGATTTGATTGATTAAGTTTGATATAAAGTGAATAACGATCGTGTTCTACTCTAGCATTAAATGCTCATGTGGGAAAGATGTTTGAGAGGAAATTTTATTTGCACAAGGATGACTTGTATTATCATGATTGCTTATATGTGTCTGTAAATTCCTCTATGAAATATCAACTTTTGTGAGAATGCCAAAACATATTTTTATATAAACTTGTTTTAAACAAAAGATATGTGATAGTGAAATAGTCATTTTAAGGACAAAACTAGAAATTATTTTGATTTTAGAGTTGGGTAGCTTAGAAGTAGAAATCCTCTTAAAGTTTATGTTAAGTAAAATATATCCAATAAAAGATGTCTCTTTGATTAACTTTGACATTATGTATGCTGAAAATCCCTCCTTTCAACTCTGAGGACATAGTTAATTTTGATAATGGGAGAATGTAATAGGACTATTTTTCCAATTTCTTAAAATAAAAAAGAATGCAGTAGGTTAGATCTTTTGTTAAATATGGTTTAAAAGATTGTTTTCACCTACAAAACAGTGACAAGTTTCATATACTAATCAGATCACTCCTCAAGATACATTATAATTCCCTATTAACACCTTTAATATTTCCATTCCATGCTCCATCAGTCTTGTGCGGGCCATCGTGATTCTTCACCTTGTTTGTTTTTCCAAATCCACAAATTGTGAGTGATAAATGTATTAAAAACCAAAAAAGCTGAATTGGAAGCCATGCTTCACTTGAGCGATGACATCTGCCAAGGGAACTTAGACGGACTCGGGGTTGCCACCAAGGAGTTAGCCTTGCCACACCAGACCCCTTGACCACCAAGCCAATGCACAGGAGACATAACTCCAAGAGAAAGAAAATTCCCAAATCCATTGATTTCATTTTTTTCTTTTTCTTTTGTTTAAGTAAACTAATAGTATTAGTCACAGTGGTCAAAACTTGAACAGCATGACTGATGAGATCAAGATTCAAATTTTGATCATCACTAGTATTTGAGCCAAGTTGACTAAAATCAATCATCGTCTCTTCAGCTAGATTGATTCTTGCTTACCTTTCAACTCTGTTGATGAGCTTCCTGTATCTTTGCTTAACCGTTCATCAGATGGTCTGATAAGTATGACTCTCGCATGGCTGGTTCCTCTTACATCTCCACCAATGGGCAATCCGTCTCCTTAGCTACTTCTATGCAAGACACGACAAGGCTTTTCATTTCTTTACAATCTTACCCTTCACTTTTGCATTACACTGGATATTTTGAAAGCTTCTCTTTTTTCTAAAGTGGGAGGAACCTAACAGGATTCTATAAAAAGGTAGAGATAGCTAGATCAATACATGGATTCTCAGATTGTAATTCTAAAGCAATGTAATGCAAGGAGGATTAGACATCTAGCTAATCATCTTAAATGTATACATAGTTAAGATCAAATACTCTCCTCTTGTCCCCCAAATATATTAGCTAGCTAGAATTGAAGATGAAATAAGGGAATGGATAGGCTTTTCATGCTTATCAAACATGCAAATGAGATATAGTTGCTAGAACTATTAGTAGAAAATGCTACTATGGAAACTTTGCAATGCAACTTCTAGGCCTTCTTTTTTGGTCATGAAATTGTCAAGTATATTAGGCTTATCAAGCATACAGCCAACATTTACCTATCACCATATAATCCCATTGAACCATCTTACAAGTAGAGAAAAACAAAGACAAGTGTATCTAAATTTTACTATATGCATGATGCTTTCACCGAACGCAAGCCACAATACTTAATTTTTTAGTATCATTGATAGAGCTATTGTAAGAAAACTCCAATTTTTTTGGCTAAGTAATTAAATATGCATATTGTATCTAGAATTTTGTGGCTTACGTCCAAATTGGCTACTCTGCTTCCTATCTCTATTTGACTATATCTAAGCAAGAAATATAGTTTGTAGAGACATATAACAAATATTTTGCACCACTACCATTAGGGAAAATATGAACCCCAAAAGGGTTATCTGGAGTTAAAGATACGTTTGGAGTATACTCTCTACACAAATGAGAATGGGCTTGTGGCCATGGTCCAGCCAGTTCTTACATTTTTTGAATGGCCATAACTTTAGCAGTTTAATTTACTGAAAAAATAGTATAGTTTGATTACAAATTAGAAGTGAAAAACTTCGAAATTGTTTTCCACCAAGGCAAAGATCACACTTGAAAAACCCTATCTTCCACGTCCTTTCTATCCATTTGCACATCTTTCCTGCAAGGCCTATAATAGTTGGGAAATCCATGAAAAGGTGGCTAAGGTCTTTGCTAGCCAATTTGCATCCTAGAAATCTATCGGGCCCAATACCATGCGCTTGAATCTTGACGCATGTCAGCAAGGCCCCCGAAGTACCTTCCACAGAAATATATTCATAAACTGAGGCCATCATGGATTCCAAATTTTCTTTGTGACCTCTACCCATTGAGCCTCCGATCAATGCTTCTTCACTGCTTGTTTAAAGGGTCAAACCAATCAGCCTCATGAACTAACAATTAGTAGATGCCCTTGGTATGGGGTTTAGAGAAACGACTACTCATGAGCCATTTCCAAGCTTCCCACCACTGAAAAGTAGATTCACAGATCGGAATCAAAACATTGTCCATGCCTTTTACAACCCTGTTGACAAGTAACTTATCAATTTCATTGAGTTGAAACAAGGTCTCTACCTAGTCAAAGGATTTTCAACACTTGCTATTTCTAACCGAGAAGCGGCTCAACCGTTGAAGCCCTTTATTGTTCATCCTTCTTGCAATTTGTCTCTCCAATAAGGGTTCAAGAAAACTCGAGTAGCTTTAGATAGCAAGGGGGACCAATGCAAGATGGGATACTATAAGTATCTGGTTAATTCACCCCATTCGAGTGCCCCTATTTCTCTATTGCACTTCACACCAACTCTCCTGTGATGCCACTCAATCTTAGTCTAGTCCATCTCGGGGCTAAAAGTTTGTCGTGCACCTCAATCACTTTCTATTGACCACCTTCAAAGAAATTTTTTTCCTTTTCAATTATATCCTTGGTCATGATAGCCCAAGACTTGTGACCACAAACTTGGCAAACAAGGCCTCAACATGAACAACAGGGTTGATAATTCCAAGGCCATCTTGGACCAATGGTGGAGCGGCACCTTCCTACTTTTCCCATTGCCACGGCGACGGGACTTTAGTGTTGTTCCTCCATAAGAATATTTTAATTGGTCTCAAAAACTCCTTCTAGCTACATTTGGCTATTTTGAGGAGCAGACTGGTGAACGCAATATATCGAAACATAAATATATTGATCACTCTGACCCGACTCTAGAAGGGAAGCAACACATACTCCCAACTTCTCATTTTCCTCTGTATCTTCTCAAGGAACCATTGGAACCTTCTATTATGAGTAGCATCCATCGCTAAGGGGGACCCTAGATGCCTAAAAATCTTACCTTTAGACACAATCTCCTCTGACCAGACCGACAGGTCAAATGAGTCGTTTTCCATAAGGGAGATCAATCTAGACTTCTCAAGAATAGACTTTGACCCAAAAGCCACAAAAAATGTCCACACAATCTTAAGGGCCGTCCTGAGCACCTGAGGGCGCTTTCAAGAAAAGGAGAGAGTCATCCACAACATCTTGGCCAGGAGCTGGTTGTTACTGGGTAAAAGTTAACCCTTGTATTTCCCCCCACTCAGTAGAAACTTTGAGCATCATTATCATTGGATGAAATAGCAAAGAGAAGAAGGGCCAAGGGGCATCCTTGCTTGATAGATCTTTTGGCTTCCAAGGATCCCACAATTCTATCATTGAATAAGAGCTCGGATTGGCTGCCCAGACCTAGAGTGTGTATAAGCTGACAGAGGCGTGGCCCAAAGCCTGTGATTTCATGCCATCTTCAATGACGGACCACACAATCCTATCATAAGCCTTAATGTCTAGATCTAGCAGAAGTAGAATGCACTATTTCTTCATGAAGGTTGCATACACAATGCCAACTATTGATGTCAAGATGTGGTCATATATGAACCTGCCTTTGATAAGCCCGTGCTTGATGAGGGGAGATGACTCTGTCAAGGAGGGAGGCAATTCTAAGAGTAAATTCCTTGGAAATGATTTTTTATGTCATAGAAATCATACTTATGGGATGCCAATGCTTAAGTTGTGAGCAACAAACCTATTTTGAGATAGGCTTGATAAGCCCAAGTTTCACCTTAGGATCCAAGGACCCCTTGACCAAAATGTGGTTAGCCATACATGTGACTAAGTCTTTAAGGTCCTCCCAGGAATCCCTAAAGAATTTTGTGGTCATACCATCCCAATGAGGGGATTTCACCTTGCCAAGAGCTTGCAATGCAAGCGAGCATTCATCTTCAGAAAAGGCCATCTCAAAGAGATTGGCTTCAATTTGGAAAATTTTCCTATTGACACTCTCGAGCAAGGTCACTCTAGTTTCATCCACTTCTTGAGAGCCGGTCTGAGGTCTAATGACTTGGCTAAGGTGATCGAGCATCATCCTAGCCATAATATCTTGATCTTGTGTAGCATTCACATTCTCATCTACGAGCGAGTGGATGGAGCTGTGTCTCTTCTTGATTTTTTGGCCCTGAAAAGTGTGATCTTTATTGAATTTACTCAAATATTTCTTGGTAAGACTTTTAAATATGGGGTCCTTGAACAAGTGTGCCCCAGTAACAAGTAGCTTCCTACTTTCCTTGGGGGTCTACCCCTCCCCATTGGCTAACTTGAGTTTCAAGTGTGACGGTTTATGGTCCGACATGCTCTTTGTTGGTAGCACCTTCATCTCAAGTAGCAACGTGATCCACCAATCAACTTGGTGAGAGTAGTAGCACCTGTCAAGGGGAAGCCATGCCGGCATATTGTAGGCTTGTTTAGGTGAAGCCTAGCATGTTGTTCCAGGGACCCACCTCCCAGAGGTCCATCATAGCCCATTTCTCATAGAGACCCGGCCATTTAGTTTTTCTAGAACCTACCATCAAATTGGTTGAGCCTATTTTGCCCTTTCTCTTTTCCTCCATATTAAAGTCACCAATCAATAGCCACTCTCCTTCCATAGGGGAATTCCTAAGGTGCATCCACAATTTGGCCACATGATAGGCTCATCTGCCCACATGATTCTCACTCCTAGCAGAGGGGTGATTAAGGACCACTTTGGGCTCCAGGTTCTTGTTCACAATAGAGAGGACTCCAGTGAACTTGTCCACTCCAACTCCATAGAACACCAATTTCTTTCCCAATGAATGTTTTCTCTTTCTATGAGCATCTAGATGATGTTCTTGGATGGCCCAGTAATTAGCTTCCTTCTCCTTTCTAGCTTCCTCCCAGAAGAGGGCATGCTTCTTTCTGGTGTTCAATCATTTCACGTTCCATGATTGAATAGCCAGGACTTCCAGAGGGGAACAAACTCTTCAGCATTGGACCCCTACCCGGTATTGACATTTGTGTCCCTAGGAGAATCTCGAGGTTCCTTAGGGTCAGGGGATTTCTTTCCTTGAAGCACTTTAAAGGGTTTGTGGAGGGAGATGGAACCAATCGAATATTTTAGTTGGAAGGGGGTGCACAGAAGACTATCCCTTTCAAGGCTTTGTTAGCCTCCGACAATATGGATTCTCTTGCCACCACCTTTACCCTTTTGGTCCTCTTCAATCTTGAGATCTTCACAGCCGACGTAGTTGCTACTGTCAGAAGTGTAGGTGTAGTTGTAGGAAATACAAACGGATTACCTTTGTTGGGGTGTTTGGGGCTTTGCAATGTGAAGCTCTACACCTCTACAGTCTTCTCCTACAATTTGGTGACTTGATTGTCACAAATCATAGCCTCTTTATCCTCCTCTATCCTTGTACTTTGCAACTCTTTACCTATTTCTCACCCTCTTCCATTGTTGTTTCTTTCACATGAATATGATTAACATGAATATGATTAATCTTCCCTAAATTGGGGGCTTGGGTTGTAGGCTTGGAATTTACTTTAGTCCTCATGGGGCATTCCTTGGCAAAGTGCCCAAATTTTCTACACTCAAAGCATGCCCCAAAGTAAGTCCCAAAGTTGAGCGGAATAATAACAAGTCCAGCTCCAACATTTATCACCATGCTTTTTGGTAGTGTCTTAGACACATTCCATCCTATACAAACTCAATTAGAGGACCTTACTAGCCCCTTCCCATTAGGAACAAAAAAGGGGGTGTCCATTTGGCTGGAAAACATCCTTATATTATCCCAGATCCAACTAGGCATGCATATTTTCCTCAAACTCAACCGAGACACGATGAATCCCCTCGAGGGACTCTACCGACTCGAACATTGTCTCCCATGGTAAAATGCAAACTATTGTCCTGTTAAATGTAAGGGGACCCTTACCAAGGATCTTTGAAACATTGGATACTTCCTTGAATCTAACTAAGAAAAACCCCTTGGTTAGATAAGTAGTATTTTCAATCACGCCTCCATGCCCAAGGATTTGTGGCCCCTGAATCTAGTGCATCAGCTCATATCGATTCGAGATTCTCCTAGTGAAGCCAAAACAAGCATCACCTAGGCTTGTATGGCTAGCTGTTTTTTAATCAAACTTGGAAGAATTGCAAAAGTGATAGCCTCCGTGACCTCCAAATGTTGTGGCAACAACTTCTTACTAGCACTAAAGGCTCAATCCGACGATCCATCTTTGACTACCCCACTACATTCTGCCTATGAGAAAGTTATTTTCTTTCCATTCAGGCCGGTATCTAGCTACTTGTGTTAACCTCCTTAAGCTCTTGTTTAAGTCGAGTCTTAGAATTCTTCAAATTTTCATGGCTTGTATCACTTGAAGTCTCAGTAGTTGTGACTTTAGCATAATCCTTAGATACAGGGCCCTTCAAGATGCTTGCAAAATATATTTCTGGTCTGATAGCTGTAAAACTCATTGCCACCTTGTTTTTATCTCCACAGATCATGTCCTAAGTCTCACCCGCCTTGAGGGTTTTCACCTCAAAGTTGAATCCTTTAGAATTTTGGTAAACCATGCTTCCTTTTTCTTCAGTAAAGAGGACCTTTTGAATCGACCCCGCTTTATTAGCCATCGGGGCCGGACCCCTTGTCAAAGCACCAACCCCCATCCTCAAGGGGTGCACTTTGTAATCATGTTAATGTATAACGTGATTTCAAAAAGAGGGGTTTTGAAATACAAAAATATTAGGCAATTTAATAGAGATACATTAAAACAAAGGGTTTTTATATTCAATTTTTAAAAAAATCCTAAAATAAGGGGTCATTTTATTCATTTAGACATGTTAAAGAGGGGTTTTTTTAATACCCCGTGAACGCACGTTATATAGGGCGGTACTGAATGGTAAATCCCCCGAGACCCCATCAATGCTCCACTCGATGGTCGTGGTGTTGGCCCGTTGCCTTCATCCATTGGAATGCTTTCTTCATTCAACATGAGTTTCCTAGTCATGAGTATGTGAAAGAATTTATTAATGTCCTCGTCCATGGGAAGCGTGTCCACCTCCATTGTTAGCACCATAGGGAAGGGCCAAAAGTTCAAGTAGTAGGCTTGCCCAGCACAAGCTCAAATTAATGTGGGCGGAGAGGTCAGGCCTAGAAGCCCCGGGGGCACGTCTCCTAGAGGAGGGGATACAAGCTAAGAACTAAGTTGCATTATACATTATATGGGGTACATATGATACGTCATATATGGGTGTATTTTATATGACCTCATATTATACAGGCATATTATACGATACAACGTCAAGAAAAACGGGCAATCAATTTTTTCCCTAGTTTTTCAATCGAAAAGAAACTTTGATTAAAAGTCCTTTGCACAAAGCATTTTTAATCAAATAATACACTGATTGAAGAGAAAAGTAAATATAGCGACAGCATGCATTGTAGAGACCAATATTCATGACAAAAGGTACTCCATGTCATTATTAGAAAAAAATAAAAAAAATTATTATTCATCCTTTGGAAACTTAGAACGCTGCATCTTACCCAAAATAGAGCCTTCACAAACATGTTTGACAGGTGCTTCAAGAGGTGGCAAAGAAGCAACCATATCGGATTTCTGCAAATGCAACAAACTGGCAAAATTTAGATTACCAAAACGTGCATGCCAAAGTTTTGCATCTAAAATAGCCCTTGAATCTGCAACTGCATTTGCAAAATTCTATCCACACTTGTCATACAAAGTGAGTTTATACAGCCCATGGCACAAACACCCAGATGCAACGATTTCATCACCAAAACTGAGATCATCAATTGTACATCTGTCATCCACAAATTTGACTACAAGTCCAAGTCTAGCAAGTGCATCATGGCTGGACAACAAAATTGTAAGCGCACTCTACACTAAAAGCCCATTCTGCATCAACATCAGCATTACAGTCTCCTTTTACAGTAGACTCAACAATGGTTGCATTTGTAGTGGAACCAACATTTTCAATGGAACGACCCTCTTTCTTCTTAGCCTCTTTGACCTTTAACTAGGACACTGCTTGATCAAGTGATCATTAGCTTTACAATAATGGCAATGCATCTTCTTTTTGCCCTTATCACCAAAATTTCCAGCCGATGGACTGCCAGCAAAAGCATTGGGAACAAAAGTTTTGCCACTTGCAACAGATTTATAAGAAGTGGTTGCATTGTTGTTACCACCCTTTCTTCGAGAAGCAATAAAAGCCTATTAACTGCACGCTGTTTGGAAAGTGACTCTTGCAACAAAAATGTGCATAATGCATCAAACTTGACAACTTTTGGATTTCCTTGGGTCATAAGTCTCTAGGTACTAGCAAAAGTCTGGTAAGAATCTGGTAAGGCATCAAGAACAGTCTGCACAAGGAAACTGTCTGAAATGACTTCACCTGCAGAAATAAGTTGCTCATTGATATCCTTGACACTAGCAAGGAAAGTGTCCATATCATCTTCCTCATGCATAATCTTCGACTCCAGCTCTTTACGCAGCAAAGCAATTTTAGCATCATTGCGACTTGCATAAAGACCAACCAAAATATCCCAAGCTTGTTTTGTAGATTTTTCTCAAAGGATGTGAGGAACAATGGTGTGCTTCATAGACAACACAATCAATGCATGAGCCTGCGCATTCTTTACATCCCAACGAGCTTGTTCTTCCATAGGCAAAACAACTTTAATAGCAACAATCCTTGCAACAAGACATGCAACATTCTCAACATTGCCTATATCCTCAGAACCAAGAGGTACATCAATGCCTTGCACAATATTCCAGACTCCCTTTGACACAAGAATGTGTTGCATCATATAAGCCCACATAGGGTAGTTGTCCCCATCCAACCTGTCCTCAACATCAAACATCTTGAAGACATCTGTGTTGTTGGCAGCCATGGTAAATGCTGCACCTGATGTGAAAGCTGCCCGAAAATAGGAGAAACAGAGCGGGAACAACATGTGCTATATAGCACAAACCGTAGAAGACTGTAAGGAACCTATTATGCAAAAAACGGCACTGACAAAAATCTTGCACAAAGAGACAAAATTGCCTATGCAGACCTGCCTGTGGTGGAAACGGAGGCCGAAATGAGCCCGAATAAAAAATCTGAGGAGACTGAGGTCTACAAGCTCTCCAAAATATATATCGACCTACGAATGCTTGCCAAACCTCACTGTACATGGAGAAGGTGAGCACGTGTGTGCTCGAGCAGCTGGCGACTAAGCCTGAGAGGACATAACCTGCTCTGATACCAATTGTTGGAATTATGGTTGCAGAGAAACACACACAGCTTGGAGAAGATGAACGAATCTCAAGGCACACAATAGAGAGTGTGTTACTTGGTGTGCAATGGAAAGATAGATCCATAGCCCTAGAGTGATGGCCACATATACAATGCATGGGGGAAAAGACCTCCTAATGAGGGAAAAAATGCCCCGGCGGTCCTAGTGTGTTCACACACATCACTACCACATGTATATGGTAACAAATGGTAACAGATATGAAATTTGTTAACATTTGAAATTAATCCTCATACAATGAGAATCAATTGCAAGTTTTGATTAATATTATCGATTATCATAATGTGTAAAATCCGTAAACTTGCACTTTAGATAAACCGATATAGTGCATTATGATGATGATGAGATTGTATTTTTTAAATAAGTGATTAAGATTATTGATTATCATAATGTGTGAAAGACAAAAGCTTGCACTTTAGATGAATAGAAATAGTGCAAGTGAGCATTTTGATTCAAATGCCTTGTTTAAAGTATATTTTTCACTTAAAAATATAATTTGATCAACATGAGTTTATACATGAAGAACGATAAGACTATCATTGTTTATTGTTAATTGATAAGGTAGCATGGGTGTAATTGATAATGTGGACATATTTTGATCACTATATTGATCGATAGAGCATTGCTTGTGTAGTTTGTTATTTTGAAATTTCTTGATTCTAGCATATTAAATTCAGTTTTTAGCATGGTGAAAGGACATGAGTGGAGTTATATCCATGAGCTGCATGCCGAAAAGAATATATCTTAATTGAAATGCAAGACCTACGACCACGAGCTTAGTGGTAATGCAACTAGAATCAAAGAGCATATGTTTAAAGTCCCTAGTAATGTGTCCGAGTGTGCGGCCCCATCAAGAGATATTCATGCTAGATTTCCAAAGTATGCTTGCATAGCAGAGTATATTCTTGCAGCTAAAAAGAAAAGTGCTACTGCCAAACAAGCTACAAACAATGAATGTTGAAATGTCTGTTGTCAATGAGAGGACAGAGCATGTGCCTACGAAAACAAATGATCACACTCCCAGTCAACTCCTCTTCATGGAAATGCTTCAATGTCAGCAGCAGCAGAAAATCCTAGCTCAACTAAAGTTAGTAAAGCATCATCCAATGGACAAATGCTATATGCACTGTTAGATAAGCAACGGTTTCCTGAGATGCACTTGAAATGGATGCAAGATTTTGTGGTGTGCGGTATACCATTCAATGCTATGTGTAACCCCATATTTCAACATGCTTTAATGAGCACAGCCATAAAAGGGTTTGTGCTTCCTAATTATAATAAGATGCGCACAGAGTATGTAGATAAAGTGAAAGAAAATATTGAAGCCATCCTCAAGCGCATGGTGGTAGACTTTGTTCTTGCATATGGTTGCACAATAGTGTTGGATGGATTGACCAACTGTCAAAAAAAGCCACTCATCAATGTGATGCTTATCAACCCTAGAGGGTCCATGTTTGTAGAAGCCATTGATGCCCCTTTAAAAGAGAAGAACAATGATTATCTAGCAAGGATATATGAGTGCACCATAGCAAAGGTAGGTGGGCCAAAGAATGTGACTGCAATTTCCATAGATAATGCATCCGATGACAAGGATGCAGGGAGGTCTGTCCAAGTTAAGTACCTAGAGATTACTTGGGTGCCATGTGCCGTGCATAGTCTTAATTTTCTATTAAAATACATTGGTAAAATGTCCGTCATAAAAGACGCTCCTGGATGCAAATCATGTGGTGAAATTTATTAGAGAGCATCAATTTTTGTATGATCTTTTTTGAATAAAGTCACCCAATAAATCTTTACAAATATTTTGTGCGACAAGGTTTGCAACTGCATACTATGTTCTTTCCACCTTGCAAGAAGTGAAGGGTGCTTTGATTGAAACGGTAGCTGATAGATGATAGTATGCTTGGCTCAGCAAGTATCCTAGCTACCAAGAGGCAGCTACAAGATGTGCACAACTTGTGAGCTCGCAAGTTTTTTGGCGCAATGTAGAGAGAATTGTCACCCTAGCCAAACCATTTTTAGATCTTTTGTGAATAGTCGACAAAACTCTTTTGTCTTTGGTTGAGTTTATTGGTATATATCAGAGGCATTATGCAAAGTAAGAGAGAATGTTGGCTTTGGTGCAAAGGATAAAGCTGCCATAATCACAAGTGCCAACAACCAATGGGTGAAATTGCATACGCAGTTGCATGGTGCTGCATTTGTATTGGATCCCAAGTTTCAAATGCACCAACGATTGGCCAATAAACAAGTCATGAACAAATTCAATACAATGTGCTCTCAACTATTGGGATAGGAGGATGGGAAAACTACTTTTCATTAGCGAGTTGATTATGCTAATAGAAGTGGCATGTTCTAGGATCCATGGCATGTAGATGCCATTGCACACACAATGTGCCTCTATGGTGGAAGGAGTATGGTGGGGAGAAAGTGGAGCATCAAGTGGAAGCTGTGAGAGAAATTGGTCTCTATTTGACTTTATGCATACCAAGAAACAAAACCATCTTCACCCTAAACGGGATGCTAATTTGGTCTATGTTTTTTGCAGCATGAGACTTATCCATAATCCAGTGAACACTACATCAAGAGCATCACAAAAGCACTATGATATCTTTCAAACCCATGAAGCTATAGCTATGGAAGTAGACAATGACAATGACATGGAATGGGAGATGATATGGATGAAGTAGATGATATGATTGGTGTGTTTGATGGAGACAAAGATGTATCACTAAATCTCTATAGGTTTTGATCGGTGTGATTACGTAAAAATTATGAAAGATCACCATGCTACATTACTTGATGTTCACCTCTCTCTCTCTCTCTCTCTCTCTCTCTCTCTCTCTCTCTCTCTCTCTCTCTCTCTCTCACTCACACACACACACACACACACATCATAATTATAGCTAGATACAATACAATTTGTTTGATTGATAATACAAAAATGGACAACTGAGGGGATAAATGACGATTGTGATTATAAAAATTGTGCACTTCACATTATCTTCAATTCAAAATAGATAGGGGTAGAGTGAGTGAAGTGCTCAAGCCAAAAATTGTAGCACTTCGCATTATCTTCAATTCAAAATAGATAGGGGTAGAGTGAGTGAAGTGCTCAAGCCAAAGATTAGTCAGCTCGTTGAGTAGTTCATCTATGTTAAACTCAGTACTTTGAGATGCGGGAGATGGGTCTGCAGGTCCTTGTTGCGAAGGATTAGCATGTTCAGGCAATGGTCTATACAGTGATGAATACTATTGTAGCTTGGCTTGGGTCTCTGATAGCTCTATCTCAAGCTCAAAAAGTCTGTCGTGCAAAATATCGGGTCTCTCTCTTTGGCTTGCAAGATCTTGCATTTGGCTTGCTAATGCAAGGAGTGTCTTTGATTCTTCAAGAAGCAGAACTATGGGACGTTGCGTGCAGGCATCGGATTATTGGAATTACTTGTTGTTAATTTCTCTGCAATCTGATCATGCTCAATGCCAAAATTATTGGGACAGTCTAACCAATCTACACGCCTCCCAAGGATTTCATAAACATAGTACTATTGTATAAAGTAGATTGCAATTTGGTTATTGTTTGGCATAATTCTCTCTCGTCGTATGAATCTTCATAGAAATACTTGTGCGAGCCCTTTGTGCTGCAAATTTGATAGCTTTACGAGAGCTGATTCCATTGCATCGCTCTCATTTGAAATAGTTGTTGGTGCACAAAGTGGTGGACATAGCTTCATGTACTCCTTAAGGTTGAGAGGCTCGCCTGCAACCCAGACTCATCCTCTTGGATTCTAACAATAGCTTCGAGGTCTTTCTCTTGGCCATTGCGATCTCTCTCTTCTTTGTAGATGGCATGTTCTTTACCGTGGTTAAGTTCTTCTTCCATATCTGCCAATCAAGCGAGTATGTCATCATTAGAAATGATTGTTGTGAAGTTAACAAGTCATCACTTTTAAACCTTGAAAGAAAAAGATAGGATAGCTTAATCATGCCGCAAGAAAGAGATAGAATATCTATCACCATGTCATTGGAAAGAGACAAGATAACTTGATCAATTTTATAATTTACATTTGCAATTAGAGAGAGGACAATAGTCAAATCATTACTTCAATCATCAAGTGGTCATAGACCGCTTAATGATTACAATGTCATAGTCCACTCTATAGGCACCGTTTAGAAAGAGAGAAAGATCAAAAGTGTTTGGTCCGGGCTGAGGGATTGTTTCGCTTTCCACTCTCGAGGTGGGTAAGTACATTTCTTTAAAAATACCTTTTGTTTTGCTCTTGTGGCACTGACATGCACTTCAAGAGTCGTTTACAAGTATGCCACATGGAGAAGATGTCCATGGATTTATTCCAGGGAGGAGGATCAGTAGATATGCATTCTGGGGCGGCCCATGGAAAATATCTCTCGGTCTAATTTCTAATTTCTATTTGCAAGTCACTGAGAGGAAGAAATCATGCCGTTGTTTTGGTCTTTGTTCATGACCCCAATCCACAATGCTTTCATAGACCCCCTTCTATCCAAAATGAAGCACCATGTTGCGGGAGTGCATGTCATAAATTCTAATATCTAACCAACCCAAATGATTTTCTTATATTAAACTAATCATTTAATGTGGAAGAGTAAATGGGAACAAGGGTTAGAGTATAGACATGTGTTTTCAAATCTTTCTCAACACGGGGCAATGGTAAAGGGGTCCAAATGAGAGATGGTCTATCAAAGAGAAAGGCTAGCTAATGGAGCTTAAAGACCTTAGGGTTAGGTTCATTAAAGACCTCCAAAGGTTAGTGTTAAGATTCCTTTGACCTTAGGTAAGCTAGGGCTCATCTTGAGATGGGAACCTGGCCCAAGCTTGAGGTGCTTGTCGTGCTTACTGAGACTAAGGTGCTTGTCATGATTGATGACTAAGATGCTAGAGGTGCTTGTTGTGTTTTCCGACTAAGGAGCCTGAGGTGCTTGTGGGAACACTACCGAGGCTTGAGGTGCTTTTTCATGCTTGCTGACTAAGGGGCTTGAGGGTAAGGTGTGCAAAAGTAAAAAACTATCCCTACAAGGAGGGGGCAATCCCTACAAGAGGGGGGTACAGAGAGAACACACACACCCTCACACAAGGCAAGCTTGGTACAAAGAAAGAAAAAGGGACACTTGTCAAGATCCTCCTCATGTTGCCCGCATGGTGTGCCTAAAGCCTATTGGTTGGCCTCCCAAGGGGTCCAATGATAAATTAGTTAATTTAATTAATTATTTTTTCTTTTATCAAGTCCTCTCTCTCAAAGGGGAAAGGGGGACACTTGTCCCAAGGCTAGCATGCTTGCTTGATATGCCTCTTGCTTGTTATTGGCTAGGCTTGCAGGGGTCCAATGAGCTTCAAGCATGAGCTATAAGGGGGGGGGGGTCCACAAAAGAAATCTAGCGGGTTGTTTGAGGGGTATTTTCTCCCACACACACATACACACACACACACACACTCTCGCATTGTGTGAAGTGCAAAGGGCAAGAGCTCCATCTCCTCTCCAAGCAATTAGAGAAGTTGAGAGCCTACACCAGCTCTCTTGGCTATGGAATGCAAATCCAACCAAGAGCCATGCTTCAATGCTTAAGCTTGCCATCTTCTCCATCTTCATTAATACGTTATTATGTATGCTAGCAAGAAGAGTGTTGATAAGTGAGGAACTAATTCTTTCTCCTATGAAATGTTTCTTCTTCCTCTTCCCTACCTTCATTCCCTACTAGCTCTCTCCACCTTTGAAGGTGTTTGAGGTCTTGGGATTGAGGCTTGGGATAGTTATTGCTTTTTACAAAGTTCATGTTATTCTTGTGATACATCATTAGGAAGGGAATGGAGTCTAAGGGGGGCTCTTTATTTTCCATGGGATTAAGAAGGCGATTATGGAGGTGGCAAATGGGTGGATGCCATGTGGACTGAAATGGTGGGTATGGCAGGGCCTAAACGTAAGTGGTCAAACTTGTACTAAAATACAAAGAGAAAATCTCTTATAAATTTAAAAAATGAACTTTTCTCTAAATAGTTGAGTAAAATCCAATACTTTCTCTCTCTAGTGGTGGTTGTCAGTTTCTCCCCCCCTCTCTCCTAAAAAGGGGTCCCTCCAAAAACATGTTGATCATTCCCTCCCTCTCTCTCTACTGTACCATTTCTCACTTCTCTTCACTTCACCTTCTTGCAAGAGTTTCTTCTCTTTCCTTCCTTTCAGTTTTCCCTCCCAAAAGGTCTGCAGCAACAGAAGTTTGAACCTCCTTTCCCCTCCTCAAGCTTTCTGCATTCTCCTCAAGCTGAAGTTCTCCATTTCTCCATGAGCCTCACTAAACACCTCTACCTAAAGCTGCAGATCTGCATCATATCCTTCTGCTAGATCATCTCTCTTTCTTTCCTCAATAGGTTTTCTAATCCTTCTGCATTGTGCTCTCTAGAGAGGATCTACTTTTCTCTCAATATTTGCAACATTATCTTCCCTATTAAGACAAGAAGCGGGTGGAGCAGTATAGCAGTAAGTGGCATCCTTCATCTTGATGTACCATCAAGAATCTTTCTCTATACAACTGAGAACATGAATGTGCAATCTCTAATCATAAGTGTTTGTTTGCAGGTTGTTCCACTATTCCCCATGGAATCATTAGGTACTCGATGACCTAGGAGTGTCATTGACTCCATTTCATGAAGCAATGTACAAGACAATAGTGGATGTTGGGTGACGATGGAGTTCAAACGATTGATGTCGGTGACAATGCAACCCAGCTCAAAAGGTGCACACAAGGTCTCAAGGAGACACATGGCTTCTCGAGCACACCATTGGAAGGGAAGGATCATGGAGTTCAAGCAAACCCATGATGGCAAGCGTCTTGCAAAGGTGCAACATGTGTATGTTGCTTCACAATTGAAGCTACAGACAACAGTGGCTCCATCGAGGTTTTCTACAAATTGTAATTTCACTCCTCTGTCAAGTTTTTAGATTGTATATTTTGTATTTCTACTGTATATATTGCTTTCATGTCTATAAGGCTTTCATTGATTGTTCATGTTTGCAGATGTATTCCCCTCCAATTTTGTAGAGTGGGAGCCAATAGAGTCCTTCACAAAAAAAATGGAGGCCATCCCGTTGACCTTGGCAAGCTGCTTTATGCTGGTTGTCTATCCGCGGAGCTTGTCTCATGAGACATTTTTTTAAAACCATGTAACTTATGTAACACCTAGGCAAACAGGGTATGGTAATCTTTCTCCGGTTCATCCACCAACCTTGCAGAGTATGGAATGGCCTAAGCCTGATAGTGCCTTGATCACATCAACCAAAAGGAGAATCGAGGTGGATGTGCATTCAACAATGAAGTGCACCTATGGTTCCCATAAAGCTTCCCTAACTTGGTTTATGTACCTTCATGTGTTTGTGTTTATCTTTCGACTGTAGAGTGTTCACAAGAAACCAACAATGTGGACTTGCAAAGGGGGAAGTGGATCAATAGTTTCCTTGCAAAATTGGATGGGAGACTAAGGTGGTCAACCACTAGGGAGATACAATCAAGTGCTCTATAGTTATTGAGAGTTTGGCATGCAGATACCATATTGCGAAGCAAAGCTTGTCAATTGTCTTTCCCTACAAAATATGGAAGCTGACGAAGGGAGGATGGGAGGCACTAGACTCTGATGTTGCTCCTAGAGAATCAATTGATCTGCAAATATGACTCTACAACAATGCAGTGCACAACATCCTGGTCAATAACGACTAGAATTTCAGTCGCCTTTGCAAGTATCTTGATCTTAGATATACCTTGCCCAATCAATGTGTTTTTTTTAATCCATGAAAAGGTTGTTGTTCCAAAAATAGAGAAGAACTTTCTGTGTGAAAACATTGGTTTTCCGTGATGTATTAATGTAAAAGCTTGTAATAATTGAAGAGATTTTTCTCCCATTAATACATATGGCATTTTGAATCTCTTTTTCATTTTTAATTTATTCAAGATTTTGTTTGAAATATGCAAGTTTTTTAGTTTGGAGCGTGAATACTTTCAATGTTGGTGCCTTTCAAGACTTGTTGCGTGATTTTTTTTATAATTATAGTTTTAAGTTAATTTGACGTTAATTTTAAGTGCTTTTAAAAAGTGACATTGAGTATAAAAGTGACTTTGTAGGTTTTAAACTTCATTTCTCACATTCACAAAACACAAGCTTTCAACTCTCTTCCCATCTTCTTCGCGAACAGACCCACAGCAACATTTTCTGATGCACTTCTCACACAATTACAAAAGATAGGACTTACAGATCGTGCACATGAACTAGTCAATGCGTTTGAGGGGACGCTCAAGATGCATGCAACTGCTAACCTTCATGTATAGGGATTCCAAAGATTTATTGACTACATGATGGAGCATATGGAAGAATTATATGCAATAGTCTTCGAGTGATCCAACATGGCGTGGTTGCTATTGGATTTTCTCAAACACCTATATGCGGGGCTAACAAATTTGTTTTTTATCGCTTATTGAGGTTTATAAAAGGGCTTACAGAGCGGGACTATAGGACTGAGGATGAGGATGAACTCATAGACTTGGACACGGGGTGCATAGGCACCCAATTCATCTCTTGGGACATGGATTTGGTATTGCTTGTGCTTGAGGGCATGGAGAACGGAAAATAAAAGGACAAGGCCGACCAAAAACCTCCTGTAACCATTGTGGGGAAATTTGTTGAAGAGTTTGATGAGCAGTTTGAAGTATCTATGACACTCGTCCTCCTGCAGGATCCAAGCTCCACCAGGGAGGAAGATGGGATGCTAGAGGGAGACGAGGTGCTGGAGGAAGTTCCTGACCTCCAAATTCTCACTTTGCATGCAGTGGTGGTGGATGGTCGTCACTTCTTGTTCCTTGCTCACATTGCAAAGACATTAGGACTCAGAGAAGATGAGTCGCTCTCAGTGCTCGCTATCTTTGCGAGCATGAAAGATCCCAATGGAAAGCAAGAGAAGATCAACTTTCAAATTGACTATGAAGACCAAGGTCTCCCACCAAGCCTCCCATTCCTCCCTATTGGAAACAAATTTTTTTTGGTACAAACCGTGGTAAATACACTTATGGAAATCAAATCATGTGCTTCATTTTATGAAAGCATCCCAAAAAGCGCTTTTCTTCCACACAAACCATTGATCATTACGGGTGGAGAAGATCGCTCTAGCATCAATCTTACAAGGAAAACTCTTGAAGAGATGGATGAGGAAATTGAGGTAACCACTTTTTAACTTTATCGATAGTAAATTTTATTGTATAGCAAGTGTTAAGGTTGTTTAAAATATTTTGCAGGCCGCATACCATGTTGATAAGTTTGCAATGCGTACTGGAGGTTCACGCAACAATCCTATGGTAGAGATAGCTCCTTGTGGCACTACCTTGGCCATCAGGCACCATCCGTTCTTTGAGTTGCACACACAGAGTCCTCCAAGCATGGTTGTAAGGTCTCTACTTTCAAATTGCACACAAGTTCTATTACGCACTTGTATTTTTTTGAACCATCACTCCTTATTTAAGATATTCGAGTTCAAATTATAAATCGTAGGTTGAGAAAACCTAGAAATTAAAATTTACGCTACAAAATTCTGACATGTTTAGCTATATGAATCACTAACTAACTTATTGCAAGACTTATTTACTGATTGTAGAATTTTCTTTTACTACTGTAAAATTAATATAAGACTGTAAAGTTTAACTTAAAAATGTAAAGTAAATTATCATAAAGGAAATAAATAAAATAATTATAAAGACAAAAGAATACACAGGATGACAAATGAAGGCACATGGATCACATAGGAGGGGACAAAGTGGGACACACTGTCACATGAAAAAGGAGAGGCTACTCTTGACTAATCTTAATGAGGGGGGGCTTGTGTGGCCTTATCTTTTGATGATAATGACAAAGTGGTCAAGGTCATGGGTACCACAAGGGTACCAAAAACGCGAGTATGATTTTTGAAAAAAAACAAAAAAATACTTTTTAAAAAAAAAATATTGTTTTTTGAAAAAAAAAATGGACGTTTTTCTTTCTGCTATAAATAGAGCATCCATGCTCACACTTTAGACATAGAGATTGCCTCTATAACGCTCACGAAGTGCTGCCACTTCTCTTAGAGAAAAGGCGTCCACAAACCACTAAGAGAGAAACAACTCTAGTAGACTAATAAGGTGCGTATTAATTGAGCATTCAATTAGTTTTAAGAAGGATATACTCTAATCTCTCTAATAGATTAGTAAGATTCAATTAGTTATGTGTGTGTGTGCTATCTATTACTCTAATCTCTAATGGAGTAGTAAGATTCAATTAGTTATGTGTGTGTGTGTGCTATCTCTTACTCTAATCTCTCTAATAGATTAGTAAGATTCAATTAGTTATGTGTGTGTGTGTGTTATCTATTACTCTAATCTATTAATAGATTAGTAAGATTCAATTAGCTTTAAAAAGGATATGTGTGTGTGTGTGTGTGTGTTATCTTTTACTCTAATCTCTCTAATAGATTGGTGAGAGTCAATTAGCTTTAAAAAAGTATGTGTGTGTGTTCTCTTTTACTCTAATCTTTCTAATGGATAGTAAGATTCAATTAACTTTAGAAAAGATGTGTGTGTATGTTTTCTCTTACTCTAATCTCTCTAAGTGTACCTACTCTCTCTAGTTAGTACATCTCCACTATTAACTTATATATTGTTAATTGAAAGTTAATACATAAGAGAACTCATCATATTCTTATTATACATGATTAAATTCTCATTCACCAATGTTATTGTCAATTAGGTTAGATAAAATTTTGAATAATACTAAAAATTGATTTAGTTGAAGTATAGAATTGAAGTTAGAATTGGATTAGAAATGTCATGCATAAAAGTAATGCATTCCTAAACTTTCACTCGTAATTTACACACTTAATTTTTGATTAATTAAGATTAACAAATATTTGATGTATAAAAATTAGATGTAGAACAACAACACTAAGTGTGAATCCGAGTTGGCGAGGGTTCAAATTATAGACTCTCTTTGGAAACAAGGAGATTACTAGGGAAATTGACCAATTTAAAGTTTTAAGTGTATAATATAAGTGTAGTACAAAAAAACGGCTCCAAAGCGTGCTCGAACACAAGGCGCTAATGATCATGAAGCTGGTACAAGTAACGGTGGAATCCCTGCGGAAAATGCTATGTCTCCACCAATTGGACCAATCGGAGGTATGGTACAGGTTAGTATTGCAGTTTCAAGTTATGCATCATTGCATATGCGAGACTATAGGAATATATTATTTACCTTATGAAAAGAAAACACGGACCGAAACCACGGGGCTTAACCCCAAGAAATTCGTCATATGTTTGACAAGTAGGAAAGATTGTTTGGTTAAACTGGTTGCTATAGGAAAGAATGTTTGTCCAAAACCTTCGGTATGGTTTCTCTCAAGCTCTCTACTTATTAGCACTGGTATTATGTGGCAGTTGCCGAGGCGTGAGATGACGCCCAAGATGGCACCGCTGATGCTGTGGTGGGAGTACACCCAGATTAGCCCAGCTGGATACTGCAATTTTGTTTTGCCGTGGCGTGAGGATGACGCCCAGATTGACACCGTTGTTGCCGTGACGGGAGTACGTCCAGATTAGCACAACGAATACTTGTCGAGCGGTATGGGACGCTCATGAGGACAAGGGTTTTTATAAATAATGTATATACCGATCGGACATAATAGCGTCAGTAGAGATTCTTGAGTGAACCTAATCCAAGGGTTTTTGGTTTAAAATTGGACGACTTATTGTTTGACAATTGTTTGTAATACTGTTTGAAGGGCTGTTTTAACGAACCAGTATAATAAAGGAACATGTATGTTTTAACAGTGTGGTAGTATTTAGATAACAAAAGAAGGGTAAGTGTGGTGTGGAAAGTGGGAGAAAGATACCCCGAAGGTATCATTCTATGGACGGGTGGACCCGATGAGTCGGGTAACTTTCCAATGCTAGAAATTGTTTTTTTTAAGTCATAAATCTTAAAAGAGACAAACCTTCGCGGCTGTGCTTTTGAAACATGGGGAAAAAAGCGCACAGGTTTGGCACTCTAAGATTTATACTTGTAGGTATAATTGATTATAGATAGTTTTTAGATAGGGTTATGGTGGTCACGCTCCGCAATAGAGAGATAGGACCAATACTTCACTAACGGTTCATGCCCGTTGCTACGTAGTAGCTAAGGCAATGTCTGTTGGTTTTTCTTTCTCAAGATTGGAGACCTATCAAAGGTACTCCGCTCCTCTCGACCAGGGGCAGGGACCTCACACTCGTATCAGAGCCTAGGTTAAAGCTTGGGGAGATTTTTAGATTGATGTTTGGATGTTGAAGGATGCGAATGTTTGAAATAATAGAAGAACCTAGAAAAATTGTTTTGAGTTTTTATATGGTATTGAAGACTGAACTTTCTTGGTACAGGAAAATGTTCATTCAGCCTACCACAAAGTGCAGGTGTTCACCATCATGTTTGAAAATGCATGCCAATCACCAAATTATCAGTTTCGAAAAAGGGTGATGATGATTTTGGATAGGGTGTTTGCACCACCTATTCCAAGGGTGCATAGAGGATGGGGTATCAACTGGAGTCCATCTGGAGGAATCTATACCATCGATGCTGACAAGATATGGTGCATGGATACTAATCTCAAGAAACTTCGTTGGGCAGAGGAGTTAAAAGTCATCGAAGTTTATCTTTTCCTTGGTACTAAGAATCCGGATGCTACCATTACCTTGGGAGGAGAAAAGATATCTCAGACTCAATGGGTCTATAACCAAGTTACAAAAGTTATCCATGGTGATAGGATTCGACCCATATGTGTATCTCGTAGCTTTCAGGGTTCAAAAGAAACTTATTATTTTGATCCTTTAGCCTATCCTTTTGTAGTCACTAAACTCAAAATATAGAGACATTACAATCCTTGTACCTAAAGACTACCAACCTTGGTAGTAAATAATGTGTATATAAATAAAGTTTGGATTAATATTATCTTTTGTTTGTATTATTGTCTGATCAAGTCTTGTCTTAAAGTGGATTAAAGTTAGAGTATCCATTAAAGTTTCACTTAATCTATATTGCACAGAGTGCGGTGTACACATCTCTTCAAGAGAAAAAGCTACTTCTCAAGCAAGGTAAACTTCCCTCTTTCGAAGGGGAAGGAGCCCTAGTTGAGCATGATGCAGAAGTGTGGCTCGAAGAGATGGAGGATTATTTTGCTGATGCTGGTACTACTCCCGATAACCAGGCAATGTTGGCTATGTTTCGTCTCACGGGGGATGCCAAGCTTTGGTGGAAACAACACTGCAAAGATAATCAAGTAGCTCAAAACACTCAAACTTGGGAAGACATTAAGTATGCTGTCAAAGGACGTTATCTTCCACCTGCACACTAATCCCTTAAGATGAATGAATTCTTCAACTTACGTCAGTTTCATCTTACAGTGGAAGAATACTACTCCAAATTTGTAACTCTTAGGCGCTATGCTCCGCCAATGACCGCAGATCAACAAGTAGCACGTTTCTGCCAAGGGCTAAATGCTCCTTTAAATACTCGTCTAGAAGCCATGAGGCCTGTAAATTTGCAAGATGCTCTTTTGAGAGCTAAACCCTTAGCTAAAGAGATGTCAAACTCTCAAAGGGTACGAAATGGAAATTTAAGGAATGCTAGAAGGAGAGGACAGCCTATGATGTGGAACCAAAGGCAAGTTTACCCAGTTCACCAAACTCATCCAATAGTTGCAGCTTCAACAAATGGAGCTCAAAATGTAGATCTTAGATGCTATGAATGCAACGAGCTAGGACATTTCAGGAATGTATGTCCTAGGCCAGTCTCCGCAACAAATACACCTACTCGGGCTAGAGGACGAGGACAAATAATAAATCGTGGAGAAGGAAAGGAGGACGAGGTCGAGGGCGCGGAATGGCTACCAGAGTCAATGCTATCATAGGAGAACCAACATTGGGAGAAGAACAAGAGGAAAGAGCAACTGTACATGCTGCAATTGATAACCCAAGAGCAAGACAACAATATGCTATCATTCAAACACCTGCAAATCACCAAGGTGAAAAATTTGAGCTTCTTATTGATTGCGGTAGTACTCATTCTTTCTTGTTACCTAAATCTTTAAGGAGGTTAGGACTTAATAAACACCCTGCAAGAAAGATGAGAGTTGAATTAGCCAATGGAAAGGAGGTGTTATCTCAGTACACTGTGGGAAAAATAGATTTCAAGTTGGGAGAATACTCTACTTTTGCTACTTTTCGAACCTTACCCATAGGAATCTATGACGGAATTCTTGGAATGGATTGGTTAGCCAGTCATAATGCCAATATCCACTGTGCCCAAGGAAGTGTTACTTTTGTGGACAACCTAGGTCAAGAAGTCACTATTCAAGGCCAGAATGGACGACCAAAAGCTTACTTGGTCAAAGCTAATCGTCTTTTGAAAGGGTTATGCAAGGGTCAACAAATTTTTGTAGTCAAGCTAAACAAAGTAGAAAAATCTTCTTCCAACCCTGAACCAATGTGGCTAGAAGAATTTTTGGATTTTTTCCCCAGTGAACTTTCTGAACTACCACCACCTAGGGACGTAGACCATGAAATCAAAATTTTTCCAGGTAGTGAACCAGTCTCAAGAGCGCCGTACAAGATGTCACTTCCAGAGGCTATAGAACTCAAGGAGCAGCTCAAGCAGTTGATTGAGAAAGGGTTTATCCGACCTAGTACATCTCCATGGGGTGCACCTCCAAAAGAAAAAGGATGGCTCTCTTCGACTTTGCATAGATTATAAGGGCTTAAATCAGGTTACCATCAAGAATAAATATCCAATTCCTCATATTGATGAGATGCTGGACAGAGTACATGGAGCCAAAATATTCACAAAGATTGATCTTTGATCTGGCTATCATCAAATTCAAATCGAGGAGGCTGATATCTCCAAAACAGCTTTCAACACTCGTTATGGTCATTACGAATTTACAGTGATGGCTTTCGGACTTACGAATGCTCCTGCAACTTTCAATCGTCTGATGCACAATACCTTTAGAGAATTCTTGGATGATTTTGTCCTAGTATTCTTTGACGATATCTTAATTTATTCCAAATCAGAGGAAGAGCATGAAGGACATGTTAGGAAAGTGTTAGAGCTTTTATGACGAAATAAGTTGTATGCAAAGAAAAGAAAATGTGCCTTCTTTACCCTAAGGTCTGTTACTTAGGGTTTATCATTTCACCTGAAGGAGTCTCTATTGACCCTGACAAAGTCAAAGATATTGTGGAATGGCCTCAACCCACTTCACAAACCGAAGTCAGAGGGTTCTTAGGTATCACAGGGTGGTACAGGATCTTTGTAAAGGACTATGCTCTTAAAGCTGCACCACTAAATGACTTGCTAAAGAAAGGAGCAACGATACTTTGGGAAGAAAAACATGAATCTTGCTTCAAACAGCTGAAGGAGTATCTTGCTTCAGAACCTCTCTTAAAACTTCCAGATTTCACCCAAGAATTCGAGGTGATCACAGATGCTAGTAACCTTGCATTAGGAGGAGTCCTTACTCAAGAAGGAAGGCCTGTAGCTTATACTTCTCGGAAGCTTAGGATTCATGAAGTGAATTATGCTACACATGATTTAGAATTGCTAGCAGTTATTCATGCTCTCAAGCTATGGAGAAATTATCTATTGGGACGCAAATTCCAGTTGGTAACAGATCACAAGAGCCTTAAGTGGATTTTTACCCAACCTAACCTTAACATGAGACAGAGGAGATGGATAGAGCTCATGCACGAATATGATTTTGATATTAAATTTAGATCAGGTAAGGATAATGTTGTGGCAGATTCCCTAAGCCATAAAGCTTTTCTGGGGGCAGTTTCCATGGCTAACAACCCTATTTTAGACAAGGTCTCCTATGCTGCTGTCAGAGATACAGATTACCAGATGCTTGCTAGTATCCTACGTGAAGAGAGGGTGTCATCAAATCAGCCTAAACCTCTACATTACTCCTTAGAAGATGGGAAAATTTACTATAGGAATCGATTATGCATACCTAAGGATTCTACCCTAAGGAATGCTATCCTATATGAAGCACACGATGGCCCAACTTCAGGACATCCAGGTTATGCCAAAACCATCAATGCAATTCGCAGAAGTTACTATTGGCAAGCTATGAACGGTGATGTCCTTCGCTATGTCAAGCAGTGTTTGTCTTGTCAAAGGATTAAGGCAGAGAGACTAAAGATGCCAGGTAAATTACATCCTTTAGATATTCCCCAAATGAAATGGGAATTTATTAGCATGGACTTTATCACCGGGTTTCCTTCTGTCCAAGCTGGATATGATTCAATCATGGTCATAGTCGACTTGCTTACTAAAATGGCTCACTTAATCCCAGTCAAGACAACCTTTACAGCTTCAGATAATGCTCGTCTGTTTGTGAAGGAGGTTTTCAGAATTCATGGTTTACCCAAGAGGATTGTTAGCGATCGTGATGCCAAGTTTACTTCAAAGTTTTGGGTATCATTGTTTCAAGCTATTGGAACCCAGTTGTGTTTTAGTACTGCTTATCATCCTCAAACTGATGGCCAAACTGAAAGAGTTAATCAAGTAATTGAAGACATCCTCAAAGCCTACTGCAATAGAGAACCTCGCAAGTGGATTCAATACCTACCCTTGGTAGAGTATGCATACAATTCCTCTACTCATAGAAGTATTGGAATGACACCTTTTAACGCTCTTTATGGTCAAGAATGTTTATCACCTCTTAACTTTTCTGACCCCACCATAAGGGTAGAAGCCTCAAAGAGAATGCTTGAAGAAATGGAAGCTCAAACCAAAGCTATTCAAAGGGATATTCAAGAAGCTCAAGATCGACAAAAGATGTACGCCGACTTAAAAAGATCTGATCGGATTTTCAAAGAAGGTGATAAAGTTTTCTTACGAGTAAAACCCAAAAAGAGCAATCTATCTCTCGGAAGGTATAAGAAGCTTAGCTACCGATATTGTGGACCTTACGAAATAATCAAGGTTGTAAGTGATCAAGCTTATAGACTAAAACTCCCTTCTCATCTCAAAGTGCATGATGTATTTCATGTAAGTCTGTTAAAAACTTATGTATATAACCGTGATCATGTCCTTCATGATGAGCAAATCATTTTACCTGCTCAATATGTTCTACAACTCCAACCTGATACTATCCTAGAAACTCGAGAGAGAAAGCTTAGGAATAGATCCAACAAAGAACATCTTATCTTATGGAAGGATTTCCCTATAGAAGATGCTACTTGGGAAGATGAGACATCCCTTCTTAAGGATTATCCTTCACTGTTCTTGAGATGAGGACATCTCAAATTCTAAGTTGGGGAGATTGTAAGGTCTCTACTTTCAAATTGCACACAAGTTCTATTACGCATTTGTATTGTTTTGAACCGTCACTTCTTATTTAAGATATTCGAGTTCAAATTATGAAGAAAACCTAAAAATAAATTTACGCTACAAAATTCTGACATGTTTAGCTATATGAATCACTAACTAACTTATTGCAAGACTTATTTACTGATTGTAGAATTTTCTTTTACTACTGTAAAGTTAATATAAGACTGTAAAGTTTAACTTAAAAATGTAAAGTAAATTATCATTAAGGAAATAAATAAAATAATTATAAAGACAAAAGAATACACAGGGATGACAAATGAAGGCACATGTATCACATAGGAGGGGACAAAGTGGGACACACTGTCACATGAAAAAGGAGAGGCTACTCTTGACTAATCTTAATGAGGGGGGGCTTGTGTGGCCTTATCTTTTGAGGATAATGACAAAGTGGTCAAGGTCATGGATACCACAAGGGTACCAAAAACGCGGGTATGATTTTTGGAAAAAAATAAAAAAATAAAAAAATATTTTTTTTATTTAAAAAAAAATATTTTTTTTTAAAAAAAAGTTGGACGTTTTTCTTTCTGCTATAAATAAAACATCCATGCTCACACTTTAGACATAGATATTGCCTCTATAGCGCTCACGAAGTACTGCCACTTCTCTTAGCGAGAAGGCGTCCACAAACCACTAAGAGAGAAAAAACTCTAGTGGACTATTAAGGTGCGTATTAATTGAGCATTCAATTAGTTTTAAAAAGGATATACTCTAATCTCTCTAATAGATTAGTAAGATTCAATTAGTTATGTGTGTGTATGCTATCTATTACTCTAATCTCTAATGGAGTAGTAAGATTCAATTAGTTATGTGTGTGTGTGTGCTATCTCTTACTCTAATCTCTCTAATAGATTAGTAAGATTCAATTAGTTATGTGTGTGTGTGTGCTATCTATTACTCTAATATTCTAATAGATTAGTAAGATTCAAGTAGCTTTAAAAAGGATGTGTGTGTGTGTGTGTGTTATCTTTTACTCTAATCTCTCTAATAGATTGGTGATCGAGATTCAATTAGCTTTAGAAAAGTATGTGTGTGTGTTCTCTTTTACTCTAATCTTTCTAATGGATAGTAAGATTCAATTAACTTTAGAAAAGATGTGTGTGTATGTTTTCTCTTACTCTAATCTCTCTAAGTGTACCTACTCTCTCTAGTTAGTACATCTCCACTATTAACTTATATATTGTTAATTGAAAGTTAATACATAAGAGAACTCATCATATTCTTATTATACATGATTAAATTCTCATTCACCAATGTTATTGTCAATTAGGTTAGATAAAATTTTGAATAATACTAAAAATTGATTTAGTTGAAGTATAGAATTGAAGTTAGAATTGGATTAGAAATGTCATGCATAAAAGTAATGCATTCCTAAACTTTCACTCGTAATTTACACACTTAATTTTTGATTAATTAAGATTAGAAAATATTTGATATATAGAAATTAGATGTAGAACAACAACACTAATTGTGAATCCGAGTTAACAAGGTTTCAAATTATAGACTCTCTTTGGAAACAAGGAGATTACTAGGGAAATTGACCAATTTAAAGTTCTAAGTGTATAATATAAGTGTAGTACAAAAAAATGGCTCCAAAGCGTGCTGGAACACAAGGAGCTAATGATCATGAAGCTGGTACAAGTAACGGTGGAATCCCTGCGGAAAATGCTATGTCTCCACCAATTGGACCAATCGGAGCTATGATACAGGTTAGTATTGAAGTTTCAAGTTATGCATCATTGCATATGCGAGACCATAGGAATATATTATTTACCTTATGAAAAGAAAACACGGACCGAAACCACGGGGCTTAACCCTAAGAAATTCATCATATGTTTGACAAGTAGGAAAGATTGTTTGGTTAAACTGGTTGCTATAGGAAAGAATGTTTGTCCAAAACCTTCGGTATGGTTTCTCTCAAGTCTCTCTACTTATTAGTGTTGGTATTATGTGGCAGTTGCCGAGGCGTGAGATGACGCCCAAGATGGCACCGCTGATGCTGTGGTGGGAGTACACCCAGATTAGCCCAGCTGGATACTGCAATTTTGTTTTGCCGTGGCGTGAGGATGACGCCCAGATTGGCACCGTTGTTGCTGTGACGGGAGTACAACCAGATTAGCACAACGAATACTTGTCGAGCGGTATGGGACGCTCATGAGGACAAGGGTTTTTATAAATAATGTATATACCGATCGGACATAATAGCGTCAGTAGAGATTCTTGAGTGAACCTAATCCAAGGGTTGTTGGTTTATAATTGGACGACTTCTTGTTTGACAATTGTTTGTAATACTGTTTGAAGGGCTGTTTTAACGAACCAGTATCATAAATAAACTAAAGGAATATGTATGTTTTAACAGTGTGGTAGTAATTAGATAACAAAAGAAGGGTGAGTGTGGTGTGGAAAGTGGGAGAAAGATACCCCGACGGTATCATTCTATGGACAGGTGGACCCGATGAGTCAGGTAACTTTTCAACGCTAGAATTTTTCTTTTTTAAATCATAAATTTTAAAAGAGACAAACCTTGGCGGCTGTGCTTCTGAAACATGGGAAAAAAAGCGCACAGGTTGGTCACTCTAAGATTTATACTTTTAGGTATAATTGATTATAGATAGTTTTTAGATAGGGTTATGGTGGTCACGCTCCGCCATAGCGAGATAGGACCAATCCTTCACTAACGGTTCATGCCCGTGGCTACGTAGTAGCTAAGGCAATGTCTGTTGGTTTTTCTTTATCAGGATTGGAGACCTATCAAAGGTACTCCGCTCCTCTCGACCATGAGCAGGGACCTCACAATGGTTTTGTGGAGCTGCTCAAATGCAAGGCATTAAGTGCCATCCTTGGCATGCTGAATATTCCCTTATACTTAATGCTCACGAGTGTATCTTGGTGGACCGAGAGGCTGGATTGTATGCCTTTACAGGAAATCACCCTAGATAAGTCCTCTCCCATTGTGCCTTAAGCCTAGGTCAAGGGGTGACAAACCCAAAGGATATTGTCAAAAACTTTGGTGTCAAGCCTGCCATTCGCCCTATACCAAAAGATGTAATTTCCAAGAAAACCAACTAGCCATGATGTAATATCCAGAGCAATATACAATAACTTTTTCTTTTGTGTTTTTTTTGTCACTTCATGTACTTTTTTTTTCTATTGCACATACTGGCCAATAAATCCTTTTCTTCAACGCGTTCACACCTCCTCGACCATCCAAGCACCCGTCTGACGACGTGGGACGTCTATTGGTGAATATTTTTCAAAACGGAGCCGTTTTGGGTGCATACGGAGGCCGTGGGACGACCAAAAGCCACGCCAATGACCAGGGACACAAAAAGGGCCAAAAAATGCCTTGGTCATTGGTGTGGCTTTTGGTCGTCCCACGGCTTCCGTACGCACCCAAAACGGATCTGTTTCGCAAAATATTCAGTGATAAGCGTTCCACATCGTCAGATGGGTGCTTGGATGGTCAAGGAGGTGAAATATAACTACTTGATTAATTCAAATACTTCGACAACAAAAAGTAAACAATTAACTATTAGAGTTAGACCGAATGGTAGTAAATAAACTCGTTTATATTATATTAGAAGATTATAAATCTCATGAACAGAGGTTACATGGGGAAACTAATTCTTATGGAAGCACCCTTCACTCCTTAGATTGAGCACTAGAGCTAGATTGAGCACTAGAGCTAGACATGTATTTTTAAGAGTAACTTGCTTTGCATGCATTATACAAGATACGTTATCTTGGAACAAATGCACCAAAATGTCCTCGACGGCATCCTGTAAAGCCAAAAGAGATGCACGTTGGATACGTGTAACAAAATCTGAATATTCATCCATAATTTCTCTTACCACCCGAGAGAAAGCTTCCTTTGGTGTTATTGGCTTCGTGCTCTTTCGATATTTTTGGATCTCACGTAGACCAACTGTGCCAGGCTTCCATCGTCGATTCTTCTGCGTTGTTGGTAGTGGTGGAGGGGCCGCTTGTCTGGCCCATTGAGGAGGGTCATTTTTGTACTTTTTCCTCCTCTCTTCTTGGGCTTGTTGCTCTTCAGGTGTGAGCTTGTCCTTTTTCTTTTTGGCACATCATTTTTCTCTCTGAGGAATTTTTTAAGGTATGGAGCTCCCAGCCTTGGCTTGTTGGGCGGCCTAAGCTCTGTCCTCTTCCGCTCTCCTCTTGGACTCTTCTCGTGCTACTGCCTCTTTATTTTCTAACTCTCTCATTCTCTTCCTCCTCTTGGCATCTCATGCTATTGAAACAGGACCACTGGATATTACTTTGATCACCCTTTGTTTGACTCGTGGGGGGCATTTTTGCGTTGTAGTTTCGGTTGCTTGAGCTTCAGGTGCAGCCATTGCTTGAACTTGAGGTGTTGTCGTTGCTTGATCTCCAATTTCTATCTTTGCTTGAGCTCTAGGTCTTGTTTCTTGTGGTGGTCTGTTAAGAGCTACAAATGGTCCAAGCTCCGACAAAGGTGTGCGATTCACATGCTGTAGTGGTTGGAGATCCCCAAAAATCTGTCCCATGGGGTTTTGATCCTTTGTAGTTGAAGATTGGGGGAGCGGTTGGGTGTTTGGAGTTGGTTCTTGTGGTTGAGGTTGTGGATTTGAAGCGGTGGATTCTGTATGAGGTGTTGGTTGCAGATTTTCAGTGTTGTCAGTGGCAATGGTGTCATTGTTGTGCATGGTGGTGTGCTCTTTTTGTATCGTCCATGTTGTGCAAGATATGTCTTGAGAGGATCTTCTAAAATGTGCAGACAAGAAATGAACTTTAAGTTGTGAGTTTTGACTTATATAGTACTTAAACTTTTTTAAAAAAATAAAAACTCAATAAAATCACTCAAAATTCAAAAAGACTCCAAAATAGACGAAACTTGAGCCATGGGACTAATGATTGTTGCCTTTACAAATCACTTTGCATGACAATGCATGTTTACAATAGAAATGGTTGGTGTCGAAAGGAAATTAAATTTCCACCCAATGCTTGCCATCACGCTACCTTGTCTCCAACCAACATCGGGAATCGATCTTTTGCACCCAAAGCATGATATGATTGTGATCGCCTCAAGCTAACCACTTTTTCTATTCTAATTTTAAACTTCTTAGTTCTCTTGTCTTCTTTCTCTCTCTCCCTGCTAAAACTCTGTAGAACCAATTGAACATCTCGTGAAGGGCATTGCTCTTTTTTCTTCCACCTCCATGTCGTGTATTTTTAAAATACACTTCTTTTTCTTGATAGTGTGAGTGCTCCATTCCTTGGCTACTCCAAACTCCTAATGAAACATAAGTGTTGAGAAAAAATACACTATGTGCATAAAGAATGTGCTGAAAAAAAAAACAAACTTTAGTTTCTCATACAGATGTATTTTGATTAAAAATATCAACTGTTAAACACACCATGTAATGTGTTATGTGTGTCTCCCCCCAACCATCCACCATTTATGTTGTAAAACTACTGATTACAAACTTTAGGGTGGATATCTCATCTTAACTTTTCCTTTTTGAGAAGACAAAAAATATCATCAATAGACTGCCACACATGAGCACACTTAATTCCTAGGGCTACTTCATTAGCTTTGTAGGTGGTAATGTCACACACCTTTTTCCACAATTGAAACTCATTGGGACTTTGGGAGTCTGAATAGTTTGAAAGAAAATGTCTAGATTTACTACCACCCATACATACTTTATTAGGGCGATCTTGTGTACTTCCATACACCTTCTTATCCTTTGATAGCTCAATTGCACCCCCATGTACGTAGAACAACGCTCGATAGAATAGATTCAAGTTCTCATAAACACTCTTCTCTTCTTTCTGTAGGCTCCATATTCCAAGCGTAATAATTATGGAGCATAAGCAACTTGTCAAGAATTCGTAGACGGGCATGAAGGGTGCACACATGCACATTTATCAGTGGTATTGGAAGAATAGGATCCCAATTTGGCTCATCCATGCTTTGATTAGGGGGTACTTGCTGGTCACAACTGAGGACACCTTGAAACCATTGTTGTAGTGCTTTACCCACTGCGAGTGTAGTGGGTACACCTTTTGCAGAGCTGACTATAAATTTGCCTCCCTTACCCTTACCACCTTTTGACTTGCTGGCCTTTGCACCCTTGCCACATCAATTCCCATTGAAACTTTACTGTGGCAGTAATAAATTCATGGAATGAGGGTCATTGCACTTGCTTGCACCCTAACATACACTTGAGTGTTTTCAAGTCTCTTGCCAAATTCCACTCAACTTGTAGCCTTCCAAGACATGAAACATGCAATCTCTGTCCTTCTTGATGTTGTCAAATGACATCAACAATTGCTGCGTGATTGAAATACCATTTCAAAGTCTCATGTGTCTCATGTGGGAGATGAAAAGCTGCCAGCCACCAAATATTTTTTTCTAATTGAACACCTAAACAAGTGTTTCCCTTCTCATTGGCATTTAGCTCCACATTGACACCCACCAAGGCCCTACTCATGAACATAACACTTACCCTTTCGAGCCATTGACCTTTTAACAACTTGGCACTCATCAAGCTTCATAAAAATATCACTTTTCCATCACACTCTTCTTGTGTCAACCCATAAAATCTTATCATTGACTCTTGGAGCTTGAACAAGTCAACATACACATTGTTGAAACCTTTCAAACCAAACCCTTCCTTAGCTAAAAACTCCCATGAATAATTCACTCGACAACCATTTAAGAAACCCAAAACCTCCCCTCCTACCTTTTATCTCACCACTCCTCCCCCCCTTGTAATCTCCCCATTGTAAACACTCCAAAGAATCCCTCTCCCACCTCTAGCAACCCTTCTCACTTACCCTTTCTTCTCCAAACTCCCAACTCCCCTAAGCCCTCCCGCCTTCCCCATACCAAGCCTTTACATCCCAAGTTTAGCCTACTGAAAGGCTCAAAAAACTTGCCATGGAGGAGGAAGAACTAGGGCTAGAGCACCCTACCTCTTGGGTCCACTTGCTCTTCCCAAAACCCCCCCTTTTTCCTCAGCTTTGGACCCCTCGGACCCCTCCTCCATGTACTTTCCCTCTCCTCCCCCATCCCTCCCACTCGGGAAAAAAGCGTCATAAATTTTGGCTTCCTCTAATTAATCCTCACCTCTTTAAAATTTTGGTTCTAAGCAATCTTTCTATCTTCACTCTTGAAAACAAGATTACAAACCTCTCTTCACACAACCTGTCTAGTCACCCCCTCTCTTCCTCCGAGCATAAACTCTTAGGTCTTGGGCTCAATTATATCCCTCCTTCTCCTCCATTGCCTCCACTTTCCATACTTAAAGCCTACTCTAATTTAGAAAGAAACCTCCATCTTAAAATGTTCTTTAAAAACTCTTCCCCTCCCTCTAACCTCTCTCTATCTATTCCCAATCTCGCTTGGAATCCACCTTCGCCTTCCTCCTCTCTAAACTTTTCCTTCAAACATGTGTTCACTCTCCTCAATTATCTTCTCTCCTTTATTCCCCCTTTCCGCACCAACCTTCTTTCATTAATGCCCTTTCTTCCTTAAAGAATAACCAAAACATTGTTATCAAACCCGTAGATAAGAACCTTGGACACGTTGTTCTCTCAAAAGATTGGTATGATAAAGAAGTCCTTCGTCACCTCATGGACCCCTTTACCTACTCCAAGATTTCTTCCTCTCCTCTAGCCTTTGTTGCCTCCCTCCTCACCTCTATGATTTTGAACTACCCACTTCTCTCTAGCAATGAGAGGGATTTCATCCTCTCCTCTTCTCTAGTTAAACCTAAACCTTGCCCCTTTTTTATCCTACCCAAAATACATAAACCCTTCCTTGTAAACCACCCCCTTTGTTCCTACAAGGGATATATCTTAGAAAATGCCTCCAAATGGCTCCACGCACAACTCTACCCTATCCTCTTATCCAAAAAACAACACCTAAAAGAATCCCACTCCCTTATTTTGGACCTCATCTCCACCCCCTTTCCTCCCCATATTATCCTCTTCTCCTTTGATGTAGTGTCCCTCTATCCTAAAATCCCCATTATAGAGGGACTCTTAGCTCTCAAAAATTCCATCCAGGATTTTTTTCCCTCTCCAAAAGTGCACTTCATTATGTCCCTAGCCTCTCTCATCCTCAATCATCACTATCTCTCTTTCAAAGAAGAAGTTTGGCATCAAACCAAAGGCACAACAATGTGATCAAATTTTGCAGTAGTATACGCTTGCATTTTTCTTTGTTCCCTGGAAGAAGGCATGAAGCTACTCACCTCCCCTTCCCTTCTTTATTTCAAAATATTCATCGATGCCTTTGGCATTTGGGATGGTCCTGCTTCCTGGTTAAAAAAGCTTCTTCAAAGCTATGGACATCCCCTCCAAGAACATATCAAAATCTCCTCTTTCATCTCCTCTCAAGAAGCTTTTATCTTGGATATCCACTTCTTCAAAGGATCGTCATTTGCCACCTTTGGTCTACTTGATTCACACTGTCACCAAAAAAGCCTCAACGCTTACAACTACATACCTTGGAAGTCTTGGCATCCAATACACCAAAAAATTTCTTTCATCCTTTCAAAACTCAAAAGATACATTATCTGGGAAATCTCTCTTTCGGGTTGTATCACTATTTGCAACCTCTTCTATACAAGGCTTAGAGAAAAAGGCTATCCCCCCTCCCTTTTGGAAGCTTGCTTCCTCTCTGTTTCTTATGAAGTTAGACCATCTCTACTTTGTAAATTACATAAAACTAAGCTTTCACCAACCATTGTAAAAATTCCCTTCTCTACCCTTACCCGCACTCTAAACCTCTCCCGCACCATCAACAAACCCCTCACTAAGCTTCTAAAAAATGATCCCGAGCTCACACACCTTCCCAAACCTATTGAATGTTGGCTCAAACCTTGGCACACTCCTCTCCCTTAAACCCAACCCTACCAAACCCGACCCTACCTAACCTTGCTATCCTCTCCTCCATAAACTCCTCCACCCTTTAATTTTTCCCCTCTTATAACCTCTTCCAAATGTTTTTTCATATTAGGCTCATTTAACTTTGTTGACTAGCCTTTCTTTCAAGGCCCTGAATAACTTTAAATAACCCCTAAGTGACTTGTACTCCCTTCTTATACTTCCCACCTACAAAAGATTTTCCCACCTTTTTTGCCTGTACCCCCCACATTTAAAGAGGAATTACTCACCTTCCAAACTAGCCTCTCCTCCCTAACTACGGTACTTTGTACAGTTTTTTGAACCATGACTCCCTACTTATACCCTTCCTCCCTCCCTTTTTTTTGCACCACTGATGAGCTAATATAGCGAAACGCATTTGGTGTAAACATCTGAGTTGTTCCTCTCTCCCCCTCTTCCTCTTCCCCCCCCCCCCCCTTTTTTTTTTTCCCTTCTTTCCTATCATTTTTTGCTTGATTCACTTGTCATAAGCAAGTTTCACTCGCCATGGATTAGTATTACATGCTTCCAAGACCTGAAACATGCAATCTCTGTCCTTCTTGCTGTTGTTGAATGACATCAACGATTGCTGTGTGATTGAAATACCATTTCAGAGTCTCATGTGTCTCATGTGGGAGATGAAAAGCTGCCAACCACCGAATATTTTTCATTGACTGAACACCTAAACAAGTGTTTCCCTTCTCATTGGCATTTAGCTCCAGATTGACACCCACCAAGGCCCTACTCATCAACGTAACACTTACCCTTTCAAGCCATTGACCTTTAACAACTTGGCACTCATCAAGCTTCATAACAAATATCACTTTCCCATCACACTCTTCTTTTGTCAACCCATAAAATCTTATCATTGACTCTTGGAGCTTCAGTAAGTCAACATACACATTGTTGAACTCGTTGTAGCAAAATAATTTGTTGTCTTCTAATGGCATGTCATCCTCCACATATTGAAATCTACCCAACAATCTTGCAACATCATTATTGGTGCACTTTTTTACAACAATGACACTGTAAGGTGTTGGAAAAGACCGAAACAAACCTTTTGTCTGGTGACTGAGTGTGAAACTTCTTTTCAAAGCTTCATAGGCCTTTAAACTTATTCTTGCGCTGTCACACACCTCCATCATCTCTTGAGGCGACACAGTGCTCTTTAGCTCACTAAAATACTTCTGCTGCAAAACATTAGCAATGCCAGTGTTGGATGGATCATCTAGTAGCTCAACCAACTCCTTTGGCTTAATGATATGCTGCAACAGAGCAAGTCCGATTGTTTGAGCATCGGGATCAATTCCCATCATCATTCGAGCCAAGTTTCTGCATATTGAATTACCGTTACACCAACTTGCAAAACATGTAGGAAATCAGAATCTTCCAACAGTATTCGTACCGAGTTTGATGGACATGTTTCTTTTGAGCTCCACCACTTGAGGATAGCAAGGACATCGCTTGTCTCTTGCGCTTACAAATGTGGTGGCCAAGGGGAATGTGTATGAGATGATGGATTCGCCGACGCATATTTTCTGAAGTGTGTTGTAGTTGAACATAATTGTCTGGTCGACGCTCCTGCTCTTTTTTTATTTGATGTACTTTCTCATTGAGATTCGCCATCTCATCGTTCAGTTGCTTCATCTTCTTGTTGGCTTCCTCTCTAACTTGCTTTAGATCTTTCACAAATTTCTCTTGTAGTGATGAATAGGCAGCCAAGAGATGTTTACTTGCTTCCCTTTCATTGAAATAAATTGAATACAATCTCCAGTAGTAGCCAAACAGTCCGTCTCTTCCATGTCCAATAAAACACAGAAGCTCAGTGACATTACAAAAGGGTAGTGGTGCATTACTCATTGAATCACCTGGGTAAATGTGGCCATCAAACCATAAGTTGATTGCCTTGCACCCAATGCTTTGTAGCTGATCTGCAGCATTGGGATTTGATGTGCCAAGTTGCACAGTAGCATACTCTTGCTCCAAATCAACGTTTAATCGATATCGTTTTGGCCTATTAGTAATGTCTTACAATGCAGGGAAATTGAATGACATGTTTGTTAGCTAATCAAGAAAAATAGTGATAGAATGTGTAATGGTGACTACTGCAAGTAGGGAAAGCTCAGTATGGAGGAAAAAAGTGGAAAATACTCAGAGATAGTAGAAAAAGATTATGTTGTGGAGGGATGAAAGAGAGGGAGTGTAGCTCAATCTCCTTTGAATTCAATATATTGATCATGAGAGCTTTAGAGAGAGAAATGTAGCTGCACACAAACGTAATGGAGTTCTCCATTGCCCTCACCTGAAGCTAGAGTGGGAGGGGGAGAGAGAGAGAGAGAGAGAGAGAGAGAGAGAGAGAGAGAGAGAGAGAGAGAGAGTAGATCTGTAGCCTTGGAGGATCTGCACTTTCTGTCAGATGTAGGCAACATAGAATGTCGTCTTGATGATTGGAAGGTGGAACTGACAAGAGAGAAAAGGGGGGGAGAGAGAAAGAGTTGGCTCACATTTTAGAGAGAGAATGTAGTGAGAGAATATGCAAAATCTTCTTTTTTAGCAGGGGGTTGAAAAGTGTTTCTTTTAATGAGAACTAAGTGAGAGATCTCTCTCTCTGCATGGCTATAACAAGATTGATACTCGACCATCTCGCACCAGTACTACGTGCAATGGGTACCATGTGCCAACTCTAGCACCTCTCACAATCACTAGCGAACCCAAATGCAATGCAAAAGGTCGCTCAAGTAGCGATACCCGACATCCACTATCCCTGAGCTGACCAACAGAGATCAAACTCATCGTCAAATCTGGCACATGACGCACATCTCTGAGCACGTACGATGCACCGCTCGGTAATGACAGTCTCACATCTCCTGAACCAGCAATCTCATGCAGTGACCCATCTGCCAACCGCACACTACCATGCACTCTGCTAGAATAGCTACTGAACCAGTCACGATACAGAGTGACATGAAAAGTAGCGTCCCTGTCTAGGACCCACTGCAAAAGAAGTGCAATATCCTAAGATGTCAAAAAATCAGGAGTAATACAGGAAGAAAATGTGACCTCACTATCACTAGGGTACTCAAACATTATATGTGATCCTGCACTGTCAAGTCAACGGAGCCTATAGCATCTATTGCATCCTTGAGACTAGCCTGTCTCCTGTGCTGTCTCATACGATGAAAGCATCGCCATCTAATGTGCCCTAAACGACCACAATGCCAACATCTCAAGTGTCGACACGAACGAGAACGCCGTCTCTCATGAGTCATCGTCCTAGACTCAAAAGTCTCACACATATTGACTACTATAAGTGAATGTCAAAAATAACCAAGAGCTGTAACTCTACTCTAGGTACGATAGCAATGAAATGCACTCAACTAATCCAAAAGAAGCAACCTGCAACGAGAAAATGATCTCAAAAAAAGAGCTCACCAGCACCTACAATGCTCATGCGAAGCCACGCATAAAATCTCTCGTAGTAGTATAACCACACTGTGCTCCACAAATGGCAATGATGCAAATCCTAAATGCCAAGTGTACGAGGCTCCTGTAGAGTAAACCAAGCTCTTGTATGGCTGTAAAATATGGCTGCAAATCAGTCCCAAAATTCAGCTCTTAAATAGCTACATAAACAAGTCACAAACGTGTCCCAGATCAGTCTACAACTGAGGCATACATGGACACCTGCAAAGAGGAAACAATGGCTGAAAATTCAGTGCCCAAATAAGCCCTCAAACCTGCTTGTAAACTTGTAAACCTGTAGCTGAAACCTGCTGAAAAACCTCAAGACATTAGTGCTCGAATCCGGCTACCTAGCTCGTAGCCACACAAGCATACATCACAATATTCACTCATGTGAGTGTGCCAAGATAATTGTACGCCTGTCAAACCGTGAGCTAATTACCAAGCCCACACTGTGCAATATCAAATGCATACACATGCACAAATCTCCCACTTGCAGAGAACACCGCACGCAAATGCTGAGTGCAACCCACAATCTCTACCTAGATCGTATAAATGATGCGCATAAAACTCCTGGGAAAATTTCTCCAGAGTTTCTATGCACAATGGCTATCAACAAAAAATAACCATTGTCCTGCAAGCTCAATACAATGAGCAATCAATGCGTATCAAACTACACTCAACATACATGCAACCAATCTCTGCACTTGCTCACAAGATCTACTGCTCACCACATAAGCATACATAGACCATTACCCGCTCAAAGACCATGTATGCAAGCCACAACACTGCAGAAGAACCACTCAACTGCAACTAGCAACACCTGTGGGAGTACTAGACTTGACCTGGGAGTCAAACCCGATCTTGTAACACCTCATATGTGCCTGCTACCTGCAGTGTGCACGGGTAAGTTGTCTGCAGCAAAGAAAACAATAGAGCCCAAAACTGTCTTGAAAAACAGTATCTGTGTTTTTAATTTCAGACGCACCTGCACTCCGAATCACAAAATAATTCCTTCTACAAAGTCGTAGAGCTTGAAGTCAGCTCCGTTTTGAGCCAAAATGTTTTGAAATCGAAGCTTTATAGCTCAAGTTATGAGCAAAACAGTAGACTGCTATGAAACTGTCAAAAACTGAACGACTTTTTTCTGTGCTTCTTTGAGCTCATAGAAAGGCTCAAACTCACTTCCCACCTTGATGCGTGAGCTGAATGCATCAATCTCACAATGCTTCCATGTCTATGGAATCTCCAAGCTCCAATTTGTCGCCGATGTAGCCGTTGCAAAGCTTGCCGAGAAGAGGGAAAATGTTGTACACAGTGGGCTGATATGTAGAGGAACTGTGGACTGATCTGTGAGCACTAGGAAGCTTCTGAGAGCTCTCCTGCAAGCCTCTGTATGGCTGCCCGCAAGCCTCCTCTATTTCTTTACTCAGATGTGTGACCTTTCTGCCATAGCCGACGAGTTCATCGTGAAGCTGTCCATCTACGCTCTCACACCTGTCGCTCTGATACCAATTGAAGGGGATCGGAGAGCACCAATGACGAAGAGTGAGAGAGAGAAAGATACACAGGACACACAGATATGGGTGGGGAGACTCAAATTAAGAGTGAGCATCCCCCTATACACTTATGCTATGTATAAGGTATACAAGTCAGTGGGTGCCCAGACTCTGGGCGGCCCGGCAAGGCACAGGCGCCTATACCCCAACACAAAGAGGCTATGCTAGCCAATGATAAGATTCAATGGGAACATGATGTGAATAGGGAGCTATCCAGTATTGCAAAGAACAAAACATGGAAACTTGTTCCGTTGCCAAAAGGTAGGAAAGCATTGCCTTGTAAATGGGTTTACACGAAGAAGATTGACAATTACAAACTTGTTTAGTGACCAAAGGTTTCAAGCAAGAATATGGTGTCAATTTCCAAAAAATATTTTCTCCAGTTGTGAAGATGACCACACTAAGAGTTATTCTTTCTTTGGTTGCCACTAAAGATATGGAGCTTGACCAAATGAATATCATTACATCTTTCTTACATGGAATCTTGAGGAATAGATTTATATGTAGCAACCTGAAGGCCCGGGGATTCACTCTATATAAAATAGGGGACGCCACCTGCGAGTGGAAAACTTTGATAAAACCCCTATATATGAATCATATTAGGGAATATGACCCCCCTTTATATGCTTATACAAAATTCAATGCAGAAAACTATCATACCCCTATCTTACATATAAAATTTAGGTCTCACATGATCTAATTGAGTAAAACTAGTCAAAGAGCATGTAGCATAGTGACTGAAAATGCACTAAGGAACCACTTTTATTGATAACTAGATGTACCTTCAATGTGTCTTAGTTTGACTTTCAAACTATGTGCCCGTTCAACCTGCACTCTAGCTACTCGTCCAATTCTGACCCATTTAAAATTACTCAAAAAACCTGGTTATAAAGTTTTGTTAGGTTCACCATGTAAATTTGCATCTATAAAAACTCTTTATAGCTTTCATTCGTCAACAAATGAACTATAATAACAAAACAAGCAATTAATACAAAGCAGTGTTGGTTCTTGCATGTATCTTGGTAGCTATTGACTCACAAGTTTGTGGGAAGACTCTTTTGGGAAGCCCTAATTTTGAAACACAAAAAATTCCTTTCATTTTTTCCTTTTCTCATTCCCCCCCCCCCCCCCCCCCCCCGTTCCCCTAAATAGGATACCCCCTCCCTTATTTTCAAGCTTATGAAATAAATTATTGTGGGCCCACCCCTAACTTATATGCTTATGTAACTTGTAAAAAAAACCCTCCCTTGCACTTACTGTAAAGAATGAGGATGCAAGAGAGCTACACAAAACAAGCACAAAACACACAGAGATTGAAAGCTTCTTCTTCTTCTTCGCTAAGAAAAGAGAGTACAAAATGACAAAGTGCTAAAGCTGAAAAGTAGCACATATGTATATGCGGTCACTAAGTGTGAACTCGCTAGAAGTGTACTAGGCTGGCACTATAAGTGTAGTCCAACTGTAGAATCATTGGCAGAGATCCTCCATGTCGGTCACCTAACGCGCTAGTGAGTAAATGCCGTAAGCGGCCAAGACCCGTAGTGGATGCCAGCTCAAGATGTAGAGCTTGACATCTCAACACTCCCCCTCAAGCTCTGCTTGGACTCTGCATGTTTCAGAGTCCAAGCATAGTCCGAAAATGTCGAAGCTTCTCAGCTCTGAGGGCCTTGGTAAAGATATCCGCTATCTGCTCCTCTGTGCTGACGTAGACCAAGTCGATGTTGCCCGCCAACACTCGCTCTCGAATGTAGTGGTTATGGAGCTCTATGTGCTTGGTCCTGGCATGGAACACTAGGTTCCTAGCCAACTGCATGCTGCTGAGGTTGTCACAATGGATGACAATCTGTTGGTCCACCTGCACTCCCAAGTCCTCAAGTAATGTGCGTAGCCAAGCTACCTCGCACGCCGCAACTGCTGCACCTCTGTACTCGGCCTCTGTGCTCGGTAAAGCAACCGTAGGCTGCTTTTGCTGCTCCAAGTAGCAACAACACTCCCAAAAGAGAACATGAAGCCACTCGTAGATCTCCTATCAACAATGCTACCTGCCCAATATGCATCTGTATACCCATACAATGCTAATGGTGCATCTACTGCATAGAACAATGCGTAGTCAAGAGTCCCTTGCACATACTGAAGTGTGCATCGTACTCCATCCAAATGTGGCTTCCTCGGAAGCTGCATGAACTGACTCTCCAAGCCTACTCTATAGCTCAAGTCTGGCCTCGTGATAGTTAAGTAGATAAGACTACCCACAATCTTCCTATACATCTTGAAATCCTCAACAACATCACCCTTCTCTGCACTCAGCTTTGCATTCACATCCAAGAGAATAGAAATTGGCTTACAATGAGCCATACCATACTTTGACAACATGTCCAAAGCATACTGTCTCTATGACAACCATACACCCTCTGGAGTCCTTATCACCTCAATGCCAAGAAAGTAGCGCAACTCACCCAAATATTTCATTTCAAACTCCTGTTTGAGAAGACCCTTCACATGGTCAATCTCCAAAGCATTGTCACCCACAATAATAAGGTCATCTACATATATAGTAATGACCACAATCCCCATATCACTCTCACGTACATAGAGTGAATGATCAGCATCAGCTCTCCTAAAACCAATACTGACAAGATACTTGGCAATCCTGTCATACCATGCTCTAGAGCCCTGCTTCAAACCATACAAAGCTTTGAGAAGCCTGCATACATAATCTGGGTAACCTGGATCGACATAACCAGGTGGCTGATCCATATACACTTACTCTTGCAACTCACCATTCAAGAAGGAATTCTTTACATCCATTTGATGCATAATCCATCCTCTAGATGCAGCCACTACTACGACAGCTCTCACAATCGTTATCTTTGCCACTAGAGAAAAGGTCTCCTCATAGTTTATGCCATACGTCTGTGCATAACCCTTTGCGACCATCCTTGCCTTGTGACACTCAATGTTACCATCAACCTTATGCTTGGTTTTATACACCCATTTACATCCAATAGCTTTCTTGCCACTTGGCAATGGCACCAAATCCCATGTGTCGTTTGCTTCCAATGCAACCATCTCTTCATTCATTGCATCATCCCAATGCACATTTCCAACTGCATCTTCAATAAATGTGGGCTCCACATCCTGTATCACCTTAGCCATGTAGGCTTAGTGCTGCGCTAGATACCCATCATAAGTCAATTTTTGAACTGGATTTCTGACTCTGTTAGATCTGCGCGGTCCTGGGTCACTCCTTTGCCCTCTAGCATCTTCTTGTACTTTCCTTACACCAGGTGTCCTCACAGTCGGAATTCCAAATTCCTCATCAAGACTTTGTTTAGAACCATCTGAATCCATGTCTATATGTGAAAAACCTGATGATGCATCAGCCATAAAGGGAGGTTCATCAACCTTCTCCTTTCCTTTTCGTGATACATTCCCTGTACCTGCTGGTGGAGTAACCTGCGTACGTAGTCTACCATTCCATGGCCTCTCAACAGAGTCACGAGAAGAGGACTCTTGTGGTCCACTCAAAACCTGTGACTATGGCCTCACATTTTGTACAACCACATCATCTTTTACATCAGCCCCAATACTGCAATGTGCATTACTGTACCAGCTGCTCATCTCATCAACGACTACATCTCTGCTCACTCGTAATTCTCGTGTAGTAGGATTGTAGCACCTCTACCCCTTTTGTTCAAGGGAATATCCCACAAGAATACATTTTTTTGCTTTAGGATCCAATTTCCTACCCAACTCATCTAGTACATGAACGTAAGCTATGCAGCCAAATACTTTCAAGTGTGCCAAATCAGGCTTTGTACCTATAAACTTTTCCTCAAGTGTTACATCATGCACCGCAGCTGTAGGTGTCATGTTCATATTGTACACAGTTGTATTTACAGCTTCAGCCCAGAAATGATGAGGCAAGTTATTCTCATTCATCAATGCACGTGCAACCTCTGCAATTTGCCTGTTTTTCCTTTTTGCGACCCCATTCCGCTGTGGAGTATATCTGCATGTAAACTACCTGAGTATACCATGCATTCGCAGAAAATATGAAAAATCATTGGAGAAGTACTCTCCCCCTCCATCCGACCTCAATGTCTTGATTTGCATATTTGTCTCCTTCTCAATCATGACTTTGAAGTCCTAAAAGTGACCAAACACTTCACTTTTGTTACGCATGAAGTAGACCCATACTTTCCTTGTATGGTCATCAATGAAAGAGACATAATACCTACAACCATGTATACTTGCAGTATTGGTTGGACCCCAAACATCTGTGTGTACCACCCCAAGTGGCCTTTTACATACATTGCGCTCATGTGGAAATGAGACCTTTGACTGTTTTCCAAACTGGCATGTTGCACACACTTTATGCATACCATCCACCTTGAATTTGGGCAAACCTATTACAATCTATTTTGATTGCATGCTGCACAATCTCTGCTCATTGACATGGACAATGCGTTTGTGCCAAATGTCAACATCAGCCACAACACCTATGCCCTGTGCAAATAATGCAGCTTTTACCTCAAGCATGTCTACATTCAGCGTAAACATTCTGCCCACACATTTTCCCTCTGTGATCAGCTTACAGCCATTCTGAAAATCTTCTACATAATAACCATTCGGATTGAAGGGAACCTTCAAACCCTACTCAACCATTTGTCCAACAGAAATAAGATTCTTTGTAATGTTTGGGACATGAAGTACATCTGCTAAGTACTTTGATTTCCCATTCTTTGTATTTAGAGGTATGTCCCCTACATGAGCAATGGGGTGAGTTGTGTCATCTCCTGCCTGCACATAGCCTGACACATCTGGTTTGTGCATATCTCTAAAACACTCTCCACCAGATGTCATGTGATTAAAGGCACCTGAATCCACATACCAAACATCATCTTGGGTGGAATTCTTTGCAGTCAATGTATTCAGTCGCTTCTACTGTCATTTGCATCTCTACTAGTAGATGCATAGTTTCCATGTTCCGTCTTTCCACTTGCTTTTTCCTTTGGACAGTCACGTGACATGTGACCTTTTTCACCACAAGTCCAACATTCTCTGCTATCTGCAGTATGTTGCTGCTTGCTTGATCCTGCACCACGACCTCTTTGACTCCCCCTGCCTTGAGACTCGTTTCCACTACCACCTGTATTGTTTTGATTTGATTGACCTTCTCGAGATTGGCCCCTGCAACCACTTGGGCCTCGACCACGACCACGACCACGACCTCGACCACTTGGGCATAATCATTGATGGAGAGGTTGTTCCTCTTAACCTGATTTAGCTCCGACTTTAGTTGAAGCTTCCTGGCCTTGGTGTTCAGCTCAAACACTCTACCTAAGTTTTTCCATGCAATGGTGGGGGTTTCAACATCCTGTAGATAGCCCATCATGCCATCTGTGATGCTCATAGAAAGCCAATACATCACTTTTCTCTGGCCTTGTTGCAAGTCCCTCAAAGCTTTTCTTTGCTCTGCCGTAGCATTTGCCTCAGGAATCTCTGGTTCCTTTTCATTGTCTACTTCTACATAGTCCCAATAACCTTTTCCTTTTAGGAAATTAGTTATTCTGTACTTCCATGCAGGGTAGTTATTTTTCTCAAGATTCTCAGTGACAATCTGACTGAAACCGTCAGACATCTTGAAGCACTAAGACAAAATAACTGCAATCTGGAAAAACCGGCAAATCTACTGAACCTGCTATGTGGTACCTGTAACACTTTCTACACTCAACGAGTGTCCACAATCAAGCGTACATACAACCACTTCACTTGTACAGTAAATCTTTGTATACTGCACTTTGGAGACCTGTTCAGAAACTTGTATGACATCTGGTACGTGGATTGCGAACGAAGAGATTGTGATGTTCTTGCTCTCTTAGCCTCTCTTGCCTGCACCAGGCTCTGATACCATGTAAAGAATGAGGATGCAAGAGAGCTACACAAGACAAGCACAAAACACACAGAGGTTGAAAGCTTCTTCTTCTTCTTCGCTAAGAAAAGAGAGTACAAAATGACTAAGTGCTAAGCTGAAAAGTAGCACATATGTACATGCGGTCACTAAGTATGAACTCGCTAGAAGTGTACTAGGCTGGCACTATAAGTGTAGTCCAGCTGTAGAATCACTGGCAGAGATCCTCCGTGTCGGTCACCTAACGCGCCTGTGAGTAAATGCCATAAGCGGCCAAGACCCGTAGTGGATGCCAACTCAAGATGTAGAGCTCGACATCTCAACACTTACGTGGTGCGGTAAGTTTTCCATGGCGAATCCCTCGGGTCTAAAGGGTTTGTGCTAAAAGGGCAAGGAACATTTGGTCTGTAAGTTTCTAAAAAGTCTCTATAGCTTGAATCAATCATCCAAACAATGGTATCAAAAGTTTGATGCATTATACGTTCCCTAAGCTATAAGCGCAGTAATGAGGATCCATGTCTATACGTGAGAAGACAACCCAATGGACATCTTATTATGCTTATCCTTTATGTATATGACATGCTTATTTTGCTAGTCATTGCAAGAAGAACATTGTTGACTTGAAAACCAAGCTAGAAAGTCAATTTGACATGAAAGATTTAGGTGAAGCCAGTCACATTTTGGGTATGCAAATTACTCGTGACCATAAGAAGAGGTTGTTGTACATTTCTCAAAAAGATTATGTGCACAAGGTTCTTGATCATTTCAACATGCAGAAGGAGAAAGATTTAAGTACTCCATTGCCTGCATATTTGAAACTTAGCAAGAATGATTGTCCCAAAGTTCCTTATGCTTCAGCTTGTGGTCACGAGTAATTTGCATACCCAAAATGTGATTGGCTTCAAGACCTGACATTGCACATGTAGTGGGAGTTGTCAATAGATTTATGTCTAACCCTGGTAAAAAGCATCGGGATGCTATCAAGTCGATTCTCAGAGACTTGAGTGGCACTAAAGATAAACAATTATGTTATGGTCGTGGAGAGTCATCCGTTCAGGGATTTGTAGACAATGATTATGCAGGTTGTGTTGACAGTCATAAATCAGCAACAACAGGTTGGAGTTACACATTTGCTGGTTCTGCTATTTCTTGGAGATCCGTTCTTTAAGATTGTACATCCATTTCTACCACAGAGGAAGAGTATGTTGCATTAAGTGAGGCATGCAAAGAAGCTATTTGGCTTGCTCGCCTAGTGAAAGATCTTGGATTTGAGCAGCTTAGACTAGTTCTTCATTGTGACAGCCAGAGTGCTATTGCCTTGGCTAACAATTTAGTGTTTCATTCCAAAACAAAACACATTGATGTGCGTTATCACTTCAGTCCGTGAATGCTTGGTAAATAAGAGCCTTGATTTAGTGAAGATTCCTACGTCAAAGAACACAGCGGATTCACTCACTAAAAGTCTCTCCAACAATTAGTTTCAGCACTAAGTTGATAAGCATTGGCTGAAGAGTGTTTCTATGGAAAGCTTAAGCATTGAAGCATGGTCCCTGATTGGATTTGCATTCCATAGCCAAGAGTGTTGGCGTAAGCTCTCAACTTCTCAACAAGCTTGGAGAAGGATATGGAACTCTTGCACTTTGGACTTCACACAATGAGAGAGAGAGAGAGAGAGAGAGAGAGAGAGAGAGAGAGAGAGAGAGTATGTGTGTGTGTGTGTGTGTGTGTGGGGGTGGGAAAGTATACCCCCCTCTCATTCTTAATTGTTGGGAGGAAATGTAGCAAGGACCTAATTGCAACCCACACAAAATTATCAAATCCGTGGATCAAAAACCTGGCTAGGGCATGGAAGCACAAGAATTGGATGAAAATAGAAGATTCAAGAGAATATCTCACCAATGCAAGTAGAGATTAGCCATGGCAAGATTAACTCTAATCATACTCTAATCACTAATCAATCAACTCCTACACACATCAAGTCCACTAAAGTCCGACTTGCCCATCTTATGGAGTCACAAGAACATAGTTAACACAAGCATCCATGATCAAAGCACACACTAATTGTATGTCAACCAAGGTACTCTAATCACATCACACACAAGTGGCATTGAGCTCAAGGCTCTTAAACCTTCAGACACTTAAGCACACAATTAGGCACAAACTCTAATAACATGACCAAGAGTGCACACACACTACACTAATCAAGAGTATTTGAGAAATAATCAACTAATTGAAATACTTATGGAAGAAGAGAGTTAAGATCAAAGCAAGGAGTACAAACCTCTCTCAAATCTAGAATAATGTAATACTACTTCATGACATATGATATGTAAAAAAGATAAGACTAATGAGTAAAATGTGGATTAGATTAATGAAGCTTCTCTAATTACAATGGATTAGTACTAGCCTCTTAAGCATGGGCATTAAGCTCAAGGCTATGCCATCCAAAGAGTGAACACTCAAGAGAGAGAGAGAGAGAGAGAGAGAGAGAGAGAGAGAGCTCTCAAAAGTGGATCTCAAGAGTGGATACTCAAGAATGAAGCCTCCTTGCATAAAGGCTTTCACCACAATCCCTTCTACTATGGGTTTAAGCTTGAGCCCTTTAGCTAGCATATACAACTTTATTTGATGCATAATTCATCCTCTAGATGCAGCCATTGCTATGACAGCTCTCACAGTCGTCATCTTTCCACTAGAGCAACGGTCTCCTCATAGTCTATGCCATACGTTTGTGCATAACCCTTTGCGACCAGCCTTGCCTTGTGATGCTCAATGTTACCATCATCCTTATGCTTGGTTTTATACACCCATTTATAGCCAATAGCTTTCTTGCCACTTGGAAATGGCACCAACTCCCATGTGTCATTTGCTTCCAATGCAGCCATCTCTTCATTCATTGCATCATCCCAATGCACATTTCCAACCGCATCCTCAAAACATGTGGGCTCCACATCCTGTATCACCTTAGCCATGTAGGCTTGGTGATGCGCTAGATACCCATCGTAAGTCAATTTCTGGACTGGATTTCTAACTCTGTTAGATCTGCGTGGTCCTGGGTCACTCCTTTGCCCTCTAGCATCTTCTTGTACTTTCCTTACACCAGGTGTCCTGACAGCCGGAATTCCAAATTCCTCATCAAGACTTTGTTCAGAACCATCTGAATCCATGTCTACATGTGAAAAACCAGATGATGCATCCGCCATAAGGGGAGGTTCATCAACCTTTTCCTTTCCTTTTCGTGATACATTCCTTGTACCTACTGGTGGAGTAACCTGCGTACGTAGTCTACCATTCCATGGCTTCTCAACAGAGCCACGAGAAGACGACTCTTGTGGTCCACTCAAAACCTGTGACTCTGGCCTCACATTTTGTAGAACCACATCATCTTTTACATCAGCCCCAATAGTTCCATGTGCATTACTATACCAGCTGCTCATCTCATCAACGACTACATCTCTTCTCACTCGTAATTCTCGTGTAGTAGGATTGTAGCACCTGTACCCCTTTTGTTCAAGAGAATATCCCACAAGAATATATTTCTCTGCTTTAGGATCCAATTTCCTACGCAACTCATCTGGTACATGCACGTAAGCTATGCAGCCAAACACTTTCAAGTGTGCCAAATCAGGCTTTGTACCTGTAAACTTTTCCTCATGCGTTACATCATGCACCGCAGCTGTAGGTGTCCTGTTCATAATGTACATAGCTGTATTTATAGCTTCAGTCCAGTAATGATGAGGCATGTTCTTCTCATTCATCAGTGCACGTGCAACCTCTGCAATGTGCATGTTTTTCCTTTCTGCGACCCCATTCTGTTGCGGAGTATATCTGCATGTAAACTGCCTGCGTTACCATGCTTTCACAGAAAATTTGAAAAATCGTTGGAGAAGTACTCTCCCGCTCCATCTAACGTCAATGTCTTGATTTGCATATCTGTCTCCTTCTCAATCATGACTTTGAAGTCTTGAAAGTGACCAAACACTTCACTTTTGTTACGCATGAAGTAGACCCATACTTTCCTTGTATGGTAATCAATGAAAGAGACATAATACCTGCAACCATGTATACTTGCAGTATTGGTTGGACCCCAAACATCTGTGTGCACCACCTCAAGTGGCTTTTTACATACATTGCACTCATGTGGAAATGAGCCCTTTGACTGTTTTCCAAACTGGCATGCTACACACACTTTATGCATACCATCCACCTTGAATTTGGGCAAACCTTTTACAATCTGTTTTGATTGCATGCTGCGCAATCTCTGCTCATTGACATGGCCAATGCGTTTGTGCCACATGTCAACATCATCCACAACACCTGTGCCCTGTGCAAATAATGCAGGTTTTACCTTAGGCATGTCTACATTCAGTGTAAACATTCTGCCCACACATTTGCCCTCTGTGATCAGCTTACAGCCATTCTAGAAATCTTCTACATAACAGCCATTCAGATTGAAACAAACTTGCAAACCCTGCTCAACCATTTGTCTAGAAAAAACAATATTCTTTGTAATGTTTGGGACGTGAAGTACATCTGCTAAGTACTTTGATTTCTCACTCTTCGTATTTCGAGGTATGTCCCCTACATGAGCAATGGGGTGAGCTATGTCATCTCCTGTCTGGACATAGCCTGACACATCTAGTTTGCGCATATCTCTAAACCACTCTCCACGAGACGTCATGTGATTAGAGGAACCTGAATCCACATACCAAACATCATCTTGGTTGGAATTCTTTGCAGTCATTGTATTCATTACATGCTGCATAACAAACATGCGCTCGTTTTTGTTTTCATCTGCATCTCTGCTAGTAGATGCATAGTTGCCCTGTTCTCTCTTTCCACTTGCTTTTCCCTTTGGACAGTCACGTGACATGTAACCTCTTTCACGACAAGTCCAACATTCTCTGCTATCTGCAGTATGTTGCTGCCTGCTTGATCCTGCACCATGACCTCTTTGACTCCCCCTGCCTTGAGATTGGTTTCCCCTGCCACCTGTATTGTTTTGATTTGATTGACCTTCTTGAAATTGGCCCCTGCAACCACTTGGGCCTCGACCACGACCTCTACCTCTACCTCTGGTGGAGTTAGAATAGAAGGCCTGTTCATACCTATTTCTGCCACGAGAAGAAGACGTTTCAAGACCAAGGTTCTTCTCCTCAAGAATAAGCATAGAAATCAAATCTTGGAACACGGGGATGTCGTCTCTTGTATTCATGGAAGACCTGAAATATACATAATCATCTCCTAGACCATCCAAGCATGCACGGACAATGTCATCGTCTTCCACTGAGACTTTAATAGATCCAAGAGCCTCGATGATACTCTTGATCTTAAAAGCATAATCATTGATGGAGAGGTTGTTCCTCTTAACCTGATTTAGCTCCGACTTTAGTTGAAGCTTCCTGGCCTTGGTGTTCACCTCGAACACTCTGCCTAAGTTTTTCCATGCAATGGCGGGGGTTTCAGCATCCTATAGATAGCCCATCATGCCATCTGTGATGCTCATAGAAAGCCAATACATCACTTTTCTCTGGCCTTGTTGCCAGTCCCTCCAAGCTTTTGTTTGTTCTGCTGTAGTATTTGCCTCTTCGGGAATCTCTGGTTCCTTTTCATTGTCTCCTTCTACATAGTCCCAATAACCGTTTCCTTTTAGGAAATTAGTTATTCTGAACTTCCATGCAGGGTAGTTATTTTTCTCAAGCTTCTCAGTAACAATCTGACTGAAACCGTCAGACATCTTGAAGCACTAAGAAAAAATAGCTACAATCTGCAAAAACCTGCAAATCTGCTAAACCTGCTATCGTGGTACCCGTAATGCTTTCTACACTCATCGAGTATCCACAATCAAGCGTACATACAACCACTATACTTGTATAGTAAATCTCTGTGTACTGTACTTTGGAGACCTGTTAAATCGGCATTTGGTCGTGGATTGCGAACGAAGGGATTGTGATGCTCTTGCTCTCTTAGCCTCTCTTGCTTGCACCAGGCTCTGATACCATGTAAAGAAAGAGGATGCAAGAGAGCTACACAAGACAAGCACACACCACACAGACTAAGTGCTAAAATTGAAAAGTAGCACATATGTACATGCGGTCACTAAGTGTGAACTCGCTAGAAGCGTACTACGCTGGCACTATAAGTGTATTCCAGTTGTAGAATCACTGGCATAGATCCTCCGTGTCGGTCACCTAACGCGCCAATCAGTAAATGTCGTAAGCGGCCAAGACCCGTAGTGGATGCCAGCTCAAGATGTAGAGCTCGACATCTCAACAGTCCCATTGTTGCAATAGCTCCAATGACCAACAAAATTGTCAATACGGATGGATGAGCTACCCGGCTAGGGAATGGAAACACTCACACAGTTAGTGAGCTAATGTGTGTGTGTGTGTGTGTGTGTGTGTGTGTGTGTGTGTGTGTGTGTGTGTGTGTGTTTGGGAGTCCCATCGTTGCAATAGCTCCAATGACCAACAAAATTGTCAATACGGAGGGATGAGGTACCCGGCTAGGGAATGGAAACACACACACGGTTAGTGAGCTAATCATGGCAACACAAATGGTTAACTCTACGAGGTGATCTTCTCGGCCTATGGAGGAGCTAAGCTGCAATGAAGGTCAATCTCCATATCCACTTATCTTCATCTCTAATCAACCCAATCACACACACTACAATTGCAAGACGCACACAACACTAATCCTATCATGCAACACACTAACCGCAAGCACACACACATAGATCTATTGAGCACCACACTCCAATCAAATCTACATGCACACAAGAGCAAAAGATGGCAATCACACAAGATTAGAGAGGGATTAACCACTAATTAGTTAAGATCTAGTTAATCTAAGCATCATAGGCAATCATAAGAGGTAAGAGAGAGGCATAGTAAGAGAGAATGAATCATTGATTAATGTTAATCAAGTCTCATGAGCAAGGTGAAGCTCAAGGACTCCATAGCCACACACCTCAAGAGCTCTCACCAAAGAGTGCTCTCAACAAATGAGCTTGAGAGCCCTAATTTCCTTTACACACTGCCTTATATACCAAGGGTAAAAATATGCAATGTCCGAGTGCCCAAGGCCTTTAGGGCTCACCACTTACTGAATCTGCAACCTAGGCACAGTAAGTGACCTATTCTTTACAACTTGGAACTCCCATTGAGCCCGTAACACATTAAAATATTACAATGGCTTGAAATAATTTTGGAATTTACAATACGTGACCATTTTGGGAAAACGTGGAAAATGTGTAATTCCAATCTTTACTGCTTCTTTGTATTCATCCTCAATGTGTATTTGTACATTTTTAGTATTTAGCAGCTTCTGTTTTAAATGATGTTGACTCAGTTAACATTCCCCCCTTCCTATTTTAGTGCCCGTCCTTGGGCATTGTTGAAAAAGTGTCCGTGGAGGCTATGGAAGGTTTTGATTGGTTGTTGATGAGCTGATTTCTTCAATTGTCATTGAATCTGTTGATGAGGTTCAATTTTTTGCAGCATCTTCATTGGTCCGAATATGTATGATGTGAGAGATGATGTTGCATTTGTCCGTTGTAATAGCATACTGAGAAGGCTTCCGTTTATTTATGAAAAATATGTACAAGAGAAATAGAATGATGAGGTTCTAAATTAGGGTCTAATACCTGGATGACCAAAGGGAAAAAACCGAGTGAGAAAAAAGTTCCTTTGGGATACGCGCATTATTGGAGTACTTATTAGCATGGGAAATATTAATAAAGTACTCAAGGGATTATTTGTTGATAGATACGGAATTAGAAAGGCAACAAATATGAGAGGGTAGCATGATGGGGCATTGGTTTGCCTGTTGTAGTCCACTCAAGGTGCATGGGTGGAAGTAAAAAGAGTGTAAAATGCATATGTCCATTGATGGGACATCCTATTTATGCATACAAAGAAATTCATAGGAAACAATATGATGTGCAAGAAGGATTTTGAGGGGTTATTTAGAAAGATGGTGTAGCTATAAAATCATATGACATGGCTTTGCAAGCTGGAATCCCTTTAAGAATGTTTTTTTGTTGACGAGGATATGCGCTCGCATCTTACTGTGCATTGTGCGTGTGTGTTGGACTCTACGACACTCCACCATTTGTAAGCCTAATAGACTTTGACTCTTATGCTCATCTCATCCAACATGAGCAACATGACTTTAGATGCTCAACTCTTCCAGCTTGAGCGTAAGCCTAATAACTATGACTCTTAGCAGAGAGTTTGATATGACTTGAAGCTTTGGGACTAATGCTTTGCTCATTTTATGGCTCAGCAGTCCGGCTCTAACTATGCCAAGGAGTGTTTTTTTGCACCCTAGCGACTTGACTTTTTACATTCTTGTGCTTACTACAAATATTTCTTTAGGTAAAAGTAAGCTTGAATCCTCAAAAAGAGGACCTAGTGAAGGGCCAAGTTGGCATTAAAGGTTTCTTTTGCCATACCTATTTTATCATCTTTGAATATGCATTCACGTTGGTTGGTTTGTCCTTCGTTGATTGGGAAGACTCCATTATCCATTTGGTTCTCCAATTGGGCCTATTGATAGGAATCTTTGATGTTGTTGTAGGCCTTTGTTGATCGTTGACATTTGATTTTTGACTAGGAGAATTGGAAGACTTAGGAATCAAAATCTCTTGAGGACCTTTGTAATTTCTTTGTTGACTTTGATTAGCTTTAGGTCCTGATGAGCTCTTGAGATCTTCATGTAGGTTTGGTGCAGTTGTAGTTGGCTTGTGGTTGACTGGTATCCAAATATTTGTATAACCTGTGTAGAATCCTTGTCTAAGAGGAAGATCATTTGAGATCCGTCTTTTCTCTGTATCCTCTTGTGAGTTGTGGTAGACTTCAACATCTTTCATTGTGGTTCTGTTGTATAGCTGCTTCTTAGGTATCCTAGGATATTGTCGAGGTTGATACCTTGTGGGCCTTCTTTCTTGGGATGGTCTTGAAGTTACTTCATATGCCCTCACCTGAGGTTTTGGTACCCATATCTGTCTATTACCTCCATAGTACTCCTATTCTTTTAAGCTCCATTGTGATGCTATCCATCCCATGTGTTTGTCTTCATGTGTTGATGTCCTGTCCTTAATCCAAACTGGATCATTGACTTTAACTAAATTGCTCAAAACAAACACTTTCTTGAATTTCCTTTGCTTTTCTTGAGTACTTTGGTTAATATATCTTTGATTTTTTGGCTGTTTCCTTAGAGGTTTCAGTTGGGTCAGTAATCGGCTTGACGTTTTGAAAGCTTGACTTGCTTGAAGAAGCTGATCCATGAGGGTTCTTTGATGTAGAGGCATATGCTATCACACCTTCTTTGCAAATTTGTGGAAGTTCCACTTTAGCTTTACCTTTGTCTGCAAGATTTATCTTTGATTCTTGTGACCTTTGAAACTCTGAATCTGGAATTTTTGGTTCTATTAAAGATCTTTGTCCAGCTTTTGCCATGGTCTCATCTTGATCTAACTGTGTCTCTATGGAGGGTAGCTTGAGACTTTTTGTTGCAATCTGACTTACAACAGTTGATTTTGCTGGCAATGAGTGATTGAGCTTTGGAATTCTTGTTGCTTCCTGGTTGTCTGCAACCCTGGCCTTCTTTACTTCTAGCTTTGATGGAATTCTCTGCTCAATAGCTATCGTGGTTGCTCTTTGCTCGGTTTGATCTGCACTTGCTATTGACTAATTTGCTTTAATATCTTCTATAGTTCTATTCGATGGAGATGAATCATCTTCAATAAGCTTTGATTTGGCATCGGTCTCCATTTTAACTGTGCTCGAGGACCTTGTGCTGTCATCCGCCAGTGACCAGTCTTGGTCTTCATTCTTGATTGTCTCTGAAGATTGCATCTTGTTTGAATCTTGTATCTCTAACATCTTCTGGGCCATTGGCATCCCCATTATGATGTCTTTTGGCATATGTTTTGGTGTGATCACATGAAATTGAGCTATGATGATCTGTGAATTTACTTCAATGGTGGTGGATATGAATCCCCAGCATTTTTCTCATTTGTCTCCTCATATGCTCACAAATTCAGGAGCATCTTCTAGTTGTGGTTGGCCACATATTTTCCAAGTGCGAAAGGATATGAGGTTCTTGTCTAACTGAAAATATAGCTTTACTTCACTTGACAACTTTTCTTTGTTTTCACTGGTGATGCTGCACTTGATATTCTCAGGATTTTTTTTTGTAGTGATTAATTATGTTGTGGCCGTGTCCTTGGGTTGGGCTTTTTTTGCATTTTCTTTGCTTTGACAACCTGCTTCAATCAATGTTGGCTCCATTGGCTGTAATATTGCACCTTTTTGCAATTGTTGAGCATTGTCCTCCTGCATTTGAGTAACCTTTGACCTTAAAAGATCCATTGTACTATCTGGCAGAATTTGTCTCTTCGGAGGAGATTTTGGTGGTGACCTTTGTGTAGCCTTCTGGACTTTAGCTCCCATTAACTTTGACTTTTTTGTCTCCTGTTCTGGTAGCTTGAGGCTTTGCATCATCTTCAGATAGTCTTTGACTTCAGTCAGGCCATCCGTAGGGGTTTGTACAAGGTCATGATCTTGCTCATATTCGTTACCATGTGCATCTTGATATTCATATGTGAGCTTGATCACATGTAACTGTTTGAGCACTATAGGCTTTGTTGGCTTTTGGCTTTGACTTGTGGAGATCAACTAAAACTTTTGTCCCTGATGATCTTCATAGAAGCATTTGTCTACAGATTTTGAGGGAATCTGGGTCAGTTGTAAACTTCCAACAACCATGTGATCTTTCAATGGTTTTTGCTTTGAAGAGGTCTGTTGGTTAGAAGCTCTAGGACTTCTAAGTGGTGTAGCATTTCCTGGTACATAAGCTGAGCTTGATAGATTTGCAGCTCCCCCCTTCCTAGGGTGATCACTATAACCTGCTTCATTGTAAGAGTTCAAATTTTTTTGGCTCTGGTTTAGTCTCACCTTTTGGGATTGTGAAGGTACACTCTCGGTAGTAGCACTGTTGACATTTGGCAAATGCAAACCTTTTGCATAGTTTCCTGTGTATCTCCTTGAAAAATGACAAATTATTCCCCAAGTCAAGCTGTAGATAGCATTATTTTTTCCCTGATATTGTCTATCCCATGGGTCTCCTATGATATGAGCTTCTATGGTTCTTGTCTATATCTACGACTCTTTTGGTCAAAGTATATACTTCTTTGGTCACAACCTCGAAGCTTGATTTCCAATGGAGGAGAGTTTGGCTCTGAACAAATTTATGGGTTCACCCGCGTAATATCCTTCAGCTCTAGAGAGGATGGGCTATAATAGATTCTTTCCTCTGAAATGAACTATCCTTTCTGATCTATCACTAGATGTACTTCTATGAGCTGGTATGTGGGTCGTTCAAACACAGGTTGATACTTTTTGTACAATTGCCCTTTTTGGTCCACATAGTGTGTATATGAATTATGAGTGCCATACAATGCTAACATCATTCTGTTTGATGTGTCCCTTAGACTCGTGAATGATTACACACTTGTGTCAGTGGATGCAAAATCATTTGCAAATTTAACAGTCTTTTTAACCTTTGGTCTCGACACCTTTACTAAATTCATGCAAGAATTTGTTGTTCAAAGAATCAATTTTAAGATTTTCAGGTGCCTATGCATTTTTATGTTAATTTTGAACTTGCAATGCTTTCACTGGTGCTTCTAATGTTAATGCAGAATCATCTGATTGCATTAAAATTGACGAGTTAAATGCACTTACATCAAGATTCTCATTTCTAATTTTCTCTGTACCTTGCTTGGCGGTTGATGTATCCCTGTTGTCAGGATTTCTTGGACAATCTTCAACAAAATGTCCACCTTTTCTTCCACAATCTGAGCAATACACCATGACTGGTGGTATTCCAACTGGATCTATCATGTCGAGCTCTTGTTGAGAAGTTTCTGCTTCTATGCTTGCCCATAATTTGTCAAAATCTTCTTTTAAAACACAAAGCATCAACTTGTAGATTGCACTTCCATCTTGATCTTTGTACCGTCTTTGGCTTGGTTCTCCAATTAGTTGGCTTCAATTGGTTGATTTGTTGGATCTTGTAATTTTGGTTCTCGATTATAGATTTGACCACTGTAATCCATGTACAATGACCCTGATTGCATATGCACCAAATAGATGCTTTGCGGACTTGTACAGATTTCTAGATAAACACTTGGTGTAAGTTCTCTACTTTCAAATTTCACACAAGTTCTATTACTCATTTGAATTTTTTTAACCATCACTCATTATTTAAGATATTCGAGTTCAAATAATGAATGGTAGGTTGAGAAAACTTAGAATTTAAAATTTACGCTACAAAATTCTGACATGTTTAGCTATATGAATCGATAACTAACTTATTGTAAGACTTATTTATTTACTCACTGTAAAGTTTAATTTAAAAATGTGAAGTAAATTATCATTAAGGAAATAAATAAAATAATTATAAAGACAAAAGAATACATAGGGATAACAAATGAAGGCACATGGACTCACCTGGACTCACATAGGAGGACAAAGTGGGACACACTGTCACATGAAAAGGAGAGGCTAGTCTTGACTAATCTTAATGAGGGGGGGGGAGGGGGGGGGGGGGGGGGGGGGGGGGGGGGGGGGGGGGGCTGTGTGGCCTTATCTTTTGATGATAATGACAAAGTGGTCAAGCTGATGGGTACCACAAGGGTACCAAAAACGCGGGTATGATTTTTGAGGGAAAAAAGAATATTTCTTTTTTTGGAAATTTTTTTTGGACGTTTTCTTTTCTGCTATAAATAGAGCATCCATGCTCACACTTTAAACATAGAGATTGCCTCTATAGCGCTCACGAAGTGCTGCCACTTCTTTTAGAGAGAAGGCGTCCACAAACCACTAAGAGAGCAAAAACTCTAGTGGACTAATAAGGTGCGTATTAATTAAGCATTCAATTAACTTTAGGAATGATGTATGTGTGCTATCTCTTACTCTTATTTCTCTAATAGATTAGTAAGATTCAATTAGCTATGTGTGTGTGTGTGCTATCTCTTACTCTAATCTCTCTAATAGATTAGTAAGATTCAATTAGTTTTAAGAAGGATATACATGTGTGTGTGTGCTATCTTTTACTGTGATCTCTCTAATAGATTAGTAAAATTCAATTAGCTATGTGTGTGTGTGTGCTATCTCTTACTCTAATTTCTCTAATAGATTAGTAAGATTCAATTAGCTATGTGTGTGTGTGTGCTATCTCTTACTCTAATCTCTCTAATAGATTAGTAAGATTCAATTAGTTTTAAGAAGGATATACATGTGTGTGTGTGCTATCTTTTACTGTGATCTCTCTAATAGATTAGTAAAATTCAATTAGCTATGTGTGTGTGTGTGCTATCTCTTACTCTAATTTCTCTAATAGATTAGTAAGATTCAATTAGCTATGTGTGTGTGTGTGCTATCTCTTACTCTAATCTCTCTAATAGATTAGTAAGATTCAATTAGCTTTAGAAAAGGATGTGTGTGTATTCTCTTTTACTCGTCTTCTAATGGATTAGTAAGATTCAATTAACTTTAGAAAAGATGTGTGTGTATGTTTTCTCTTACTCTAATCTCTCTAAGTATATCTACTCTCTCTAATTAGTACATCTTCACTATTAACTTATGTATAGTTAATTGAAAATTAATACATAAGAGAACTCATTGTATTCTTATTATACATGATGAAATTCTCATTCACCAATTTTATTGTCAATTAGATTAAGTAGAATTTTGAATAATACTAAAAATTGATTTAGTTGAAGTATAGAAATTGAAGTTAGAATTGGATTAGAAACGTGAAGCATAAAGGTAATGCATTCCTAAACTTTCACTCACAGTTTACACACTTAATTTTTGATTAATTATGATTAGCAAATATTTGATGTATAAAAATTAGATGTCGAACAACAACACTAAGTGTGAATCCGAGTTGGCGAGGGTTCAAATTATAGACTCTCTTTGGAAACAAGGAGATTACTAGGGAAATTGACAAATTTAATGTTCTAAGTGTATAACATAAGTGTAGTACATAAAAATGTCTCCAAAGCGTGCTCGAAGACAAGGCGCTAATAATCATGAAGCCGATACAAGCAATGGGGGAACTCCTGCGGAACATGCTATGTCTCCACCAATCGGACCAATCGGAGCTATGGTATAGGTTAGTATTGGAGTTCAAGTTATGCATCATTGCATATGCGAAACCATAGGAATATATTATTTACCTTATGAAAAGAAAACACGGACCAAAACTAAGGGGCTTAACCCCAAGAAATTTGGCATATTTTTTACAAGTAGAAAAGAATGTCTGGTTAAACTGGTTACTATAGGAAAGAATGTTTGTCCAAAACCTTCGGTATGGTTTCTCTCAAGTCTCTCTACTTATTAGCGCTGGTATTATGTGGCAGTTGCCGAGGCGTGAGATGACGCCCAGGATGGCGCCGCTAATGCTGTGGTGGGAGTACACCCAGATTAGCCCAGCTAGATACTGCAGTTTTGTTTTGCCGTGGCGTGAGGATGAATCCCAGATTTGCACCATTGTTGTTGTGGCAGGAGTACGTCCAGATTAGCACAACGAGTACTTGTCGAGTGGTATGGGACGCTCATGAGGACAAGGGTTTTTATAAATAATGTATATACCGATCGGACATAATAGCGCCAGTAGAGATTCTTGAGTGAACCTAATCCAAGGGTTGTTGGTTTAAAATTGGACGACTTCTTGTTTGACTATTGTTTGAAGGGCTGTTTTAACGAATCGGTATCATAAATAAAGTAAAGGAACATGTATGTTTAAGCAGTGTGGTAGTAATTAGATAACAAAAGAAGGGTGAGTGTGGTGTGGAAAGTGGAAGAATGATACAAAACGGTATCATTCTATGGACGGGTGGACCCGATGAGTCGGGTAACTTTCCAATGCTAGAAATTATTTTTTTTAAGTCATAAATCTTAAAAGAGACAAACCGTGGCGGTTGTGCTTTTGAAACATGGGGAAAAAAGCGCACAGGTTGGTCACTCTAAGATTTATACTTTTAGGTATAATTAATTATAGATAGTTTTTAGATAGGGTTATGGTGGTCACGCTCCGCCATAGCGAGATAGGACCAATCCTCCACTAACGGTTCATGCCCGTGGCTACGTAGTAGCTAAGGCAATGTCCGTTGGTTTTTCCTTCTCAGGATTGGAGACCTATCAAAGGTACTTTGCTCCTCTCGACTAGGGGCAGGGACCTCACACTTGGGTTGACTTTTTGAACCTCTATATGCACTTCATCTTTAAGCTTGCAATACCTGGCTCCACTGAAGTCTGTGAACATTTGGGAGTTCTCAGAATCTACCTTTACCTTTATCAATAGAATCTTGGCTCCTGTGCTGCCTTCTGAATCTGTGTAGAAGACTTTGTCTCCATTGTAGCCATATAGTTGTAAAATCTGGTCGGTTGCAGTTGCACTTGTGTTGCCACTGCTATTGGCTTGTCCTGTTGTACTTGAAATCTCGGCTTGATTTGAGTCCATGTTGTCTTAATCCACAAAAACTGTCAATTGACAGATTTTGACGTTGCTTAGCAGAATTTTTGTTGCTCATACTAGCCTAATCTGCTATTATATGCAAGTTGTGGCCCTGTTCGTCCGATTAGAAGCTCAATTTGCAATGCTTGATATTGGTAAATTTCAAAAATTTCTGCCGCTGACGGCTTCAGTTGGTCTTTTGGCTCGCTGTTTCCTATTTTACTATTTCGCTTTGCACGGTGTAATTCTCGGCTTGCGGTGTACTTCTCGGATTTGTTTTTTCGCTTTTGATTTGCTCGTGGATGATTTTTTCCGGTAGAGCGTGTGTTTTTTGCGTTTCGGCCTCGTTCTCGCTTTTTTGGGTACTTTCGATACTTTCTTTTTTTTTCTAATTATTTATGAAATTTTATATTTTATAATTATTTTGATAATATTGTAATATTTTTTAGAAAGTTTTGATTTTTTATAATTTTTTCATGATTTTCTAAATTTTTGTGATTTTTTATGATTTTCACTATTTTTTGAATTTTTTTCTAATCAATTTTTTATTTTTTAATTGTTTTTTTGTGACTTTTTGAGGTTTTATTAATTTTTGGGCTTCATCTTTGAGAGTTTTGGTTTTTTATTGATTTTTCTATGTGTTATTTATCTTTTAAAGAATTTTTAATTCTTTTTATTGATTTTTTATGAGATTTTTATTTTTAATGATTTATTTTTATTAAGTTTTGATTTTTTGGAAATTTTTTATGAGGCTTTTAAATTTTTTGTGAATTTTTTGATATATTTTTTAAAATGTTTTGTGATTTTTTAGACTCTTTCTAAAACTTTTGTCAATTTTTTTTGTTTTTTCTATTTTATTTGTGAAACTTTTAATGTTTCTTTTGATTGAATTTTTTTAATAAGAAAATAGTTTTTTTTTAATTTTTTATTATTTGATTGTTTTTTGTGAATTTTTTTTCATATTTTAATTTTATCTTTATTGTGAGTTTTTTTTTCTTTTTTTTAATCCTCTTTTTTTAAAAGAAAATTAAATCAAATGGACAAAATTAACAATTTAAAAAATATCACTTGTCATTACCTGCACGTGGCTGTGATGACGCCGTGACTGGCGGAATCTGCAAGTCTGGGGCACCTTGAATGCGGGATGACAGCGAGCAGCGCGTGGAGAGTTTGGCAGCCCCGCAAGGTACGAGTCAGCACCCTCTGGGCAGCTTCGCGTGTAGCAGGCGGGTCCGAAAGGGACGCGTGCGCGCGCGCGCGCGCGAGAGAGAGAGAGAGAGAGAGAGAGAGAGAGAGAGAGAGAGAGAGAGAGAGAGAGAGAGAGAGAGAGAGAGAGAGAGAGAGAGAGAGAGAGAGAGAGAGAGAGAGAGAGAGAGAGAGAGAGAGAGAGAGAGAGAGAGAGAGTAAGGGGAGGGTGCACACGGGGCAAGGGCCCGGGTTGGCTCGAGGCAAGAGAAATAGAGGGAGAGTACGTGACAGTGTTCGGGAAAATTTGTCTCAGCTTAATATCATGCCGTTTTCAATTTCAAAAATGTCGGTTCAAGGCAAGAGGGAGAGGAGAAATTCCCTCGCAAAATATAGAAAAACCAGAAAAATAAACCTAATTTTCTAAAATTTTCTCTCGAAAAATTCAAGAAGGTACTTTTCTATTTTTGGTAAAATGAATTTCCCCGAACACTAAGTTAGAGAGAGAGTGATTGTGTGTGTGTGAGTGTGTGCGGAAATAAGACAAGGGCGAGAGAGGAAGGGCACGCGCACGAGCGAAGCGAGGAGAGAGAGAGCGTGAAATGTGGGTCGCAGGTCGATTAAGAGAACGGCCGACAGAAGAAAAGGAAGAAGAGAATTATTTTAATGTCATAGGAAACTATCCCAAGAGACCGTAAAGATCTATCCGAGAAGAGTTTTATGCGCCACAAGGCACGGTACCGAAGTTCGAAACCCGTTTTTAATTAATTTTTTATTTCAAAAAATGCCAAAAATTAGCCAAAAACTCCAAAAATCGCCATACAATCTCAAAATTTGTCTGAAATTTTTTTCTGAAAAATCCAAAAATCTTAAAAATTTATTCTAGTTCACAATCGAGCATTTTCGACACGCAAAAGCACACTAAAAATAGCAGATTTTACCGTAAACGTAATTTACGACACAATCGTCAACCCGGTCCCCGAAAATAGCAAAATGCTCGTAACTCGGCCATGGCCGACCAAATGCGAACAAAATGATGCCATAAATACGCACACACAAAATAGCTCGTAAAAATTTACAAAATATCAATTTTTTATGGAATTAATCAAAAATTAGCAAAAATTACAAAACATTATCCGAAAAATACCCAAAAATTTTCTACAATTCTCCACACATTAGAGAATAGTGGAGCCAAATAAAATATCCAAAATCACATCAATTCAATTGCCAACAATTTTATCAAATCAATCAAGGATAGGCAATTAAACCAACAAAATTATCGATAAAATTAGGTCAAAAATTGACGCGATTAGAGTCTGTAAATCACTATTTTGAGCACAAAAACACATAAATTAATCATTACACACATCATTTATGCAATCAAAACATTGAATTAACCATGCAAATTAAACACTTTTTTAGGCGCACACACACTAAAAAATTGACAGTTTTTACCAATCTTTATGTGTGCACACAAAAGGGTTAAACTTGTCGGATTTGCAATGTGACTTCACAAATCAATAGTTAGGCATGAGCACAACACGCATCAATCATCACAATTGAAAAATCATAACGCACACATTGATTTCTAGGTGCTCAAACATGGGCAAAATAGTGCACACACACCTAAAATTAGCATACACACACTCAATTAGAATGCACACACACTTGCAATTGACCATCCAAGCATGCAGTTAACTCAATTAGGCACCCAATTAGCAACCTACAATCACCAATTAGCAATTAAAACTTGTCAAATTCATGCGCCAAAAAATATTTAAAAATTCAGCATTATGACGGCGTGAAAACGAAAAATCTCAAAATTTCAATCCACATTCCATTACATTACATTGCATCAACATAGCATAGCATTACATTGCATCAACATGGTGGGATCTCTACAAAATTCTACACATCTCTAGATTCTAGGGAGGTTGAGAATACCACCTTAATTACCTTTCCGTTGAAGATCAATTGAATGGTCGAATGCTCCAATCCTTCATAGCATATTAGTAAGTTAGAAAAAATTAGTCAAATTAGCAAGGGCTTAGTGAGAAATGTGTAAACACAGAATTGGCAAGATATGGTCATACATTAGGGAATTATGAACACAATGCTTCATGCACACACATTCAAAATCCACAAAAACATAAACACACAAGTGAAATTAGTGAGGGAATGCATTCGTTTATGCCACAATTACACTGGCGTAGCCCATCGTCCCCGAAAATGGCACCAAATGTTGGGGGTCCCGTCGTTGCAATAGCTCCAATGACCAACAAAATTATCAATCCGGAGGGATGAGCTACCCGGGTAGGACATGGAAACACTCACATGGTTAGTGAGCTAATCGTGGCAACACAAATGGTTAACTCTACAAGGTGAGCTTCTTGGCCTATGGAGGAGTTAAGCCGCAATGAAGGGCAATCTCCATATCCACTTCTCTTCACCTCTAATCAACCCAATCACACACATTATGATTGCAAGATGCACACAACACTAGTCCTATCATGCAACACACTAATCGCAAGCACACACACATAGATCTATTGAGCACCACACTCCAATCAAATCTACACGCACACACAAGCAAAATAGGGCAATCACACAAGATTAAAGAGGGATTAACCACTAATTAGTAAGATCTAGTTAATCTAAGCATCTTAGGCAATCATAAGAGGTAAGAGAGAGACATAGTGAGAGATAATGAATCATTGATTAATGTTAATCAAGTCTCATGAGAAAGGAGAAACTCAAGGACTCCATAGCCACACACCTCAAGAGCTCTAACCAAAGAGTGCTCTCAACAAATGAGCTTGAGAACCCTAATTTCTTTTACACACTACTTTATATACCTAGGGTAAAAATATGCAATGTCCGGGTGCCCAAGGCCTTTAGGGCTCACCACTTATTGAATGTGCAACCTAGGCACAGTAAGTGACCTATTCTTTACAACTTGGAACTCCCATTGAGCCCGTAACACATTAAAATATTACAATGGCTTGAAATAATTTGGGAATTTACAATGTGTGACCGTTTTGAGAAAACGTAGAAAATGTATAATTCCAATCTTTATTGCTTCTTTATATTCATCCTTGATGTGCATTCGTACATCTTCGGTCTTTAGTGGCTTCTGTTAATTGACGTTGACTCAGTTAACTCCCTCTCTCTCTATCTCTCTCTCTCTCTCTCTCTCTCTCTCGTATTATTTAATTATATCATTTGGACATGTGTCCTCTTTTTTCTCTTTGAGAGAAAGAGCTTAATTACTTACTTTTATGCATCTAAATTCTCGTTGGACCCCTTTAAAGCTTATCCAATAGGTTTTAAGCACATCATGAGGGCCACATGGGGAGGATCTTGACATGTGTCTTTTATGGTTCTTTAGTCATTTGGTTTGAATTGAACACTTCAAACACCTAGTTGGTTACGCATGAAAATTGTTTATGCCTCTTGAGAGGTTATGTTGGAATTGAACACTTCCATAACCTTAGTCATTTAAGCATGAAAAACACCTCAAGCATGGGCAAGGTTCCCACAAACACTTTAAGCAGCTAAGTTAGCAAACACGACAAGCACCTCATGCTTGGGTAGCATTCCCACCTCAAGGTCAACCCTAGCTTGCCTAAGGTCAAAGGACTTTCTAAGACTAACTTTTGGAGGTCTTTAATAAAGGTAACCCTAAGGTCTTCTAAGCTCCATTAGATGCACATTTCTCTTTGATAGACTACCTCCTTTTGGACCCCTACTGAGATGTAACCATCTCTCCTCTTGGTCCCTTGCTGAGATAAATCTAGAATCACTTACTACACATTTCTCTTTGGTAAACCGTCTCCTTTTGGACCCCTATTGAGATGCAACAATTTCTCCTTTTAGTCCGCTATTGAGATAGGTCTAGAAGCACATATCTGTATCCTATCTCTTGTTCCCCTTTTATCTTCCCATAGTAAATGATCAGTTTAATATGATAAAATCATTCGGTAAAGTTAGATACTATATTTTATGACAAAACAAATTTCTCATTACCTCTCTCTACACTGACATGGCATTTCTTACAAGTCCCAAATTTGAGTCCAAGCTTTTCATAAAGCCTCTACGTAGCTTTCATCTTCACTCTCTTGCGGAAACTGAAGAAGCTTTTTGATCACCGATAATTACTTCTTGTTCAACCAAGAAAATCTAAACTCCATAGCCATCATCTTTTCCTCTCTCTACTTTAGTTTCCATTATGTATAGAGAAACTACGTTCTCTATTGTTGCTTTTCTGTACATAGAGGCATGTTCGACTTGCCAAAAGTGTACAAGTATTCTCCTTGCTTGTTTCATCGTGTTTAGCACACTGATATATATATATGATGTGTTTATGGTCATGTAGCTACATAAAAAGCACACTTTCCTTTCATGTCACGTTAGCAATAGGGACATTGTTTTAGCCGTGACTCCTAAATTGTTATGAATCACGCCAAACCCATTGAATTAGAGATTAAACACATCATTTAGAGTGTTTTCTATTAGATATTTCATGTGAAGATTTTGGTTGAGTGAAGAGTTATGGTCAAAATATAGCTTGATGACCATAAGTCAATATTTTGGACCCCCGGCTCCTTGGAGAGCCATTAGAGACTTGTGGTATTTCTTAGGCATTGAAATATTCACACTGAAGAAGGTGTATCGCTTTCACAAAGGCAATATGCTTTGGATATGTTGAAAACATATGGTATGGATGATTGTAAGCCAATTGCAATGAACTTAGATCAAAATTTTATGTTGGGAAATAATGCAGGTCAAGTGCTTGATAATGCTACCATGTATAAGAAGATTGCGGGTAGCTTGATCTGCTAAACTATCTCATGTCCAGAGTTGAGCTACATAGTTGGATTGGTGAGTCAATTTATGCAACCTCCCAAGAAACCACACTTGGATGCAATGAGATGCACTTTGCACTATGTGAGTGCTACTTTGGATCATGCACTCGTTAATAGGGATAATATGGAGTTGCAGCTATATGGTTATGTAGATGCAGATTGGGCCGGTAGTACATACGATTGCAAGTCTACCAGTGGATTCATGCTCTCACTTAGGAGTGCTTCTATCACATAGAGCAACAACAATCAACCTACGGTTTCTCTTTCAAGTACATAGGAAGAGTACAGGGGTGCTACAATGGTGGCATGTGAGGTAGCATGTCTGGGATTGCTACTTCATGAATTTGGAGTACATGTACAGAGGCCGATTTTCATTTATTGTTGTGACAACCTTAGTAGCATACACTTGGCACAAAACCCAGTGTTTCATGCCAGGATGAATCACATGAGGTGCACTACAAATTCATTAGAGTTGAGGGTCTTAGCAGACAACATCGACTCAAGTATGTGGCAATGGATGAGAAGGTTGGAGAGATCTTCATGAAGTCTTTGGAGTGGCAAATCTACGGTAGTTTTAAGTGATGCTTGTCATATGAGATATGGCATTGAGCTTCAGGGAGAGTGTTGACATGTCAAGCTCAACATGTACGACTCTTGGATGACTACCACCAAAAATCATCATCACTAGTGTGCCTTGGTGGATACACATATCTTCGCTAGTGATACTACAATTGTACTGCAATGAGTTGGTCTACCTACTAGAGCTTATCTACTCACCTCAGTCACTAGAGGTTCATACTAGACTATTGTACTAGTTACCCTTTTGTTGTTGCCTTATGTTTTATAGACCTCTTATCTTGAGTTTGTGAAGAAGAAGAAGTACAATATTTTGACTCCATCTTTGTGTCAGTGTGTGTGTGCTTGCAAGAGCTCAAGCTATCTCCTCCTCTATCTCTTGACAGTTCCAAATCTCTAGATACACACTTTTGGTGGAATATTGACTCTCAAAATTCACACAAATCAAGAAATTGGGCAAAAGAGACAAAAACCTTGGAAATAGACAAAAACTGGTTCTTTTTGGCTTTTTTGTGTCCAAACTAAAAAATAAGTGAAAATATGACCTATACAAGGGATAGGCATATAGCTGACCAAATTTCATGACCAAATGAGGTGGAACATGGATCGTGATCCATGACCCTGTGAAGCATATTAGGCTGAGTTTTAGGCACTGGGTTGGCTGACATAATTTGGAACAACTTTTGTAAAGGTCATCATATCAAGAAACAACAAAAAGCTGACCAAATCACCAAAATACAAGCTGCAAGTCAAAAACCACAAGTAGCCACACAATTTTTCTTTTGGCAAAGAGAAAGGTTTTCAAATCCAAAAATAAGTGGATACATAGACTCCATAGACTTCAAGTAACCACCATACCAAGTTTGTTGTTCAGACTTGATGAAACATGGATCGCAATCCATGTCCCTCTACTAGAATTTGGGGTTATGACCTTACAACCTAGTAAGAGAGACCAACACAAATAACTTATCCAAAAACAAGGGTACAAAATAACTTCAAGAAGAAGCTCAAACAAGGCCAGAGTAGTCAATCAAGACCAGAAAACCTTATACAGATAGACAAAGTGACCTTTGAGAGACTTAAGGGGATCAAACAACCTAAAATTCATATAACAGGGATCAGGAAACTATGAGAGACCCCTGAAGTTTCAGGTTATTCTAACACTAGGGTACATGGATCGCAATCCATGACCCCCTGACATAGAAACAACATAGATTGGCACTAGAGTTAGCACTAGTCTCTCATAGCATAGTGGTGGTTTCAAATCCCATTTGGGGTTGATTTGTGCATGTTGCAAGCAAAATAGAAGTTTGTATCACAAGTTTGATGATCAAATTTGGATTCCAATAGATTTTGATTAACCCAATAGCTGTAAGGCTATAACCACCAAGTGATTTTTGTACAAGTTTTGGGTGTCAGAGTTGCAACAATTCACTTTTGATTGGAGGACTAATTGCACCATAAAAGGTAGCACATTAGGGTTTTGCAAGATTCATTGTCTTGATGTATTTGCGGTCACTCAAACTATATCAAATTAGAAACCCTAGCATTAGAGACCAATCAAGCCATGTTTCAACAAAGGGTAGTGTCAATCAAGGGACCATACCTACATTAGAGCCAATCTTGGAGGAAAGTATATCCGATACTTCTTCGCTGATACTTCTTCGAAGAGATCATATACATATATGGCTCAAGGATCCAAAAGTGTAAGTTTCAAGAGAGAAACCAAAATGGGAGCAAGACCGGCGTAACTCGCATCAAACCTGAAACTTTTGTACTTGCAATATCAATTTGAAAATGAGCAGGGTGCTCAAATTTCTTAAAATTGTATGGATCCTTACAGTGTTAAAATCAAAGAGAGGCCTAGTGAGCTAAGCTCGTAGTGCCCATAGATGAGCCGTAGATTATAGTGGCAATTGATATTTTAACGAAGAGAAACATGTATGTAGTTGTTCTTAATCCTTTTATTGTTGACAAGTGGGGATTAAGATGCACAAAAGAAAAGAACACTCTTTTAGATGAAATGGGAAAATCCCACAACTTTGGGACTGATTTCACTGCCTATGGATTCCTATTTGTCATTTGATTTGGAAAATTTTCATTTAATTTGGGAATGTTATAGATAAGGTTTTTGTTGAGTACTTGTGTTACATTAGCCAAAAAGACGGATCCTCAAGAAAATGGTGGTGTTGAGAAACACCTTCTTTTGTCCGATCCAAAATTTTATTTTCATGTTGGTGTTAATTAATACTTTATAAAATCATACATAGACAAGGATAACAAGAAAAAAAATATATGAAAATGAAATGCTATTCAGTTTAAGATTTCTTGTGCTTTCTCCACAACATTGGATGGGATTTTAATAGCAAATCTTTGTACTTGTTTTGTCCTCATGCCAAGCAGTCAACATTGTATCATACACATAGTTGGTTCTATTTTGAAAACTTTGTCCCCAAAATTCACTGTGCATAGACATGACCTTATCTCGGTTGGAATATTGACAAGGCCTTCTAGAGAAAGAATCTATGGTTGAAACGAGTTGGACACATGGTAAGGATGCTTGATTGGATTTCTTAGAAGGTTTCACATATATTTTTGGCTTCCTGTTTATAAAGCAATACTTTCACTTTTTTGAAATAGGCTCTACCAAATGAGGTAATTCAATGCATGTATCTTGCAACTCATCCATAGCATGTAAATCCTCATACCGTAACAATTCTTGTACATCCATAGTTGTCACTTTGTTAATAAGCTAGGCTACATACATCAGATTCATCATAAATAGTAGCGTCACTAGCATATGATGTATGGATGTTGTCACTTTGTTAATAGGCTAGGCTACATACATCAGATTCATCATAAATAGTAGCCTCACTAGCATATGTTGTTTCAATACCAATACCGATATTATCTTCTCCTAGATCGCCAAAGTTTATAGAGTCAAATGGACAAACATATATGACAAACCCTTCAGCTGTTTTGCTTTCATCCCACAATTGAACCATCTTATCCTTCCAAACCTTCCTGTATCTCATTCCCTCATATTGTGCCTCCAATGTTCCCATTGGTTTGTCAGCATCATGCATAGGAGCCCCTTGGTATTGCATCTCATTCATATGCTACAACCACCCTATACTCCATTTCACAATACTATGAAAACAATCTCCCATTTTCAATGCATCCACCACTGTTGGAAATGGAATGAGAGATTTCTATTCAAAACACAAATCAATTGACACTTACACATGGCCTTCCCCAATAATCATGTCAAAACAATATGCATTTGGGTCTACTTTACATACACTCCCAATGGCAACCTTTTATGTGGCTACAAACATGCACATTCTATCACCATTTTTGAAAACCATACCTGCAAGAAGGTTCACACAAATATTTGTTAAACAAACTAGCACAAGCATCTAGAGATTTACATGTAATTTTGCATTGTCCATCTTATTTATGGCCATAGTTTTCTTTTTTGTTTATGTCACTGAAGAAGAAACTCAAAGAAACTTGTGTGCATTCTATGGCCCTAGGGTAAACGGCTTATATATCTAGTTGTGAGAAGAGCCCCACGTAGCCAAAGTGGTCTATGTCAGTGCGTGGAAGGATATCTCTAAGACCAAGAAGAATCACAAAGGAACAGCCTATGGCCTAAGGGGCATATGTTGATATTTGTAGGTGTTTCATGAAGAGTACATATTGACTCCTTAAGGTCACCTCATGGCGAATACACATGTATGGTTTTCACCATGAGTATACATGCATCCTATGGAATTGGGTCTGTAGGATACTATATGTAGGTGTTTTATGACACATCCTATGGTCATAGGGACATAGGGTACTATATGTATGTGTTTCATGACACATCCTATGGCTTTAGGTTCATAGGGTAATATATGTAGGTGTTACATGATACATCCTATGGCCTTGGATGATATGTAGGTATTTCGTGATGAATTTGTATACATCCTATGGCCCCATGGCCATAGGATGCTATTTGTTGGTGTTTCATGATAATGAGTACGTATATATCCTATGGACTTATGGCCTTAGGGTACTAGATGTGGATGTTTTGTAATGAGTATGCATACAACCTATGGCCATAGGATGTCGCATGTAGATGTTTGTAATGTGTCTATGCACATACTATGGAATTGGGGCCATAGGGTGCTAGCAATAGGTGTTTTGTGGCGGTTAGATGTACATGTTATGGCATTTGGGCCATAGGGTGCTAGCTATAAGTGTTTCATGGCAGGGATAGGTACATGCTATGGTCTTGGGGACATAGGGCGCTATCTATAGGTGTTTCATGGAGGGTATATGTACATCCTATGGCAATAGGTATTAGTGGTAGATACATGTAGATCCTATGGACTTGGGGCCATAGGCTGCTTGCAATAAGTGCTTTGTGGCGGGTACATGTACATGCTATGGCCTTTGGGACATAGGGTGCTAGCTATAGGTGTTTCCTGGTGGGTACATGTACACGCTATGGCCTTGAGCCCATAGGGTGCTATGACCTTGGGGCCATGGGGTGCTAGAAATAGGTGTTTTGTGGTGGGTACATGTACATCTTATGGCCTTGGGGCCATAGGCTGCTAGCTATAGGTGTTTCATGGCGGGTAGATGTTTATCCTATGGCAATAGGTATTAGTGGTAGATACATGTAGATCCTATGGACTTGGGGCCATAGGCTGCTTGCAATAAGTGCTTTGTGGCGGGTACATGTACATGCTATGGCCTTTGGGACATAGGGTGCTAGCTATAGGTGTTTCGTGGTGGGTACATGTACACGCTATGGCCTTGAGCCCATAGGGTGTTTCGTGGCTGATAGATATACATCCTATGGCCTTGGGGCCATAGGGTGCAAGCAATAGGTGTTTTGTGGTGGGTACACATACACGTTATGGACTTTCGGCCATACGGTGCTAGCTATAGGTGTTTCGTGGTGGCTACATGTACACCCTATGGGATTGGGGCCATAGGGTGCTAGCAATAGGTGTTTCATGGCCGATAGATGTACATCCTATGGCCTTTGGGCCATAGGCTTCTATAGGCATTTCATGATGAGTATATTTACACTCTGTTGCCTAAGGCCCATAAGATGATCTATGCAGGTAAAATATAGCGTCATATAACCATGACCCTAGGTTGTTAGGAGGCCAAGAAGGACTGAGATCAAACGCTCTTTGCCATGCTCTTAAATCAATGTGTTTGTGCTGCATGCACAATTTTATTTTTTTGTTGTATCTATGATTCAAATCTTAACAAAATCCCAATAGATCAAAATTGCAAAAAGAAATTTAATTTATTTAAAAAATTGAAAATTTTAAAATTCTATTTTTTTGGAAAATTTGAAATTTATTTGGGCCACCCCAAACTTTGCTTTAATGGGTTTCAAAGTCTGTTGATTGATAACAAGGAAAAAAATAGTACACCTTTCTAGAGCCAAAATTTATCAATTTTGTCTATTTTTACTGTGCAAATTTTCGTCCCGGGGTCTGAATTTTCTTCATGGGTGTTGCTCCACTCGTATCACCGAGATAAGGACACTAGCAAAACCTTTTGCCAACATTTGAGCAAAATTTATGAATTTTGGCTATTTTCAGTGTATTTTTTACTATGCAGATTTTTGTCCCAGGGTCCGAATTCGCTTCATGGGTGTCGCTCCACACGTATCACCGAGATAAAGACATTGAAAAGCTATGGGAGTTTTCAACCCAATGAGTTGTTTCCCACTTTGAGAAAGTGTCTAGATCTCTAGTAATTTTGATTATACTAGACTGACACCAAGCATAAGTGTGTGAGCAGCCACAACTTTCAAAATTTGGAAATTGAAATGACCTAGCCTAGACTTATCTCTCTAACTTTTGGGAGTGTGAACAACAACTACTTTCAAAATTTGAAATTTGAAATGCACTAACCTAACCTAACCTTATCTCTTTGCCACAACTTTTGGGCATTTTTCCTCTTTCTCTCTCTCGTTTTCTTGCACAAAACCTGCTACATACAGAGCTCCTTCATTCTTTCTCTCTTCTTGCACACACACACCATCACCATCATCATCTCCCTCTCTCTCTTCCTATAGTGTCCCTGTTTCCACCCATCACTGTCGATTTGTGCATAGATCTGCCGGTTTTAACACCAAGATCATAGTCGACGTCACACAAATTTATGCTCACAGATCTACCATCCGACCATCACCGCGACCATCATTGTTGTTGCCACTATTGTCATTGTTGTTGTTGCCACTATTAACTTTGTTGTTGCTGCAAACCGTCCATCGTTGTTGCCGCACCGATACTTCTCTCTTCTACTTCCACAAAACCCTCTCCATCGCTTGTCCATTCCCAATCTGGCAGTTAAGCTCACAGGTAATTACATTCTAGTTACTCTATAATTACATTTTGATCACATTTTAATTACTTTCTAATTAAGTTCAGGTCCTCCTCACTCTAAGCACAAAAAGGAAACAAAAGAAAAAACTCTAATTAAACTTTGATTAAGTTCTAATGGAAGTCAAATTCATAACTCCTTAAACACAAAAACAAGACAAAATAGAAAAATCCACAACTAGAAAAACTAGAAAAATAGCTATGGTGTATCTTTAATTACGAGATTTTGGGGTTGTAGGAGGATAGGTAGAGGGTGCAACAATAGAGTGGGAAAGAAGGAATGACAAAGTGGAAAAGGAAAAAACCTATAACTTAAAAATTACATTGTAAATATTAATATATTTTTTTTTAATGATGATTTTGAAAAAATATAATAGCTACCATAGCCCCTCCCTAGGCCATAGGGTGCCAAGAAAGAAGCCCCAAAGGGGCACCTAAGCTCCCAAGGAACCTATAGAGCAAGAGAGACAAATTGGCTACACTGTGGTCCTAGGGCCATAGGGTGCCAAGAAAGGAGCCTCACAAGGGCACCTAGGTCCCAAAGGGACCTATAGACCATGAGAGACACATTGGATGCACTATGGTCCTAGGTCCACAGGGTGCCAAGAAAGGAGCTCCATAGGGGCACCTAAGCTCCAAAGGGACCTTTAGAGCATGAGAGATACACTGGCTACATGGATACACTATACTATTTAAGATTACAAAGGGTCCAAACCAAGCAATTAGAGGCCCTTGAGGGGTCTCTGGAACCTTTATTCGCTTGGTTTCGACATTGTGAGGCTGAGGGCACCCTATGGCCCTAGGACTGTAGGCTGGCCTAGGTGTCAATATAGAAGATCTCAAAGAGCATTTGGACCACTAAAGTCTACCTACATATGTACCACTACAAGATACCTCAAAGAGAATTTAGACCACTAAAGGATACCTACATTGGAATAGAGAGCAACCTTTGGTCATTGAGATACACTGGAACCATGTGGCCCTAGGTCCATAGAATCTCTCATTGAAATAGAGGGGAACAACCTATGACCCTTGTCCTTATACATTGGCACCTTATAGACCTAAAACCACAGGGTCAAATAGGTGTCAATGTAGAATCTCTCAAACGGTACCCTTGAGCTTATACACTGGCACCATGTGGCCCTAGGGTCATATGATCTCTCATTGGAATAGAGGAAAACAACCTAGTTCCCTTAAGCTTATACACCGGTACCCTATGGCCCTAAGTCCATATGGATCTCATATCATACCAGAGAGGAACCTATGGCGTTAAGGCTAGAGGATGGCCTATGGGTCAAAGAGAACTTGGGCCATTCAAGGGCGCCAACATATGCACTACAATAGCCCTATGGCCCTAGGACCATAGGATCTCTATTTGCAATACAGAGCAACCTATGGCCCTTGAGATTATGCATTGAGGTACTATTTAATAGCAATTTATAGGTACTATTAAATACTATGAAGGGCTCAGAACCAAGAAAATAGAGGCTCCATAGACCCCTCAAGGGCCTCTATTCATTAGGAAAAGTTTGGACTCAAAAATGGGCCTTGTAAGAATTGTTGATGTGGCATAGCTTTCAAAAAGTAGGGATCGGTAAATTTTTTTCAAATAAGATCCAAACTTGTCGGAGGTTGGATATTTAGAATCTACTATTCAAATGCTATCTATTGATATATAGCATGCATGTATCGGACATTGCCTTCATGTAGATCTAGAAAAAGGTGATTTTAGATTACCGTAATGGTAACAAAACTTGGCTGATTGAAAAAAAATGGCATAACTTTCATAGAAGTCATCCAAACTTTTCGGACCTTGGCTCTTTAGAATCCATTTTTCAAGAACTTTCCAATGATATGTAATATCATGGGGTTCTAAGCAATATTTAGAGGGGTCTACCGGGTTGCTTTCTTTTTTACAACTTTGATGATGATGTGGCACTCTTAAAAGGCCCAAAAATGAGTTCAAAATTTTCCTAATGTGGTAGGCTTCAAAATGCTATATCGTCAAGATATAGCATTTTGAAGCCTAGGGCCTCATAAGGTCAGAACCAAGCAAATAGAGGCCCTGGAGGGGTCTGTGGGGCCTCTATTCGCTTGGTTCTGACCTTATGATGTTGAGGGCACCCTATGGCCCTAGGGCCATAGGTTAGCCTAGGTGTCAATATAGAAGCTCTCAAAGAGCATTTGAACCACTGACGGATACCTACATATGCACCACTTTGGTCGAATGGCCCTTCGTCCATGGGGTCTCTAATTGGAATAGAGAGCAACCTTTGGACCTTGAGATACATTGGAATCATGTGGCCCTAGAGCCATAGGATCTCTCATTGAAGTACAAGAGAACAAACTATGACCCTTGTCCTTATACATTGTCAACTTATGGACCTAAGGCCATGGGGTGGACTACGTGTCAATGTAGAAGCTCTCAAAGAGCATTTGGACCATTGAAGGGCACCTACATATGCACTAGTGGAGGGCTATGGCCTTGGGGTCATATAATATCTCATTGAAATAGGAGGCAACAACCTGGTGCCCTTGAGCTTATACATTCATACCATGTGGCCCTACGACCATAAGATCTCTCATTGGAATAGAGGGAAAAAAACTAGTTCCCTTGAGCTTATACATTGGTACCCTATGGCCCTAAATCCATAGGATCTCAAATAATACTAGAGAGTTAACTATGGCCTTAAGGCTAGAGGATGGCCTATGGATCAAAGAGCATTTGATCCATTCAAAGGCACCAACATATGCACTACAATAGCCCTATTTCCCTAGGACCATAGGATCTCTATTTTCAATAGAGAAACCAATGGCCCTTGAGCTTATGCATTGAGGTACTATTTAATAGAGATTGATAGATAATATTTAAGACTATGAAGGGATCATAACCAAGAGAATTGAGGACCCAAAGACCCCTCTAGGGCCTCTATTTGCTTGTTTCTGATCTCATGAGAACCTTGGCTTCAAAATAGTATTTTGAAGCATTTTGAAAGATATATCATTTTAAAGCGTAGGTTCTCAAGAGGTTAGAACCAATCAAATAGAGGCCTCAGAGGGGCTGGGGCCTCTATTCGCTTGGTTCAAACCTCATGAAGCCTTAGCTTGGGCTTAAAAATGTCATATCTTGAGCTACAGATGTCAGATTTCATTCTTTTAAAGTGCTATCCTAATGTTTTTGGATTTTTCAAATGCATCTGTGGTATTATTTTTGTATTTTGAAAATATATCTTGTGTGTTTTCTCTCATCACACATCACATCACTCATTAAGACTCACAAACATTGACTCACATCACATCACTCATTAAGACTCACAGACATTGACTCACATCACATCACTCATTAAGACTCACAGACATTGACTTTTGTGTATATTAAGTGGGGCTCTCGAAAACCAGCTCGTATGAGGATGCATTTACGTGAGTGAGCAAACTTTTATATATGTACTATGAGAAATAGAATTCCAAAAAACTACTTTTGTATTTCTAGAATTACCTTTCTCTACGCTGAGTTGGAATTTCTTAGAGGGTCCAAAATTGAGTCCAAGTTTCTCTTAGTGAGGGTCTCTCACTGGAATAGAGGGAAACAACCTATGGCTCTAAGTCCATAGGATCACACATCATACTAAAGGGCACTCTATGGCCCTAGGGCCATAGGGTGGACTATGTGTCAATGTAGAAGTTCTCAAAGAGCCTTTGGTTCCTCGAGCATATACATTGGTACCCTATGGCCCTAAGGCCATAGGTTCTCACATCATACTAGAGAGGAAACCATGGCCTTAAGGGTAGAGGATGGTCTAGGGTCAATGTAGAATCTCTCAAAGATTATTTGGTCCATTCAAGTGTACCAAAATATGCATTATGGAAGCTCTAAATAATCATTTTTAACATTCAAGGGCACCAACATGTGCACTACAGTACCCCTATGGCCCTAGGACCATAGGATATCGATCTGCAATAGAGAGAAACCTATGGCCCTTGAGCTTATGCATTGGCACATTGTGGCCCTAGGTCCATAGGATGTCTCACGAGAATAGAGGGAAACAACCTATGGCTCTTGATCTTATACATTGAAATTTTATGGCCCTAAGTCCATATGATCTCACATCTTCTTAAAGGGCACTCTATGGCCCTAGGGCCATAGGGTGAACTATGTGTCAATGTAGAAGCTCTCAAAAAGACTTTTGGCCCTTGATCTTATACATGTGTACCCTATGTCCCTAAGTCCATAGGATCTCACACCATGGTAGAGAGGAATCTATGGCCTTAAGGCTAGAGGATGGCCTAGGGGTCAATGTAGAAGATCTCAATGGGCCATTGAAGGGCACCAGCATATGAACTATGGTATCCCTATGGCCCTAAGACCATAGGATCTCTATTTTAAATAGAGAAAAACCTATGGCCCTTGATCTTATGCATGGGCACCCTGTGGCCCTAGGCTCATAGGATCTCTCTAAAATAGAGGGACAAAACCTATGGTCCTAAGTCCATAGGATCCCATATCATACTAAAGGGCACTCTATGGCCCTATGACCATAAGGTGGACTAGATGTCAATGTAGAATCTCTCAAAGAGAATTTGGGCCCATGATATTATACATTGGTACCCTATGGCCCTAATTCTAAACAATCTCACATCATACTAGAGGAACGTGTGGCCGTAAGGCTGGAGGATAGCCTAGGGGTCAATGTAGAAGATCTCAAAGATCATTTGGGCCATTCAAAGGGGATTCAAAGACACCAAAATATGCATTATTGTAGCCATATGACCATAGGAACATATGATCTCTATTTTAAATAGAGAGAAACCTATGACCCTTGAGCTTATGCATTGGCACCCTGTGGCCCTAGGTCTATAGGATCTCTCACTAGATTAGAGGGAAACAACCTATGGCCTTTGAGCTTATGCTTTGGCACCCTATGGCCCTAGGTCCATAGGATCTCTCACTGGAATAGAGGGAAAAACCTATGGTCCTTGATCTTATATATTGAAACCTTATGGCCCTAAGTCCATAGGATCTCACATACTACTAAAGGTCACTTTATGGCCCTAGGGCCATAGTGTGGACTTTGTGCCAATGCAGAAGCTCTTAAAGAACTTTTGGGCTCTTGATCTTATACATTGGTACCCTATGGCCCTAAGTCCATAGGGTCTCACATCATACTAGAGAGAAATTCATGACCTTAAGGGTAGAGGATTTCCTATGGGTCAATGTAGAAGATCTTAAAGCGTATTAGAGAGAAAATTATGTCCTTAACCTTATACGTTGGCACCTTATGGATGTCAGTCCATAGGATCTCACATCATACTAAAGGGAACTCTATGGTGCACCACGAATGCTCTATGGCCCTAGGGACATATGATCTCTGTTTGCAATAGAGTGAAACCTATAATATATTCCTAATATGTGTAACTCTATATAACCAAGCTAAGATGTAGATTTTGAAATTATAGTAAGTCTAGGCTTACGGTAAAGGTCACTGTTTTGAAATAAACTAGAAGGAAATGGCATTTTTTCCACTACATGCATTGTCATGTAGTGTAAAGTGTCAGTATGTTGCCTCCCTAGAGAAGAGAATTTTTGAAAAAGCTAGATGGTATGAAATGCATGTTTTACCTTTGAGCTCCTTATTACTAGCATCAAAGACCGTCCAAACATGTGCTCTTCATGAAGTAATTTTTAAGGTTTGGGAATTATTTAGTCAAGAAGAGAAGTACACCAACTATTCCATGTTAAAGAGTCATTGTTGGAGCCAAATTGCATTCTCTCTGCATCAATGACAACATGTGGTGCAATCAAATGTTTTTGTGTCAAAGAAGATGATCCGTCCAAACATATTTGTTTCATGAAGTACTTTTTGGGGTTTGGGAATTCTTTAGTCCAGGAGATAAATACACCAACTACTCCGGTGTTAAAGAGTCATTTTTGGAGCCAATACATTCTCTCTGCATCAACCACGACATGTATGATGTTGTGACCATGACCAAAGAGTTTTTTGTGCAATCAAATGTATTTTTGTCAACAAAAATGATCAATTAATAGACATCTTCTCATTAGGCAATGGGACTAAAGAGGCACTACAACAACATAGAAAGGTAATATCTGTTGCCTGTACCGATGATCAAATGACGCAACTGGAAGCTCTTTGTCATTCCACAGTGAATGAAGACCTTGATCTTAGATGGTGGGCAAGTGTAGATACCACAGAGATAGTCAATGTGAAGGAGTCAGAGGAAGAAGAAATTGAAGAACCATTGGATGCAAGTGTTGATGCCATTCTAGAAAGTCTACAAGAAACATGCTAAGATAGCCACCCATGATATTATATCATTGATTCTTAGACTATTATATCTAAGATTTTATCTTATTTTTTCCATTTCAAGTCCACCCATGTTGTTCAAAACATTGATATTTAGTTTGTTCCTTTTCTTAATTTATTTGAATGACTTAAGGATCATAGAGTTCTTTGTAGACATGTCCCCTTATTGCCTACAGCCATAGGATCCCCCAAAATTATTTGGACCACCCTACAACCTTAAGGCCATAAGGTGATGACATAGAATCTCTAGAAGGGCACATGAGAATTTGGGATACCCTACGACCTTAGGGCCATAGGGTGTAAATCACTTGTCTCTCTATGAAGACACCTTAAAGCATTTCACATGACGCGAGACTATTTCAGAGTCTCAAAAAAGTTGTCCTTTGGCCCAACTATCTTGTTAAAGATCTTAGGGTCATAGTGTGCTGAGTTTAGAACAAACTTATGGAAGAAGATATGCCAACTTATTGCCTTAGAATCATAGGGGTCATATACAATAGTGACATAGATTTCCTACCTTGTGATTAAGGTTTTAATATTCTTGTGAGAATACAATGAGATAAAAAAGTCGTAAAAGTTTTTTTCTACAAGACTACAAATATTTAGATTAAATATATATTCAATGTTTGTTAGATATGTCAAATACTTTTCTAGACAATGCACATCAAGTATTAAAATGCACATGGTTTATACAACATTTGTTTGTTGGTTTATGTGAAGAACTAATTCTTCAATTGCAACAGGGTTTTATTCAAAGATGGAAAGTGTGAGTATCTTGATCAGAACTATGTTTTTGTTTTTCTTATGGATGATGTATAGAATTCAAATGGACATCTTGAATTTGTTTTAATACAGGGAAGCTAGGATTAACATAAGTTTTTAGCTTGTCTTACAGCAATTAGAAACATTGTATCAAGGTTTATTGCAAAGCAATGGTTGTATAATGTATGAGAATTGTTTAAGTTTGTAAATTGGATAGTATATTTAGTGGTTAAATCTAAGACAAGCAAATGCATTGAAGTGCAAAGCTTAAACCTATTAATAAAATTTGTGGATGTGTTTGCACTTTTAAAAAAGATCCTTTTTTATTTTGTGACCTTGATTAGTTTCTTGAGGATGGTTATCTAGCATATCAAATATGTGCCACCCTTTCAATTCTTTTAGTCTATGATGTAGCTGCCAAACCAGAGACAAAAAAGGCTAACCGTAGGTTGGGGCTCAAGCATTTCTTTGAACAAGAGCCTTGCGGGGTGGACTATCAAAAAGATTACGAGATTCTATCCACCATCAAGGAAGACGGAACCGCACATATATCAGACACCCAAGGGAACAAGGTTGAGGTAGTGATCACAAAAGAGATAGTGGTAGAGGCACTCAGACTGCCCAGGAGGGAATGACCATGTGGGCAAGAGACAGAAAAAGTGCAAGCACATTTACCAAGGAGACAGCCGTACCTACATTCATCGATCTTATCCACAAACAGGTGGAAGAGTCAGCCCATTTGTACCACCAAAACTTCTATTTTCTAGAAAAAAGGCCACCAAGGTACACTACATCAAATCATGCCGTGGCCTCTACCTTCACTCAGGTTCTCAAGTCAACAACAAGACAGTCCGTGGACCACGCATAGTATGTCTTGACAACCTTGAAGGATACGAAGAAGGAAGGCAAAATCACGTACTTGGGTGAGCCAGAGGTGTTGACTAGAATAGCATATCATGCCATCGGCATGGCCGACAACATATCGCCTGCCCTGATCAGAATACATGGATTTTGGCAATACAACCCTCTCCACGAGCTACAAGGTCAAGTAAAAGATCACATAATTTTGATGATGAGACAGATGACAGCTCGTCGGAACGGTACAGCAACGAGAGCTCTGACAACAAAGAAAAGAGAGCTCAGAGAGAAGAGATGAAAAGAAAGTTGTGGCCTCACACCAAGAAGAGCTAGCTCAAAAACAAGCATGCTTTGAAAGAGAAAAACAGGCGTACTAGCGCAGTAGGCAAGCACAAGGGAAGGACCCAGAATAATGGGTACCTGTAGCACTTAAAGGCCCTCGAACAAAGCATCATACAAGAAAAGAGGCGTATGATTCAATAGAATATTTAGAAAGAATGTACCAAGAGGCTGAAGCCCTAAAGCTGAAAGAGGCAGAAGAAGTTGCAAAGAAAGCCAAGGAAGCGAAAGACCAAATCCAAGACAAGGAGACAGCTAGCCAAGAGCAAAGTCATGGATATTCCCGACCCACCATGCCTAGCCTACCACCATCACCTGCAGGCAAAGACACCAATGAAGAAGTAGAGCCTGACAAAGAGAAACATTCTGAGTCCACCCAACAAAATGAATCTACACAAGAAGCTGACCACCCCAACGGACAAAAAGAAAAAGAAGTCGAGCCGGAACATGAGAAGGCAGATGAAGATACTCAAAAGCCAGAAGAGGAACAGACAAGTAGATTTGAACAAGAGACTAATAAGAAAGCAGATCTAGAAAAAGAGCCAACCAGTGCACATGAGAAAGAGACTGAGCCAGAGAAAGAAGAAAGGCCGGCACCTGAAGAGACAACACTCTTAATTTCTACTCGGCCAAAAACTGCCAAGGCATCAAAGCCTCAGGATGGCCAAGAAGAAGACCGACCATTTACCTCCACACAAGAACCACCAGCAGCTACGGTGTAGCAAGAAGCAACACATGAGGCTGCAGGCACATCTCAATTGGCACGACAGGAGGAGTGGCAAACAAACGATGAAGTAATAGTACAAGTCAATGAATATGCGTGACATATGCAGGAAATGACAGAGACACTCCGTTCAACAGCTTTAAACCGCAGCACAAAAGCCAAGGAATTGGAAATGGTGATCGACGCTCTTCAAGGAGAGCAAGAGACAGGATGGTTGTCATCGCTGATCTCCAAAGGCAAGTGCAAGAGCTGAAGACAGAAGAAAAACAACATCAGATAGCCAGAGATTTTAAAAAAAAGAAATGGAGGAATTAGGTGATCTACTCACCAAATTATCTGATGTGTGCAAAGAAAAAGACGAGCAGCTAATAGAAGTTACAAATGAACTTCTTACAACCTCTCTATCAGCTCAGAAACTTCAGGTGCAGTTAGATGTTGCCAATGATTGTCTACAATATTTTGAACAGAGGATCAATGATCAGGCCATTTTCTTACGGCATATCAATCAAAGGAACTGACAAAGTCTATAAGGCACTTGAAAAGAAAAACAAAGACCTAGAATTGGAATTAAAGATCGAACAATCACAGTGCAGGGACCTGGCATAGATGTAGGTTCAGAGAGAGGAGGAGCTTCTAAAGGAGATAGTAGAACTCAAGCGTATAAATCAACTCCTCTGAGATGGAAAACTAGACACGCAGGAAGAGGTAGGCACTTCAGAGCTGCCACAGATAGACATACCCTCGATCTCTTTTGCTGAGTTTGAGACATAGTCCACAACATAGCCAAGTGGTGATGAAGATTTTTAGGCTCACATCACAAATGCAGACACAATGCCAATGGTCCAGCTATCAAAAGCTGAATAAGATGCACTAAAGGAGAAGATCGTCCTAGAGGTGGATGAGCAGTTAAGTGAGCTTATACAGCCCAGGGCACAAAAGACCAGACGCAACAATTTGATCACCAAAACTGAGATCATGAACTTTACATCTGTCATCCACAAATTTGAAGCGGAAATACCCATGCATGCCTGGAGTAATCATCAATGAAAGTCATGAAGTACAAGTAATTTCCCAAGGACGGAGTTTGCATGGGCCCACAAACATCACTATGCACAAGCTGCAACCTGCATGTGGCCCGAACTGAGTGGCCCGAACTGAACCATCCTTTGGAAACTTAGAACGCTGCATCTTACCCAAAATACAGCCTTCACAAACATGTTTGACAGGTGCTTCAAGAGGCGGCAAAGAAGCAACCATATCAGATTTCTGCAAACGCAGCAAATTGGCAAAATTCAGATGACCAAAACATGCATGCCAAAGTTTTGCATCTGAAATAGCTCCTGAATCTGCAACAACATCTGCAAAATTTTGTCCACACTTGTCATACAAAGTGAGCTTATACAGCCCACGACATAAAAGGCCAGATGCAACAATTTCATCACCAAAACTGAGATCAAGAACTGTACATCTATCATCCACAAATTTGACTACAAGTCTAAGTCTACCAAGTGCGGATACAGACAAGAGATTCTTCTTGATCCCAGGTACATAAAGTGCATCAACAAGTGTGAAGGAACTGCCATTTGCAGCAGTAAGCACAGTCTTTCCAACTCCCTGAACCGGATAAGATGCATTGTTGGCACAAGTGACTGAATTCCCATGAGGGCAGACTCGAGAGAGGTAAACAATTCACGATGTGAGGTAATGTGCTTTGTAGCACCACTATCGAAATACCACACATGTGAATCTGAAGCAACTGACAAGCATGCATCATGGACAGCACGATTGTAAGTGCACTCTGCGCTAAAATCCCATTCTGCATCAACATCAATAACACAGTCTCCTTTCACAGAAGACTCAACAATGGCTGCATTTGTAGTGGAACTAGCATTTGCAGTGGAACCACCCTCTTTCTTCTTAGCCTCTTTGTCCTTCAACTTAGGACACGACTTGATCAAGTGATCATTAGCTTTACAATAATGGCAACGCATCTTCTTTTTGCCCTTATCACCAGACTTGCCAGACAAAGTGCTGCCAGCAGAAGCATTAGGAACAGAAGTTTTGCCACTCGCAACAGAACCATAAGAAGTGGCTGCATTGCTGTTACCACCCTTTCTTTGAGAAGCAATAAAAGCCCGTTCAACTGCACGCTGTCTAGTCTTGTTTTTTTTGGAAAGTGACTCTTGCAACAACAATGTGCATAATGCATCAAACTTGACAACTTCTGGATTTCCTTGGGTCATAAGTCTCCAAGTACTAGCAAAAGTCTGGTAGGAATCTTGTAAGGCATCAAGAACAGTCTGTAGAAGGGAACTGTATGAAATGACTTCACCTGCAGAAATAAGCTGCTCATTGATATCCTTGACACTAGCAAGGAAATTGTCCATATCATCTTCCTCATGCATAATCTTTGACTCCAGCTTACGCAGTAAGCAATTTTAGCCTCATTGCGACTTGCATAAAGACCTGCTAGAATATCCCAAGTCTGTTTTGCAGATTTTGCTGCATGGATGTGAGGAACAATGGTGCGCTTCACAGACAACGCAATCAATGTACGAGCCTACGCATCCTTTATATTCCAACGATCTTGTTCTGCTGTAGGGAAAACAACTCTAATAGCTGCAATCCTTGCAAGCAAGACCTGCAACATCCTCAACATCGCCTACATCCTCAGAACCAAGAGGTACATCAATGCCCTGCACAATATTCTAGACACCCTTTCACACAAGAACGTGTTGCATCATATAAGCCCACATAGGGTAATTGTCCCCATCCAACCTGTCCTCAGCAACAAACATCTTGAACACATCTGTGTTGTTGTTGTTAGCCATTGTAAATGCTGCACCTGATGTGAAAACTGCTCAAAACTAGGAGAAACGGAGCGGAAACAACACGTGCTATATAGCACAATCCGTAGAAGACTATGAGGCACCTGTTATGCAGAAAATAGCACTGACAAAAATTCTACACAAAATGACAAAATAACCTGTGCAGTACTACCTGTAGTGGAAACGGAGGACAAAACGGAGCTCTGCGAGGTCACCCAAAATTTTTGTCGACCTACGAATGCTTGCCAAAGCTCACTAAAATCGGAGAAAGTAAGCTGGCGTGTGCTGGAGCAGCTGGCGACTAAGCCCGGGAGGATGCAACCTGCTTTGATAACAATTTTTAGAATTAGGGTTGTAGAGAAATGCACACAGCTTGGAGAAGATGAAGGAAGCTCAAGGTACACAATAGAGAGTGTGTTACTTAGTGTGCAATGGAAAGATAGATAGCCCTAGAGTGATGGGCGTATATACAATGCACGGGGGGAAAAACCTCCTAAAGAGGGAAAAAATGCCCCGGCGGTCCTAGTGTGTTCACACACATCACTACCACATGTATATGGTAACAAGAAGACCTAGTCCTATCTCACAGTGAAAACGGGACAACGTATTAAAAGTCGAAAAAATTTATTTCGGCCCTATAACTTCCACAAATTGGGCTAAGGTATCCTCAACCAATGCTTTTTTCCCCCTAACAGATGTGAGGGCACAGCTGCTGGTGGACTCCTATTCCAAGTGAAGAAGTTTTCTAAACTGGATAGTTACCTGACTAATGAGGTCCACCTGTCCATGATTGAGAACCTTAGTCAATCCCCACTTACCACCCCTTACTCACACATGATTCATTTATTTTCTAATTACTATCACATTGTTTTAACATTTAAAATAATGGTAAAGCTAATTATCACACATCTCTAATTATGTATTTTAACTCTAGAAATTATCTCAAAGCTATTTAATCTAGTTTGCTAATTTTTCCTTTTAGTTTACCCTCAAAAATAGTGTTTTTCTACTAAGATAATTAGCTAGACTAATTATCTATGATTTAGCTAATTATCACAAGCTCCTTAAAATGTGTTTTAACTTTGAAAATTATCTCAAAGCTTTTTAATTTAATTTGTTAATTTTCCCTTTTATTTTTTCCTTAAAAATAGTGTTTTGCTACTAAGATAATTGGCTAAACTAATTATCTGTTGTTAAGCTAAATATCACGGGTTTCATAAGATGTATTTTACCTCTGAAAATTATCTCAAATCCTTTTAGTCTAATTCTCAATTTCCCCCCTTTAATTCTCCCTTAAAAACAATGTTTTTCTACTAAGATATTTAATTAAACTATTTATCTGTAGTTAAGATAATTATCATGGGTTTCCTAAGATGTGTTTTATCTCTGAAAATTATCTCAATGCTTTTTAGTCTAATTTTCCATTTTCCCCCTTTAATTTTTTCTTAAAAGCAGTGTTTTTCTACTAAGATAATTAGCTAAACTATCTATCTGTGGTTAAGATAATTATCATGGGTTTTTTAGGATGTGTTATACCTCTAAAAAAGTATCTCAAAGCTTTTTAGTCTAATTTGCCATTTTTCTCTTTAAGTTCTCCTTAAAATAGTGTTTTTCTACTAAGATAATTAGCTAAGATAATTATCACGGGTTACCTAAGATGTACTTTACCTCTAAAATCTATCTCAAAGCTTTTTAGTTTAATTTGTTATTTCTCCCCTTTAATTTTTTCTTCAAAATAGTGTTTTTCTAATAATTAGCTAGAGTAATTACTTGTGGTTAAGATAATTATTATGGGTTTCATGAGATGTGTTCTACCTTTGATAATTATCTCAAATCTTTTTAGATTAATTTGTTATTTTCACCCTTTTATTTTTTTATAAACACATTGTTTTTCTTTTGAGATAATTAGGTAAACTAATTATTTGAGGATAAGATAATTACCACGAGTTTCTTAAGATGTGTTCTACCTCTGGTAATTATCTCAAAGCTTTTTGGATTAATTTGCTCATTTTTTCACTTACTTTTCTCTTAAAAATAGCGTAATTTTTCTTAAATAATTACAAAAATTATTCAAAAAATTAAAAGATAATTTTTATAGCATTTGGACAATTCAACACAGCTCTGGTAATTATCTTATCTTAATCTAAATTTAATTAGTATAGTTATCATTAATTTATGATAAAATGAGTAATTTCAGTCTTAATATAATATAATAATTAGCTAGATTAGTATCCTTACACTTAATCTCAATAATCAACAAAGAATTAAGAATTAGGAGAGAATTTTAGAGTATAAGTTGGTTTATACTTCTTAATTAATTGAATTAATTAAGAAAATGTAAATAGATTAACATAGTTCTGCTAATTAAAAAGGGTTAGTGCTAGTTACCATTGATTGACCAACTAGAGCTTTGCTCTCTAGTGATTTCTAAGTAGAGATCCCTCTAGATGAGAGAGAATTTGCCAAGGCTCCGAGTCTGTTTAAAATGTGAAGCAAGGGGTCTTATTTATAGCTTTCTGGACACTCATAAGCTCTCATAGGCTGAAAATGGCAGTTTCTTGAAGCTCAAGCAGCCCTACAGCTCAAGATGGCACCCCTTACTACTAATTGTGTCCCTGGCAGGTCAGTGATGACCCTCGCCATTACTTGTCAGCTTTAAAATATCAATTTTCCTATACTTTGACATGTTTTTACTTAATTGGTAAATATCTGGAAGGCCTTTACTAAAGTCTATGCTTAAATGATTACTGCAACCATTTAATCTTTCTTAATAATTTAATTTACATTGAATCTTTCAGAAGGACTAGCGGGGTCAGTCTTTGTCCCAATTTAAATCTGAAAAGTTCTAGCCCAGGGTTTCCTGTGCTTAAGATTCCAAAATACCATTTTTAATTGCTTTTGAAATAGTGCTTTACCTGTTTATAAGTCCAATGCTTTTTCCTAAAATTTTAAGTTCATCCCTTTGCAGCTAGAAAGGTGGAGACCTTACAAAACATAATGGGCATCATTACATGGTATGCATCCATTACACTCCTCCACCAAGCAGCCTTGTTTACATTGCCACATAGACATATAATTTTATCTTTCACTTTTTCTTTCTACTCAAGGTGTCATTCATCAAAGGCCGCGCAATTGAATGTGTCAATCACAACGCATTTATTGCAGAGAAGTGCTTCCAAGGTATAAAAGTGCGTACAAAACCGAGTTTCGGTAGGGAGTTTCAACAACACTGACATGCATATCCTATACAAATCGAGTACTCTTTGTCGTTTCAAGATAAATTTCACAACCTGATGTGCTGTATCAATTATTTTGGTGAACCATGTGGTTTCTTCGCTAGTGTACCAATCCTTCAGCACCAAGTTTAAGCTGTGGGTATTACAACCATTGGAAAAAATGTGTAAAAAGCACTTCTTTATTAAATTACTGGCGTTTTTACAATTCATTGCGTTGTCCATGACTACTTGAAAGACATATTCCACACCAAATTCTTTAATTACATTAATCAAGACCTCAAAAATGTATTTGCCACTTTTAATTGCACCAGAATTATCAATCACCTTTATAAATGTTTCTCCCCTTAGACAAACCAGCATTACATTGATCAGCAGTCTTCTTTGAACATTTGACTAGCCATCACTCACAATCGTACATCGTGAAAGCGATATATTCCCAGGTATTATTTTGCCAACACGCTCTTTGACTTCGATGTAACATTTGTCCAAGAAAACATTTCATATCGTGTGATAAGAAGGAGCTGAAAACCCTGAGCCAAACTCACCGATTTTGCTTCCAAGCAGCCTTCTAATGATTGCTGTCTACCATGACCAAAGAACTTCTAGTAAAGAATATTTCTTTGGCGAGTGCAGTTTGTGCTTCTTCAAGAGCCTCCACTCGAAAGCTTTGATGTAATGATTTTTGATGCATTTGACCAAGTCCACCTTCATTGTGACGCTTAAAAGGAACACTACCTAGAATTTCCTCTCCTTGGGTAGGTTGTTCTCCAAGGTTAGTTGGCGTCACTATAGGATTTGCGGAGTTAATATTTAGTTCTAAGAACTCTTGACTCAAAACCACGGAGCTATATATCTATTGTCTCTTGCTACCCTTTTTGACGAGCTCTTCTCTCAAACGCTTTGCAGCTGCTGCAGGTGCCTGAGGATGTTCACATTTCTTACAACTCTTTTTAACGCTACCCAAAAAATGATCCCTAATACGTGGTGCATCACCTATTTTTGTTGTGTGATAAAATTTACATTGCCACATATCGGCCGCATATGTTGTGAGCATAATCCCACTCTTTGCTAGGAGCTTTTTTATTCTTTGGTTTCTTTCTACCACTTGTGCCCACATTTTGCTCCATTTCTTTTAAATTAAAACTGAAGACAAAAGAACCAGATGTTTAATTTTTGAAACATTTTTATTATTTTCAATATATATTAAAATTAAAAAAACATTCAATATGAAAGTAACTATGATGCATGATATTGGATTTTTAATGCACGCTAGTCAATCCACATATCGATCACCTATATTGTGAGCAAACATACACATTGCAATACAGTCTATGCACAGCATAATAACTACAACAATGCTATGAATTTCTCAATGCAATTATTATTATAATGATTATTTATATGTCCACTTTCATTTGCAAACAATAAGACACATTTAAATACAATTGCTACAAAAAACAAACAAAAGCAATAAAATATATGATTGATCATTTCATGCACTAATAATTTATCATAATACAAATGCACTCTCTGTATAAACCAATGCATGAACTAATGCAAATAAATCTTCAATACAATCACTCAAGTGAGGACTACTTGTACCCAATGAAGGTAGGTAGCCCCCCATGCAACCAATTCAATATAAAAGCTATTTTAACCGAATTAAGGATTATAGCTCTTATATTGTGGACTGACAGTGTAAATCAATTCAAATCTATGATGGTGAAAAATGCAAGACTTCAAGGATCTTTATATGCCCAGTACACTAGTACAGGACATCGGACCCTTGACTATTGACTCGTCATTTACATATGCTCATCTTCTAAAGCCAATTACATCCCTCATTTGGACCAATGGATTCTTCGCAATGAGCATGACTCTCCAAGTTTTAAATTGTTTTGGTTTCATACCTTTATGTCGATAAACGAATTAAAAGTTTTTAGAAGTGGTCACCAAATTAAGAATCACGTTCGGCCCAAAAAAGGACCTGTGACTCTGTAACCTCAGGTCAATTCACAAGGAGATGACTATACCCGGCACTCGAATACACTCCCCAAGGATTTGCCTATAATTACTCCTGGCGGGATTTTTCATTTTCTCGGCGGGCCCGTTAGGCATTTCAAAATACCCGGCGGGCTCGTTGAGAAAGTTAAAAAGCCCAGCAGGTTTTGCAGGGAAAAATTAAAAACCCGGAGGGCTAACCGGTTCTATGGGTTTTTGTAGGTCATAATCAAAGTCACGTTAACAATTAACGTGATCATGTGATTTTTCTTGTGTAAATATTGGAGTTATTGACGTAATGACACGATCGTGATTACGTTAATGAAATCCCTGAAATTTCTAGCACCCAGCAGTAGGGGTTGTTGTCGTAAGACGGAAGGCTGTGGTCTTGCAACTCCTACTAGGCGTGGTGCATTCTCTAAAGAATTTTTAGGTGGAGGAGGTGCTATTGGAATAGGTTGTACATACCTCTCCCTACCATATTCCATGCTATAGTAACACTCTTCCCTTGTATGGTTTGTTCATTTCCTCTCAAATTTGCACCACTTAAGCTCCTTTGAATCAGCATTTACAAGAGGAGCTAACCTCTTGACCATTTTGTTGATAAACTTTTCTTGATCGATAGGTGTCATTGGTTTTGCAATGGACTCACTCATTTGTGAATCACTATGCTGAGAGGATGTGTCGTGCTCTTGACTCTTACAATCTTTTTCTTTATATACAGTTATCCACCAAATAAAGAGCTTCTTTGATCAACTCGTTTAGTGTCAAGACCCTTATTATATACAGATTCTTCTAAAGACCCGCATGTCTCATTCCCTTGATAAATGTCAGCATCAAACATGCTTGCATAGGTAGTTCCAATCTTGGATAGAATTTGACATAGCTCTTGAGCCATAATGCCATTTTGCGTATTGATTTATCCTCTTTTTTTTTAATCTGTGAATTTTCAAGACCGTATCGTGAGCTATGCCTTTCTATGAGAATTCTTTGATGAATTCCTCAAATAGCTCATCTAGATTCTCAAAATCCTGTCTTTCCACTGAGTCAAACCATGTAGCCGCGTCATCTTCTAGAGTCGGTCCAAATCCTGCAAAGTGTGTTGTAAAATTTGAAACTTCCTCTACCCTAATTACTCTTTTCAAATCCACTATTATGTGATCTCTCAGATCTTTATCTCCGACGTATTTTCTATTCACCCATTTTTGGACTTGGGATGGTCTAACTTGCAGCATGTCCACAAATCTAACCAATTGTCTGCTCTTGCTTCAAGCCTTGGCTAGGTTCTTCTTTGAAGGGATTAGTCGATTTGTTAGAAATTGGTCCTTGAGAAGGCATGTCTACCATCTCTATGATCATTTCATCTCTTGTTATTGCTCTACAGGGGAATCCAAGTGGCTCCCTTTTTGGAGTTCTCGTAGAAATTCTCGTGTGTGTTGGAGGTATCTGTGGTCCTTCATTGACCAAATATCCACCTACATCTAATGCAGTTCATGGATTTATGCTTTTTATAGCTCTGTATTCTCATCCATGCTTGTCAACAGCTATAGACTTCCATTGATAGGTTGACTCCATATGTATAGACATATAAGAGCTTGTAATCTGTCAACTGTTCTGGGTATGGCTCTGAGCACCTATAAAGGTTGACCTCATTGTCGTCAATGTATCTATACAGTCCTTCACTCTTATGATCTGTTATCCAAACTCTTTCAATAATCTTGGTCTTTATTAATTGCAAGTTTGGAAGATCCATTGTGGACGGATTATTTTACGCTGGCAAACACTTTTGTGAGCTCAGATGTAACTTTTTATCTTTAATTTGGCACTTGAGACATCATACGTGTACGATGTCTTTTGTGGCAAAATTAAGTGATTTTTGTCCCACTAACTCCTTATCATTCAAGCAACTCTCAACAACTTTCAAAATTCAATTTGAACACTTTTTGTGTAAGTTATGGTCACTACAAGCAGAGCCTTGCCCAATTTCTGTCTTTTGGCACTTTTTAGCCCAAATGAGCTCCAAATGCGATGAAATTTTTTGCTACGGACTTCTTTTGTGCTCCATGACACTAGGTTATACTCAAATGTCTAATTTGACCCAGATCTGGCCTCTAAGACATCATATGTAATTGATGCCTTTTGGCTAAGAATTCACTTATATTTCTATCCAAGTTACTCCTTGATGCATACAACAAGAATGTGTGATCACATCAAATTTTGGATGTCAAAATTGCTCAAAATCCCCACTTTTTCACCTTTACCTTCTTCATCTGCAAGAAATCTAACACATCATTTCCCAACCCCCTGTGTGGTCAAAAGTGCAATTGGAATGTCAGATCTAGCCTTGAGACATCATATGCATATGATGTCTACTAGCTCAAAATTGGCCCAAACTTGGTTTGTAAGCTTGTTATGTTGTGCTTAACACCCTGATAATGTCATATTTCAATTTTTGTCCCTAAAAGTCCCCTTTAGACATCATACATGTATGATGTCTATCTGGGCAGAGTTAGGTGAAACTCACTCCACAGGCTCCTCACAACACTGGCAACTCACAACAACTTTCAAAATTGAATCTGAACACTTTTTGTGCCAGTTATGATCAGTTCAAGCCTTTACTTTGCCAAGATGTGTCCTGTGGGTCTTTGTAAGCCCAAGAATGCTACAAATTAAATATAATTTGGCCCATATGCTTCCTAAATGTTGTACATCACAAGGGTGCACTCAGTTGTAACTTTTGACCTCAGATCTAGCCTCTAAAACATCATACACGTATGATGTCTAGGTGGTCAAAAACTTGTTCTGTTTCTACCAGAGGTGCTCATAGAAAATTTTGGAACTAAAACATACACAAAATCATCACTTTTTGACAAGGAAATTCCCAAAAGAGTAAAGTCCCCTCGAAACTCAATCTATAAGCCCAAATGAAATGAGATTTGGTGTACATTCTCAACACAACATGGAGAAGATAGGTATAATGTGAAAATTTCAAATTTGCTGCCAAAACCCCTCGGAGATCATACACGTGTAGGATGTCTGCTGATGAATTTTTGGATAGAATTCATTGACATACATCCCCAAGTCTCAATTTCAAGCATTTCTACCAATTTTCATGCAAAAAAGTGCTCAAAATCACTGGTTTTTCTTTCTTCCATTTTTGATACTTTGTCTTTTGTCTTTTGGGGATCAAGGGTTGGTCAAAACTTTAGTTTCAAGGTGTACTTACAATAAGACCCCTCTTTTAAACACTCTGCTGCAATCAAAATTTTCAAATTTGGTCTCCAGATGCCCCTTGAGACATACACGTATGATGACCAAATTTACAAAATTTTACTTTTTCTTCATAGAACCCTTGCAAATGCCCTCTTATATGCACAACAACAAGTAGTCATGAAAAAATATCAACAAAAAGCTGTTTATTGCATTTTTTCCTCAAAAGCATACTTTTTAGAGATTCAAAATACAAACAAGCACTTCAAGAAATAAATCAGTGAGATGAATAGCTCTAGAACAAAATCAAACCACTTACGTAAAGCTACTCCTACACATCATATGGGGTTGTGCGTCTTTGAGTAGAAAACCGCTTCATTGCCACACAAATCACTTGACCATCAACAACTACTTTAATCTACAACTAATACTACACATCCTAACTAAAGCTACCTAGTCACATGCCCTCGACAAGACACATGCTTCTGGCTGTCCACTTGATCTCAAAATAACCTCTTCCGAATCCATTTAAGAAAAATTCTCTCTTGATCCAAAACTAAAGCAAGAGACCATCACACGAGTGTTAGTAGGATTACCTACTCAAGTCCTTGTGTCCCCCACAACGGCGCCAATTTTGCAGTAGCGAATCACACCTTCCATAATGTTGCGGCAGTGAATCACACCACCCATAAAGTGCATGCAACACAATCTAGATCAACATAATGTCAATCAAGGACACAGATGACACTATAGGTGCACGGAGGCAATCTCTTTAGCTTGCTAGGCTGGGATCATCCCACGCATACAACACTCTGGAAGGCTCACTAAACCACAATTATGTCGCCACAATTCTAATGACTACTTGCAAGTAGAAAGCAGACATCGTTTAATACATTTACAACCACAAATGGCTAGTAGATGCCTCAACGTGCGTGCTCCGTCTTGTGTCAAATGATTAGCATTGTTGCATAGCTCTCACTAACTCGAGCACAATGGTTTTTTCGGTTCTCCAATGCGATGAGCGAGCGGGGAGTAGCGCTAGGATGAAGCTGACGCTCTCTCTCCTACTCTCTCACACACAATCGAGGACAGCTTATAACTTGATTATGATAAAAGTTATTGTACAAAATGGCATAGGTACCTTATATACTAAGGCTACCATAGGTTAACCTAAAATAGATTTTAATGGGTCAAATGGCTTTGTATGTACAACCTGATGTGCCATTGCACCCGACTTCTATAACTAGACTAGCTACTTACTACAAATGATGCTTCTAACCATAATTGGCAACATTTCATAAGTCGCGAAAAAAAAAAGGCTTTGTTGAGTTATGTCGTCCTATTGACCCACAGGTCAACAAATCGCTCCCCACATTCTAGATTCAGTGGGGAGGCCATAACTTCTACAAATCAACTCCAAATTTGTTGGAGTTTGGGGAGTTAGAACCTAGCTACTTTCTAAGATTTTTCCAATGATATATTGATTGATAGGTTTTTGACAAAGCATTTATGTACTTCATCAGGTTGCCAACTTTGGACAAGAGAGGCAAAGTCAAACCTCCTTATAGGGCCCCTTGTTTTCCCTAATGTCATTCTGCATATTCTCTGATGCTTTGAAAGTATTGTCCCATATTTTGTTTTTATGCTTGTTTTGCACCATTTGTTGTTGGTTAGTCATAAGATTCAATTCTGCAATTAGGGGTAGGTTAGATGACATCTATGACCATCAAATTGAAAAGGTCAGGAAAAAAGCTAAAGAAATGGGTATCCACCCAAGGCACACCAGTGATACTGATTGTTGATGGTAGTCATCCACGAGTCGTACATGTTGAGCTTGACATCTCAACAAGAAACCCACAGAACCTCTGGTATCATTTTTTTGCCCAAATTGTCTTAGGGGGTCATGGATGGTGATCCATGTTCTTTCACTTTTTGGCTAGAAACTTTCTAGATTAGCTCTCTTTAACTTGGTCAACCCCTTTATCCACTTATTTTTGTGTTTGTGTTTGCTTTTAAGCTCCAGCCATCAGATTTCTAAAATTTTAGATTTTATGGTTTTCTCAACCAAAAAAAGGTTTTGGCACTACAACTTTACTACACAAAGCTGGTCTACTTATTGGAGTGATAACACACTTGTCTACTCACCTTACTCACTAGTGGCTCATACTAAACCATTGTACTAGTTCTCCTTTTATGTTGTATTTTTCCCTTATGTTTTGTAGACCTCTTATCTTGAGTTTGTGAAGAAGAAGAATTACAATCTTTTGCCTCCATCTATATGTGTGTGTGTGTGTGTGTGTGTGTGTGTGTGTGTGTGTGTGTGTGTGTGTGTGTGTGTGTGTGTGTGTGTGTGTGTGTGTGTGTGTGCACATGTGCTTGAAAGAGCTCATGCTCTCTTCTCCTCTATCTCTTGACATGGTATGAGAGCCTAGTTGTGTCTGAGGAGGAACTTGGAGCAGCAAGCATGAGCAGTCTACAAAGTGGCTTTAGTATTCCTGAGAGCCATCATCAACGATCTATGATTGAGGTGATTTCTTTTAGAGAGTGTGCATTTCAAAGTTCTATACAGTCAAGTTGCCATTCTTGGCACGTCACAATCCCCATTTTGGAGTTAGAGAGCATTCGCATGCAAAAACGGTAAGGTTTGGGATTTTGTAGATCTACATATAGGAGGTGGTGCAGAAATATTTGGTTTGGCTATAGTGTGCACATATACTATTTAGTACAGTGAAATAGATGTATATGTGTAGACTGTGGTTACAAGTGGCAACCAACTATTTTTAGCAGGCTGCTCAAAGACTGTGTCATCCAGCAATGATGGGATCAACTAGGTTTTCAGTGAGAATCTAGACAAGAATAAGTTCCATGCTTGGAAGATTAGAATGACTAATTTCCTTATGGGCAAAGGTACATTGATGGAGAGCATGAGATAGCACCACCATTGCCAGAGGAAGGTGCAAGTGCTGTGAAAATTAAGACATTTAAATATTGGAACGAGGGAGCTCGGAGGTCATGTACTGGCTTTCTGTCAATGTACAGGACAATATGATTGGGCATATACAAGATGCTCAGTCTCCTAAGGAGGCGAGCTTGGGACACTCTTCTGACCAACACAAAGGCAAGGAATCTGTAGTTGAAGACTGAGTTGAATAATATGCAGAAGAAAATCTTGTCCATCAATGAATATTCGCTGAAGATAAAGAAAATATGCGAGTCACTTGTATCAAGTGGTGTTACAGTCAATGATGATGATAAAGTAGAAGTCTGTCTACAAGGTTTGGGTCTTGAGTACAAACAGTTTAAAATTGGCATCCATCTTTGAGAGAGTTCATTCCCTCGCTTATAGATTTGGTGTCCTTATTGATTGTGAAAGAGAAGGAACTTGAGGAATACTCCTCTATACAAGGTGGGAACAATTTTGAATAGGTCCATTTTAACAACAGAGGAAGAGGAAGAGGAAGAGGAAGAGGGCATGGAACAAGTCATGGACAAGGACATGAAGAGGCAACCACCAAGCACAACAATAGAACAACAATCATGGTCAAAACACAGGTGGTGGTCAAGGAATCTTTTGAGGCCAAGGGAGTCCAAGAGGTCGTGGAAATGTGCAACACAATAATGGAGGTCAACACAAAAATGTATTATGTTGGGGATATGGAAGACATGGTCACTTTGAATAAGATTGTCCAGAAAAGAGGCATCAAAACAATTATGCAATCACTAGCAGGAATGCAGATGAGCCCGAGAGGCTATTTGTCGTGCAACACATGATGAATACTATGTCTGCAAATGTGGAAAAATCCTCCATGTTGGGATCATAGATGGTGGGTGCATTGAGCTCAAGGTGCAATTAGCACAAGGTGGTTTGAAAGTGAGAGTAGCCATAGCTACACATAGTAGAGAGAGAGAGAGAGAGAGAGAGAGAGAGAGGGGGGGGGGGGGGGGGGGGGGGGGAGAGAAAAAAGTAAACACGTTTAAAATACTCAATAATAAAAAAATATACAATAGAATACCTTTACAGCATAGCATAGGGTATGTAATATATACGTAAAATAATTTGTTTATAAGGCTCGAAGTTATCCAACTGAGAGCCCTTAACTTCCATAAAGGCATACAAATATCTTGCCACACTAGAACTTATCCTCACATAGAATTTTAAGCAAGTAAGAGTGGTTTATCACACCAGTTGTCAGAGTTTAGGCCAAAGACCACAAAACCCAACAAGCCTCCCCTTGGACTTGGAATAGACAAGTGCAACTACAAACAGCGCAGTTGACACAAAGACCACACCACAAAGATTGTAATAATTCTTTGAGCTATGGGGCCACAAAGACTAAATATGCCTTCCCTCAAACATTAGTCTCTTAGGACCAACTGTCCACCACAGACCAAGTTCTTAACCAAGATGACTCCAAGCTGGGACTCGCCCATATTTTTCCTACAAGTTGCCATTGTCACTCCCAAGTCACGAGCCACTAGTTCCATATCCATCTCTTCTACGATTTTGCTAGAGTTTGGATCCAATTGGTGCTACTACATGCTTTAAACCTCCAACAATCCTTAAGTGTATGGGCTCATAGTTGTTCTTGAATTTATTTGATGCAAGACTAAATTCAATGCTATGTAAATATAAATGCATTGCAAGTTGATGGTGCTAATGATCCTCCCCTTGAAGACCACTTTTTATTATCTCTCATAGTGCATTGTCCATCTCTTCTACGATTTTGCTGAGTTTGAATCCAATTGGTGTTGCTACATGCTTTAAACCTCCAACAATCCTTTAAGTGTACGGGCTCATAGTTGTTCTTGAATTTATTTGATGCAAGACTAAATTCAATGCTTTAAGATGGAAATATAACTGCACTGCAAGTTGATGGTGCTAATGATCCTCCCCTTGAAGATGACTTTTTATTATCTCTCATAGTGCATTGTAGTGGTCTTTGTGATTGGGTGTTAACCCAATGCCAGTGTCTTGAATCCTTACATAAGTACAAAATAGTATCCTCAATGGTAATTGATGGGTAGACATACATTTCTATTGACATTGTGCTTTGAATTACAATGTATTAGAGGGAACGTGACAGAGAAATATTTTAAAGCTTGTGGAAATTGGCCCTTTGAATGCCCAATGTGAAGTGCTTTTAATTTTTGGAGGCACTCTCAAAGCTTTGAAAATTTTGAATGAGTCTTTGATGCTTGATGAAGCCTTGAAGTTTGATTTTGAATATCTTTTTCATTTGACGGGGTTGCCTTTGGATGCTTAAAGAAGCTCTCCTTTGAAGCTCGAGATGAATCTTTGAAATGAAAATTGCCCCCTTTGAATCTTGTCTCAAGTGTTTCTTTTGAAGTTATTGGAGTAGCCCTTTGAATTCTCTTTGTGGTCTTTCAAGCTCAAAACAGGTAGAAACACTTCAGAAAATGTAAGATACAGGTAGGAAAGCCTCCCAAGGTGGACTATACGAAGTTAAGATGCATGCAAGAACCTGTTTTAAGAGGGAATAAAATAGCACCTTTTTTTCTAAATAAAAAAATAGAAATAAATAAATGGACAAGTTTGATGAGCTCTTAGCTGGACCAAGGCACCACAATGATGATGATGCACATGGTAGTTGAATTTAAGGCTTTCCTTGTGCAGCTATGCCGAGTGTTGGAGAGCAATGGAGATGCTTTCTTTGCTGCTGCAGGAGAGGATGGCAAGAAATTCAGGCTATAGATGTGTTGGCCGGCGTTGATGACATGCAATGGCAATGAGCTCTCCAACTTGCAAAGCTTGGTTGATGGAGAGCTTATGGTAGGCTTTCACAGAGATGACGAAGTCAAGGGCACTAGGTACATTTTCTTTTAGCTGGTTATACCCAAGCAAGGGTGCTCTGTTAGATGGTGATAAATGCCCGCAAGGTGGGTATTGAGGTAGAACCAGGCTATCACAAAGATGTGATTCACACAATTGAGTCCAGGGATATGCTTGTAAAAGATGTGGTGGAGCTCAGAAGTGTTGATGCTTCTTGGTGGTGGCTCTACATAGTAGGCCTTTGGTGATTAGGGTGCTTGGGCTGAGCAGTGCCAAGAGCATGCTGTGTCTCACACCTCTCTCTTTTCTTGTCTCTCACTTTATTTTCTGGAAAAGCTACACACTCTTCTCTCCTCTCAACACATAGAGACACACACTCTTAAAAACATTCTCTCGCGGTCTTAAACACACAAAAGAGATCTTTAGATATAAAAAGATAAAAGGAGGAAGATTCTAGCACTAATTAAGTGCTCTATATAGAGAGATTATTGTGAAATTAAGTGCAACAAACTCTAATGATATTAGACTCGAATGTACCCTAATGACCTATGCTCTGATATCACTTGTTGGGATCGTAGAGGGTGGGTGCATTGAGCACAAGGTGCAATTAGCTCAAGGTGGTTTGAAAATGAGAGAATCCATTGCTACACACAATAGAGAGTGAGAGAGATAGGGAAAGAGAGAGAAAAGTAAACACTTTTTCAATACCCAATATACAAAAATGTACAATAGAATACCTTTATAAGACCCAAAGGCTATATGATTGAGAGACCTTGAGTTTTACAAAGGCATACAAATATATTTCCACACAAGAACTTATCCTCACATAGGATTTTAAACAATTAAGAGTAGTTTCTCACACTAGTTGTCAGTGTTTAGGCCAAAGGACACAAAATCCAATAGTCCACAAGGTCATCTTTTGGATGCATCTTCAATCCCATCTCTTCCAAATTTTTGCTCATTTGTCTGTTAGCAGCAAGCTAACACGGACACCATTTTACGGAGTTCTCTTTGTAAAACAATTATTATTTGGATAAATCGGGAATATTGTAACTCCTATTTTCTCGGATAAACTTTGTAATTAATGAGCCGGGGCTACAAGCTTCCAGATTGTATCAACCAGCCATTTCCCAACTTTGGTAGAACTCTAGATTATTAATTTTGACCACCCAAAAACCTTGGTTAAGATATAAAAGCCAATTTTTGTAAGTTTTTAATAAGTTTTGGATAAGAAATACACAGCGTGAGCTAACGGCGCTCACTCCTCTCCTTCTCGCGCTTCCTACTCCCTCCCTTGTTGTCACATTGTGATTGCGTTTGTTGCATTGCAATCGCATGTAAGAGCTCTACGCATTGATGTAAGCAGTTCACAGTATTTTGTAGATTTTGGCATCGTCGACCCGCGGCCTAATTTCATCATAACTAGGAATTTACGTGTTCAAATAAAAAACTAAGCATAGGCGGGGTATTGGGGCATCATTGCTAAGCATTTAGATGCATTCTTGGTAAAACATGACTAGGTAAAAAATCCACTGTTGTTAATAATTGTGATTTTGGAACTTGACCTAAAGTGGGGTTTGAGACCATAAGCATATGTGCTTAGGTCTTATAAACTTGTCTTAGAAGTTTCGTTACGTTTGGATGTCATTTGATGTTGTCTTTGTTTGCCGATGAGCGATTGGCTTTTGGTGATTTCAGTTACTTGAGTGAATCTTGAGTTAGATGCCAGTTGTTAGTTGTTTTCCGAGAGATTGACAACCTCTTGTAGCCTCTATGCAATAGTCGAGTCAGCTTCGTCCCATGGTTTGACAATTTAATCGTGGTTCTTGCTAATACTGCAATAAGATAGGATGGTGAGGTTAGACATGCGTCCCACATTTGGTGCCGCTGTCGGGGACCGAAGAGACCTAAACTAGGAAAAACACGAGCCTCTTGTTAAGTTGTCCGTTAACTTCCTCTAGGTTCACCTAGAGTTCAAAACTTTCTTTTAGAAACTGCATAGCTTAAGATTGTCGTCTTTTGCTGTGTAGAGGTAGCTTGGAATTAATCATACTTGCCGAGTACCTTTAGGACTGTATGATTGTAGATTGGTAGACGAGACAAGTCTTAAGATCAAGGCTCTGAAAAGCATAAAAAACGCAAGAAAACGAGTGTTTGTGGACACTTTCCACAACCCCATTGCATGATAATCTAGGAGTAGGGTAAGTAGGATCCAAGGTGGATTTCAGAACATTACTCTCTCTGAAAGAATCAAGTGTGAGTTGTTATTGGAAGTTGCAAAATTTCAGGTCTACGACTAGAAATAGCTTGAAAATACTCAAATCCACTCAATCCGACTAGAGAGTAAGTCTAAGAGTTGTCTCAACCAGTTGGTAAGCTCAAAGATACTTCGAGGTAAAAAATTTCAAGAGTTGGCCAAAACTCAAATTATTTACTTTTTCTTGACATTTTAGGACAAATTAAGTTTTGACTTGATTCATAGGCTTAAAATGCATCATATAAAGACTGTTCTTCAGAAAATTGCAAAAAAGTGCTCATTTTAAGCCTAAAGTTAATAACCACGATTATTAACTTTCTGATCTAAATTGGCCAAGGTTAATACCATTGACTCATTGCATGTGTACAAACAACTTTTGTAAAGGCCTAAGATATTTGGATCACTAAACTGGCAAAAAACTGGGTAAAAACTAAAGTTTGTATAGACTTTTTAAATCTTGAGTATAAATTGGGAAAAATTTATCCAAACTTGTTGAAATTTGATTCATAGACTTATGTTGATGTGATAAACATGTGTTTCAACTTTTTTCAACATGTGTGCCCTATTTTTTAACTTTTTTGACCAAGTTTGCATACCACTAGCTTCACCATGTTGTAATAAGCCCACAAACCAAATTTGGTAAGATTTGGACCACTGGATTGAAATTTGTAACTAAAATTGCAAAGTTAGTTTGGGGACAGATAATTGATGACCATTTGACCAAACATTGTCCAAACTTGATGAAACTTGGCTAGTGACCTTAAATTAAGGTGCTTGACAAATCTGTGTCAAAGTTGGGGCAAAAACTTGCAAAAACATATAGCTGGAGTAAATAATTGTGATTATTTACATCTGCTTCAAAACTTGATGATTTTGCAAATTTGAGTGCACCACAAGGTCAAGCATATCAAGTAGACCCCAGAAATCAATTTTGGTGAAATTTGGATCCCAAAAGTGGGACTTAAGCCAGATTCTCGAAATCAGAGTCTACGGACACCAAACAGTTGATAAACTTGATCAGATTTTGTCCAAACTTGTTGAAACTTGTCCAGGGACTCTAACAAGTTGTATACTTGCTAAACCTATCAAAAAAGTGCAAAAATTTGACAAAAGTAAATGATTGCGGTTATTTACTTCTAGTATCGAGAGACATCATTTTGACTTTTGAACTTATACAGCGATAGACCAACATAATATAAAGCCACAAGGCAATTTTGGGTTCAATCGGATCAAAATTGATACATGTATCCTTAGTTTACATGTTGCAGATTAGACCTTTGATTTTTTCTAAAGTCGAATTTGAAAGTCAAATTTTGACTCTCATAGTCGATTTGAAGTGATACAGAGAGACCAATCACGAGAATAGCAAAAACTCTACTGTCTTTATAGAAGAATAGCTAACTTGATCAAATTTGTACAAGAATCAGGTTGCAGACGAGGAATCAGTGGCTTGACAGAAAGTTGCAATTGAATCAAGTGGAAATTGACGACAAGTCAATCCAAAGGTGAGTACTCTATCCAGGGCTTTGTAAGTTTATATGAACCTTAGATCTGGTCGTGCACTAGGAAATCAAGGCATACTCGGAGAAACCTCCAGTAGAGTATCCACCGAAGAAAGCGTGAATCAAGGCAATTCCTTGCACACAATTCTTGAAGAAGTCTCAGACACTTTTTCAGATTCAACATCCAAAAATGTCTTCTTACTCGACTCACTCGAAAACCAGAACGACAATGCGCTATAAGCATATACTATCTTTTTACAAGACTAACCGTCATGGAGCCTAGGTTTACTTGGACCCTAATGAGGAGTATGCTATTCGCATTGATGACCATGGTATTGAGTTCAAAGAAGAGGTTAGGACAAACAAACAAGGAAAAATGTATATGGATTGAAAAAAAAAAAAGTATTTACAAGTCGAAAACCCTGACATGATAGACAAATGGGGTTAGAAGTAAACACCATAATCCCAGATATGTCATCAAAAGAAGGACCACCAACTTTAGAATTTGAGGGATACGATCAAGTAGACTTGAAGCCTTTGAAACGGCTTAGTACGGATAATCCTAGGATCGGAGTCTATTGTTGGGAAGATAGAAATATAAAAGATCTTCTGTGGACTTCTCATGCCAAACCAAGACAATTAACGGCCATGAAGAACATCTATATCTTCAAGATCAAAGATAAGGGATTAGCAGACCTACCAGCCTACCTGTTTATGAATTGTTATAACAATAACTTTGTTATGATGACTCCTCAGGAGGTAGAGCAAACCAAATACCAAGGGTATTTCATCTGGGATTGGATATTGGGGCAAGGACCAGAAAAAATTCCAAGGGATGAACACCATGAGAGATCATTTGAGAGTAATGTGAAGAAACCAGAAACCACCTAATCACGTAGAAAACCGGGTGACACTAAGGCCAGTCCAGGCCTACATGAATCACTATTTCCAACAGATTGGTTTGAAGGACTTGGAACAGGACCAATTCCCAGAAGACCTGGAGTTGAATCAAACAGACGTGTCAGACCAGCTGATTTTCAAAAATGGGTCAAAAAATATAGTGGATTAGGGGATCCATACGACCACTTAGCAAGCTTTAAGCAATTGCTAAGAGCAGAGCGTATATTCGATTTCCATACTCAATTCAAGGGGTTTGGAATGACATTAAAAGGAAAAGCATTGACATGGTTCCAAAACATTCCACCAAGGTCAATCATGGACTTGAAGACATTAGCTTAAGGATTTGTAGCTTCTTGTTCCAAAATAGGGATCAAACATAATACGGTAGCTCAAATCTACAGCTTTAAACAAGAAACATGGTGAGTCTGTTAGGGATTGTGCAACTTGAATGAAACAATACATTGCCAGATGCCCAGAGATGGAGATACCTGCAGAAGAATGACTTGTATCTTTGTTTCTTGAGGGACTGCTAAACAAAGAACTTCATGCTATACTCTATGTTAAAAATCATACAACCATAGAAGTGTGTGTGTCTGATGCTATTGACCTAGGAGACAATTGTGAAAGTTTCAACGAAGAAGATGTCCCTAAGTATAACCAAAGCGAGAAAACAACATCCAAAAAACCAACACAAGTGGGAATGGCTGCTGCGGCACCACTCTCAGCTATAGAAGATATGCTAAAAAGGATGAACAACATGATGAACAATATGCAAAAAGCACGTATGAGAGGACCAGGACAAGGGATACCTCCACATGGACAACCAATAAGGCCACAAAAATGGTGTGCAATCTAGGGTAAATGGACCAACCATGAAACTCATGAGTTCTACTTCAGACCAAAGTATGATGGGAATGTTCAGTACGTGCCCATGAGGACACAAGGACAACCCATGTACACATATCAACCTAATATGGCCCAAGCTCAAGACCACCAATGGATATGAAAAGACTTCAACCTGTGTTGGGACAACAACCTCCATATCTAGGACATAATGCAGTGCCTGTATAGTACATGCACTCTGAAGGAATCATAGATGAACAAGCATTAGTGCCTGTTACATCCTATGCAGAGCCTAGTCCATCTACAGTAGTGGTAGAAGGAGATCGGTATAATCCACATCCACCACCAATGGAAGAAATCATGACTTATGATCCACCAGAGCTTGCACCAATATATTATGTAGCTAATCAAGGTGTCAGACCTCCCACGGGAAGACCCATGATAAAACCTAGATCAGAAAAATATCATAACTGTGGTGCTGACAACAATTGGAAAAACAAATGTCCAGAGCCGGACAAAAACCTCAAACCAATTGAAGCGTATTGCATACAATGTTGCAAAAAGGAAGGACAATTTCCGAAATATTGTCTTAAAAATCCTTCGAACAAGGGCAAAACCGTATTAAACATAGTCCAAGTGATGCCTAGTAGTGCATCAAAGAGTGAACCCATTGTTCCAATCAAGGTAATCACTAGAGCCCAGGCAAATAAAAAGAAACACAACTCCTCTGATGATTTGAAAAACAAAAAAGTTTCTTCTCAAAGAATCAAAAGGAGCAGAAGCAAAAGATATGAGATGAGAAAACAAAAACAACGGGTTGAAATTGAAGAGAAAGCAAAGAAGCTAGCCCAAGACAAGTTGAAAGAAACTGCCGGTGAGTTCAAGGAAACGATCGTAAAATCTAGAGGATCCATTCTGGTTGATAAAAATTTTGAGCCTATTAATGCTGCCTTGAAAGCCTACCAAGCAGGACTTAAAGCAGGCCAAAACATGGAAAACAAGTGGAAAAACTATCCATCTCCAGACATGGAAGTAGCGAAGCTGGAAGCTTATCAAAATTTGGTAGGAATCACGCAAGAAATGCTGGAAAAACAAAAACTCAATCTTGAAAGTATTGAAAAATCTGAAGAGCTTGCTGTAGAAGAAATGAAAGCAAAATCCGATGTGGTGGCAGAACCCCACCTTGAACCAAATGAACCAGAGCTTATAGTGCCCTAGACGGAATTCCATTCGTAGAGAAAGACTGGCCATGACACATATGGAAAAAAGTGAGAGAGATCAATGATGGGAGCCTAACTCTAAAGTCATCTCCTATAGAGGAAGTCTGGTTGGATAACCTCCCTTCTGATATGAACATGGATTTACAATTCTTGTATAGGGATTGCGGATTGGAAGCTTCAGGAATGTCAAAACCATTGACATTAAAAACGTTACCTTCTTACTTGGGAGATAACGAAGATGAATCCATCGTGTGAAAGACCACTCAAGTAAAAAGAGCTGAACAGACCCTAGAAGTAGACAACATTCATTCGATCATGTCTATACCCATCCAATGCACTCTTTTCATGGGATAACTGTTGAAACTCAGACATACTTGTGGAGTGATTTACAGAAAACCCTAGAGAAGGTGGAGATAATGGGGTTAATCTCGAAGAATTTGGGAAAATTAAAATGAAATAGAAAGCAAAGAGATTCGATCAGTTCCCATGAACAAAGTCGGAGAATAATATGAAGGGGAAGAAGGAAACACCACCCTCCCAGTGAAATATAATGACATTGAGACCATGGCGAGACTGGATAGTGGAGCTGGCATAGACATAGCCACTAAGACAGTATGGGAATCCTGGGGGCAGCCAGCCCCCATCAGAAAAACTCGAATGAAATTACAGTTGGTTGACGGACACATTGAGAGACCATTAGGGCTGCTTGAAAAAGTGATAGTCAATTCCTGTGGAATTGAATATCAACACACTTTTTCCATAGTAGACTTTGGGAAAAAACTCAATTATGAAATCATATTGGGAAGACCTTTCATGCGATAGGTACAGCTTATCCAAGATTGGGGAAACAACTATCTGTACTTGAAGCAAGTGGGATCTATAATAAGAGTCAAGCTAAAAGATCACACTTATAGAGATGTCTTGAAAACACCCATCCAAGAGTTTGATTCAATCTCTTTGGCTGAAACTAAACTCCCATCCTAGTTAAACAAAGACACTCCTATTTGGATGTGTGGGGCTTCAAAAAACGGAAGCCTAAGACGAGAAGAATGTATCCTAGAAAGGGACTACATTGACGAAGCCCACGTACCTGAACCCTTTCCAGAGCATTTATTTGAGCCATTCGAGTGGACTCAAATTTTAGCAACAATGGATGTATGTGTGAATACATCTATGCCTACTCAATTTTGCAATGAGGATGGCTATGACATAATTCCCATCCAAATGATTTCAATCCTTAACATTGAAAACAAAGATGAGGAACCCAAGGACTTATTGAAAGCTCAACAAGTCTTTTTAGACCTCTATTACGATGCAACTGATGAGTAAGATGAACACTCGGCTACCTCAGAAGATTTGGGGTTAGAAAAAGAGCATACGAGAGCGAAGTTACTCTTAAAGGGAGGGGAGGAAAAGTTTTTTGAATTTCCAAATCAGAAATCAAGAAGACAAAAGTGGTATAGACAAAAGAGAGACACCGGAATTGTGAAAAAACGACCTATGCCATCAGTCTCCAGTAAAACACAATTCCTGATGCAGATAGATGCTAATGATTGTGTCAAGGACAAAATAATTGGCAGATATCCTTCAAACAAAAATTCAAAAATGTCTCAAACATCGAGAAAAACAAGGAAGGGTACTCAAGAGAATGTCAGGAAATAAGACGCAGCTAAATAGATAATTGAGTAGATTACTTAAAGGAGAGAGACAGATTTACATACACGAGATTATAGAGTAGAGAGAGAGAGAGAGTACACACGATATACATGGTTCACGCAATGTGGGCTACGTCCACGGAAAAGCAACCAATTAATGGCTTTAGTACTTCAAAACAAGAAGTAGTTTACAAAGGGATTATACCCTTTTGGAGCTCCCGCTTGCTTCACTCTCACCACCTCACACCCACCTTGTTGCATCAACTTCACACTATGAAATATGTGTAGAAATGGGCTCCTTTTATAGGCCAAAAGGGCTGCCCTCTCTTATGAGAGGCAGCCATGTGTAGCTGCCCTTGTGTGAATAAGTCCAAATCGGACCCTCCAATCCGCCCATGTGTGGCCGCACTTGTGTAGACAAATCCGCTTTTGAATTCGGCCACCGGCCATTGAATTCAGCCATCGGCCCACCGGCCGTTGACTTTCGACCACCGGCCACCGAACATTGACTATCGGCCACCGGCCAACCGATCGGTAGTTTTCTTGTTGAAGATGATGAAACAGGAAACAGAAGGAAGACAGCAACTCAGAGTAGGAAGAAGATGGAGAAGGAGAAGACACAGAGCTTGTGTACTAGATCTCTGTAGTCTCTCTCTCTGTATTGGAATAATTATGTATACAAACTCAGAGCTACAAAGCTTATATGAAACCCTAAGAGATAAGGTGTCCTTTCACACCGGATGTCCAGGGGGAAAAACCCAGTGGGAGAAAAGTGCCCCTGGTGAAGCGCGTATACACACTAACACTACTACATGTCTACAAATCCCCCCTGTAGTGATAGTGTGAATCCGTACAAGGTAGCAGATCATCATGTGTATAAGAGTAAGCCCAAAGCTTTTCGGAAAGCTTCAAACTTTTCTCGTGATAACGCCTTCGTAAATAGATCTGCAATGTTATCCTGTGTAGGACAGTAAGTTAGTGTGATCTCCCCTGCATGTAGCCTTTCCCTGACATACTGGTAGTGAACCTCTATGTGCTTTGTTCTTGCATGAAATACTGGATTCCTTGCAACTGCCATAGCACTCTCACTGTCAGTGAAAATGGTAGTGGGTGCTTGTTGACACTCACAAAGATCTGCCAATAACCTGCGTATCCATACACAATCAACTGTTGCCGTGAAAGCTGCCCTGTACTCAGCTTCACAAGTTGATGTAGCCACTGTGGGTTGCTTCTTGCTTAGCCAAGATATACATGCATTTCCCAAGAAAAAACAATTGCCACTTGTGGAATGTCGTGTGTCAAAATCACCAGCCCAATCTGAATCGCTGTAACCAAGAAGCTGCATAGAACTGTGCTTTCCATACATATCCCCCCTTGGAAAGAACATGGCAAGATTAGGGGTACCTGAAAGGTAACGAAGTATGCGCTTCACAGCCTGCCAATGATGCATACCTGGGCTGTGCATAAATTTGCTTGCTTGTGAAACCCCAAATTGAATGTCTGGACGAGTGTTGCCTGCCAAATATATCAAGCAACCAACCGCTGCTGCATAAGTATGTACATCAAAAGGTTCTCCAGCATCGTGTATGCTCAACTTTGATCCAGTTTCTACGGGTGTAGAGATTGGCTTACAATTTTGCATACCAAACTTGTCCAAAATTTTATGCAAATATTTTGCCTGCAACATGTATATGCCATCCTCTGATTGCACAAACTGAATACCCAAGTAATAATGTAGCAAACCAAGATCAGACATCTCAAAGGTTTTTCTCAAAGCATCTTTAAACGCTTCAATTTCATCTGCAGTATTGCCTGTAAGAAGCATATCATCCACATAAAGTGTTAGCATAATGAGAACTCCATCTCTCTTTTTGACATACAAAGTACTTTTTGTTGGACTATTCTGAAATCCCTGGCCAATCAAATAAGTATGTATCTTCTCATACCATGCTCTTGGAGCCTGTTTGAGACCATACAAAGCTTTACGCAATCTACATACCTTTTGCTCTTGACCTTTTACAAAAAAACCACTTGGTTGACTTACATAAACTTCTTCCTGCAAATCACCATTCAAAAAAGCAGTCTTGATATCCAACTGATGCACTTTCCAACCATGATGAGCAGCAATTGCAACTAGTGATCTAACTCTGGACGCACGAGAAGTAGGAGCAAAGGTTTCATCATAATCTATGCCTTTCTGTTGCGCATAGCCTTTTGCCACAAGCCTTGCTTTGTACCTGTCAATAGTACCATCTTGTTTCCTTTTTACCTTAAAAACCCACTTTGTACCAATAGGCTTTTTACCTGTAGGCAAGTCCACTAGATCCCATGTATGATTCTTATGAATAGAATCAATTTCTTGCTGCATAGCATCTTTCCACTGAACACACTCTAAAGCTTGTTCAAATGAATCAGGCTCATCTGCATCACAAAGAGTGCTAAAGCAAGCCAAATCTACTTGCTCTCTGCCAAAAGTAGTACCAACACGTGTTTTTCATGGCAACGGTGCATCCAACTTGCTATCCTGCAAAGTTTTCTGAACCCATTTAGGCAAGGTTCTTTCTTCCCTGAGAACTTCTTGCTCTTCATGCACAATTTCCTCTACATCATGAGGTGTCACATGCTGATCAAAAGATTGATCAAGATTATCAACCTGTTGTGATTCTTGATTCTCCACAAAAGAAGGAAGCAAACCTTCAAATACATCATGTGTCTGCATATGCGGTACATCAAAAGCAACCATAGGTTGAGCAGTAGTTTCTGCAAAAATTACATCACGACTTTCAAAAATCTTGTTTGTAGCAGGATTGTAAAGTCTATAACCTTTACTTCCACTACTGTACCCCACAAATATACATTTGATTGCCTTATCATCAAACTTCCCACGTAACTGCTGAGGGATGTGAGCATAAGCAAGACAACCAAAAACACGAAGATAACTCACTGAAGATTTTTTGTCATACCAAGATTCATATGCAGTAATGGTCTTCAAGGCACGAGTAGGACACCTGTTCAAAACATGTGTTGCACAAGCAACTGCCTCCATCCATAGTTTATGAGGCAAACTCTTAGCCTTGAGCATACATCTAGCCGTCTCCATTAAAGACCTGTTCTTCCTTTCTGCAACACCATTCTGTTGTGGTGTGTATGGCATAGTGCATTGGTGTTTAATGCCTTTCTTTCCCAAAAAATCCTTAAATGCACCTGACATGTATGCACCTCCTCGATCGGTACGAAGAGTCTGTACTTTGCAACCTGTTTCATTTTCAACCATGGCGACATAATGTTGAAAAACTGCAAACACATCTGACTTTGCTTTGAGTGGATACACCCAACAAAACCTGGAAAAGTCATCAATGAAGGTCACAAAATAAAGGCTGTTTCCTATAGATGGCGTCCTCATAGGACCACATACATCACTGTGTACAAGTTGCAACTTTCGTGTCGCTCTAACTGAACCATCCTGCAAAAATGCAAATCTGTGCATCTTTCCAAGAACGCAACCTTCACATACATGTCTTGGTGGCATCTCCAATAAAGACAAATCATGCACCATATTATGACGTTGTAAAGTCATCAAACTGCCATAACCAACATGCCCAAATCTAGCATGCCACAACTCAGCATCCTGCATGGCCTGAGTCTTTGTTTCTGCAATACATACCTGAATCTGCTTTTCATAATGATCTAGCACAAATAGTCCATTTTCCAGGGTACCTGTAGTGATAAGAGAATAACCATTCTCTCGATCTCATACAACACATTTGTCATCCTCAAAAATGACCCGAAGACCATTTTTTGCAAGAGAGGATACAGACAACAAATTCTTCTTGATCCCTGGAACATATAAGACATCTGGCAAGCATAAATCTGAACCATCTGAAATGGTAATCAAAATCTTTCCAACGCCTTTGATTGGATAAGAAGCATTATTTGCACATGTCACCTTCTTTCCTGCTGGAGATGCATCCAATGAACAAAACAAATCCTTCCTTGAAGTAATATGCCTGGATGCACCACTATCAAAGTACCAAATCATTTGTGTCTTGTCAACACTGTAAGCAGAAAAATCTGAACATACTACAAAAGCATAAGAATCCTGCACAAAGTTTGCAGACTCTTCTTTAGCTGTAGAAGAATCACCAGAAGCTGAAACAACCAAACTTGACTCTTTCTTCTTTTCTTTAGCAATTCGCTTTTTACACTCACTAATGTAGTGACCAGGTTTCTTGCAGTAGTGACATTTACCTTTCTTCTTGGACTTGTCGGAATCACCTTTAGACTTCCCTGAAGATTGTCCTGCACTAGACTTGGAGTAATGAGCACTCTCTTTACCCCTGTTTTTGTTATGTACAACAAGAGCATGATCCATACCATCCACCTGTAAAGACTTGTTCTTACGTGATTGATCCTCCTGCAATAGCAAAGCCACTAACTCTTCAAAATGAAGAGGGTCAGGATTAGCTCGCAAAGACAGAGTCAAAGAAGTCTGAAAAGTCAAATAAGATGGTGGTAGTGAATTGAGTGTTTTGGAAACCAAGTCCTTCTCTGGAATCACTTCATCAATGCTAAGCAATTGCTCTTTAAGATCCTTGATTTTTGTAAGATGCTCGACAATATCGTCACTTTCGTCCATCTGTATTTTGTCAAGTTGTTTCTTCAAAAACTCTATTCTGGCAGCATTTCTTCCTCCAAACATAGCTTGCAGAGTGTTCCAAGCATCCTCAGAAGTTCTGCAAGATCTGATATGTGGTGTGATCATCCTCTTTATGGTTAAGGCAATCACAGCCATAGCCTGTGCATCTTTAGTATTCCATCTCTTTTGCTCTGGAGTGACTTGTGAGGGTCCTGCACCAACAGCTGCACCACGACCAGGCGTGGCAGGTGCAATGCTACCTGGACGAACTTCATCTCCAGATACATAATCCCACAATCCTTTACCAACCAAAACATTTTTGGCCATAAAAGACCAAAGAGAATAGTTGGTACCATCCAATTTGTCTTCGGATGTAAACGCACCAAAAATCTCTTTCTCCGTAGATTGAGCCATACTGTAGATGCACACAAGAGAGTAAAAGAACCTCCAAGAGATTCACAAATCTCCTCTCCAATCCAAGAAAAACTCTACACAAAATCTCAGCACAAAGCTAAGACAAGCTGCTTCCCAAAAGAACTGTTTACCTGAAGAAAATCTGTCAAAAAGCACACCCTCTTGATCTAAACGCCTCCGAAAAGTAACTTCTGCTACGCTGCTCAGAACAAAATTCTGAGGGCTCGAACGGCTTCGAAAGGGGGGTAAAACTGCAGGTCGCCTGTTCAGAATACTCCCGGAACGTCGAGGATGCTCCCACGAGCAAATTTTCCGAAAACTGCCTGAAAACTGCGATTGCGCGCGGGGACGCGAAAACGCAAGTAGAGGCTCTGGAAATCACCTCGCTCTGATACCAATTGTTGAAGATGATGAAACAGGAAACAGAAGGAAGACAGCAACTCAGAGTAGGAAGAAGATGAAGAAGGAGAAGACACAGAGCTTGTGTACTAGATCTCTGTAGTCTCTCTCTCTATATTGGAATAATTATGTATACAAACTCAGAGCTACAAAGCTTATATGAAACCCTAAGAGATAAGGTGTCCTTTCACACCGGATGTCCAGGGGGAAAAACCCAGTGGGAGAAAAGTGCCCCTGGTGAAGCGCGTATACACACTAACACTACTACATGTCTACATTTCTGACCACTTTCCGACCGCCGTCCGGACATAATATTCCAACGAAAAGGAATATTCCGACGAAGGAAAAAAAAAGTCTTGGGGGCTTCCGTCCCCGAGGCCCCTAAAGTTGCCCTTGATTTTTGGCAGTGAAAATTTTGCCTTCCGGCGAGTGATTTTTATTTTCCTTCACGCACGATGCTTCTCCTCATAATGGGGGCCTCACAAATGTGCGCTTTTACCACAAAAAATTACAAGGGGTAAATCAGGCTCCATACTTCACAGAGAAATCACAGCAAAAGAAACCACTCATGACCAGAGTCCGAGTGGAAAAAGAAATATCAAGAGTTGAAAAAATCTCTAAAGGAGATATACACAACTGAAATGGAAACCACGAAAGAGGATGGTAAGGATGTAATGCATGTTCCATCCCATTACAAAAATTATACCCTCCAAGATCAAAAAATCATAGTTGAACAACATATTAGGGAACTGCGAAAACAAGGTGAATCTTACGAAGGGCTTGAAAACACTAAAAGGGTAGACTTGGCTAAACCAGGAGAAGAGCATAGACCTACTTACATTGTGAATGACCTAACAAAAGAAGAAGCAAAGATTTTGTTGAGCTTGTTAAAGGAATACCGAGATATCTTCGCTTGGTCTTACAACGATCTCAAGGGTGTTGATCCGGAAATCTGTCAACATACTATACCCATGAGAGATGACGCGAAACCAAGTAGACAGAGACCATACACATATAGCGAAACATTTTTCAAGAAGATAAAAGAAGAGAATGAAAATCTAAAGGAAGCCGAGTTCATTTACAAAATTGAACACACAGATTGGGTGTCTCCAAAGAAGAATGGGAAATTACGAGTGTGTGTTAAACTCAAAAAGGTGAATGCAGCTACCATCAGAGACAACTTTCCACTTTCGATAATTGAGCATGTTTTAGAACGAGTTGCAGGAAAAGAAGCTTACAGCTTCTTGGACGGATTTTTGGGATACAATCATCTTTTGGTTGACCCAAAAGATCAGCATAAAATTGCTTTTGCAACAGAATGGGGTATATTTGCCTATCGGGTTATGCCGTTTGGGTTAACTAATACTCCAGCCACGTTTCAAAGGTTGATGAGCCATGCTTTCAAGGAATATCTTAGGAAATTCTTAGAAGTATATATGGATGATCTATGTGTACATTCATCAATCCGGGATGATCATTTTGAACACCTTAAAAAGGTATTCAAAAAATGTAGACTTTGTAGGATTTTCTTAAATCCTGAAAAGTGCACATTCATGGAAAGACAAGGAAAAATTCTTGGACATATAATGTCTAGAAATTCCATAGCTACTGATATTGAGAAGATTCATGTCATTTTTGATTTGCCTAGACCAACAACGGTCAAGGGGGTACAAGCCTTCATGGGACACTGTGGATATCACCGACGGTTCATCTACATGTACGATATAATTGCAAAACCCATGTATAGCTTAATTACGTACTTTGAATGGACCAAGGTATGTGAAGAATCCTTCATGAAGCTTAAGCAAGCTCTCACCTCAGCTCCAATATTGAAAGCACTAGATTGGGATAAGGTATCCCACGTACATGTAGATGCTTCAAATTTTGCTATTGGTTGTATACTAGCTCAACCGGGAGATGGGAAAATTGACTTTCCTATTTCTTATGCTAGCTGAAAATTGAACATGGCAGAAAAGAATTATACCACCACCAAAAGAGAAGGACTAGGAATGATCTATGCTGCTAAAAAGTATAGACATTACCTATTAGCCAACAAGTTTGTGTTCATTGTGGACCACCAAGCTTTGTTGTGTTTGGTCAACAAGCCATGCAACACAGGGAGAATAGTGAGATGGCTCATCATTCTTCTCAAATTTGATTTCACTGTGGTTGTAAAAAAAGGAACTACACATCAACGAGCAGATTATTTTTCAAGGATTGTTTCAGGGGAATCACCTAAAGGGGTAGACAATGATCTACTAGATGCCTATTTGTTCTCCGTGGAAATGATACCTAAATGGTCGGAAAACATTGTGTCACTTGAGCTATTGTCATTAATGACAATAGCTCAAGTGGATTCACAAATACCACTTCCTATCGCAATAATATTAATCGAGCAATTGGCTATGTATCAATTACTAGCTTGAAGGCTATTCAAAAGAAATCGAGACGGGATATTGCTCTTATGCATTAACCTTGAAGAAAAAGAACAGTACCTAAGTCAAACACATGTTACCATAGTAGGACTTCACTTTGCGGAAGACCAAACTATGCAACGAATCTTGAGACTTGGAGTATTTGGGCCAACTATGAGGAGAGATGTTAGATCTTTTGTAAAGGATTGCCCTCAATGTCAAAAACAAACACCCATTCCTCATGTAGCATTCAATTTGTTTCAAATGTCACCTGTTCTTAAGTGGAGTAATTATCTGTCTACTTACTTATCGAGCCGAACATTTCCTGAAAATATGAGTAAATGCCATCAAAGAGCAATGTGAAGCAAGAGACTATGCTCTTATTGGGAACCAATTGTATCAGAGAGGTAAAGATCAACATTTGCGTCTTTGTGCAAATGAAAATGAGTATATTACGATTATAGAACAAGCACATGCTGGATTAGCTGGAGGTCACTTTTCTAGCGAGACCACGGCAAGAGCAATATTGATGGCAGGCATATGATGGCCATCACTGTTTGCAGATGCTAAAGAATATGTACGAAGGTGTGATGCTTTTCAAAACGAGAAAAAATTCCAACACGAGTAGATAGCATGCCCTGAAGACCAATGATGGGGGCTAGAGCTTTCGCAAAATGGGGTATAGATTTTGTTGGACCGATATAGCCACCTGCTTATAGAACCCAAGCTCAATATATCATTGTAGCTACGAACTATTTGACCAAGTGGGCCGAGGCTAAAGCAACTCAAAAGAATGATGCTAGAACCACTAGTGCATTCTTATGTGAGTATGTATTCACGAGATATGGACTGCCAATCAAGATTGTTAGTGATCAGGGAACTCATTTCCTCAAAGAGGTAATAGAATATTTGCTTAATGAGTTTATGGTCATCCATAACAAATCAGCTCCCTATCACTTACAAGCAAACCGACAAGCTGAGCATACGAATAAAATTCTTAGCTTGGTGCTGACTAAAGTGGTTAGTTCAGGAAAGACAGACTGGGAAATGAATGTCCATGCTGCTCTATGGGCTTATTGAGTTTCATTCAAAACAACTCTAAATGCTACATCTTTTAACCTTGTTTATGGTCTTGATGCCATATTGCCAATAGAATTTCTATTGCCGACATTAAGGGTAGCACAGAATCTTGAGTTGACTAGACATGAATGGTCAGAAAGAATCAAAGATTTGGAAAAGCTAGACGAACAAAGGCTAACTGCTATATCTCATATCTATGCACAAAAGCGAAAACAAAAATAGTTTTTTGATTCTCACTTAATCAAAAAGATCTTCAAGAAAGGGGACTTAGTTCTAGTCTATTACCTTAAGAAACACATTCCCAAGTTCAAGAAAAAGGGAAACGGACCATTTATCATTGAAGATGTATCTCCAAGTGGAGCAGTAAAATTGTCCACCCTAGATGGTGAACCAATGGCTAATTGGATTAGTGGATGTCGTTTAAAGAAATATAATTTTCCACTAACCAATGAATTGCTAGAGAGAATGCATGCAGCCAAACAAAGGAAGATCAAAAAACAGCAGGGTATTGATGAAGCCCAAGGGGAAGCTAGGCTTTGGGTACTCAAGCGGAAAGCTGCTCTCAAGAATCAACAGATATCAATTCCCATCAACACTTTGGAAATAGATGATCAACAATGGGAATTACCTAAAGACGTAGTTTCAATAGATGATGACTGGTTAGATGGAATGGACCTGCGCATCAAAGTACAACTCAAAAATCATAGCACCAATGCTTTGGTCGACACAGGAGCTAGGGTAAATGCAACCAGTGATTCCACATACAAGAAGGCGACAAGTCAAGCATTGACGGCAGGAATAGAAACAATCAAAGGATGCAACAAGAACCCAACTCCAACATTGGGATTAGTCAACTTGAACGTGATAGTACATGGATGTTCATGTCCTCATCAATTTCTATGCTTACCAGATGAACACATGAATGAGACGATGATTCTTGGAATTCCGTGGATGCGTACATACAAAGCAGTACCAGATTGGGATACGAATCAACTAAAGATATCACCTAAAGGAGGGCAACTCATTGTTCCAATTACACCAAGCAAGGAAGAATGGAAAAGAAGCAATCAGCAAACAAATCCACAAAGTCAAACTTCTCCATCCCCTCGACAATCAAATGCTACATGTAGCATGCAAGGATTCAGGCAAATTTGGGTACCAAAAGCACGGCTTAAAGATAAACCGATTCAGATCTGGGTGCCTAGAACTTCATCGGACGAAACAAAAGAAGGTTCCAAGGGTTCGGACACAGAGACGAGCATCTCCGAGCAAGGAACCTAACATGAAAATGGTTTGGAATAAAAAGGAGCACTCATCTTCTCCACAACCCACGAAACCAATCAAGCAATTGCGAGTTAAGTCTCAACAGACTCCACCACACCATGCAGCACCACGCCGATCAAATTACCAATGGCGAGAAAAAGCACGACAACAGTAGAAAGTGCTACCAATAGCTCAAGAAATTAGTGTGCTATGCACCCTAATGATACAATCAAACAGAGAGAACGCAAGCTACAAGATTTTCTCTTTGAAAGACATCAGCACAACAAACCTCGACATCGGAAACCCTTGAGTTAATTACTCAAGACCCAGCTCTTGCACAACATATTGGTTTGAATTGCATTGATTTTCATATAATGGTAGAGCCAATCACGGCTATGCATAGACACGATTGTTCAACCCAATCCCACAGTCGTCCTGGAGTACGTCATCTAGGAGGGGTGGAGGGGCACTAAAAACTAAGTACTAAGTACTAAGTAATTAACGGCAATGTTTGAAGAGGGAGGAAAAAGTTTGATGTTAACGTGTGATTTTTCATAAAATTACCTATTAAGGCCCTTATAATTCATCATCAAGGAAAAATTCATTGTTAATATCTTTGTAAATAGTGTATATACTACTAGAAAATCGTCAAAAATAGTCCTTTTTTGGGTTTTTTTAATCATTTTTGTTGATAATGAGGCTTAAAAATGGAGAAATCCAACAAAAAATAATAAATCTATGCTTTTCAAGGGATTTTCTTAATTACTGGATTTTTACTTTACTTTTGAGCATTTTGCTATTTTCTTTGATTTTTTTAAATAAACAGGTCAAAAATTAATAATAAATAGCAGGGAGGCTCATGTGGAAAAATGGAAGACACGATGGTGATTAGAAAGACAAGGCGCACTAGCACCTAAATTTTCAATAAAATCAGAAGATGGAAGTGGGAAGCCTAAATTAGGCGGCCAGGCCTACTTTTGCCAAATTCTTGCAGAATGAGCTACAAGAATCCGATCAGGAAATTTTTGAGTCTAACATAGATTTAATGGCCTAGTAGGACTAACGGGGGAATCTAGGGAAATTTCGTTCGGGAAGTCTATTACCATATACATGTGGTAGTGATGTGTGTGAACACACTAGGACCGCCGGGGCATTTTTTCCCTCTTTAGGAGGTTTTTTCCCCCGAGCATTGTATATACGCCCATCACTCTAGGGCTATCTATCTTTCCATTGCACACTAAGTTATACACTCTCTATTGTGTGCCTTGAGCTTCCTTCGTCTTCTCCAAGCTGCGTGTGTTTCTCTGCAACCCTAATTCCAACAATTGGTATCAGAGCAGGTTGCATCCTCCCGGGCTTAGTCGCGCGAGTTGCTCCAATACACGCTTGCTCACTTTCTCTGATTTTAGTGAGCTTTGGCGAGCATTCGCAGGTCGAAAAATAATTCGAACGAGCTCGTAGAGTTAGGTATGCTTAGATTTTCGATTCGGGCTCATTTCGGCCTCCGTTTCCACAACAGGCAGTACTGCACAGGCTATTTCATCATCTTGTGCAAAATTTTTGTCAGTGCCGTTTTTTGCATAACATGTGCCTTATAGTCTTCTACGGTTTGTGCTATATAGCACGTGTAGTTTCCGCTCCGTTTCTCCTATTTTCGGGCAGTTTTCACATCACGTGCAGCATTTAGCATGGCTGACAACAACAACGTCACAGATGTGTTCAAGATGTTTGCTGCTGAGGACAGGTTGGATGGGGACAACTACCCTATGTGGGCTTATATGATGCAACATGTTCTTGTGTCAAAAGGCTTCTGGAACATTGTGCAGGGCATTGATGTACGTCCTGGTTCCGAGGATGTAGGCGATGTTGAGGATGTTGCAGGTCTTGCTGCAAGGATTGTTGCTGTTAGAGTTGTTTTGCCTACAGCAGAACAAGCTCTTTGGGATGTAAAGTATGCACAGGCTCATGCATTGATTGCGTTGTCTGTGGGGCGCACCATTATTCCTCACATCCGTTCAACAAAATCTGCAAAACAGGCTTGGGATATTCTAGCTGGTCTTTATGCAAGTCGCAATGAGGCTAAAATTGCTTTGCTGCGTAAAGAGCTGGAGTCGAAGATTATGCATGAGGAAGATGATATGGACACTTTCCTTGCTAGTGTCAAGGATATCAATGAGCAGCTTATTTCTGCAGGTGAAGTCATTTCAGACAGTTCCCTTGTGCAGACTGTTCTTGATGCCTTACCAGATTCCTACCAGACTTTTGCTAGTACTTGGAGACTGATGACCCAAGGAAATCCTGAAGTTGTCAAGTTGGATGCATTATGCACATTCTAGAAAAAACGGGACTAGGCAGCATGCAGTTGAACAGGCTTTTATTGCTTCTCAAAGAAAGGGTGGTAACAGTAATGCAACCACTTCTTATGGTTCTGCTGCGAGTGGCAAAAGTTATGTTCCTAATGCTTCTGCTGGTAGCACTTCGTCTGGCAATTATGGTGATAAGGGCAAAAAGAAGATGCGTTGCCATTATTGTAAATCTAATGATCACTTGAAGTCCTAAGTTGAAGGCCAAAGAGGCTAAGAAGAAAGAGGGTGGTTCCACTGCAAATGCTGGTTCCACTACAAATGCAGTCATTGTTGAGTCTTCTGTGAAAGGAGACTGTGTTATTGATGTTGATGCAGAATGGGATTTTAGTGCAGAGTGCACTTACAATCCTGCTGTCCATGATGCATGCTTGTGAGTTGCTGCAGATTCACATGTGTGGTATTTCGACAGTGGTGCTACAAAGCACATTACCTCACATCGTGAATTGTTTACCTCTCTCGAGTCTGTCCCTCATGGGAATTCAGTCACTTGTGCCAAGAATGCCTCTTATTCGGTTCAGGGAGTTGGAAAGATTGTGCTTACTGCTGCAAATGGCAGTTCCTTCACACTTGTTGATGCACTTTATGTACCTAGGATCAAGAAGAATCTCTTGTCTGTATCCGCACTTGCTAGACTTGGACTTGTAGTCAAATTTGTGGATGATAGATGTACAGTTCAAGATCTCAGTTTTGGTGATGAAATTGTTGCATCTGGCCTTTTATGCCGTGGGATGTATAATCTCACTTTGTATGACAAGTGTGGACAAAATTTTGCAAATGCTGTTGCAGATTCAAGGGCTATCTCAGATGCAAAACTTTGGCATGCACGTTTTGGTCATCTGAATTTTGCTGCGTTTGCAGAAATCTGATATGGTTGCTTCTTTGCCGCCTCTTGAAGCACCTGTCAAACATGTTTGTGAAGGCTGTATTTTGGGTAAGATGCAGCGTTCTAAGTTTCCAAAGGATGGTTCAGTTCGGGCCACATGCAGGTTGCAGCTTGTGCATAGTGATGTTTGTGGGCCCATGCAAACTCCATCGTTGGGCAATTACTTGTACTTCGTGACTTTCATTGATGATTACTCCAGGCATGCATGGGTATTTCCGCTTAAAGCAAAGTTCGAAGTTTTTATGTGCTTCAAACAATTTCTGGCTATGGCTGAAAATGTCTTGAAATGTATTATGGGGACCCTCCGTTCCGATCGAGGGAGGGAGTATACGTCTCATGAATTTAATGCATTTCTGGCTAGTCGTGGAATAAAACACAAATGTACAGTGCCTTATACACCTCAGCAAAATGGTGTTGCTGAGAGGAAAAACAGGTCACTGACGAAAATGGCACGATGTATGGTCAAAAGTCAAGCTTTGCCGCATTGTTTTTGGCTTGAGGCCATCATGTGTGCCACTTATGTACTTAACAGGTGTCCTACGAAAGCTTTGCAATCTATTACTCCATATGAAGCATGGAATGATAGAAAGCCTTCTATTGAGCACATGTGTGTTTTTAACTGTTTGGCATATGCTTTGGTGCCACAAGTGCAGCGCAGAAAATTGGATGATAAGGCTGTCAAATGTATTTTTGTTGGTTATAGTGCTGAAAGAAAAGGTTACAGATTGTATCATCCGTAAACAAAACGTATTCTGGTTTCATGGGATGTAGTGTTTGTGGAAGACTCTGTTCAGCCCTTACTGTCATGTACTAGAGACAGTAATGTAAGCTCACATGACATTTATGACACTTTGTTGCCTCTTTTCAGTGGTGGAAATACGAATGTAAGTTCCATTGAGGCAAATGTACAGCCTATGGGGGTTTCTAAAAATGTTCTAGATCAGCCTATTACTGATTCAGATGTACTTGATGAGGAAAGGGCTGAAAATGAGCAGGCTAGAGGTATGGCTAGAGGTATGCCAAAATGGCTGGTGCACACTTTGCATGACAGTAAATTGGATGCACCTTTGTCTAGTCGTACTCGTTCAGGCTCTCTCCATGCATCTTATGCATTAGATTGTTATGCTTTGGCTGTGTCTAGCTTACATGATGTTGAGGAGCCATGCAATCAGAATATGATGCACTCATAGAAAATGATACATGGACTTTATGTGATTTGCCTCCTAGAAAAAAGGCCATTGGTACGAAGTGGGTTTACAAGTTAAAACGCAAGCCGGATGGTGAGATTGATCGCCATAAGGCTCGACTTGTTGCAAAGGGTTATGCACATCAAGAAGGCATAGATTATGAAGAGACTTTTGCTCCCACTTGTCGTATGACTACTGTGCATTTTCTATGTGCATTGGCAGCTCATTTTGGTTGGGATGTACATCAATCAGAAATTGTTACTTCTTTCTTGAATGGTGACATATTTGAGGAAGTTTATGTAGCTCAGCCTCGCGGTTTTGTCATAAAAGGACAAGAGGAAAAAGTGTGCAAATGTAACAAGGCTTTGTATGGGTTGAAGCAATATCCTCATGCTTGGTATGAGAAAGCTGACACTCATTTGGTCAAACAAGGATTTTGTAATAGTCCAACAGAAAGCACATTGTATGTAAAGCTTGAGGGTGATGTACTTGTCATTGGGGTTCTTTATACTGATGATTTGTTGATCACTGGACCAAATGAGAGACATATTGCTGAATTTAAGGCTGATTTGGATGCTACTTTCAAGATGAAAGATTTGGGGCTGTTGCATCATTACTTGGGTATACACTTTAAGCAGTGTGATGGTGGTATTGCCTTGTGTCAGAAAAGTTACATAGAGACATTGCTATGTAAGTTTGGACTTGAGGATTGCAAACCTATTTCCACTCCCATGGAAACAAGTTTGACGTTGAGTCTACAGGATGCTCACGATCCTGCTGATGTCACTCTTTATCAAACTGCTACTGGCTGCCTCATTTATGTATGCAACACGAGTCCGGATATTCAATTCGCAGTCTCACAGGTCAGCAGATTTATACATAGCCCAGGGTCTAAGCATTGGCAGGCTGTCAAGAGGATTTTCCGCTACCTTAGTGGCACTATACATCTTGGCTTGTTTTATCCCAAGCTCTCAGCAGGAGAGATCAGCTTGGCTTATGTGCCAACACAGGAAAACCTTGCAGATCTTTTCACAAAGGCATTGTCCCGTGAGAATCTTGAAGCTTTCCGCAAAGCTTTGGGCTTACTCCCCTTTGTGGACTGATCATGTCCTTAGGGCATGGCACTTCCCTTTACTCATGTGCCAGCTCTCGTTCACCGCATCACTTCAGGGGGGATTTGTTACCATATACATGTGGTAGTGATGTGTGTGAACACACTAGGACCGCCGGGGCAGCTTTTCCCTCTTTAGGAGGTTTTTTCCCCGAGCATTGTATATACACCCATCACTCTAGGGCTATCTATCTTTCCATTGCACACTAAGTTATACACACTCTATTGTGTGACTTGAGCTTCCTTCGTCTTCTCCAAGCCGTGTGTGTTTCTCTGCAACCCTAATTCCAACAAAGTCCGGGTATAGATATCCATGGTAGGCTAAAACCACCTCATTTTCACTTGGAGCCTTTGCAGAGAGAGATTTTGGCCTCTTTCGCGTGACTTCTCTGGAGCCCACAGTTGACCATTTTCAGCACCGTCTCACACGAGACATGAGGGATAAGTTCTTTGCTAAAAAATGATCAATTTTGTATGGCCGGTAGCTACTCTAAAACCCTTGAAAAAACCCTAGAAACCGAGTAGTGCACGAAGACCTACGACCTAAAACTGACCATAGCGGCCTGCCAACTTGAGCAAATCGGATGGGATTTGAACCATAGCATGCCCTAACATAATAGAGACTTTCTATACCATCAAATGACGATTCGACTGGAGTCAAGGGGGTCCCTAGTAGAAAAGTTAGATTTTTGGCAAATGCTAGGATTCTGACCTGACTCCACAGATGGCTTGCTAATGAGGTCCATATACAATGTATATGATTGGTTTGGTGAAATCCATCAAGAAAAGCCCTCAAAAAGCAGAAAATAGCTCAAAGGTTACAAAGCGTCAAATTCGACATACGAGGTCAAACTGACTCCAAATGAGCCAAAATTGGACAGGTTGCTACACGACTATGTTACGGGCAAGTCCAAAGCCTCAAAGTTGACCGCCCAACCCAAAAAACAGAGTAGTCACAAAAAACGGTGATCTCAGAGTCGACAGAGCACAAAGTGATGCCGGTATGACCAAACTTGACCAAATTCAATTTAGGACTTGTATTAGGTGTATGAAACATGTCTAGGTCAAAATTTGTAGGTTTTGCAAAGTTTTTGTCACTGTTGTAAATAATCATGATTATTTACTTTTGCATCATTTTTGCTTGGAAATTGTCATATCATCTCACCTATCATGTGTACACACCTATTACATGCCAAAAATCAAGTATGAGCCAAAATGACCACCCATTACTGGTAAAATTGCCAAAAAATGCAAAGAAGTCTTTGCAAGCCAAAATTTGGGTTATGAACAACATTTCTTGATCCAAATAACTTCATATCTCATGTACAAGGTCTATACAATGACTAGAACCAATTTGTACCAAAAAATATCAATTTTGGAAGAAACTTTAATAATCGCGATTATTTACTTTCTGGTCAAAATTGGGGAATTTGGATATTGTGTCATCATACATCCAAATTACATATTGTGATAAACCCACTAGCCAATTTTGAATCAATTTGGAGTTCAAAATATCAAATTTTCTTTATATCTACTGTTTCAAAGACCTGAAGCCAAAATCTGGTACCATTTTCACCCTGTGCATCCAAATGAGCCCATATTTCACTCAGAGCATGTATTTGGTATATACTTCAAGCTTATAAAGCCAAGTTTGCAAAAAGTTGGAAATTTTTCTCAGTTGTAAATAATCACGATTATTTACTATGGTTGCAAATTTTTGTTTTGACCATACAGTTTTGTTCCTTGCATGTTTTTATGCATCTTTGCTTGTTTTGAAGCTAATTGGACCAAATTGTCAGCATTTTAATTTAAAAGGACATTTCAGAGAAAATTATGACAAATCTGCTAACTTTGCACTCTGCTCACTGAACAGGAGCCATGGAAGCAGTAGAGAGGGCCAAGAAGAAGCTAAACCAGAAAGAGAAACTACAAGAACTGCCTGCGTATCAACTAGACCCCGAGTTATTCAAGGCAGCAAAGGCATCCTACCTTTCTAGAGAACAGCTAGAAGAGCACCACACTACCATCTTCACTGGAAGGTTCAAAAGTGAAGAGGGGCATCAGGTGGAGTTGCAACTCCTGCCCAAAGCAAAAAGTTCTAGCATCCAATACTTTGAGAATTCTATCAGACAACCAAGTTTACATAAGTGGTTATCGAGAACATTGAGAAAAGTAATTTTTTTTTGAATTTAATAATATAGAAAATAAGATTTTGTGATCACGTGACTTTAAATTAAAGAACAACATCACAAGAGAGATCTAAATATGGTCCTAGGGCCAAAGGGTGCCAATGTATAAGCTCAAGCTCCAAAGGTTGAGAGATCTTATGGCTCTACAACCATAGGGCTTCCATGGTGCCCATATAGGTGCCCTTGAATGGCCTAAATGCTCTTAGAGATATTTTACATTGACACCCTATGTTTTTTTGGGACACATCACATTGATCATAGTTTTCTCGAAGAAAACTACATAGGTACTCTTTGTATGTGTATTGAATACTCTACAAGAGCTTAGAATACACCTTTTTATGGTCTTAGGGGTATATGGAATAGATTGTTTATAGGTATAAAATGAAGAAATCTTTATAGCCTTAGGCCTATAGGATGCACCTCTATATTTGCATCATGCAAGGGCCATAGGATTTCCTAGAGCAGAGAGTGTTGATAATAAGATTTTTTAATAAAACCATATTTCATCCTATGGTTCTATATTGGTATCTTTAAGAATCTATAAGAGCCTAAAATACGTCTATCTATGTCTTTAGGGCCATAGGGATAGGATTTTTTGTATATATAATATAGAGAGAACTCTATAACCTTGGGGATTGTAGTAGGAAACTTTTTGAATGTGTTACCCTATGGTCTTAAGGCCATATGACATATATGGAGAACTCTAAAATCTCAAGATTGTAGGGTAACGTTTGAAGGTATAAAAAAGAGAGAACTCTATAACCTCAAAAATGTAGGGTACTTTTTGCATGTAGCACCATATGTGGTTTTTGTATGTAGTACCACTATATGGAACTAAGGCTACATAGCATTTATAGAGTACTTTATACATGAAAAGAACTAATCTATAGACTTTAGATCATATGATATAATTTAGTGAAAAAAATCATTTTCCTATTTACTTAGCATTATTTAGATCCTAAGGAAAAATGGTGTTCTATGTTTGTTGGAGCTTTATTTCCCTAAGACCATAGGGTTCCAAGGTGCCCGTTAAGGGAATAACATAATAAATATGAAAATTTTCCAATGTACCCAAGGATAATGGTGAACGAAGTGTCCTTATAGAGCATCCATGTTGACACCCTTTGGTTGTGGAACCATAGAGGGTACCCTCTATATGGTTTTTATGACCATACAATGCTTTGTTTTGAGCCTAAGGTATTATAGCCTTATTTTTATGTATTGGTATTTTAAAACCCTAAGGACCAAGGGTCATAGGGATTCATAATAGCATAGATCATAGTTAGACAACCCAATGGACTTATGACCAAAGGGTGACAAAGGTGTCCGTTAACATCCTAATGCACTACAAGCAAAGATTACTCAATGGTCCCAAGGCCATTGGTGAGAACGAACTATATTTTTAGGTGATCTATATTGGAACTCTATGGCTGATGCCAATAGGGTACCCATTGTATGGTTTTATGATCATAAAATGGTATTTTTTGAGCATAGTAGCCCGTAGTGTTACATAGATCTTATTTCTCTTGCTTATTATGTTTCACTTGGACCATCACACAAGAAACCCAATTAAACTAAAAACATGTGATGCTATTAATATACATCTTGAAGATACATAAAAAGATAAACTATGCTACCCTTATGGTCTCAAGACCATAGGGTCCTTTGCAAGTGTATATTCTAAAAGGAATTTGGAATTGAAAAATAACCTATGTACCGATGAAAAGGGAAGGGTACAAATAATACTAACAATAGTCTTTAAATTGCTGAGTCCTATGGCTCTTGCAAGGTCCATAGGATCTCTCATTACAATGGACTGCAATCTATGGTCATTGAGCTTATGCATTGACACCCTATGGCCCTAGGTCCATATGATCTCTCAGTATAATAGAGGAAAACATACAATCCTAGGACCAAAGAGCGGACTAGGTGTCAATGTAAAAGCTCTCAAAAGCATTCAGGTCATTCTAGGGCACCTACATGGTCAGTATAGTAGCCCTATGGGCCTAGGGCCAAATGATCTCTCATTAGATTAGAGGGCAACTTATGGCCCTTGAGCTTATACGTTGGCACTCTAACGACCTAGCACCATATGATCCATCATTAGAATAGAGGACAATGTACGGCCCTAGGGCCATAGAATCTCTCATTACAATAGAGGGTAACCTATGGCCCTTGAGTTTATACATTGGCATCCTATGGCCTTATGGATATATGGTCTCTCATTACAATAGAACTTTAACCTATGGTGTTAGGGCTAGAGGGTGACCTAGGTGAGAACGTAAAAGGTAAAAAAGAGCATCCAGGCCATTCAACGGTACCTACATGATGGGACACCATGGAATCCCTATGGCTCTAGGGCTATCGGAGATCTCATTATAATAAAGGTAAACCAATGGCCCTTGAGATTATACATGCACACTCTATGGCCCTAGGGGTGGCCTCAGTGTCAATGTAAGCTCTCTCAAATAGCATTTAAGCCATTCAAGGTCACCTACATGGGAAGGATGGTAGACCTATGGACCTAGGGCCCTAGGATCTCTCATTGGAAGAGAGGGAAACTTTTCCGCCTTAAGGTTACACATTCACATCTTATGGCTCTAAGTCCATAGGATCTCTCATTAGAATAGAGAGAAACCTATGGCTCTAGGGCCATAGGGTGGCCTAGGTGTCAGTGTAAAAGATCTCAAAGAGCATTCACACCATTCAAGGGCACCTACATGGCATGGTAGACCTACTTTCCTAGTACCGTAGGATCCTTCATTACAATAGAGCGTGATCTATGGACCTTGAATTTCTACATTTGGCACCATATGGCCCTAGGGCCATTGGGTCTCTCATAAGAATAGAGGGAAACCTAAGGCCCTAGGACCAGAGGATGTACTAGGTATTAATGTATATAATCTCAATAAGAATTGAGACCATTCAAGGGCACCTACATATGCAACATGATAGTCTTGCCCCTAGGGCCATAAGATCTATAATTGGAATAGAGGACAACCTATGGCCCTATGACAACATGGCCTATGTGTCAATGCAAAATCTATCAAGGAGCATTTAGACCATTCAAGGTAACCTACATGGGCACCATGGTAGCCCTATGGCCCTAGGTCCATAGGATCTCTTATTACAAGATGGGGCAACCTATGGCATTGAACCTTATACATTGGCACCCTATGACATAGGCCCATATGATTGCTCATTAAAATATAGGAAATCATATGGATCTAGGGCTAGAAGGTGACCTAGGTTCAATGTAAAATATCTAAATGAGAATTTATGACATTCAATGGCACCTACATGGGCACCTTGGGAGCCCTATGGTCCTAGGACCATAGGATCTCTCACTGGAATAGAGAACAACATATGGCCCTTGAGCTTGTACATTGGTACCATATGGCCCTAAGGCCAAAGGATCTCTCATTAGAATAGAGGGAACCTATAACCTACCTATAATCAACATCACGTGTCCTAGAAAACATAGCGAGAGCCCCTATGGCCCTACGGACATATAGTGACAATATAGAGGTGAAGAAACATGAGCTTGTCGTCCTTTAGATTTAGAACAAAGCACATTATGGTCATAGGATATATTGAAAAAACCCTATAATTCTAAGCCTAAATTCTGCCAATGTAGGGGATTCAATGGGTATAAAGTACCCTATGGTCCGAAGACTATAGATTTGCTCTATTTTTAATCACCTACAAAGAAAAATACTTTTGGACCTAAGACCATAGAAGACATATTTTAAGCTCCAAAGCAGTCTTCAAGATACCTACAAATTTCACCCTTTGACCCTTATTCCATAGGGTAAAATGTGTTTTACTTCAAGAAACCTATAATCAACAGCTTGTAGTCAAAGTTGACCATGCAACCATAAGGCCCTTTAGTGTGGTACTAAGTTTCCACCAGCTATATTGCACTAACATCGTTGGTCTTATTAAATATATTCTCAGATATCTATTAAGTTTATTCTAAGATAGAAAACTTGTCATTCGGATACTCTCTAACTCTCTTCCAAGAGTGTGACAAAGCTAACAATGGGTGTCTTTTAAAACTTGCAGTCTTTCAACACAATATTGCGATTGACAAAGTTTCACCTGAGATTGTTGGTACAAAGGACTTTCAAGCTACTGAACCTTTTGAGATTGATGTTGACAAAGTTTCACCTGATATTGTTGGAACAAATGATTTTCAAGAAATCAAACCTTCTAAGAAAGAGTTTATGGATTTCCATAGCAACTAGAAAGTTATTGAAGAAGTTAACAAAAATATACAAGTTCGTGAAGGTCAACCATTGTAGCCATTGGAGAATAATTTGAAGAATGACTCTATGGAAATAAAAGACTCTATGGATCTCCATAGCAACCAAAGAGTTCTTGAAGAAGTTGAAAAACATCTACATGTTCCTAAAGGTCAATCATTGCAGCCATTGGAGAAGAATTTGAAGAGTGATGCTATGGGAGTAGAAGGTGATGCAAGTTCCATAACATATACAAGGTCATAAGAAGAATCCATCCGGAACATTTTAGTATATCAAGATCTTTGAACTCGGGTGCATGGTGATTTGGACCTTTCATCCACTTACATATCAATGCTAACTATAATAGTGATCTTGGGTGGATTTCTTTAGAGACGATGTTGGCACAAGTCTAGAAAAATAAAGATCTTAAAGTTTTAACATGAATATATTGTTTTACGACTAGGACGCATTAGGGTTTTAAAGACTCTACTTATAATTTCAATGTTGGGATATGTTTAACTACTAATGATACACATGCCATGGACGTCCTCAAGATTCTGGAGAAAGAGGCTGGATAAAAGTTTCCATTCTTTATGATTTGTGGACAAATTTAATGTCAATCATGTGAAGAATCGAGAATCATTCGCCCGTATAATTGAGGAGTAGAAGCACTTTTCAAATTGTTGGCAATTCAACAAAATCTGGGATTGATGCAAAAAGAATGCTTCTAGTAGATGATGCACCATTAAAGGGATGTGTTCATCTTGCATTGAATTGTATGTTTTTGCCATCATTCAATGTTGATGAGGAAGATAATATCCTCCTTGGGGATTCGTCGCCATATATTCAAGCTCTTCATCATGTCAATGACATTCACACAATTACAGGCTCTTATTTATATAGACAAGCACTATTAGTGCAAGGAAACGAACTTTATAATCATGTTCACAAGGTTGTTGCAGAGTGGAAAGATAAAAAATTGATTTGTCTAGGGAAAACCTACTCCACATGAAGACTATTAGAAGCTTTCCATCCTCATGATGGTGAAAAAGCTGCAACTAGTGGAATGTTCAGTAGAAGTCAGGACAAGAGAATCCTAATGGTTGATCAAGAAAAAGTGAGGCTTTTAAAGAGTATGAAACCTTTATCAGGATTAAAAGGTATTGAATCAGATATGCTTGCTCAGAAATTGGGATACAAGGACCCTGTTATCAGAGTACATGAGGGCAAGAATTATATAAAACAGTTAAAGATTCAGTATAATAAATAGATCTCCATTGAGCAGATGATCGAGTAGGTTTTTTTAATATTATGAGATCTACAAAAGCTCCTTATGTACTTTTAGAGTGCTTATGTAAATTTGTCTTTCAATTCTATATGTAACTTTTAACTTTGATGTTCCAAATGCTCAATTTTAGTTTATTGAAAGAATCAAATGTTTGTTGTTTTACAATTTGTATCCACCACTGCAACATCAACGACAATCTACATGGCCATAAGGCCCGATGTTACGTTATGAGCTTAGGGGATTTGAACTTTATGGTTCACACCATATGGTATCATAACCCTATGAGCTTGAGGCCATAAGACAAAAAGGTGCTCTAATATTGAGAACTCACTAGAGGGTATCCTATGACCTCAAAGATACTACGTCTTTTGTTATTGATTTTTTGATGTCATTCCAGGGCGTGCATGTTTTGAAAACGTTTTTCTATTATAATGTCATAAATTAGAAGATTTTCTTCCTATATTACATCAAGTATCTCATTCAAAGTGGAACAACAATTTGATAAGCTACCAACTTCTTTCAAACAAAACAAAAAATCTCAATTAAGAAATGGCTTTAAAAAAAAGTTAAATTTTGAATTGATCAAGTGAATCCTATTTGAGGACACATCTCTCACTTAAGTAACATTCATAATATAGTTGTTTGATGCTCCCATATTTTTCTTCTTAGAACTTGTTTTATTTAAGGTGATGAAAACCACCAAAATGATGTTGACAATTGATAGTGCTACCAAAATGGTGTTTGTTGAACACCCTCTATCTTGGAGATACTATACTTCTTGCACTTAGTACTTTATTGTACATGAAATAAAGACTATAAATTTTATGAAATGAGTTGTTGGAAATCTTTGTGCACGACCCATACTTGGTGTAATTTATGCATAGGCCACTTATTAGTCACATCATGGTGTTTTTAAGCACCTCCTATTTTGAGACACTACCTCTACAAGATTTAACACTAGGTTGGTAATGGGACACGTTTATGTCCTGGGACACTTTTATGTCCTGTTAAGTGACCATTTTCCTTGAATTATGTCAAGAGTTTCAAAATGGATTTTGAGGTGCTATCTGTCTAGAAAGTTGTCTCATGAGCTGAAAAAAACTCGACATTTTTTTGGAATATCAGTTCCATCTTTAACCTTGTCCTTGCACAACATTTCACAACCTAAACTGTGTGAAAAAACGGGTCCTATTTTTGGCTTTTTTCAACTCTTTGCAACTATACCACTCTAGAATTCATGTTTGTGAGGTCTATAATGCTAGAGAACTATCTTTAGTAGTCCTCAACATGTCCTGATGCTTCTAGGGAGAAATAAATGTTAAAGTTGTAAGTTATGACCAAATTACAAAAATTGTCAAATCCTGTTTTTTAGCCAATTTTAGCTCTTATATGATTTTTTTGGTGGCTTTCATGATATCCAAATGCAGTTTTGATTTTATATGTCGCATATTGTAACATAAAGCTAATATTCCTTGAGTTTTGGGGCACCTAATACGCTATTTTTCATAGTAGACAACGATGGTTGATTTTTCCAATTATAGAAGAAAACGAAACATTCTAGTATATCAAGTATAGCTTTTTCAATATTGTTAGTTTCTTGTGACAACTACATGCATTTTGTAGGTAGTAACCATATCTAGTCATAAGGATCAAATTTGGCTAGATACTGAATACTTTCTATGGGATTCTACAACTCATAATGTTGAACCCAGTTTTTTCATGTTTGCTGTATTTAGCGCTTCATCTTTGTCCCCAAGATTCCCCTTGGTAAGAGATGTATTATTCTTTTGACATGCTCCATGGCTCCTTATGAACCTAAAGGACAATAGGGAACTAAGAAAACATGCATATATTATTTGTATTGAGCGTGGCTATAGAAACTTTGATGATAGGTCTACAGAATGGTAAAAATTCAACTTTTTTGTACCTATTTCTTTTTGCAAAACAAAAAATAGTAAGTGAGAAGCAATCATATGTTCTAATCACCAATCCATTGAAGTTAACTAGGGAATTTATCTCAAGTCCTACAAAAATCCCTAATCTTATTTTTATGCAACAAAACGTAAGAAATGACTGTTTTGATGAAAATGTACTGGTCCATCAACTTTGGAGGCTTGGTGTGACCAAAATATGAGAAATTTTACAAGTTTCTTATTTTTTCCATGTGTAGTAGGCCTTGAACTATAACCTCATGAAAGGATTTTACAAAATGAGTGGATCTACTATGGTTTTGTAGGTTTTTTTCAAAACCCTGAAAGGACACTTTTATGTCCTGTTAGGTTACCAACCTAGTGTTAAAGCATGTATTGAAGTTTTGAGAGACCATATCCAGAAGCTTTGTTGAAGTGTTAAAGCATGTATTGATGAGAATGTGCATATATAATAGATTCTTTGGCACAAACATGTATTCTTTGACAATAAATGACACTATAGGTGCCATAGATGAAAAGTTATGGTCTTCGGGCCATATGATACTCCACAATATTCTTTAAGTTTTTTAATTATTAAATGTTAATTTAGGTGTTGTACATAATATAGTGTAGTTGATACTTGATAGTGTTTTAAAATTAGGACTAGCTATTTTTTTGTACTTGTGATTAAGGTGACAAATTTTATGATACGATTTTTTGGTGCTCTTAGTGTCTAGATATTATATTCTTGGTTGGAATAATCAATATATGTGTTGCTTAGTCCATCTATATGAGCTTTGATTTTTTTATAAAAGAGTTTCATTGATACAAATCCTTTTGCAAAAATCAATATCAAGAGTCTTCTTATAGAAATTCAAATAGAAAACTCAAATTTGGGTGTTAAAATCATGACATCTTATCTAAATTAAGGGAAAATTAAGATTAAAAATAGTAAATAGTATGATCCTAATATGCCAATGTAGCATTTGGGAAACGAGATTTTCCCAATTTATCTAAAATGGTGTTAAAGGTTGATGTAGAGCCTGAGGAGAAGTCACCGAAGCTGGGTATTCCTAATGCAAAGCTTAGACAAGTAAATGTGACATGTGAGCTTATATAAGTATGATAAGGGAGAGCAAATTCTCTACTATAGGTGTGAGGATTCCAATGTGAGGAAGCTAACGGAGCAAAAATGCTCAAGTATGTATTTACATTTTCAATTGAGAGAGATAAGCAAATAGTCATGTTAGACAAGTATGGTCGGAATTATTTGGCGGTGAGCCATAATAAACCTGAGGGATATACTTACTTTGGGGGACCACTCTATCAATACTATGTCACCTCAAGCATGCACATACGTACTATGTCCGAAAAAACACGACCAAAAACTACGAAAGTGAGTCCTCTGAAACCTCATGTGGGAGTCCAATGTGAGGAAGCTAACGGAACAAAAATGCTCAAGTATGTATTTACATGTTAATGTGGGAGAATCTTTCAGTTGACCACACCTATCTGAACAAAGGCCAATGGGATGCTTGGATTCCTGGGTTGCTATGTGTACACATCGAGGTAGTGATAGCCTAGACACAAATTTTAGCACAAGGGTGCTGGATATCATGACTGAAAGTCAGGATGTAAAATTTGAGGAAAGGGTGACTGATCGGATCTCTTCTAGAGCAGCTGTCAGTGGTTATAAGAGGAGAGATATAATGGTAGGAGAACCTAGAATGATGAGAATGGTAGCAAAAACTCAAAGTGTGACCTTCCCAAGTGGCTAAGTGTGTGCCAAAGAAGTAAAGTGGATTGGGGGATCCATACATGCATGTTTTGATTTTTAAGAAAGTCTTAAAAGTACTCGGGGGGCTCATTGTTCAATACCCCCCATATAACATGGGTTCGCGGGGTCTTAAAAAAACCCCTCTTTTAACATGTTTGAATGAATAAAATGACCCCTTATTTTATAATTTTTTTTCAAAATTGAATATAAAAACCCCTTATTTAAATGTATCTATGTTAAATTGCCTAAATTTTTGAATTTCAAAACCCCTCCTTTTGAACTCAAGCTATACATTTACATGATTACATCATTAGAAAATTTCGGAGGTCATTTGGAGGGCCTTGTAAGAAATTGTATTTCTCTCTCTAGAAACTTTTTTTAAAATGTACTTGCACCTTGTGAGGACGTCCAAAAGGACAACCAAACACTCTAAAAAGTAAATTTATATTCCCAATCGTCCTTGAAAATGGTCACTTTTTTATTTAATGCGAGCGTTTTTTTCAGGAGACAGGTGCGGCGCATTCAATGCAGCTTTCGTCATCACTGGAACTTGAAAAGTCACAAACTGTCAAGTAGTGATAGATTTTGAGGCTTTTGACACCAACAATGCGTCCAGAACGCCAAAATACCCTAAAAGCGAATGTCTACTTGTCTCATTTCGACATCCGGAGAGGCAAAAAATGTCAAAAAACCTCAAAAAATGGGCTTTTTACTTAAGGCGCATGAGGAGGCATTCTAAAATTTTAGAATGCCCCCCTGCGTGCTGTTAGTACAAAGCTTCTTTTAGTGGTGTTTGGACACTTATCTTTCAAGAAAGCCCCTTTTTAGAGGTTTTTTGACATTTTCCTCTCAAGAAGCTCCCTAAAAAGAGGAAAAAAGGGGCTTTTTACTAACGACGCGCGAGGAGGCATTCCAAAATTTTGGAATGCCTCCTCGTGCGCCGTTAGTAAAATGTTCTTTTAGGGGTTTTTGACAATTTTTTGCCTCTTTGGATGTCGGAGCGAGACAATTGGACATTCATTTTTAGAATATTCGGGCGTTTCGGACGCATTGACAGTATCAAAAGTTTCAAAATCTTCCACCACTTGATAGTTTTGTGACTTTTTGAGTTCTAATGATGACATAAGCCGTATTAAATGCACCGCATCTACCTTCTGAAAAAGGTGCTCGCATTAAATGAAAGAGAGTGATCGTCTTCAAGGACCACTAGATTATTAAATGAGGAGAGGGACACCTTTTATATTTTTATTAATATCAGTCTATTTTTCTACGTAACGTAGGCTCTTCTCTCATTGGAGGATCTTATTTTCCTCTCTCTTCGAAAAGGCCCTCCAAAACACAATAGGAGAGATTTGGTTTAGTATTAGAGGGAACAAATAACTTGGTTCCAATGACTATAGATAGTAGAGATTTCCTAAAAGTTGATCAACTCTTATAATATTTTAACAAGGAGTTCTCTAAGAGGGGAATCAAACATAATGCGGTTTCTGAAATCTATGCCTTTTAAACAAAAGGAAAATGAAAAGGTGAAAGAAGCTTCACTTTTCTTAATGAAATACATTGAAAGGTGGTAGGTGCAAGAGTTATCGCAAGACGGCCACTTACCAGTTCTCTTTATCAAGGGCTTGAGAAACAGAACTCTAAAAAAGGACTTACACTTAAAAGCAAGCACAAAGTTAGAACAAGTCACTAAGGAAGCATTATACCTGGTTGAAATTTACAAAACATGTAGAGAGGTAGCTAAAAACAGAGACTAACACAAGTAGTGCCTCTTCTACCACCAGTGAGTTGACTGCAAAACATAGTGTACTTGCTTCAATCACAAAAAATGTAGATGAGTAAGTCAAAGGAGTGGTGTGTAGGATGAATCAAACCTATAGACAAAACCCTTATTTGATGTTGTACGTAGCAACCACAAGCAGTCAATGCTCCAAGAGTGCTGAACGGTGGTGTGCCATTGAGCAAAAATACATGAACCATGACACTAGTGAGTGCTTCTATAATTGTAATTACATTAGGGAAAGGCAATATGGACCGCTGGCAGTACCACAATTTCTACCACCTCCAAGGTATTATATTGGACCCAACAACATGGTACAAACCAAAACTTGTGTTGGGACAACAACAAAAAATCAACTTATGGTAGATAATTTGAATCATTTTTGAACAAGCTAAATTTGAAAATGGCTCTGTTAGGACTCAAAGAAAATCATGAAAAGCCAAACAAGACTAAATGCAATCAGAGTGACTACAGGAAAAAACAGCTTTAGGAACAGAATTGAACAAAACGAAGGAAGGGCTTCGACATGAACTAGAGAGCAAGGAAAATGCACAAGGGTCGGAAGAGTCGAAGACTGACTCTAGCGGATCAGTCTTAGTGGAGAAGGTAAATGAGCATTTAGATGCTATGATGCAAGCCTACGAGGCAAGATTGAAGAACAACCAAACATTGGCAAAAAGACTTTTGACTTATTCGCATCTTGAACTCTAAACTAAACTGATGGAGATGTGCAAAAGACTCATAGAAGCTGCTCAAGCTCTTATACAGCCAAAAAGTTTAAAAACTCCTGAGACAATAATGCATAAACTAGAAAAGGTAAAAACGGGGGCATGTGAGGAAACTAACACATGCAAACACCTTAAAATCCATGGATTCTGTGATTGCTGTGGAAGGTATCACATGCTCATACATTGCACTAAAAATCATTTCAACAAAATCAAACCTGTAAAAGAGGACAATGAAGAACCATGTACTACAAGGATTGCTGCAAACACAATGGATGAGGCTAAATACTTGGAGATGCATCCAATTCTTGAAGTAGATGATTTGTGGCCACACTCATTGGAGGAGACAATTAGAAACATAAAAAGACGGAAGTGCCACATTGCTATTAACACCAATCCCTGAAATCAGCATGGACCATGAGATCTATCTAGGAGATATTCAGTCATTGTATGGTGATGCAGGAGCGGATATTTCTATAGAGAGTAAACATGTAACCATAAGAACCTTACAATCCTTTATAGGGGATTACAAGACAAAATGTGAATTGAGAATTGTGCTGTCATAGTGGAATTCTATTCCACGAGTGACGGATACAAATAGCTTGCATGTTTTATTGTCTTCACCTATAAGATGCACAATCACTCTCGCAAAACTTTTGAAAATAAAACCATGTTTGCTGGGACAATGTGGGACGCATGTCTAACCTCACCATCCTATCTTATTGCAGTATTAACGAGAACCACAATAAAATTGTCAAACCATGGGACGAAGTTGACTCGACTAGTGCATAGAGGCTATAAGAGGATGTCAATCTCTCAGAAAACAACTAACAACTCGCATCTAACTCAAGTTACACTCAAGTGACTGAAATCACCTAAAGCCAATTGCTCATCCACAACCAAATCACATCCATTACAGCATCAAATGACATCCAAACGTAATGAAACTTCTAGGACAAGTTTATAAGACCTAACTACACATGCTTATGGTCTCAAACCCCACTTTAGGTCAAGTTCCAAAATTGCGATTATTAACAGCAGTAGTGGATTTTTGACCCAAAATGCTTAGCAATGATGCCCCAATACCCCGCCTATACTTAGTTTTTTATTTCAACATGTAGAAGTTATGATGAAATTAGACCGCGGGTCGGTGACGCCAAAAGCTACAAAATATTGTGAACTGCTTACGTTAATGCATAGAGCTCTTACCTGCGGTTACAATGCGACAAATGTAGTTGCAATGTGACAACCGGGGAGCGAGTAGGAAGCATGAGAAGGAGAGGAGTGAGCGCCGTTAGCTCACGTTGTGTATTTCTTATCCAAAACTTATAAAAAACTTACAAAAATTGGATTTTATACCTTAGCCAAGGTTTTTGGGTGGTCAAAACTAATAACCTGGAGTTCTACTAAAGCTGGGAAATGACTAACTGATACAATCTAGAAGTTTGTAGCCCCAGCTCATTAATTACAAAGTTTATCCGAGAAATGAGGAGTTACAATATTCCCGATTTATCAAAATAATAATTGTTTAGAAAGAAAACTCCATAAAATGGTGTGTGTGTTAGCTTGCTGCTAACATTTCCCCCCTCCTTGCCTGTGTCATCCCTTGACACAACTTTATGGGTTGAAGTAGTCTTCGGGTTGATGGTTGGCGAGGCGGTCTTTAAGCGCATCCAGTGCCTTCTGGTATCTGATTCTTCGTTCTTTCTCGGGAACTTGCAAAAATTGCATTGTTACTTGATTCTTCAGCTCCACTGCTGAGTAGCCTACAAACCTGGATGTTAAGTTGCTTATCACCGGTGCAAATATCTTCATTCGCCAGGTGAAGAATCGAGTGTAGAAAGCTTATTCAAAGGCTAGCATATTATTCGTCGATGGAAAGAACATGCATTTGGCATAGAATCCATAAAGGACCTCTTTTGAAGGTTACCCACTCAGATCGTAGCAAAAGCCTTTGTTTCCTTCCAAGAATGATATCCATGGGGCTCCTGTTTGCTTAGGATCATTAAAACCTTGTATACATGTTAGCAACATTTGGAAGATTTTATACAACATGGCACAAGAGATCTGGCAGACTCTTGAAGAAATACATGGCGCCTGTTAGGGTTTTCACAATGTATTCCTTTGTCGTTTGGCCTCTCTCTGGAGCTGGCACCCTAGGGAAGTTGAGCCAAGTTGGCCTCTTCTTTTGTAGTTTTCTATGCGCTTGCCATGTCCTTGCTCTGGGTATAGGACAGATTTGTATGACAAGTGTGGACAAAATTTTGCAAATGTTGTTGCACATTCAAGGGCTATTTCAGATGCAAAACTTTGGCATGCACGTTTTGGTCATCTGACTTTTGCCAGCTTGGTGCATTTGCAGAAATCTGATATGGTTGCTTCTTTGCCGCCTCTTGAAGCACGTGTCAAACATGTTTGTGAAGGCTGTATTTTGGGTAAGATGCAGCGTTCTAAGTTTCCAAAGGATGGTTCAGTTTGGGCCACATGCAAGTTGCAGCTTGTGCATAGTGATGTTTGTGGGCCCATGCAAACTCCGTCCTTGGGCAATTACCTTTACTTCGTGACTTTCATTGATGATTACTCCAGGCGTGCATGGGTATTAGGGTTAAAGCAAAGTCCAAAGTTTTTACGTGCTTCAAACAATTTCTGGCTATGGATGAAAATGTATCGAAATGCACTATTGGAACCCTCCGTTCCGATGTATCGAAATGCACTACGGGAACCCTCCATTCGGATCGAGGGGGGGAGTATATGTCTCATGAATTTAATGAATTTCTGGCTAGTCGTGGGATAAAACACCAATGTATAGTGGCTTATACACCTCAACAAAATGGTATTACAGAGAGGAAAAATAGGTCACTGACGGAAATGTCATGAGGTATGGTCAAAAATCAAGCTTTTCCGCATTCTTTTTGGCTTGAGGCCATCATGTGTGCCACTTATGTACTTAGTAGGTGTCCTACGAAAGCTTTGCAGTCTATTACTCCATATGAAGCATGCCATGGTAGAAAGCCTTCTATTGAGCACATGCGTGTTTTTGGCTGTTTGGCATATGCTTTGGTGCCACAAACACAATGCATAAAATTGGATGATAAGGCTGTCAAATGTATTTTTGTTGGTTACAGTGTTGAAAGCAAAGGTTACAGTTTATATCATCCGCAAACAAAGCGTATTCTGGTTTCACGGGATGTAGTGTTTGTGGAAGATTCTATTTAGCCCTTGTTGTCATGTACTAGAGACAGTAATGTAAGCTCACATGACATTTATGACACTTTGTTGCCTCTTTTCAGTGGTGGAAATACAAATGTAAGTTCCAATGAGGCAAATGTACAGCCTATGGGGATTTCTAAAAATGTTATAGATCACCCTATTACTGATGCAGATGTACATGATGTACTTGGTGAGGAAAGGGCTGAAAATGAGCAAGCTAGAGGTATGCCAAAATGGCGTGACAGTAAATTGGATGCACATTTGTCTAGTCGTACTCGTTCAGGCTCTTGCCATGCATCTTATGCACCAGATTGTTATGCTTTGGCTGTGTCTAGCTTACATGATTTTCAGGAGCCTCTGTCTTTTGATGAAGCACATAATTCAAAAAATTAGATGGCTACCATGCAATCAGAATATGATGCACTTATAGAAAATGAAACATGGACTTTATGTGATTTGCCTCCTGGAAAAAAGGCCATTGGTACGAAGTGGGTTTACAAGTTGAAACGCAAGCCGGATGGTGAGATCGATCGCCATAAGGCTCGACTTATTGCAAAGGGTTATGGACAGCAAAAAGGCATAGATTATGAAGAGACTTTTGCTCCCACTTGTCGTATGACTACTGTGCCTTTTCTATGTGCATTGGTAGCTCATTTTGGCTGCGATGTACATCAATCAGACATTGTTACTGCTTTCTTGAATGGTGACATATTTGAGGAAGTTTATGTAACGCAGCCTCGCGTTTTTGTCATAAAAGGACGAGGACAAAGTGTGCAGATGTAAGAAGGCTTTGTATGGGTTGAAGCAATCTCCTCGTGCTTGGTATGAGAAAGCTGACACTCATTTGGTTAAACGAGGCTTTCGTAAAACAGTCCAATAGAAAGCACATTGTATGTAAAGCGTGAGAGTGATGTACTTCTCAATGTGGTTCTTTATGTCGATGATTTGCTGATCACTGAACCAAATGAGAGACATATTGCTGAATTTAAGGCTGAATTGAATGATACTTTCAAGATGACAGATTTGGGGCTGTGCATCATTACTTGGGTATACAGTTTAAGCACTGTGATGGTGGTATTGCCTCATGTCAGAAAAGTTACATAGAGACATTGCTATGTAAGTTTGGACTTGAGGATTGCAAACCTATTCGCACTCCCATGGAAACAGGTTTGAAGTTGAGTCTACATGATACTGGAAATCCTGCTGATGTCACTCTTTACCAAACTGTTGTTGGCTGCCTCATTTATGTATGCAACACAAGGCCAGATATTCAGTTTGCAGTCTTACAGGTAAGCAGATTTATGCATAGCCCAGGGTCTAAGAATTGGTAGGCTGTCAAGAGGATTTTTTGCTACCTTAGTGGCACTTTACATCTTGGCTTGTTTTATCCCAAGGGGGGATCATTGCCGCCAGACTTACATGCTTTTTCGGACTCAGATTGGGCTCTTGTTTTGACACGCAAGTGTCCACAAGTGGTTTTTGGTTCATGCTTGGCAGTTCATGTATATCATGGTTGAGCAAGAAGAAACCTACTGTGGCCACTTCGAGTTGTGAGTCTGAGTACAAGGCATTCTTCACAGCTACGGCTGAGTGTGTATGGCTCAGACGCCTTATGGATGATTTGGGTGTTAGACAGAACACTGCCAACACTATCTACACTGACAGTCATATCGCATTGGCAGTTGCTACGAGGAACCCAATTTTTCATGCTCGAACAAAGCACATTAAGGTGCATTACCACTATGTCAAGGAGAGGATCTCAGCAGGAGAGATCAGCTTGGCTTATGTGCCAACACAGGACAACCTTGTAGATCTTTTCACAAAGGCATTGTCTTGTGAGAAGCTTGAAGATTTCCGCAAAGCTTTAGGCTTACTCCCCTTTGTGGACTTGATCATGTCCTTAGGGCATGGCACTTCCCTTTACTCATGTGCCATCTCTCATTCACCGCATCACTCCAGGGGGGATTTGTTACCATATACATGTGGTAGTGATGTGTGGGAACACACTAGGACCGCCGGGGCATTTTTTCCCTCTTTCGGAGGTTTTTCTCCCGTGCATTGTATATACGTCCATCACTCTAGGGCTATCTATCTTTCCATTGCACACTAAGTAACACACTCTCTATTGTGTGCCTTGAGCTTCCTTCGTCTTCTCCAAGCTATGTGCGTTTCTCTGCAACTCTAATTCCAACACTTCTTCTAACGCTATATACCCAAGCCATTGTCAATGATAAACGTCTATTCCTTGGATTTTTCTTGTTTAGAGACTCTGATTTTTATCAGACCTAGAGACCTATCAAGGATCCCATCCCAATCTCTGTATTGGCGCGTTGGGGATCTCATAAGTGGTATCAGAGCGTGTGTTAATTAAAGTATTGAACCTAGGAAAATTTTAAGATGTTAGGTTGAAATAAGATATCTTTTACAAATTCAATTAAAGAGATAATTAATTGAAAAAAGAGACTGAAATAAAGAGAGAGAATAATCCCTAGCTTTGCAGGTAGATTTCCATCAGGCCTACCACAAATCCATGGATTTCAACATTAGGTTTATGAGAGCTTGCCTATCCCGACACTATTCAATGCAAAAAAGCGTGATGAAATGGCTAGATAAGAGATTTTCTCCTTCCACTTGGAGGATCAGTTGGTCAGGATCTGGTGGAATTTTCTTCATTGATGCGGGAGAGTTAGAAGGTTTAGAACTAAATATAAAGAGACGCAAATGGGCCGAAGATCTTCAAGTGATTGAAGTATACTTTCTCATTGAAACGGAGAATCTAGAGGAAACTCTTGTAATAGATGATGTCCAAGTATCACAAAATCAGTGGGTGTTTGATCAGGTGTATAAAATAATCTACCGAGGTAGAATTAGGCCCATAGGTGTAGGCCCTAGTTTTAATGGACCAAAAGATGTTGTATATTCTGATCGTATATCTGATCCACCCAAAGTCGACAAGATTCTAGTATAGGATTGTCGTCACCCTTGTACATAGTAGGACCTTCATGAATTGTATTAACTCTTGTACATATTATGGTTCTCATGGGTATGCTATAAGCAGTTTTGTTTATGGCTTGGCAATTGTCTTCATCCTATGTGCAAATAAGTTAAAATCATAAGTAAGAGGGATTTTATTTGGTACTAAATTCCACTAATTTAATCTCAGGGAAATACTCGTGTAAATAGCCTTTACACTGTTGCTCAAGAGAAAATTTACTACGAAATCAAGTTCAACTCCCTACTTTCAAGGGAGAGGGGCCCAATTTAGAGTGAGATGCCGAAGCATGGTTAGATGCTATGGACGACTATTTTTAAACTATAGAAACCACTCAAGAAAACCAAACAATGTTGGATATGTTCCGTCTCAGCGGAAATGCCAAACTTTGGTGGAAGCAACACTGCAGAGATAATCCCATGAGTAGTCGGTCTTGGGAGAAAATGAAGCACATCAGGCTATCAAGATGAATAAATTCTTTGGTCTACGCCAGCTAGGACTTTCATTAGAGGAGTACTACACCAAGTTTGTGTCTTTACGACTCTATGCTCCTCAGATGACCATGGAGCGACAAATTGCCCATTTCTATCAAGGCCTCAAGCAAAGCTCAAATACATGATACTTGTCGAACGCTGATTGCTCTGAATGGTCAGTTAGATCGAGCATGTTCATGTTGACAAGGTGGATAAATGGATCTTTTATAGAATGGATTTAACCTGGTTTTTGAGATGATCCAATTGGTTTGTAAAGGTTTTTTAGATGGGCTCAACACTGAGAGTTTCTTGGGGAAAAATTGACTAGCAAGTCAACTCCAACCGGATTGAATCCTTGAAACTAGAAAGAATTCTTAGAGTAATCAAGAACACTTGGTAAAGTGAAAAGATTATTCCACCAAGGATGCCACTTGGAAAAATGAAACCTCTTTTTCTCAAAGACTTTCTTAATTTCGGTTGAGATGAGGGTATCTGAAATTCTTAAGTTTGGGTGATTGTAAGGTCTCCACCTTTCTGCTGTAGCGGGATGAACTCAAAGTTTTAGGGATAAAGCATTGGACTTACAAACAGGTAAAGCACTATTTCAAAAGCAATTCAAAATGGTATTTTTGGAATCTTAAGCACAACAAACCCTGGGCTAGAAATTTTCAGATTTAAATTTGGACAAAGACTGACCCTGCTAGTCCTTCCAACAGATTCAATGTAAATTAAATTATTAAGAAAGATTGAATGGTTGCAATAATCATTTAAGCATTGACTTTACTAAAGGCCTTCCACATATTAACAGATATTTACCAATTAAGTAAAAATAGGTCAAAATAGAGCAAAATTGATATTTTAAAGCTAGTAGGTAATGGAAGGGATCATCACTGACCTGGCAGGGACACAATTAGCAGTAGAGGGTGCCATCTTGAGCTGTAGGGCTGCTTGAGCTTCAAGAAACTACCATTTTCAGCCTATGAGAGCTTATGAGTGCCCAGAAACCTATAAATAAGACCCCTTGCTTCATATTTTAAACAGATTCCGAGCCTTTGCAAATTCTCTCTCATCTAGAGGGATCTCTACTCAGAAATCACTAGAGAGACAACCTCTAGTCGGTAATTAGCACTAACCCTTTTTAATTAGCAGAACTATGTTAATCTATTTATATTTTCTTAATTAAGAAGATTAAATCGATTTATACTCTAAAATTCTCTCCTAATTCTTAATTCTCTGCTGAATTTTGAGATTAAGCTTAAGGATACTAATCTAGTTAATTATTATATTATATTAGGATTGAAATTACTGATTTAAACCATAAATTAATGATAATTATAGTAATTAAATTTAGATTAAGATAAGGTAGTTATCAGAGCTGTGTTAAATTGTGAAGATGCTAAAAAAATTATCGTTTAATTTTTTGAATAATTTTTGTAATTATTTCAGCAAAATTACACTTTTTATAAGAGAAAAGTAAGTGGAAAAATGAGTAAATTAATCCCAAAACCTTTGAGATAATTACTAGAGATAAAATATATCTTAAGAAATGCATGGTAATTATCTAACCTTAGATAATTAGTTTACCTAATTATCTCAAAAGAAAAACATTGTGGTTATGGAAAAATAAAAGGGGGAAAATAGCAAATTAATCTAAGAAGCCTTGAGATAATTATCAAAAGTAAAATACAAAACCCGTAATAATTATCTTAACCACAATAAATTAGTTTAGCTAATTATCTTAGTAGAAAAACACTATTTTGAAGAAAAATTAAAGGGAGAAAATAGAAGATTAAACTAAAAATATTTGAGATAATTTTCAGAGGTAAAGTACATCTTAGGCAACTCGTGATAATTTTCAGAGATAAAGTACATCTTAGGCAACTCGTGATAATTATCTTAATTATTGATAATTAGTTTAGCTAATTATCTTAGTAGAAAAACACTATTTTTAAGGGAAACTTAAAGGGAAAAAATCCCAAATTATACTAGAAAGCTTTGAGATACTTTTTTAGAGGTATAACACATCCTAGCAAACCGATGATAATTATCTTAACCACAGATAGATAGTTTAGCTAATTATCTTAGTAGAAAAATATTGTTTTTAAGAGAAAACTAAAGAGGGAAAATATCAAATTAGACTAAAAAGAATTGAGATAATTTTTAGAGGTAAGATACATCTTAGAAAACCGGTGATAGTTATCTTAGCTATAGATAGAGAGTTTAACTAGTTATCTTAGTAGAAAAACATTGTTTCTAAGATAAAATTAAAGGGGGCAAATAGCAAATTAGATTAAAAATCTTTGAGGTAATTTGTAGAGGTAAAATACATCTTATGAAACCCGTGATATTTAGCTTAACCATAGATAATAGTTCAGCTAATTATCTTAGTAGCAAAACACTGTTTTTTAAGGAAAATTAGCAAATTAAACTAAAAAGCTTTGAGATAATTTTCAGAGTTAAAACACATCTTACAAAACTCGTGATAATTAGTTTAATCACAAATAATTAGTATAACTAATGATCTTAGTAGAAAAACACTATTTTTGAGGGTAAATTGAAAGAGAAAATAAGCAAATTAGATTAAATAGATGTGAGATAATTTTTAGAGTTATAATGTATCATTAGAGACCTATGATAATTAGTTTAACCATATAAAGTTAATTAAGATAACTATCTTGGTTAAAAGATCCTATTTTTGAAGATAAATTAAAGGGAGAAATTAGTAAATGATTTTGTATGATTACATGCTATTTATTAGAGTTAGAATACATGATAAAAAAGCCATGATAATTATTTCAAGGTTAAAAATATAGTATAGATATTTGTTTGAGTCAAATTATACTAATTTTAGATAAAAAGTAAAGGGGAAAATTAGTACATCATGTTAGATGATTACATGCTATTTTTTAGAGCTATATTATATCATAAAAAATCCATGATAACCATGTTAAGGTTAGAAACTTAATATAGATATTTATCTAAGTCAAATTATCCTAATTCTAACTGAAATTTAAAGGGAGAAATTAGTAAATCATGTTATATGATTACATTCTATTTATCAGAGTTATATTACATGATAGAGAGGTCGTGATAACTATGTCAAGGTTAGAAAATTAGTATAGATATTTATTGAGTCAAATTATACTAATTTTAGATAGAAAGTAAAGGGAGAAAGTAGTAAATCATAATAGATGATTACATGTTATTCTTCAAAGCTATATTACATCATGAAAAAACCGTGATAATTATGTTAAGGTTAGAAACTTAGTAAAGATATTTATCTAAGTCCAATTATACTAATTCTAGTTTAAATTTAAAGGGGGAAATTAATAAATCATGTTATATAATTACATTCTATTTATCAAAGTTAGACTACATGATAAAGAGGCCGTGATAATTATGTCAAGGTTAGAAGGGTGAAAGCGTGGTTTGCTGGTACAAAAAAAGAACCTATTTTACTTCTAACAATGAAAAAGTGGGGACTGGTAAAGTTTTTGTAGTTTAGGTCAAAACTTTTCGGACCTTGTGTTTTTAGATTCTTCTTTTGAAGATCTATCCAATGATATATAGTACGATAGGTAGTTTTTCATGTGACATGTAGAAATTGTAACTCAAAGATTTGTCAAAGTTGTTGTCAAAGACAGTCCTTTTGTACCACCAAACCATGCTTTTAGCTAGAAAATTAGTATAGATATTTATCTAAGTCAAATTATACTAATTTTAACTGAAAACTAAAGATGAAAATTAGATAATTGAGTTGGAAAATTAAAAGATAATTACAAGAGATCACAAACATCCTTATCTACTTGTGATAATTATACCATAGTTACTTAGTGATTTTAGACAATTATAATTGACCAAAAGTCCTATTTTTAGCAAAAGATTAATTAAAATAAATAGACTTTGCGGGTCAAAAGTTTTTAGGAAAAGTATAGTAAGTGTAAACCTGTGATATAAAGTTGAGAAAATGAAATATTTAACAATAGAATGGTAACCTAACAGGACATAAAAGTGTCCTTTCAGGGTTATGGAAAAAAATTCCAAAACCATAGTAGATCCACTCATTTTGAAAAATCCTTTCATGAGCTTATAGTTCAATAACTACTACATATGGAAAAAATGAGAAACTTGTAATTTCTCTCATCCCTTGGTCACTACAAGCCTCCAAATTTGATGGACCAATGCATTTTGCCCAAAAAACCAATTTCTTACGGTTGATTGCATATAAATAAGAGTGGAGATTTTTGTAGGACATGAGATCAAATGCCCCGTTAACTTCAATGGGTTGGTGACCAAAACATATGGTTGCTTTTACCTCACTAATTGTTTTTTGGACAAAAAACATAGGTACAAAAAAGTTGCATTTTTGCCATTCTACGGACCTATCATCAAAGTTTCTATAGTCACGCTCAATACAGATACTATATACATGTTTTCTTGGTTCCCTTTGGGCCTCTGGATTCAAAAGGAGCCATGGAGCATGTCAAAAGGATAATGGATCTCTTACAATTGGAACCTTGGGGGCAATGATAAAGTGCTAAATACAGCAAACATGAAAAAACTGGGTTTAGCATTATGACCTCCTGAAACCCATAGAAACTACTCAATATCTAGCCAAGTTTGTAGTCTATGATTAGATATGGTTACTACCTACAAAATACACACAATTGGCCTAAGAAACTAGCAATATTGAGAAAGTTATACTTGCTACTCTAAAATGTATCGTATTCTTCAGCAATCAAAAAACTCAACCATCATCATATACTACATTATATAGCATATTAGGTCTCCCAAAACTCAAGGAAGATTAGCTTTATGTTATGCATTACACTTACACAATCAAAATTGAATTTGGATATCAAGAAAGCCACCAAAAAAATCATAAAAGTGCTAATTTTGGCCACAAAACAGGATTATGCAATTCTTGTAAATTGTTCATAACTTTCAATTTTAACACCTAGCTCTCCCTACAAGCATCAAAACATGTTGAGAACTATGAAGGCCTAACCTCTAGCCATCTAAACCTCACAAAGATGAAGTTTAGAGTGGTATAGTCGCCAAAAATTGAAAAAAAGCCAAAAACAGGACCCGTTTTTTCACACAGTTTAGGTTCAAAAATGTTGTGCAAGAGTATTAAGGTTAATGGTGAGATCGACACTCAAAAAAAAAATGCTAAGTTTTTTGCAGCTCATAAGGTAACTTTGTGGATATATAGCACCTAGAAATTCATTTTCTTACTCTTCAAATAATTCAAGCAAAATGGTCACTTAACAGGACACAAAAGTGTTCAAGGACATAAAAGTGTCCTGTTACCATTCTAGTGTTAATTAAGAGAAAATAAATAGAATAAATATTAAGCTCAAAATAAGCAAATTCCAAGATTAAAATTCGATGTGAAAATTAGGAAAAAGATATAGAAAATTATAAAAAATTTAGAAGAGCATAGAAAACCCTTAGGGAAGCTATGGAAAAAGTTATCATGCCTATATAGGAAAATAAGAAATTACTAGGTCAAGAATTTACCAATTAAGACTACAAATTTAACCTAGATTTTGGGTAAAATTGGATACAAAGGTTAAGTTTAGCTTTTGGATAATTTACCTAATTAGTAGACGTCTTTTTTATAAGGATAAGAAGTTATGGCACCTAAAAGGACCCGAGCATATCTTACATTTGATGATAAGGACGTAGCTCCAAAAAGAACTAGAACGTGGCTCGATGACGAAACTGGGCATAGTAGCAGGCCTTCAAAGGAGTGTCTTCAGGCACGAGCGCAGCAACAGATGGCCGATTAGTCCTAGGTGGGTTTCCCATTATTCAATTAAGTATTTAAATAGTTTAAGTTCTTTTATAATTTAGCATTGCATACATAAGAAGTGAGTAAGAATCAGAAAAGGAATAATTGACCAAAAAAGAAAGGTAAATTCCAATGTGCATTTGTTTACAATGTAGGAAACAATTGTTTGGGTTAAAACTGGTTGAATTAGGAAAGATATGATTGATCATCCTTAAGACAGCTTGTCTCAAGACACCTCCAACTCCTTGGTATAAATTGATGATAATGATGGCCTTCCAACCACAAATAAGTCGATTACCCCCATGAATGATGATTTTCTACTTCGTGTCATGTCTTGTTGTTTCTACATAAGTTTGGATACCGTTCTTTATCCTAGGGGAGCCGCCCGGCTGTATGGGAAACTGGTTTGGTGTATGAACACCCAGAACCTTGGGTGGGGGTTTATCCACTCCGGATTTTGAGTAAGGAATGGGTGCCGTTTTTTCATCCTCAAGTGATCTTGAAAACAGTACTGGTCATGGTTATTATAGACAATGTTTTGATTGACAATACCCTGTCTTAAGTTTAAAGATGTCTGTTTGTTAAAAGAATGCTTTTCAATACTATCTTTAATACTTGATTGAAGGAATTACTGTGATGGAACGTTAAAAGAACCCATTATTTTAAATGTTAAAACAATGTGATAGTAATTAGAAAATAAATGAATCATGTGTAAGTGCGGGGTGGTAAGTGGGTATTGACTAAGGTTGTGAATCATGGATAGGTGGACCTGATTAGTCTGGTAACTATCCATCCCTGCGCAATAAAAACGTTTAGAAAACTTCTTCACTTGGAAGATGAGTCCACCGGCGGCTGTGCCCTCACATCTGTTAGGGGGAAAAAAGCGTTGGTTGAGGATACCTTAGCCCAATTTGTGGAAGTTATGGGGTTGAAATAGTTTTTTTGGACTTTTAATATGTTGTCCCGTTTTCACTGCAAGACAGGACTAGGTCTTCTTCTAAGGCTATAGACCCAAGACATTGTCAATGGTAAAGGTCTATTCCTTGGATTTTTCTTGTTTAGAGACTCTGATTTTTATCAGACCTAGAGACTTGTCAAGGATCCCATCCCGATCTTGGTATTGGCGGGTTGGGGATCTCACATGTTCGCGATCCGTAACCTTGATCAAAGGACGCCAAACTTGGGCAAAGTGTGGATGACATGGTGGTCAGTCCAACAAAGTCTTGAACATCCTGAAGAGCTGAAAAAGTCTGTAGTAGAGAAGGAGTGGCGACTACCATTCTAGCTAAGTATTTTCATGGAAGGTGTAAGAGCGCTCATAGTCCACTCCATAGCGTTGCTTACATGCTCGATCCGGAGTATTTGAATTTAAATTTGATGTCCACTACAGAGGTGATAAGCGATTTCTATCACGTGGTCAACACGTTCTACTCCAACGTTCAAGACCGAATTAATTGCATCAAAGAAATGAGTGCATTTAGATTAAAACAAGATTTTGTACAGGTAATGGCAAAAGAGCAACCTGCATGGAAGTCGTGGATGATAAATGGTGGAGAGCATTACTCTACCTTATGTCCCCTTGCAATGAAAGTACTGGCACAATGTGCAGCAAATCAAGTTCAGAGAGAAACTGGAGTATGTACAAGTATGTTCACAGCACTATTCGCAACAAACTATTAGCAGACAGAGCGGAAAAAATAGTGTATATGTTTTGCAACGAAAAGATATTGAATCACGTCAAAAGTGATGGCTACGAGGAGGAAATTCCAACCTGGTTGTATGATTGTCAAAACAAAGACGAAGAAGAGTTCAATGTTGGTGTATCTCAATGCACTATAGATGAAATAGAAGAGAATTTGATAATAGATGTGGAGGTTGAAATACAAGGAGAACCACAACACTCAGACTTAGAACCAGATAACAACTTTATAGATTCAATATAGCTTGAGAGTAGAATGAAGATCGTGTGAAAAACCATGGTAAAAGACCTTGTATTTAAATGTGTTTTGATCATATATAATGATTCATATTCGTGATTATACATAGTTTGTCGATCTCAATTGTGTTGCTCTGAAGTAGCATCTTGTTCATCAAGAAAATTTCTAATTGTGCTAGGGATATCTTAGCGGAATTTCTTGAATTTATATTCATTTGCCATGACAAACATAATATATATTCCTTGTGGAATATCTTGTGAACAAATTGCGCATGTCAATGTATAATATCCACTCCATCCATCAAAATTCTTGTAGCAAACTGGACGTTGGAAAGATGAGGATGCATCTGAAGTAGACGAGGGGAGCAAATTTGGATGTAAGATAAGGTGGCTGGTGTGTGTCCCTTGTACAGGTGTTGGATACACTCACTGTGTTAGATTTTGAACGTCCTACCTTAAGCGATGAATGTTTTTCTCCATCTGTATCTGCGAGGGTTTGGGTGTCTGGGTGTCTATAGAAATCCATCTTATTTTTGCATCTTTCTCTGCCAACTCTGTCATGTAAATATCCTTCTCTCTCTTTAATTGTAGGTCGGTGCCTTCCACTATCAATGCTAACTCATTTCAGGTCAAAGTGACACAACTCTATCTTAGATCATGAGTGGCAACAGTTGTCTCCTTTGAAGAGAAAAGTCTATTGGTCGCTGTTACACAAAGTGAACATATAGCATTTTTGCAAAATATAACGCACTATCTACATTGTGTGTGGGATGGCCATAAACTTCCAAGAAAATCCTCTTAATGTTTTCTTTGATCGCATCATGGTTTCACTTGAAAACCTTCCACCTTCCTTTCTTGATCTCTTCATCCTTGCATGGCCATATTGTTTTGATCATGTTCTTTGTCACTTCTTTGTTGATCTCTTTCCATTGCATGTGATTTGGATTTGCCCATTTTGAGAGTCGTCGAGTAGTGTGCATCGCTTACTGTGCTAACATACCGTGTGCTAGAGACTTCATGCGCTGAAATGCATTAAGTGCCGCTTGTTGTTGATCCTCATCGAGCACTGATTGGGTGCCAATATCTTGATCTTCATCGGCCATTTTCTCTTGGAGCTGTAATCGACAGACAAATATTCAATATCATTGGTAAATAAATATTCTCACAATTCAACAATCTCATAGATGCACAAGATAGCAACTTTTTGTCCACTACATAAGACATCAAAATCCACTAAATCAAACCACAACTAATGTGGTTAGTTGAACTACAAGGAAAATTTTGTCTGAAAGCTGTCAAATTTTACTGCAATCCCTCCCTTGTAACATTTTTCCACATATGTAATGTGGTCTGGAAAAAAAGAGATGCCTTTGATGGTGTATAATGTGCACACACCAAACGAGCTTGCTCCAACTCTCATACCTTCTACCAAGGCTTTGTGAGGGATGCTGACAAGATGAGCGCACTTGGCATTCAAAGCCGTGCGCATGATTGTGCTGGTGTTGCTGGCATCGGATAGACCTCCCAAAGTTGCTTGCGCATCTTGGGCCATCTTCAATCTCTTGGGTAAGGCTGCTTGATCCTGCACTTTCACATGCTTTATCTTTACCTTCTGTTCCTCCCACAATTTATCCCAGAGCTCTAATTTGGACATGTCCCAAGTAGGTGGGATATCTTCTTTAAGTCTCTCCAACATACTTTCATAATGCCCAACATTGTTCTAACCTTGTGGTGGGGGTCAAATTCTTGAATCCCTGTTGGAATCAACAACTCGTATTGGCCTTCACCTTGTAGCCTACGCTCTGTGTTCTCCCATATAGCACTAGTGAGGTCTTTGATGAGGACATCTCTTTCACTAATCTGTTGTATGCGACCATCTGCACATGATGAGATTGCCAAAATATATTCTTTATGAATGGCATAGATAATATTTTTCTTTTGATCTGGTGTCATGTTTGCACTGGACATTAAAAAACAGCATATCAAATACAAATTCATGGTTGTGAATGACACTAACACTCTCACACTATTTCAGGCAAACCCTTAATCACGACTTGAAGACTTTAAAAAATGTGCAAGGAAATATTGATATAAATTGAAAACAATCTTTACTTAAAATTGCAATCTATTACATGTGTAAAATGTAGATTAAAAAAGTGGTTTATAAGAACTTAAACCATATCAAACAATACATGTTAACAATCTAGCACATTTCAGCATATATTGAATTTTTAACTTATATTTTTCTTTGTGCGCACATACTAGTTCAAACAAAGTATACAAATCGGACTAGAAAATTGCAAAGAATGTCTTGCTCTTTAAAAAGATAGAAATAAATATTTAACATGCAAATTGTTATCACACACTTTTCTACATAGAATTTATGTGAATGTAGCATTCAAAATAGCGATGATAATTGATGCTCTTTAGAGAAATACAAAAGAATTTTAACATGTAAATTATATGCAAATTATTTTTTACAGAGAATTTATGTACATGAAGCATTAAAAATAGCGATAATGCTTGAGGTCCTTTAAAAAGATACAAATTAATATTTAACATGCAAATTGTGTGCAAATACTTTTCTGCATATAATTTATGTAAATGTAGTATTTAAAATAGCGATGATTGATGAATAAAGCATTCTTTTGAGTATGATTAGCTAGTATATAATTTCATATGGGCACTTAAAAATAACAAAATCAAACAATTCAAACATATATGAAATACTCTTCACAGCCGCGTTACCGACCAAGTATTTCATATACTTAATACTTAAAAAATAAAATGCACATGCATACACAAATTATATGACGTTTGTACGACCGGGTTAACGACTTGAACGTCACATTTATGCAAAAATAGATGCTTCTAACAAACGACACTCTATTAGGTGAATTACAGATTGAGTGCAACACCTGAATCTAAGGAGAGATAATAGCTTGCATACGAACATCATATAGCCGCGTTACAGATCGATGCACATATGTTTTTTGGGAAAGGGGAAGGATAGTTGACTTACCATAAGGATACTATATGTGTTGCGAAACGGACGTAGTACCCAGATAGTAAGCAAATACTTACCACAAGGACACCATCATCCCCGCGTCACTGAGGTGATGCCCCCGTGGTAAGCATTGTTCTGTAGGACAGCTTATGTACACACTTCCATTCTGTGGTAAGGTACCTTAGGATTGCTGCGCAAAAATGACAAAAGCCACACTACCACACAATGCATACACACATAGCACATACTCGAATTGTGTGGTCAGGTACTCCACTACTGTTGCACACTACGATGCAGAGCACACTCCCACACAACCCCCTCTCTCCCTCTCTCCTCTCTCCTCTCGATGTACCTGCAAAGGTGGTCTCTCTCTCTCTCTCTCTCTCTCTCTCTCTCTCTCTCTCTTAAGCAAGGCAATAATTGCTAAGCAATGTATCCTCACTTTCAAGGAAAAGGAAGAGTGGATGAAGCTACTACAAAAATCCCACCTTCTCAAAGGAAGAACACTCTGGATTGCTGAGGAATTGACCCCAAACAGCTTAAACTCAAGTCAAGTGAGCTTAAGAAGATGCACGATGCCCGTAAACAATGCAAATGGGCAGTTTATCGAGGCGGTAAGGCCATCATCCAGGAGTTTTGAACTCCCAAACGGGGACCTCCGTCACTTGACCCCCCCTAGGGTTTCCTTTTCTTTTTTCATCTTCTTGTTGGACTCTCAGTCCTCCTTAACTAATATCTATGCTATATTATTAGCTAAAGTCCGATGTAATGTTTTGTTGGTCCCATAGGTCATATTTGACCTTTGAGGACGATAATTGAATCTATCTCTCTCTCTCTCTCTCTCTCTCTCTCTCTCTCTCTCTCTCTCTCTCTCTCTCTCTCTCTCTCTCTCTCTCTCTCTCTCTCTCTCTCTCTGAAAATGAGACAATGAAATAACACCCAGCGGGCCGGATCGGTGGGCCCGTATATATATAATTATGCGGGCCCGTTGGGCTTTTAGGTAAGCCCGGCGGGCCTGCAGGGAAAACGTAAAAGCTCGACGAGCCAGCAGGGAAAATAAAAAATCCCGATGGGATTTGAGTGGGGTTTCCAGGTTTCCCTAAACCAGATTCTTTGTGATCATATTTAGTGTAGTCATGTAAATGAGTCAGTAAGACCTTGTGATCACACAAAATTTGTCGTAATTACGTAAATCTTAAATCTTTGGCTAGAATGCGTATAGACATGAGATACATGCCAATGATGGAAGCATCTAATAAACAAGCAATAGTACCAACTGCAATGTATTATAAGAACCAAAGCGGGTATAGTCCTTTAAAGTGACTGAAGATGAGAGAAACACAATAAGTGGTGAGGCGTGTACACAACCTCCACCTTCTGCGTTTTGACCTGAAGAAAGAAGGTACGAGATGGACAAAAGGACGTTTCCGTTCATTGCAAATAGAGTCTTAGCTAGGTTAGAGCATGTTTACAACTAAAAGGAAATGCAGGAAGAAGCTCCTCAACCAGATTTTCACAAAAAACGTGGCAAACACTTGGTCAAACAATGTCCTCAGAAGGATATCACAGAAGTAAATGCCTATTGTCTTCACTATGGTATCATTCACTTGATCCCCGACTATCCAAAAATTCCAAACCAAGTCAGAAAGATCACAACGAATGTCTATGGAGTTGTTCAGCTACCTAGTAGCTCAAAAAATGAAAATGTTGTACTAGTTCATGTAGCTACAAGAGTACAAGCTCAAAAGGAAGCTGAGGAGAAACCATAGAGAGAGAGAAAACAAAAACCGTCATGAGTCTAGAGACAAAGACCAATCCACCTAGTAGAAAACCCAAGAGAAAACGGGATAGTCTGAAAGATAACAGGCTAGTATAAAATCACATAGGGAACGAGAGTTGAGATCCATAGTTGAGGAGCTTACCCAAGGTAAAGAGAATATAAGGCAACATGAGGGAATGGTTGCCCCTTCTCTTACACAAATGTGTCAACCTCCAGAAGAACCATCCACAAATGAGAAACCAAGAAGTGCTAGTTTGGGAGGATCAATATCGGTCGAAAATGTTAATGAGCAATTAGACAACCTCCTAAAATCCTATAAAACATGGCTAAAAAACAACCAAATCCAAAGCAGAGATAGATGACATATCCATATGCGGAACTAGAAGATGACAAACTTGAAATGTGCAAGAAAATGACTCAAATGGCCCAAGATTTACTAGAACCACCAGTTAGAAAACCTGAAAATGTGATCCTTGTCCCACCTGCACAAGTAATCCCACCAAACCAAGAACAAAAAGAGCCAAATTTAGTCACAAGCACGGACCAAATCTCAAGGACCCAACATTAGAACCAAAAATAGTGTTGAACACCATGAATAACTCTTCTAAGGGATTTAACCTACCTGAGAGTTTTAAAGAAAAAGATGGTTTTGAAGAATTGTGGAAATAAGTTAGAGAGGCCAATGAAACAAATGAGCTAAGCAGATGAGTAAACGAACTGGGTGATGGAAGAGGAGTGTCTCTTCCACCAATAGAGGAAATTGAGACTGGATCTCAAATGAATCTAGAAGTGGAATTGCATTAGGGAGACAAAGGATCTATACATTCTATGGACAATCAACCCCATTCACTAAGAACACTATCGTCCTATACAAGAGAGTACAAGGCCAAGTCTGATGTTGTTGTAGTCCCATCATAGAGATTGTCTTCCAAGAAAGTCATCGATTCAAAAGGGTTGATAGAAATTTTGTCAACACCATGCAATTGTACAATAATGTTAGCCTAGTTTCTTAGAATATGACCAAACATGTGGGTTAATGTGGGAAAATGCCTATATAAATTTGTGTTAAAAAACCAATGACTCAACGTGAGAAAGGGATCAAAGAGCTGGAAATGCCTCAGCTAAACACTAGGCCAGTGCCATTAAACAAGGTAGGTGATCGAGTACTATGAGGAAGAAGATGGGAACACCACTCTTCTTGTGAAATTACAAGGTGTAAAAACCATGGAAATAGTGTTTCCATGGCAACAAAAGAGATCTAGAAAAAAATGGAGGAAACCACCAGTGAGGGCTACCACGTTGAAGCCTCATCCTGCAAACGACACATGTAAAGGCCCCTAGGACTGTTAGAAAAAGCAGTTGTTACTTCTTGTGGTATTGAATATGAGCAAACCTTTTCTATCGTTTCTTTGACAAAGAAGAGCGACTATGATATCATTCAAGGAAGACCATTCATGTGACAATTGAAAATGGTCCAAGATTGGGGTATGACCATATCTGTCTGAGACATATGGAAACCACGACGAGAATAAATCTTAAGGACCATAGTTACAAGTAATAACCCTAGTAGAAGAGTTTGATTCCTCTACTATAGCAAGATTAGAACTTCTAGCATGGTTGGGTAAGCCTAAAGAGCTGTGGATGTGTGGAGCTTTGCAATGCAAAAGCTTAAATCAAGAGGACTGTATTCTAGAAAGAAGACCATATTAGGTATTTTGGTAAAAATCTCACATTATGGGAATCTCCAAATCGACTAAATTCATGTAATTTGGGAATTTTTCACTTAAAGTGGGAAAAATTGAGGTGTGTGGTTAGTAAATAAAGTGAAAATCTCATAGGATTGTGGTGTTGATAAACACCAAAAGTCAAGAGGATGTACAACACATGGATTTGAATAATAACTATAAATTACATAAAACAAAGGAAGATACAGAAAAGATTTTGTTTACAAACTGAGTCAGACTAGTATAGTCACAATAGAAGCTCCACATAATTCTACTCCACATTTGATACCATATCTAAACTTTGATCCAAGTGTGGTTGATGTGCACGAGTGAGGCCTTCTTTGGCTTTTAGAGCATGCCTTTCTGGAATCTTTATTCTAGAAAATGGTCCTTCTTTGTTGGGTCTCCAGGACCAAACAATTGCATCTACAGTTTCCCACACTTGTGGGTCCTTATAGTTGACAGCCCAATAACCCTTCCAACAATTACTGTAAGCTTGAGTATCTATCATCCCACTTTTTCTCGCGCAAGGTGCCCAATATTGAATCAAGAGTTTTCTGTAGTTTGGTGATGTAGGCTCATTATCAATGTCAGATAAAGCCATTGCAAGCCACACTGGATAGATTTCTGTGTCACTCGGAACAAGCATAAGAAAGTCACCTTGGTGCACATCAGACATAGGGTTAAACTCTTCCCTTGGCCTATCTTGTTGAGGCCCACAAAAATGATCGTTCAACTCTTCAAGGCCTAGGAATCTTTCTGCTCCTTGCTGCAAATTCATTGTAGTGCTTTGTAGGTGAGAATATTCTTGAGTTTTTGGCCAAAACATTTCATACAAGACTCCCTCTGATATGATTGCTTTTCCAATCTCTTCAATTACCTTACTCCAATAATCTATCACGGGTCTATAATATCGTGGAATACTTGAACCATTCCCTAAATTTTTCCAAAATTTTATATAGTTCTTTAGCCCCAAAATGACTTCTTTGTGGGCCTTGACATACTCCGCCATTTGTACTAGAGGTGGATCTCCATGTGGTAACATTGGCTTGCCTTTTGTGTCTGTTTTCCAAAGGAGAATACTTCCACTCCAACTTGATACACCTACATGTGCCTTATATTGCATCATTGGTGTCTCATCCTGCATAAAGAACCTGAACTGAAGCGGTTTGGAATGTCCAACAAGTATGTCTTGTCCATCACAAAGATAGCCATCACAATATTGCTTGAAATCGGGGATCTTTGTGAGAAAAAATGGAGCTGGAGATGAAGATGAGCTGTTTCGTAATGTATCCATCAAATGTGGAAAAGTATAGGTTTGTGTAACTCTCAGCTTCTCTGAAAACCTACTAAACATGGCGTCTATGTCCTCATGTGTATGCCCAACCATTAAAAATCCCACCTGGATGGTTTTGAAAACACCCCTTGCAACAAGCATTGACAAATAGGCAAATAAGTATCGATTTTTGTTTTCCCCTGCACAATTATCCAATTGTAGCAACAAGTTCTCTGGCAATCTGCGAAATGTTGACCCCAATTCCTCTTCTGCAATTTCTGACGACTGCACAATGGGCTCTTTTCCATCACTCAAGTTATGGTAGTCCAAAGAATCCCTTGAGTTCAAAGCATGTAGTAGTGAAATATTGCTCCTTGGAAGTCCATTTGTTACTAGATCACCAAGAGGATGCTTATCTATCCTCTCTAGGTTATGTAAAAAATTAGCAATTGAGCCAATTGTAAGATTTGGATCAGTTGGCCACAAACCATTCAAGACAAAGTGTCCGTAATGACCTTCTCCATGTCCATGAGTGATCATGCCAATCAATGCCACCTGCAGATTATATCCTGAATCCACACCCTTGGGAACAATGCGTAATCTAGGAATGGCAGTCTTCTTTTGATCCATCTTATCATGGATTATGCATACATATTTTTGTGGTTGAGTTTCTGAATACGTGCACCATGCATAATATAGGCTTCTGCAACTCTTTTTTTGTGCCATGTGAACTTCTCTCTCCCTCAAGAGAAGAGCTCTCTCTTCAAGAGAAGGTTTAGCTTCTAACCTTGCCTTGATTGAGCTACAAATATTGCACTTAGAGAACTCACTCGTCTTTGTTAAAGTGACATGTGGGTACTCTTTGTTCCAAATTCTACCAAAAGAAGATTGGGATAACTTCTTCTCATAGCCCATTTGGTCAAGGGTCGTGTTGATTTCACATAAAATATCCACTTGTTTGTATGTTGATGGAATCACCAATTGAGTCTCTCTTGAGCCATCTAGCAGTGTTCTACTTCTATGTGGCATCTTCTCAGAGTTGTTTTCCACAAACTCATTTAGTAGTGCTCTTGCTAAACTAGTATGTTGAAGTCCCCTTATCAATGTACATGTGTTCCCATGTACATATTGGCGCACACCATTTTCAAAGTTCTCCTTGTATCGATAAAATGATGTCTTTGGTATTCCATGTAGCTCATACCATGCTCTACAACAAACAATAGAGCCATTTAGCCTGAATTGGTATCGTGACTTCTCATCTTTCTGATAACATATAGAAAGAACATCATAAACATAATTAGTGCGTGATTTTTGAGACTCTCCCCAAAACTGTTGTCGTAACCTTGTCACCATATCACGATCTGCAAACTGGCAACATTTTTGTGCACAACAATCAATGCATGATACCCTTTGAATTGATTTGTTTGAAAGGTAAAAAGTCGAAGCTGGTGCTGCTTTTGATTTTTGAGTCCTGTTCATGAAAGTGTATCATCTCTTCCTTGACAACTGGACAACATTACTCCCATCAAGTTTTTTTCCAACATTGTTATCGTTGGACACATCCTCATATGTAGCATGCATGCCATCAACAGGAACAAATCGTTGTAATGGGATCCCATTCAACATTGTTGTCTGCTTGATGGGCCACTTTAGCAAAGTGATGCTACCCACTTCAACCACATCATCAATGCTTGCATTTTCTCTTTCAATACCCACACCCACACAATCAGGACCAAGTTCCTGAAAGTTGACATAATCATGTGGAAATACATATAAGATGGTCCCTTCATTCATGGTTTGCATCATTGTGTCATCTTTTAAAAGGACCCTCTGATTTCTCCAAGACTCTCGAATCATTGCTTCAAATTCTGGGCTTGTCATAGGTATTGTATCTGTAACTAGAGGATCAGAATGATCATGTTCTTCATCACCATTGTAGCTTTCCTGTGGATCAATTAAGTTCCCATTTAATACAAAAGATTGCAAAAGAAGCTTTGACCATCGAACAACACTCCATAATGAGCCTTGGAGAGATGAAGTATCCATTGTAGGAAAAGGTAGGACCACATCCTTCAAGCATTCCTCCACTAGTATAGAGACATTTCCTTGCCCTATCTTTGTACCACCACAAGTGGAATCTAGATCTGTTCTACACACATAGCCAATACCAAAAATTTCATTGTCAAGTATCATATGTACTTTCTCCCCAGATTCAAAGTCCATCCTGTAAGTGAAAAAGATTACATTTTTAAATCCGTAGTTATAGAAAAATACTCTTCAAACAAAAAATCATGCTACAACATGGAAAAGGTTTGCATAGGTTGGACAAGTGGTGAACCTTGAGACCAAATCCTCCTTGCTATATTAATGGAAGCAAGGTTGGAAATTATGGTGGATCTTGAAACCAAAGCATCCTTGCTATATTAGAGCATAGGTTGGACAAGTGGTGGACCTAGTTGTAATACCCACTGCCACCTATCAACTACTATATGACTATTCTTTCCAATGTCCAAGTATCACTTGAGGCTTTCAAGGTTGAGCACGTGGTGGACCTTGAAACAAAAATCCCCTTTCTATATCAGAGCATAGCTTGGACAAGTGGTGGACCTAGTTATAATTCCCAATATCCAAGGTGAAATACCTTAGACCTTGCTACCTTGCTTGTCAATGTTTACGTAGCCCCTCATTTATTTAATGGAAGTAAGGTTGGACAAGTGGTGGACCTTGAAACCAAAGCCTCTTTGCTATATGAGAGCATAGGTTGGACCTAGTTGTAATACCCACTGTCACCTATCAACTACTATAGGACTATGCTTTCCAATGTCCAAGTATCCCTTGAGTCTTTCAAGGTTGAACACGTGGTGGACCTTGAAACGAAAATCCCCTTTCTATATCAGAGCATAGCTTGGAAAAGTGGTGGACCTAGTTATAATGCCCAATATCCAAGGTGAAACACCTTAGGACCTTTCTACCTTGCTTGCCAATGTTTACGTAGCCCCTCATTTCTTTAATGGAAGCAAGGTTGGACAAGTGGTGCACCTTGAAACCAAAGCCTCTTTGCTATATGAGAGCATAGGTTGGACCTAGTTGTAATACCCACTGCCACCTATCAAATACTATAGGACTATGCTTTCCAATGTCAAAGTATCCCTTGAGTCTTGCAAGGTTGAACACGTGGTGGACCTTGAAACAAAAATCCCCTTTCTATATCAGAGCATAGCTTGGACAAGTGGTGGACCTAGTTATAATGCCCAATATCCAAGGTGAAATACCTTAGGACCTTTCTACCTTGCTTGCCAATGTTTACGTAGCCCCTCATTTCTTTAATGGAAGCAAGGTTGGACAAGTGGTGGACCTTGAAACCAAAGCCTCTTTGCTATATGAGAGCATAGGTTGGACCTAGTTGTTATACCCACTGCCACCTATCAACTACTATAGGACTATGATTTCCAATGTCCAAGTATCCCTTGAGTCTTGCAAGGTTGAACACGTGGTGGATTATTGAAACCAAAATCCCCTTTCTATATTAGAGCATATCTTGGACAATTGGTGGACCTAGTTATAATGCCCCTCCTTTCTTTAATGGAAGAAAGGTTGGAAAAGTGGTGAATCTTGAAACCCAAACCCTTTGGCTATATATAGAGGATAACTTGGACAAGTGATGGGCTTAGTTGTAGTATCCAATGTCCAAGGTCCAAGGTGAACTATGTAAAGACCTTACTTCCAAAAACAAAGTCGTACAAGTGGTTCTCCTTCAAACCAAAACCTCCTTAGTGTATTAGAACATAGCTTGGAGAAGTGGTGGATTTAGTTGTAATGGTGAATGTCCAAAGCAAACTATTATAGGACCTTGCTTCCCAAATCAAGTTTGGACAAGTGGTGGATCTTGAAACCAAAACCCCCTTATTGTATTAGAGCATAGCTTAGATAAGTGGTGGACCTAGCTGCCATGGAAAATGTTCAATGTGAACTGCTACAGGACCTTGCTATTAAATGTCTAAGTAGAGCTAGCTTCTTTAATGGAATCAAGGTTGGGAAAGTGGTGCATCTTGAAACCAAAAGCCCTTTATTGTATTAGAGCATAGCTTGGACAAGTGAGGGACCTAGTTTTAATGTGTGATGTCCAAAGAAAAGTATTACAAGACCTTGCTTTCCAATATTTGAATTGGTCAAGTGGTTAAAACTAAGTATAAAACTTTGACCATTTTCTTCTCGAATTGCCAAAAAGCTAGTTTTAGACACCCCTAAATGAAAATGGTTTAGGGTGGCCTTAAACAACGTTTTTTCAAAGACTTGAACAAAAGGGTTGTCGAAGAGTAATGAAAATTTATTATGGCTTGAAGTGCCTGAGTATGTGAAAACAAGCCTAGGTTTTCCATGAGGCAAAAGGTGACATAATAAGAACATTGGAAACTTAGGATTGACCATGTGGCCTAAACTTTGGCAAGTGAAGTGGTGGCCAAGTTTTGTGGCACAGTGTGCACTTGGTCCTATATGTGTTGACCGCTTGGCTAAATCTAGGACCATAAGGCCAAACCTTTGGCACCTTAAATATAGTATGGGACATAATCTAGAACTGCTATAGTAAATTAGTAGTATAGTTAATATGTTAATATTTGTATTATATTTAAGTATATGCTAAATATAATTTATGTTCAAAATTTCACTAATGAAGAATGTTCCCATTTAGCACTCCAGATGCGGGGTCTTAGGGCAATGCCACAATGGGGTGACAAGGCAGCGCTTCCACATGAGGTTTGGGGGTAGCGCTCTTGATGGGGATGTGGAATATAGCGCTCTCGATGGCAGGGCTTGGGAGGCTGATTTTGGGATATTGTTCCGGGCGGGGTCCGGGGCAGCGCCCCGAGCAGGGTCAATTTTCAAAGTGAATTCATAGTATAGAGTTACGCATGTTTTGCATATTTTCAACCATGATTTCTTTAATTTTGGCCGTGTGAATTGGTTAATGTTTTATATTGCTTTTGTTTTTTTAAATCCTATGATAAAACATGGACTTGTAGCATACGTGGCATTCTAATAAACCCTACCAAGATTAAGCACAAAGAGAGCGCACGAGCAACGCACACAGAGAAAGCACGCGAGCAGCAAACACACAGAAAGCGCACACGGATCGCACACAGTTGGAGTATACGCCCACGTAGAGGAGCAAGCTCGGCATCGTACACAACACACAGGTGGAGCACATAGGATTGAAAGTTCGCGCACAAGATAAAGAAACAGCAGCGTACGCAACGCTTTCCAGAAGGGCAGGATCGGGCATAGCTTCTTCTCAGGAGACATTGCACACCTCACGAATAGAGAAAAAACAGGTATTTCTCTCTCTCTCACTCTCTGTCTTTCTCCATATAGAGAAGATGGTTCTCTGTAACTCTTCTTGCACACACACTCTCTCGTCAAAAGACAGAGATACGTAGTTTAAAAATATCCCCGCACACATACACAATTCCCACACATCGTCTTCCTCTCTTCCACGTACATAACCACAGTGAAATCTGTTATCTTGTTGTCTCTCTCTTGAAAATACATGCACATATTCCCACACATCGTCTTCCTCACTTCCACATACATAACCACAGTGAAATCTGTTATCTTGTTGTCTCTCTCTTGAAAATACGTGCACATATTCCCATACATCGTCTTCCTCTCTTCCACATACATAAACACAATGAAATCTGTTATCTTTCTCTCTCTCCTCTCTCTAGAAACAGGTATTTCTCTCTCTCTCTCTCTATCTATCTATCTCTGTATCTTGCTATCTCTCTCTTGAAAATACATGCTCATGTATGTGTGCATCTGTGTTATCTATGTGTATGTATGTATATTTGTGTTATTTCATTGTAATACTCATACATAATGCAGATACACAATTACACTTAATTACGATATGCACACATAGTATATATACATACATAAATATCACAAATAACTAACACATTGTAATACTAGTAAACTTGAATGGAAGACTTACTTGCGTGATCTGTTAAAGTCGATTCTTGTAGCGAGTTTTGGATGTATGCTGAGTTGATTTTCCTCTAATCCATTTGTAGATATGATTGTAACTTCTGTTTCTCAAAAATAGTAGTGTTGTTTAGTGATACACCTAATGGACATAAATGGTTGAAACTAGGACATGTAGACCAAAAGTACGTGTATTTCTTTGGATGAATATATACACTTTTTGGTGACCCTTACCACAAGTGGTGGACCTTGAGACCAGTGGACTATAAGGACCTCCAAACAATACCTTGTACACTCAATCCTTCTTGGTATCTAGGTTGGACAAGTGGTGGACCTTGTTCAAATTCTCTAACCACTCTCTCTAACATGGTGACATAATTTAGGTGTGATAAATTCATATCTATGCAAACTAATATCAGTTTAGGCTTGTTAATTTGAATTTGTTTGAATTTATGTACAATATAATGATTTGAGGTTTGCATATTTGAATTTAGGTGGTATAATGATATCTTTTTGTGGTAAACTTGAATTTAAAATCAATTTCGCGTGGAATATTTTAAATTTAAGTGGTAAAATTTAAATTTTTATAAAAAAGTTTGAATTTTAAAATTGGGGCGGGATACTTAAAATTTGGGAGGGATATTTTAAATTTAGGCGATCAGATTTTGAATTTTAAATTTAGGCGGGAAGGTTTTGAATTTATAGCGAGATCTCCCTTACATAAGAGAGTATAGGTTGGACAAGTGGTGGACCTTAAAGCTAGAGCATCCATGCTACTGGACATGATAGGTAGGGAATCTAGTTGAATATTGTATGTATAATATATATGTAATAGATCTAGCTTGGACAAGTGGTGCACCTTGGAACAAAACCCCATGTAAAACATATCATGCACATTCCAAGTGGTGAGAAAAAATATCATTTAAGATATAGCCTTATAGGTTGGACAAGTGGTGGACCTTAACCCCAAGATATTCTTAATGTAATGACATAGAATGGAAAACTGGTGAATCTTGAGACCAAACCATGCTACTAGCGATAATAGCTTGGACAAGTGGTGGACCTTGAAAGTAATCCCTCCATCTACGAAATATCGTGGGTATAAGGTATTTTGATGGAGCCTAGCATCTTGGAGACATGGTGCAGCTTGCTTCTCTTCATGTTTCAATGGAGCCTATCTTGGACAAATGGTGGAGCATCCTTCTCTCCATGTTTCAATGGAGCCTAGCTTGGACAAGTGGTGGACCTTTGCTTCTCTCTATGATTCAAGTGGTGGACCTTGGAACCAAACCCCCATGTAAAACCTATCATGGTCACTCCAAGTGGTGAGAAAGAATAACCTTTAAGATATAGCCTTATAGGTTGGACAAGTGGTGGACCTTAACACCCAAATATTCTTAATATAATGACATAGAGTGAAAAAGTGGTGAATCTTGAGACAAAACCACTCATGCTACTAGCGATAATAGCTTGGACAAGTGGTGGACCTTGAACGTAAACCCCCCATGTTTCAATAGACTTAGCTTCAACAAATGGTGGAGCATCGTTCTCTCCATGTTTCAATGGAGCCTAGCTTGGACAAGTGGTGGACCTTTGTTTCTCTCTATGTTTCAATAGAGTTAGCTTGGACAAGTGGTGGACCTTGGAACCAAACCCCCATGTAAAACCTATCATGGTCACTCCAAGTGGTGAGAAAGAATAACCTTAATGATATATCCTTATAGGTTGGACAAGTGGTGGACCTTAACACCCAGATATTCTTAATATAATGGCATAGAGTGGAAAAGTGGTGAATCTTGAGACCAAACCACTCAGGATACTACCAATAATAGCTTGGACAAGTGTTGGACCTTGAATGTAAACCCCTCATCTATGACATATCGTGGGTTTAATGTTTTTCGATGGAGCCTAGCATCTTGGAGACATGGTGCAGCTTGCTTCTCGTCATGTTTCAATGGAGCCTATCTTGGACAAATGGTGGAGCATCCTTCTCTCCATCTTTCAATGGAGCCTAGCTTGGACAAGTGGTGGACCTTTGCTTCTCTCTCTGTCTCAATAGAGTAAGCTTGGACAAGTGGTGGACCTTGGAACCAAATCCATGTAAAACCTATCATGGTCACTCCAAGTGGTAATAAAGAATAACCTTTAAGATATAGACTTATAGGTTGGACAAGTGGTGGACCTTAACACCCACATATTCTTAATATAATGACAGAGAGTGGAAAAGTGCTGAATCTTGAGACAAAACCACTCATGCTACTAGCGATAATAGCTTGGACAAGTGGTGGCCCTTGAATGTAGACCCCCCATGTACAAAATATCATGGGTTTAATGTATTTCGATAAAGCCTAACATCTTGGAGACATGGTGCAGCTTTCTTCTCTTCATTTTTCAATGGAGTCTATCTTGGACAAATAGTGGAGCATCCTTCTCTCCATGTTTCAATGGACCCTAGCTTGGACAAGTGGTGGATCTTTGTTGATCTCTATGATTCAATAGAGTTAGCTTGGACAAGTGGTGGACCTTGGAACCAAACCCCCATGTAAAACCTATCATGGTCACTCCAAGTGGTGAGAAAGAATAACCTTTAAGATATAGCCTTATAGGTTGGACAAGTAGTGGACCTTAACACCCAAATATTCTTAATATAATGACATAGAGTGAAAAAGTGGTGAATCTTGAGATAAAACCACTCCTGCTACTAGAGATAATAGCTTGGACAAGTGGTGGACCTTGAAGGTAAACCCCCCATGTTTCAATAGACTTAGCTTCGACAAATGGTGCATCATCATTCTCTCCATGTTTCAATGGAGCCTAGATTGGACAAGTGAAGGACCTTTGTTTCTCTGTATGTTTCAATAGAGTTAGCTTGGACAAGTGGTGGACCTTGGAACCAAACCCCCATGTAAAACCTATCTTGGTCACTCCAAGTGGAAAGAAAGAATAACCTTTAAGATGTAGCCTTATAGGTTGGACAAGTGGTGGACGTTAACACCCACATATTCTTGATAAAATTGGTGAATCTTGAGACCAAACCACTCAAGCTACTAGAAATAATCGCTTAGACAAGTGGTGGACCTTGAATGTAAACCCCTCATCTACGAAATATCGTGGTTTTAATGTATTTCGATGGAGCCTAGCATCTTGGAGACATGGTGCAGCATGCTTCTCGTCATGTTTCAATGGAGCCTATCTTGGACAAATCGTGGTGCATCCTTCTCTCCATGTTTCAATGGACCCTAGCTTGGACAAGTGGTGGACCTTTGTTTCTCTCTATGTTTCAATAGAGTTAGCTTGGACAAGTGGTGGACCTTGGAACAAACCCCCATGAAAAACCTATCATGGTCACTCCAAGTGGTAAGAAAGAATAACCTTTAAGATGTAGCCTTATAGGTTGGACAAGTGGTGGACCTTAACACCCACATATTCTTAATAAAAGTGGTGAATCTTGAGACCAAACCACTCAGGCTACTAGCAAAAATAGCTTGGGCAAGTGGTGGACCTTGAATGTAAACCCCTCATCTACGAAATATGGTGGGTTTAATGTATTTCGATGGAGCCTAGCATCTTGGAGACATTGTGCAGCTTGCTTCTCATCATGTTTCAATGGAGCCTATCTTGGACAAATGGTGGACCATCCTTCTCTCCATGTTTCAATGGAGCCTAGCTTGGACAAGTGGTGGACCTTGGAACCAAACCCATGCAAAACCTATCATGGTCACTCCAAGTGGTAAGAAAGAATAACCTTTAAGATGTAGCCTTATAGGTTGGACAAGTGGTGGACCTTAATACCCACATATTCTTAATATAATGACATAGAGTGGAAAAGTGGTGAATCTTGAGACCAAACCACTCAGGCTACTACCAATAATAGCTTGGACAAGTGTTGGACCTTGAATGTAAACCCCTCATCTACGACATATCGTGAGTTTAATGTTTTTCGATGGAGCCTAGCATCTTGGAGACATGGTACAGCTTGCTTCTCGTCATGTTTCAATGGAGCCTATCTTGGACAAATGGTGGAGCATCCTTCTCTCCATGTTTCAGTGGAGCCTATCTTGGACAAGTGGTGGACCTTTGCTTCTCTCTCTGTTTCAATAGAGTTAGCTTGGACAAGTGGTGGATCTTGGAACCAAACCCCCATGTAAAACCTATCATGGTCACTCCAAGTGGTAAGAAAGAATAACCTTTAAGATTTAGACGTATAGGTTGGACAAGTGGTGGACCTTAACACCCACATATTCTTAATAGAATGACATAGAGTGGAAAAGTGGTGAATCTTGAGACAAAGCCACTCATGCTACTAGCGATAATAGCTTGGACAAGTATTGGCCCTTGAATGTAAACCCCCCATGTACAAAATATCCTGGGTTTAAGGTATTTCGATGAAGCCTAGCATCTTGGAGACATGGTGCAGCTTGCTTCTCTTCATTTTTCGATGGAGCCTATCTCGGACAAATGGTGGAGCATCCTTCTCTCCATGTTTCAATGGACCCTAGCTTGGACAAGTGGTGGACCTTTGCTTCTCTCTATGATTCAATAGAGTTTGCTTGGACAAGTGGTGGACCTTGGAACCAAACCCCCATGTAAAACCTATCATGGTCACTCCAAGTGGTGAGAAAGAATAACCTTTAAGATATAGCCTTATAGGTTGGACAAGTGGTGGACCTTAACACCCAAATATTCTTAATATAATGACAGAGAGTGGAAAAGTGCTGAATCTTGAGACAAAACCACTCATGCTACTAGCGATAATAGCTTGGACAAGTGGTGGACCTTGAACGTAAATCTCCCATGTTTCAATAGACTTAGCTTCGACAAATAGTGGAGCATCGTTCTCTTCATGTTTGATTGGAGCCTAGCTTGGACAAGTAGTGGATCTTTGTTTCTCTCTATGTTTCAATAGAGTTAGCTTGGACAAGTGGTGGACCTTGGAACCAAACCCCCATGTAAAACCTATCATGGTCACTCCAAGTGGTGAGAAAGAATAACCTTTAAGATATAGCCTTATAGGTTGGACAAGTAGTGGACCTTAACACCCAAATATTCTTAATATAATGACATAGAGTGAAAAAGTGGTGAATCTTGAGATAAAACCACTCCTGCTACTAGAGATAATAGCTTGGACAAGTGGTGGACCTTGAAGGTAAACCCCCCATGTTTCAATAGACTTAGCTTCGACAAATGGTGCATCATCATTCTCTCCATGTTTCAATGGAGCCTAGATTGGACAAGTGAAGGACCTTTGTTTCTCTGTATGTTTCAATAGAGTTAGCTTGGACAAGTGGTGGACCTTGGAACCAAACCCCCATGTAAAACCTATCTTGGTCACTCCAAGTGGAAAGAAAGAATAACCTTTAAGATGTAGCCTTATAGGTTGGACAAGTGGTGGACGTTAACACCCACATATTCTTGATAAAATTGGTGAATCTTGAGACCAAACCACTCAAGCTACTAGAAATAATCGCTTAGACAAGTGGTGGACCTTGAATGTAAACCCCTCATCTACGAAATATCGTGGTTTTAATGTATTTCGATGGAGCCTAGCATCTTGGAGACATGGTGCAGCATGCTTCTCGTCATGTTTCAATGGAGCCTATCTTGGACAAATCGTGGTGCATCCTTCTCTCCATGTTTCAATGGACCCTAGCTTGGACAAGTGGTGGACCTTTGTTTCTCTCTATGTTTCAATAGAGTTAGCTTGGACAAGTGGTGGACCTTGGAACAAACCCCCATGAAAAACCTATCATGGTCACTCCAAGTGGTAAGAAAGAATAACCTTTAAGATGTAGCCTTATAGGTTGGACAAGTGGTGGACCTTAACACCCACATATTCTTAATAAAAGTGGTGAATCTTGAGACCAAACCACTCAGGCTACTAGCAAAAATAGCTTGGGCAAGTGGTGGACCTTGAATGTAAACCCCTCATCTACGAAATATGGTGGGTTTAATGTATTTCGATGGAGCCTAGCATCTTGGAGACATTGTGCAGCTTGCTTCTCATCATGTTTCAATGGAGCCTATCTTGGACAAATGGTGGACCATCCTTCTCTCCATGTTTCAATGGAGCCTAGCTTGGACAAGTGGTGGACCTTGGAACCAAACCCATGCAAAACCTATCATGGTCACTCCAAGTGGTAAGAAAGAATAACCTTTAAGATGTAGCCTTATAGGTTGGACAAGTGGTGGACCTTAATACCCACATATTCTTAATATAATGACATAGAGTGGAAAAGTGGTGAATCTTGAGACCAAACCACTCAGGCTACTACCAATAATAGCTTGGACAAGTGTTGGACCTTGAATGTAAACCCCTCATCTACGACATATCGTGAGTTTAATGTTTTTCGATGGAGCCTAGCATCTTGGAGACATGGTACAGCTTGCTTCTCGTCATGTTTCAATGGAGCCTATCTTGGACAAATGGTGGAGCATCCTTCTCTCCATGTTTCAGTGGAGCCTATCTTGGACAAGTGGTGGACCTTTGCTTCTCTCTCTGTTTCAATAGAGTTAGCTTGGACAAGTGGTGGATCTTGGAACCAAACCCCCATGTAAAACCTATCATGGTCACTCCAAGTGGTAAGAAAGAATAACCTTTAAGATTTAGACGTATAGGTTGGACAAGTGGTGGACCTTAACACCCACATATTCTTAATAGAATGACATAGAGTGGAAAAGTGGTGAATCTTGAGACAAAGCCACTCATGCTACTAGCGATAATAGCTTGGACAAGTATTGGCCCTTGAATGTAAACCCCCCATGTACAAAATATCCTGGGTTTAAGGTATTTCGATGAAGCCTAGCATCTTGGAGACATGGTGCAGCTTGCTTCTCTTCATTTTTCGATGGAGCCTATCTCGGACAAATGGTGGAGCATCCTTCTCTCCATGTTTCAATGGACCCTAGCTTGGACAAGTGGTGGACCTTTGCTTCTCTCTATGATTCAATAGAGTTTGCTTGGACAAGTGGTGGACCTTGGAACCAAACCCCCATGTAAAACCTATCATGGTCACTCCAAGTGGTGAGAAAGAATAACCTTTAAGATATAGCCTTATAGGTTGGACAAGTGGTGGACCTTAACACCCAGATATTCTTAATATAATGACATAGAGTGAAAAAGTGGTGAATCTTGAGACAAAACCACTCATGCTACTAGCGATAATAGCTTGGACAAGTGGTGGACCTTGAACGTAAATCTCCCATGTTTCAATAGACTTAGCTTCGACAAATGGTGGAGCATCGTTCTCTTCATGTTTCAATGGAGCCTAGCTTGGACAAGTAGTGGATCTTTGTTTCTCTCTATGTTTCAATAGAGTTAGCTTGGACAAGTGGTGGACCTTGGAACCAAACCCCCATGTAAAAGCTATCATGTTCACTCCAAGTGGTGAGAAAGAATAACCTTAATGATATATCCTTATAGGTTGGACAAGTGGTGGACCTTAACACCCAGATATTCTTAATATAATGGCATAGAGTGGAAAAGTGGTGAATCTTGAGAGCAAACCACTCATGCTACTAGCGATAATAGGTTGGACAAGTGGTGGACCTTGAATGTAAACCACCCATCTACAAAATATCTTGGGTTTAAGATATTTCGATGAAGCCTAGCATCTTGGAGACATGGTGCAGCTTGCTTCTCTTCATGTTTCGATGGAGCCTATCTTCCACCAATGGGGGATCATCCTTCTCTAAATGTCTCAATGGAGCCTAGCTTGGACAAGTGGTGGACCTTTGCTTCTCTTTATGTTTCCATAGAGTTAGCTTGGACAAGTGGTGGACCTTGGAACCAAACCCCCATGTAAAACATATCATGGTCATTCCAAGTGGTGAGAAATAATACCCTTTAAGATCTAGCCTTATAGGTTGGACAAGTAGTCGAGACCTTAAAACCTAGATCTTCTTAATATAACGACATAGAGTGGAAAAGTGGTGAATCTTGAGACCAAACCACTCATGCTACTAAGGATAATAGGTTGGACAAGTGGTGGACCTTGAATGTATACCCCCCATGTACGAAATATCATGGGTTTAAGGTATTTCAATGGAGCCTAGCATCTTGGAGACATGGTGCATCTTGCTTCTCTTCATTTTTCAATGGAGCCTATCTTTGACAAATGGTGGAGCATCCTTCTCTCCATGTTTCAATGGAGCCTAGCTTGGACAAGTGGTGGACCTTTGCTTCTCTCTATGTTTCAATAGAGTTAGCTTGGACAAGTGAAGGGCCTTGTTACCAAACTCCCATGTAAAACCTATCATGGTAACTCCAAGTGGTGAGAAAGAATAAAGTTTAAGATATAGCCTTATAGGTTGGACAAGTGGTAGACCTGAGAACCCAGATATTCTTAATATAATGACATAGAGTGGAAAAGTGGTGAATCTTGAGACCAAACTGATAGCGGGAAAAAGAGCAGTGCAATCGCGTGGCCTCTGTACTCGTGCACACTCCACAAACCACGACTTATGCAAACTAGAAAAGAAAAAAACAAAGGGGGCACCACCCTAAATTAAGAGGTTTAGGGACCTCACACATAGTGCACATAGGCAAGGGAGACTTCTGGCATTATGATGGCATCAAAACATATGGCAAAACACATAGAAACAAAGCTTAGGGACCTTATGTAGCATATATATACACAAGGCATTAGCTTAGCAATACAACGGCATCTGATCATACATAACAAGGATATAGAGAAGCAAGCCAAGGATGGCATAATCCCTTGTCAAAAACAATCAACACAGCAAGTAGGTATGATCCTACTAGCAACACCTCAATACCTTAGAGAATGATGGCGAGGATGGTGGCCATGGAGCATGAGAGAAGACTCCTTATTTAGGTTTTAGGGCTAGTAATGTAGCATACTAGAGGGAGAGGGAGAGAGGGAGAGAGAGTAGAGCTCCATCCATAGCTCCTCGTTGTGAGCAATGTCGTCATAGCTTCGTTGCTTGGTGAAGTGTTGGTTTTGATTGAAAGAAGGCCTCCTTATATAGGTTTCTGAGAGGGTTTAGGATTAGGGATAAACATGCTTAAATCCGCTGATTGGGGTTACTTTTTGCTTAGGGTGGTAAACAGATTTAGGTCACCTGATATGTCACCATCAAGATATTCTCTAGAGTGATGTGAGAGGGGAGGGTAAATGCTGATTTTTCTGATTGTGACACATGGGGATAAGGCTTTGACCAGCATTTAAGAGCAGGTAAGGTGGCTGTTGAAACTGGAGGTTTTATACATGTCAGGAGGGGACCTGCGGGGGGGAGGTGGCAGCTGGGTCCTCGTGAATATTAAATTCTCAAAAAATCCTCAACCATGGCTTCTTTTGACATGTGTTCTTTGAAAAAATCAGCATGTCTCTTTTCAACTCAAAAGTCTTTATCCCTGTTGACTCACCTTTACCATAAGATTTTCCCCTTTTCTCCTCCTGTAACTGCATTGTTGATGCCCAATCAGTGCTTCTAGTAACAGTGAACTGTTACCTACCAAATACTTATGGTGCAGTCAAAAATATTTACCATGGGTAAAAAAAAGTTATTGTAGGTAAAAGTGATTTGTATTTACCATGTAGGTGAAAAATATTTACTGTAGGTAAAAAATATTTACTGTGGTAAAAAATATTTATTGTCGGTAAAAAAGTGAAAACGGAGTATGCTGTGCTGTGAGTCCACACGAACATCCTCGAGTAAATTTCACTAGAAATTCACACCTTGAATGGGCTATTCTGTAAGATATAGGTTGTAGGCATGCATAAGAGCTCGTTCCCACGTATCTTCTGTCCATGGCACTTTTTACTCTTTGGTGCTTGTGAAGTAGATTTTTCTTCTCTTTCGAGATCCCTTGGACTAGAGTATCCTCATCTCCCCAACAACTGACTATGCCTTTATTGCATCTTCAGAAGGGGTCCTAAAAACCATGCATCATATAGCCCTCCCCCTTAAGCTAGAGGTATTTGATGCCTCTAGCTGTAGGTTGTGCTACAATAGGGTTCTCTTGAATACTTACCCACCTGGTACCAATTGAATTTGCCATGTTACTGCTTTCTTGGCTGATGCACCCTGTGTAGTCCTTTCTGATGAATAATTGTATCCATCCATGACTAACAACTGGTCTCCTAGACCCTTGAAAGCCATACCCCATCCATTGTCAATATCCACTTTCACTGGTAGCATTCTCTTTTTTTATTTTTTTCTTCTCTTTTTTTCCTTTTTTTTTATCTTCTCTTTTTATTTTTATTTTTTTGAAACGGCTATGTACATGATTGTTACCTTAGTTGGAGCTCGAATATGATGAGCTCTCCTCTGAACCATCCTTAGCATTGATTTCACCAGCATATGGCTGTGAAAGACGACATTGGTAGGCCTAAAATCGCCAACCATTTACCGGGGTCTGATGTACCTTACCATCTAGGTCACCTAGTTGGTAACTACCATTTGAGAGCCTCTGTATCACTACAAAAGGGCCTTCCCACTTAAGCAAGAACTTACCATCCTTCCTGCGATCAAAGCGATTGTTGTATCTGAGCACTAAAGAACCTTCCTTGATACCTTTCTTGACAAGGTTGCGATTGAACTTCTTTCGTTTCTTCTCTGCCTGGGCTGCATAGTACTTCACTGCTGACTCTCGATCTAGCCCTAACCTCTCCAAATCGATGATTCTTCCTTCCACCTGCTTCTCTTGACTATCCTCTTGATGTGCTTTTAGAACTCGGAGGCTCTCTAGCTCCACTTCTATAGGCAATAGTGCCTCTTGCCCGTAAACCAAGTGAAAAGGTGTATACCCCAAGGATGTTTTAAAGGATGTTCTGTAGGCCCAAAGTGCTGCATCTAGGTGTTTGTCCCATGCCTTAGGATGTAAATGCACTTACTTAGTGATGATTTTACATATAAGACCATTTACCTTTTCCACAAGACCATTGCACTGAGGGTAGTATGGTGTAGAGTGCCTCCGCTTGATTTTTAACTTGCTCATCAATTGCCCGACTAAATCAACTCAAAATCCCGGTCCCCTATCCGAGAGAATCTCCAAAGGTGTGCCAAAACGGCAACAAAGGCATTCAAAAATGAAATCACTCACGTCCTTGGCTGTGATGCGCTTTGTGGGACGAGCTTCTGCCCATCTGGTCATGTACTCCACCCCCATAATGATGTATTCCTTCCCTGATTGAGTGCAAGGTAGTGGCCCTATTGCATCTATCCCCCATTTTTAAAATGGCCCATAGGTTTTGATTGGATGCTGATTTTCATGGGTAAGACGCCTTGGTCCAGCTTTTTGGCAAACCTCACATGTGCGGCACCAATGTTGTACATCTCGATGGAGTCTTGGCCACGCTAACCCTGCTTGTAAAATCTTTCTGCTAGTAATCTCTTGTGCAAAGTGGCCACCACACACACCTTCATGAAAACTAAACAAAATATCCTTTATCTCTTGGGATGCAGGAACTCTCCTTAAGACAGCATCTTTCCCTCTACAATACAAGTCCTCATTCACTAAGCTATAGCTGGTAGCCTTTTTTGCCAACCACCTACGTTCACTTTCACTCATACCAGAGGGTGCTTCAAAATGCTCAAGAAAGTAAAGTAAATCATGCAGCTCCTACTTTCCCTGGTATAAAGCACTTTTCACAAGGATAGCACCTACTATGAGAGTTTGTAGTTCTTCACCTGCTAAGGCATCCGCTTCTCGATTTTGATCTCTAGGTACAAAGTGCACTTGAACTTCTTTAAAACCCTTCAACAAGGCCTTTTCTTCCCTCATCTTAACAGACAATTTGTCATTTTTACAGGCCCATACACCAACCATTTGCTTAACAATCAACATGGAGTCACCAAAAACATTTAGCTTTGTGATGCCCTGAGAAAGAAAACATTGCAACCCTAAAACAAGGGCATGGTACTCTGCCTCATTGTTAGAATGAACCTCTTTTAGATGAAACCCTTTTGCAAAGATCTTCTCCTTCTCTGGACCTAATATTACTATGCCTGCTGATGCCTTGTCTTTGGTCCTCTTGTAAGCCCCATCAAAATACAGACTGTGTGCTCCCAGTAGAACTTCAAGCTCCGAGATAGGCGGTACCTTACTAGGTGCCTCTTTCTTGGCCTTCTCATAACACCTTTGTGTGAGGACATGTGCCAAACAAGCACGGGTGGAATCCTCTACTTGTAGTGTGTAGTCAAACTCTTGAAGCTGCACCACCCACTTTGCTATTCTTTGAGACAATTCCATGTGTTGTAGGGCATATGAAAAAACCTCCTCAGTTGTGATCTCCACAAATTGTCTCGGAAGTAAGTAAGCCCGAAACTTCTCCACTGCAAACTTAAGAGCTAGCACCAATTGCTCAGTTGCGCTGAAACCCTTTTCAGCAGTTGTCATCACTCTACTAGAGAAGTAGACTGGTCTCATGAGAGATGTCTTTGGGTCTTTTTGCATCAAGACGGATCCTAGAGCTTCTGGACCTACACTAGGATTTACATAGAATAATTCACCCCATGTGGGTTGTAGGACGACAGGCAATGAGCTCAAAATGGTTTTAACTTGTTGAAAGCACCTTTCACCCTCCTCACTCCATGTCAATGTAGTGTGTTTAGTGAGCTTCTACAAAGGATAGATTGCCTGAGAAAGGAGATTTATGAATTGTCCCATGTAGCGAACCTTTTGAATGAAGGAGACTAGTTGCTTCACGTTTGAAGGAGTAGGTAAAGCTAACAATGTCTTTACCTTTTCAGGGTCAGCCTCAATACCATCTTGAGACACAACATGGCTTAGTAGAGTGACCTTGCTCTCACCTATGTGGCACTTGTCTTTATTCAATTGCCCACCCAATTGGGCCAGACGGGTGAAACCTTCATCAACCTTGGACAGATGTACTTCCCTAGAGCTGTAAATGCAAAAATCATCAATGAAGACTCGTATGGACTTACCAAAGTAAGGTTGAAACACCAAGTTCATAAACCTCTGGAAAGTAGCTGGGGCATTAGTTAAACCAAAAGGCATAACTCTATAAGCAAAACACCCCCAAGGTGTTATGAAGGTAGTCTTTCTTTGGTCTTCATCTGCAATTCTGATTTGGAAGTAGCCTGAGTACCCATCACACACTGTGTACCTTTCATGACCAGCCACTTCATTTAGTATTTCATCTTGAAAAGGCAAAGGAAAATGGTCCCTTTTTGTGGCTGCGTTTAGACCCTCCACTTCCCATTTTTCTTTGGTGCTACCACAACTGGAGACACCCACTCAGAATCTTCCGCTGGGTAGATAAATCCTGCCTTGAGTAATCTTTTTTCTTCTTTTAAGAGTGCATCTTGTTGCACTAGCCCTAATCTCCTTAGCCTTTGCACCATTGGTTTGGCACCTTCCTTTAATTGGATATGGTGTTGGGTTACCGTCACTCCTTTAATGTGCTTGTAATCAGTTATAAAGAGGCCAACATGCTTCTTTAGTACCTGCAAATAGGGTTCTCTCTCTTCCTCTAGTAGGTCCTTAGCTAGCATCTCCTCTAAGCATGTGGCTTCTTCCTTGTTTAGAGAGTCTTGACCACCTTCTCCTTCTGGGTTTCGCAGTATTATACCCATGACTTCCAAAGAGCTAGCATCCTCCTCAGATGAAGAGCAGCTGCTTGTGCTCCATTCATCCATAGAAGTCTCCATCTCTAGGTCTTGTTGTCCACCCTGCTTCATGTCATACACAATTTTTTGTTGCTTGCCACCTACCTTATGATTTGGTCGCAACTCAAGGGAACCTGTCTCCCAATCTTGCCTAGCTTTCATAGCCATAAGCCAAGGTCTTCCAAGGATTAGTGGATAGCCCTCCCCCTTAGTTGGGATCATATAAGCATCAATTGAGATTGCCACACCAAAAGCTGAAACCTTCACTCCATTAACCTTTCCCACACAGGCCACCCTTACATTATTTGCCATCTTAGCTTGTAAGGAAGTTTGCTCGTTTACTTCCAAACCCAACCTGTGCATTAATTTCTCTGTCATAACACAAATCTCGGCTCCACCATCTACGTACACATTGGAGACTCGCTGACTCTTAATCTCTGCATCAATGACTGGCACGATATCCTTCATGCCTCTTGAACTAATATACCCAACTGACTTTGCCTTAGCCCTCCTGGTGCTGACCATCTTAGACCAGGTTCTACGCATCTTTCGGGAAAGGTGGAGGAGTTTCTGCCATGAAATCTTTGATCCTTGCTTACTCACATCTGCTACCAGGTCGTAAGGTATGGATCCTACCCCAAGTGGAAAGTCTTCTACTCCTATGTGCCTCCTTGACCTACTCTTCCTTTTCTTGTCTCCTATCACTTGGGAGGAACCCTCATTCCCTTTATCCGGCTCTGAAGCTTCCATTTCATCAGTTCTTTGTCTCCTAACTCTCTTTATTGGCATGGCAATAGCTTCCTCCATTTTTTCTTTCCCTTTGTCCTTACCATTGCCAAGACTTATGACAGAGACAGCCCTGTCCTCCCGATGGTAGTGGAGGGATCTTTGCTGGTGCTTGTGGTGGTGGAGGAGGGGGTCTCAATATTTGGAGTGGTGGAGCCACGTGTGCATTTTGTCCATTTAGTGGCCTAGCTCGAGGAGGAGTGACTTGCTGGCGAGGAGGCCGTCTTTGATTACCATTTCCTTGATAGCATCGTGGATGGGGGCAATAATACATGCCGTAACCTACCTCTCCACAGTTGTAGCAAATGTACTCACGTGCTTGCCTTTGTCCTTCTTGTCTATTTCGTTCATTTCCTGGCTGGGGAGCCCTTACACCTTGAACCAGATTGATGGACAGGCTCTCTCGTTGATTGGTGATTTGTTGAAGTAATTCTTGTTGAGAGGACTCTTGGTCTGTTGCTCCTGTCCCTGCTCCTACCCTTGCCGTAGGTTGAGCTAGCGGTGGAGACTCCATTCCCCCTTGTAGTTGAGCTTGGAATTTTAACTTCCTATCCTTCTCCCTTGCATAAGTCATAGCTTTATCAAAGGTATCTGGGAATTTACCTTTTACCTTTTCTTGAAGGATGAGGTAAAGCCCTGCCAGGAAACAGTCCTTCTTTAGGCATTCTGGCGCCCTTTCTCCTTCACCTAGTGATGCACACCATTTCTCCCATAGGTTGGAAAACTTTCCTTCATAGCTTCTATAGTCATTGGGTGATGTTTGGCGTAGCTCTAAGAGCTGTCTCCATATCTACTCTGGAGGCTCATGGCGGCGAAATTCTTTGATGAAGGCCATCTTTAAGGACTCCCAGTCTCTTCTTTCTTCAGGTGCCAAAGTTTGATACCATAATTTTGCACCTTCCCTCAAGACCAAAGGAAAGGCCCTTAACTTAATAGCTTCGTCATCCCTTCCCGATACCAGAAAGGCCATTTCCAAATTATCCAAAAAGTCTGGAGCAACCTCCCCAGGCTTACCATAAAAATTAGGGAAGGCCATAAGTGAGAGAGTAAACAATTACACAAACAGCTTCAATTTATTTTAAAATAGAGTATGGTAATTACAATTTGGAGCTTTAGCACAACTTAGCTCAAAATAGGATGAAGATCGACACATCAAAGGAATGGTAATAGTCTAGTAAGGGTAGAATGACAAGATGAGGAGAGCGCAAGATTTCCCCAAGTCTCTCGGCTCCAAACAAGAGGGCTATTCTTTGCTGATAAAAGATTTTTCTATCAATACAAATATTCACACGGATATGACGCACAAAATGGAAAGGAAACATGCGGGGATCATCATTCTCATTATTGGCATCCATACTTACACACAAGAGCCTAGCTTAGTTGCACCACCTTGGGACCAATGAGCCTGATCAGCCACAGAAGGTCAGCACCTCGAATCACTTCGACTCTTCCTGATGCATTTGTGAAGACGTAAGGCGTGATGGAAACACTTTGTACAATGCTGAGCCTTTTAGCAAGCAACAATTGGATGCTATTACCATAATCAGCATGATGAATGAAAGTGACACCATTAATGTGCAGCACATCATCAACGAAGATAGTTTCCTTAGATTGAGATAACTTCTTGAAAATTAGCAGCAAAGGTAGGGCAGGGAGGCTTTTCACCCGATCTCCAAAGCACTTTGGACAATATCCAAAGTGATCTTCACGCGAACAGGAGGTTGGCTTGGGATTGGTGGTGTCTGGATTCACAAAGTGCACTGGGAGCACTCGCAGACGGGCGGCAATCTTGTAGGCAAGCCTTCGCCTCTTTGCTTCAGGAGGATTTAGGGGTGAGAGTCGTGGTTGCAAGTTGGAGGTTGAAGTTGGTTGCTCACTAGCCTTTTTCTTGCCTGTAGTAGTCATGTAATCCCTTATTAATGAGATTAAGCCAAATGTTACCTTACGCTTGAGCACATGCTACGGCCTTGGGCCACTTAGGTGTAGAGGTGATCTTCCTCCTCTTAGTCGGCTCCTCAGGAAAGAGAGGTCTGGTGATGCTTTCTCTTCCCTTAATGTGTGTCACAGTACCTTCGTGTATGTTGATGTAGAATATTTCAAGCTCGTGTGTGTTGGAGGTTTCTGGAGCACTCATAGGTTGACAGGAGAGGCATATCAACCTCTTCTTCTCATTCTCCTTCGTTGGCGACGATCACGAACAAGGCATGTAGAAGAACTTACTTCTTGAATATCAATGACATTGCAACCTGGTAACAAGACCTCGATGAAAGATTTTAAGGCCTCTAAAGCCTCCTCCTCTTCTGTTCTCCAATTTGCAAACTCCTCACGCCATTCTTCCATGTTGTAGATTGCACATCTTCATTGCTTGTGGACTGAAGGTCTATGTAGCCCTCCTCCGTGGGGGCACCAAAATGATAGCGGGAAAAAGAGCAGTGCAATCGGGTGGCCTCTGTACTCGTGCACACTCCACAAACCACGCCTCATGCAAACAAGCAAAGAACAAAACAAAGGGGGCACCACCCTAAATTAAGAGGTTTAGGGACCTCACACATAGTGCACATAGGCAAGTGAGACTTCTGGAATTATGATGGCATCAAAACATATGGTAAAACACATAGAAACGAAGCTTAGGGACCTTATGTAGCATATATATACACAAGGCATCAGCTTAACAATACAACGGCATCTGATCATACATAACAAGGATATAGAGAACCAAGACAAGGATGGCATAATCCCTTGTCAAAAACAATCAACCCAGCAAGTAGGTATGATCCTACTAGCAACACTTCAATACCTTAGAGAATGATGGCGAGGATGGTGGCCATGGAGCATGAGAGAAGACTCCTTATTTAGGTTTTAGGGCTAGTAATGTAGCATACTAGAGGGAGAGAGAGAGAGAGGGAGAGAGAGTAGAGCTCCATCCATAGCTCCTCGTTGTGAGCAATGTCGTCATAGCTTCGTTGCTTGGTGAAGTGGGTGAAGTGTTGGTTTTGATTGAAAGAAGGCCTCCTTATATAGGTTTCTGAGAGGGTTTAGGATTAGGGATAAACATGCTTAAATCCGCTGATTGGGGTTACCTTTTGCTTAGGGTGGTCAACAGATTGAGGTCACCTGATATGTCACCATCAAGATATTCTCTAGAGTGATGTGAGAGGGGAGGGTAAATGCTGATTTTTCTGATTGTGACACATGGGGATAAGGCCTCGACCAACATTTAAGAGCAGGTAAGGTGGCTGTTGAAACTGGAGGTTTTGCACATGTCAGGGGGGGACCTGCGGGGGGGAGGTGGCAGCTGGGTCCTCCTGAATATCAAATTCTCAAAAAATCCTCAACCATGGCTTCTTTTGACATGTGTTCTTTGAAAAAATCAGCATGTCTCTTTTCAACTCAAAAGTCTTTATCCCTGTTGACTCACCTTTACCATAAGATTTTCCCCTTTTCTCCTCCTGTAACTGCATTGTTGATGCCCAATCACTGGTTCTAGTAACACTGAACTATTACCTACCAAATACTTATGGTGTAGTCAAAAATATTTACCATGGGTAAAAAAAGTTACTGTAGGTAAAAAGTGATTTGTATTTACCATGTAGGTGAAAAATATTTACTATAGATAAAAAATATTTACTGTGGTAAAAAATATTTACTGTCGGTAAAAAAGTGAAAACGGAGTATGCTGTGCTGTGAGTCCACACAAACATCCTCGTGTAAATTTCACTAGAAATTCACACCTAGAATGGGCTATTCTGTAAGATATAGGTTGTAGACATGCATAAGAGCTCGTTCCCACGTATCTTCTGTCCATGGCACTTTTTACTTTTTGGTGCTTGTGAAGTAGATTTTTCTTCTCTTTCGAGATCCCTTGGACTAGAGTATCCTCATCTCCCCAACAATTGACTGTGCCTTTATTGCATCTTCAGAAGGGGTCCTAAAAACCATGCATCACAAACCACTCAGGCTACTACCAATAATAGCTTGGACAAGTGGTGGACCTTGAATGTAAACCCCCCATGTACGAAATATCATGGGTTTAAGGTATTTCAATGGAGCTTAGCATCTTGGAGACATGGTGTGGCTTGCTTCTCTTCATGTTTCAATTGAGCATATCTTGGAAAAATGCTGGAGCATTCTTCTCTCCATGTTTCAATGGACCCTAGCTTCGACAAGTGGTGGACCTTTGCTTCTCTCTATGTTTCAATAGAGTTATCTTGGACAAGTGGTGGACCTTGGAACCAAACCCCCATGTAAAACTTATCATGGTCACTCCAAGTGGTGAGAAAGAATAACCCGTAAGATATAGCCTTATAGGTTGGACAAGTGGTGGACCTTAACACCCAGATATTCTTAATATAATGACCTAGAGTCAAAAAGTGCTGAATCTTGAGACCAAACCACTCATGCTACTAGCGTTAATAGGTTCTACAAGTGGTGGACCTTGAATGTAAACCCCCCATGTTTCAATAGAGTTAGCTTCGACAAATGGTAGAGCATCCTTCTCTCCATGTTTCAATGGAGCCTAGCTTGGACAAGTGGTGGACCTTTGTTTCTCTCTATGTTTCAATAGAGTTAGCTTGGACAAGTGGTGGACCTTGGAACCAAACCCCCATGTAAAACATATCATGGACATTTCAAGTGGTGAGAAATAATACCCTTTAAGATATACCCTTATAGGTTGGACAAGTGGTCGACCTTAACACCCAGATCTTCTTAACGTAATGACATAGAGTGGAAAAGTGGTGAATCTTGAGATCAAACCACTCATGCTACTAGAGATAATAGGTTGGACAAGTGGTGGACCTTGAATGTAAAATCCCCATGTACAAAATATCGTGGGTTTAAGGTATTTCAATGGATCTTAGCATCTTGGAGACATGGTGCAGCTTGCTTCTCTTCATGTTTCAATGGAGTCTACCTTGGACAAATGGTGGAGCATCCTTCTCTCCATGTTTCAATGGACCCTAGCTTGGACACGTGGTGGACCTTTGCTTCTCTCTATGTTTCAATAGAGTTATCTTGGACAAGTGGCTGACCTTGGAACGAAACCCCCATGTAAAACCTATCATGGTCATTCCAAGTGGTCAGAAAGAATACCCTTTAAGATATAGCCTTATAGGTTGGACAAGTGGTGGACCTTAACACCCAGATCTTCTTAATATAATGACATAGAGTGGAAAAGTGGTGAATCTTGAGAGCAAACCACTCATGCTACTAGTGATAATAGGTTGGACAAGTGGTGGACCTTGAATGTAAACCCCCCATGTACGAAATATCATGGTTTTAAGATATTTCAATGGAGCCTAGCATTTTGGAGACATGGTGCAGCTTGCTTCTCTTCATGTTTCAATCGAACCTGGCTTGGAGAAATGGTGGAGCATTCTTCTCTCCATGTTTCAATGGAGCCTAGCTTGGACAAGTGGTGGACCTTTGATTCTCTCTATGTTTCAATAGAGTTATCTTGGACAAGTGGTGGACCTTGGAACCAAACCCCCATGTAAAACATATCATGGTCATTCCAAGTGGTGAGAAATAATACCCTTTAAGATCTAGCCTTATAGGTTGGACAAGTAGTCGAGACCTTAACACCCAGATCTTCTTAATATAATGACATAGAGTGGAAAAGTGGTGAATCTTGAGACCAAACCACTCATGCTACTAGGGAGAATAGGTTGGACAAGTGGTGGACCTTGAATTTAAACCCCACATATACCAAATATCATGGGTTTAAGGTATTTCAATGGAGCCTAGCATCTTGGAGACATGGTGCATATTGCTTCTCTTCATGTTTCAATGGAGCCTATTTTGGACAAATGGTGGAGCATCCTTCTCTCCATGTTTCAATGGACCCTAGATTGGACAAGTGGTGGACCTTTGCTTATCTCTATGTTTCAATATAGTTAGCCTATATTAGACAATTAGTAGACCTTGAATCTTTCCATGTTGTCTAGAGCTGAGCTTGGACAAGTGGTGGACCTTACTTCTCCCTTCCCTTTGTTTACTAGCTTAAAAGATTACTATGTATACTTGCTTAGATCTAACTTGAACAAGTGGTGGACCTTTTATTCACACAAACTTAATTCATTACAAAAAGGTATATGCTAAAATAACATTTGGTTTTTTTTGTTTCAGAAAAGATGGCTCCAAAAAAACAGGTTGCAAGGGTTGGTGTCTCAGTTGACTAAACTTGCAATGATCTTAGGAAATGGTATTTGGACATACATGGTATAGAGGGTGCACAATTTCATAAGGTGCATCTATTTATTGCCAAAAAGGAGAATGACAGCTTGTTTGAAGATGTTGGACAAGTTGTGGAAGCATCTGTCTCTGTAGTTGATAGTCATCCGGAGGTGGAATGCATTGACATTCTAGTTCCAGTGAATCTAGAATTTCAACTATCTCCAGGAGCATATGCATTGGAGCGCATGTCTAGAAACAAAGAAGAGACAATGTTTTCTCGAGGATGAAAGTTTGCAAAATCAAATCCAAACATCACAGCAGATCAACTTCAAAGCTCCATCATTGCCACACTACAATGAAAAAAGGTGAAAGCTTCACAACCACCATCCACAAAGAAGCAAGCAAAAGTGCAAACAGTAGCAGCTAAGCGAACTAGTTCCATTTTGGATGTAGACAAGGCATCTCTGGCATCCTCATCAACAGAGGGTTCAATGTCAAAGATGAGAATTGTGGATCTAGATGTTTTAGAAGCTGAGGCCATGAAAGGACAAGAAAAAGATACAGGTGGAATAAATAAGTACATAAATTATTTTCCTTTCCAATATAGGGAATTTGATATCCCTATTCAAAATTGTTGGCTTGCTCCTGATCACTATAATGCACATATTATGGATAAAAAACACGCTGAAAGTGTGTTATTTGGATTTTCACGGAGTACGACCAAGCCTGCAGCATGTGCATATTTGATGCCTGTTCGAAATGCAAAATCAAAGAAGGGGACTCCTTTGGCAGTAGAGGAGGTAGAGGAGCAAAAAATTAAAGATTATCATTATTGGATTCTTGATGGGCAGCATTCAATCTATGCTGCAAAAGTTTTGCTTCACAATGAACAAAACAACAAAGAGATATTTGAAAGACTGATTAGCGTGTATAAATTTAGAAAGGCTCGCATTGTTGTGAATTCTCCTCCATTTGTTGCAACTGCTATATCTGCCATTGCAAATGAGGAGGCTCAGGCATTGTATGTCAAGCAACCTTACAGCCAAATATTGAGACATTTACGGAGTCAATGGATCTTCTCAGGACGACCACCAAAGGCAGCAAGTGGAATTGTAGAGGGACATGCATCTCGTGCCGGATGGGATGTAAGTTATTTTCTTTGTCTTTTTGATAGTGTTTAATTAACAAATATTGCTCAATAGTTTAATTATTTCTCTATTTCTTTTTAGGCTTTTCTTCGATTGGCAAGAATGAGTGCAGCAGCAAGTTGGATTGCTAAACAGGCACACATGGTCACGTACTCTGATTTAGTTTATGATTGCTGGATAGAAATCATTGAAAAGCTAGAAGAGGAGAATAAGAAACCCCCAATAACTGTATTTAGATACCTTTGTGGCCTTGAGGAATCAGAGGTAAAGACTATTCAAGAAGAGATTAGAGATGAGAAGATTTTACTATCAAAGAGTGAAAAGGATGGTGATGCAACTGACATGAATGATCAAATCAAGTAGTTGAAGCAAGAAAAATTGATTCAAGATGCACTTCTTGAAGGCTTCAACAATTTGAATGAGTCTTCACCATGTAAAGACTGGGAGGAGGTGGTCAAAATGTATAACATCAATGATGTTGTTTATAAAACAATTTTAATGCTATGCGAGGAATGGATCAAATCTAGTTTGACGCGTGGAACAAAGAAAATGGATTTTCCAAATGGAGCAATAAAATACATGCAATGGGCAATTCACCTTCAAAAGGAGAAAAGTGAGCCTAGAGATTTGCCATGGTCAGTCTATGTGGTGAGCCTACAAATGGAAGGCAATCTCTACTTGATGCGCCACTTCAATAATAAAGTGCCTATTGGATTATGTGTTTTAGATATGACAAAAAACGTTGGAGGAAATTTGAAGTGGAGTGAGGAGACATTTAACAATGCTTTGGATGGGATCTTGGCTATTGCTGGAGGGTCAAGAGATCCTTGACTTGTCCATCCTAGGTGCCAGGTTCACACCCAATTTATAAGTCTATATCTTGAATGGTGTTTCCTCACCATTTGGATAACCCATGATATGTTGTCAATAAGGGGTTTTGTTTGAAGGTTTACCAATTGTCCAAGCTAGTTCTATTGAAACATAAATAGAAGAAAACCTCTACCACTTGTCCAAGCTAGCTTTATTGGACCTACCATAGAAGAAAAGCTCCATCACCTATTCTATATGTGCTTCTTTGAAACATGGAAAGAAGCAAGCTCCAGCACTTGGTCAAGCTCAAATCAAGTGAGATTGGGACAAAATTAAGCGTTACCATATGTCCAAATTGGGCTCAATTAGAACAATGTGGAGAATCTAACATATGATGTACATCGAGTTTTTTGCCTAAAGGTCCACCACTTGTCCAAAATACAATTCATAGATAGTAGACGGTTTACTCTAGTAGTCCACAATATAAAATGCTTAGCCTTATAAATACAAAGTATACAGATTGTTTAAGATGGTCATGGAGAAATGATAAAAGGTGCATGACTTATTCATTCCTAGGATCTAAGTGCACGGTCCACCACTTTTCTATCTTGTAAAGATAAATCTTGAATGGTTTTCCTTTCTCAACCTATACAAAGGTATTTATTGCAAGGTCCACTACTTGTACAATCTAAGATCATGAGAACATGGAGAGAAGAAAAGATCTACCACTTGTCCAAGATATACTAATCAAAACATGGAGAGAAGCAAAGCTCTACCACTTGTCTTAGCTTAGATACATAGATAGTAGATGGTTTAGTACAAAGTTCCACTAGTTTTCCATCCTTTAGTAGCATGGTACACCTTGTTGAAGATCCACCACTTGTCCAAGCTAGATCCATTGAAGCAATGGATAGAAAAAAATATCCACTACCTATCTCAACTATGCTTCTTTGACGCATGGAGAGATACAAGCTCCACCATTTGGCCAAGCTAGGATACATTGATTCTAGGACAAATGCAAGCTTTACCATATGTCCAGAGTTGGCTCCATTAGAACATATGGAACCCATGCTATGCTGTACATTGAGTTTTTTGTTTGAAGGTCCACCACATGTCCAAGATACACTTCATAGTTAGAAGATGGTTTAGTAGTTCACAATGTGTCTATGCTTAGAAATACAAGGTAAACCACTTGTCTAATATGAACTTGGAGAGATAGCAATATGTTAACCACTTGTCCATCCTAGGTACAACGTCCACACCTATTTTCTAGGGCTTTATCTTGAATGTTTTTTTTTCATGATTTGGATAGCATATGATATGTTGTCAAAATAAGGGATTTTGTTTGAAGGCTCACCACTTGTCCAAGCTTGCTCTATTGAAACATGAATAGAATAAAATCTCCACCACTTGTCCAAGATAGCTCTATTGGACCTGGCATAGAAGAAAAACGCCACCACGTACTTCATCTATGCTTCTTTGAAACATGTAGATTCAATTCATTTGAGACTAAGGAAAAAGAAAGATTTACCATCTACCCAAAGTGGTCTCTATTAAAACATGGAGAACATTAAGTTTTTTGTGTGAACGTCCACCACTCGTCCAATCTATACAGTTAATAAATAGTAGACAATTTAGTCAAACAATGCACAATGTGTGTAGCCTTAGGAAAACAATGTATACCACTTGTCTACGATGGGCATGGGGAAATGATAATAGATCCCTCACTTGTCCATCCTAGGTGCCAATTCCACACCCAACCTCTAAGGCTATATCTTGAATGGTGTTTTCTCACCATCTCAATAACCCATGATATGTTGTCAATAATGGGTTTTGTTTGAAGGTCCAACACTTGTCCAAGATGGCTCTATTGGAACATGAATATAAGCAAGGCCCCACTACTTGTCCAAGCTAGTGCTATTGGACCTAGAATAGAACAAAACCTCCATCACTTATTCTATATGTGCTTCTTTGAAACATGAAAGAAGCAAGATCCACCACTTGTCCGAGCTCAAACCAATTGAGATTGGGACAAAAGTAATCTTTACCATATAACCAAATTGGGCTCCATCAAAACATGGAGAATTCAAGATATTCTGGACATTGAGTTTTTGCCTAAAGGTCCACCACTTGTCGAAGATACACTTCATAGATAGTAGATGGTTTGATCCAGTAGTCTACAATGTCAACATGCTTAGCCTTAGAAATACAAGGTATACCGCTTGTCTAAGATGGGAATGAAGAAATGATAAAAGGTGCATGACTTATTCATTCTTAGGATCTAAGCGCATGGTGCACCAATTGTCCAATCTAAGCTAATGAGAACATGGAGAGAAGCAAAGCTCTACCACTTGTCGAAGATAGACTGATCAAAACCTAGAGAGATGCAAATCTCTACCACTTTTCTAAGCTTAGATACATAGATAGTAGATGGTTTAGTATAAAGCTGCACCAGTTGTTCAACCTTTAGTAGCATGGTACAACTTGTAATTCTTGAAGGTCCACCACTTGTCCAAGCTAGATCCATTGAAGCAATGGATAGTAGAAAAGGTCCACCACCTATCTCAGTTATGCTTCTTTGAGCATGGAGAGATACAAGCTTCACCACTTGGCCAAGATAGGATCCATTGAATCTACGACAAATGCAAGATTTACCATATGTCAAGACTCAGCTCCATTAGAACATATGGAACCCATGCTATGATGTACATTGAGTTTTTTGTCTGAAGATCCACCACTTGTCCAAGCTACACTTCATAGATAGTAGACAATTTATTATAGTAGTCCACAATGTGCCTATACTTAGAAATACAAGGTATACCATTTGTCAAAGATGAACTTGGAGAAATAGTAATAGGTTAACCACTTGTCCATCCTAGGTGGAGCGTCCACACCCATTTTCTAAGATTTAATCTTGAATGTTTTTTTTTCACCATTTGGATAGCCTATGATATGTTGTCAACAAAGGATTTTGTTAGAAGGTTTACCACTTGTCCAAGCTAGCTCTATTGGAACATGAATAGAAGCAAGGCTCCACCACTTGTCCATGATGGCTCTATTGGACCTACAATAGATGGAAAACTCCATCACCTATTCTATATGTGATTCTTTGAAACATGGACAGAAGCAAATTCCACCACTTGGCAAAGCTCAAATCATTTGAGATTGGGACAAAAGTAAGCTTTACCATATGTCCAAATTGGGCTCAATTAAAACATGGAGCATCTAACATATGATGTACATTGAGTTTTTTTCCTGAAGGTCCACCACTTGTCCAATCTACACTTCATAGATAGTAGATGGTTTACTCTAGTAGTCCACAATGTCAAATGCTTAGCCTTAGAAATACAAAGTACACCGCTTGTCTAAGATGGGCATGGAGAAATGATAAAAGGTGCATGAATTATTCATTCTTAGGATCTAAGCACACAGTTTACCACTTGTCTAACTTGTAAAGATAAATCTTGAATTATTTTTCTTTCTCAACTTATACAGAGGGTTTTAATTCAAGGTCCACCACTTGTCCAATCTAAGAGAATGAGAACATGGAGAGAAGCAAATCTCTACTACTTGTCCAAGCTAGACTCATCAAAACATGGATAGAAGCAAAGCTCTACCACTTGTTTAAGCTTAGAGACATAGATAGTAGATGGTTTACTATAAAGCTCCACTAGTTGTTCAACCTTTAGTAGCATGGTCCACCTTGTAATGCTTGAAGATCCACCACCTGTCCAAGCTAGATCCATTGATGAAATGGATAGAAGAGAAGATGCACCACCTATCTCAGGTATGCTTCTTTGAAGCATGGAGAGATACAAGCTCCACCACTTGGCCAAGCTAGGATCCATAGATTCTAGGACAAATGCAAACCTTACCATATGTCTAGGCTTGGCTCCATTAGAACATATGGAACCCATGCTATGTTGGACATTGAGTTTTTTGTTTAAGGTCCACCACTTGTCGAAGATACCCTTCATAGATAGTAGACGTCTTAGAAGTCCACAATGTGTCTATCCTTAGAAATACAAGGTATACCACTTGTCTAAGATGAACTAGGAGAAATAGTAATATGTTAACCACTTGTCCATCCTAGGTATAACGTCCACACCTATTTTCTAGGGCTTTAACTTGAATGGTTTTTTTTCACGATTTGGATAGCCTATGACATGTTGTCAAAATAAGGGATTTTGTTCGAAGGTTCATCACTTGTCCAAGATTGCTCTATTGGAACATGAATAGAAAAAAAGCTCCACCACTTGTCCAAGCTAGCTCTATTGGACCTAGCATAGAAGAAAAGCTCCATTGCCTATTCTATATGTGCTTCTTTGAAACATGGAAAGAAGCGAGATCCACCACTTGGCCAAGCTCAAATCAATTGAGATTGGGAAAAAATTAATCTTTACCATATAACCAAATTGGACTCTGTTAAAACATGGAGAAAGTAAGATTTTTTGTACATTGAGTTTTTCGCATGAAGGTCCACCACTTGTCCAAGCTATGCTTCATAGATAGTAGATGGTTTACTCTAGTAGTCTACAATGTCAACATGCTTAGCCTTAGAAATACAAGGTACACCGCTTGTCTAAGATGGGCATGGAGAAATGATAAAAGGTGCATGACTTATTCATTCTTAGGATCTAAGCCCATGGTCCACCACTTGTCTATCTTGTAAAGATAAATCTTGAATTATTTTTCTTTCTCAACCTATACAGAGGGTTATATTTCAAGGTCCACCACTTGTCCATTCTAGGAGAATGAGAACATGGAGCTAGAGAAGCAAAGCTCTACCACTTGTCTAAGCTTAGATATATAGATAGTAGATGGTTTCGTATAAAGCTGCACTAGTTGTTCAGCCTGTAGTAGCATGGTTCAACTTGTAATTCTTGAAGGTCCACCACTTGTCCAAGCTAGATCCATTGAAGTAATGGATAGTAGAAAAGGTCCACCACCTATCTCAGCTATGCTTCTTTTAAGCATGGAGAGATACAAGCTCCACCACTTGGCCAAGCTAGATCCATTGAAGTAATGGATAGTAGAAAAGATCCACCACCTATCTCAGCTATGTTTCTTTTAAGCATGGAGAGATACAAGCTCCACCACTTGGCCAAGCTAGGATCCATTGAATCTAGGACAAATTCAAGCTTTACCATATGTCCAGACTCAGCTCCATTAGAACATATGGAACCCATGCTATGTTGTACATTGAGTTGTTTGTTTGAAGGTCCACCACTTGTCCAAGCTACACTTCATAGATAGTAGAGAATCTAGTATAGTAGTCCACAATGTGCCTATGTTTTTTTATCTTGAATGTTTTTTGTTTCACCATTTGGATAGCCTATGATATGTGTCAATGAAGGATTTTGTTAGAAGGTTCACCACTGGTCCAAGATAGCTCTATTCGAACATGAATAGAAGCAAGACTCCACCACTTGTCGGAGATGGCTCTATTGAACCTAGCATAGAATAAAAACTCCATTACCTATTATATATGTGCTTCTTTGAAACATGGAAAGAAGCAAGTGTTAGCAGCAAGCTAACACTGATACCATTTTTTGGAGTTTTCATTGTAAAACACTTATTATTTTGATAAATCAGGAATATTGTAACTCCTATTTTCTCGGATAAACTCTGTTATTAATGAGCCGGGGCTATAAGCTTCCAAATTGTATTAGCATGTCATTACCCATCTTTGGTAGAACTCCCAGATTATTAGTTTTGACCACCAAAAAACTTGGCTAAGGTATAAAAGCCAATTTTTGTAAGCTATGTTGAAAGTTTTGGATAATGAAATACACAGCGTGAGGTAGCGGCGCTCACTACTCTCCTTCTCGCGCTTCCTACTCCCTCCCCGGTTGTCACATTACAGTCGCATTTGTTGCATTGCAACCACAGGTAAGAGCTCTACGCATTAATGTAAGCAGTTCACAATAATTCGTAGATTTTGGCCTCGCCCACCCACGGCCTAATTTCATCATAACTAGGAATTTACACTTTCAAACAAAAAACTAAGCATAGGCGGGGTATTGGGGCATCATTGCTAAGCATTTAGATGCATTCTGGATCGAAAATGACTAGGTCAAAAATCCACTGCTGTTAATAATCACGATTTTGGAACTTGACCTAAAGTGGGATTTGAAACAATAAGCATGCGTGCTTAGGTCTTATAAACATGTCCTAGAAGTTTCATTACGTTTGGATGTCATTTGATGCTGTAACGCATGTGATTTGTTTCTCGATGAGCGATTGGAATTTGGTGATTTCAGTTACTTGAGTGTAGCTTTAGTTAGATGCGAGTTGTTAGTTGTTTTCTAAAATATTGACAACCTCTTGTAGCCTCTATGCACTAGTCGAGTCAGCTTCATCGCATGGATTGACAATTTAATCGTGCTTCTTGCTAATACTACAATAAGATAGGATGGTGAGATTAGACATGCGTCCCACATTTGGCGCCACTGCCGTGTGGATCAAAGAGACCTAAACTAGAGAAAAACACGAGCATCTTGTGAAGTTATCCTTTAACTTCCTTTAAGATTACCTAGAGTTCAAAACTTTCTTTTAGAAACCGCATAGCTTAAGATTGTCGTCTTTGGCTGTGTAGAGGTAGCTTGGAAGTAATCGTAGTTACTGAGTGTCTTTAGGATTTTAGGATTGTAGAAATAGATTAGGATTTTGAGGATGATTGGTAGATGAGACAAGTCTTAAGATCAAGGCTCAGAAAACCATAAAATACAAGAAAATGAGTGTTTGTGAACACTTTCCACAACCCATTGCATGAGAATCTAGGAGTAGGGTAAGTAGGATCCAAGGTGGATTTCAGAACAACTCTCTAAACAAGAATCAAGTGTGAGTTGTTATTGGAAGTTGCAAAATTTCAGGTCTACGGCTAGAAATAGCACAAAAAGACTCGAAACCACTCAATCCAGAGTAAGCTTAAAAGTTTTTTGAACCAACTGGAAAGTTCAAGGACACTTCGAGATAAAAATTTCAAGAGTTGGCCAAAACTCGATTATTTACTTTTTCTTGATATTTTAGGCCAAATTAAGTTTTGACTTGATTCATAAGCTTAAAGTAGCTCATGTAAAGACTGTCTTTGAAAAAATTGCAAAAAAATGTTCATTTCAAGCCTGAAGTTAATAATCACGATTATTAACATTTTGCTCTAGATTAACCAAGGTTCATATTATTGGCTCATTCCATGTGTATGAACAACTTTTGTAAAGGCCCAAAAGATTTAGATCACCAAACTAGCAGAAAACTGCGTAAAAACTAAAGTTTGTACTGACTTTTTGAATCTTGAGTGTAAATTGGAGAAAAATTTATCCAAACTTGTTGAAATTTTATTCATAGGCTTATATTGATGTGATAAACATTTGTACATGCTCAGTTGACCAAAAAGATGCAAAAAGTTGCTAGTTGTAAATAATCGTGATTATTTACATTCGCCCCATTTTTCAACTTTCTTGACCAAGTCAGCATACCACTAGTTTTACCATGTTGTAATAAGCTCACAAATCAAATTTGGTAAGATTTGGATCACTGGATTGAAAATTGTGACCAAATTTGCAAAGTTAGTCTGCAGACAAAAAATTGATGACCATTGACCAAAAATTATCCAAATTTTATGAAACTTGTCTAGTGACCTTAGCTTGAGGTGCTTAACAGATCTATGTCAAAGTTGGGACAAAAAGTTGCAAAAATTTAGCTGAAGTAAATAATCACGATTATTTACATCTGCCTCAAAACTTGATGATATTGCACATTTGAGTATACCACAAGATCAAGCATATCAAGTAGACCCCACAAATCAATTTTGGTGAAATTTGGATCACAAAAATGAGACTTAAGTCACATTCTTGAAATCAAAGTCTGCGGACACAAAACAGTTGATAAACTTGATCAGATTTTGTCCAAACTTGTTGAAACTAGCAAAAGTAAATAATCTTGATTATTTACTAATGCTACCCAGGGAGATCAGTTTTGACTTTTGAAATTGTAAAGTGCTAGACCAGCATAATACAAAGCCACCGAACAATTTTGGGTCCAATCGGATTCAAACTAGTACATGTTTACTCAATTCCTAGGTTATAGATTAAACCTTTGATTTTTTGCTAAAGTCGAATGTGAAAGTCAGTTTGACTCCCATAGCTCGATTTGAAGTGATACACATAGACCAATCATGAGAGCTAGAAAAAAATCTACTGTCTTTACAAAAGATTAGCTAACTTGATTAAATTTGTACAGGAACCATGTTGCAATAGCTTGACAGAAAGTTGCAATCGAATCAAGTGGATATTGTCGAGGACGATCCAAAGGTAAGTACTCTATTGAGGGCTTCATAAGTCTATATGGACCTTAGATCTGGTCGTGTACTAGGAAATCAAGGCATACTCGGAGAAACCTCCAGTAGAGTATCCACCAAAGAAAGCGTGAATCAAGGCAATTCCTTGCACACAATTCTTGAAGAAGTCTCAGACACTTTATCAGATTCAAAATCTGAAATGTCATATACTCTCTTTTTATAAGACTAACCGCCATGGAGCCCAGGTTTACGTAGACCCTAATGAGCAGTATGCTATTTGCATTGATGACCATGGTATTTAGGTCGAAGAAGAGATTAGGACAAACAAACAAGGAAAAATGTACATGGACAGAAACAGAATTCAGTATGTATAAGTCGAAATCCCTGATGTGGTAGACAAATAGGGGTTAGAAGTAAACAACATAATCCCAGATATGTCAACAAAAGAAGAACCGCCAACTTTAGAATTTGAGGGATACAATCAAGTAGATTTGAAGCCTTTGAAATGGCTTAGTACGGATAATCCTGGGATCGGAGTCTATTGTTGGGAGGATAGAAACATAATAGATCTTCTATGGACTTCGCGTGCCAAATCAGGACAACTAACAGCCATAAAGATCATTTTTATCTTTAAGATCAAAGATAAGGGATCAACAGATCACCTACCAACCTACCTGTTTAGGGATTGCTATAACACTAGCTTTGTTATGATGACTCATGAGGAGGAAGAACAAACCAAACACCAAGGGTATTCCATAAGGGATTGGATATTGGGACAAGAACTAGAAACAATTCCAAGATATGAACACCGTGCGAGATCATTTGAGTAATGTTAAGAAACCAGAAACCACCTCATCACGTAGAAAATCGGGTGACACTAACGTCAGTCTAGTGCTACATAAGTCACTATTTTCAACAGACTGGTTTGAAGTACTCGGAACAGGATCAACTGCAAGTGTTCATGTTGCTAGGCCTCTTGCCCTTGGAAACTCGATTGCATCCTCCTCCTGGGGTGGGTCACTCTAGGAGGAGGTTCCTAGCTGGTTACTACTAGTTCTCTCTGTCGTTCGTAGCACATGGAGCATCAATTAGGTGGCCATGGTGATGCCTACCCAAACAGACGCGTTAGACCAGCTCATTTTCAAAAAATGGTCAGAAAATAAAGTGAATCATGGGATCCATACAACCACTTAGCAAGCTTTAAGCAAGTGCTAAGAGTAGAACGTATATTCGATTTCCATAGTCAATTCGAGGGGTTTGGAATGACATTAGAAGGGAAAGCATTGACATGGTTCCAAAACATTCCACCAAGGTCAATCATGGACTTGAACACATTAGCTCAAGTATTTGTAGCTGCTTGTTCCAAAACGGGCATCAAACATAATACAATAGCGTAAATCTATAGCTTTAAACAGAAACATGGTGATGAAAGAATACATTGCCAGATGCCCAAGGCTAGTTTACCTGCAGAAGAACGACTCGTATCTTTGTTTCTAGAGGGACTACTAAACAAAGAACTTCATGCTATACTCTATAGTAAAAAGCATACAACCCTAGAAGAGTGTGTGTCAGATGCTATTGACTTACAAGACAATTGTGATATTTTTAACGAATAAGATGTCCGCATCCACTAAACCAGCACAAGTGGGAACGGCTAATGTAGCACCACTTTTAGCCATAGAAGATATGTTCAAAAGGAGGAACGACATGATGAACAACATGCAAAAAGCACCTATGAGGGGACTACGATAAGGGATACCTCAACAGGGACAACCAATTAGGCCACAAAAATGGTATGCAATTGAGGGTAAATAGACCAATCATGAGACCCACGAGTGCTACTTCAGACCAAAGTATAATGGGAATGTTCAATACGTGCCTATTAGGACACAAGGAAAACCCATGTACAGATATCATCCTAATATGGCCCAAGCTCAAAGATCACCAATGGGTATGGAAAGACCTCAACGTGTTTTGGGTCAACAACCTTCATACCCAGGAAATAATGCAGTGCCTGTAAAGTACATGCACTCTGAAGGAGTCAAAGATAAACAAGCATTAGTGCCTATTACACCCTATGTAGAGCCTAGTCCATCTACAATAATGGTAAAAGGAGATTGATATAGTTCACATCCACCACCAATGGATGAAACAATGACTTATGCTCCACCAAAGCTCGCATCAATGTATTACGTAGCTAATCAAGGTGTCAAACCTCCCATGGTAAGACCCATGATTAAGCCAAGAACAGGAAACTGTCACAACTGTGACGCAGATGATCATTGGAAAAATGAATGTCCAGAGTTTGACAAAAACCTCAAGCCAATTGAAGCCTATTGCATACAATGTTTCAAAAAGGGAGGACACTTTTTGGAAGATTGTCCTAAAAATCCTTTAAACAAGGGTAACACAGTAGTAAATGTAGTCCAAGTGATACCTAGTAGCTCATCAAAGAGTGAACTGATTGTTCCAATCAAGGTAATCACTAGAGCCTACTCCTAGAAAAAGAAACACAACTCCTCTGATGATTCGGAAAATACAAAAGTTTCCTCTCAAAGAATCAAAAGAAGCAGAAGCAAAAGATATGAGATGAGAAAACATAAACAACGGGTTGAAATCGAGGAGAAAGCAAAAAAGCTATTCCAAGAAAGGTGAAATAAACTGGAAGTAAAATCAAGGAAACAATCGTGAAATCTAGAGGATCCATTCTGGTTGATGAAATTTTTGAGCCTATTAACGCAGCCTTGGAAGCCTACCAAGCAGGACTTAAAGCAGGCAAAAACATGGAAAACAAATGAAAAACTATCCTTCTCCAGACATGGAAGCAGCTAAGATGGAAGCTTATCAAAATTTGGTAAGAATCACGCAAGAAATGCTGGAAAAACAAAAACCCAGGCTTAAAAGTATCACAAAACCTGAGGAGCTTGTGGAAAGAGACACCAAAGAAAAACCCTATGTGGTGGAAGAACCCCACCTTGAAACAAAATAACTAGAACTTATAGTACCGGATGATGAAGATGCCTTGGACAGAATTCCATTCGTAGAGGAAGACTGGCTAGGACACTTATGGAAAAAATTTAGAGCGATCAATGATGGGAGCCTAACTCTAAAGGCAGATCCTATAGAGGAAGTCAGGTTGGATAACCTACCTTTTGATATGAATATGGATGCACAATCCTTGTACGGGGATTGCGGATTTGAAGCTTCAGGAATGTCAAAACCATTGACCATGGAAACATTACCTTCTTACTTGGGAGATAACGAAGATGAATCCATAGTTTGTGATACCACTCAAGTAAAAAGAGCTGAGCGAACCCTAGAAGCAGACAACATTCATTCAATCATGTCTACACCCATCCAATGCACTTTTACCTTGAAAGAATTGTTAAAACTCAGACCATACTTATGGAACGATCTATAGAAAAACCCTAGAGAAGGTGGGGATAACATTCAATCTCTTCGGCTGAAACTAAGCTTTCATCTTGGTTAAACAAAGACACTCCTATTTGGATGTGTGGAGCTTCAAAAAATGGGAGTTTAGAATGAGAAGAATGTATTCTAGAAAGGGACTGCACAGACGAAGCCTACATACCTAAACCCTTTCCAAAGCATTTATTTGAGCCATTCGAGTGGACTGAAATTTTAGCGACAACGGATGTATGTGTAAATATGTCAATACCTACTCAGTTTTGCAATGAGGATGGCCACTACATAATTTCCATCCAAATGATTTCAACCCTCAACATGGAAGACAAAGATGAGGAACCCAAGGACTTGATGAAAGCTCAACAAATCTTTTCAGACCTCTACTACGATGCAAGAGATGAGCTAGATGAACACTCAGCTACCTCAAAAGGTTCATGGTCAAAAAAAGAACATATGAGAGCTAAGCTACTCTTGAAAGTAGGGGAGGAAAAGTTTTTTGACTTTACTAACCAGAAATCGAGAAGACAAAAATGGTATAGATGAAAAAGAGACATCAGAAACGTGAAAACATGACCTATGCCATCAGTCTCCAATAGAACACAATTCCTGATGCAGATAGATGAAAATGATTGTGTCAAGGACAAAATCACTCGCAGATATCCTTCAAACAAAAAATCAAAAATGTCTAAAACATTGAGAAAAACAAGGAAGGATACTCAAGCAAACCCACGGGATAAGAAACCAGTCATGACTCGAGTTGAGCAGAAAAAGAAATATCAAGAGTTGAAAAAATCTCTAAAGGAGATAGATACGACTAAAATGGAAACCACGGAAGAGGATGGTAAGGATATAATGAGTATTCCATCCCATTACAAAAAGTATACTCTCCAACATCGAAAAATCATAGTTGAGCAACTTGTTAGGGAACTACGTAAACAATGTGAGTCCTACGAAGGGCCTGAAAACGCTAAAAAGATAGACCTGGCTGAACCAAAAGAAGAGCCTAACCTGCTTACATTACGAATGACCTAACAGAAGAAGAAGAAGAGCTTTTGCTAAGCTTGCTAAAGGAATACCGAGATCTCTTCGCTTTCTCAAGGGTGTATGGCCTTTGTCCAAAAAGGCCATACACATATAATGAAACATTTGCCAGGAACATAAAAGAAGAGATTGACAAACTAAAGAAAGACGAATTCATTTATGAAATTGAACACACAGATTGGGTGTCTCCAATTGTGGTAGTACCCGAGAAGAATGGAAAATTACGTGTGTGTGTTAATCTCAAAAAAGTGAATGCAGCTACCAGTACCTAAGTCAAGAACACATATGTTACCATAGTAGGACTTCACTTTGTGGAAGACCAAACTATGCAACGAACCTTGAGACTTGGAGTATTTTGGTCGACTATGAGAAGTGATGTTTGATCTTTTATAAGGATTGTCCTCAATGTCAAAAACAAACATCCATACCTCATGTAACATTGTTTCAAATGTCACCTATTCCTAAGTGGAGTAACTATCTGTTTACTTACTTATCAAGCCGAACATTTCCTGAGGAGATGAGTAAACATCGTCAAAGAGCAATTGAAACTGAAGCAAGAGACTATGCTCTTATTGGGAACCAGTTGTATCGGAGAGGTAAGGATCAACATTTGCATCTTTGTGCAAATGAAGACAAGTATATTCCAATTATAGAACAAGAACATGCTGGATTAGCTGGAGGTCACTTTTATAGTGAGACCACTGCAAGAGAAACCTTGATGGTAGGCATATGGTGGCCAAAACTTTTTGTAGATGCCAAAGAATATGTTCGAAAGTGTGATGCTTGTCAACGAGCAAAAATGCCAACACGTGTGGATAGCATGCCCTTAAGACCAATGATGGGGGCTAGAGCTTTTACAAAATGGGTATAGATTTTGTTGAGCCAATACAACTGCCTACTTATACAACCCAAGCTCAATATATCATTGTAGCTACAGACTATTTGACAAAGTGGGCCGAGGCTAAAGAAACTCAAAAGAATGATGCCAGAACCACTGCTGCATTCTTATATGAGTATGTATTCACAAGATATGGACTGCCAATAGAAATTGTCAGTGGATCGGGAAACTCATTTCCTCAATGAGGTAATCGAGTATTTGCTTAATGAGTTTATGGTCATCCATAACAAATCAGCTCCTTATCACCCACAAGCAAACGGACAAGCTTAGCATACGAACAAAACTCTTAGCTCGGTGCTGACTAAAGTGGTTAGTTTAGGAAGGACAGACTGGGAAATGAATCACCATGCTACTCTATGGGCTTATTGTGTTTCATTGAAAACATCTTTAAATGCTACACCCTTTAACCTTGTTTATGATCTTGATGCCATACTGCCAATAGAATTTCTATTGCCGACATTAAGGGTAGCACGCAATTTTGAGTGGACTGGACATGAATTGTTAGAAAGACTTGAAGATTTGGAAAAGCTAGATGAGCAAAGGCTAATTGCTATAGGTCACATCTATGCACTAAAGAGGAAACAAAAACAATTTTTTAATTTCCACTTAATCACAAAAATCTTCAAGAAAGGGGACTTAGTTTCAGTCTATTCCCTTAAGCAACACATTTACAATTTTAAGAAAAAGGGAAACGGACCGTTTATCATTGAAGACGTACCTCCAAGTGGAGCCGTAAAATTTTTCACCCTAGATGGTGAACCAATGGCTAATTGGATTAGTGGATGTCATTTAAAGAAATAAAATTTTCCACTAACCAATAAATTGCTAGAAAAAATGCATGTAGCCAAGCAAAGGAAGATAAAACAACAACAGGTTATTGATGAAGCCCAAGAGGAATCTCTACTTTGGGTACTCAAACGGAAAGCTACTCTTAGAAATCAACAGATACCGATTCCCATCAACACTTTGGAAATAGATGACCAACAATGGGAATTACCTAAGATTTAGTTTCAACAGATGATGAGGGACTGGTTAGACGGAATGGACCTGTGCATCAAAGTACAGCTCAACAATCATAGCACCAATGCTTTGGTCGACACAGGAGCTAGAGTAAATGTAGTCAGTTATTCCACGTACAAGAAGGCAACAAGTCAAGCATTGACAGTAGGAGTAGCGACAATCAAAGGATGCAACAAGAACCCAACCCCAACATTGGGAGTAGTCAACTTGAACGTGATATTACATGGATGTTCATGTCCTCATCAGTTTGTATGCCTAACAGATGAACACATGAATGAGATGATGATTCTTGGAATTCCTTGGATACAGACATACAAAGTAGTATAAAATTGGGATACAAATCAGCTAAAGCTATCACCTAAAGGTGGGAAACTCATTGTTCCAATTGCTCCAAGCAAGGAGGAATGGAAAGGAAGCAATCAATCAGACCAAACCACGAAGTAATCAATCTTCTTCGTCCCCTTGATAAGCAAATGCTACAAGTAGCATGCAAGGAGTCCGGAAAATTTGGGTACCAAAAGCACAGCTTAAGGATAAGCCGATTAGAATTTGGGCGCCTAAAAATTCACTGACAAAACAAAAGAAGGTTCCAAGGGTAAAACACAGAGACAAGAATCTCCGAACAACGAACCTAACTTGAAATTGGTTTGGAAGAAAAAGGAGAACTTATCTTCTCCACAAACCATAAACCAATCAAGCAATGGCGAGCTAAGTCTCAAAAGACTCTACCACACCATACAGCACCAAGAAAACCAAGCTACCAATGGAGAGAAAAAGCCAAAAGTGCTACCAACAGCTTAAGAAATCATCGTGCTAAAGCATCCTGATGGTACAATAAAATAGAGAGCACACAAGCTACAAGATTTGCTCTTTGGAAGACATCAACAACAAACCTAGACATCAGAAACCCTTAAGTTAATTACTCAAGACCCAGTTGTTGCACAACATAATGGTTTGAATTGCATTGATCTTCAAAGCATGGTAGATCCAACAATGGCTATGTATCGACACGATTGTTTAACCCATGCACACAGTCTTCCCGGAGTACGCCATCTAGGAGGGGTGGAAGGGCACTAAGTACTAAGTAATCAAGGGCAATGTTTGAAGAGGGGGAAAAAAGTTCGATGTTAACTTGCAAAATTACCTAATAATGCCCTTATAATTCATCATCAAGGGAAAATTCACTGATAATATCTTCTTGATTGAGTGTAAATAGTGTATATACTATCAAAAAATCATTAAAAAATAGTCCTTTTTGGGTATTTTTCATCATTTTTATTGATAATGAGACTTAAAAATAGAAAATTCAACAAAAAACAATAAAGTTGTGTTTTTAATGGATTTTCTTAATTATTGGATTTTCACTTTACTTTTTTAGAGCATTTTGTTATTTTCTTTGATTTTTTCAATAAACAGGTCAAAAATGAATAATAAATAGCAAGGAAGGTCAGATGAAAAAACAGAAGACACAATGGTGATAAAAAAGACAAGGCGCACAAGAACAAAAATTTTCAATGAAATCAAAAGATGGAAGCAGGAAGCCTAAATTAGGCGGCCAGGCCTACTTTGGCAAAATTCTTAGTAGGACTAACGCGGGAATTTGGGAAAAATTGGTTCAGGAAGTTTGAGTATAGATATCCAAGGTAGACTAAAACCACCTCATTTTCACTTGCGGACTTTGCACAGAGAGGTTTTTGACCTCTTTCACGTGTCTTTTTCGGAGTCTACAGTTGCATGTTTTCAGCGTCGTCTCACATGAGACATGAGGAGTAAGTTCTTTAATTGTCAATGATTCATTTTGTATGGCCGGTAGCTAGTCTAAACCCCTAGAAAAAACCCTAGAAACTGAGCAATGCATGAAGATCTATGACCAAAAACTGACCATAGTGGCCTATCAGCTCGACCAAATCGGATGGGATATGAACTGTAGCATGCCTAACATAATGGAACCTTTCTATATCATCAATTGACCATTCGGCAGGGGTCGAGGGGGTCCCCAATAGAAAAGCTAGGTTTTTGGTGAATGCCAGAATTTCGATCTGACTCCACAGACAACTTTCCCACGAGGTTCATATACAATGTATATGATTAATTTAGTGAAATCAATCAAGCAAAGCCCTCGAAAAGCAGAAAACGGCTCAAAGGCTACAAAGCGTCAAATTTGACAAACAGGGTCAAATTGACTCCAATTGAACCAGAATTGGATGAGCTGCTTCACGACTATGTTGTGGACAAGTCCAAAGCCTCAAAATTGACTGACCAACTCAACAAGTAGTGTAGTCACAGAAATCAGTGATTTCAGAGTTGACGAAGCACAAAGTGATGCCGGCAAGACCAAACTTGACCAAATTCAGTTTATGACTTGTTTTAGGTGTATAGAAGGTGTTTAGGTCAAAATTTTTAAGTTTTGCAAAAAAAATTGTGACTGCTGTAAATAATCGCGATTATTTACTTTTGCACTATTTTTTCTTGGAAATTGTATCATCACCTTATCTATCATGTGTACACACCTATTACATGCCCAAAAATCAAGTGTGAGCCAAAATGAGCACCTATAACTTGAAAAATTGCCAAAAAATGCAAAGAAGTCTTTGCAAGCCAATTTTTGGGTTATGGACAACATTTATTGATCCAAATCACCTCATATCACACATATAGGGTCTATACAATGCCTAGAACCATTCTGTACCAAAAAATGTTGATTTTGGTAGAAATGTTAATAATCTCGATTATTTACTTTCTAGCCAAAATGAGAGAATTTTGATATTTTGCCATTATACATCCAAAACTACATGATGTGTTAAGCCCACTAGCCAAGTTTGAACCAATTTGGAGCTCAAAATCCCAAATTTCCTTTATATCTACTGTTTCAGAGACCTAAAGCCAAAATCTCATACCATTTTCACCCTATGCATCCAAATGAGCCCATATTTCACTCAGAGTATGTATTTGGTATATACTTCAAGCCTGTGATTCCAAGTTTACAAAATGTTGAAAAATTTACTTAGCTATAAATAATCGCGATTATTTACTTTGGTTGCAAATTTTTTTGTGGACTTTAAAATTTTGTTCCTTGCATGTTTTATGCATCTATGCTTGTTCAAAAATTGATTTGAAGCAAACTGGACCAAAATTGTCAGCATTTCAAACTAAAGGACATTTCAGAGAAAAATCCGACAAATCTATTAACTTTGACACTCTATTCACTGAATAGAAGCCATGCAAGCAGTAGAGAGGGCCAAGAGAAATCTCAACCAGAAATAAAAGTTGCAGGATCTTTCTACATACCAACTGGATCCAGATTCAGTTAAAGCTGCCAAGGTAGCATATCTTTCAAAAGAACAACTAGAAGAGCATCACATCACAATGCTCATCGACAAATTCAAGAGTGAGGAGGGACATCAGCTAGAGTTGCAACTCCTACCGAAAGAAGTGTATGATGTCGCCACGAAGCGTGAGACCAAAGAAGCCAATCGCAGGCTAGGACTTAGAGATTTCTATGAACAGGAGCCGTGTGGTGTGGATTTCCAAAAAGCTTATGAGCTTTTACGCACAATTAAAGAAGATGGAACTGCCCAGATTTTTGACCCGCAGGGGAATAAAGTCGAAGTGGTAATAACCAAAGAAATAGTGGCAGAAGCACTCAGACTGTCCATAGAAGGAATGATGATGAGGGCAATGGATAGAAAAACAGCATGTACTTTCACCAAAGAAACCGCCACAGCCACCTTTGCAAATCTAATTCACAAGCAGGTGGAAGGGCCAGCCAAGTTATACCACCAGCATATCCACTTCCTGGATGAAAGGCCACCAAGGTATACCACGCCAAATCATGTGGTTGCCACCACTTTCACGCAAGTCCTCAAGTCAACAACCAAGCAACCATTGGACCATGCACAATATGTCTTGACCACTCTGAAAGGCACAAAGAAAGAAGGAAATATCACTTACCTGGGTGCACAAGAGGTATTGACAAGGATTGCATACCATGCCATCAGCATGGCGACAACCTACCACCAACTCTAGACCAAAACACTTGGATACTGTTAGCACAACCATCTCCTTGATCTACAAGATCAGCCAAGAGATCTTACAAATCTGATGCAGAGTTGGCTAAAAGCTCGTCGGGGAAGACACATTAGTAAAATCTCAGATAATGAGGAAAAGGGAGCACGAAGAGAGGAGATGAAGAGAAAAGCCGTGGCCACACACCAAGAAGAGCCCATGCAAAAGCAAGCCTGGTTTGAAAGATAAAAACATGCCTACCAATGTAGCCAACAAGCACAAGGAAAGGACCCAGAAAAATGGGTGCCTAGTGGACTTAAGGGACCAAGGACAAAGCATCTCACCAAAAAAGAGGCTGAAGATCCAACAGAATTTTTGGAAAAAAATGTATCAAGAAGCAGAAGCCCTGAAGCTGAAAGAAGCCCAAGAAGAGGTAAGGAAAGCAAAAGTGGCAAAGGACTAGAGACAAGCCGAGGAAACGGCAAGGGAAGAGGCACAACACGACCAAGGTCACAAGTCTCCCTGACCCACTTCACCACCTACGGAACAGTAGGATAACCCTATTCCAAGCCCACCACCATCACCAACAATGAAAACCACAGAAACTGAGCCCACCAAAGAGACAGAATCTGAATCAAAAGAAACAGAAGAATCTACACAAGAGGCTATGCTACACAAGAGCAACAAAAAGAGAAAGAAGATAAGCCTGAACAAGAGAAAGAAATGGAAGCTACACAAGCGCCTGAACAGCAAAAGGCAGAAAAATCTGCAGAACAAAAAACAAGTACTACACCAGAGGAGACCACAAAGTTTGAGCAACCATAGGAACATGGAACAGAGGAAACACCTTCCACCTCCACACAGTATCATGGAACGGTTGAGGCATCCGCAAAGCCTCAGGGACAAAGCAGAAGAAGGACAACCACATCCTCAAGGGGAAGAACAACATCAACTAGTAAGAAATGACGACTAGCAGTCGAATGACGAAGTAATCCTACAAGTCAACGAATATGCAAGGCAAATGTAGGATATAACTGAAAGACTCCGATCAGAAGCAATTAGCCACAACACAAAGGCTAAAGAACTAGAGATGGTGATTTTGACTCTCTCCAAGGAGAGTTAGAAGACATATTAAATGTCATCATTGATCTTCAGAGGCAAGTGTAGGAAATGAAAGCTGAAGCTGAACAGCATCAGCTAGCAAGAGATAAACAACAGAAGGAAATGGAAGAGTTATGTAACCTGCTTACAAAGCAAGTGTAGGAAATGAAAGCTGAAGCTGAACAGCATCAGCTAGCAAGAGATAAACAACAGAAGGAAATGGAAGAGTTATGTAACCTGCTTACAAAGTTATCAGATGCTTGTAAAGCAAAAGATGAATAGCTGATAGAAGTTACAAACAAATTCTAAAGACAACCCTGTCAGCTCAAAAAATTCAAGTGCAGTTGAATGTTGCGAATGCTTCTCTACAATACTCAGAACAAAGAATAAATGATAACGGAATAATCTTGCAGAAAATACAAGAGAATCTAGTTGTAGCCTTGATCAAAGGGACAAATGAAGTGTACAAAGCATTAGAGAAAAAGAACAAAGAGCTCGAGCTAGAGCTAAAGCTGGAGCAGTCTCAATGTAGAGACCTGAATTTGATGCAGGTGTAACGAGAAGAAGAGCTATTGAAAGAAATATCCAAGCTTAAACAAGTTAACCATCTTTGCTAAGAGAGGGAAAATCGGAAACGCAGGCACTTTGGAGTAGCCTCAAATAGATGTACCCTCAGTGTCATTTGCTGAACTAGAGACATAGTGCACAATAGAGTTGAGTAGAGAGGATGATTTTCAGGTAACCATAACAGAAGAAGACACAGTGCCAATGGTCCAGCTCTCAAAGGCTAAATAAGATGCACTGAAAGAAAAGATTACACAAGAGGTGGATGAGGAGTGGAAGGAAGCAATGGATTGGGAGTTGAGAGTTCTTCACTCCGTCAACGTTATACACCTCACTCCCAATAAAATCAATGCACAATGGCACCAACAGTCCCTTCCATACCCTCTGATAAAAGTGGAGTTATTGCAGGTAAAAGAAAGGATTTAAGTAGACATGCAAGTCGATAGCGCAAATAAAGACCACCCGAAGTGGAGGTTGAGTTGGTTGCACAAAAACCCAAGATACTTGATTTTGGTCACAAGAGCACCTGCGGCCCTGCAAAGAGATCCGACCTTCTATCATGTACCAAGAGTAAGGACATGGATAGCACATGAGGCACTAGCAAAGAAGAGGCCAACTTGGCTAAACTATCCCTTATTGCCTGCTCCAGAAAAGGGACCAGCGAGACTGAAGAATACATGGTGAAAACCCTAAAGGGTGCCATGTCATTCTTTAACAGTCTACCTGATTTGTCATGTGCTATGCTACATAAGATCTGCCAAATGCTGCTCACATGCATCAAAGTGTTCAATGAGCAAGAGCAAGCTTGCGCCCCTTGGATGTCATTCCTCGGTAATAAAGATTCTTGCTATGATCATAGTGGCCAACGTTCTGAAGAAGTCATTTATGGCTTCTACGCCAGATGCATGCTTCTACCTTCACACAATATGCTTGTGTTCAAGGAAGCATTCTACATGGGATTATTCACTTGGCGAACAAAGATATTTGTGCCAGTGATCAGCAACCTAACCTCAAGGTTTGTAGGCTACTCAGCGGTGGAGCTGAAGAACAGAAGTGCCAGATAAAGAAAGGAAAATCAGATACCAAAAGACAATGAATGTGCTTAAAGACCGCCTCGCCAACAACTGCCAACCTAAAGACTACTTCAATCCATAAAGCTATGTCAAGGACAACACAGGCGAGGAGGGGGGAATGTTAGTAGCAAGCTAACATGGATGCCATTTTTTGGAGTTCTCATTGTAAAACACTTATTATTTTGATAAATCGGGAATATTGTAACTCCTATTTTCTTGGATAAACTCTGTAATTAATGAGCCGGGGCTACAAGCTTCCAGATTGTATCAGTATGTCATTACCCATCTTTGGTAGAACTCCCAGATTATTAGTTTTGACCACCAAAAACCTTGGCTAAGGTATAAAAGCCAACTTTTGTAAGTTATTTTGAAAGTGTTCGATAATGAAATACATAGCGTGAGCTAATGGCACTCACTACTCTCCTTCTCGCGCTTCCTAATCCCTCCCCGGTTGTCACATTGCAATCGCGTTTGTTGCATTGCAACTGCAGATAAGAGCTCTACACATTGACGTAAGGAGTTCACAGTAATTCGTAGCTTCTGGCGTCGTCGACCCGTGGCCTAATTTTATCATAACTAAGAATTTATAGTTTCAAATAAAAAACTAAGCATAGGCGGGGTATTGGGGCATCATTGCGAAGCATTTAGATGCATTCTGGGTCGAAAACGACTAGGTCAAAAATCCATTGCTGTTAATAATCGTGATTTTGGAACTTGACCTAAAGTGGGGTTTGAGACCATAATCATGTGTGCTTATGTCTTATAAACATGTCCTAGAAGTTTCATTATGTTTGGATGTCATTTGATGATGCAACGGATGTGATTTGTTTGCCGGTGAGCAATTGGCTTTTGGTGATTTCAGTCACTTGAGTGTAGCTTGAGTTAGATGCGAGTTGTTAGTTGTTTTCCGAGATATTGACAACCTCTTGTAGCCTCTATGCACTAGTCGAGTCAGCTTCATCCCATGGATTGACAATTTAATCCTGGTTCTTGCTAATACTACAATAAGATAGGATGGTGAGGTTAGATACGCGTCCCACAGCAAGCTCCACCACTTGGCCAAGCTCAAATCAATTGAGATAGGGACAAAAGTAAGGTTTACCATATGTCCAAATTGGGCTCAAATAAAACATGAAGAATCTAGCATATGATGTACACTGATTTTTTTTCCTAAAGGTTCACCACTTGTCCAAGCTACACTTCATAGATAGTAGATTGTTTAATCTAGTAGTCCCACAATGTGAAATGCTTAGCCTTAGAAATACAAGGTATGCCACTTGTCTAAGATGGGCTTGGAGAAAGGATAAAAGGTGCATGAATTATTCATTCTTAGGATCTAAGGGCACGGTTTAACACTTCTCTATCTTGTAAAAATAAATCTTGAATGGTTTTTCTTTCTCAACCTATACAGAGGGTTTTATTTCAAGGTCCACCACTTGTCCAATATAAGCTCATGAGAACATGGAGTGGCCCAAGGCAGACCTACAGCTCCACAAGCATCCCCTACTGCTAATTCGAGCCTGGGTAAGCTCATTACTGCCCCACACAGTCCCATAGATACACAAAATGCATTTTTTGCCATTTTTTGACCTTTTTATGATTAATTTTGAAAATATCTGCAATTATCTATAAATATCTTATTGCCATTTTCAACCTGTGAGTGCCCAGAAACCTATAAATATGACCTCTTGCTTCACAACATCAGACAGACTCGGAGTCTTGGCCATTTCTCTCTCACCTAGAGAGAACTCCACTCAAAAATTACTAGAGAGGAAAAACTCTAGTTGATTATTCCACGATAATTAGCTTAATTCTTTTTTTAATTAGCAAAATTATACTAATTTACTTATATTTTCTTAATTAATCCAATTAATTAAGAAGATTAAACTTAATTATACTCTAAATTACCCTCTTAGTTCTTAATAATTTGTTGATTACCTAGATTAAGATTAGGGATATTAATCTGATTAATTATCAAGCCATATTAGAGCTAAAATTAATATTTTTAGTCATAAATTAATGATAATTAAACTAATTAAACTTAGATTAGTATAAGATAATTATTAGAGCTATATTAGACTTTTAGTCTTAAATTAATGATAATTGAACTAATTAAACTTAGATTAGTACAAGATAATTATTAGAGCTATATTAGACTATCAAGATGCTAGAAAAATTATCTCTTAATTTTGTGATTATTTTTTATGATCAATTAGATAAAAAATAGCTGTTCTTAATCAAAAAATTGATGGAAACTCATTTTAATTAGCTTAAATATTCTTCAGTTAATTATCACGGATAGAAAATACTATTAGAAATAGGAGCTAAATTACTCATTAATAGATAATTAATCTAAATATTTGATTAAGCTGAAATTAACTATTTTTAGCCATAAATTAAAGAGGGAAATCAAAAAAACATGTTAGATAATTATGTGTTATTTATCAAAGTTAGTTTACATGATTAAAAAGCTATGATAATTATTTTGAGGTTAGATAAAAAATATAGCTTTTTATCTAAGTCAGATTAGACTAATTTTGACCATAAATTAATGGAGAAAATAAGAAAAACATGTTAGATAATATGTGCTATTTTCTAGAGTTAGTTTACATGTCTAAGAAGCCATGATAATTAGCTTAGCCACACAAGAAATAATTTAGCTAATTATCTTAGTCAAGAAACCCTATTTTTGAAGGTAAATTAAAGAAGAAAACTAGTGAACTAAATTAGATAGCTTTGAGATAATTGGTGGAGTTAGAATACATCATTAGGAAGGTGTGATAATTAGCTTAGTCACAGAAAAATAATTTAGCTAGTTATCTTAGTCCAAAAATATTTTTTTTGAGGGTAAATTAAAGGGAAAAACTAGAAAAAATACTTAGATAATTACACAATAAATATATGAGATAGGAATCATGGTCAATAAGATAGGATATTTAGGGTATACACATGAAATTAGTTTATCTAATCAAATAGGTCAAAATTATTTATTTTTAGCAAAACATAAAAGGAAAAAGTAGTTAAACTACTTAGATAATAATGTATTAATTATTAGAGGTAGAAATAATTATTAGAAACCCAAAATAAACAGGTCATACCCAGATAATTAGTCTAGCTAAATATCTTATCTATTACCTGTTTTTGTCTATAAATTGAGAACAAAAATTAACAAATTAATTTATGTAATTACACGGTAAATTACAGAGATAAAAAGTAGTCTTAAGAAGTTGGAATAACTATCTTAATCCCAAATAATCATTTTAGCTATTTATCTTAAATAATATTTTTTGATTTGGACTATAAATTGATAAGGAAAATTTGTAAATCAATTTATAAGTTAGTAAGATAATTACTAGAGTTATAATACATCTAAATCCACCTAGGATAAATATCCCATAAGAAGATAAGTAATTCATAGATTATTAAAGCCGAATTAGGATATTTTTGAATAGGAATTAAATAAGGAATTTAGTAAAATAGCCCCGATAATTATAAGATAATTATGGGAGAACAATAACACTACTAGGAGGCTATGGAGAAAATATCTCGGCCAGCCATTTATCAAAGATACTTACTTAGTACAAAACTCCCTATTTTTTGATAAAAGGAATCGGAGAGATTATTCATTTAATTCTTTTATCGATTAAGTATTCTTTTATAAAGGATACCACTATTGCTCCGAAAAGGACCCGAGAAAATCCTTAGTCCAATGAGGAAGATACAACGAACAAAAGGACTAGGGTGTCCCATGACCATAGACTGGGCCTAGTCGTAGGTCTATGGAGGAGAGTCTTCAGGCACCACTGCAGTAGTAGATGGCCGATCAGTCTCAGGTGGGTTTCCGTTTATTCACATAAGTCTTTAAATAGCATAAAGTTCTTTTATAAATTAACGTTGCATACATAAGAACCAGGAAGGAATAACTGGCAAAAAACGAAAGGTAACTTCCAAGTGCATTTGCTTGTAAATTAGGAATGAATTGTTTGGGTTAAAACTGATTGAATTAGGAAAGATATGATTGATCATCCTTAAGACAGCTTGTCTCAAGACACCTCCAACTCCTTGGTATAAATTGATGATAATGATGGCTTTCCAGCCACGAATAAGTTGGTTACCCCCATGAACGATGAGTTTCTACTCCGTGACATGTCTTGATGTTTCTACATAAGTTAGGACACCGTTTTTTATCCTAGGGGAGCCGCCCGGTTGTATAGGCAACAGGTTTGGTGTATGGACACCCCTAACCTTGAGTGGGGGTTTATCCACTCCTGATTGTGAACAAGGAATGGGTGTCATTTTTCACCCTTAGGTGGTCTTGAGACAAGAAGAGTACTGGTCATGGTTATTATAGACAATGTTTTGATTGACAGTACCCTGTCTTAAGTTCAAAGATTTTTTTTTGCTAAAAGAATGCTTTACAATGATGTCTTTATTACATGATTGACTGTGATGGAGAGTTAAAAGAAACCATTATTTTAAGTGTTAAAACAATGTGATAGTAAATATGAAACAAAAGAATCATGTCCAAGTGAGGGGTGGTAAGTGGAGATTGACTAAGGTTGTCAATCATGGATGGGTGGACGTGATTAGTCAGGTAACTATCCATTCCTTCCCACTAAAAACGTCTAGAAAACTTCTTCACTTGGAAGAGGACTCCACCAGTGGCTATGCCCTCACATATGTTAGGGGAAAAAAAGCATTGTTTGGGAAGACCTTAACCAATTTTATTGAAGTTATAGGGCCAAAATAGTTTTTAGACTTTTAATATGTTGCCCCGTTTCCGTTGTGAGACAGGACTAGGTCATCTTTTCAGGATATAAACCCAAGACATTGTCAATGGTAAAGGTATATTCCCTCGATTTTTCTTGTTTAGAGACTCTGGTTTCTATTAGGCCTAGAAACCTGTCTATGGTCCCATCCCGTTTTTGGTGTCGGCGGCTTGGGGACCTCACATGGGTGAAGTGAAGTGATAAAGTGATAGTCTATATTATTGAGCTGATCTTGATGCATTGGTTTGTGGTTAAATACTTTCATTTGCATGTTTTGCATGCTCTCAAAAATGCCAAAAAGTTGTTTTTTGCATATGTGTGAAGTTATGGTTTATGGTTGACCTAAAGGTTGGAGCTGTTTTGCATCATGTTTATAGCATTAGGTGAAATTTGGACTCACAAAGGGGCCCTTTAAGGAGTTTGACTTTACCTCTCTCTACCAAAACGGGCGCATGGGTAAATTTTTGCAAACAAACTCCAAAGTTGGCGGAGGTTTGACAGTTAGAATGTCCTCTTTAATCTCTATCTATTGATATATAGCACGCCATGACATTTATCATATTTTAGAAGATTCTTTTTTTGATTCACTTAGATTCCGACATAGTTGTCACATCATAGGTGAATCAAAAAAAGAATCTTCTAAAATATGAGGAATCTCATGGCGTGCTATATATCAGTAGATAGAGCTTGAAGAGGACATTTTAACTGTCAAACCTCGCCAACTTTGGAGCTTGTTTGCAAAAATTTATCCATGTGCCCGTTTTGGTAAAGAGAGGTAAAGTCAAACTCCTTAAAGGGCCCCTTTGTGAGTCCAAATTTTACCTAATGTGATGGAATGTTATCATATGATGTATAAGAACTCATGGATTGATGTGGATGTCTCATATGCATGGTTTTGATTGCTTTCCACCTTTCTAGGTCAAAACTAGCTCTATATGCTAAGGAGGTGAAGTGTAGATGTGATGCATCAACTTTGCATGGTTGGATGCTATCAAAAATGGATTTTTATATCATGATTAGTTGCTGTTTGGACACTTTTTATGCATGAAAGGATCACGTCTTAATTGTCACACGTGTGTGGACTCGATTGATTGCAGGGGATATGTCAAACTCCAAGTGTGGGAGTTGGCTCAGTGTGGTTATAAGTTATGGTTAAGGGCTGAGATTCCCTCATGGATTATAGTTGTGATTGTATGGTGGAAGCCGGTGTAGCCCATGCTTTTTTTTTTCTAGATATGGTTATGCTGCCAAACTTTTTGCAGCCATGTTATGTTCTCAAGTGGTTATGTAGGATTGGTCATGCCTCACCCAAGTTGGGTGGAGTTCTCGCTCATGTGATGTGATTGGATTATGGTTTAGGGTTTTGGGAATGGATCATGAAGTGGTCTAGATGGTTGAGACATGTAAGGGCAGAGACCCTATAGAGTCTAGTTGCTTGGAAAAGATTGGTTGTGTATATAAAAAGTGCTATTGTGATTGGACTCACATGTTATGTTTCTCATGGCAGCGTCGCTACAAGACTAGGATCACCTGCATCACTTAGCCTTAGACTAAAGGGTCGTTGACCTTGGGATTTACTAGATCGGGGGTGCTGCCTAGGTCTTCTTCTTTTTGTTAGGATCATCTACATGGTCAGTGCATCGAGGGTTGAATGACCTTCATGGCTAACACATCGGGAATTGTGCCTTGACTTTTCCTAAACACTCGGTGTTGGGCATCGAAGAGCCATGGCACCCAAACTGGTATGGTTGGTGTTGATACCCTACCACCTACTAGTACTTGGGTTCCTTTCAGAGCTTGTGCTCATGGAGAGAGGCGAGCCGGCCTCAACCTATGTCTTGCTTAGGTAGGTTTGGAGGTGTTCTGGGTCACTCCTAGTGAAGTGAAATTCTCTCTATCCGTAGTAGAGCAAAAGTGAATGGGTGGACCGATCGATCCTCTCTACACAAGGTCCGGTGCTTTGCTAGCTATTTGGTTATAAACTTTCTGATGTTATGGTATACCGAGATTTTGTCATTGCATTAATACATAGTTGCCTGCTTCATTCAAATGGGGTATTTATTAAATATTCTCTGTTGTCATTTTCTCATATCTCTATGCACTCTATTTCACCCTCCACTATATTCTCTCTCTCAGTCCCTCTTCCTGCAATGCAGTGTACACATAGATTCACCCTCCACAATGTTGTATATTTCTCTTGGGTATGCTTTCATTCATAACACCCATTCCGGGGTAGCACTAGTTGCTAGGTACCTCTGGATGCAGTTCAGCTCATGGCCTAAACGAGATGAGTGCGTGTATGCATGTATGCGTGCATGCGTGCACCGTGAAGTGTGTGCAGGGAAGGGGGAAGAGCACAAGCTGGTGTGGGTGAAGCAGCTTCACAAGAATTCAGATGAGGAGCTCCTTATTCTCATATGTAATGAAGAAAAAGGGTATGTACACATGTGGGTGGGTGGCCGGACACTGGACATCTAGGCAGGCAAAAGGCGTCGCTTCTTTACCCCAACAATATCCCACTTAAAGGCAATATCCCAATAAGTGAGTCCTACTAGCTAGACTACTAGTATGTACAAGAAACTAGGTGAGAGACACTACAAGAGGCTATTCATATTAGCGACGCTCACACAACGACGCTCAAAAAAAAAATCTCGGCGTCGCTATGAGCGTCGCAAATTTCTTTGTAAATTTGCGACGCTCATAGCGACGCCGGCTGGGCTAAAAAAATAACCGAGCGCGCCCAAAAACTCAGATCTCAGATCTGAGTTTTTCGGCGCCCTCAAGCAAGGAGCAGGTAACGCTCTCCCTCACTCTCTCTCTCTCTCTCTCTCTCTCTCTCTTTTTCTTCTCCACACACACACACACACACACACGAGGAGAGGAAGGAGAGCCAGGTATGCTCCTTCTGTCTCCTCATTCTCATGTTCCCTTCCCCTCTTTCTCTCTCCCTCTCTCTCTCTCTCTCACACACACATACACACACACACACATAGTGTTTTTGAGAGAGAGAGAGAGAGAGAGAGAGAGAGAGAGAGAGAGAGAGAGAGAGAGAGAGTACAAACAAAAACAAAAACGCACACACACATACATAAACAAAGAATGCACACACACATTGAGAGAGAAAAAGAGAGAGAGCATGCATAAACAAAAAACGCACGCATTGAGAGAGGAAAAGAGAGAGAGAACATGCATAAACAAAAAACGCACACATTGAGAGAGGAAAAGAGAGAGAAAACATGCATACGATCCAAAAAAATGCACACACATTGAGAAAGAAAGAGAGAGAAACTAATTTAACGTCGTAGGAAACTAATTAAAATTAAAAGACCTAAAGATCTAGCCGACGAGGAGTTGAACTCAAGACCTATTATTCAAGAGGGAAATGGCATAATCAATCTATCATACTTGGCATGGGTGATAGAAAGGTTATACCATTTATCTCTTTTTATTGGCACACACATCCACACACACGCACACACACAAGAAGAAGAGAGTTATAACGTCGTAGGAAACTATCTTAAAAGACGTTAAAGATTAGGTTATATGTAGACTTACATTAAATTAGATTTAGGTTTATTTTTAACTAGATTTACGATTATTTAAGCTAGATTTAGATTTACGTTATATTAGATTAGATTTAGGTCTCCATAGACTGCGATGCCTGCATGAAGCGGGTGAAGAAAGCCCTCAATGGAATATAGGGTATTGCTGCCTTCACTCATGGTGGGCTCCGTCGATCCAAAAGTACTGGTGAAATGTCTTCAGAAGATAGGGAAGAAGGTGGATCTTCAGGGCGGCAAGAGTCACTACATCCCCGACACAATGACCATCTAGACAACCTCTAGTCATTCAACAGCAACTTCAAAGCTAGTAACAAGAGCAAGAACGGTCTAAAGGGCCAATTGCCGTCGTCAGATGTGGATGGAGATGAGGCAGTGTCACCGCCGGAAGTTAACTCTCACATCTTTAGTGATGAGAATGCCAACTCTTGCCGAGTTATGTGAAAAATTATGTGTTAAATCAGTTTTAAGGTTCTTATAACCCCTGTTAGTTTAGTTCTTTGTTTTTAATATAACATAATTTACGTTAGATTTAGATTTATGTTATATTAGATTAGACTTAGGTTTATTTAGGTTTACCCACACACACACACACACACACACACACACAAGAAGAAGAGAGTTTTAACGTCATAGGAAACTATCCCAAAAGACGTTAAAGATTAGGTTAGATGTCGACTTACGTTAAATTAGATTTAGGTTTATTTTTAGTTAGATTTACGTTTATTTAGATTTACGCTTATTTACGTTAGATCGATCGAGTCCACACAAGAATTACTTACGGTTTAGGGTTTAGAGTTAGACGAACAGTGAAAAGATCTACTGTGAAAAGATGTTAAGATGCTGTGAAGTGCTACAGCTAGAGAAGAGGCAAAGGGGTTTTGTCCACTACATGCAGTATCATGTAGACGTGGGTGTGTAGATTTCTTGTACCCACAAATATAGGTATTGACCAATAAAGACGAGATTATAACCCGGTGGTTCGGATCTCCGTGCACCTCTAGACCGAGGTGTGCGGGGATTGGACATGACTAGAGAATGTGAGGTAAAGAGAGAGAGAGAGAGAGAGAGAGAGAGAGAGAGAGAGAGATAAGACGAAGAATGCCAATAGAATATTAAATTTGTTGTCCAGGTTATAAGTTTTTTATCCTCATTATGAGTAGCGACGAGGATGTGGGACCGTCCAACCGAAACACCTATCTCTCAACGAGGGTCTTATGTCCTTGTAATCAATGCAAGCATGCTGTGCGAAGGACAAGACGTGTTTCTTTGCAGCACGTTCGCGAATTTGGCGAGTTCGATCCATCTATTATAGATCGAGTTGTTGCCAATTATAACTCGTCGGACTCTGACGCTGGCCAACAAGCAGCAATCTTGCAACCCAATAGACGTGTTCGCAGGCGCTTTGGTCAAGCAGCATATGTGAGGCCACAAGATGTAGCCTCTGACAGCTCGGGGGATGATCATGCAGAGCACATTCCCAACGAGGCAATGTTTGAGCCCGAGATTGATGAAATGATCGAGACGATCATGGATTCAGAAAGGCTTATCTATGATGATATGAAAAGTGAAGCCGATACGCCATTGTATAATGGAGCACGTATGTCTAGATTGAAAGCACTCCTGGTTCTTCTCAACATGCAGGCAAAGTTTGGATGGAGTGACACTAGCGTCACAGCGCTTTTCAGGTGATCTATTACAATTAGTTTACTTTAATAAAACTCTAAATGTATAATGATCTGATAGATTTTTACACAACTGTATCATATTTTTATGTTGTGTAGATTGCTGAAAGAGCGCATACTACCAGCTGACAATGTGATGCCAAATTCCTGAGATGAAGCAAGAAAGATTTTGCGAAACTTGGGGATGGATTACAATTCTATCCACGCTTGTCCTAATGACTGCATTCTTTTCAGAGGGGAATACATAGACATGGAGAAGTGTCCGAAATGTGATTCCGAAAGATATCGAGTAGATCTCCACGGGACAAAAATTCCACAAAAGGTTTTGTGACATTTCCCTCTGCTTCCTCGCATCAAGCATTTCTTCGAATGTAAGTCCATGGCCGCACTAGCATCATGGCATGAGGAGAATAAATCTTCAGATGGTGTGCTACGAATTCCTGCAGATTGCGTAGCGTGGAAACATATAGATGGAACATGGTCGGATTTTGCCAGGAAAGCTCGAAATTTGCGCTTAGGCCTGGCTATGGATGGCGTAAATCCATTTGGTCAAAGATCAACATCTTACAGTGTATGGCCCGTTGTCATCGTCAACTACAACATTCCCCCGTGGTTGACTACGAAGAAGGGGCACCTATGGCTAAGCTTGATTGTGCCAGGGCGATATAAAGTGGGGAATATGGATGTGTATCTTCGTCCACTATTGGAAGAGCTACAACAATTGTGGATTGGCATAGAGGTAGTGGATATGAGCCGACACACAGGATGACGGAATGCTTTGATCAGAGGCATTCTAATGTGGACCATGCATGACTATCCCGGGCTAACAGAATGCTCAGGTGATCTATTGACACTCCTCACTCAGACACTGTAAATCTTGTTTTTTCCCATAGTTGATCTATTATCATGTGTATACATGCAGGGCTTCAAACAAGCGGATACAGAGCATGTGTCACATGTGGACCTAGACTGAATGCACGTAGGGCACCCTCACTAAAGAAGCAAATCTACGAAGGTCATCAAGCATATCTCCCAAAGAATCATGTGTTACACGACGGCTTTTTGGGAAGAGAGCCACCAAGGATGTCTGCACAAGCATGGTTAGAGCAGAAGGAGATGTGCGATGACTGAAGAAGAGTGGGAGTACTCTCGAGGTTGCGCGACCAAGGTAAGTTTGCAATGTACGACTAGCAAGTGACTTTATTTATAAACGTTTGAACGGCCACTCATAATCTTTGTTCGTTGTAGTATAAGTCATACATAGTAGCATGGTGTAAAGGTCGACATTTTAGGGTGGAACGAATCGACAAAAAGCGTTTTACTCAAGATTGTGGAATCATGGCAAAATTTGAACAGTCTAGTCGACGACGTTCCTCTGATGCAGATCCTGTGGTGGCGGAACTCACTTACTTCGGCACGCTGCAAGATATTTTGAGGAGGATTTTTTGTCGACTTGTTCGACGTGCAATGGTTCAAGATAATCATGGAGGGTCGCAACGCTACTGTGCGTAGAGGAGAGTCTGGTTTTCTTTGTAAAGAATGAGGATGCAAGAGAGCTACACAAGACAAGCACAAAGCACACAGAGATGGAAAGCTTCTTCTTCTTCTTCACAGAAAAGAGAGTACAAAATGAATAAGTGCTAAAGCTGAAAAGTAGCACATATGTACATGAGGTCACTGAGTGTGAACTCGCTAGAAGCGTACTAGGCTGGCACTATAAGTGTAGTCCAGCTGTAGAATCACTGGCAGAGATCCTCCGTGTCGGTCACCTAACACGCCAGTGAGTAAATGCCGTAAGCGGCCAAGACCCGTAGTGGATGCCAGCTCAAGGTGTAGAGCTCGACATCTCAACACTCCCCCTCGAGCTCTGCATGTCGCACAGTCCAAGCATAGTCCGAAAATGTTGAAGCTTCTCAGCTCCGAGGGCCTTGGTAAAGATATCCGCTATCTGCTCCTCTGTGCTGACGTAGACCAAGTCGATGTCGCCCGCCAACACTCGCTCTCGAACGTAGTGGTAATGGACCTCTATGTGTTTGGTCCTGGCATGGAACACTGGGTTCCTAGCCAGCTGCATGCTGCTGAGGTTGTCACAATGGATGAAAATCTGCTGGTCCACCTGCACTCCCAAGTCCTCAAGTAATGTGCGTAGCCAAGCTACCTCGCACGCCGCAACTGCTGCACCTCTGTACTCGGCCTCTGTGCTCGATAAAGCAACCGTAGGCTGATTTTTGCTGCTCCAAGTAACAGCAGCACTCCCAAAAGAGAACATGAAGCCACTTGTAGATCTCCTATCAACAATGCTACCTGCCCAATCTGCATCTGTATACCCATACAATGCTAATGGTGCATCTGCTGCATAGAACAATGCGTAGTCAAGAGTACCTTGCACATACCTAAGTTTGCGTCGTACTCCATCCAAATGTGGCTTCCTCGGAAGCTGCATGAACTGACTCTCCAAGCCTACTGTGTAGCTCAAGTCTGGCCTCGTGATAGTCAAGTAGATTAGACTACCCACAATCTTCCTGTACATGTTGACATCCTCAACAACATCACCCTTCTCTGCACTCAGCTTTGCATTCACGTCCAAGGGAATAGAAATTGGCTTACAATCAGCCATACCATACTTTGACAACATGTCCAAAGCATACTGTCTCTGTGATAGCCATACACCCTCTGGAGTCCTGATCACCTCAATGCCAAGAAAGTAGCGCAACTCACATAAATCTTTCATTTCAAACTCCTGTTTGAGAAGACTCTTCACATGGTCAATCTCCATAGCATTGTCACCAACAATAATAAGGTCATCTACATATATGGTAATGACCACAATCCCCACATCACTCTCACGTACATAGAGTGAATGATCAGCATGAGCTCTCCTAAAACCAATACTGACAAGATACTTGGCAATCCTGTCATACCATGCTCTAGAGCCCTGCTTCAAACCATACAAAGCTTTGAGAAGTCTGCATACATAATCTGGGTAACCTAGATCGACATAACCAGGTGGCTGATCCATATACACTTCCTCTTGCAACTCACCATTCAAGAAGGCATTCTTTACATCCATTTGATGCATAATCCATCCTCTAGATGCAGCCACATCTATGACAGCTCTCACAGTCGTCATCTTTGCCACTGGAGCAAAGGTCTCCTCATAGTCTATGCCATACGTCTGTGCATAACCCTTTGCGACCAGCCTTGCCTTGTGACGCTCAATGTTACCATCAGCCTTATGCTTGGTTTTATACACCCATTTGCAGCCAATAGCTTTCTTGCCACTTGGCAATGGCACCAACTCCCATGTGTCATTTGCTTCCAATGCAGCCATCTCTTCATTCATTGCATCATCCCAATGCACATTTCCAACTGCATCCTCAAAACATGTGGGCTCCACATCCTGTATCACCTTAGCCATGTAGGCTTGGTGATGCGCTAGATACCCATCATAAGTCAATTTCTGAACTGGATTTCTGACTCTATTAGATCTGCGTGGTCCTGGGTCACTCCTTTGCCCTCTAGCATCTTCTTGTACTTTCCTTACACTAGGTGTCCTGACAGCCGGAATTCCAAATTCCTCATCAAGACTTTGTTCAGAACCATCTGAATCCATGTCTACATGTGAAAAACCTGATGATGCATCAGCCATAAAGGGAGGTTCATCAACCTTTTCCTTTCCTTTTCGTGATACATTCCCTGTACCTGTTGGTGGAGTAACCTGCGTACGTAGTCTACCATTCCATGGTTTCTCAACAGAGCCACGAGAAGAGGACTCTTGTGGTCCACTCAAAACCTGTGACTGTGGCCTCACATTTTGTACAACCACATCATCTTTTACATCAGCCCCAATAGTGCCATGTGCATTACTGTACCAGCTGCTCATCTCATCAAAGACTACATCTCTGCTCACTCGTAATTCTCGTGTAGTAGGATTGTAGCACCTGTACCCCTTTTGTTCAAGGGAATATCCCACAAGAATACATTTCTCTGCTTTAGGATCCAATTTCCTACGCAACTCATCTGGTACATGCACATAAGCTATGTAGCCAAACACTTTCAAGTGTGCCAAATCAGGCTTTGTACCTGTAAACTTTTCCTCAGGAGTTACATCATGCACCGCAGCTGTAGGTGTCCTGTTCATAATGTACACAGCTGTATTTACAGCTTCAGCCCAGAAATGATGAGGCATGTTCTTCTCATTCATTAATGCACGTGCAACCTCTGCAATGTGCCTGTTTTTCCTTTCTGCGACCCCATTCTGCTGTGGAGTATATCTGCATGTAAACTGCCTGTGTATACCATGCATTCGCAGAAAATCTGAAAAATCATTGGAGAAGTACTCTCCCCCTCCATCTGACCTCAATGTCTTGATTTGCATATCTGTCTCCTTCTCAATCATGACTTTGAAGTCTTGAAAGTGACCAAACACTTCACTTTTGTTACGCATGAAGTAGACCCATACTTTCCTTGTATGGTCATCAATGAAAGAGACATAATACCTGCAACCATGTATACTTGCAGTATCGGTTGGACCCCAAACATCTGTGTGCACCACCTCAAGTGGCTTTTTACATACATTGCGCTCATGTGGAAATGAGCCCTTTGACTGTTTTCCAAACTAGCATGCTGCACACATTTTATGCATACCATCCACCTTGAATTTGGGCAAACCTTTTACAATCTGTTTTGATTGCATGCTGCGCAATCTCTGCTCATTGACATGGCCAATGCGTTTGTGCCAAATGTCAACATCAGCCACAACACCTGTGCCCTGTGCAAATAATGCAGCTTTTACCTCAAGCTTGTCTACATTCAGCGTAAACATTCTGCCCACACATTTGCCCTCTGTGATCAGCTTACAGCCATTCTGGAAATCTTCTACATAACAGCCATTTGGATTGAAGCGAACCTGCAAACCCTGCTCAACCATTTGTCCAACAGAAACAAGATTCTTTGTAATGTTTGGGACATGAAGTACATCTGCTAAGTGCTTTGATTTCCCACTCTTCGTATTTAGAGGTATGTCCCCTACATGAGCAATGGGGTGAGCTGTGTCATCTCCTGTCTGCACATAGCCTGACACATCTGGTTTGCGCATATCTCTAAACCACTCTCCACGAGACGTCATGTGATTAGAGGCACCTGAATCCACATACCAAACATCATCTTGGGTGGAATTCTCTGCAGTCATTGTATTCATTACATGCTGCATAACAAACATGCGCTCGTTTTTGCTGTCATCTGCATCTCTGCTAGTAGATGCATAGTTGCCCTGTTCTCTCTTTCTACTTGCTTTTCCCTTTGGACAGTCACGTGACATGTGACCTCTTTCACCACAAGTCCAACATTCTCTACTATCTGGAGTATGTTGATGCCTGCTTGATCCTGCACCACGACCTCTTTGACTCCCCCTGCCTTGAGACTGGTTTCCCCTGCCACCTGTATTGTTTTGATTTGATTGACCTTCCAGAAATTGGCCCCTGCAACCCCTTGGGCCTCGACCACGACCTCTACCTCTACCTCTGTTGGAGTTAGAATAGAAGGCCTGTTTAGAATTATTTCTGCCATGAGAAGAAGATGTGTCAAGGTTCTTCTCCTCAAGAATAAGAATAGAAATCAAATCTTGGAACACGGGGATGTCGTCTCTTGTATTCATGGAAGACCTAAAATGTACATACTCATCTCCTAGACCATCCAAACATGCACGGACAATGTCATCATCTTCCACTGAGACTTTAATAGATCCAAGAGCCTCAATGATACTCTTGATCTTCAAAGCATAATCATTGATGGAGAGGTTGTTCCTCTTAACCTGATTTAGCTCCAACTTTAGTTGAAGCTTCCTGGCCTTGGTGTTCACCTCGAACACTCTGCCTAAGTTTTTCCATGCAATGGCGGGGGTTTCAGCATCCTGTAGATAGCCCATCATGCCATCTGTGATGCTCATAGAAAGCCAATACATCACTTTGCTCTGGCCTTGTTGCCAGTCCCTCAAAGCTTTCCTTTGTTCTATTGTAGCATTTGCCTCGGGAATCTCTGGTTCCTTTTCATTGTCTCCTTCTACATAGTCCCAATAACCTTTTCCTTTTAGGAAATTTGTTATTCTGAACTTCCATGCAGGGTAGTTATTTTTCTCAAGCTTCTCAGTAACAATCTGACTGAAACCGTCGGACATCTTGAAGCACTAAGACAAAATAGCTGCAATCTGCAAAAACCTGCAAATCTGCTGAACCTGCTATCGTGGTTCCTGTAACGCTTTCTACACTCAACGAGTGTCCACAATCAAGCGTTTCACAACCACTGTACTTGTACAGTAAATCTCTGTATACTGCACTTTGGAGACCTGTTCAGAAACTCTGGACGTGGATTGCGAACGAAGGGATTGTGATGCTCTTGCTCTCTTAGCCTCTCTTGCCTGCACCAGGCTCTGATACCATGTAAAGAATGAGGATGCAAGAGAGCTACACAAGACAAGCACAAAGCACACAGAGATGGAAAGCTTCTTCTTCTTCTTCACAGAAAAGAGAGTACAAAATGACTAAGTGCTAAAGCTGAAAAGTAGCACATATGTACATGCGGTCACTAAGTGTGAACTCGCTAGAAGCGTACTAGGCTGGCACTATAAGTGTAGTCCAGCTGTAGAATCACTGGCAGAGATCCTCCGTGTCGGTCACCTAACGCGCCAGTGAGTAAATGTCGTAAGCGGCCAAGACCCGTAGTGGATGCCATCTCAAGGTCTAGAGCTCGACATCTCAACATTCTTGAGGTGGATTCTACTAAGAAATGGACTGACCTAAGAGACACTTTTGTACTACCCGAGCATTGTGAACAAGTAAGTATGTAAATAGTTAACATCCCCCTTTTACAAGTTATGTGCTTGAAAGCTCTCATGTAAGTTATGTGGCTCTGGTAGGTAATATTTCATCCTACAAAGTCTACATCAAACTGGTGGTATGTCATAGAGGTAGCCCCTCGTAGTGCAAGGACGTATGAAGGCTACCATGTGCCAATCACAATGGCATCAATGGAGGAGATCATAGAAGATGCTCAATCAGAAGCCGCTGCGGTGGTGCCAGACGAGCATCAAGATGCTACTACTCTATATGGGGTGCATGCAGAGGAGCTACAAAATGAAACAGAGGATATGTGTTTAAACGGAGAGCTCTATATAGATATAGGAAGTTATGCTGAGTTATGCGAGGATGAGAGAGAGATCTCTTAAAGCCACAAATATTGTATTTGAACAATTTTGCTCCGTGTTGTAAAAGCTCTGGCTCTCTAAGTACCTTCCATGGTGTATAACGCTCTTTTCTACTCGCGCTCACATCTTTTGATTGAAAATTCTGAGTTTTTGACTTGCCTCTTCTATCACTCAATTCATTGCGTCATTGTATTTATATGCGTCATTACGTCATTGTATTTAATGGTCTTTGCGTCATTGTATTTATATGCATCATTACGTCATTGTATTTAATGGTCTTTGCATCATTGTCTACTCTATTCATTCAATATTAAGTTTAAATATTCGTGTGTTTAATGCAGGTATGGATGATGAGGAGTTTCTTTCTTCTTTGTCACCGCAGCAGAGACAGTGGTACGTGGAGTGTCATCGCTCTGGCGCATCATCGCGCGTTCCTACTCCATCCGCATCTCCCTCTCTTTCGGAGCATTCGGCGCGCTCCGAAGCTTCGGCGTCGATGAGACGAGCTTCACACTCGTCTAGACACCGGCGCTCTAGTGGTGGCGGTGGCGGTTGTTGTGGGGATTCGGCCACCGATGCCTCCACACTGCCTCGTGTTCGATGAGGCTCTTTACCCTCCCCTTCTTTGCCCGCCCCCACACCAGCCACAGCATCGCCATCTACGCCAAGTTTTGCACGGCTGACTGTTCCTAGAAGCTACACATCTCTACCTACTCCGCCAGGAGCCACCCCACTCGACACTCCTCGCTTCGGGGCCCAGACGCCGGTGGAGACACCTGACGTCCGTACCCCCATCGACACGCCGCTAGAGACCCCTGTCGGGACACCCAGGTTCACGCGTCACCGGCCAGAGGGCTTGTCTTACTCCATCGACTTCAGCGGCGGCATCATCATGGATGATGACGGCAAGAAGGTGATCTCATGCATGCGTGGTCTTTGCTCTCAGCTGTTTAGACACTACATACTAAACAAATGGAGTGAAGTACCAAGTGATTTAAAAAACAGAGTCATCAGCATACTTCATGATGAGTTTCCCATTCCAACACGGGATCAGCGCTTCAATGAAGACCTGATGAAGATTCGAATGCGCGAATACTGCAAACACAAGCGTTCCGAAGTGCAAAAAGCAATCAAGAATGGGTGGAACAGGCCAGATTGGCTGGCCAAAGAAGATTGGAAGAATGCGAAGAAAGCAGCGCGCGAGAATCTCGACAAGTGGAAGCAACAAAAGGATGCAGCCAGAGCGCGAGTAGAGGCAGAGAGCTCGCACCACTTGGGGAGCGGTGGATGGGCATCATTTGAGGCCGAATTTGTAAGTGTTTTCACATTGCTCTTTATGTTCGATAGTTTAGGGTTTATGAGTTTTTTAATTCTAACATAATGAAATCTTTGTATGTTTTGACAGTGGTCGATGACAGGACATGATCCCACACCGTACGAGCGCGAGTACGCAGGCAGGAAGGGCTTAAACGCCCTGATGGACATTCTCAGTTCTCACGGCGGCATGGTTAGTATTAGGGTTTACTCTTTTTTATTTTTTGTATTGTTTTATAAATGTCGTTATATGTTTATACTTACTGAAAGCTGTCTTATTGTCTTTTTTTGCAGAATCCGACAGATACGCCGCTTGGACGCGATGAGACGTCTGACTAGACGACGTCAGTTTAGCCGTAGCTAGATAGCATTAGTTTAGGGTTTCTCATAGCTTATGTATCATGAGATGGATTTTATACGTCTTTTTGAACCATGTATATTATTACATTTGTCACCGCAGTTCCTTTTGCCAATCAATTCTTTATGCCTATGATGTTGTACAATTGTCATTATTACATTTGCCAATCAATTCATTTTGCCTATGATGTGTACAATTGTCAATTTTGCAAACAATGCGTCTTGTGGGTGACTATTTTGGGTCTATTATCTACCCTTGCACTTTTTTTAAAAAGTGAATCAAGTACAATATGGATGATGGGTGGCAAAGCATTCAATGCCCTGCCACCAAAAAAAAATTCTCTCGGGCGTCGCTATAACCGTCGCTATTTATGGCTCTGTAGCGTCGCTATGAGCGTTGCTATAGTCTTCAGTGTAAACGTCGCTATAACCATCGCTATGAGCGTCGCTATAACCGTTGCTATGAGCGTCTCTATATAGTGACGCCCATAGCGACGGTTATAGCGACGCTCTCGTAGCGACGCTATTAGCGACGGTTTTAGTGACGCCGGGGGTTATAAAAACCCAATGTATTTCCATCGCTAACATCATCACAAGAGCACACAACCTCTTGTAGTGAGACTCTCTCAACCTACGCCCACTAGCTCAGTCTATCGATCTACACGCAGCTATATTGGCTCTAGTGGTAGGCTAGTGTGTGTACACATGCTAGAGCTTACATGTAAATCCTGTAGACAACTCTGTATGGTCTGCAATGCTCCAAGAAGCGTGATGCTAGTGTCAGCCACCGTACGATTGAAAATCTCTACTGCAAATGCTTCCACTGCAGCTACTAGGTCGGGCCTTGATAGTAACAAGTCAAACATGAGAGGCTTGAACACTGACAAAATCTGCACAAGACTATCTACAAAAGTTGCATGATCAAGACTGCTCACCACGTATGGATGTTTCAACACCGACAGTGGGAAGCTACGTCCCTCTCACCCATGGGCAAAACTGTGCATCCTGGCACCAACTCATCAACCTCTAGCATGAGCATGTCAAAAAGCTCCATATTTTTCAGCTCTGTCTGTGTTTCTAGGGAGAAGACCTGCTCTACCTCTGCCTACGCTAAGTCTGACAACACCTGTTGTGTCTCACTAGAGCACTACCGCTCTATCTCTACCTCTACAGAGTCTACTAGCACCTCCTGCACAACTAAATTCTCTGTCTCTTGAGCATGATGGAGATCACTAGTAAAAACGACACATCTTGTCTCTCTCTCAAAGCATGCTAGCAACAAGACCGAGACTACGCCATATCAAACCTGAGACACATGCATAGGATATACCATGTTGTTGCGGGCTCCTCTGACAATCACTAATGAACCGTAATGCATATGGAAAGACTGCTCTCTAAGTAGTACATGACAACCAAATGCTGCCAACTATCTCACTAAGATCAAGCTCTATCTCATTTGAGGAACGTAGCGCACATGACATAGCGTATATGACGCACGAATGGGCAATGACAAACAGCATCTCCTGCACCCTCTATGTCAAACGGCGAACCATTGGCCAAGTGTACACAACAAAGTCTCCCACTAGAAAATGTGCTAAACCACTCATGACATGGTGTGACATGGAAAACTGCATCGCTATCTAGTAACCACCGTGGAGAAAGTGTGATAACTATAGACAAATTTACAAGAGATACAATGGAGGCAAGCTTGACATCACCGCCACTGGCATAGACTGCCACTGAAACTGCCTCTCTAACATCTGTCAAAGCCGTATCTACATTTCACATACATCTCTGTTGTTGTCTCATATGTCTGAAACAATGGCGTCTAATGTGCCTTGTGTGACTGCAATGCCAACAACGCATGTATCGGCAAGAACGAGACCGCCGTCTCTCAATGTCGCACATATCTGCTACCATAAGTGAAAGCCAAAATGGTAACAAAGTGGGAGATCACTTGACCACTACTCTAATCAAGCATAAACCAACTAGTAGCTCAAAGGTGAAAACCTGTAACCTGTATGCTGTAGTCTCATGCTCGGAATATGCGTCGATGTGAGAACATGAAGCAAAATCAAAGAAAAACTGTAACCACTATGAGCACACCATAAATGTATGGCTAAGAAACAGAGTATGGTGAGAAATCTGGGAAAAATCTGACAAAAGTTCCCCTGTAAACTAAGCAAAACCTCAAGTACAATCTCAACCATAAACCATTCCAAATTGGCAATAAAGTGGGAGGTAACTCGACCACTACACGATGCTCAAAAGAACGATCAATTGCATCAAAACTATACCTAAAAGCAACTCTATAATGTGCAAACTCTGCAAGCATAAACTAGGATAAACTGCTCAACTGAGTGTAAAGCGCATAACCATATATGCAAGTAGAGAGCAAACTAGCTCAAAACGCATCCCACGAGAGAAAGTGTCTGCAAAATTTCTTCAAAAATCCGTGAAACCTGTGACTATCTATCTGTAGCGACACAAGCATACACTAATCCTTACTCCTGCACAAGTGGATACAAGAATACCAAATTGTGTTGAAACTGACAAAAATCTGTCAAAGTGAGAGTAGACACTCGATCTCACTGTCAAAAGTGGGAATATATAGACCACTGTACAAGATAAACACTGTAAAATTTTATGGCGAGAAGACAGGGAAAATCAAACAGAATTTCCTTTGCAAAATGAGTCAAAAGTCAATGTAACCGCAAGCCAAAAAATTGCAGACAACTGCCAGAGTGGGAGTCAACTCGACCACTAAACCATCAGAGAGAAAACTATGAATACGTGCAAACCATGGTGAGAATCTGAGAAAAATCCGACAAAGTTTCCCCTGGAAACTGAGAATTGTTTTAAAAAATCTCACCAATTCGCTTGAAAACTAGATACACGGTGTCTCAGTAAACGGATCCACAAATGGTCTACATACGCTGCCAAAAGTCTGGCAAACTGGCTCACTCCTGACCGAGTGGCTCTATGGACGTGTATCTGTCCAAAAACACCTATAAACCTATAAATCTGCTACCTGCGAGCTATCTCAGCTCAAGCTATATCCACATATGCATACATAGCATGAAACTGCACCAAACTGTGCAAAAAAATGCTCTCTAGTACTCCACACAAGTTGCGCTTCAACCTATGAGTAAAACCACTGAAAATTGGCAACTACTACCTCATCGATCGGTTAACATGTCAACCGGAAAGACGTGTCCAGAGTTGTGTGTGGTCAAGGAAGAAATCCACTCTGGAATGGTCCATGAGATCCGTATATGTCGGTATGTGCCGTTGAAGCCGAAACTGGAGAAAATCGTCGAAGTCGTAAAGTCAGGGATGGCCATCGGAGCCGTCTTCCATCGTTGGGTAGAAGTGCCAATGCTATGGCTGCTTGTGCTCGAAGTCGAGAAAACACTTGATGTCGGCTTCTGTTGTTGCAGGGCAAAAGCGTGCTAGTCGAATAGCCACAAATCAGTGTCAAAACTGATGCGCCAAGCCGAGCCATCAATGCTCGAGGTCATAGACAAAGGCTAGAAGACCGAACTCAGTCCGGTGCCTGATGACGCCGGGTTTACTCACCCGCACGTAGCCAGTGTGTTCTCACACAATTCGCTTTCTCTCAATCTCCTTTCACTCTGCAAGCAGTTGTACATCAAACTATCTTGAAAAATACGGTCTCTGTATTTTGGATTTTCAACCCACCTGCACTCTGAATTAGAAAACAATTTCTTTTAAAACGTTGTAGATCTTGAAGAGATCTACATTTTGATAAAAAAAGTGTTGAAATCGGAGCTTTCTAGCTCAAGTGATGGACAAAATGTTGAACAGTTGTCAAGCTGCCAAACCTGAGCGACCTGCTTGTCAGTGTCCCTAGGTCATAGAAAACTTGATCTCTCTCTCCTCTTTTGACTGGTTGTGTGTAAGCTCTTGTTATCTTGATCTCTGAGGTCTACTTTCCGAATCCGAGTCGAACCGCCTCCGATCCGAAGCCGCTAAGCACCAAACTCCGTCGCCACCGAGAGATCACTGCTGCCGCCTAGCCGTGTAAAGTGTGAGCTTTGTCCTAAAGTGTGAGCCAAGGAGAGAAGAGTGGATTTATTCCACATGCTGTCAGGCAAGGTTGTAGAGTTACTTAAAGCTCATTTCATGAATGAATAAACACAACTCTATTTTGCACTACATGCTTGTCTATGGTGAGTGTGTGCTAAGCTAAGTCAATACTTAAGATTGTGTTTATGAGTCCAAGCTAATTCTACCTTGGAACCTAATTCACTTGATTGATAATCTTGCTTACACAAACTCTCACACACTTGCACTATGTTTCTTTTCCATCCACCCTAGCTAGCATGATCCCATTCTCAACAAACGGTATCATAGCCATGGGTATGCTAGCTAGGTTTGGTATTATGCATTTGCATGTTTGTACAATTAGCATTCATTAATCATCATTGGCTAAATCCATTAGGCTTACTCTTCTACTGCATAACACATGCCTAATTAATATTCTATTGGCTAGCATGAGCATGTTCTTGAGGTAAAGACTCTTGGGCCACTACTCACTGGCTAATTGGAAGCTTAATTAGCATTGGAATTCATTAATTTACCATTAGGAACTTGCAATTGTGTTCAATAGTTTCTACTCTATTTAGCAAATTTGGCATTTTCAATTAGTGTGTGTGCGTAGTCTGTCTCAAAAGCTTCCTGTGAAAAAAATCCATGATCAAATCGCCTTTCATTTGCACAGTTTAAAGGTTGATTGTTTTTACACACTCACTTGCTGGTTTTTTGGCAGAACAGTGCTTTAGAAGTTCCTTTTTGTTATGTGTGTGTGTGTGTGTGTGTACATTCAATGACTACCTTGTGTTTGAGCTCCAACTAAACTCCAAAGTTCGCCCCACTTTGGTGGGAGCCCAAGGAAGGGTAGTCAAAGGCCACCAAAAAAAGGGGCGCTCAAAGGAAGAATTCAAAAGGGATGATAAACTACATTGCAAGGCCTTTTTGGGTCCGAGAGGACTAGCCTGCCATCCGTGAGAGCCCATCCATTTGGTGATTGTGTTCGGTGACTCTCACACCCGCCAACATCTGATGGTGACCAGCGCCACAAGCTACCCCGGCCAGCAACAGAGTTCACAAACGTGCTTCACTCCCTTTTGAGTTCCACCCCTACGGGGGCCCCCTTCCCACCGCGCCAGGCTCAGTTTGTTTTGCCCGCTTACCACTTGCCTAGACCAATTCCCACACGGAGACGTTGGCAGCCTCTCAATTAAAGCTTCGGCTCCCATCAAGTGGTAAGCCTCTTGGATACAAAAGAGTGCTCCCACACTATAGCTCCCATTGGTGGTGTGTCACACTTGTAAAAGAAAGAAAGAATCCTAAACACCTAATACCACCGAGCTTTAGCAAAGCCAAACAATCAAAAGGGCTTCATAACACTCAAAGAGAATCCTTGATCCCTCAAAAGGGAGACTTCCAAAAGGCATTCAAACACGAATATCAAGATCTCATTGAGCTTCAAAAGGACTTCTCCAAACACAAATTTCAAACACCTCAAAGAGCACTACCTTTTGTGAAGATGGGCTTTCACTCTAGTGAAGAGAAGCTTCACAAAAGGGGATCTGTGTGTGTGTGTGTGTGTGTGTGTGTTTGCACCCACGCGTGCGTGCGTGCATGTGCGTGTGTGTGTCCCTTAACTTGCATTGAAATAAACCCAATTGAGCACAACCTCTTTGGGTAAATTTCAAATTCTTGTGCACCGAGTAAGGAGGTAGACATTGGCTATGAGAGTCTCCTAAGCTAAGACCCCTCTATTAGCACAAATGGGGGACAAGGGAATAGAAAAATTCAATGGGGAAGGGTTTCACACATGGCAAACGAAGTTAAGAGGTCACCTAATGAGAAAATGTTTATGGTCGGTCATCAGCACTGCCTTAGAGAAACAAACCAAACCTGATGGAGTGCACACTAGGGCAACTACATTCATAGCAAGTGCACAAAATTTGGTCAAAGATGAACAAGCGTTAGGAATCCTCATCACCTCCTTTCATGAAAACTATGTGCATTTCATAGACAAATGTAAGCATGCACATGATGCCTGGCATGTCCTAGAAAGTAGTTTTGGAGCTAGGGCCAAAAGATATAAAGTTAGTCTCAAAATAAAACTTTACAAAATCATTATGACTGAAGGGGGGGACATTGCTAGCCTAGTAAATAATCTTAAGAGAATTGTCATGCATCTCACTTACATCCAGGTCAAAGTACTAGAAGACGACAAAGTGGCCGTACTACTAAGTGCACTTCCACCTTCTTATGACCACTTAGTCACAACTCTTGAAGAAAAAGAACCATCCCCACCTTTTCAAGATGTCATCAACTCAATCCAAGCAGAAGAAAAAAAGAAAAAGGTTCATTAACCTCATCACGAAGGGTTTTTATCACAACATCCTCAAGGGGAAGATATTCGCCATTGATATCATCAACCAGAAGAAAGTGTTATGAATGTGGAAAAATGAGACACGTAGAAAAAGACTGTTACACAAGCAAACCTGGCAACAAATGCGGTAAGAAGAAACAACAGTAGACGCAACAACAGAATCCATGAAGGGAAGAGACCTAACAAAGGATCACTCACATGGTAGAAGACAAAGAATATGATGGCGAGAACAACCTTGTCTTTTATGAAGATCCATTTTGAAGATGCAGCCTCTCTACTTGTAGGGGAGGACTTCTATTTTCCTATGTGGATTTTATCATCATGTGTGGATAATATCATTCTGTGTGCATTTTGTCAGCCTGTGTGGATATCAACTTATCATCCTTTGTGGATATTGCATCTTTAGTGATTTGTCATAGTCCAAACGTCAAGGGGAGGATTGAAAAGTGTGAGCTCTGTCCTACAATGTGAGTCAAGGAGAGAAGAGTGGAATTATCCCACATGCTGTGGAGCAAGGTTGTAGAGCTACTTAAAGATCATTTCATGAATGAATAAACACAACTCTATTTTACACTACATGCTTGTGTATGGTGAATCTGTGCTAAGCTAAGTCCATACTCAAGATTGTGTTTATGAGTTCAAGTTAATTCTATCTTGGAACCTAACTCACTTGAGTGATAATCTTGTATACATGCACACTCACACACTTGCATTATGTTTCTCTTCCATCCACCCTAGCTAGCACGATCACATTCTCAACAAGCCGTAGCTCTGATAGCAATTGATGAGTGCGCGTGTGCGGTGCGTGCAAAGAAGGGGGAAGAGAACAACCTAGTGTGGGTGGAGCAGCCTCACAAGACTTAAGATGAGGAGCTCCTTATTCTCATATGTAATGAAGAATAAGAGTATGTACACACGTGGGCGAGTGGCTGGACACTAGACATCCGGGTGGGAAAAATGCATAGCGCCTTTACCCCAACATAAAATCCATGCTTGGTTGGGTGCCAAGAACTCCTCCCCTATGCAAATGCTTCCACAACTCTGATGTATATTGAAAATTGTAGAAAAGTGTAAATTTTATATTTTGTGCATAGACCCCCGGGGACGGGTATCTCTCACCTGGTATCAGAGCCAATGCTTAAGGTTATGGGGATAGCCTAAAGCGTGATAGTAGTTGGGTTAGTTATGAATCATGCATGCTGTTTGAAAAAGGATATTGTATTCATATGATGGATCTATAAGTGACATTGGTTGATGGTACTTGTTTGACTTGTCTTCTTGTGTGGAAGTGTTGGCTTGAGTTATGGTAAAGTGATTAAAGTATTCAACAAGTGTATCAAGAATTTCTTTGAGTGTTTGTTTTAGTAATGACCCTTGCAGGTGACTTCTAACGTCTCGTAAGTAGATCTTGTCTTTCAATTGGGTGTAAATGACTACCTATTCCTTAGAAAATTATGGTTAAAAAATTTTCCCTCCTGCCCACCATTTTTGACTCATAATGCGGGAAGATTAATGTAATATATTGTTAATAAGATTTTGTATTTGACATGATGCATTAATTAATCATGCCTCTTAGAGGAAATGGAGTTCCTGCTAGTGCCAATGCCCCTATTGCACCTCAACAGACTATCATTGATCGTGACATCAATGCTATGCTTCAAAAGTCACAACCTGGAAACTTTAGCGAAGAAGGCAAAGATGTAGGCAAGGTTCTTGAGGACTGGATTGAGCGCATGGATGATTACTTTGAACTAGCTCATTCATCCGCAGAGAACAAGGCTATCATTGCTAAGTTTAAACTTGAAAAGATGGCCAAGGGTTGGTGGAGAGACCATTGTATTGAGAATAATGTCAACCCTAATGCAACAACTTGGGATTATCTCAAGACTCAATTAAAGAAGAAATATCAGAATAAAATATAGCATTCATACCGTATGAATGAGTTTCTTGATTGTACTCAGGGAACCAGAGATCTGGAATAATAATATAAAAATTTCTTAACCCTTATCGAGATGACTCAGGAAGTCAAAGTGGCACAATTTGTATCAGGCCTCCATAATCCTTTGAAGACTAGACTTCAATGCTTACGCCTTACAAATTTTGCAGATGTTCTTGATGCGGGTAAACCGATTGAGCTCAAAATATCAAATGGTAATAAAAGACCTCGACCAAAAGATGAGTCTAGATCATCATATTCTCATACTCAAGAAGCCATATTACGTAGGAGGGCAATAAGATATCACCTTTTCTTCAATTGTTTTGAGCCTGAACGTGTGTCTCGGGATTGTCGTTTAATGATCTAGAGAAATATCAAACTGGCAAGACAATATGATGCTAGAAGTACGCACACTAATAGGAACCTTAGAGATTCATAGTCTGGACCTAATACAAACCAAAGACCACCACAAACCAAGGGAATTTTAGACCTGGGAATCCAATCTTTACAAGAAATGGACAATCCAATAGACCAGCTCGTTCAAGAGGAAATCAACAGTCTCAAGGAGGAACCCAAGCCAGTTGAAATCAAATGCTCGAGGTAGAGGAAATCCATCAAATGCTTGTGTCCATGCAAATACTACAAATGAAGGAGAAAATGAAGAACTTTCAGTGCCTTTTGGACTTGCAAATGCTCCAAAATTATTTAATATTGTGAACCGAACTCTCTCCAAGATAGGATCATAATTGAGAAATAGGATAGTTAATTTAGCATATATCTATAGAAGGTTTTAGACTTACTCATTTGTTATCCATGTCAGATAAGGACACCTCAAATTTTTTCAAGTGTGAGAGGATGTAAGATCCCCAATTTTTGGGTCTCTTCTAAAAATAAGAAAAATAGCTTACAATATCTATTTTGTCAAATTTTGACTAAAGATGCTTGATTGAAAGTATTAGAAGGTTCTAAAGTAAAAAGCAAGGTTGTTTCCATGTTCTAGTAGGTTAGATGGACGTTTGGTTCAGTTTTGAAAAAAAATCGCTATTTTTAGTGTTTTCATGCTTTTTGTACTTTTAGGTGTTTTTTTGCAAAAAGCAAAGTCGGATCCTTGATCTACATGTTCCAGGAAGCTATGGTTCAATTTTGTAAAAATCTACGTTTTGAGTGCTTTTCACACTGTTTTTAGCTTTTCATGAATTTTAGTGCTTTTTAGTGAAAAGTGAGTCCGCTTTCTTATTCCAATGGACGAAGGGTATCCGTGGCTCAATTGTAGAAAATTTTACTTTATTTTTAGCTTTTCGTTCTATTCGGTGTTTTTGAAAAGCAATGTGCTTTTTATGATGACTAAACATAAAAATATTTATTTTAGTCTTTGTTGCATTTAAAAATGATCACCATGAGCAAAAACGAGACCAAACGAGATTTTTACGAGAATTATTTTTATAAAAAGCGGTACCGTAAATATGAAAGGATAGTACATGAAAGTCATAATTATGTCGGGACATCATGGTGCGGCATAGTCTAACAACGGTTTTATTAGTTGCAGGGATACTAGCGAGTTAAACAATTTTTACTACAAAAATTGAATGGTAAGTGGGAGAGTTGACTCCCAAAAGCTGTGCCATGTTTTTAGAAAATAATGGAGTCTTTTCCCAAATATTTGCAGCTAATCCATGTTGAGAGGGGGTGCTAGTAGCTTGCCTTGGGCATCACTCTGGCTTGCTATAGTGCCTTTAAATTGGCATAGAGTGATCAGTTTTCAGTGTCACCGCAAGGCTATACATATCTATTATATGGAGTGGTGCGAGCTCTTCATCACCATCTCCATAAGCTCTTCTCTCGAGGAGAAGAAGAAGGATACTCTCTCTCTACTTGCTCACTATCTCCTCTCTCGTTTCATCGTGTACGTGCTCTTTGGAAGCTTTCGTGGTGAATACCTCTACATAGATCTCATCACCGCTCTCTTCCGGCAAAGCAAGAATCCTTTCAACAGCCCCTAATCGATTCTAAAGCACGGTCACAAGCTCTAAACTCCATAGTTGAGTAGTCACCCTCTCGGTGATTGTTTTTCGCATGCGAGTGCATGTATGGATTAACCAAATACGTATGAATTTTCCCCATGATTATTTCATCATGTTTAATGTCATAATAATCAATATCTAATCCTCCTAAATGATTTTCTCATATTAAACTGATCATTTAATGTGGGGAAGTGCTAGGGGAGAAAAAGCTACAATATTGATTAAGCTAGCAGCCCGGCCACAGTAGGGATCCAAAGGAGGGAAAATAGGGATCCAAAGGGGGGGCCATCTGGAAAAGAGCCATGTGCAACGATGGGCTAAAAAGACCCTAAGGTTCAACCCATAAAGACTTCCAAAATGCTAAGGTTCCAAAATTCAAAGGTTGTGTCCAAAGGTCAACCCTAGGGGAAATTGGATGCTTTGTGTGTAACTAAAAAGTCTTTGCATATCCCTATATGGGAGGGGGCGAGCTCTTCTTCTAGGGGATGAGAGAGAAAGTCATACACACATACACAGGCTCCCTTTACACAAAGGGAATTAGGGACACATGTAAGCTCCCTAGCCCAGATGCCCACAAGGTGTGCCCAATTCCTATTGGATGGCCTTGGAGGTGGACCAATGAGAATTAGGCTAGATTAAATCTAGTTTAATTAATTTAAAAACACTTAATAAGAGAACCAATGAGAATTAAGTCTCCTAGAAGACTATTGGACAGTCTCCCAAGGGGTCCAATGAGCATTCAGGAGCCCAATGTCTTGCCTGATTCCTATTGGCCAGGAGGCAAAGGGGTCCAATGAGAGTTTAGTTTAATTATTAAATTACCTGAAGCTCTCTTAAAAGGGGAAAGGGGGACACATGTCAGAAGGCTATCACTTATGTCGCTTAATAGCCATTGGCTTGACTTGGGGAGGTCCAATGGGGAGCCTGCAAGAGCAAGTAGCAAGAGGGATCGCCCAAGAGAGAGGGGGGGCTGATTTTTGCAAGGCATTATCACACACACACTCACACAATCTCATGTGTGAAGAAAGAGAAGACTATCTCTTCCCAAGCTTTAATGGAGAGCTCATCACCTACTCCAAGCTTGTGAGATAGAAGCCCACATCGACATACTCTTGGCATGTGGATGCAAATCCAACCAAGAGCCAAGATTCAATGCATGCTCATCTCCTCTACCAAGCTAATTACTAAGCTAAGCTATGCTAATATGAGTGATTATGTGAGGAGATGTACATCTTTCTGGTAAGATACTCCTTCCTCTCAATCTACTCTCATACCCTGCTAGCTCTCACTATCTTCGAAGGTGTGTGAGGTCTTGGGTCTGAGAACGAGGATAATTAAAGTTGTGTTTGCTAAGTTTTTTTCTTAGTGCATGAAGCTTTCATCTTCATTGCACTAGCTAGTCTTGAAGGAACACAAAGAATTGTATTGTACAATGTCTCTCTTGATGGGAGAAACCATAATACAAAGCCTGTTGGAGGGGGGACCGGCTCCATGCAAATCCAGTCCTCAACTGTTGTTAATAGCGTAATTTCTCTCTCTTTTGAAAGTATTGTTGATGCTATCTAACTAGGTGGTATGATTTTTATTGCTCTCTCCACCCAAGCACTCTTGTAATTCTCATTAGGAATCTATTCTAATGAAATGCCCACTATGTTCATGCTAATTTCCGCTACACATAAGTTATTAGGCCTTTAAATGTTACATTGGTATTAGAGCACAAGGTTTCTCTTTTCTTGCTCAAGAAGGGAGGTCCTCAAGCTAGCTATAAATGGTTGGTATTATTAATTGCCTGTGAGTAAGTAGAATAGGGATTTTTCAGCCTTGCAGTGCACCTGCCTTTGTGCAGTTAACGGGGCATCACCATTGAGAGCTATGGTCTTAATAGTGGAGTCCTACGGGGCTTGCCTACGGCTTAACCACTATTGAGCTATTAGAAGCTAGACAGGAACCGGTGCTGTTTTGGTGTCGAAAGACCCTCTCTTCTATTCCTTGCAATTAATGGTATTCGAGCCGCGGGTACAGTAGCTTGAGTGATTTTTCTAAAGAGGTAAAGAGGAGTAGCAACTAGGGCTTGAAGTGCCACAGTACACCTAAAAGTTGTTAGAATGGCTGACAATAATAAAGAGAGTGAAATTAATGTTGATAACTTTGATTTTGCTCATGAGCAAGCTACTAATGATGCTTCGATGCTTGTTAACTATCTTGTTTCTAGGCTTCAACAAGCCATGGGCAATCCATCTCTCCAAAGTGAAGTGCAACGACAGCTTTGTGCTCACGGGATTCTCCAAGCTCATCACCATGACGAGAGAATACCTAGGAAGCCTCTTGGTGAGACTACCAAAAGAGGTCTCTCTCCGATTCGGGAAGAAGAAGAGAACCCATATGAACGGCTCAAGAATTTACTTCTTGATGATGTATCTCCTTCCCAAAGGAGAACTCAAGAGCCTCGACCGAAGGAACGAGAAAGAAGTGAGTCTCCCGCCACCTCGGTGGAGATGGCTCCACGAAGACGGCGGGCTAAACGCTCTCCATCACCACCAAAGCGGACAAGACCATCACACTCTTCTCCACGCCATAATTCAAAGAGGGATGATAAAAAAGCAAGAGAAGAAAAAGGCGAGAAAGAGGACACCCGCTTCTCCATCTTCTTCATCCTCTTCCTCTTATGAAAGCTATGGTGAAGACGACGAAGATCAAGACAAGAAAAAGGCGAGAAAGAGGTCACCCTCTTCTCCACCTTCTTCAAATTCTTCACCTTCTGAAGAAAGTGATGGTGCAACCTTTGAACCATCAAAAAGAAGAGGCCATAGGAAATCCTATTCCGCATGGAAGAGGTCTTACAAGCTGAAGAAATTCAAAGAGGGAGGGAAGAGCATCTCTTTCCTTACCTATGATGGCACCTTTGGTGCTACGGACAAAGTCTTGGCCTTTATCCAACAATTCGATGCGGCGTTTGGAGATGAGGGCTTAACGGAGTCCTCTAAGCTACGCCATGTAGCTACGCACTTTCAAAAGTCCGCCAGACAATGGTGGTCTAGCCTACGAGCCAACGGTGAAGCTCCACGAACATGGAAAGCTTTAAGAGCTTCCATTATGAAGCAATTTTTGGCCAGCGATGCCAAAGACAAAGTACTCACTGAATGGTGAAACATAAAGCTCTCTCCCAATGAATCCACAAATATGTAGACAAGTTTTGGGACCTACAACTCAAAGCCACTGTCTTCAAAAAGTTGGATTTTGGAGAGAAAAAGCAACAATTTTGTGCGGGCTTAACCGAAGAAATGGCGGAGTATGTCAACTCCCAAAGGCCACGTACCATATCAGCGGTAATGCACCATACTATGGTGGCCTCTCGAATCAATTTCCAAACAGGGGCTACAAGAAATAATAAGCCCCCAGAAAACAAGGGCTCCAATGAGCCTAAGGGGAAGGACAATGTCTAAAAGTCTCCCAAGGGCAACTCCAACAAAGCTAAAGAGAAGGGAGTTTACAAAGGTAAAAACAAACTCTCAGCGTTATCACAAGGATAACCGGTGTTTCAAGTGCGGCGAACAAGGGCATGCGTACCGCACTTGTCCCCAAAAGAAAAACCGCCAAGATCCTCCTAGAGTTTCCTTGGTTGAAATCCAAGAGGAGGAGACTCACCAAAATCATCACAAAGAATCTCCTCTATGCCATGCTTGGGGAAAGGTAAGAGAACATGATGATTTTATTCTCTTTGACCCTGGTTCTACTCACAATTTTATATCTATAGAGTTGGCCACCAAGCTAGGCATACAATCCTACGAGATGGGAGATGTCCTACCCGTAGACAGTGCCTTCAAGGGGCAAGAAGCTTCAGTCACTCCCTTAATCGGGAAATTGAGGCTTCATGTCCAAGGCTATGTGGACAAAGAGGACTTCTTTATCTCTCCTCTCAAGCTTGACGATGTAATCCTAGGGGCACCATGGTTTGATCGCCTGGCTGCCGATGTTAAATTTCCTGAAAGGAGAATCTCCTTTAAGTTCAGGGAAAAAGACATGTATATAGATGCTAAGGAAATGGGTAACCCTATCCCCATTGTACATACACCAGCTTTCAACAAGTCAATAAAGAGCTCTATTTCCGTGTGCATGATTTTTGTTAAAGATTCTCAAAATGAACCTAATGCTTTAGCAAAAGAAAATAAAAGCAACCAAAAAGAATTAGAGTTATCCAATTTCCTCAAGGGGTTTCAAGATGTTTTTATTGATGACATCCCTTGTGAGCTACCTCCTAAACGAGGTAGTGATGACCATGCAATTGAACTTCTTCCAGGAAGTTCACCGCCTAACAAACCTCCTTATAGAGTTTCTCAAGCTCAACAAGAGGAGATTATGCGGCAAGTGCATGAGTTAGTTGAGAAGGGCATGGTTAGGCCTAGCTCATCTCCATTTTGCTCACCCGTGCTATTAGTGCAAAAGAAAGACGGCACATATCGTATGTGTGTCGACTATAGAGTACTAAATAGGATCACTATCAAAAATAGGTTTCCCGTTCCACGGGTAGAAGACCTATTTGATAAGCTACAAGGATCGACCTACTTCAGTAGGATTGACCTAAAAAGTGGCTATCATCAAATAAGGATAGTTGATCAAGACATTGTAAAGACTGCATTTCGCACCACCTTTGGTCTTTACGAATACATTGTCATGCCTTTTGTCTTGACCAAGGCACCAGCCACATTCAACCGCTTGATGGAGAAGCTGTTCAGGGCTCATCGAACCTTCACTGAAGTGTTCTTTGATGATATTATCATCTACTCTAATTCATTAGACTAACACAAGCAACACCTCCAGGTAATATTTCAAGTTTTGAGAGAGAATAAATTTTATGTTAATCGAAAGAAAAGTGAATTTTTCTTGCAAGAGATTCAGTATTTAGGTCACATTATCTCTCAAGATGGCATCCAAATGGATCCATCAAAGTTAGAGGTAATAAAAGGATGGCCTAAACCAAGGAATCTTCATGAACTAAGAAGCTTTATAGGTATGTGTGCATACTATAGACGCTTCATAGAAAAGTTCTCACAAATTGCGGGACCATTACATGACCTAACAAAGAAAAGCGTTAGGTATACATGGTCTGCTAAGGAGAACAATGCTTTCGAAAATCATAAAGAAAAGCTTATCTCTTAACCTGTGCTTACACTACCGGATCTCTCAAAACCACTTAAGGTCCAATGTGATGCTTGTGGTGATTGCCTTGGAGCTGTTTTGCTCCAAGAAGGGCACGCCATAGGCTATGAGAGTTGAAGGCTCGACCCTGTTGAGCAAGCTCTAGGCATATATGAAAAGGAACACCTTGCAGTTCTACATGCCTTAGACTCATGGAAGCACTATTTATTGGGGACTCCTTTCATTCTGCGAACGGATCACCAAAGTCTTAAGTACTTCATGACGGAGACCAAGCTCTCCGACAAACAAATGAGTTGGGCAAATTTCCTTTCGCAATTTCATTTTCATATTGCTCACATTGCTGGCAAGCATAATCAAGTAGATGATGCACTCTCAAGACAGCCAAGAGTGAATGCGGTTTCCACGGCAACTCACAATGATCTATCTTCAATGATAGAGGAGTATGCTATTGATCCCGATTTTAGAGATGTGATTTCAGCCCTTGCATTAGGGAAGAAAGAAGAACCATTTACTTTACAAGATGGTTATCTTCTCTATGGCAATAGACTATGCGTTACTAACTCACTACATGAGAAAGTAATGTATGAATCTCATGCTCCACCTTATGTGGGGCATAGAGGGATTCAGTCTACCTTAAAGGGAATTGAAACATATTTCTATTGGCCTACCATGAAAGTGAACAGACAAGAGTATGTTTCTAAATATGTGGTATGCCAAAAGACAAAATTTGATAGAGGGAAGAAACTTGGATTGCTTCAACCCTTGCCAATCCCTAATTCACCATGGGAGAGCATATCCATGGATTTTATCTTTGGATTGCGTAAGTCTATCCATGGGAATACGGGAATATGGACGATAGTAGACAGGTTCAGTAAACAAGCTCATTTTATACCTGTCAAAAAGACTATCAAAGCCCAGCAAATGGGAACCCTCTTCATTTCACAAATTTTCAAGTACCATGGCTTGCCAATGTCCATAGTGTTGGATAGAGATCCTAGAATGACCAATAATTTCTGGAAGGGTCTCTTTGAGAATTTAGGGACAAGGCTAAACTTCTCTTTGGCCTATCATCCACAAACGGATGGCCAAAGTGAAATAGCTAACCTAACCATTCTCGATCTACTAAAAGCCTATGTAACGGAGGTAGATCAAAGATCCCAATGGGAGAAGTACTTACCCTTAGTGGAGTATGCTTACAATAACAATGTACATACTTCCACGGGAAAAGCACCTTTCGAGGTAATTGAGGGAAGATAAAAAAGTCCCTTGCTACTTAAGGTACATGGGAAGATCTTCATTGCAGATGAGTATAGCCGAGACCTACAAGAATCTTTTCAAAAGATTAAGGATGCTATCTCTATCTCACAGTAAAGGAAAAAGTTTGCTGCTGACAAGCACAGAAGAGCCCAAGACTTTAAAGAGAACGATTGGGTCTTGTTAAAGTTTCCCAAGGGTCGATTAAGGCACACGATGGGCAGGAATCCTACGGGCCACCAAAAGTACTATGCTAAACTAGCAAAAAGGTACTATGGTCCCTTCCAGATTCTTAGGCCAATCAATGAGATGGCCTATCAACTCAAGTTGCCCAATCATTGGCTCATACACAATGCATTCCGTGTGAGCCTATTAAAGCCTTACAAAGGAGAGCCACCTCAAGAACCAACTATTGAAGACCCACCGGAGATCGAGGACCAAGAGGAGGTGCTACAGCCCGAGACCATTCTCCGACATGAAGACAAGGTATTAAGAGGCGGTAAGACTATCCGACGATATCTTATTAAGTTTAAGAATTATCCTTTTGAAGATGCTAGATGGATGCAAGGCATACAATTAAAGAATAACCTAAACCTTGTCAATGCTTACAATGCTTCCCAAGAGTAAGAAAATGCACAAAATGTTAAAAATGAAAAAAGTTTTTTTGTCTTATAAGACTCTCTTTTTCTTTATTGTGCACAAAAATGAAGTAGTATGCATGCTTAGATCAAGTTTGCAGAGAGGACGTCTCCCAAACACCAAGTAGAGCTTGTCACTCTACTATGGAAGACTGATAGGACTAATGTGCAGACATGCTTGCGGCAACCTCAGGCTCTCAAATGCCAAATGGACTAGTCATCCATTGTGGAATGATGTCGTAGGGTAACATAGGGATCCTCTACCCGCTAAGAAAAGGACTCATGAATATGCTTTATCTTCTCTACACCATAGTCGAGGACGACTATGATATCAAGAGAGAGGTAATGTCCTAATAATCAATATCTAATTCTCCTAAATGATTTTCTCATATTAAACTGATCATTTAATGTGGGGAAGTGCCAGGGGAGAAAAAGCTAGAATATTGGTTAAGCTAGCAGACTGACCACAATAGGGCTCCAAAGGACGGAAAATAGGGATCCAAAGGGGGGGCCATCTGCAAAAGATCCATGTGCAACAATGGGATAAAAAGACCCTAAGGTTCAGCCCATAAAGACTTCCAAAATGCTAAGGTTCCAAAATTCAAAGGTTGTGTCCAAAGGTCAACCCTAGGGGAAATTGGATGCTTTGTGTGTAACTAAAAAGTCTTTGCATATCCCTACATGGGAGGGGGCGAGCCCTTCTTCCAGGGGATGAGAGAGAAAGTCACACACACACACACACACACACACACACACAAGCTCCCTTTACACAAAGGGAATTAGGGATACATGTCAGCTCCCTAGCCAAGATGCCCACAAGGTGTGCCCAATTCCTATTGGATGGCCTTGGAGGTGGACCAATGAGAATTAGGCTAGATTAAATCTAGTTTAATTAATTTAAAAACACTTAATAAAAGAACCAATGAGAATTAAGTCTCCTAGAAGACTATTGGACAGTCTCCCAAGGGGTCCAATGAGCATTCAGGAGCCCAATGGCTTGCCTGATTCCTATTGGCCAGGAGGCAAAGGGGTCCAATGAGAGTTTAGTTTAATTATTAAATTAACTAAAGCTCTCACAAAAGGGGAAAGGGGGACACATGTCATAAGGCTATCACTTATGCTGCTTAATAGCCATTGTCTTGACTTGGGGAGGTCCAATGGGGAGCGTGCAAGAGCAATTAGCAAGAGGGCTCGCCCAAGAGAGAGAGGGGGCTGATTTTTGCAAGGCATTATCACACACACATACTCACACAATCTCATGTGTGAAGAAAGAGAAGACTATCTCTTCCCAAGCTTTAATGGAGAGCTCATCACCTACTCCAAGCTTGTGAGATAGAAGCCTACATCGACATACTCTTGGCATGTGGATGCAAATCCAACCAAGAGCCAAGCTTCAATGCATGCTCATCTCCTCTACCAAGCTAATTACTAAGCTAAGCTATGCTAATATAAGTGATTATGTGAGGAGATGTACATCTTTCTCGTAAGATACTCCTTCTGCCTCTCAGTCTACTCTCATACCCTGCTAGCTCTCACCATCTTTGAAGGTGTGTGAGGTCTTGGGTCTGATAACGGGGGTAATTAAAGTTGTGTTTGCTAAGTGTTTTGCTTAGTGCATGAAGCTTTCATCTTCATTGCACTAGCTAGTCTTGAAGGAACACAAAGAATTGTATTGTACAATGTCTCTCTTGATGGGAGAAACCATAATACAAAGCCTTTTGGAGGGGGGACCGGCTCCATGCAAATCCGGTCCTCGATTTTTGTCAATAGCTTAATTTCTCTCTATTTTGAAAGTATTGTTGATGCTATCTAACTAGGTGTTATGCTTTTTGTTGCTCTCTCCACCCAAGCACTCTTGTAATTCTCATTAGGAATCTATTCTAATGAAATGCCCACTATGTTCATGCTAATTTCCGCTACACATAAGTTATTAGGCCTTTAAATGTTACATTTAAAACGCTATTTTATGCACATGATGTGTTTATGATCACGTGCGAGCATAAAAAGCGCTTTTCTTTTCACGTCATAGAGGCGATAGAAACACTGTTTTAGTCATAAATCACAAACCGTTATGAATAAGCCCAAACCCTTTGTACTAGAGATACAACACATCATTTAGAAAATTTTCTCTCTTTGATGTCATGTGAAACTCATGCACAAGCTAAGAGATATGGTCAAAAAATAGCTTGTTGCCCACTAAACCAAATTTTTTTACTCCAGGCTTCTTGGAGAACCACTATATAGATTCACCGGATAGGCAAACCCACTTAACCAATTGAAAAACATGATGAAACTTGATGGAAAATGAATTTATGTCTCCGTTATCGCCTCTGGAATGCGAGTTTTTAATCGTTCTATAACCGGTTTTAGCTACACGTTGGAGAGGGGGAATAGGGAACACCCCCAAGCACACAAAATATTTGCCTCTCTATAGCCTAGGGATCCACAAAACCCTTAACCTCTCAAATAACACCTTCATTGGATAATTTGCACTAACAACTCCACTTTAGCATACAAAACAACTATCTCACACCTTGCAAAAAACGCCTCGCAACACAAATGCACCCACACTGCTTAACTCACCCTTTCCAACTCATAAAACACTCCTAATCTGCCATCTTGGTAGCACCTTTCAAGCTGCAGGCAAACCCTCTGCAAGCAATGGCCAATACACAAAGAGCGAGAGAAAAGGAGGGGAATGGGGAGAAGCAATACAAGAGATAGGGGCAAATAGTGGTATTATTACATAGGGGAGTAGTACAATCAAGTATGCAGCTTCAATGGCAAGCTTGGCACCACACAAGCTTCAAACTTCCAATCACCTACTCAGGCAAAAAAGCCTTCAAATTTTCTCATTTACAACCTTTTATGGGGGTGCCTCTAGGAGGTCCACAAAAGAAAATTGGATGATTTTCTCCTCCTGTGGCTTTCACTTAGAGGTTCTTTTAGAATTTGTTTGCATTGCCAACACTTGGCACATTTGATTTTTTGGAAACATTTGCATGGTGTACACCTTGGTTCTTTGTCCCTTCCATTTGGCCGCCCAGAGTTCCTCTTGGGCCTTTGAGTGTCCTTGGCTCGCCCTTTAACTACCCCTGTCGGCTCACCTCTCTGCAGCGGGACCCCTCCCCTCCTTGAGCAATAGCAATGTCGCTATTGGGGGGGGGGGGGGGGGGGACACCCCTTTCCTCAAAAACTTTAGCCCTTAGCGAGCGTGGGCACCAGCCCTTAACTGCCACATCATCACTTTGACATTCCACCCCACGCGGGCGCCCGCGGGCGTGCCACCACCTCTGCACCGCCAAAATTGCCACCAAACGCCACGCGGCACCGTGCGCAGCGCCCGGTAGGGCCAACGCCATCACCAACGGGAGGGAGAGCTCCCCTCTCTCTCCCCACTTGTGTCTCAATGAGGAGCCATCACCTAGGCTATATACTGTACCATCCACAGCCCACGGCCCTGCATGTGGGTTTTTACCCGGCTGCGCCACATGGCATTTCCACACTGAATTGCACCCCCAAGGGCCATAAACTCCTTCAAACATATTTAGGAAAAAATCTTTTTATGGTCCTCTTCCCCAAGCTCCTTTAGTCTGCTCTCGGATCCGATTTCCAAGCAATAACAACCTACTGAAACTCCATCTTCCTGGCTCCAACCACACTCTCTGTCTCTGCATTTTGATTCCTTGGCACCCTCAAACCAAGGCCTTCAAAAAAATGAAAAAATCATCTGCAACCAACTTTGGACAAAGGCACCCCATTTTCCGACTGTAACTTCTTGCTCCGGACTCCGTTTGACATGCAGTCACTTCGTGCTAGCTCCGTATGATTCACACCCTGCTCCAAAACTTTGTTGGTGCTCAAAAGATGCCAGATGGAACATTCTCCAATGCGGCCAAGTGGGCTCAGACCTTGCCCCCGAAAAACTTCAATTGATCATATCTTGCAAACCATGGCTCCGATCCGCAATCTGAAAAGACAGGTAGGCTCCATGAATTGAGCTCTACACATCTATACCTCAATTTCCACTTGGATTACCTCTCCCCTGCTGCCCTATCCAGCAAGAATCTGCAAACCATTAAAACTTCAACCTTCAATAACTTGGGCTCCGTAGCTCGGTTTGATGAGCTGTCTAGACCTGCTCCTTCAGCACTTCAAGCCCAAAATCTGCACTTTGCATCTCCCTCATCTGCTACCCAAATTAGCCCCTCATGGAGCCTTCCTTGGACTATAAGCCGCATCATGCATACAATTCCGCTGCTACCTACCATCCCATGATTTTCCTAGCTGCTCCAGCCCCTTGACATGCCTCTGCTTGCCTGCATACATCTGTCCATGCCACCTTCTAGAGTCGACACACTTTGGCTGCAACATCATTGCCCACCCCCCTGTTGAGCATTTATGCTCAACCACATAAAAGCTTTATTCTCTTTCTAACTGCAAAACCTGGCACACACTATGAGAAAACTAAAACCATATGTACACTGTTTTATTGCACCCTATTGCCAAACCTTCAAGTGGGTTGCCCCACCCCTTGCATAAGAATATGATGCACCGCTGGCACTAACTCCCTCTCAAAGTAGAGCTTGAGACGTAGACCATTTACCCTATGTTTGAGGAACCGACCATCCAACCTGATTAGTGCATAAGTATCATTGGAAAAAACTTGATGAACCTTGTAAGGTCCCGTCCACTTTTTCTTGAACTTCTTTTGAAAGGTGAAGTCAAGATAATTCTCGTATTTCATCACTAGATCTCTCTTCTCAATTTGCTTGGCTGGCAAATGTTGGTTGAACTTGGCTACCCTTCTTTCTCGCTGCTTCACATAAAAATCTGCCACTGCCTCATGATCCATCTTCAAAGTTTTGAGACTTGTAATCCTATCCTGCAAAATATCTTGATGAGTTTTATCAATTCGCCATAGACCTTTGATAACCCCTAGTTGCACATGCACATGCAAGATCACTTCCTTGCCATATACCAACTCGTAGGGAGTGAAGTTGGTTGCCACCTTATATGAAGTCCTTTAAGCCCACAAACATTTATCTAGGTTAGCTTTCCACTCTTCAACCTGCTGGTATATATACTTCGTAAGCATATTCACTATCTGCCCATTTGCAATCTCCACCAAACCATTGCACTGTGGGTGGTATGGATATGAAAATCGGTGTTGAATCCCCAATTTGTCCACCAGAGCACGCACCAAATTACTTCTGAATCCTTGTCCTCAATCTGATATAAGCACCCAAGGCACTCTAAAACGACAACATATGCAATCAAATACAAACTGAGCAACAGTATGCGCATTTACCTCTTTGACTGCTTTAGCCTTGACCCACCGTGTAAGGTAGTCTATGGCCACTACCACATATTTCTTACCGCTCGCTGACTTGGGCAATGGATCGATTGCATCCAAACCCCACTTTTGAAAGGCATCATGTGCAATGATAGCCCCTTGTTGCTCAACTACCAGTCGTTTTTCACCCATCACTTGGCACTGATGGCACGTCTTGCACCAATAATGCACACCTCGCACAACAGAAGGCCACAAGAACCCACTTCTTAAGATACGAAACAAAACTTGACTTTTACCCTGATGACCGCTTTCCTAGTGGCATTGCTCCAACACCATGCCGATCTCTTCTTTGTAAAGGACACGAGGTAGCACCTCATCTCGACCGTGCACCATAAGATCTTCACCAACAAGAGTGAACCTTTTAACCTTTTGAACAAATCTCCTCTTTTGTAGCTTGGAAAGCCCGTTGGAACATTGACCTGTACTCAAGAAATCATCAATATCCTTCAAAGTCTCTCTACCTGTATAAGTGGCCGGCCCCACATACAAACTCGACACTTGAGTCTGAACACGACTGCTAGCCAACTGATCTGCTTCCTGGTTTTGTTCTCTCCTCACATGTTTGAACTGCACGCACTTCTTCAAAAAAACTTCAACAACTTCTTTATGGAAAAAAACCAATTCTTGATAGAATCCCTCTTTACCTGCCATTGGCCCAAAAGTTGTTTGGATAACTAGTAGAGCATCACCTTTTACGACCAACCTTGATATGCCAAATTCAATGCATTGATTGAGTCCCAGGTGTAAAGTAAGATATTGTGCTTCATTGTTGGTATGCACCTCCTCCAAGTCGTAAGATTTGGAAAAAGTGATTGTGTCGTAATAACTACACCTCCACCTCCCTTTTTTGTTACTCGTCGATAAGCGCCATCAAACCACATCGTGAAGGCCCCTTCCAAGTCAGGTTCTTCCTTATCCTCCTCTTGTACCACCCTTGGATAAATTGATTAACTCAACCTCCTTGTTGACTAGGATATCCACCAAATGAGACTACCGAGTGTGATCCACTTTGAACTCAAACTCAAACTCTTGAAGCTTGATTACCCACTTCATAATTCGCTTCCCTGGCTTCAAGTGTAGTACCACTTCAGGCAAAAGATTGTTAGCAGTCAATACATAAAACTTCCGAACGACCAAATATACTTTGAACTTCCTACAGGCAAAGACCAAAGCCATCACCCACTACTCTGCCTCCGTGTAAGTAGCTTCACCCGGACTAATGACCCTGCTTTCGAAATAAATAGGCTTATAACTCCTTCCTACCTTTTGTAGCAATACTGCTCCAATAGCCACCGTTCCCACCGTCGTAGCAACATAAAAATCATCCGCATGATTAGGAGGACACACTGTAGGTAATTGACATAGAATACCTTTCACTTTATCAAAGGCCTCTTGAGCTTCCTCATCCCACGGAAATCCATGCACCTGTTGAGCCCTTTTCTGAAGAGGGTAGACATATTGAGATAAAATCCAAAAAAAGCGGGATAAATATTTTAAATTTATGCACGAACAACACCAATCTCGTTGCACTAGTTGGAGGCTCCATAAGAACCAATGATTTCACTTTCTTTGGGTCTGCTTCAATTCCGTTCTATGATACCACATGACCCAACACAACTGAACCCTTGGTTGTGCTAGCTTGCACTTCTTTGGATTCAATTGACCTCCTTCTTCATCTAGCCTTTGAAAACACAGCCTTAACTTGGACAAATGTTCTGCCCTGGAACTATAGCAACCAAAATTATCCATAAACACTCTGATGAACTTACCCAAGTAAGGCCCGAACACCTTGTTCATCCAATCTTGAAAAGTCGCATACGCATTCACCAGTCCAAAAGGCATCCTGCGTAGGCAAAGCAACCCCATGGAGAAATGAAGGTAGTCTTTCACTGGTCCTCCAAAGCAATAACAATCTGAAAATACCCTGCAAACCCATCCATAACGGAATAGCGTTCATGTCCGGAAACCTGGTTTAAAATCTCATCTTAAAATGGCAAAGGGTAATGATTCTGCTTAGTTGCAGCATTCAAAGGCTTATAATCTACACATACCCACCACTTTTCATTTTTCTTCATGGTAATGACAACAGGAGAAACCCACTCAGACTCCTTTACTGGATATATAATACCTGCCTCGAGCAACTTGTTGATATCCTGCCATAGAGCTTCCTTTTGAATATCTGCCAACCTCCTGAGCTTCTGTGCTTTTGGCCTGTATCCTTCTTTAAGTAAAATATGATGCTCCACTCCTTTAGCTCCCCTCAAATCCTTATACTCCGTTGCAAATAAGTCAGGGTAGGATGCACATAGGTCCATATAGCCTTCCTTCTCCTGCTTTGTTAAATCAGAACCTAGCATATCTTCCACCTCTTTAGCTTGCAGAATACAAATAGGAACTTGCATACCTCTCCTTATAGTGGTAGAGTCTACTTTGACTCCGAAAAAATCTGTATCCAACTTCAATAAATCCTCATCACTCTCTTCCTCTTCGACACTAGTCAGCCCTTCATCATAAGTAGACCTTGTTTCGTACTCATAACTGGTACTGAAATCTCGATTATCTCCACCTGCTGAGGGATGAAAACGACTTTCCCTGGTCTTTAGATCCAACACAATCTGTCTGCCATTTTCTCGATCTCGCAAGGTAAACACCCCGGTCCCCCAATCTTGCTTGGCTCCAATTGCCAACAGCCATGGCCTCACCAATATAATTGGATAAGCATTCTCATAACAAAAAAACCAATTAAGCATTCAATTCCCATAACCATTACCCTCACATCCTATGCCACTCCTAGACAACGAGCTTTGGCATGATTAGCCATCCTCATTCGCACATTGGATCTGACAACAGCTTTAGTGCCAATATCCCTCATATCCGACTCCATAATAACACAGACTTGGGCACCACCATCGATGTAGGCTTGAACCTATTTCTTCTTCTCAATCAAAATATCCACCATCGAAAGCACATCGATCGGACTCCCCACTTTAAAGGCTAGATTCTGTACTGTATGCACCTCTCCTCCCACTCGAGGAAGACTCGTGCTGACGCTGGTTGACCATTGCCTTCTTAACTTAGGGTTTAATGCAAGAAGTTGCCCAAAAGTGATGTTAGCCTTTTGATTTTGAACATGTCTTACCAAATCATACTCCGGATTACCGCGTCCCAACCGAAAATCCTTTTGGGTAATTCTTTGTCTTTGCCTTTTGGGTAATTCTTCATCTTTGCCTTCTTCTGCTTGGTTGTGGCTGCTCTCTACCTTCATTTATCTTCCCTTTCCCCTTGTTTGCTCTAGTTTCACGTTCCATCTCAGTCTCTCTTTCACCTCGTTCTCTTTTGTTGGCCATGATGTCAACCTCCTGCCTGTCAACACTAATAATGTTAACCCTTGGTATTTCATCATTACCTGATGGAGCCGCTTGTGCTTGGTTTTCAACCTCTTGTTGCCCTCTTTGGCCATTAAATTGTGCTTGACCACGACCTCGACCAAATAGAGGGTACATGCCGGCCCTTTCCCTTGGTGGGTGAGGGAAATCTGGAGCATAATGACCCTCCTCCCCACAATTGTAGTACCTGCCAGGCAATTGCCTAGATCTGCCTCTTCCTGTCCTTGCTTGACCTCCGTCCATAACACTTAAACGCAACTCTTGCATTTGCTCAGACAAATCTTGAACTGTACGTACCCATTGTTGAGGAACGGTTGCTACCCCTTGATTGGGCTGATTCTCTGTTTGAACTTCTTCTCTTGGACTCGAAGTCAGATTGGGAACCATCACCTCATATCCCAATGCACCTTGGTCAATCTTCTTCTTTATTTTACGGCTTTTAGACTGCGCAATAGCAACCGCCCCATTGTAATTCTCCGGCCCCTCGAAATCCACCTTTTCATGAACTTTGGGATGTAAACAAGACATAAACTTTTCCAATTTAAATTACTCACCACCATTGACCAACTACATGGCCACTGCAAAGTCCCTCCACCACTCTTAAAGCGGGCGAGGGAGACGTTAAATTCCTCATTCACGTCCTGCTTCAAATTTTTCAACCTTGCATCCAAGTCGACAAGAGATACCTCTTTTCAAAAATCTTGCAAAAAACGGGCCCGCAACGCCGGTCACATAATTCTTGGCTCTCCCTCCAACGCATAGAACCATGTCTTTGCTTTTCCCCCGCATCAAGAACGGGATTGTTTACATCTTGCTATCTTCATTCGGCATATGCAGTGACAGCATATACAACTCAAAATCGGCCATCCACTCTTCCGGATCTCCTTCTCCGGCAAAAACTGGTCCATAGCTATGTGTTGCCATCTCTCCTTGTTGATGGAAATAACCGTCTTTGATCACCACCAAGGAGCAATCAACAGCTCCTCAGTGGGGGCACGAGAAGATGGAGAGGGGGAATAGGGAACACACCCAACACACAAAATATTTGCCTCTCTATAGCCCAGGGATTCCATAGCACCCCTAACCTCTCAAATAACACCTTCAAATTGGCTAATTTCCACTAACAACTCCACTTTAGCATACAAAACAACTATCTCACACCTTGCAAAAAACACCCTGCAACACAAATGCACCCACACTGCTTAACTCACCCTTTCCAACTCACAAAACACTCCTAATCTGCCCTCTTGGTAGCACCTTTCAAGTTGCAGGCAAACCCTCTGCAAGCAATGGCCAATACATGAAGAGCGAGAGAAAAGGAGGGGAATGGGGAGAAGCAATACAAGAGATAGGGACAAATAGTGGTATTATTGCATAGGGGAGTAGTACAATCAAGTATGCAGCTTCAATGGCAAGCTTGGCACCACACAAGCTTCAAACTTCCAATCACCTACTCAGGCAAAAAAGCCCTCAAATTTTCGCATTTACAACCTTTTATAGGGGTGCCTCTAGGAGGTGCAAAAAAGAAAATTGGATGAGTTTCTCCTCCTGTGGCTTTCACTTAGAGCTTCTTTTAGAATTTGTTTGCATTGCCAAGGGCAATAAACTCCTTCAAAAATATTTAGGAAATTTATTTTTTTTTGGTCCTCGTCCCCAAGCTCCTTTAGTCTGCTCCCGGATCCGATTTCCAAGCAGTAACAACCTACAAAACCTCCATCTTCCCGTCTCCAACCACACTCTCTGTCTCTGCATTTTGATTCCTCGGCACCCTCCAACCAAGGCCTTCAAAAAATGAAAAAATCATCTGCAATAAACAACTTTGAACAAAGGCACCCCATTTTTCGACTGCTATAACTTCTTGCTCCGGACTCTGTTTGACATGCAGTCACTTCCTTCTAGCTCCGAATGATGCACACCCTACTCCAAAACTTGGTCGGTGCTCAAAAGATTCCAGTTAGCACATTCTCCAATGCGGTCAAGTGGGCTCAGACCCCGCCCCGGAAAAAACTTCAATTGATCATATCTTGCAAACCATGGCTCCGATCCGTAATCCGAAAAGATGGGTAGGCTCCATTAATTGAGCTCTACACATCTATACCTCAATTTCCACTGGATTACCTGTCTCCTGCTGCCCTGTCCGGAAAGAATCTGCAAACCATTAAAACTTCAACCTTCAATAACTTGGGCTCTGTAGCTCAGTTTGATGAGCTGGATGGACCTGTTCCTTCAGCACTTCAAGCTCTTCGGTCCTGGACCCAAAATCTGCACTTTGCATCTCCCTCACTTGCTACCCAAATTAGCCCCTCATGGAGCCTTCCTTGGCCTATAAGACGCATCATGCATACCATTCCGCTACTACCTGCCATCCCATGATTTTCCTAGCTACTCCAACCCCTTGCCATGCCTCTGCTTGCCTGCATACATCTGTCCATGCCACCTTCTAGAGTCGACACACTTTTGTTGCACCAACGTGTAGGGGTGCTATCGAGGGGGGGTACCATATGACATTGTGAGTTAACCAAATTGTTTATGTATGATTTACGGGTTGTTTTGGTGAGTGTATTTCAGTTATTAGATGGCCATAAAATTATGTGAAGGTATGTGGCTAGACATCCCAAACCGTATATGCAGATATGGTTTTCTTTTGGGGTTACCATTTGTTTTGTGAGTACCATATGGGTGAAGTCAAGTGATAATGTGATATTCTATATTATGGAGCTGATCTTGATGCATTGGTTCGAGGTCAAATACTTTCATTTGCATGTTTTTCATGCTCTCAAAAATTCCAGAAAGTTGTTGTTTGCATATGTGTGAAGTTATGGTTTGTGATTGACCTGAAGGTTGTACGTGTTTTGCATCATGTTTATGGTGATGGAATGTTATCATATGATGTATGGGGACTCATGGATTGATGTGGATGTCTCATATGCATGGTTATGATTTCTTTCCATCTTTCTAGGTCAAAATTAGCTCTATGTTCTAGGGAGGTGAAGTGCAGATGTGATGCATCAACTTTGCATGGTTGGATGATATCAAAATTGCATTTTTATATCATGATTATTTGCTGGTCGGACTCATTTTATGAATAAAAAGATCACTTCTTAATAGTCACATGTTTGCGGACTTAGATTGATTGCAGGGGACATGTCAAACTCCAAGTGTGGGAGTTGGCTCAGTGTGGTTATAATTTATGGTTAAGGACTGAGATTTCCTCATGGATTATGGTTGTGATTTTATGGTGGAAGCCGGTGTGGCTCATGTTTTTTTTCTAGATATGGTTATGCTGCCAAACTTTTTGCAGCATTGTTATGTTCTAAAGTGGTTATGTAAGATTGGTAGTGCCTACCCAAATTGGGTGGAGTTCTCACTCGTGTGGTGTGCTTGGATTAAGGTCTAGGGTTTTGTAAATGGATCATGAAGTGATCTAGATGGTTGATGGTGGTAGACATGTAAGGGTAGAGATCCTGTATAGTCTAACTGCTTGGAAAAGATTGTTTGTGCATATGGAAAGTGCTATTGTTTCTCATCGCAACGTCGCTACAAGACTAGGATCACCTACATCTCTCAGGCTTAGAATAAAGGGTCATTGACCTTGGGCTTTGCTGGATTGGGGGTGTTGCCTAGGTCTTCTTCTTTTTGTTAGGCTCATCTACACGGTTAGTGCGTTAGGGGTTGAATGACCTACATGGCTAATGCATTGGGGATTTTGCCTTGGCTTTGCCTAAACACCCGGTGCTGGGCATCGAAGAGACATGGCGCCCATACTAGTATGGTTGGTGTTGATACCCTACCACCTACTAGCACTTGGGATCCTTTCATAGCTCGGGTTTATGGAGGGAGGTGAAGCGGCCTCATCCTATGTCTAGCTTAGGTAGGTTGGAGGTGTTCTAGCTCTCTCCTGGGGGAATCAAAATTCTCTCTATCTGTAGTAGAGCGGGAGTGGATGGGTGGACCGGTTGATCCTTGCATAGGGTTCGGTGCTCTGCTAGTTATTTTCTCATAAACTTTTTGATGCTATGGTATACCCAAATTTTATCATTGCATTAATACATGGTTTCTTGCTTTATTTAGACGGGGCATTTAAAGATTCTATGTTGTTATTTTCTCATGTCTCTGTGCACTATTTCACCCTCCACTATATTCTCTCTCTCTCTCTCTCTCTCTCTCTCTCTCTCTCTCTCTCTCTCTCTCTCTCTCTCTCTCTCTCTCTCTCTCTCTCTCTCTCTCTCTCGCAACGTGGTGTACATATATATTCACCCTCCACAATGTTGTATTTTGTTATTGAGTACACTTTCATTCATAACACCCATTCGGGCGTAGCAATAGTCCCTAGGTACCTCTAGATGCACTCCGGCTCATGGTCTAAACTCCATGCTTGGTCTCGCACTGAGAACTCCTCCCCTATGCAAATTCTTTCGCAACTCTGATGTATATTGAAAATTGTATATTTTGTGCATAGACCCCCAGGGAGGGTTATCTCTCACCTAAGTCACAAGGAACACAAAGATTGTATTGTACCAAGTCTCTCTTAATGGGAGAAACTATAATACAAATGCCTAGTGGAGGGGGGACCGGCTCCACATAAATCCGGTCCTCAACTATTGTCATGTTCTCTAGATTCTCTCTCTTGCAAAAGTATTGCTCGTGCCAAGTTAGCTAGATTCTATGTTTAAGTTGCTGCCATCGATTAAGTTCACCCTCTATGCTCACAAAGTAATTCCACAAAAGTGCTTCTTCTAATTTCCACTACTCTCAAAGTTCATAGGCCATTTCCATTATAAATAATGAAGCAGAGTATTTGACATTTCATTTGGGGCTCGATCAATCTGTGGAGTTTGGGATCTCCAGGTCGGTAGTTAAAGGTGATGCTCTCCTAGTTGTAAAACAACTTTTGGGGTAGTGGTAGGTAAAAAGAACTTCCCTTAAAATTTGTCTTTATTCCATAAAGAAGTTGTTGAAGTTTTTTGAAGAAATACATTTCAAACATGTCAGAAGGGAGCTGAATCAAGAAGTTGATAGGTTGGCTAGCAGTCGTGTGCAGACTCAAATGTCGAGTTTATATGTGGACCAACTACATATGCAGGGAGGGAGACTCCAAAAGAGGTTGATGATTTCTTGTGCACAAGACAATGTTTGGAGTGGATGACAAAGCTACAAAAGAGGCGGATTGCTCAAAAGGCTTGGAAGTTTACTCTGGTTGGAGAGGATTTGATGACATATGGTCGAGATGGAGTGTTGCAAAGAGTTCTTTACAAAGAGGAGATCATCATGGGGCTGAAGCAATGTCATGAAAAGAGCGGACATTAGGGCAAAGATCAGGTATTGTTTTGCATTTTAAGAGGAGTCTTTTTGCGCTCATCCATTGTACGAGATGTGCACTACTAGTGCAAAACATGCCATCATTTCCAAACAATGGGTGAGAGAAGATTGGTAGCATAACCATAAGGGGCCATCATAGCTAAGGATGCATTTGAAAAGTGGGGTTTGGATGCCATCGGTCCATTGCCCAAGTCTACAAGCGGTAGGTAATACATTGTGGTGGCTATTGATTATCTTACCAGGTGGGTTGAAGCAAAAGCGATCAAGGAGGTAAATGCTCATACAATTGCTCAATTTGTTTTAGATTGCATATGTTGCCGCTTTGGTGTAACTTGGGTGCTTATCTCTAGTTGGGGTCAATGATTAAGAAGTAAGCTAGTGTGGGCACTCATGGAAAATCTGGGTATTCAAGAAAGGTTTTCATCTTGATATCATCCACACTACAATGGTTTAGTTGAAAGTGAAAATGGATAGATAATCAAGATGCTTACCACGTATATATACAAACGGGTTAAAGAATGGGAAGCTAACCTTGAAAAATGTTAGTGGCCATAAAGGACCTCTTAGAAGGTGGCTACGAACTTCACTCCTTACGAGTTAGTTTATGGCAAGGAGGCGGGGCTACCTGTGCATGTGCAACTAGGTGCTCTTAAAGGCATGTGGCGGGTTGACAAATCTAAGCAGGATGTTTTATAGGATAAGATCACAAGTCTAGGAGCTTTGAAAATGGATCGAGAGGCGGAAAAAGATTTTTCTTTGTAGGAACGGGAAAAGAAATCAACATTTGTGGCAAAAATATTTTTCTTTGTGGCAAAGTTTAATCAACATTTGCCAGAGAAGGAGATAGAAAATGGTGATTTGGTGATGAAGTACAAAAGTTATTTGGACTTCTTCTTTCAAACAAAGTTTAAATAAAAGTGGACAAGGTCCATCAGGTTTTTCCCAATGGTACTTATTTGCTGATGAGGACAAATGGTCATCTTCTCAAGAACCGGGTGAATGGTCTACGTCTCCAAGCTTTTATTTGAAAAAGAGTTGGTACGTACCACCATGCATCAAGTTTTAATAGAATTGATATTTTCCACAAATAAGACTTTGTACATAATGAGAATTTTTTGTTTTCTCACAATAGTTATCAGTTTTGTAGTTTCTTAGTTTCTTTAATCATCTCTTTGGTTGAGCATTGAATGTTCAACAAAGGGGTTGGGCGATGATGGTGCAACCAAATCTCATCAGTGCTACAAAGAGTGCAAAGCAGGGTTGTACAGGCTCTCATGGGCTTGCCAAAGTGATGGAGCAGCTACAAAGATCCTAGGAAGACAGTTAGTAGTGGGTGTGTATGGTTGATGCGGTTCATAGGCCAAGAAGGGCTTCAAAGTGGTCTAGATGGGATGCAAGAGAAGGATGTTCAAAGTATTAGGTTTTGATCTAGATGTAGAGCTTGAGATGTTGAGTTGGCTGGTCCAAACGCCTCACCAAACGGAGCCACAATGTGAAAGCTATGGTAGTTTAAAGCTAGAGATGTATGCAGATCTAAGACAGACAAGGCAATTTCAAATGGAGCATCAAAGTTGAACTGAATACATGGGCTTAAAGTTCTCATCTTCTGGGGCATGTCGATCTTTTCAGATTGACAATTGGAGTCATGGATGGCAAGATATTGCCATATGAAGTTTTATCGGGGGCCAAGTTCGGGGCAGTTTGACTGCTTAGGAAAGTGCACCATCTAGAAGATTTTGAATCTTGATGCAGTATTGAGAGGTAACTCTTAACATGTGGAGATAGTGGGAAGTTATTGCTCTCAATCTGGGAACTCCGATAGCTCGATATTGCTAGTTGAAGTTGGTTCCATATGATGGCTATGCAGTGCCATGTGTTTTTGCATTTTTGGACCGATGGTTGAAAGGCCTAGGAAGATCAAAGTGTGTGGGGATTTGTACAGATTGAATCTATGGAATGTGTTTTTCACCAGGACTTGACAACTCAATGATTAGAGTTGCAGGCCGAGAATGGCAATCAAGTGAAGTTGGCCAAAAAATGAAAAAATTGGGGAGTTTTGTAAGGCTCTTTGGGAAGTTCTGGGGGCCTTGGAGAGTGGCCACTCCAAGTAGTTCCACGTGGCCTTGGGTTCAGCCCATATGCGGATTTGGCAACAAGTAGCAAGGGGTATTTATACTACAATGGCACCATTTGAGCATCGAGAAGAGAAGGCAATTGTTGTCGGCCTCAATGACGCTTTCCTTCAATGATGTGGTAGTTGCTGAATGGGCTCTTTCTCGTGTGCCTAAAACGGCACCTAGAGTAGAGAGAAGAGTCCCGCAGAACAGTCACAATACCGTGACAATTTCCTTGGGCAAGGGGTGGCTCACATGCATGGCAGGAAGCCAAGAATAGAGGGAGCACCTTTGCATGCAAAGTGATCGCCAAAAATAGGAAGTCGGGTCAAGCTAGAGGGAGAGTTGCACACACCCTTGGGAAAAAAGGAAACTAATTTTTGGCCTCGGGCAAAAAAGGAGGAGAGTTTTGGGGAGGGTGTTTGGGGTTGAGGAAGAAGGTAGAAGTCTATGTAATCAAAGCTAGCATAATCAAAAACCCGTCCCTTTCAAGTGTTGATGACACCCCCGTACTCCTTTTCTTCTTCTATTTTCTCTACTCAATTGTGCACGTGTATTAGTTGATGTCGGTGTGGCGTGATTGTTTGGTGGATGAAGATGCGGCTTCCAGAGAAGGAGTCACATTTTAGTGGGAAACCCTTGTAAAATTCTTTTGTAAGAGAGCATCTCTAAGCCGAGAACTTGTAAAAGAATTTATGATTATTTTTCTGGGAGAAATTGTATAGTGGAGATCCAATTAGAAGTTTAGGACTTTTTGTTCGGACAAGCCATTTGTAAAGACCTAAACTATAAAGGTCAGTTTTGTAAGTTTGAACATTATCTTCTTTTATCAGAAGTTTAAGAAGACAGCGTACGTTTGAGAGCTCTATCTTGCTCCAACTTGTAATCTTCGCTACTGTGGCTATGGTAATCCGAATTCAGATTCGTTTATTGCATTGTGTTCCTCTTACTTTTCTCTTCCATTCAAGTGTAATCAATCAAGATTTGGTGTAGGTGTTCAACTACAAGTTTGAGACCTTAAATCGCTGTTTTGAGTGCTTATATGCATATTTTATGTTGTTTTGATCCTAGGAGAGGCTTTAGGGACCCTAAAACGACTCTTTAGGATCACCTGTTGTTTTTGCTGACTTTGGGATGAACGATCGCGATCTTTGTACCTCTCCAGAATGCTGTGACAGTGATAGGATAGATTCTAAAAAGTGCCCTGTAGCTCCCCTTCAAGTTTCGTGCGAATCCGACATGATTTGCATGGTAAACGGGCGTGATGACTATAGAGCTGTGTAGAAGGACATAGGAAGATTACTTGGCTTTAGTGCATATGATTTTCTTGCAGAGTTAGTAGTTGCATCTCATCGAGTCACTTCATTAGGAATGAAACCCTAGCAAGTCTCCATGCCTCGTCCTGGTCGCTTCCCTTGTATTGATATTTTATGTTGATGCGTGAGAGCTATGCTATGGACGTCTGTCGTGGCGACCCGCAAACATTGGCGCCGTTACCGGGGAATGCACCTTAGGTGATGAGTGACCGAGTGTGCAATTAGCTTCCTTAAAAGAATATCAATCCACAAATCCATTTTACACCTTAGTTAGACTGGTAGACAGGGGTTTAGAGCTTAGTGGAGTCTAGAGTCAGTGGACCGGCTAGATCCTCTCTTAGGAGATTTAGGGAGCTGTGAGTAAGAGTGTTCAAAACATTTTTTCTCTTCAATTTCTCTAATTCGATTGAGTACTGAAATCTCACCCAAAATCCTTCTTGTTTGTTTTGTTTGATTCATTTCTTTATGTTCTTTCATTTCTGTACTTAGGAGTAGGATAAGTAATTTTCATTCTAGTCAGATTTGGGGCAAAAGTTAGAGTCAAGAAACCAGGAAACCATAACTTTGGCAAAAAGGCCATAAGACTCTGAAATTTAGAAAATCTGACCAAATAGGGTTGATATTGATTCAAATCACCAAGTGGTAGCACAAAACACTGTAAAACACTTGTCAGAGGGAGTAGACTAAATTTCATCAGATTTGGCTCTGGTACTACGATCGCGATCGGTGTACCTCAGTGTTAGAATTGTACAAGATTTGACATGTGCCTTCCTGATAAGATTCTAAACAAGTTTGTCTAAAGCAACCACACCCCAAAACATCAAAAATCAAGGGAATCAGGCCACTTGGGTAAAACTAGCCTGAGAGACCCAGAAACTATAAAATCTTGACTTTTGGTGATCCAAATGCAAAAAGACTTGGGGGATAGCCTTAAAACATCAGTGTCTACAAGCATGCCAAATTTGGTTGAATTTGGGCTCAGAACTACGGTCGCGATCAGTGTACCTAAGTGTCAGATTTTGACCAGATTTCATCTGTGAGATCCTCATGTGTATATAAACATAAAAGTATACATGACCAAGAGCCAAAAACCTCAAAATACTTGTCAAAATCATCTGAGTATTAATCCAAGTCGGAAATTGATATACTGACATAGAAATTGACTTTCATTTGGATCATATACATCAAATTGGGTATAGACTATACAGAGGGAGAGCCTATACACAGGACAACCCTAGATAGCTTTCATATCCCAAAACAAACACCAAAATCAAGTCAAACTGACAGATTCGAGAAAACAGACACTTCCAACCAAGAACTGGTAAAAGCTTGACTTTTTGGGGTTTGAATACCAAAGTATTTGGTGGGTAGCCTTAAAATAGCCTAGTGAACAAGCTGGTGAAATTTCATCAAACTTGGGCTCAGAACTACGATCATGATCGGTGTACCTTTGTGCCAGATTTGACTCATTTTTGACCTGTTCATAAACCTAGACTATTGAAGATATCAGGAGTTGTCAAAACCCAAATTGGACATACTGTCAATAATCTGCAAGAAAAATTGTGTTGAAGTCATTCTGAAATTGTTGAATCTGTTGACAGTTGGAATGATACAATGATCTCATAGCCATCAAGTGTATTCATTTGCAGAGACCGATCAAGTAACAATCCATGCAGTTGTGAGAGTTGGAAGATCACTCCATCTCCAGGTAAGAGGTTTGGATTCAATCGGTAAATTCCACTTTCTTCATGTTTTTGAGATCGGGAAAACAAATCAACGACCAACACCAAAATTTAGCGGATCAAGAAAGTGTTTTATCAACAGAGGAGAGTGTAAACCAAGGTGTAGTACGACCGTTAGAGCCGATCCTTGAAGAAAGTATTCTCGATAATTCTTTAGAGAGATCTTACGAGTATTTCACGGAACACTTGGGACATTTAAACCTAAACGAAAGAGAAAACATGGCAGCAATACCATCAAACCCTTCGGCCACAATGAAGCTATTGTTCATCAAGTATCAATATGACAACAAGCAAGGTGCCAAGATCTACAAAGATGGTATGGACTGCTACTGTGTGAAAATAGAAGATAGACCAAGTGAGTTCAAGGACTTAGTGACCGTGAGCTATAGCGGAGATAGGTACCTAGATGACAAAGGTATCATGTACTTGGTAGTCTTGAATCCTAACATTGTGGACAAGTGGGGATTGATGGGCACGAAAGCCAATGTAGATGAGGATCTTGAGGAGAAAGCACCAACAATGAGCTTCCCTAATGTGAGATTAAGGCGAGAAAACTTTGAGAGTCAACACAGACAACGTCTACGTGGGGTTATACAAGTATAATAATGGAGAGGAAGATCTTTATTATAGATGCGAGGAACCCTACGTCGAAGAGTTGAGAAAGAGGAAAAGACTTTATGTCTTCACCTACACAGAGGGATCAGAAATGAAAATTGTCGCATACGACAAATATGGAAGACGATACGCAGCAATCGATAAAAAGGAGTTGGAAGGATATACGTACTTTGGGGGACCACTCCACCAGTATTATGTCACTCCAAGCCCATAGAGACCAGCACCTACAAATGTCATGCCAGACCCGATGGCAACAGGTGGAGAGAGGACTCATGTAGCTGATTCTTTCAGTCGACCTCAGTATTCTATGCCAAACCCCATGGGAACACTACATCCGAGAGAGTCAATGGCTACAAATCGGGGTAGTGCGGTTCCTATCTCTACACATACCGCAAGTCTGACATTCACAGCCACACCATCACATTTGCCTCCTAGTAGTAGATTCATGGCAGGGGAGCCAACGAGAGCAACCCACGACATCCATGATGTACGAGAACGATTAAGTCGAGACACGGGAGCATTGAGATTGGTCGCAGACCGTAGATGGATGAGGCCATCCCAGGTAGAGAAGTGCATGCCAAAGAAGTATATCGGATCAGGGGATCCATATATCCATGTGTCGCTCTTTAAGAAAGTCTTAATAGGCAGAGCAGATCACTAATTTCCATACTCAATATGAGGGATTCGGGCTGACCTTGGAAGGGACGGCCTTAACGTGGTTTCAACCTTTGAATCCTGAAACTTGTCCGAATATTGAACATGTATTGCGGGAGTTCGCGAAAGAATTCTCAAAACGGGGTATAAAGCATAATATTGTATCATAGATATATGCTTTTAAACAAAAGGAGAACGAAAAAGTGAAGGAAGCATCCTTTAGATTCAAGTAATACATTGAGAGGTGCCCAAGGAGAGAATTACCACAGGACGATAGATTGTCTGTGCTCTTCATTGAAGGACTTAGAAACGAAACCTTGAAAAAGGACCTTCACTTGAAAGCATATAGCACATTTGAACATGTTACAAGGGAAGCGTTATATCTTGTTGATAACTGCAAAGCATATGGGGAAGTGTCAGAGGATACTGATTCAGTAACCAATGGCTCTTCATCCATTAAGAGTGAACCCTCTACCAAGAAAGATGCTCAGGATTCTTTGATGCCGACAACTGACCAAATGATAGAGGAAGTAATGAAGAGAATGCAACAACATATAAGAGAAAATCTAGTGATGAGACAGTCTCACCCGGACGTCGTGGTTCACATAATAGCCGAAAGCACCAGTTGCAAATGGACGAGTACTGAAATGGTGCACCATAGAGCAAAAATGGACAAGCCATGGCATGGATGAGTGTTTTTACAACAAAAACTATGTGAGGGAAAGGCAGTATGGACCTCCAGCAGGACCACCCCAGCCACCTCCTCCAAGATATCAAGTTGGGCCAAATGTGAATATGGTAGCAGGAGCAGACAGGCCTCCAAACGCTTCGTTTCCACTTCTGTTTGAGGATAATTCAACCATCTCTGCTCTAAGGTTTGGTTTGTTTTTAGCCTTGCTTCATATGCTTGTAATAGAAAATCTAAAGGCTCTAGCACTTTCTCGACCAAGACTGATCCCCCTGAGGATGCTTTCCTCGACTTGTTATTGTCCTCAGCAGTTTTACTATCTCTCTCTTGTTTCAGTTGCTCTTTCATTTCATGTAATTCATTTTGCATGGCAATTTGGATCTTCATCCTTCTTGTTTTCATTCTGTCTCGTTTCACCTTCTAGGATTTCCCCTGTTTCCTCACAGATAAACTCTCGTTTTCTGTGGGTATTGGCAACTGGACCTTTTCTTCCAATGGATTGTTTTTCTCTAAGTCCTTGGCTTGAGCTCTGGTTACCACATTGATTTGGATTGTGGGTTCGGTTTTTGATCCACTGCTTGCACTCAGTAAAACCCCCACAACATTCATAGTTTCTTTTCCCTTGTTGTCCGGATTCCTTGGGCAATCTGGCAGTATGTGATTCACACCACAACCATCACAAAACCCAAAAATTTTCACTCTTTCGCCCTTGAAAGGACAACTACGCTCCCAGTGATCTGAACTTCCACAATTATAGCACGGTCCAATTGGTGGTTGATTTTGAGAAGGTGGTCCTATGAGTTGTCCCGCCCTATTAGGATATCCTCTTGGTTTGTAGTTCTGGTTTGCAATGAACATTAGCATTCTTTCATCCACCAAATATTGATCCCTTGAAGGTTGTGCTACATACGTTGGTGGTGCCATACCCTCGTTATTTCTCCACGGTTGATAGGCTTTGTCTGCGTACATCTGTGGTTCAAGTTTAGTTACGTAAGGATTATTCGGTTCCTCATAATACGAAATTTGAGGTGTATTATTTTTTCCTAGTGATGCTTCGTAAGGTTGAGCATACCTAATCATGTCTCAAGCGTGGAGGATCTTGCATATTAGCGTCATAAAATCTTTGTGGTTGTGTATTTCTGAAGCTTTAATCTCGTTCAATTATTATTGTAATCCCTTACTGTTCCTTCATCAAAGGTTTAGCTTGTAGTAAAGAATCTTGTACAGTGGTATGTTTTAAAGATTCTAATCGTGAGCTGATTGGTTCTCTCAAATCTTGACAAAAGCGAGCTACCTGATGCTCTATGCTCATTGGTGGAGCGTAACGCCTAAGCCTTACAAACTTTTAAGTAGTACTCTTCCAAGGATAAGTTGTATTGTTTCAAACGAAAGAATTCATTCATCTTTATTGCTTCATGGGCAGGGGATAAGTATCTTTCCTTCATCGCTTGTTTGATTTTCCACCAACTTTGAGAGTTCTCTAATACTCCCATGTGTAAACACCTTATTGAAATAGCCCAGGCATTGATGGAACCTAATGCGATTAGAACCCCAGAACAAGAAGTACTGATTCCCGAAGATCGAGAAGAATTGAAGATCGATGAATCAGAACAAGTAAACGGACCCATGCCTAAAACTATATTGTCATTGGATCACCGAGTGGTGCCGAACACCACTGATGAATACGAGGCACAATTGGAGATAAGATTAGTTCCATCCTAGATGAGAGCTATTCCACAAATGATTGACTCAAAACGTCTTCAAGAGATGTTGTTGACACCTGTAACATGCACAAGCACACTGTCAGAACTCTTGCGAATCAGACCACACTTATGGGAAGACATGGGAAAACATTTGGAGAACAAAGGAATAAAGATTCCTCTTCAGACAAACCCTACGATAGAAGAAAACAAACGGGAAGGTCAACCAAAAGCCCAACCTGTGCCCATAAACAAGGTTAGAGATTACTGTGATGGTGAGGAAAGTAATACAACCTTACCTATCAAATATCAGGATATAAATACGATAGCTATCCTAAACAATGGAGCGGGAGTTACGATTGCAACAAAGAAAATCTGGGAGACTTGGGGCCGTCCAGATCTCAGAAAGACGAGAATGAAACTGCAACTCGCAGATGGGTCTGTAGAGAGACCATTGGGAGTCCTGGACCAAATAGTTGTAACTTCGTGTGGAATTAACTATGAGCACACCTTTGTCGTGGTAGACTTCGGAAAAACAAACAACTTTGACATTATTTTGGGGTGACCTTTTATGCATCAACTCAAAATGATACAAGATTGGGGGTACAACCAAATTTACCTAAGGCATGAGGAGGTAATAACGAAAATCAACATGAAGGATCACGGCTATAGAGACGTTGCAAAAACACCAGTGCAAGAATTTGATTCAACCACAGTGAATGAAAAAGAAATACCTGCGTGGTTACAAATGAAAGCACATCTCTGGATGTGTAGAGCATCTGCTTGTGGAGACTTAATCAAAGAGGAATGTGTGTTGCAAAGGTCAGTAGAAGATGAGGCTTATCTCCCAGAACCTTTCCCTGAACATTTATGTGATCCATTTGGGTGGACTCAAATATTATCAACCTTTGATGTATGTGTTAACGAATGCACGTCTACAAAATTTTGTGACCATGAGAGATACGACCTAGTAACATTGCAAATGGCTAGCGTCATCCTTGAGTCAGGATCAGAAAGCAAGGAATAAGAAGAACCACTACGTGTGACTGAGTGTAAAAGAATAGTTGATGAGATATCTGTATTGGACGATAGGAATCAAATAGAGGAGGAATTCACAGACTCACTAAGCGATGACCTTCCAACACTGGGTGATGAAATCCAAATGATAGATGATGATGATGAAATATCAAGTGGATCAGAGACGAATAGGAAGTATATGTTAAGACCGGACAGGTTTTACGAGTTTCCTAACCAAAAACCTAGTCGGCAAGAGAGGTATAGATCAAAGAGAACAAGGAAACCAAGAGCGAATAAACATAAACCCATGCCTCTTGTCAATGTAAAAACGGGATATCTAAGGCTTATAAAAGCTGATGATTGGGTCAAAGACAAGGTCACTGGGCGGTTTATCAAAACTAACCATGGAAAAACAACAATAAGAACAAGTGCGAAAAGCAAGCGACTGAGACACATAAGGAGGGGGAAACAGGGTCTAGAATGACCAAAACAAAGAGGAAAATAGAGTACAATAAGCTCAAACGGACCCTCAAAGACATATGGACAACTGAAATGGAAACAGATGAGGACACGAATTCTGACAAGATGGATGTGCCGTCCCATTAAAAGAATTATACCATACAAGATAGAAAAATCATAGTGCAACAACCGATGAGAGAATTGAGGGAACCTGGTACATCATACGACGATCTTGAAAAAGCCAAACGAATAGATCTAGCGGATCCAGGAGAAGATTCAAAAACCGCATATATTGCCACGGATCTTACTGAAGAAGAGGAAAAGCTTTTGATAGCTACTCTAAAACAGTATAGAGATGTGTTTGCATGCTCATACAAAGATCTTAAGGGGGTGGATCCAAGTATCTGTCAACACACAATACCCCTTAAGAATGACACCAAACCAAGCAGACAACGTCCTTATACTTACAATGAGACGTTTGCAAGGAAGATCAAGGAGGAGATAGATAAGCTGAAAGAGGTAGACTTTATTTACGAAATTGAGCACACTAACTGGGTTTCACCGATTGTGGTGGTCCCAAAGAAAAATGGAAAGTTGAGAGTGTGCGTCAATCTCAAGAAAGTAAACGCTGCTACAATTTGGGACAACTATCCCCTACCCATTACTGATCATGTAATAGAAAGAGTGGCAGGAAAAGAAGCTTACAGTTTCGTAGATGGCTTTTCAGGCTACAACCAACTCGCAATAAAGCCATAGAATCAACACAAGACTGCTTTTGCAACTGAATGGGGCATTTTTGCATTCAGGGTAATGGCTTTTGGCTTAACGAATGCACCAGCCACATTTTAGAGGCTGATGGGTCATGCTTTTAAAGAATATCTAAGATAGTTCTTAGAAATTTACATGGATGACTTGTACGTTCATTCTCTCATAAGATTGGAGCACATAGAGCACTTAACCAAAGTGTTCAACAAATGCAGACTACATCGGAGTTACTTGAATCCGGAGAAATGTGTCTTCATGGTAAGACAAGGAAAAATATTGGGACATATAGTGTCCAAAAATGGTATTTCGACAGACATGGAGAAGATCATCGTAATTGTTGATCTACCACGACCAGTAAAGGTAAAGGAGTTACATGCATTTATGGACCATTGTGGATATTATCGCAGATTTATCTACTCATACGCTATAATTCCGAAACCACTTTACGCATTGATAACTAAATTTGAGTGGACAGATGAGTGCGAGAAAGCTTTTCAAACTTTGAAGAAAAGATTGATATCCGCTCCAATTTTGAAGGCTTCGGATTGGGAAAAGATATTACACATCCACGTAGATGCATCAACATATGCTATAGGATACATACTTGCACAACCTGGAGAAAACAACATGGATTTTCCAATCAATTACTCCAGTAGACAACTAAACAGTGCAGAGAAGAATTACACAACAACTGAAAGGGAGGGTTTGGGTATGATCTATGCTGTGAAAAAGTTTAGACATTACCTACTTTCCAATAAATTTGTATTCTTCGTTGATCACCAAGCACTACTGTACTTGGTAAACAAACCTTGCAGTACGGGGTGGATTGTACGATGGTTCATCATATTGCTTGAGTTTGACTTCACGGTTGTAGTCAAAAAAGGAACTACACACCAAAGAGCGGATCATTTATCTAGAATGGTGCATGGAGAAAACCTTGTAGGAGTTGATGATGATTTGCCAAATGCATATCTCTTCAACATAAAAATGGCTCCAAGATGGAGCGAGGATGTAATGCCTTGGTTGACTATTGGGTCATTGAATTTGACAGGACAACCATCTACCATTGCAGCATCTAGATCATTGGTAATGCTGGCTAGAAGGCTATACAAACGGGGATCGGATCAAATCCTTAGGCTTTGTGTTGAACCAAGTGAACAAGACTTGTATCTAAACCAGGCTCATGTACAAACAACGGGGATTCACAATGGGCATGCACAGATGTATCAAAGATTGATGAGCATGGGTGTATATTGGCCAAAAATGCAACAAAGTGTTCATATTCATATCAAATCATGTGTTATCTTCACTTTTGAGAAGCCGATAGAACACGCGACTCTGTTCAAATTATCTGTAGCACCCTGATGGAGTAACTACATTGTAGAATACCTCACCACCGGGATACTGCCTGAAGGGATTAGTAGATCACGTATCAAAATGATCACGAAAGAGGCTAAAAACTATGTATTGATTGAGGACAATCTTTACAAGAGGGGGAAAGACAATCAATTGAGAATGTGTGCGACGAAAGAGGAATACGTTCCTATCTTAGAGCAAGCACATGGCGGACAAGCTGCAGCACATTTCTTATTGTTGGAATGTGGTGGCTTATAGTATTCATGGACGTTGAAAAGTTTGTGAAACGATATGATGATTGCAAGAGGACAAAGATTCCTAGAGCACGAGATGACATGCCCTTGAGGCCAATGATGGGGTACATTATTGTGGCAAGAGATTATCTAACAAAGTGGGTTGAAGCGAAAGCAACAACCAAAAATGATGCAAAAACGACAACACTTTTTCTGTATGAGAACATTTTCACTAGGTATGGCTTACCAATAGAGATAGTGAGCGATAGAGGGACTCATTTTGTCAATGAAGTGATCGAATTCCTATTGGCTAAATTCATGGTAATTCACAAGAAGTCATCTCCCTATCATCCACAAGCTAACGGCCAAGTAGAAAGTATGAACAAGATTTTGGTGACAATTCTCACAAAAATTGTTAGTGAATCGAGAGCCGACTGGGATCAGAAGCTGCATTCACCTTTATGGGCATATAGAGTAGCGTACAAAACCTCAATCGGAACAACTCTGTTCAACATGGTTTATGGAATTCAAGCGATTTTGCCACTTGAATTTCTTATCCCCACACTTTGGCTAGCTAAAGAATTAGAATGGACAGTCCATGAATTATCCAATCAAATAGATATCTTGGAAAAACTGGATGAAACTAGATTGAGAGCGGTTGCATCAATCTACGCGCAAAAACGAAACATGAAATCATTCTTTGATCAACATGTCATCAGCAAGGAATTTGCTACGGGGGATTACGTCTTAATGTATACCTTGAAACAACATTCCCGGAAACTCAAAAAGTGAGGCAATGGACCCTATGTGATTCATGAAATATCATCTAGCGGTGCCATTAAGATTGCGACATTATAGGGAGAGGAGATGCCTAATTGGATTAGTGGCTGCAGTACAACCTACCACTAACCTCAGAGATGCTTGCCAAAATCCACTCTACGAAGGAGCGCAAGGACAAAGAAAATGAGACAAAATCTCAAGCACAGGAGGAGGCTAGAATCAGGATTTTAAAGCGGAAATAGAAATTACAACAACAAAGACTTCCTCAACCAACAGATACGGCTCAAATTCCTCTTTCTATAACTCACATTGACGAGCAATGGGAGATAGGAATCGATGTTCGCATCAATGTCAGACTTCTGAATGGCAGATTTCAATGAGCATTGATTGACACAGGGACAAGAGTCAATGTGGTCAACTTCTCCACTTACAAGATGCTTACCGATGAACCCCTAGTGCAATCCACACGAGATTTACAAGCCACAAACGAGGCAACAACGCCAACATTGGGAATAGTAAACTTACCAATCAATATTGATGGAAATAGTTGTCCTCATCAAATTTTCATAATGAAAGACGAAGGAATCAGAGAATCACTATGTTTGGGAGTTCCATGGATGAGAACGTACAATGCAGTTACCGAATGGTCGACCATGCGCTGATGTACACACACAACTCTAACACGTACATGACTCCATTCGCCAAAACAGATCACTCGTGACCGATTATCCCTATCGACAAAAATCAATCAGCTCATCAGCCAGAAACACCGAAAACGGCTGTTCGAAAAGTATGGATAAAGAAAACCGTCGCACAGAAAAAACAGAGATAGATATGGCTGCCCAAGTCACAACTCCCGACGACAACAACACCATATCAAAGACCTTCAAGAGCTAATCCAGAGTGGACATGGCAACCAAAGCTGGAGATAAACAGACAAAGATCGAAGGGAGACCAAACAGTCAACACAAGAAGCCTGAACTAACAAAATGGCAATGGAAACCTAAGAAAATTTAGGAACCTACATTAAAATCGGAAAATATGAAAAAAACTGAATACAAATGGGTTCCAAAGCTAGTTGCCATAAAAACACCAACAATCAAGGAGAGAGCAATCAAACTGCAAGCTCTTCTGTTCCATAAACTGCTAGCCTCGCCATCCAAAGCCACTGAAAATTACATTTAATCCCCGCATCTTGCACAACACTTTGTTACCCAATGCATTGTCTCAAACATGAGGATAGGGCCACATTACACGGCCGTGCATAGACACAGATTTCAAAACCCATGCACATGCACACAACCTTCGTCCGGGACGACTCAGTTTAGGAAGGGGGGAGTAACTGCTGAATCTAGCAGGATTCAAGACCATTAAGGGGTCGAACGTGTATATAGGTACATAATGCATGTGTTTGTTGTTTTTTTCTCATTTTCTAGAGTTCAATTTCGAACAAATTTGATCAAAATCTGGCATTTTTTAGCGTTTTTTCATCCAACCAGCATAATAATGAGCTGTAATGACAAAATCTAGAGCATTGGGATGCTTCTAGTGAAAATACATGCTTAAGGATGAGTATAATAATTTTTGGCTAATTTTCGCCGATAATAAGTATTTTCAATTTATTTTGTTTGATTTTCGTTAATAATCTTCCAAAAATTAAAAAATATCTCCCATAGTGTCGGAATCAAGTTCTGGAAGCAAACACTAAAGTATCATGATAGGGTTATGAAGCATGGAAGATATGAAGCTAATCTGAAGATGTCGAATTTCAGCTTTAATAATCATGACCACATTTCGCCAGAATCGCATCAAATGGTCATACGACGCCAGAATGACGAACGGTTCAACCCACAGATGGTATGCTAATTATATCAAGATCAAAGGTAATGAAAATAATACCTATGTCACGAAAACCTCGGGAAGATATGGGTCAGGTAGGCCAAATTCTAGCTCATTTATCATTTTTACATTTTGAGAGAGAAGAAGAGAGCTTCTTGACCTAGAGCGAGCTGCCACATTTCTACCCCGTACGGACGATTGGAGCCAGCGTTTCACACCAGATTTCATAGGTATGTTCCTTATCGAGTAAAGACCAAGTGTATTATACATGCAAGCGCGAAACATCGCACAAACAGGCGCATTGACCAAATCAAAGTCGGATTGAGTCAAATAGGTCAAGGGCCCTTAGAGGCATCACGATAAAAAAATTTCAGGTACAGAACACATCAATGTGCTCCCCACAATGTCAGGAACAAAGCCATGTGATCCAATCTCAGTTTGGTGGTGGTACAACGATCGCGATCGGTGTACCCTACTGACCAAAATTGACACAGAATTTGTAAAAAGCCTCCCCTCAACTTCGCCAACAACCTGCAAGTGTCAAAAATTAATTTGGGACCTATGGTACGATCGCGATCGGTGCCCCCAGTTGCAGGTTTTAGAAATTTTGACATGGCCCAAGCTTAGAACTCATGGAGAAGTACACTCTTTTGAATTTTCATAAGAAATGCACAAAGTTTGTTCATAGAATAGGCAAAAATTGTCAAACACACCCAAATCGGGAAATTTGACCTACAACTACCAAAATTCGACTGAAAATTATGACGGGTGGTTTGAAAGGCACACCTGTCCAACTAGGAGTCAGCACAGTAGTAGAAAACCCTGAATGGAGCTCAAAATCTCCTACAAGGATGGAAATGACCATTTCAGTCTCGAGTGATCACACAAGGGAAGAATTTGGCTGAACTAATGTCAAAGAGTAAAAGGCGACTTAGAGATGCCCAATTATCCCATTGGTATCCCCAAGTCTGGAAAATCTCCAAAGACGGGGTAAAAAGTGCTTGATCAAGTCAGAATCAGACAACGGAGTAGGCTGATGGTAGCAACACATCACGGAAGTAGTAAAAGCTCAAAAAATAACATCAACTAACTCTAGGCTCCGACCAGAATTCATCAAGAAAACCCAATATGGTTAGACTTAGTAAAATAAAGTCAAACAGTTAAAAAATGCTATAATTTGTTCATTTTAAGTCCAAACTTGAAACTAAATCATCAGTGGGCTAAGTAGGCATAGGAGACTAAAGCCATCTAGTTTTCACCCAAAAAAGCCCAGGTACTACGATCGCGATCGGTGTACCTCAGCTTCAAATTTTGACCAAAACCTAATAGATCTCTTGTACACATCTTGTTCAAGTCACACATCAAGCTTCAAGCCAATTGGACATCAAAAACCCATGAAAAATCAAAGTCTAGTCGAAAACTTCCTTGTGACCCAAAATTGGGACTTATAAACTCAAAAGCGGTTCAAATAAAAGACAGAGTGGACCAAAATGACCCTCTAGCTATCAGCAAACCACTCATGTGATCAAATGTTATTTTGGGCACTGAACTACGATCACGATCGGTGTACCTCAGGCCCAGATTTGGCTCAGATTTCAATCAGTCATAGCTCTAGTCTTCCTAGTCCCACTTGTGAAATATGGACAAGAATGGATGAGATTTGTTCAAGTTATGATCAGTTTTAACTTTTGAACTGCTTTTTACTAAAAGTCTAAATGCTACTGGTTGCAAAAGGAAAATCCTGACAGCTCATGATTCTAATGACACAGAATGCCTCGCCAAAAGCAAGCAAGGTAGTGGACAGCAGCACCATATGAAGTGGGTGAGCTCTCTACGAACGAAAAATCTCACATTTCGGATGAAACACTAGCTCACATCCCTGCTCATATTTTCATCGCAAAGTTTAGGGATGCTGATGGTGACATGGTAGAGACGACTATCATGCCACGGGAAATATGGAATCTCCACCGAAGGCCGGATGTCACCGAAGCCGTGCAGGCTGTTCATTTGGAGCAGTTTTTCAGATTGCAGCCATGGGGAACAGACTGCATGAGGGCCCGCGAGCTCATGAGCTCGATACAGTATGATGGGCAAGCAATGCGCACCGACAAGGATGGTTCAAAGGTAAAAGTAAGGATCACAAAAGAAATCATCAAAGAAGATTTGCACTTCCTTCTAGGGCAACACGACTTGCTGGCAAAGACCAAGTCACTGGATAACGAGAAGGCATTTATCAATGCAAAAACAAACAAGTACAAGTACAGTGACATGATATACGATGATCTGGAGTTACCAATGAGATTGATCTCTCAACATTTCAAGGTACAAAAGCCTCCTCGCTACACGGAGCCGATCCTGCATATTGCAGTGGTCATGGCTCTAGCAGCAGCTAATGACAGAACCATCCGATGCGATTATGGTTCTTACATCTTGGAGAACTTGGTCAAAGCAAATTTGAAAATCTCGGCAAAGAACAAAAGCTACATGAGTGCAGGGCCAATGCTAACAAGAATAGCGTACCAAGCTTTGGGCATGATTGAAGACCTGTCGGTGGCCAGTTCTCAAATGGCCTTGATTCAAAAAGCAAAGCTGGTTGCTCACTCAGTAAGGACGACCACTAGCGCAACATCATCGCGCTCAGCCAAGGCATCCAACAAAAGCTCAAGTGATGAAGAAGAGATGCAGACGGAAGACGAGGGAAACTCTCAAGGGTCAAAAGACAAAGGACCATCGAAATTTGAAGAAAGCGAGGAGGAAGACGCCACCACACCGCTTGAGAGAAGAAAGAGGGAAAGAAGTACAGTGCCGCAGTCTGAACTTCAAAAAGAATATGCAGAGGTCCAACAAATAATTGAGGAAAGAAGGAAAAAGTTGCGGGTCGACAGAAAGGCAAGGGCTGCTGCAACACAACAAATGGAGAAACGAAGATTTGAGAAGGAAAGACAAGCAAGAATAGAAAATGCAGCTTGCATACGGGCTGAAAAACAAAGGTTAGAAGAGGAACAAAAGGCTGCAGAAGTGGAAGTTTCTTCTCAGTCCACTGAAGGAACAAAGGAGAAATAAGTGGCTGAAGACCTGAACCAAGTAGAGCAACGGAAGAAAGCTCAAAGAGATAAGAATGTGAAAGCACGACAAGCGGAGGAATGGACTCGCCAAAGAATAATAAAGATTTTAAAGAAAAGAAAAGCGGACGCGTCTGTTTCATAGCCAAGGGAAGATGCATCCAAAAAGAGGCACGTACAAGAAGTGGAGAGATCACCACCTCCTCCCTCGCTGAAATCTCCTCCTCCTTCTCCTTCTCCATCAACCCAAAAACCACCACCTCCTCCTCCACCATCTGGACACAAAGAGTCTATGCCCCCTCCTGAAGCAATAGGGTACCTAGAAGCCTATCAGGCTATGGCTGATTTTGACTACAGAAAAACCTTGCAAGGTCTAGAAAAACAGTTCCGATGCCAGCACATGGTGCTAGAAGAAAAGGAAAGGCTGGTACAGGAGGCTCAAAACATGCAAAAATCTGAGCAAGAGGAGTTAGAGAGCCCGCGGGCACAACTAGAGCTCACAATGAAGGAAAGAGACACTGAGCGATAGCAGGCTCAGTCTCTGATCAGAGACCTGGTGGATGTTAGGACGGAGTTGACAACCAAGGAAAAGGAATGCCAACATTTGACAGCAAAAGTAAAGAAAGCGACGGAGTAGCTCGATTACGAAAACGCAAGGTTCCAAACGGTTACAGCTCATACCTCACTGTCAAAAGTACTTTAACAACCTTAATGGTGAACCAAGAACCTGCTGGAGCATTGGTCTCCACATCAGACAATGCTGCAGCAGTGAACACCCTAGCGGCGCTGAAAAGGGAGCTAGAGCAAGAAAAACTTCAAAGACAACTGCTCTTATCGGGAATGATGGCCCAGAAGGTGGCCAACGATCAAAAGGTAAAAGAGCTGGAGCAGCAATTGGCAGCGGCAAGAGCATAAATAGAGACGCAAAAGCAAATCAAAGAGACACTGCTGAAAGAAAAGAGGACCTGATCTCACAACAACAAATCAGAATAGACGAAGCCCAGGTGCAACCGCAACTGCTGCCAGGACAAGAAATTCCTGACTTTCCTGAAACATCACACCAAGGAGAACAAGAGCAAGGATCAATAGAGGCAAATTTAGAGATAAGAGATGAGCTAACTCAGACCATCAAGGACATGCGAGAGGGACCAACAAAAGATTATATGATATATGAAAAGAAGATAATGGAGTCAGCGGCCCTGGCGTTCTTACAGCCAGAAGAGCAGGTGGAGGGGTTTGGCCATGAGTACCTACCTTTTCCCTTGATATGCCACGAAGCAATCCTATGGAAGGAGAAGATGCGACCGACCCTGCCACAAAACAAAGACGGGGATTACGAAGGTGTAGCACTGACAGCTGAAAAATCACAGGTACTCCTAGATGACCACCCAAAGTGGAGGCAGAAGTGGTTGGACAAGCGGCCACAGGATCTAACCAACTACCACAACGCTCCTCAACACATTCAAATAGATCCTACTTTCTGCCCAGTCCCTCGAAGACGCACATGGAAGGAGTTTGCCACATGGAAAGGCTCAAGGTGGAAAAAGCTCAACTACCCAGTCCGGACAGCGCAAAACCCTCCTACAGTAGCATATGTAGTGAACACTCTCAATTCAACCATCACTTTCCTGTGGGATGTCCCCGACGTAGCTTGTCAGATGCTGGTAAAGATAGCCCGGATGATCGTCACGTGCATCCAGGTGTTCAAAGACACTGAAGGTGATGATCATCCGTGAAACCTGTTCCTGGAAGGACATAGAGGGATCTGTTGTAATCTCCAAGATTCTCTACCACAACATATTCTGATGGCAATGTACTCAGGGTGAAAGCATGTATAGGTGGCCTGGAAAGTAATGTCAAGGACATTGCTTTTTTGCGCTTAAAAGTGGGTTTTTTAACACTAGAATGGTAACATGACACTTTTATGTCCTTGGACACTTTTGTGTCCTATTAAGTGACCATTTTGCTTGAATTATTTGACGAGTATGAAAATGAATTTCTAGGTGCTATATATCCACAAAGTTGCCTTGTGAGCTGAAAAAAACTTAGCATTTTTTTGGGAGTATCAATCTCACCATTAACCTTACTCTTGCACAACATTTTTGAACCTAAACTGTGTGAAAAAACGGGTCCTTTTTTTGGTTTTTTTTCAATTTTTGGCAACTATACCACTCTAAACTTCATGTTTGTGAGGTTTAGATGGCTAGAGGTTAGGCCTCCATAGTTCTCAACATGTTTTGATGCTTGTAGGGAGAGCTAAGTGTTAAAATTGAAAGTTATGACCAATTTACAAGAATTGTATAATCCTGTTTTTTGGCCAAAATTAGCACTTTTATGATTTTTTTGGTGGCTTTCTTGATATACAAATTCAATTTTGATTGTGTAAGTGTAATGTATAACATAAAGCTAATCTTACTCGAGTTTTGGGGGACCTAATATGCTATATAGCATAGTATATGATGATGGTTGAGTTTTTTGATTGCTGATGAATACGACCATTTTAGAGTAGCAAGTATAACTTTCTCAATATTGCTAGTTTCTTAGGCCAATTGTGTGTATTTTGTAGGTAGTAACCATATCTAATCATAGACTACAAACTTGGCTAGATATTGAGTAGTTTCTATGGGTCTCTAGAGGTCATAATGCTAAACCCAGTTTTTTCATGTTTGCTGTATTTAGCACTTTATCATTGCCCCCAAGGTTCCAATTCTAAGAGATCCATTACCCTTTTGACATGCTCCATGGCTCCTTTTGAATCCAAAGGCCCAAAGGGAACCAAGAAAACATGTATATAGTATCTGTATTGAGCGTGACTATAGAAACTTTGATGATAGGTCCGCAGAATGACAAAAATGCAACTTTTTGGTACCTTTTTTTTGCCCAAAAAACAATTGGTGAGGTAAAAGCAACCATATGTTTTGGTCACCAACCCATTGAAGTTAATGGAGCATTTTATCTCAAGTCCTACAAAAATCCCCACTCTTATTTATATGCAATCAACCGTAAGAAATTGTTGTTTTGGGCAAAATGTACTGGTCCATCAACTTTGGAGGCTTGTAGTGACCAAGTGATGAGAAAAATTACAAGTTTCTCATTTTTTCCATATGTAGTAGTTATTGAACTATAAGCTCATGAAAGGATTTTTCAAAATGAGTGGATCTACTATGGTTTTGGAATTTTTTCCCAAAACTCTGAAAGGACACTTTTATGTCCTGTTAGGTTACCATTCTAGTGTTAAAAGTGCTTCAATCTCAAAAAGAATATCACTCTCCTAAGGTACGTCAATTAAGTCTCCTAACGTACCACAATTAATGAGACTAAATGTAATTTACTGATAAACGCTGGATTATTGTCTGCCTCTTCTTTCCCGCTACAACCTGTCTGAGCTTTCTCTCTGCTTTGATTTTTATTTGTCTCTGAGATCTCTCTTGGAGCTCTATCTAGCTCCTCTTTGTCTCTCTCTCACAGAGCTCTTGCTGAGCTTTTTGTATCTCTCAGCCCCCCCCCCCCCCCCTCTCTCTCTTTCTCTCTCTAAGCATGGATCATCTTGTGTCTGAGCTCGCGCTCATCTCTCTCTCTCTCTCTCTCTCTCTCTCTCTCAGCACTCTTTCTCTCGCTCTCACGAACTCTATCTCTATAGGTTCCTCTTCTACTTGATGATTCTTGAGGTATGTAAACACTTAGTATGCTTTGTTAGTATCTTGCTAATTAGTGTAAGAAGTGCCATGTATTAATTAAAAGTATAGCGTGTAGTTATGATTTGTATTGTATTTATTGTAGAGCAATCCTTTGAAAGTACTGCAACAATGGAGCACAGTGAAGAACTGTCTATCAGCTCATCGTCATTGAGTAGAGAAGCTCAACTTCAGTGCACAAAATTAATGAGGGAATATTGGGCTGCTTAGAAACGAAAGCAATGTAAGGCAACGGTCAACTTTGTGACGGAAAGCAATACGGGGGAGATGGATGAAAGAAAGAAACGAAGGATATGTCAATCTATGGTACAACACTTTGATACATTAACCGTGGGAATGGATGCAAGTGGTAGGAAGGAAATATTTGATGAACTTCTTCAAAATCATTGCTTCCTTACTATGCATAGTAAATCCAAAGAGTTGGAAGCAATTATGCTGAGAAACATCCGCAACACTTTGAATCATGTGAAGGGTCCCAAGATCTTCAGACGAGTTTTTTGTGAAGAAATCAGCAATGTTGATGTTGGTGAATGGTGGAAGCAAGGGGCAAAACACTGACATGAGCATACCACAAGCTGCCAAGCTTATGGGGATCCATGAAAGAAACTTATATTCAACCAAACATCACTTAATAGTGTCCCAAGTGAATCCGATGGTTTGTTCCTTGCATCTGCGTGTCATAGAGATGATGCACGGAGAACTCACATCACTCAAACTGTTAAAGAAATAGTCTTTCAATTTTGGACGGATGAGACGAGGGTGTCCCCCAACAAGAAAGATGCTTGCAGTAAGAGACTAGCTAGATGTTCATATGTAAAGCATCCAATCCACCTTCTTGAGGAGCCTCAGGTAATTGATATATTTTTTTAGCACTTTTTATTGGTGCTACAACTCATATTTCTGCTACAACATTATGTCTCTATACCACTTTTCATTGGTGCTACAACTCATTACTGCCACAACATTATGTTTCTATACTTCTTTTTATTAGTGCTACAACTTGTTTTGGTGTTTTGCACCAGTTTCTAGTGGTGCTGCAACATTAAAAAGTGGTGAAACATTACTATATTGGTCTCTAATTGTATCTGAACCACTTCTAAAATCTGATCAATAGTTCTAAATGTTTTTGAAGCACTTTTACATGTGTTTCCACACCACTTTTTAGTGTGTTTGATCCATTTTTTAATGTTTTGCAGCAGGTTTTAATGTTTAAGAAACAGTTTTTACTAGAAATGCACCAACGCTTCACCGTAAACCCTACAAAGTAGTGTTCACCCACTAAAAAGTCTTGTTTACCCAATGCTAACAGGCGTGTTTTACAAACTCGTAGGGGTGTCACAGGTGCAAACGTTTTTGGTGGTGTAGCTCACTTTTTCCAAGTGATGTAGCAACTTTTAGTCATGGTGCAACAGTTATAGTAGTGCCATAGACTTTTTATTGCTACTGCACGAATGGTGCCCACCACCTTATGATGGTAACCAAAACCATATTAGTGGAGTTTGAACATATTTTGTTAGTAAACAATTACAAGTGCTGTCACACCACAATGAAGCGGTGCACACAACACTTACACATATAAAAACCACTTTCACGTGGTGTCTGACCGTATTCAAGTGGTGAGAAGCCACTTTCATGTGCTAAGTCACTACGTCAGTCCATCACTCCATGCAAGTAGTAAGTAAAACCTTGCCACTGCAATCAAGAGGGAAGTTCCCGCTTTCAAGTGGCCAGACACCACATTCAAGTGACCAAAAAACGCGTAAAAGTGGTGACTGCCCACTTTGAACTAGTTTCTCACCACTCTCAAGTGATCATCAAGTGGTGAGACACCACTTTCATGTGCAAAGTCACTACGTTAGTCATCACTCCATGCAAGTGGTGAGACACCACTCCCAAGTGGTGAGACACCACTTTCAAGTGGCCAAACACTGCATTCCAATGACCAGAATCCGCGTTCAAGAGGTGACTGCCCACTTTGAACTAGTTGCTCACCATTCTCAAGTGGTCATCAAGTGGTGAGATACCACTTTCAAGAGGTAGCTTAAACCTTGTCACTGCAATCAAGCGGCAAGCTCCCGCTTTCAAGTGGCCAGACACTGCATTCAAGTGACCAGAATCAGCGTTCAAGTGGTGATTGCCAACTTTGAAGTAGTTGCTTACTAATTTAAAGTGGTGAGACACCACTTTCATGTGCTAAGTCACTACGTCAGTCATCACTCCATGCAAGTGATGAGGCACCACTCCCAAGTGGTGAGATACCACTTTCAAGTGGTAGCTAAAACCTTGTCACTGCAATCAAGCGGCAAGTTCCCGCTTTCAAGTGGCCAGAAACCGCATTCAAGTGACCAGAATCCGCGTTCAAGTGGGGACTGCCCACTTTGAGCTAGTTGCTCACCACTCTCAAGTGGTCATCAAGCACTTTTCACAAGAGCTCCTCCACTTCCAAGTTGTGTTGGACCACTATCTAGTTCTGATGCTGGTCTATCGCCTAGTATTTTGTCCCTCCCAGCTACTTTTTAAGTGCTAGATTTTAATTGGTGACTGGCCACTTTGAACTAGTCTCTCACCACTCTAAAGTGGTCATCAAGCACTTTTCACAAGAGCTCCTCCACTTTCAAGTTGTGTTGGACTACTATCTAGTGCTAATGCTGGTCTGTCGCCTAGTATTTTGTCCCTCCCAGCTACTTTTTAAGTGCTAGTTCTGAACTTCCCTAGAACTTTCATGTCCTTACTCACCACTTTTTAATCGTTGCCCACCATATTCAAGCAGTGCACACCATTTTTTATTGGTGGTTCATCACCGTAAAGTGGTTTGAATTCACTTTTAAGTCGTGCCAAACCACTTTTTAGTTACGCTGAATGCGGTTTCTCACCACTATTAAGTTGTCCTCACACAACCTCTTAATACTCTACCTTTTTGTATGGTTACTAGTTTCTACACTAATTTGTATTTGTGGTGGATTATCATTACTAGTTTTTAGTGGTGCACACCAGTTTTTAGTGATATAGAATCACTTTTTAATGTTTTGAAACAATTTAACCAGTTTTGAATGCTAAGTTTATTTTTAACATTTGTATACATGTATATTGCAGGTGGAGCTTTATTTAAGATTCAAGACAAAGTATGCAGATATTCATATTTTTCATCGTTGCTTCAAGTCTATGAAACCGTTCTTTGTCTGAAAATTGAGGGATCGCTACACCTGTTGTTGTATTGTGCATGTACAAATGATTTTCCTTAAAGAGGCAGTAAATCACATGCGGACTCCAACTTTTGATCTTCATGGTTCTTGCTGCATGTGCATCTACCCTATATTCCTTCATCATGATGAAGTTGTCAACCATGGATGTCTTGCATACAAAAATACAAGTATGAGTACCACTTCACTGTTGGAGTCTATACTCTGCCCTATACTTGCAGAACATAGTTTCCATAGCTACGAATGCTTAATGGGAACATGCAATGCATGAGGTGTAGGTAACATTCAGATCAATCCAAGAGAAGAAGTTGAGAAAAGTAAGCACGTATCTGTGAAGTTTTTTGAAAATATAGTGGGTGCTACTGGATTACACAATGAAGCTAGAAAGAGCACTGTGAAAGACATTGTCCACAAAAAAATGCTGCCTAGAGAACTTTTGCGAGTGTACCAAGACCACTTGAAGAAGTATGTCACTCACAATTTTATATTTAGGTGGCAAGCACAATAGTTCAAGGACTACATTTCTTTGTTTCCAGATGATGTGGTTGTCTTCGTCGTTGACTTTGCAGAGAACTACTCCTTCAAGGAGCAGAATGAGATCCAGTCAATGCATTGGTACACTAAGGAGGTCACTATCTTTGTCCTGATTACTTGTTTCCAGATGATGTGGTTGTCTCCGTCGTTGACTTTGCAGAGAACTACTCCTTCAAGGAGGAGAATGAGATCCAGTCAATGCATTGGTACACTAAGCAGGTCACTATCTTTGTCCTGATCACTTATTTTCGCATCGCATCAGGTGCAATAAATAAGACCATGCAATTTTTTGTCTCAGATGATAAACAACATGACACCTTATTTGTGCAGCATGCTTTTCTCTTAGATGCTCAATGGTTGAGAGATCAAGGGCTAAGCTTTAAAAAAAATTGGGTTTGGTCAGATGGCGCAACTTCACAATTTAAAGCAAAGCGACCGTTTTACTTTGTTGCTAGATATTGGAGCCTTACTGGCATGTAAATGAATTGGAATTTTTTTTGCTCAGGACATGGAAAGGGGGAACATGATGGGGTTGGGGCTGTCATTAAAAGGGCTCTAACTCATGAGAAATTGAAGCAAAATAGCGTGCGGTTGACTTTTGCAGTTGAAGTTGTCTCTTTTTTGAGAATGCATCTCAGTACTGGAGCAATTGCTATGTATGACAAGAAAAAGAGGGAGGGCACTAGGGTGTTCTGGGAGGTCAATCTAGGTGATGTTCAGCGATCCCATCAATGGGATTGCAAACCATTGAAGGGCTCAAGAGCAATGCACTGTGTGAATGGGTATTCTGAGAACAACACTTGTGCATTGCGATCAAAACGATTGTCATGCTTTTGTTTTCCTTGTAGGCTTGGCCATTGGAGAAAGTGTATGAACATATCACATGTGGAGACTTGGCAATATCACAGTTTGGAGCCACTTGCTAATGATTCCCAGTCATACGGAGACTCAGACGATGAGGAGTTCCATGGTGCCACTTATGCAAGTCATTATGACTCCTTAAGCAATGCTCTCACACTTGGAGACAATTTTGTTGTCACTTCTGAAGAGAATCATGAGGAGGCTGTTGACTTCTACATTTTTAAGTGTGTAGTAGCTAAGGGCCTAACAACTAACGAGCAAATTGATGCATGGGGCAACAAGATAGAGAAGCATACTTATATGGTCACGGGCCATTCGTATAAATCCCTACAAGCAAACTTGTATGAGCTGTGGGATAACAAGCCAGTAGTTTTCATATATTCCCACTTGATAAGGGCAATAAAGTTCCCTATGGAGCCTGTAGTTCTTGATGGCATAGGAGAAGTGTTCGAACTTTCCAATGAAAACCATGAAGCAATATACAATAGCATGCCCTTTGAATTGTAAATCAAATCTAATTTTATATCATCTAGTGAAACATTGAACAAGATGGAATTGGTGTAAGCGTACGATGGAATTGACATGTTGGTTTTTGAGAATGCTTCACCCCCCCCCCCCCCCCCCAAACATCACCACTAAAAAGTGTTGCAGTTCCCGAAAAACTCAATAAAAATTTACCACTTTTTAGTGGTGCTAAAGTGGTTTAGCACCACTAAAAAGTGGTTCTGAGACATTCAGAAGTGTAGAGACATGTATAGTGCAGAGACATGTAAAGTGCCAAAACTTCTGTATATTACAACAATTATCCAAAAACGTCTACGTATCCACCAAGAATGTACAATATATAACGTTTCTTAAATTACATATGTACAATCTCATTCATCTCCATTTATAACAAAGTGCTCAAAGACTATACTCGATGTTCATCTTTGGGATTGCTGATGGGGTTTGACTTTGTATACTCCAGGGAATTGGGGGTTAGTGCCCATCTGCACAGCCATGGCAAGAGTGTGCGCATGAGGTAATTAGGGTCTTGGTCTTCATCAAGAGGATGAAAGGTGGGTGGACATATACAGTTGTCCCAGACATTGCGCATATTTTTATATCTGGAGTCATCTACCAACAATGTTCGAGAAGAGTCATATTCTGGAAACTTGTTTCAGACATGGTAAAGGGGCTTGAAAGACACAGGTTCACCTACAAGGTCTCTTGGAGCTCCACGAATCTCTTCAAAATACGACCACTTCTCACATTGCCAGTTTGAGAAGAGATCCCTAAAGTAATAAGTCCTATGTTCCCATATGTCTGGCCAACATGTATTGAGGATTAGCTCAATGTTAGCAGTTGGAAAAGTGCTCCAAATCATTGCATCTGCTATTTTCCTCAAATCCCAAACAAATTGTTCAACATCTCTACGGTAGTAGATCCACAACTTCTTGTCCACTCTTTTTAGTTTAACTCTGTCGGAAGCTGGACATGGAGGGTGTTTAAGTTGTCCAGTCTTTGGATCACATTTGCTTACATCTCGTTTCACGAATAGTCCATCAAGATCAAGGATGATGAGCTTTTTCATCTTGCAGAAATTCAAAACAAGATATCCCCATCCAGGGCAGTTTGGCAAAATCTCCTCAATTTCGGGACAAACTGCTGGTTCCTGGTCTTCCTCTACTTTATCTAGTGTTACATCTGCATTCTGTTTAGCTGCTATGTCTTCAACCTTCTCATCTGGTTCTTGAACATCTCCAATCCAGCTAAGTTCTGCCACAGACAAGTACCATGCCTTAAACACCTCAATCAGACTGACATATTAACCTTTTCAAAATACACTTGAAAAGTATACCTTCCAGGCTATTGATTTCCATTTCATTAATTTCCTGAACTTCAGAAGATACTGGAGAAAAAATAATCTCTACTTGAAGATGCTCATGATGATGTCGGAAAGAACAATACAAGTACAATAAATAGACAGTCAATGAACAATATGAGTACAATAAATAGACAATCAATGAGCAATAAACAACTAGTGACCAAAAAATAAAGCCGTCGTTTCATTATCATCAAAATGAGGGTATAAAGACAAAATTAAAAAGAGGCTACAAAGTACAAAAGGTTAATAGGGGCTACAGAAGTTTCTTGCGGGACTTTGGTTTGGGAGGTTTAAGGTTGGGTGCTTGGAGGTTAGTCTTTTTCCGGGCAGATGAAGAATCCTTGGATTTTTTACCTCCTAGAGTAGGCTCTGGAGGCTCGGATGCAACCTTAGCTTTTTTGTTTGGTGTGGCACACTCTTCAGTGTTGCTCCTCTTTTTCCTATGTCCCAAAATCTCTACACAAACATCTGAAATAAGAAGATCCGCGTCCTCATTAGACAAGTTCACTGTTGTATCCTTTTCAATTGGCTTCTCAAATGATTTTTCAACGTCCTTTACGTCCTTGTTCATTGCAGGTTCTGGCTTCAGAGGCACCACGGCTGACTCCTTGGATGCGTCACCTTGAGCTCCCACTACATCTGCTCTTTTTCAGCCCTTTTTTCTGCCTTTTGTTGGTCCGGAGTGTCTTCACCTGCTTGTTTTTGGGACGCATTCTTATCCCCGCACCCACCACACATGCTATCAATATTGGGCTTGCGTGATGATCCAGCTTGGGAGTGTGCTACATAAAAGACAATGTAATAATACTCAATATTAAGTTATGTGAACATTCAAATAGAAGAATGTTCCACAGAATATTACCAATTCCATCAACAGGAGATCCAAAGATTCCTTCCATTGGATCTTTCTTTGCAATTACATGGAGAAAAGAAACAAAATGGTCAAGAAATGAATCTACAATCAGATTCATATCATAAGGTATAAAAACATCGATTACCTGTACCAATGTGCTCATCCATGTTTGCCTCTCCAGGTGCTAGCAGCTTCAAAGCATCTTTTAAAAGTTCCTCACCTCCATGAAATAGACACTGTCCGGCAGACTTACAGGCAGTTACAAAACAAAGTGGGTGATACGGATGTTGACACCGGAGCATGTAGACACCGGTAACAACAGTCTCCATGATAGACATCCCACAAGCAACACAATCACCTAACTGCACACAGCTATTGTCCGATCCCAAATGAACAGGCGGCCTGACAGGAAGGATATGCATTCTGGACTTGAACAAATTAATAATCATTTCCACAAATCGAAGATGCCCTGTCGCCACTTCTACTTCCTATAACAAAGTGTCATGCTGACCCTGTAAAAAAATAGCACTGCGTACTTTATAAAACAATATAAGTGTTTGTGCATTACTTTCAAGAGTCTTCATCACTTTATGTGGTACCACTTAAGAGTGTTATATAAACACATTTAAGTGGTCTTTTACCATATAAAATGGTCTTTAAGCATTTTATATAACCACATTTAAGTGGTCTTTTACCACTTAAGAGTGTTATATAAACACATTTAAGTGGTCTTTTACCATATAAAATGGTCTCTAACCATTTTTTTCTAATTAGAGTTTAACCACTTTTAAGTAATATCAACTACTACTAGGTGAATCAATCAAGCTTACATACCTGTAACTGTGCTGCCTCTTTACCTAGGTTATCGAGATTGTACACTTCAATATCAAGTCCCATGTCTTTAAGATCCTCCTTTATGATTTGAATCAAGATTTCAAGTTTGCCATTGCTTCCTCGTTTGGTACAAGCCCAACCTTATGCAACTTGAGTTCCTCCATATCCTTGTTCAGTCTCTCTACGATCTTGGCGGTGCCTCGCATCAAACCAACCTACTCATCTCTCTTTGTCTTTGATTGATCTGAAGCAATTTTTATTGCTTTGAGACATTGATGTTTCTCTTTTAAATTTTCAGCAGCATTAGCCTTCATGTTAGAAATAGCTGCTACATCAACCGTTGACGCAGAAAATGTAGTCGAGGAAACATTTGACATTCCAAATGTTCCCATCGAGCCAAAGGCCCGCTTCTTTAGAAATTCCTCCTTAGCTTGCCCTGAAAATTGATATCCACCTGAGTATGTCTGCCAGTCAAAGCCTGAAAATTGATGTCCACCTGAGTATGTCTGCCAGTCAAAGCCTGTGCCAGTACTGTCAGTGTAATTAGGCATATTTTCTTCATTAAATTTCCACTCGCTTCCAAGACATGGACTGTTTGTGGACCTCCATTTCTCCAATTTCCTATTTAAATTTTTTTGTTGCCGTAACATTTTGATAACACCTTCAGCATACACATCCCATGCAACTAAACCTTTAGAATCTTCAGCGCCCTTGCACTTCTTCCACGTAAATCCATGTGCAAAATGCACGCCTACCTCGTTGTTTGGGGGGAGCTCCCTGATATACTTTGTGGTATAGCAGGAGACATTCTTCATACATTTCATGCCTCAACCCCTTTAAATGTATCTTCTCCTTTTGGTGGCGCTTGTAAAGCCATACCCTAAGCCACTTCTCATCTGAGAAATCATCATCACATAGGAGCTTCGGATCCTGGCCAACCAAGCATAGTCCTTATTCGGTATGAAAATCTTCCTTGGTGAAGCAAAATTTTGTTTGAGTGGGTAAGGCCACTCGTGGTACTGTCCACCTCCCTATAAAAACATATATGAATGCATGTTAGTATGTAATGAGCCATAATTAAACTTGTTTTATCAACAATAAGAAGTGGTTGAAATGATTTCTACACCATTCTCAGTGGTACTGCATTATTTTTAAGTAGTGGTGTACCAGTAAATGGTTCTCAACCACTTAAAACTCGTTAGGTAACACTAAAAAGTCCTGCTACACCACTATTTGTTGGTGATACATCACCTTTCGATGTTTCTTCACCACTTTAAAGTTGTGCTCCAACACATAAAAGTGGGTTGAACCACTGTTCAGTTGTGCTACATCGATGTGAATTGTTCTACACAACTTAAAATTGGTGCTACACTCCTAAAAAGTGGTGCTACACCAATAGAATGTGGTATCTCCTTGTAAATATTCATCACATAAAAGCACTTAACCACCACTTTTAGTAAAGATGCAGAACTAAATATTATTGCACTTTTGTAAAGCATCACTAAAAAGTGGTTCTACAGCACTGAAAGTGGTTGACCATCACGCACCACCACTTAAATGTGATTTGAACCACAAAAAGTGGTGACCACCACTTTATTGGTGTTTACCACTTTATACCAAATAACGTTCAGGTTAAGAAGCACCACTTTTCAGTGGTTCTACACACTTTTAAGGTACCGAATAACGTTTTAGTTAAGAAGCACCACTTTATAGTGATGTTGACCACTTTATAGTGGTCTTCACCACTATAAACACCACTTAAATGTGATTTGAACCACAAAAAGTGGTGAACACTACTTTATTGGTGTTCACCACTTTATACCAAATAACGTTCAGGTTAAGAAGCACCACTTTTCAGTGGTTCTACACACTTTTAAGGTACCGAATAACGTTCTAGTTAAGAAGCACCACTTTATAGTCGTGTTCACCACTTTATAGTGATGTTGACCACTTTATAGTGATATTGACCACTTTATAGTGGTCTTCACCACTATAAAGTGGTGCTTCTTAACTAGAACATTATTCGGTACCTTAAAAGTGTGTAGAAGCACTGAAAAGTGGTGCACCATCGTGATGCTTTTCTTAAAAGTGATGCTTCACCACAAAATAGTTAGGGTTTTCCACTGGAAAGTGATACACCCATTGTATCGCCAGTTTTTACTAGATCCTTACCTCTTTAGTGCTGCCCAGCACTTTAAAGTGGTCCAGTATCACTTTTAAGAGATGGTGCACCATATCAGCATAACTATGTAGTGATGCAACCATGGTTTCTACCCAACTTTAAAGGGTGCTGCAGGTGCACCACTTCAACACAGCCTATCAGTGGTGCTGTACCCATAAAAAGTGGGGTTCACCCACTTGATATTTACTAGTGGTGTGCACACTACTTTTTCCTAATAAGGCAACACTTTAATTGAATCCATGGGGTAAATACCTGCATCTAACCTACGGAACATTTTGCTTCTTAGGTGTACCCTTGGGGGACTCGGAAGTTCTTTTAGTAGCATGCATGTGCAAAAAATTCAGAAATTTTACAAGACAAACAATTTTGAAAATGCATGCATGATGCATCTAACCTATTTTGATAGGCGACTCCTGCGTAGAGCTCTTTCCCTTCCTAGGTTTACCCTTGTCAGAGTCTGAAGGTCCTTTTGTAGCCTAGTTCTTCATCGTGAAAAAATCACAAATGCCACATAGATACAACATCAATAGTTAAATTCATTCATGCTTGAACCTGCATGATGCATTCGTATAAGCATGCACACACAGTTGATAAAATCTGCATTCATGCTTCAAGCTGCATGATGCTTCAAACTGGATGATGCATTTTTATAAAGCATTCATCAATTAGATGTGCACAATGCATATACATTCCAGAAATAATTTTTAAACTCACACATGCATCATTAATAGTTACAATCCACGATTATCTTGCCACACATTTTTTTGTTGTTTTTGCAATACCCTCCCCAACAGAGAGCAGACCATATCTCCAGGAATTGCACCTGGGTCTTTACGCACCCACCCATTCACTTTAACCACTAGGCCAAGTCTCCTTTGGTTATCTTGCCACACATTCAGAGACAAGCAAACAACGCTTCTACATCTGCATGAAGCATGTTAAAACATGGATCAATGCTACCTGGAAATGCTACCTAGGAGAACCAGCCACATTCAAATTCAACCAACATTCGAGATAGAATGCTTCAAGCTACATGATTCCACATACCTGTTGCTGTTTTGCATTGGATTTTTACTGAAGTTGATGACCAGCCCAGCAAAAAGTACTCCTCCTAAATTTCCTTGCTGTTGTTGTGATGTTGCTGCTTGTTGCTTTGGCTAGTGGAGAAACGCAAAGGAGGGAGGAAAGAGGGAATCAGAAACCTGAATGGCGTGGGCGAGACAGAGAGAGGCGGAAGGAACGAGCGAGACAGAGTGGGAGGGACGAGACTCAAGAGAATATTTGCATTAAGTGCTTGAAAGTACCTTGAGGTGATCATTAACCACTAAGCGCTTTCACTTAGTACATGTCAAATTTTAACCCTTTTTTCCATAAATTTTGAATTTAATCCGAGTGTTTCAAACGCCTAAACCACCCATTTTCTCAACCCCAAAAACCATATACTATATAGTGGCAAAAGTGGTCCACCTATACATGCTTTCACCCCTCAAGACTAATGTACCTGCCTTCACATTACTTATAGATGTTTGAAGAGGCCTTTGTCATAGGTTTCTTTGAAATCAACTCTAGGATCTTTCATCCTATGGCGAAGGACCTCAAGGCACGGTACATAGCATACCAACACACATTAAGTGAAAACCCTTTCAGATAGCATCAAGAAGCCCTAGAGGTTGTACTCTGCATGCAAAGATTTCCAGCAACTCTTGCCTCCTTGGAGTCCCATCAACCACCAAAGCTTTGAACATGCACGAGGACGTGCAAGGATAAGAAAGGGGGGAGTGTTTGGCGGATGAAGATGCAGTTTCTAGAGAAGGAGTCACATTTTAGTGGGAAACCCTTGTAAAATTCTTTTGTAAGAGAGCATCTCTAAGCGAAGAACTTGTAAAAGAAAGAACTTCTATACTCTTTATAATGGAGCTTAAAATTTTTGAGCAAGGAGAAGACATCCACATGTCACACTCTCCTGCATTCCAAAGAAAACATTAAGAAATGTAAAAATGACAAGACTTCTTAGAAATGTAAAGTAGAAAACTTAGTACTTTGTCTGTATTTATAATAGTTTTAGTTATTGGGAAGGACATGGAATTTCACTTCAGCCATAAGAAATGTAAAAATGAAAGGTAGAAAATGAGAAGACTTCTTAGAAATGTAAAGTAGAAAACTTAGTACTTTGTCTATATTTATAATAGTTTTAGTTATTGGGAAGGGAATGGAATTTCACTTGTCACTTGATTACTTTTGCTTTCTAAAGCCATTTGAAGGGTGAGTTTACTTTGTATTTTGAAGGCCATAAAGAACTTCTTTCCATGTGTTATCTAAGGCTATGGTCATGCGAAGCTTAGTTGCCCATTACAATAGTAAAAAAAATTCGATAGCGTGTAGCTTTTCATTGGCTTACTATACCTAAAAGAGCATAATTTTTAAACTACGCCTATTTCTTGCCAATAAGTCCTCTTTTTCTCTCTCTATTGTTTGTGTCTCACTTTCCCACACTACTTGCTGCTACTTGTGACTTTTGGATTGTCGGGCCTACCTTAGTTAAAATTGTCGATGTTTATAGACAACTAAGATTTGTGTGGCCATGCCCTAATGAGCCTCCCTTTGTAGGATTGCATAGACCTTACATGTCGTAAATGATCTCTCTCCAAGCTTAGTGCTCAAAGCTCAATAGTTGCATGCATATGTCAATGTTTTGTCTTTGTGTGTGTGTGTGTGTGTGTGTGTGTGTGTGTGTGTGAGTGTGTGTGTGTGTGTGTGAGAGAGAGAGAGAAACGTTGCCTTTGTGTGTGTGTGTGTGTGTGTGTGTGTGTGTATGAGAGATAGAGTTGACGTGCCATTTGTTCAGGTGTGGGAGCGTTGCAAGAAGGCCTTCCACATTTGCATTGTAATACTGAAGTGCAGCGAGCTCAATGATTCAACAATAGGAGTCCAATGATTTTTTATGGATGTTGTGCACGCATTGTGTGTGTGTGTGTGTGCGTGTGTGTGTGTGTGTGTGTGAGAGAGAGAGAGAGAGAGAGAGAGAGAGAGAACGATGTTATTGATTGCAAGATTTTGTGTGTGCTGAGAAATTGAGAATGATCCATGTGATTCATCGTGTGTGTGTGTGTGTGAGTGAGAAAGAGAGAGAGAGAGAGAGAGAGAGAGGGGGGGGGGGGGGGGGGGGGGGGGGGGGGGGGAGGGGGGGGGGGGGGGGGGAATAAGCATCGGTTTTACAATCAATCAATAAATTGACGATCAATAGAATCCACAATCAAGAATAAGGAATTAACATCGATATCTACAAAATTGACATAATTGGAAAATTTTAATCCGACAAATCCAAGGCAAAAGACGTGCAAGCCCAAGGCAAGAGCAGACCTCAACAAATAGCAAAGGTGGACTACAGGAGGAAACTCTGGCAAATCTTGACTATTTTTTAAGGTCTTTATGCTAGATTTCTTACTCTTGCCTTGGGTTGACTGAGAATTCTTTGAAGGTCTTTATGCTAGATTTCTTGCTCTTGCCTTGGGTTGACTCAGAATTCAAAGGTGAATCTCAAAAGTCATAGGTGGGATTGCACTAAGCTTAGGTTTTTGCAAGTGCTTAAAGACAAATTAGAATTTTCGAGGCATATCTCAAAGATTTATAAGGGGGGCTGCACTAAATCGAGGTGAGGCACAATACTTTTTCCCAAAAACTCAAATAACTTACATATGAGAAATTTTAGGGAAACTTTATTATATTTGAAGGCTTACACTCAATTTCTCTACTTTTTCAGTTTTCTCACCTTCAAATCTAAAATTTAGAGATAATTTCAAAATCTGTAGGTGGATTACACTAAAGCGAGGACTTTTCAATCATTCAACTATACTATGTTTTTTCCAAAAAAGTTACAAGAAAATTTACTATATTTTAAGGTTATAGCACTAAACTTCTCTGTAGCTTCTCTAAACTTTAATTTAGGTTTTTTGAACTTTGAAGATATTCTCACCTTGAATTTAAAATTTAAAGTTGTGATGTTAAATTGTTAGCCTTTTTGCATCAATGGCTTTTCTGGAGCATAGGGATGTTGTATATTTTATGTTTCTAATTCATTACAACTCACTCTCACAAGTGACAAGTGAGTGCCGATAAAAACAATTTTTTTGCAAAATTAGAGGTAAATCTCAAAATTTGTAGGTGGGATTATACTAAACCTGGGTTTTTTCCTCCATTTGTTTTGGGTGTCCTAATCTTCAAATTACATCTTATGAGTGTGTGGCCCATCCTATGGATGGACACACGCACACACACGCGCGCGCACACACACACACACTTTCCTTGCGTCCAATCCACTCTCTTTCTTGCTTTGACTCGGTCTCCAACTCCCATTGCCTCCAAGCCCTTTCCTTATGTCACGTGGCAGAGGCCTACAAGGTGTATTAGATATAGTCAAGGAAATTTGTAGGCGGGATTACACTAAACCTAGGTTTTTCTAAAGCACGTGCGTACACAATAGATTTTTGTTATTATTCAATAGTCCATTATGTATACTCTTTATAATGGACCTTGAAAAATCAGAGGAAGGTGAGAGTCTCCACATGTCTCCTTCTGGTTGATTCCCTGCTGGTTTTCCTCCTTGCTATACACATTAAAGAGCCTTCAAAAACTACATGAAGTACACCTAATTCAATGCAAAACCAATTCTTTCCCACACCGTGATGGTCACACACACACACACACATGCAAGTTGTCAAGCGTACAATTTTGGGTACTGTAATTTGCATGTTGTTGAAAAATGATAGATTTGCACTCTCTCTCTCTCTCTCACTCTCTCTCTCTCTCTCTCTCTCTCTCACACACACACACACACACACACACACACACACACACACACACACACACACACACACACACACACACACACACACACATAGAGGTTAACACAATGTCAGGTGTATGATTTTGACTATTTCAAAATTTTAGGTGGGATTACACTAAACTTAGGTTTTTCTCGAGCACTTGCGTACACAATAGTTTTTTGATATTTTTCAATAGTCCATTATGTATACTCTTTATAATGAAGCTTGAAAAAATTAGAGGAAGGTGAGGGTCTCCACATGTCGCCTTATGGTTTATTTGCACAGCATGCTGGATCAACACCAAAATTGAGTTTTTGAGTCCATGTTGGTTGTCCTCCTTACTCTAGACACATTAAAGAGACTTCAAAATGTACATGAAGTACTCCAAATTAAATGCAAATCAATTCTTTCACAATGCCTTGAAATAGTCAAAATCATACACCTGACATCGTTTAACCTTGTGTGTGTGTGTGTGTGTGTGTGTGTGAGAGAGAGAGAGAGAGAGAGAGAGAGATTGTAAAAATCCAGCATTTTTCAGCAACATGCAAACTATAGTACCCAAAATTCTACGCCTGACAACTTGCTCGTGTGTGTATGCATATGCGTGTGTGTATGCATACGTGTGTGTCCTGTGCATGTGTCACCATCACCGTGAGATAAACACACACACACACAAATAGAGAGATCACTCTGCCACTAGCAACTAGACAAAGAAAGAGAAAGAATGAGGTGGGTCACCAAGCCCTTGACTAGGGTATCTACTTGTGATCACATATAGGTATGATAGGCCAAGCAGTGGTGCTGCAAAATTAGCAGCAGTAACTTGGTTGGAAGCAGAGTTGAACAGGGGAGAGACACTACTTTCTTGTGGGGAACGCAACCAATAGAGGGTCATGAAATCATGTCTATTGGCAAGTCATGGTTTTGATAGCATGTTGCAACAAAATCAAGCTGGTAGAAATATGATACGTTGTTGTTGGTTGATTACAAAGGAGATATGGGCAGTTTGAATTTATTAGAAGTCGTGTGAAGAACGAGTCTCTCACAATCATTTGATTAAAAATACTCCATGTGCTTAGAGAGAGAGAGAGAGAGAGAGAGAGAGAGAGAGAGAGAGAGAGAGCTATCCAGTCCTCAACTCAAAAGAATTGAGAAAGGGGGAAAAGGTGGAAAAAGAGATAACACAGATCTACTCGATGAATCTTGATCTCAAGATCTAATATGAGAGAGAGAGAGAGAGATCTCCAATTTTTGTGATTTTTTTCACCGCAGCAGCGCGCGGGTCAATAGTAGTGTAAAAGAATTTATGATTATTTTTTTGGGAGCAATTGTATAATGGAGATCCAGTTAGAAGTTTAGGACTTTTTGGCCGGACAAGCCATTTGTAAAGACCTAAACTATAAAGGTCAGTTTTGTAAGTTTGAACATTATCTTCTTATATCAGAAGTTTAAGAAGACAGCTTACGTTTGAGAGCTCTATCTTGCTCCAACTTGTAATCTTCGCTACTGTGGCTACGGTAAATCTGAATTCAGATTTGTTTATTGCATTGTGCTCCTCTTACTTTGCTCTTTCATTCAAGTGTAATCAATCAAGATTCGGTGTAGGTGTTCAACTACAAGTTTGAGACCTTAAATCGCGGTTTTGAGTGCTCATATGCATATTTTATGTTGTTTTGACCCTAGGAGAGGCTTTAGGGACCCTAAAAAGACCCTTTAGGATCACATGTTCACTGTTTTTGCTAACTTTGGGATGAACGATCGCGATCTTTGTACCTCTCCAGAATGCCGTGACAATGACAAGATAGATTCTAAATAGTCCCTTGTAGCTCCCCTTCAAGTTTTGTGGGAATCCGACATGATCTGCATGGTAAACGGGCGTGATGACTGTAGAGCTGTGTAGAAGGACATAGGAAGATTACTTGGCTTTAGTGTGTATGATTTTCTTGCAGATTTAGTAGTTGCATCTCATCGAGTTCACTTCATTAGGAATGACACCCTACTGAGTCTCCATGCCTCATCCTAGTCGCTTCCCTTGTATTGATATTTTATGTTGATGCGTAAGAGCTATGCTATGGAAGTCTATCGCGGCGACCCGCAAACAGTGATGGTGCCCCAAACAGGGTATGGTGTCGTGCAAGGAGAGAGATAAATATATTGATTGTGTGGATGTTCTGTGGTGTAGTCAATATTGAAATGATGGTGTAGAAACTTTTTCAAGTTGTTCTCTATTTTGGATTGGGAAATTTGCAGTGTGTTGAAGTTGAAACTGAGAGGATTGGGTTGCAGTGTGTGCCGTGGGCTATATAGAGGCATCTATGGTGTGTACCTGGGTGCGTTCCCATTCCCTTGCTCCATCTTTTGGTGCCCCCATAGAGGAGCATTTGATTGCTATTTAGATTTTATCAAAGAAGCGGTTTTTCATCTATAAATGATGGTAGCAAGAGGTTATGTTTGATTTTCACTAGAGAAGAAGATTCAAAAGAGTGGATGGCCAAGTGCGAGCTCAAACGAGAAGTCTCACATCATGAATGAGGATCTAGCTAAAATCATAGAAAATGTGTTTATCGACAAGTTCCAAGCAGCCAATGGCACTAAAGTAAAGACCACCATATTTCCAAGAGATATATGGACTTTGTACCAACATAGGGAAGTCATATAAGGGTCAAGATATTTACAACTATACAAAATTTTCAAATTACCACCATGGGGAATAGATTTCCAAAGAGCACACAAACTTATGAGCTCTATTTTGTACAACGAAGAGGCAACCTTCATAGACAAAGACAGAGACATTATTAAAGTATGGATTACATACAAGCTCATCAACCAAGATCTCCACCTCCTGGTCAACAGCCACAATCTACTAAACAAGACAACAACAAGGCTTTTATCAAGCAGTAAGGTCATAAGATTACATACAAGGACCATATCTACTCAGAGACCGAGCTACCCTTGTGGCTCATTTCACAACATTTAAAAGTACAAAAGCTACCCAATATATAGAGCCAAACCTACACATTGTAGTGGTGATGGAAATGGGACTAGCAGAAAGAGGGTGATCAGATGCAACTTGAGGAATTACATCCTTGATAACCTAGTTGAAGATAGCCTCAAGGATAGTGATTGAAATAAGACCTACATGAATGTGGGCCCAATTCTCACAAGAATAACATATTAGTCCCTAGGAATGATAGATCGATTACTCGTAGCAAAATCACAATTGGACCTGCTACATAAAGTCAAACATGATGTCAGATTAATGGGAATCTCCTCCACACCTACAAAGAGAAGAACTAGAGGAAAGAGTTAAAGGTCCAAGACACCAGATAGCAAGACCACAAACTAAGATTTTGAGCTCAGTGGAAAAATCAAGGCAAGGAACTACAATACTCCCTTAGAGCATCAAGCCACTAAGGAAGAAGAGGATATTACCTCTCAATTGATTTGCAGGCTCAACTTGGAGAGTAGATCCTAAAGACACAACTTCAGAGATCAATGGAGGAAGCGCAAAGGCTTAGAGAACAAAAGCTAGCAAAGATATTAGGAGAGAAAAAGAATGTCAAAGATACTATATCTAGATTACGAGGAGGAGGATGTCAAGATTGACAAGAAGCTCAAGAAGATTAAGAGACACTGACACAAGAAGACTGAGGAAGAGGATGAACTGGATGGATCTGTCTAGCAGCATATTCATGGTGTTCTAAAGCACAAATCAAAACAAAAAGAAAATGAGGATGCAAAAAGACAAAAATCAACTGACTTAGAATCCTTGATAGGCTCAAAAAGAAGTCAACAATCAATGCATGGAGATTCTCCTAAATACGAAGCTACCACTGATCAACAATAGGAGACAAAAATGGAGACCAAACAACAACAAGTTTCCCCAAAACCAAAAACTCCTCCTACTACTACTAAAAATCTAGAAGAAATGAAAAATCAAGTAAAAAAAAAAGAGTTGGAAGTGAGATAAGTGGAACACAAAGCTGAGAAAAGAGAAGACAATATGAAAAAAACCGATCAAAACAAGCAAGATATGGAATAAGAGCAATCAAAGGCTAGCTCAAGAGAGCTGAGGAAGGAGTGAGTCAATCTAGGATACCTCTCATCAACCCACTACTCAACTGCTGAGAGAGGTCCCACCAATTGCCAGAGCCACAACTAAAGCAACTAACAAGCTCATTTGGGAGTTTGAGCTAGAGGAGCATCTAGAGATGATACGGCTCCGATTTTGATGCCAAAGAGCAATTTTATAATTGTGAGAAGTGGATTCCATGGACACCAAAGAAGAAGGAAAAGTAGCAATCGATGAATGAATGACTAGGAAACAAATGAAGTGCTTACAAGAAGAAAAGGACAATCTCAAGGCTTCTCTAGACTACAAGAAGAAAGATGTAGCAAGCATCTCTTAGGATTTGGAAAAGAAAATCAAGGCTAATAGCAAGATGCAAGTGGAGCAATAGGAACTAGAGGAGAATCTAGAAAGAGAGCAGGAAAAGTACTCCAAATTGTGTAGGATACCTCTCATCAACCCAGTACTCAAGTGCTGAGAGAGGTCCCACCAATCGCAAGAGCCACAACTAAAGAAGCCAACAAGCTCATTTGGGAGTTTGATCTAGAAGAGCATCTAGAGATGATACGGCTCCAATTTTTATGCCAAAGAGCAATTATATAATTGTGATAAGTGGATTCCAAGGACACCAAAGAAGAAGAAAAAGTAGCAATCAGTGAAAAATGAATGAGCACGCAACAAAGTAAGTGCTTACAAGAAGAAAAAAGACAATCTCAAGGCTGCTCTAAGAAGAAAGATGTAGCAAGAATCTTTTAGGATTTTGAAAAGAAAATCAAGGCTAATAGCAAGATGAAAGTGGAGAAGTAGGAACTAGAGGAGACTCCAGAAAGAGAGCAGGAAAAGTACTCCAAATTGTGCAAATCCTATAAAGTGGTGAAGCATATCCTCTTAGCTGTCCTGCACTTTAGACTCTTTAAATATGGAAGTAGGAGCCATAGTTAAAGAGTCTAAAGAGCATAAAGCAAAGTTAGCAGAAGAGAAGCTTCAAAAGAAGATGACGCTAGCAAGATATATGGTCACTCAAACCCAATTGGACTAGAAGATCAAAGAGTTGTAAGAGCAACTGGCAAAAGCTAAAGCAGATTTATCCAATCAAGCAAAAAAGCATGCTCAAGAAATGTAAAGTAAAGATATAGCAATCATTGCCCTACAAGAAAAGGCAATAGTACCCGCCCAGTAAATTGCACAATTGGCGATAAAGTTTGAAAGAACAAACCTATCCCCCTTGGACATGCCAAGCACATCAATAGGGGGAGGTTTACATGAATATGAAGAAGGAATAGAGGAAATAGATTCCATGGAAGAGCTCAAGAAATGGATCAAGTATATTCTTGACAACTTACACAACGAGTGTATTCTATATGACCTCAAAATGCTAGATTCAAAGGCCTTGCTAATGATAAAACTAGATGAAGTGATCAAGAAATTTGTCTATGAAATGATTCCACTTCCTTTGATGAAGCAGGAAGCCCTCCTCTGGAAAAAGAAGCTCCTACCTTCTCTAGAAACAAATGCAAAGGGGGACTACGAAGACATACCAGTCATTGCAGATTAGGTGCTCTTGAGATTGGAAAGTGAACCCATGTAGATGAAGAAGTGGTTCAAGAAGCAACCACAAGACAAAACAAAATATATAAATGCACTGTAGCATCTCAAGATTGACCCAACATATTTCTCAATTCCTTGACAACAATCCGAGGATAGCTACTTCATATGGAGGAGTCACTGACCATCGATTCTAAATTATCCACTATTTTCAAATATTCTCAACAACTACAGGAAAATAGAGTCGTATATTGTGCACACAATGCAAACAGTAATTTAATTCATCCCTAGTAGGTGTTTCTTGAAGGGATTGTAGGCATTGCATGTAATCTAGAGATTGAATCCCCTAGCCACAACATACTTATGGGCATGTACGGAAGGATTATGTCTCTCCCCTTGCATTATATGCAAACTTGTAAGGAGGCTTTCATGAAGGAATTTTTTGAATGGACTATATCATTTTCAATCCCCTCAATAAAGATGTATGAGAGCGACATATTGCCTACCAAAGTGTAGCCCTCAACAACCCATTCCTTTATAGACCTATCAATACAAGCCAATCTTGTGGCTCAGACTGCCAAGTTCACACGCATCATGAAGACATTAGAGAAATGACATTTCAACTACTAAAGCTTAAAGGAAAAAACTTGCACAAGGACATGCAAAGGCTAGGAATGGGGGAATGGTTGGCAAAAACACTTAGCATGCACTCTCCTAGCCGACTACACCACCTCAATGCCCATAATTTTGATGTACTATTATTTTTCCAAACAGCTTTGTAAAAAAGAGGCATCATGATGTTTGAGCGGCATTTTGTACACTTTGACAGGTAATTCTTTTGTCCTAAGCCCAAAAGCCTTGTAAGCCGGTCACCCGCCAAATGAGAAGCCCTAGGTATAAATCCCAAAATCTCTAGTTTGAAAACATCATTGTAAAATCATCTTAAGTTTTGTTAGATTTTTCTTATACAGATGTGAGCGGAAACTCAACAACACATTGTAATCAGATTTTCTCTTTTTATGGTAATCATAATTCAATTTTGAAAAGTGCAAAAATGGTTGTTTTTGGACATTTTGACCATATCAGAGTGTTCCTAGACCATATGACGACCTTTTTGGATAGTCCTGTTGCATTTTGCATGACTTGGACCATGATAGATTGGTATTTCCATACCTTCTTGGTAGGATAGTGCCCATGGGTCTATTTTAGCTTGTCTTAGAAATTCATTGCATTCTTTATTTGGTGGATGCAATGGCATGATGACCTAGAGTGCTATGACACGACATAGGTAGATTTCCAAAATTAGAGAATGATAGTCTTGCTAGTGCTGATCATAGTTTAGTTTCTTAGGCTCACTTCTTGGGGTTGACATCCTCAAAGAGTCTCCGTGCCCCATTTGAGTCACTTCCCTGAGTATTGACATCCCGGGGAGGTCACCTTATAAAAATGTAACCTATCACGTGAGTTCAACAGAAGGGTATTTAAAGTTACTTACAAAAATATATATACAAAAGGGTATTATTTTTTCAAATTTGAAAAAAACTTACAGATTTTAAAAGAAAAGGGTTCATTATATTCCTAATAAAATTCATAGATAAGGAGTTTTACAAACATGGCTTTAACACACATGATATGGTAGTTTTACACATAGTGAACCCCCCGAGATTGACATTATGTTAGTGCCAGACAGTTATGTTACAGATGTTCGGTCATGGAAACCCACTAAGAGAGAGAGAGAGAGAGAGAGAGAGAGAGAGAGAGAGAGAGAGAGAGAGAGAGAGAGAGAGAGAGAGAGAGGACACATGAGAGTTCATCCTTTTAAGTACTACAAGGGAGCCCACTTAGTCTAGCAATGAGCATGGTGTGGAGTGTCTATGCCCTTTATAATTAATGCAAGGCATAGTTGGTCATATTTATCAGCAATACATCTCTAAGGCTTGTGTGACCATCATATAAACACCAACCCCATAAACAACTACCAACAGCCCAAAACAAAGGTCCGACTATGTGTCCAAATTTCATAGGGGTGTTCCTTGCTTGCTAGATGGTGTGCCCCAATGTATATCAGGATGTGCCATCTATGGCTTTTTTTAATTGAATCTTTGAGAGTCATCTACTTCCTAATACAAAAGTTTCACTTTCACTGTTCACTAGCTTCCTCCTTAGCTTCTATGTAGCAATCATTAATACCACCCTTCCCTTTCCAACATTCTCTAGACAATAGATTCCCATGGATAAGAATTTTCCTCTATTTGGTCCTCTTCATGACCATAATATATGGTTGATGTTTGAATATAGAATATTCTAGATCAAGCTTGTTCTTTCAAACAAAATTTTAAGCCCACTGGAGACCGTATATCTTTGCATCCATTGATTTTTTTTTAGCATACGTGTGAAGGTCATAAAAATAGTTGTTGGAGAATACGTACAAGTGAAGTTGAGGCCATAAAATTTGATATGAAAAAAGGGACTTCTTACTTGATTATGGAATGCATCAATTCTGAAATGTGGATATATTCAAGGTACTTTACCAGATGTCACTCAGAGTTATATTAGCTTAAAAAGACTTGTTTGGAGTTTGGGACTCCTCAAAAGGGGTCCAGGTCTTACAAAGGGACGATGGCTTCCAACATGCACATACATCAAGGATCCCATGTAGAATGTAATAATGCACTTAAAAGTGCTAGCATAAACTAATTGTATGTATAAAAATCTCAAGCCTAACACCCAGCCTAGCACATGGCTCACCTTAATGCATTCTTTGCTACCACACCCCTTGCACATGGTATTTAAGATTAGGAATGGTGCCAATGATCTCATGCTAGCCTTCTTCATAGGCTTGATACCTACTAAGAGAGATGGAACATTTACCGCACTACAAATAGGCTAATTTATTGTGTGTTCCCAATTAAGCTTTGTGTAAGAGCAGGGGAAACTAGGTATGAGAGTCCACAACCCAACCACCCTATATGCAAGCTCGTGGCCCTTTGCCCTAGTTGGACTCCCCGTTCCACACCACCTAGCCCGGCCCTACCCTTGTCTAGTCCGGCCTTGCCGGTGTCCTGACATTACTCCCCCCTTAAGAAGAGTTTTCGTCCTCAAAAACAAAAGTGGGAAACTTCTTCTTAAGAACACTAATGTTTTCCCAAGTGGCATCCTTCATGGATCCAGTTGTTTTGGTTGACCGGAACACGGTTCAGCAGGAGGTTCAATGAAACCAAGAGTAACATCTTGATTTTTGTAATGTCCCCAACCCCGACTACACCGAGATCGGGATGGGATCCTTGACAGGTCTCTAGGCCTTATAAAAATCGGAGTCTCTAGACAAGAAAAATCCAAGGAATAAACCTTTGCCATTGACAATGGCTTGGGTCTAGAGCCTTAGAAGAAGACCTAGTCCTGTCTCGTAGCGGAAACGGGATAACATACTAACAATCCCAAAAGCCTTTCGGCCCTATAACTTCCACATATTGGGCTAAGGTATCCTCAACCAACGCTTTTTTCCCTCTAGCAGATGTGAGGGCACAGCCGTTGGTGGACTCCTCTCCAAGTGAAGAATTTTTCTAAACATTTTAGTGCGCAGGGATAGATAGTTACCTGACTAATCAGGTCCACCCGTTCATGATTGACAACCTTAGTCAATCCCCACTTACCACCCCGCACTCACACATGATTCATTTATCTTACTATCACATTGTTTTAAACATTTAAAATAATGGTTTCTTTTAACTTTCCGTCACAGTAATTCCTTGAATCAATTATTAAAGACAACATTGAAAGCATTCTTTTAGAAAACAGACATCTTTAAACTTAAGACATGGTACTGTCAATCAAAACATTATCCATAATAACCATGACCAGTACTCTTCTTGTCTCAAGACCACCTAAGGGTGAAAAACGGCACCCATTCCTTATTCAAATCCGGAGTGGATAAACCCCCACCCAGGGTTTCGAGTGCCCATACACCAAACCAGTTGCCCATACAACCGGGCGGCTCCCCTAGGATAAAAAACGGTATCCTAACTTATGTAGAAACATCAAGACATGACACGGAGTAGAAAATCATCGTTCATGGGGGTAACCGACTTATCCGTAGCTAGAAAGCCAATCATTATCATCAATTTATATCAAGGAGTCGGAGGTGTCTTGAGACAAGCTGTCTTAAGGATGATCAAACATATCTTTCCTAATTCAACTAGTTTTAACCCAAACAATTCTTTCCTATATTATAAAACAAATGCACGTTGGAAGTTACCTTCCGTTTTCAGGCAGTTTATCCTTCTTACGTATGCAATGCTAACTTATAAAATAACTTAAACTAATTAAAGAATTAATTGAACAATGGGACACCCACCTGGGATTGATTGGCCATCAGCTGTTGCACTGGCGCCGAAGACTCCTCCGTAGGCCTACTACTAGGCCCGGCTTCGTCGTCGTGCGACGCTCTAGTTTGTTTTGGAGCTATGTCCTCATCATCAGATGTAGGATTTGCTCGTGTTCTTTTTGGTGACATAACTTCTTATCCTTCTAAAAAGTACGTCTAATCATTAGGTAAATAATTCAAAATCTGGACTTATCCTTTGTATTCAATCGTAACCCCCATCCAAGGTTAAATTTATAGTCTTAGTTGATAAATTCTTGACCTAGTAATTTCTTATTTGTCTATATAGGCATGATAACTTTTTCCACCGCTTCTCTAAGGGTTTTCTAAGCTCTCCTATCTTTCTTATAATTTTCTGTATCTTTTTCCTAATTTTTCCATCGACTTTTAAGCTAATAATCTACTTATTTCAGGCTTAATATTTATTGTATTTAATTTCTCTTAAAGATTTCATTTCCTCAACTTGATATCATAGGTTTATACTTACTATAATTTTCTTAAAAACTTTTGACCACAAAGTCTATTTATTTTAATTAATCATTCGCTAAAAATAGGACTTTTGGTCAATTATAATTTTCTAACTTCACCAATTAACTATGGTATAATTACCACAAGTAGATAAGGTAATTTTTGACCTCTGGTAATTATCTTATTATTTTCTAACTTAATTATATAATTTCCATCTTCAATTTTCAGCTAAAAATAATGTAATTTGACTAAGATAAATATCTATACTACTTTTCAACCCTTGGCATAATTATCACGGCCTCTTTACCCTATAATATAGCTCTGATAAATAGCACGATTTACAAATTTCCCTCTTTAATTTTTAGCTAAAAATAGTGTAGTTTGACTTAGATAAATATCTATACTACTTTTCTAACCTTGGCGTAATTATCACGGCCTCTTTACCCTATAATATAGCTCTGATAAATAGCATATAATCATATAACATGATTTACTAATTTCTTTCTTTAGATTTTAGCTAAAAATAGTGTAATTTGACTTAGATAAATATCTATAATACTTTTCTAACCTTGTCATATTTATCACGGCCTCTTTACCCTATAATATAGCTCTGATAAATAGCATGTAATCATAGCAATTAAAATCAATTTACTAATTTCTCCTATTTAAATTGCTCAAAAAATAGAGAAATTCTTCCTAATTAAGTAGCTAAAGTGATTATCTAAGCTTCTCTTAATTATCACGGGTTCCTTAACACCCACTTAACCATTGATAAATATATCATAGCAATTAAAATCAATTTACTAATTTCCCCTATTTAAATAGCTTAAAAAAAAGAGTAATTCTGTCTAATTAATTAGGAAAATTACTCAAAAAATTATAGGATAATTTTCCTAGCTTAATGACTGTCTAATGCAACTCTGATAAATAATTCAACTTAATCTAATCCTAATTAATATTTTTACCATTAATTCATGGTTAATTTGGCTAATTTCCGCCTTAATATGATAGGATAAATAACCAGCTTAGTATTACTAAGCTTAATTATAATAATCAGTAGAGATTAATTGATTTAAAGAGATTTAAGGAGCATGTATAGGCTTAATCGTTGATTTATTTACAATTTATCTTAATCTAACCTTGCTATTTAAGAAGGATTAGGTTAATTACCGTTAGGGTTAATCAATTAGAGATTAAACTCTAATGATTTATGCGTAGTGTTCTCTCTAGATGAGAGAGAGAGTAGCAAGGCTCCGAGTCTGTGTAAAATGTGAAGCTAGGGGTCCTATTTATAGTTCTTTTTGCACTCTTAAGCTCTCACAGCTCAAAAAAGCAATTGCTTGCAGTTCAAGCAGCCCCCTACAGGTCAAAAAACAACCCCTGCTGCTAAATGAGTCCTTGGCAAGTCCGTGATGACCCTCCCATTACCTGCCAGCTTTTAAAATATCAATTATGCTATATTTTGACCTATTTTTGCTTAATTGGTAAATATCTTGTAAATATCTAGGAGGCTTTTAATAAAGTCTATGCTTAAATGATTACTGCAACCCTTCAATTTTACCTATTTTACTCAATTCACAGTGTAAACTTCCAGGGGTCATAACTATGCCAGTTTTTATCGGAATTCAATTCTGAAAATTTCTAGCCCGGGGTTTGTTGTGCTTAAGATTCCAAAAATACCAATATTTTCCATGGCCGGATAATTCTACATTGCTTTTTTAATAATCATATCAGTTTGATTAAGCTTTATACAACCTTTAAGGTTTCAGAAACTGGAAACCTTACAATTTTTCACATTGTTGTCCATATGCAGCCATCTTGTGTTACCTATTCCTATCCAATCATAGTGTGTAGACTCCATTTAGAACACACATGAGCATGCTAAAGGAGTTATCACGACAAAAATATACCTGAAAGAGTATCGCTTTTCACTTTCTATGAAAGTAACTTGCTGACCTAAATCATCAGCCAAGCGTAAGTCCTTGACTTTTTCTCAAATTTTATCAGTAAACAACCCCACCCTAACGAGTGTCAAGGTTGAGAACCTGACCTATACATGAAGAGACTACCGAGTCGCTAACTTATAGTAAGCAAACTCTAAGTAGAGTAATAAACTTACTGATTGGATTGCTCGGTGCTAACGTACGCACTTTGCATATCCTTCACCACTAGATTACACTTTGTAATCTGCCTATCCCCTTGGATAACTGACAGTACTGAGGTGTGTTCCCTCACACTTTGCAGACAGTCGTCCCAAATGACTCGTAAGTGGGAATCACAATATCGTGTAACATTGTTGAGGAATCAACAATGTCCGGAATAACCATGGTGGTTAACTTGAGAAATCCACCAACACCCAAACCGAGCCATGACCTCTATTGGGGATTAGTAGACCCAAAGGTAATCTCATAGAGATACTGCACAAAGAGTGCAAAAATGCTTCATAAGCAACAACTTGAGGAATATGCGTGCCATTCCAAATCAGCCTTTGCTAAACACTAGGGCCCATAACACCTATTGTGCATGCATTTAGCAAAAAACAGATCCGAACCTATATATCCATGGTGATCCTTGCCAATATGTATGGCAAATGTGATGTGTCTAGCACACATTAACAAGAATGTAAATAGTTTTGAAAAGAAACTAAATACTTTCATTTGCAATCTTTTGCAAGCTTTGCTGAAACGTCTGGACCATAAAAGAAGGTGAACAGTGATTACTTCTAGGTACAAACGATGGATCTTTTTTATTTACGACTTAGAGTCTTGCTATATGTATAAACAACCATCTGTAATGTTGTTTAGTAGTACTTGTACTTGAACAAGTCTTTTCAGGTATCCAACAATTGTTGGCCAATAATATTGCTCCTGATACGTTGTGCTAAAAATGGTCTAGAAAACAGATTTGACAACCACCTAGTTGGACTTTGTCGTGACACATAATTGAAATAATGGTACTAGTGTCAATCCAGAGACTCATATTCACCACATGTGGAATATGTCTCATGTGAGGATGTATAAAAAAGAACATCCATCAAGTACAAGATGTACTTGTGTGTGGAGGTAACTCTAAACACTCTGCGACAAGAGTGAGAGGGACCCTCATTCATTGCTCCACATTGGCTAAACCGAACTCCTTGAGTCCCTAGACCATGTTGTATCCTATGTGACAACATGTGTCAAATTGAATACTACAAGTGGATTCATAACAACATAATGCACATTGGACACTACGGCCCAAAATACTTGTTTTGACATGCCCTTGGCATGGCCTTAAAATATTCCAGCATATTTAAACGACTTGAAAAAACCAAGCAATGCATACTAAAAACTGGAATAACACCAAATCAATAGATGCGTACTTGGAGATTGAACTGAATGCTCACTTACGTGTATTCAAACACAGAGGAACACATCGTCCACAGAGGAACACAGAGCAACAGTGCACTAGAACCCCTGGGTGTTGCCTTCGCAATCCAAATCCGTTGGGTAGAAGCTACGTAGTCAAACGCCTTGGTAAGACCCCTTGTAGAACTGCACAACTAGAAGGTAACGGTAACCAACGTAGTTAACCGTGTACAGAATGATGAGAATCAACTTAAAAAGTTGAATTTTTCCGCAACCGCGTGATAGATTGCGGAATTATTTCCTTGAAAGTATAAAAGATCAAATTGTGATCCTCAATGCGTATGGGGTGATTTAGTAAGCACCTGCTGGGTCGTACCCCAAAACTGTGATGCCATAGAAACTCGTAGTGCTATAGAGAGAGCAAGAAATCCTCACAAGTGAGATGCCTAGCTCGTATCAACAGACATGTTGTCTCAACTGTTTGCTGCCTCTAGACTCCATGGTATAGATCAGCTCATGTAAGTGCAAGAGTATCAAAAACTCAACTTGAGCGTCACACTAGAAACATATAGTGCAAAAACTGACACCCTAATCCTCCGAAATGACAAGACTCTTGCTCATCCATTAACATTGATATGTTTGATGTGTACTCCACTGGGCTAATCCGTTTGATCCTAATAACAATCACCCAAGGAATTCCAATAGTTGGGTCTTACCCAAGATCTGTCAATGGCTCTTGGCCAGCCTATGTGTGGCTCCTAATCTTATGGCAATTAGTGTTCAATCGATAAACCGATGAAAACTAATGTGAATGGCATCGTGGCCCATTTCTAGTTGAGAGTTAGAGCACCTTGGCTCATACTAACTCCCAAACAAAACATGTATGAAAAGCTTCTTAGAAAGTTTTCATTATTCATGGAGAGAAATAAGAAAGAGAGAGAGAGAGAAGATGCTGGGCTAAGGAACTTTCCTTAAGTGACGAATTTGTATATGTTGTGCCCAATCTGTGTCCTCTGACACATCTTATGTTGGAATTGCAGTTTATCCTATAAGTATGCAACAACCTGGCTGTATACCACTCTCATCAAGAGAGGGAACAAAAAACATAAGCCACAGCTTGACCCTCTTACCATGTATGGGGTCGTGAATTTTAGAAAAATGACTTAATGTGGCACTTTGTGTGTGAAATAAGTCAAAATTTTAGGTTCTTTGTAGTGTTTGTGTGTGTTGAAAGCAAACAACAATAATTTTAAACAATCCATCCTTAGTCTATCCTAGACCAAGTTGCGAGTGTGTTAGCGGAAGCGTAATGCATGAAGCGTCAGAATTGAATTCACTTCACTAGCATGCCTTGCATGAAGAATTGTTAGCTCTTGCACAAAGTGATGACCTCAACTGTGAGAACAAAAACTATAAGTACCTTGAACAATTTAGACTGGTAGGGATTTTGTGAGCTGATATTCCCTATTTTGCCAGTTCCTTGAAGCCGTGCTTCCTATAAAATTTCCAAAGCACTTTGCTTTGCACAATGACAATAATTGCCAAGTAAAGTGTAAACAGGAAAAAAAAACAAGAAAAACTTAAACTTGGCTAACCTGGTCATTGTTGTTGCAACCAGTTTTCATGAAAGCTGGAAGCAAAACTCATTCCAAAACAGCCCATAGCCATATTTGTAAAGACGCCCTCATATATCCTATACACCTATCTGGTACATAAGGCCATAACCTGCAAAATTGAAGTCACCTGCAAACACCTTTCCTATTCCTTCCCTATTGTGTATGCTCATAGCATATACCAAACGTGGCCAGCTTCAATGCAAGATGTAGAAATTGAAGCCTGGCTTCATAGAACTTTGTCTTGCCGCATTGCCAAAAAATGCTATGGACGACAGATGTCATAGCAAAGAGAGACGACCTTGTCGTTCATGCACCAAAAAATTGACCGTGGCGTACTGTAAATGTAAGTGAAAATTAGTATAACACATACACGTTATGCATCTTAGACCTGCGTGGTTCTATGAATGGTAGCCGTGGGCATTCATTTAGATGCATACGAGAGTTATCAAGCACATGCTCAATAACTACTCTACTTCATGCTATCAAGGGCCTTGCCGAAGGACATGATATTGAGAATTGTGTGAGTGCTCAATAGTGGAAAGGATAGCTTAGTTCTCTTGCCGTTTAGCAAGTTTTATAGGCATAGAAGTGACCTTGCACTAAATGCAGATAGAGAAACATATGCTTGTAAGCTGTGCTATTGCGAAGAAATTCAGTGGCCAATGCAAGCTATGGAGATGCGTTCCTCTATCGCGAAAGACCCAATTCGAGCAAAAATCTAGTTGTTACATCAAAAGATGCTTGCTGAGGATCATAAACCTGGTTGATTACATTGATGGCAGACATCCTGACGTGAAATTCGATGCGAGTCGTGCTGACCAACATCGTGAAATAATAATTAAAGCTTGTCCTTGCTGAGCACCTTGAGTAGATAAAGCACAGGCCTTGCCTGCCACAAGGTTAGTTACCCTAGAGGTTGTGGTTTGGGATTGAAACCACCCAACCGTAGGTTTGATTCTCTATCTCATCTTGGGAATCAAAGTGTTGGCAATCACATTATGTTGAATGGTTCTCCTGTACGGATACATACTGCTTGCAATACCAATCACAATTGGACGAGGAAACTAAGCCACCCTGCATAAGCTATAAGGGTAATCAACCGAGAAAAAACAAATATAGAAAGGTTACCTTGAACTTTACTGAAGCCTTGAGTTTTCAAAGCTTTTCCGTATTGAAAATCTTGTATCCCAATACCCGCACGTCCTTTGAACATCCAATGGCGTGGCTATGGCGGACTACCCATGGGATGCTGCATGAGCGCTACTCGACTTCGGAGATGGTGGCGCCCGTCGATGTTGTGTGATGTTGCCATCGATGACCTGTGATGTGGCTTGGTTGTGCCCGGATAATGGGACCGTCTGCCAAAACCCTTAGTAGGGTAGGGCAAATAAGAAAGTTTTTTAATTAAAAAAAATTGCAACTCTATTGCTACCGCCATGGCTGACTGTGGAGGTAGGGAAGCGCTCCTCTACGTTGGTGTGGTTGTCTTGCGGCCGTGCAGCAGAAGCGAAGGTTGCTGCCCTAACCAGCGCGCATTCGGAGAGCCTCTCCCTGCAGGATTTCATGCAGGTCAAAGGTTTGACCCTTCCTCCTGCTAAGAGGGCTTGCCTGTGGTGCTTATGGCCTCGCCTTCTCGCCTAGCAAGGGCATCTGCACACGCAGGGTGCATCGACCCCGACTATTTGCACAACCGCCTTCTTGCATAGCCGTTTGCTTGCGGGCAAGGCCATGCATGTTTCTTTTGCTGCTGAAAACGAGGGAGAGAGGGATGTCTTCGATCGAGAGAGAGACCGAGAGAGAGAACATGAGCATGCTTTCATGAAACCTTCCCCCCTCTTCCATGTCTCCTTCTCCCCTAGCTCTAATACCAGTGTAAGCGCAGGGGAAACTAGGGTATGAGATTCCACCACCCAACCACCCATTATATAGGCAACCCAATGGCCCTTTGCCCTAGTTGGACTCCCCGTTCCACACTGCCTAGCCCTGCTCTGCCCTTGTCTAGTCCGGCCTTGCCGGTGTCCTGACACTTTGTAGATTTCTTAATGGTTTTGAGTGGTGGAGAAAAATGACTTTGGCATCCATCTTTTATTGTTTATAGATCGGTAAGTAAAAAGCTGAACATCATATTGATTCTAATCAACAAACAATGGGAGAACTTATTAATTCCATTTAAAAACAAAAGTGCATATATCATCAACTTTTAATAATCGGCTATCATTGTTGGCAGCCAAACCAAGCGGGTGCCCTTAGAGTTGACCCCTTCACTGTTTAGCCCCAAATTTTGATATCCATTATTTTTCAAGAAGCCTTTGTAATTATGAGAGTCTTTGATGTTCATCAGATAATCTTGAGTCTATCTGTGCTACATCCGAGTTCTATAGTTTATAAATGATTATGAGCCTTGTAAAGTCGGCCACCATTGGCCAAGAGAGCCCTAGGTATAAAACTCATTTTGTAAAGTGGGAGAAGGACACTTATCATTACCAAAGTTCTAAGTTTTGGAGCATACGACTGAGAGAGACTACTCTCATACACTTTGTAATCAGCATATCTTGAGCTTCGGTAATCACATGCAATGTGTTCCTTGTCTATTGCTTTTTTATTCAAGTATATTCATTGTTGATTCTGTTGTGGTTTATGACTATGCGCTAGTAGGTTAAATTGGCTATTTTGAGTTCCTTAATGGTTTCTTTTTGACATTCTGACCATTGGAAAGTGTTCTTAGACCCTAGTTCAACCTTTCTAGTACGTTTTGTTGTAGTTTCTAGGACCCTGATCATGCTGGATTGTGATTTTGGTACCTCATCAAATTGCAGCCAAACTTGGTAGACTAGTGCCACTATGTGTCATAGAACTCCTCCCAAAGTTTGTTGCATTTGGATTTTGTTTGAGTGACGAAATGTATTGATGACTCAGTGCCATGACATAGGACATAGGCAAGCTGCTTGATCCAAGAGTGATGTATTTTCTAGTGCTAGAGATATCATCGTTCTATAGGTTCACTTCTTGAGTTTGACACCCTCAAAGATTCGTTGTTCCCCATCTGGGTTGCTTTCGTAAATATTGACATTATGGTATTGCCTAAAAGCTATGCTATATATGTCCAATGGCGGCGATATGCTAACATTCGGGCTATTACCGAGGATAGTGATTCTTAGGTGGTGAGTGACCTACATGTAGCCTTTTACTTATAGAATTTTGACTTTGCTTTTGAATCCATTTACACTTTAGCAGTCAGGAGGCAGCTAGACACAGAGTTTAGTGCCTTGGGGGGTTCACCTTTTAGACATATAACTTACCACGTGAATTCGAATGAATGGGTTGTTTAATTGTCAAAATTTTAAAATTTTAATATAACTATATTAACAAAAGGGTTTTTTAAATTAATTTTAGAGAAAAAGCTATGCATTTTTTTTACCTTAAGCATGTAAGTAAAGGGGTTTTTGTAATACCCTTTGAATGCACGTTATATGAATTGTTTCATAAAGGTGCACCCCCAGAGTTTAGTGTTTAGTAGAGGCTAGAAGTTGGGGACTTACTAGGTCTACTCACGAGAACTATTAAGAGTTGTGAGTGAGATACAAAAGCATTTATTAGGGAAATTTTGGACTCTCAAATGGGCCTTATAAGGACTTTGACTTTCTCCCTCATGTCCAAAATGAGCGCACAATAAAAAATTTACAAATGAAATTAAAACTTGTCAAACCTTTTGGATTTAGAATGTACTCATCGAGATCTGTCCATTGAGATATAGCATGCCATCAGATTCTTTATATTCTAGAAAATTCCATTTTTTAACGCGACAACTCTGTCTTATAAATGGAATCTTGTTGTGGGAGCAAATCACACCACCGATAAAGTTCATGCAACACAACCTAGATTACCATAATTTTAAATGAGGACACAAATGACACAATAGGCGCACAGAGGCAATCTCTTTAGCTTGTCAGGTCAACACTTTGGAAGGCTCACTAAACCACAATCTAGAATCTCATTGCTCTCAACTACACCACCAACCCACATACACACAAATGGAAGCAAACTCACTAAACCATACCAAGATTGTACAAAACTTAAGGAACACCATCCCCTCACTAAGATACACCTGTCCCCAAGACTCTACACTCAAAACCCTCACTCTAGACCCATCTACAAAAAAACGTGTATGAAGGCACAACACTATTTTGGAAGTGCACAAAATTGAAATCTATGAGTACCTATGCATATCTTATGTTGTCACAATTCTAATGACTACTTACAAGGAAAAAATAGACATCATTTGATACACTTACGACCACAAATGGAAGATGCGTTAGTGTGCATGCTCCATCTCGTGTGAAATTCTTGGCATTGTTGCGTAGCTCTCACTGCTCTTGACACAATGAGTGTTTTTGATTCTCAAATGCGATGAGCGAGCAGGGAGTAGTACTTGGATGAATCTCATGCTCTCTCTCTTCCTCTCTCAAACACAGTTCATGGCTGCTTAAAACTTGATTATGATAAAACTTCTTCTACAAAATGATCTAGATACCTTACTAAGGCTACCATAGGATAAACCTAAAATAGAGTTAATGGGTCGAATGGCTTTGTATGTACAATATAAAACTGACATTGCACCACAGCTTTTGCAACTAGACTAGCTACTTATTACAAATGATATTTCTATTCATAATTCACAAAATTTTATAACTCTCAAAAAATAAGGCTTTGTTGAGTTATGTCGTGCTATTGACCCAAGGGTCAACACTCCCCCCCTCCAAATTAATGTCATCCCTGCCATGACCTAGTTGTCAATGTCATTGCGGTCTTTGTTGTCAGTTTTTCTTTTGTTTGCTCCATTGCTTGTACTTTTGTCAAACCACAACAAGATTTATGATCCATGAAAATCATAATTGATGACAAATTTTATGTCCTTCACATCCAAACCACAAGATGTAGCATTTGTTTCTGTCATTATAGGTCTATTTCTAGATCTAAATTCAGAAAGAACACAATCTCGTTCAGCTTGACTCTTATCATAGTGGATAGATAAGCTCCATTCATTAATTTATTTCACAAATCTGTCAATTTTGAGTATTTCTCATTGTCAAAAACAAATTTGACAATCTATAGAATTGAATGATTAGCTTTATGTAGAGATTTTTTGGCTAACCTTCAACTTCTTTGCGCCAAGTGGCACTTCAATACAAAGTCTGTTTGTTAGTCAAGCCGAATCTGAGAGATAATTTTGCTAATTTGAGGTTCAAAACCCATGTCCAACATTCAATGTGCCTCATCAAGGACAAGATATGTAACCCTGCAAAGGTTGGTTTTCCTACCACTTGTGTTGGCTCTTCTTTGTGGGTGACTCCTTTGTTCCTGCATCAAGGTGATTAAAGTCGCATTTTCCACTGTTAACTTTTGTGTGATGTGTAAATAATTCTACTGCTTCTACTTGTTATATGACTTAATTAAAGCCCGAGAAACCCCAATTAATTTCCCAAGTTAGTCATGTGCTTCAAAAGGTCTTTATCCAACATCATTCATCATCGATGACCATTAATGATCTATCATTGTCCATTTGTCCCACAACTCATATAGATGATGTATAGGGTATGTAGATGGCTATTATGGATTTATATTTGAAAAAATTACATATTTGGCTAGCTAGGGGTTATACTTTCTTTTTTTATACATAAATAACCCTTACCTTGTATTCTCTATTCACAACCTCCTGGCAAAGTTTGGCTTGATTTGGACTTGTATTTGGCTTTACAAGCTAACTTTTTGGACTTCGGTTCAAAAAATGACTAACGGGAATCTCTGGCACCTTCTGGCTACCAAACACACGTAGAACCAATGACAATGACAAGAATTTGGCTTGATCCCTAGTTGCTCCTGCAGGCATCTATCACGATAGAAGACTGAATTGTCATTTCTTCCCCTTTTGCTCTTGTTAGTATTGTTAGTCCCTTTTGTTTGTTAGGCTTCATTAAGTCACATACAAGATATAAGATTTACAATATAAAGATCTGCTTTCTGTATACGGCCTTGTAGTCGCATGAAGTGTCAAATAGGAAACTTTACACTTGATGGGTGTTTTTGTTTAGTTGATCACAAACTTTCTTTGTCCTTGTAGTCCATCCCTTATAAGTTTTATTACCATTCTATTATAGTAGAAGGTTGATCAGTGTTCTTTTCTTCCCTTTCAAATTACTCATTGTGCATATGGCATTTGAGACATGCTTGATGAAGTGTCGTAACTTTCTTGGACCTTCTTTGTATTGGATGGCGCGACATCTCTTTAGTCTTTTCATCATATGATTATGGATTTTTGTTTTGGGGATGATCTAAAAAGCAACGAAATAAAACAAAAGATCAACTCAACAAAAAAAAACAAAAATCATTTGAACAAAATTTTTAAATGCTATGTACATTGTACATATGTCCCTAGGGACTCACATATGGTTTTTGTCCCCATGCTCCTCTTGTAACTCTACTATGAGGGCATATACTCTGAATTTGGTAAAAATATCATCTTAATCAGATGCAACAATTCAATACAACTCACAAAATATTTCCCTCTAATATTAATATATTTGGTCCGCATTTAGAGTTCCTCCCCCCCTCCTATTTGGAGTCCTCCTTGATGACAGGGTATCGCCAAGGGTATGTGTTGTGCTTGGGAAATTAAATATTATGCCTATGCAAGCCTTGTAATGTTTCCCTATTATGCCTACACAATCAATGTATGGAAAAAATTTATGATGTGCAAGATGTGGGTATAAGAAATTTGCTTATTGGCATTTGTTGGTAAGGCTTCCTATTCTACACAATGTGATGATGTTTGAAGCTTATGTTCCATTTTTATTGATTGAAGATTGTAGAGATTTTTTGAAGTCTTGCTATCTATTTGATGCTTCCTTGGGATCCATTTTAGCCTTGTGGTTGGTCTCTTCTAGCTGGACTATAATCGTAGGACAAATTGAAAGAATTCAAGCGGCAGTGTAGTAACAATAGTTTTAGTGGTTTCCTTTGGGACCCACTTCTTTGTGATTAACTATTTTATTGATGCTTCTTGAATGGGAGCCCATACTTGTCTCTGCTTCATTTGTGTTTGAAAAGGCTTCTTTGGGATACACCTTGTCTTTGTGTGAGTCAGCATCGATTTTTTCTTTAGTCCTTGTATGCTTGGTTGAGGATTGCATTCAGACTTTGATAGTTGATACTTTAATCATTTTGGAATCCAAATAAAATCTTGCTCTCTTTGTGCTTGAATCAATTTCTTTGAAACCCAAATCTGAGTTGCAAAATCTTGCCACTTTGGGCTTTTCTTAGATGTTCTTGCATGCTTAGATTGTTTTTCTTCTAGCGTTGGATCTTGTGATTTTTCAACAAAGATCTTTGTCTTGTTGATCCATACCTGCTTTTTTCCAAGATGGCTCTTTGGTATCCAAATTTATTGATTTTTTGGTTCTGACTCATTCTTTTCTTTTGGCCTTCCTTGGTTGTCAAGAAAGCTGCTAGTAATGGTGATGATCCAAGTTTCTGGTAAGGAATGTCATAAGAATTATCACTATCACTGGTATCCTCAGCAAGGTTGCATTGTAGCACTTTCCCTTTACGGTTTAGCTTGTTATGAAAAGTTACTGTTTGTTTGCTCTTGGATTTCTGTTTTGGGAGGGGCTTTTCTAGCAAATTGATTGATGGTTGTTAGCATGTTGACATGGTTGTGTTCTTCTTGACTAAGTCTTTTTTTCATGTATAGGAGCCTTGTAATGAGGATGCTTCTTGCAGTTGCACCACCATCAAGGATTTTGGAATCCATTTTTGATGCACTTTATTCTTGTAGTGGTGACATTGGTTCTTGGGTCTTTTATCTTGATAATGAAAACCGTTCAGTAGTAAATTTGTCTTTTATGTCACCTCTGGGTTGTCAGGATCTCCAATGTCGGCATCTTATTGAAGCTCCAAGTGTTCCATGGAGTCATAGAACTCATATTATTCTTTGTCTTTGTTTTCTTGGATCACACTCACTACAAAGCAAGGAATGGCATCATTGCCCTCTTCAACACAAAACTTTGTTGTTGGACCGTCTTGAATAGTGCACATTCAGAGTAGCTAGGATGTGTTCCCATTCAAGTGGCTCTAATGATTCCTCAAGAAAGGGTTTTGGGATATAATCCTTATCTTTGATTTCCCTTTAAGACCATATTAGGTAAAGTGGGAAAATCCCAATTCCCAGGTTGGACAACTTTCAATATATCATGTACAAAATATAGAGATTTTGTCAAAAATGTGAGTTTTCTTAAGGTCTCATTCCACTTTATGGACATACAATACACAATGAAAACAACTAAAATACCATGGTTTCAATCAATTGGATTATTAGGAGACGAGTATATTGCATCCATTATCGTTGTCTATGTTCTACTGTCCTACCTACAACTTATCTGAACATGGAGAGCTTGGTTTCTAGGTCCACCACTTGTCCAAGTTAATGTAAAAGTGACTCAAGGTTCACAACTTGTGAAAGCAAGGATCCATTGAGGAATACAATCCACTTGGCTATTTTTCCTTAATTTATTGCATGTGACATTCAAGCAAGGTCCACTTCTAATCTATAACTTCTTAATTTGAGGCATGGGGCATACATAAAATATGTAGCATATGCTCTATTGCCTCATAGGAAGGTTGGTTTCAAGGTGCACTTATCCATGCTAGCCTATCTTGGAGAAATGATGGAGCTTGCTTCTCTCCTTGTTTCAATGGAGACTAGCTTGGACAAGTGGTGGACCTTTGCTTCTCTCTATGTTTCAATAGAGTTAGCTTGGACAAGTGGTGATCTTGGAACAAAACCCCCATGTAAAACATATCATGGGTATTCCAAGTGATTAGAAAGATTACCATTTAAGATATAACCTTATAGGTTGGACAAATGGAGCTTGGCTTGGAGAAATGGTGGACCTTTGATTCTCTCCATGTTTCAATGGAGCCTATCTTGGAGAAATGGTGGAGCTTTCTTCTGTCCATGTTTCAATGGAGCCTAGCTTGAACAGTTGGTGGACCTTTGCTTCTCTCTATGTTTCAATAGAGTTAGCTTAGACACATGGTGGATCTTCAAACTAAGCCAACTACTATCAATGTTTCCTAGCTTGGACAAGTGGTGGAGTGTTTCTCTACTCCATGTTTCAATGGATCTTAGCTTGGACAAGTGTTGGACCTTAAAACAAAAACCCCATGTACAACATAGAATGGATTTTCTAGATTTCAATGGAGTCTAGATTTAACAAATGGTGGAGCTTGTCTTCATCCATGTTTCAATGAAACTAGCTTGGACAAGTGGTGGACCTTGTAACAAACCCCCCCATGTACAACATATCATTGGTTTTCTAAGTGATGGGAAGGAATACCATTCAAGATATAAACTTATAGCTTGGATAAGTAGTTGACTTTAAAACCAAATTCATTATAATACAATGAAATACAGGTTAGCCAATTCCTAAATCTTGAGACCAAACCTCCCATGCTATTAGAGATAATATATTGGATAAGTGGTGGACCTCCTATTATTTTCCCATGCCTAGTTTAGACTACCGGTACACTTTGCAGCTATAAAGGTTGGAAGAGTTGTGGAGCCTTGTTTCTATCCATGTTTTAATGGATCCTAGCTTGGACAAGTGGTGGACCTTGGAAAAAAGCTTCCATGTACAACATATATGAGGTTTTACATGTTTTAATGGAACCTATCTTGGACAAATGGTGAAGCTTGCTTCTCTCCATGTTGATTTTGGAACTACCTTAGACAAGTGGTGGAGCTTTGCTTTTCTACTCTTCATAATACAATGAAGTATAGGTTGGTTACATGGTGAATCTTAAGGCCAAACCTCCCATTTTACAAGAGATGATAGGTTGGACAAGTGGATCAACCTTCTATCATTTCTCCATGACTATATTGGACAATTAGTAGACCTAACATCTCTCTATGTTGTCTAGAGATAAGCTTGGACAAGTGATGGACCCTGCTTCTCTCTTCCCTTGGTTTACTAGTCTGAAGACTCAGTATATATAATTTCTTAGATCTAGCTTGAACAAGTGGTGGACCTTGTATCCACAATCTTAATTCATTACAAAAAAGTATATGGAAAAATAACATAGGAATCTTGGTTTGAAGGTCAAGCAATTAGGTTCCAAATGCACATAATAATATATTTTCCACCTATAATAAAAGAAAGTTAAATATGTTATTACCAAATTGACAAAGGTAACGTCCAAGAATTCTAGCTTTGCATCTTGTTAGATCTAAATCTTCATCAAGGCGACATGCATGTATACATCAACTTTCAAGCCATTCAAGAATACATGCACTTAGATTCCATAGTTTTGTTTTCAAAGTCTTTTAGGTTCTAAAACTCTTTCACATAAAGTATGTAATGACAAAATTCTTGAAGCAAACATTTGTGCCCAAGAAAAAGATCCCTCTCACATATTTAAAGTCCATGAATTCTCTGATCCATACTTACAAGTTTTATTTTGACATCAAACATCAATTCTCTCATAGTTACAAATAAATGCAACCTCGATATGAATTGACAAAAAATGAATTTCTTCTACTATATGACCCAACATAGGCCCCAATCAAATAAAAAATGAGTCCCCAAAAATTTGGGTGCACTCTAGCAATACATCAGAGTCCCCTTACAATAGGATGCACTCCAATAGTACATTGAAGTCCCCTTAGAGTAGGGTGCACTCCATTCAAGTGTTCATAAAATTGACACACCTTTGTTTTTTTTATAAAAAAGACTATATCAAATTATACAAATGTTGAAAGATACACACTAGAATTAAAAAAGCATCTTATGGCCATATTTATTCAATGCTTTCGTGTTGACAAGTACACACCAAGGACATAATTTATCTCAGAATATCTATACTGATTTACAATTGTGTTGTATGTATAGACTCTCTTATCTCTTTCATACAACCATCCTACCAACCATGGAATTATGGTTCTCTGCAAGAAGTTTTGAAGTTGCTCGGAAGTTTGCCTCCACATCTTTGGAAATATAAGATATGTCCCTGGCATGTTCCACATAACCCTATATGGAGTGTCATCAAAAATTAAGGTATTGTTTGCATACAAATCCTCAAATATCTTCCAAATATCACTCAAATTTTTGTGATAAACCCTTGTAAATCCTAACATGATATTTGGATTTTGGCAATTTTTGTTACTCATAAACACCTTGAACTTGGTATACTGCTCGGGAAAACATTTTTGTGCGATGCGTTGCACCCTTGTTAAGTTATAGCAACTCCATATCCATAACTCAAAGTATTCAGCACAAAAATCCAAAAAACTTTGTGCGTCTGGTCGCACCACATGATAAACTTCATCTTTATCCTCCACAAGTCGCATGTGTTGAGCCCAAGATGGCATAGAATCTCCATGTTTCATTTCAATTGTCTTGAGAAGTAACCCCTCTAGATCCAAGATAAGTACTCTTTTGATGTCCTTGAAAGCAAGTGGTAGGTGATAAGGAGGTGATTCATTCCTTGGACAAGGTCTTGGAGGAGGTTGGATGGGTAATTCAATAGTTTTCTTCAATTTATGCTAGCATATAGCCAATCCATTTTTCTGTAATGGTTCTGAAATTAAAGAACAAGAACACTTAATGCAAACACAACAATAGACATGAGTTTTACATTGTCTACCCTAAGGTTTTATTAGATACCAAAATCCATCCATGATCTACTCATTGATAGAAAGAAAGTCAAATTAAAATCCTGACTCTTTTTTATGCTACACTCTCTCTTAGTCTCAATACCATGGAGTTCAACTAGACTTAAGTCAACTAATAACTACTACTGCTTGTTAAAGGTATGCTTGAAGTGCATAAGGCTTAACCAATGCTCTAGTGTAGAATGGGTATTTAGGTCTCAAGGTCTACCAATTATCCAAGCAAAGATCCATTTAGATATGGAAACCCAATTTTTCTTAATATAATGATATAGAGTGGACAAGTGGTGGACCTTGAATGTAAACCCCCCATGTACAAAGTATCAGGGGTTTTGGGTATTTCAATCGACTCTAGCATCTTCGAGACATGGTGGAGCTTACTTCTCTCCATGTTTCAATGGAGTCTATCTTGGATAAATGGTGGAGCATCATTCTCTCCATGTTTCAATGGAGCCTAGCTTGGACAAGTGGTGGACGTTTGTTTCTCTCTATGTTTGAACAGATTTAGCTTGGACAAGTGGTGGACCTTGGAACAAAACCCCCATGTAAAACATATCATGGACATTACAAGTGGTATACCATTCAATATATAACCTTATAGGTTGGACAAGTGGTGGACCTTAACACCAAATTATTATTAATATAATGACATAGAGTGGACAAGTGGTGAATCTTGCGACCAAACCTACTAGGAAAAGTAGGTTGGACAAGTGGTGGACCTTGAATGCAAACTCCCCATGTACAAAATATCACTCATGCTACTAGGAATAATTTGGTATTAAGGTCCATGTTTTAACGGAGCCTAGCTTGGAAAAGTGGTGGACCTTTGTTTCTCTCTATGTTTCAATAGAATTAGCTTGGACAAGTGGTGAACCTTGGAACAAAACCCCCATATAAAGCATGCCATGGGCATTACAAGTGGTGAGAAAAAATACCATTCAAGGTATAACCTTATAGGCTGGACAAGTGGTGGACCTTAGCACCCAACTCCTCTTATTATAATGACATAGAGTGGAAAAGTGGTGAATTGTGAGACCAAACCTACTAGGGATAATAGGGTGGAAAAATGGTTGACCTTGACTGTAAATCACCCATGTACAAAATATCATGGGTTTTGCGCATTTCAATGGAGCCTAGCATCTAGGAGACATGGTGGAACTTACTTATGTCCATGTTTTAATGGAGCATATCTAGGAGAAATGGTGGAGGTTCCTTCTCTCCATGTTTCAATGGAGCCTAGCTTGGACAAGTCGTGGACCTTTGTTTCTCTCTATGTTTAATTATGGTTACCTTGGACAAGTGGTGGATCTTGGAATGAAACTCCCATGTAAAACATATCATGGGCATTTCAAGTGGCGAGAAAGGATACCATTTAAGATATAACCTTATAGGTTGGACAAGTGGTGGACTTTAACATAATATAATGACAGAGTGTACAAGTGGTGAATCTTGAAACCAAACCACTCATGCTACTAGGGATAATAGGTTAAACAAGTGGTGGGCCTTGAAATAAAACCCCCTAGAGTGTTTTAATGGAGCCTAGCTTGGAAACATGGTAAAGCTTGCTTCTCTCCATGTTTGAATGCATCCTATCTTGGATAAATGGTGGAGCATCATTCTCTCCATGTTTCAATGGAGCCTAGCTTGGACAAGTGGTGGACCTTTGTTTCTCTCTATGTTTGAATAGAGTTATCTTGGAAAATTGGTGGACCTTGGAACAAAACCCCCATGTAAAACATATCATGGGCATTACAAGTGGTGAGAAAAAATACCATTTAATGTATAACCTTATAGGTTGGACAAGTGGTGGACCTTAACACCCAATTATTCTTAATATAATGACATAGAGTGGATAAGTGGTGAACTTGGGACCAAACCTACTAGGGAAATAGGTTCGACAAGTGGTGGACCTTGAATGTAAACCCCCCATGTACAAAATATCACTCATGCTACTAGAAATAATTTGGTATTAAGGTCCATGTTTCAATGCAGACTAGCTTGGAAAAGTGGTGGACCTTTGTTTCTCTCTATGTTTCAATAGATTTAGCTTGGACAAGTGGTGGACCTTGGAACAAAACCCCCATGTAAATCATGTCATGGGCATTACAAGTGGTGAGAAAAAATACCATTCAAGCTAGAACATTATAGGTTGGACAAGTGGTGGACCTTAACACCCAATTCCTCTTAATATAATGACATAGAGTGGACAAGTGGTGAATCATGAGACCAAACCTACTAGGGATAATAGGTTGGACAAGTGGTGAACCTTGAATGTAAACCCCCCATGTACAAAATATTATGGATATTGGGTATTTCAATGGAGCCTAGCAACTTGGAGACATGGTGGAGCTTATTTCTCTCCATGTTTCAATGGAGCCTATCTAGGAGAAACAGTGGAGGTTCCTTCTCTCCATGTTTCAATGAGCCTAGCTTGGACAAGTGGTGGACCTTTCTTTCTCTATATGTTTTAATAGAGTTATCTTGGACAAGTGGTGGACCTTGGAATGAAACCCCCATGTAAAACATATCATGGGCATTTCAAGTGGTGAGAAAGGATACCATTTAAAATATAACCTTATAGGTTGGACAAGTGGTGGACAAGTTCTTCTTAATATAATGACATAGAGTGTACAAGTGGTGAATCTTGAGACCAAACCACTTGTGCTACTAGGGATAATAGGTTGGACAAGTGGTGGACCTTGAATGTAAACCCCTCATGTACAAAATTATGGGTTTAGGGTATTTCAATGGAGCTTAGCTTGGAGACATGGTGGAGATTGCTTCTCTCAATGTTTCAATGGAACCTATCTTGGAGAAATGGTGGATCATCCTTCTCTCCATGTTTCAATGGAGCCTACCTTGGACAAGTGGTGGACCTTTGCTTCTCTCTATGTTTCAATAGAGTTACCTTGGACAAGTGGTGGGTCTTGGAACAAAACCTCTTTGTAAAACATAGCATGGACATTACAAGTGATGAGGAAAAATATCATTCAAGATATAACCTTACAGGTTGGAAAAGTGGTGATGGACCTTGACAAGTGGTGAAGGATACCATTTAAGATATACCCTTATAGGTTGGACAAGTGGTGGACCTTAACACCCAGTTATTCTTAATATAATGACATAGAGTGGATAAGTGGTGAATCTTAAGACCAAACCACTCATGCTACTAGGTATAATATGTTAGAGAAGTGGTAGACCTTGAATGTAAACACCCCATGTACAAAATATCATGGTTTTAGGGTGTTTCAATGGAGCCTAGAATCTTGGAGACATGGTAGATCTTGATTCTTTCCATTTTTGAATGGCACCTATCTTGGAAAAATGATGGAGGTTACTTCTCTCCATGCTTCAATGGAGCCTATCTTTGACAAGTGGTAAACCTTTGCTTCTCTCTATGTTTGAATAGAGTTAGCTTGGACAAGTGGTGGACCTTTGCTTCTCTCTATGTTTGAATAGAGTTAGCTTGGACAAGTGGTGGACCTTGGAATGAAAACCCCATGTAAAACATATCATGGGCATTTCAAGTGGTGAGAAAGGATACCATTTAAGATATAACCTTATAGGTTGGACAAGTGGTGGACCTTAATACATAGTTCTTCCTAATATAATGACATAGAGGGTACAAGTGGTGTATCTTGAGACCAAACCACTCGTGCTACTAGGGATAATAGGTTAGACAAGTGGTGGGCCTTGAAATAAAACCCCCCATGTACAAAATAAAATGGGTTTAGGGCATTTAAATGGATCCTAGCTTGGAGACATGGTGGAGCTTTCTTCTCTCCATGTTTCAATGAAGCCTATCTTGGAGAAATGGTGGAGCATCCTTCTCTCCATGTTTCAATATAGCTTAGCTTGGACAAGTGGTGGATCTTTGGTTCTCTCTATGTTTCAATAGAGTTAGCTTGGACAAGTGGCGGACATTGAAACAAAACTCCCATGTAAAACATATCATGGGTAGTTCAAGTTGTGAGAAAAAAAACCATTTAAAATATAACCTTATAGGTTGGACAAGTGGTGGACCTTAACACCCAATCCTTTTTAATACAATGACATAGAGTGGACAAGTGGTGAATCTTGAGACCAAAGCTATCAAGCTACTAGGGATACTAGGTTGGACAAGTGGTGGATCTTGAATGTACATCCCCTATGTACAAAATATCATGGGTTTAGGGTGTTTCAATGGAGTCTAGCATATTGGAGACATGGTGGAGCTTGCTTCGCTCCATGTTTCAAGTGGTGGACCTTCAATTATTTTCCTATACCTAGTTTAGACAACCCATAAACTTTGCAACTCTAAAGGTTGGACGAGTGGTGGAGCTTTGTTTATTTCCATGTTTTAATGGATTCTAGCTTGGACAAGTGGTGGACCTTGGAAAAAATTCCCCCCTGTACAACATAGCTGATTTTTTTCATGTTTTAATGGAAGAGAGATTTGTTAAATGGTGGAGCTTGCTTATCTCCATGTGGATTTTAGAACTAGCTTGGACAAGTGGTGGAGCTTTGCTTTTCTACTCTTCATAATACAATGATGTATAGGTTGGTTACATGGTGAATCTTAAGGCCAAGCCTCCCATATTACTAGAGATGATAGGTTGGACAAGTGGTCAACCTTCTATCATTTCTCCATGCCTATAATTAGACAAATTAGTAGAACTAGCATCTCTCTATGTTGTCTAGAGCTTCAAACTAAAAAAGCACAATCTCATGCTAACAAAACTATAAATCACAATTGAAAGTTTTGAACGAGAAAAAGATCAGCAATCTTATAAGAAGGATACTTTTCATTTCATTTGATGATTATAAACTAAAAGAAAGTCTCTCAAGAAATTGATAAACAAAAAATGTAGGTGACTGCTTCATTATTTTGAGCAAACATATCAAAATCTCTATTGATTGAGCTCCATCTAGTAGTATCCTTTGTAAGATCCTGCAGGAAGGAATAAAAAGAAAGATTTGTTAGATACCATGCACATGAGTGTTCAAGTATGTGTATCAAGAATATATGACATGTCACTAGTACCTTAGGGTTGCTTTCTATCCAGCCTTAGAAGATTGTTCTCAGCTTTCACCTTATTTATATAAGCCTTTGCTGTGGTTGCCTTCAAAACTCCTTTTGTGTTACAACCCAATTGCCTAGCTAAAGTGGTCAATTGTGATGCCTTCATGCTTTCAATGGGTGTACGATCCTTTGCTAAGATCTCTTGTACTTGGGCTCTTCTCATTTCATTGCGGTGGCTTGTGTCACTTGCATTTTCAATGATACTTTCATCCCTGTCACCTTTTGCATGGTATTCTTCTTGTAAAGAACACCTTAGCTGACCAAACATCATTTTTTTGCTTCCAATACTCCATGATTTGTTTGTATTCACTATCATTTGTCACTATAGGTTGTCCATAACGATTAGAAGCAATTAAATCAAGCACATCCCTTCTCTCATCAAGCTGCATCAAGTATGGCAGTAGCTCCTCCAAGAGCACATTGTCAACCATCTTCTCAGCATCAAATTGTGGTGGAAAAATGCAATTGTTTGCTGGTGAAATACATCCCTTGTAAGGAGAGTCATCAATAAGCACTATTCTTTGTGGATCACATTCAAACCCCATGGCAATTTTGGCTAGAGGCTTGAACATTGCCTCAACGTTTGGATTGTCGGGTCTAAACAATTTTTGAGTTTGAGCGGTGTAGCAAACATCTTGCGACCAAATTGCAAAGAAAGGAAATGTATCCTCAGCGAAGTTGTTTAGTGCTGCAAGGATTTGATACACATTATTCCTAGTAGCTGTCGACCAAATTGCAACATTAAACCTCTGTAAAATAGTCTTCAAGAATTGGATGCAACCTGGCCTGAGTATAATATATCTTTTTGAATCCATTTGCACTGAGTTGTGGTGTGAGGATGGTTGAGGGGAACGTTTCAACAATAGACCATTTAAATCCAATATAATTGTAAGCATGGATTTCTCAACATCTACGCTACATGACGTAGTACCAATTGGCAATAGCTCGTGAGTGGACTTTTCAGTCTCTTTTGATGTATGTTTCATTTTTGAAGCATCGATTCTTGGTTCTCATTATTGGAAGCTTGCTCAAGTTGCACAACACTAGACTCTAGTATAGAACTATCATCCATCTTGGGCACTTTAGAAACCATAGAATCTATGGATTCTATAGTTGTTGACTGAACCATAGGAGCATTATCCATCCCAGTTTGTGAATCTAAGAAAACACACACACAAATGGTATCTCAAAACCACTAGAATTTTATTCACCATATTTATATGTAGAACTCCTAGTAAGAAATTTATTTAAGGTAAAGTCGTTGTTAGAATCCTTGCAACCATTTTCAGCATTCGTACACCAAACACCACTTGTCTAAAATACAATCTACTAACTCAACATTTTCCATCCTACACTTTATTAAAGATGAGTACTTAAAGTGAAAACTAAAAGCCACCCTTGTTGAGGAAACATGGATACAAGGTCCACCAAATGTCCAACCTAGACTACAAGCAAACAATTAGAGATTTGTCTTAGATTTGGATTCAAAGGCCACCATGTTAGGCACACATTGCCATAACAAATAACCAATGCAGTAAACATACAATTCATATCAAATAAACCAATTCATATCTGCTTTTTCCTGAACAACCTCTTTCATTGGTTTTGATTTTGATCTTGTCACTATCATGACATCAGTGCACTTACTGCTTTCAGGGACATCTTCAATTTGGATACATGTTGGATAGTCACAATTGCATTGCTTACACATTCCCTGAGTATACTGACATTCCTGAACTTTGTCAATAGATTCCTGCTTCTCCTGACAGCATGGTACTTTGTCTTGAACCCATTCTTCCTCAACCCATTCTTCATCTATCCATTCTTCCAAAACCACAAGATTAGCCTCCCCTGGAGGTCTCTGCTGCTGTTGAACTGGAGTTTGTTGGTTTTGCCCCTGAGGCCTGTTGTTATTGTTGTTATTATTATTGTATCTGATGATAGGAATACCTCTATCATTTCTGTGTTTGCACCACAACTCACAATCAGGACCTTGTCTGTGTCCTGTTGCTCCACAATAATTACAAGGTGACTGTTGCATGTTATTTTGATCCCTATTCTGAAATCCCCAATTGTTTTGATTCTGAAATCTTCTTGGAGGTGCAGGTCCCTGATATCTCCTGTTATTACCTTGTGGAGCTACCACATTTGCTGCTGCCTCCCTCATCTTCTGAACAATGTACTCAGGTCTTCTTCCCCTGAAATCTGGATTATAGTAACAATTCTCATATTCATGACCAAATCTTTGACAAACTTGACAATAAGGTTTATCTGACATTGCAAACTGATTCATCCCCATTGATTGTAGTTTTTCCTGAACAATCTTGTTAACTGCTTCTGCAGTAACCATATCCTTTCCCTGCTTCTTGTCAGTCTTTTCCTTGTCTTTGTCCTTCTTCTGCTTTTCTTTCCCTTCTTCTTCTTCTTCTTTTCTACCCACTCTTCATCCTCAGAATCAGTTTCCTCTTCAGTATCCTGATCTGAATCTTCAGTATCTGATCCTGAGCCTTCTGCTTCAGAATCTGAATCCTCAGTCTTTTTCTTCTTCTTATTTTTTAATTCTGCTTTGCCTCCATATCTCCTTTCAGCTCTAGCTGCTGCTTCCACCAATTCAGTAAAATCCTGTGCAGTGTCTAGTGGGGGTCTCCTTGCAACTGCACTCCTGAACTGCTTTTTCAGTCCTTTACAGAAATAATCTCCCAATTGTTCCATAGAAGGTTGTTGGGCTGCTTCCAACCTGTTATTCAAATTCCTGAACTTTTGTGCATAGTCTTCCACTAGAAAATCTTCCTGTTTCAATCTTCTCAATTTCTTCAAGATTTCTTCAGGTGTCTTGTCCTCCCTGAACCTTAAAAGAAATCTAAGCTTCAAGTCATTATAATCAGCAAAAGCTTCCATGCCATACTGGATGAACCAATCCATGGCCTTGCCTTGCAATGTTGCTGCAAAATTTTCTTTCTTCATTGCATCTGGATGAAGTGCCTCATACCCACTGGCAGACCATCTTGTTTGAAACTGACCAACATGGCTATCAGCATCTTGGGTTTTCTTCCCGCTGAACTTAGCCTCTCCCACTTTGGGATTTGGTGCAGCCATTGGTGGTGCTGGAAGTGGTGGAGGTACTCTTACCAGAAGTGGATTAAAAGGTAGATTACCTGTTCTTGCAGGTACAAACTGCAACTGCCTTCTTGTCCTTAAGAGTGTTTGAGTTAGTAATGCATTAACCAATTGTCCCAATAGTGGGTTTGCTGTGGGTGGAGTGGTTTGTTGGCCTTCTTGGTTTGCAGGTGGGGTTTCCTGCACCCTGTCTTCAGGTTCATGCAGTTCAGTCCCCTCCCCAACAATATCTGCCCCTGTAGCAAGTTCTCCTACTGGTTCTTGTTGATCATCACCATCTAACTCATCTCCTTGTCTCCCCCTTGCAGATAATTCCCTTCTAAGTCTAAACCTTGTTCCATATGAATGTTGTGGAACATTGGACCCCTGCCCTGATTCACTCATGCATTGCTGCTTCTCCCTTGTTTAGAATACTGTACTAGCATTCTTTGATTATGCACATTGTAGTTTGAAGGTAAATAACAGGCTCCAAAGGGTAACAGTTTTGTAACTACCTTTTCGAGAATGAGAATTCTGACTTCGCTGGGCAGTTGTGGGTAGAATTCTTTCAAGAATTGTGATGCATACTCCTCAGACTCTTCCCCCGGTGTTCTCCAGTTCGCAAAATCCCGCAAATGGTCACTATCAGGGAACAGGTCACCGCTGTGATTCATTCCTTAGCACCCATATAGTTTTAGGCGAAATTCGAACCAATTGCAGGATCGCCAAATGTTAGGCACACATTGCCATAACAAATAACCAATGCAGTAAACATACAATTCATATCAAACAGGAAGCAGGAAACTGCATACTTCAAACACCATACTGCAAAGGAAACAGGTACATAACATCATATATAGAGGGAAAATATAGTGCCATTCATCATCATTATTCAGTAATACAGTAGAAAACACAGAACTAATGCAGGAGAGAGCAAACTGCATCAATAGGCATAGACATAACTGCTTCTCATCCTGAGAATTCACGAGACACACAACTAACTTCCCCAAAATATAAAATAACCATGTTCACTTATCCCTAAGGTTCAAAGATAAAGGTTTTAGTTACAGTTCAAAAAGTAATAGCCTGACTGCCCTGAAAGCCCTGATAAATCAGGCACTAACACACCACTTATTCAAGTAAGATAACTCCACTTGTTTAAGACAGTATTGTTTGAAGCCCCATCACTTGTCCAACCTAGACATTGATTAAATTTTGGTAAGATTTATCACAAATCTTGTAAAGAATGAGGATGCAAGAGAGCTACACAAGACAAGCACAAAGCACACAGAGATGGAAAGCTTCTTCTTCTTCTTCACAGAAAAGAGAGTACAAAATGACTAAGTGCTAAAGCTGAAAAGTAGCACATATGTACATGCGGTCACTAAGTGTGACCTCGCTAGAAGCGTACTAGGCTGGCACTATAAGTGTAGTCCAGCTGTAGAATCACTGGCAGAGATCCTCCGTGTCGATCACCTAACGCGCCAGTGAGTAAATGCCGTAAGCGGCCAAGACCCGTAGTGGATGCCAGCTCAAGGTGTAGAGCTCGACATCTCAACACTCCCCCTCGAGCTCTGCATGTCGCAGAGTCCAAGCATAGTCCAGAAATGTCAAAGCTTCTCAGCTCCAAGGGCCTTGGTAAAGATATCCGCTATCTGCTCCTCTGTGCTGACGTAGACCAAGTCGATGTCGCCCGCCAACACTCGCTCTTGAACGTAGTGGTAATGGACCTCTATGTGTTTGGTCTTGGCATGGAACACTGGGTTCCTAGCCAACTGCATGCTGCTGAGGTTGTCACAATGGATGAAAATCTGCTGGTCCACCTGCACTCCCAAGTCCTCAAGTAATGTGCGTAGCCAAGCTACCTCACACGCCGCAACTGTTGCACCTCTGTACTCGGCCTCTGTGCTCAATAAAGCAATCGTAGGCTGCTTTTTTCTGCTCCAAGTAACAGCAACACTCCCAAAAGAGAACATGAAGACACTCGTAGATCTGCTATCAACAATGCTACCTGCCCAATCTGCATATGTATACCCATACAATGCTAATGGTGCATCTGCTGCATAGAACAATGCATAGTCAAGAGTACCTTGCACATACCTATGTGTGCGTCGTACTCCATCCAAATGTGGCTTCCTCGAAAGATGCATGAACTGACTCTCCAGTCCTACTGTGTAGCTCAAGTCTGGCCTCGTGAAATTCAAGTAGATTAGACTACCCACAATCTTCCTGTACATGTTGACATCCTCAACAACATCACCCTTCTCTGCACTCAGCTTTGCATTCACATCCAAGGGAATAGAAATTGGCTTACAATCCGCCATACCATACTTTGACAACATGTCCAAAGCATAATGTCTCTGTGATATCCATACACCCTCTGAAGTCCTGATCACCTCAATGCCAAGAAAGTAGCGCAACTCGCCTAAATCTTTCATTTCAAACTCCTGTTTGAGAAGACCCTTCACATGGTCAATCTCCATAGCATTGTCACCAACAATAATAAGGTCATCTACATATATGGTAATGACCACAATCCCCACATCACTCTCACGTACATAGAGTGAAAGATCAGCATGAGCTCTCCTAAAACCAATACTGACAAGATACTTGGCAATCCTGTCATACCATGCTCTAGAGCCCTGCTTCGAACCATACAAAGCTTTGAAAAGTTTGCATACATAATCTGGGGAACGTGGATCGACATAACCAGGTGGCTGATCCATATACACTTCCTCTTGCAACTCACCATTCAAGAAGGCATTCTTTACATCCATTTGATGCATAATCCATCCTCTAGATGAAGCCACTGCTATGACAGCTCTCACAGTCGTCATCTTTGCCACTGGAGCAAAGGTCTCCTCATAGTCTATGCCATATGTCTGTGCATAACCCTTTGCGACCAGCCTTGCCTTGTGACGCTCAATGTTACCATCAGCCTTATGCTTGGTTTTATACACCCATTTACAGCCAATAGCTTTCTTGCCACTTGGCAATGGCACCAACTCCCATGTGTCGTTTGCTTCCAATGCAGCCATCTCTTCATTCATTGCATCATCCCAATGCACATTTCCAACTGCATCCTCAAAACATGTGGGCTCCACATCCTGTATCACCTTTGACATGTAGGCTAAGTGATGTGCTAGATACCCATCATAAGTCAATTTCTGAACTGGATTTCTGACTCGGTTAGATCTGCGCGGTCTTGGGTCACTCCTTTGCCCTCTAGCATCTTCTTGTACTTTCCTTACACCAGGTGTCCTGACAGCCGGAATTCCAAATTCCTCATCAAGACGTTGTTCAGAACCATCTGAATCCATGTTTACATGTCAAAAACCTGATGATGCATCAACCATAAGGGGAGGTTCATCAACCTTTTCCTTTGCTTTTCATGATACATTCCCTGTACCTGTTGGTGGAGTAACCTGCGTACGTAGTCTACCATTCCATGGTTTCTCAACAGAGCCACGAGAAGAGGACTCTTGTGGTCCACTCAAAACCTGTGACTGTGGCCTCACATTTTGTCAACCACATCATCTTTTACATCAGCTCCAATAATGCCATGTGCATTACTGTACCAGCTGCTCATCTCATCAAAGACTACATCTCTGCTCACTCATAATTCTCGTGTAGTAGGATTGTAGCACCTGTACCCCTTTTGTTCAAGGGAATATCCCACAAGAATACATTTTTCTGCTTTAGGATCCAATTTCCTACGCAACTCATCTGGTACATGCACATAAGCTATGTAGCCAAACACTTTCAAGTGTGCCAAATCAGGCTTTGTACCTGTAAACTTTTCCTCATGTGTTACATCATGCACCGCAGTTGTAGGTGTCCTGTTCATAATGTACACAACTGTATTTACGGCTTCAGCCCAAAAATGATGAGGCATGTTCTTCTCATTCATCAATGCACGTGCAACCTCTGCAATGTGCCTGTTTTTCCTTTCTGCGACCCCATTCTGTTGTGGAGTATATCTGCATGTAAACTGCCTTCGTATACCATGCATTCGTAGAAAATCTAAAAAATCATTGGAGAAGTACTCTCCCCCTCCATCCGACCTCAATGTCTTGATTTGCATATCTGTCTCCTTCTCAATCATGACTTTGAAGTCTTGAAAGTGACCAAACACTTCACTTTTGTTACGCATGAAGTAGACCCATACTTTCCTTGTATGGTCATCAATGAAAGAGACATAATACATGCAACCATGTATACTTGCAGTATCGATTGGACCCCAAACATCTGTGTGCACCACCTCAAGTGGCTTTTTACATACATTGCGCTCATGTGGAAATGAGCCCTTTGACTGTTTTCCAAACTGGCATGCTGCACACACTTTATGCATACCATCCACCTTGAATTTGGGCAAACCTTTTACAATCTGTTTTGATTGCATGCTGCGCAATCTCTGCTCATTGACATGGCCAATGAGTTTGTGCCAAATGTCAACATCAGGCACAACACCTGTGCCCTGTGCAAATAATGCAGGTTTTACCTCAGGCATGTCTACATTCAGCGTACACATTCTGCCCACACATTTGCCCTCTGTGATCAGCTTACACCCATTCTGGAAATCTTCTACATAACAGCCATTTGGATTGAAGCGAACCTGCAAACCCTGCTCAACCATTTGTCCAACAGAAACAAGATTCTTTGTAATGTTTGGGACATGAAGTACATTTGCTAAGTATTTTGATTTCCCACTCTTCGTATTTAGCGGTATGTCCTCTACATGAGCAATGGGGTGAGCTGTGTCATCTCCTGTCTGCACATAGCCTGACAAATCTGGTTTGCGCATATCTCTAAACCACTCTCCACGAGACGTCATGTGATTAGAGGCACCTGAATCCACATACCAAACATCAGCTTGGGTGGAATTCTCTGCAGTCATTGTATTCATTACATGTTGCATAAAAAACATGCGCTCGTTTTTGCTATCATCTGCATCTCTGCTAGTAGATGCATAGTTGCCTTGTTCTCTCTTTCCACTTGCTTTTCCCTTTGGACAATCACGTGACATGTGACCTATTTCACCACAAGTCCAACATTCTCTGCTATCTGGAGTATGTTGCTGCCTGCTTGATCCTGCACCACGACCTCTTTGACTCCCCCTGCCTTGAGACTGGTTGCCCCTGCCACCTGTATTGTTTTGAGTTGATTGACCTTCCAGAAATTGGCCCCTGCAACCCCTTGGGCCTCGACCACGACCTCTACCTCTACCTCTGTTGGAGTTAGAATAGAAGGCCTGTTCAGAATTATTTCTGCCATGAGAAGAAGATGTGTCAAGGTTCTTCTCCTCAAGAATAAGCATAGAAATCAAATCTTGGGACACGGGGATGTCGTCTCTTGTATTCATGGAAGACCTAAAATGTACATACTCATCTCCTAGACCATCCAAGCATGCACGGACAATGTCATCGTCTTCCACTGAGACTTTAATAGATCCAAGAGCCTCAATGATACTCTTGATCTTTAAGGCATAATCATTGATTGAGAGGGTGTTCCTCTTAACCTGATTTAGCTCCGACTTTAGTTGAAGCTTCCTGGCCTTGGTGTTCACCTCGAACACTCTGCCTAAGTTTCTCCATGCAATGGCGGGGGTTTCAGCATCCTGTAGATAGCCCATCATGCCATCTGTGATTCTCATAGAAAGCCAATACATCACTTTGCTCTGGCCTTGTTGCCAGTCCCTCAAAGCTTTCCTTTGTTCTGCTGTAGCATTTGCCTCGGGAATCTCTGGTTCCTTTTCATTGTCTCCTTCTACATAGTCCCAATAACCTTTTGCTTTTAGGAAATTTGTTATTCTGAACTTCCATGCAGGGTAGTTATTTTTCTCAAGATTCTCAGTAACAATCTGACTGAAACCGTCAGACATCTTGAAGCACTAAGACAAAATAGCTGCAATCTGCAAAAACCTGCAAATCTGCTGAACCTGCTATCGTGGTACCTGTAACGCTTTCTACACTCAACGAGTGTCCACAATCAAGCGTACATACAACCACTGTACTTGTACAGTAAATCTCTGTATACTGCACTTTGGAGACCTGTTCAGAAACTTGTGCGAAAAATAACTTCGGCATTTGGTCGTGGATTGCGAACGAAGGGATAGTGATGTTCTTGCTCTCTTAGCCTCTCTTGCCTGCACCACGCTCTGATACCATGTAAAGAATGAGGATGCAAGAGAGCTACACAAGACAAGCACAAAGCACACAGAGATGGAAAGCTTCTTCTTCTTCTTCACAGAAAAGAGAGTACAAAATGACTAAGTGCTAAAGCTGAAAAGTAGCACATATGTAAATGCGGTCACTAAGTGTGAACTCGCTAGAAGCGTACTAGGCTGGCACTATAAGTGTAGTCCAGCTGTAGAATCACTGGCAGAGATCCTCCGTGTCGATCACCTAACGCGCCAGTGAGTAAATGCCGTAAGCGGCCAAGACCCGTAGTGGATGCGAGCTCAAGGTGTAGAGGTCGACATCTCAACAAATCTAGAGCAGAATCAAGATTCTATGGCCAAGGTAGTCAAATAAGTTAGACAACAGACAAAGCATAAGAGCACTTTAGATTCTTGTTGAGCATAAACTAAACAATAATCAAATGTTATATTCACTTGAGATTTCATCCATGAAAAATGAAAATGATGCATGTACTTGAGATTTCCATCCATGTACAATACTTTACAATGTCAAGTAAAGTTATAGTCAGCAAACAACTCTTCTCCTGCTTCAACTTGACAAATAGTCTCAATGCATACATGGCCATATTCTTCTGACTTGATGTGTGAAGAGGTGCATTTATGCCAAGGTGGCAAATTTGGATCAAATGTATAGCGTACATTGGGACAGACATTTGTACTGTGAGAACTATTTATATAGCCCGACACGTTTCCTTCTTCTGCACAACCAATAATGTATGATTGATCTTCCTCTTCTTCTATGTTTGGATCCTCTAGAAGAGAATATTTATAAGCTCTTGGAAATATTTTGCATATCTTTTTCCAGTCTTGAAATCTATACTTATGCCCTCCATAGTTTAGAATAGTCAAACCACTTTCCAGGGTAGTATGCACAAATAGCCCATAACCAGCTCCTTCAATACATGAAAGTCTCACTTCAAAATCCACACCGTTAATATGGAAAATTACATCTTTGGGAATAGGAAAAGTTGGTGTCCCAAAAGGATCTTCATTCCAATCATAGTGTGAAATACATCTAGTTTTTATATCACTTAACTCCTTTGTGTCTGCAAAAAGAAGAAAATATTATGCATAAAATAATGACAATATCAAAGAAAGATATCATTATTTTATAGTCCAATAGGTCCATTGTATGGAAGACCTAGAGTGCCTCTTACATGGTGCCTCCAAGGTTTCCAAAAAATAAAATCATTGGAAAAAAAAGGCCACTGTGTCTCCAATCTATTGCCCATTTGAAGCATAGAGAGAACCAAGGTCCACCACTTGTCCAAGCTAGACATGGAGCATTGACACAAGATCCAACACTTATCAAAGAACCCTATAGTATATGTGGTAACATGGGATGCGTTGATGCAACAAAAGTAGTCTAGCCTCCTCATCCATCTCTTTTTTCTTGTAGCCTAGAGGGATTAGTTTCAAGGTCTATCACTAGTTAAAAACTACACATAGAACATTGATACAAGGTTCCACCACATGTGAAACCTATCATCTCTAGTAGCATGGATGGTTTGATATCAAGGTTCACTGCGTGTCCTACCTATACTTTATTGTAGCATAGAGATTCTGGTTTGGTGGTACTACACTTGTCCAAACTTGGCTTGTTGTTGATATCTGGAGGTAATCAAGGGTCCTCCACTTGTCCAAGTTAGGCATATAAAACAATTGCAAGGTCCACCATGTGTACAACATATGATTGATTATAGCATGCATGGTCTTATTTCATGGGCAACCATCTTCTCTCCAACATGTGTCCAGCCTCGGCTCCATTGAAGCATGGAGAGAAGCAAGGTCCACCACTTATCAAAGCTATATTTTCTCCTAGTGATTTCAAAACCCATAATACGTTGTACATGGGGCGGGGGGGGGGGGGGGGGGGGGATTCCTGTTTCAATGTCCACCACTTGGCTAAGATTGGATCCATTGAAACATAAAGAGAAGCAAGCTCTACCATTTGTCCAAGCTAGGTGCCATAGAAACATGAAAACCCCATAATATGTTGTGTACGGGGGGTTTTTGCATGGTCTACCACTTGTCTAAGCTATGGTCCATTGGAACATGGAGAGAATCAAAGCTCCACCACTTTTCTAAGCTAGGATCCATTGAAACATGGAGAGAAGCAAGCTCCATTGTTTTTCTAAGCTAGGCTCCATTGGAACATGGAGAAAACAAGCTCCACCACTTGCCTATTATTGCATAGAGATTCTGGTTTGAAGGTCCACCACTTGTCCAACCTTGCCTTCATGTATGGAGATAATAAAGAGTGCAATGCTTCTCTAAGCTAGGGACATAAAAGAGTTTCAAGGTCCACTACATATACGATCTATGATGGCTTGTAGCATGGGAGGTTTCATTTTAAGGTTGACCACTTCTTCAGCTCCGCTTGCCCAACCTCAGATCCATTGAAGAATGGAGAATAAAGGTGTACCAACTCTCCAAAATAGGCAAGAAAATCTCTATAAAACCCATGAATTGTTAATATATGCTATGCTGTGGAGTTTTGTTTGAAGGTCCACTCCTTATCCAAGCTACAATCCATTGAAGCATGGAAATAAGTAAGATATATCTATAGTCCAAGATAGGATCCATTGAAACATAGAGAGAATCAAGGTCCACCACTTGTCCAAGCTATGCATGGGTAATTGATATAAGGACCACTACGTTTTCACCTATACTATGCTCTATCATGGATGGTTTCATATACCACCAATTTTCCAACCTATTTAGTAGGTTGTATTATGGGGGTTTGGTTTCAAGGTACTTCACTTGTCTAAGGTGGGTTCCATTGAACCATGGAGAGAAACAATGTCTACTACTTGTCTGAAATATGCTCCTTTAAAACATAAAAGCAAGGTCCACCACTTGTCCAAGCTAATGTTTCTCTCCATTGAAGCATGGAGAGAAACAAGGTCTACCACCTGTCCAAAATATCCTCCATTGAAACATAAAAGCAAGGTCCACCACTTGTCCAAGCTAATATAACAAATGGGTGTTGGTTACAAGGTGTACCACACTTGTCTAAACTAGTCTCCATGCAAGGTCCACCACATGTCCAAGCTATATGATCTTGGTTTGAAGGTCTACCACACCTCTTGAAATTAGGATCCATGTAAGGTCCACCTTTTGTCAAGCTATTCCTTTAGTGAGTACTTAAACTAAGTAAATTGCAATACTTAAATACCTTTCCAAGCTCATTAAGATTTTGGTCTCTAAGGCCACCACCACATGTCTAATCTATGCTCTAATTGATTACTTATTCTAGTTCTCAAAGTCCAAACATAAGCTCCCTTCTAGCAAGGTTAGTTTAAATTTAGGCTCCATCACCTGTCTAAGCTAGGTTCAATTTATGAAGCATCACCATTTAACCATGCTACGATCTAATGTATCATATCAAGGGGGTATTGATAAAAGGTCCAAAACTTATTGAGTTCAAGCTCTTAAGTAATTAAGTCTTTGTGAGTATTAAATGTTATAGTTTTAGTCTAAAGATCCACCATTCAAAAACTCAAGTAATTTATTATTTACATTCAAACCTTGAATGCTTGAGATAAAAAATACAAACTCAATCAATACTATATAAACCAAAATCTAACATTAAGAGTATCAAATCAGTAACAAGAAACACTAACATGCACAAGAAACTCAAAACATACGTGTCTCCATTTCCAAAAAATCCTCCATTGACAGAGGATGTTGTTGTTGTTGTTCTTCTTCTTCTCTTTGTGGAGAGCACTCCTCTGTAACAGGCACAATGTCATCTGATTGCGAAGTGGATTGTTGAAGTCCAGCCCATTTTTCTATATCTTCATGAGACTTAGCAAAGTCTAGTAGCATGGTCTCCATGTTTTTGCCTTCTCCACACTATCAATTAAGCATATAACTTCTTTTTTCTGTTGTATTCCTTCTTGTGCAACCAAGGAGCCATCACCAAAAACATCAACAAGCTTGCAGTCTTCAAAACAATATGTACGAATGTAGTGCTTGACCAAAGCTCTTTTTTTGGCCTCCAAATATTGCAAATCTGACATATCGTTATCTGCTACTTGAAGAAGAGAACAATCAATTGGCATGGGATGTTCCTCTGATCTTCTTCTCAGGTCTTCAAATGCATTGCCTTGTCCCAAGAAGGCAATAACTATTAGGAATTGAATTGCTCCTTTGCAAGGAGCTGATGGAAAGTGATGAAATGCACCACAACAATGGTAGCTCAGATTATCTCCCATGGCGTGAAAGGCACATTGCAATTTTGTGAAGTTAGTGAAATCCACAAATGTAAGAAAGACAAATGGTGGACATATTCCTATGCCCATCTTAGACAAGCGGTATACATTGTTTTCCTAAGGCTACCCACATTGTGGACTACTAGAATAAAATGTGTACTATTTATTAAGTGTATAGCTTGGACAAGTGGTGGACCTTCAGACCAAGAACTCAATATTCTCCATGTATTAATAGATCCCATTTTGGGCAGATGTTAAATATTTATTTTGGTTTAGTCTCAATGGATTGAAGCTTGTCTAAGTGGTGACGCTTGCTTCTCTCCTTGTTTCAGAAAAACATAGATGGAGTATGTGGTGGAGTTTTTCTTCTATGCTAGATCCAATAGAGCTAGCTTGGACAAGTGGTAGAGCTTGGTTCTATTTGGGTGAAAGCATGTTAACTTGTCATGCTTTTTCATGTCCCGGACAATGCTAACTAGCACAATTTTGACATATTCTAACTAGTACAATAACTTGAGCTACATCTCCAAGATCTATGACATATGATATATCAATAGAAAGCACTTGAAACAAGGAATCCAAATGTACAACCTCCGACAAATTTTGATATTATTTGTAAAAAAATTTACCGGACGCCCAACTTTTCGAAGATGTGCTAACTTGAAACTGCTAACTAGCACAAAAAGTGCAACAGGTTAACATGCTTTCACCCATTCATGTTCCAATAGAGAAATCTTGGACAAGTGGTGAACCTTCAAACAAAATCCTTCATTGACAACATATCATAGGCTATCTAAATGGTGAAAAAAAGAACATTCAAGATAAAACCTTATAAAATGGTTGTGGACGTTGCACCTCGGATGCACAAGTGGTTCACATATTACTATTTCTCCAAGTTCATCTTAGACAAGTGGTATACCTTGTATTTCTAAGAATAGACACATTGTGGACTACTAAACCGTCTACTATCTGTGAAGTGTATCTTGGACAAGTGTACCTTCAAACAAAAAACTCAATGTACAACATAGCATGGTTTCCATATGTTCTAATGGAGCCGAGTCTGGACATATGGTAGAGCTTTCATATGTCCTAGAATCAATAGATCCTAGCTTTCCCAAATGGTGGAGCTTGTATCTCTCCATGATTCAAAGAAGCATAGCTAAGATAGGTGGTGGACCTTTTCTTCTATCCATTGGTTCAATGGATCTAGCTTGGACAAGTGGTAGATCTTCAAGCATTACAAGGTGGACCATGCTCCTAAAGGTTGGACAACTAGTAGAAATTTATACTATACCATCTATTATCTATGTATCTAAGCTTAGATAAGTGGTAGATCTTTGCTTCTCTCCATGTTTTCATGAACTTAGATTGGACAATTGACGGATCTTGAAAAAAACCCTGTGTATAGGTTGAGAAAGAAAAACCATTCAAGATTTATCTTTACAAGATACACAAGTGGTGGACCGTGCACTTAGATCCCAAGAGTGAATAAGTCATGCACTTTTTATCCTTAGACAATTGGTGGATCTTGAAACAAAACCCTCTGTATAGGTTGAGAAATAAAAACCATTCAAGATTCATCTTTACAAGATACACAAGTGGTGGACCGTGCTCTTAGATCCTAAGAATGAATAAGCCATGCCCATCTTAGACAAGCGGTATACCTTGTATTTGTAAGGCTAAGCATGTTGATATTGTGGACTACTAGAGTAAACCATCTACTATCTATGAAGTGTAGCTTGGACAAGTGGTGGACCTTCTTGAAAAAACCTCAATGTATAGAATATCTTAGATTCTCCATGTTTTAATGCAGCCCAATTTGGTTATATGTTAAAGATTACTTTTGTCCCAATATCAGTTGATTTGAGCTTGGTCAAGTGGTGGATCTTACTTATTTCCATGTTTCAAGAAGCACATATAGAATAGGTGATGGTGCTTTTCTTCTATGCTAGGTCCAATAGAGCTATCTTGGACAAGTGGTGGAGCCTTGATTCTATTCATGTTCCAAAAGAGCTATCTTGGCCAAGTGCTGGACCAAACAAAAACCCTTATTGAAAACATATCATGGGTTATCCAAATGGTGAGAAAACACCATTCAAGATATATCCTTGGAGGTTGGGTACGGAATTGGCACCTAGGATGGAAAAGTGGTGGACCTATTATCATTCCCCCATGCCCATCTTAGACAAGTGGTATACATTGTTTTCCTAAGGCTACACATGTTGTGCATTACTGACTAAATTGTCTACTATTTATTAAGTGTGTAGCTTGGATGAGTGGTGGATGTTTAGACAAAAAAATCAATGTTCTCCGTGTTTTAATAGAACCTTCATCTGGCATTCATACAAATTGATGAGGGCATGAAAATCCATTTACTATCACATTTACTATCACATTCAAGTTAACCACTCCCAATGCCGGTGTTGGGTTTTTGTTGCATCCTTTGATAGCAGATATTCCCGATGCTAAATATTGATCCGTAGCTTTCTTGTAAGTGGAATAAGTGACTGCATTCATTGGAGCTCTGGTATCTACTAATGCACTTGTGCTATGATTGTTCACTTGTGCTCTGGTATCTACTAATGCACTTGTGCTATGATTGTTCACTTGTATTGTGATACAAAGGTCAATTCCATCCAACCATTCATCATCCGTTGATACTGCATCATTATGTTTTATAATTTATAGAAATTTGAACGTCATTCCCATACTCATCAGATTCCTCCTAAGGTTGAAGGTTCCTTGAAATCGAGATTCTCGATTTTAAAATAGCTATGAAATTCAAATGCAAGAGATCCAAAGTAACATTTTGAATGGCTTGCATAACCCTCATTCTACCAAGATTCTCTACAATGCTTATCTCAAGTAGATGAATGGTTTTATTTGCCTCCCCTAGTTCCTTGAGCCCTACAAGGGGTGGAACCCCAACCCCCCGCCTTGCATATTCCCCACATCCTGCACAAGGGCCTCATTATGTTTGAGTGAAGCTGGCACCGGAGTCTCGAGTTCCAACTGCCCATTTGTCACCTTCACTCATAGGTATCCTCAACTAAGGAATATTTTGTTCTTTATCAACATTTATAATTCATATCAAAGATCTTTAAGTACCATGGCTTGCCAATGTCCATAGTGTCGGGATAAAGATCCTAGAATGACCAGTAATTTCTGGAAGGGTCTCTTTGAGAATTTAGGGACAAGGCTAAACTTGTCTTTGGCCAATCACCCACAAACGGGTGGCCAAAGTGAAATAGCTAAACTAGCAATTTTTGATCTACCAAAAGCCTATGTAACAAAAGTAGATCAAAGGTCCCAATGGGAGAAGTACTTACCGTTGGTGGAGTATGCCTACAATAATATTGTACATACCTCCACAAGAAAATCACCTTTCAAGGTAATTGAGGTAAGATCCAAAAGTCCCCTACTACTTAAGGTTCGCGGGAAGATCTTCGCTGCAAATGAGTATAGCCGAGACCTACAAGAATCTTTCCAAAATATTAAGGATGCTATCTCTATCTCACAACAAAGGCAAAAGGCTGCTACACAGAAGAGTCCAAGCCTTTAAAGAAAATAGTCTGATCTTGCTTAAATTCCCCAAGGCTTGCTTAAGGCACACAACGGACAATAATCCTACAGGACACCAAAAGTACTATGCTAAGTTAGCAAAAATGAACTATGGTCGCTTCCAGATTCCTAGACCAATCAACAAAATGGCCTATCAACTCAAGTTGCCCAGTCACACATTGGCTTGTACACAATGCTTTTCATGTGAGCCTACTAAAGCCTTACAAAGGAGAGACAGCTCAAGAACCAACTATTGAAGGCCCACCGGAGATCAAGGATCAAGAAGAGGTGTTGCAGCCCGAGTCCATTCTCCGACATGAAGACAATGTATTGAGAGGCGGTAAGATTATCTGACGGTATCTTATTAAGTTTAAGAACTATTCTTTTGAAGATGCTAAATGGATGCAAGGCATACAATTAGAGGATAACCTAAACCTTGTCAATGCTTACAATGCTTCCCTAGAGTAAGCAAAAGTACAAATGTTTAAAATGAAGAAAGTTTTTTGTCTTATAAAACTCTATTTTTCTTTATTGTGCACAAATGTTAAGTAGTATGCATGCTTAGGATGAAGTTTGCGGCAGAGACGAAGTCTTCCAAACACCAAGTATAGCTTGTCACTCTACTATTGAATATTGATATGACTAATGCACAGACATGCTTGTGGCAGCTAAGGCTCTGAAGCACCAAATGGAATAGTCATCCATTCTAGAACAATGTCATAGAGTAAGATAGGGATCCTCTACCCGCTAGAAAAAGGACTAATGAATAGGCCCTATCTTCTCTACCCCATAGTTGAGGATGACTATGATTTCAAGAGAGAGGTAATGTCATAATAGCTAATATCCAATTATCTTAAATGATTCTCTCATGTTAAGCTGATCATTTAATATGAGGAAGTACCAGGGGAGAAAAAGCTAGATTATTGGTAAGGCTAGCAGACTAGTCATAGTAGGGATCCAAAGCAGGGAAAATAGGGACCCAAAGGAGGACCATCTGCAGCAGAGCAATGTGCAATTAATGGGCTTCAAAGACCTAAGGTTCAGCCCGTTAAGACTTCCAAAATGCTAAGCGTTCAATATTCAAGGGTTAAGTCACAATGGTCATTGCTTAGGAAAATTGGATGCTTGGTAGTGTACACAAAGTCTTCAAAGACTTTTAAAGAGGAGGGGGAGAGCCCTAAAGGTAGGAGAAGTGAGAGAGTGAGGTGAGAGAACACACACACACACACACACACAAAGGCTTCCCTTTACACAAAGGGCATAATGGACACATGTTAGGTTCCTAGCCCAGTTGCCCCCAAGATGCATTCAATTCTTATTGGATGGCCATAGAGGTGGACCAATGAGAATTAAGCTAGAGTATATTTAGTTTAATTCATTTCAATGCACTTGATAAAATAACCCAATTAAGCTCTCTAGAAGACTATTGGACAGTCTCCCAAGGGGTCCAATGAGCATTCAGCAGCCCAATGGCTTGACTGATTCCTATTGGCCAGAAGACTAAGGGGTCCAATGAGAGCTTAATTGAATTATTTTATAACCTAAATCTCTCACAAAAGGGGAAAGGGCTACACATGTCACAAGGCTATCACTTATGCTTCTTAATTATCATTGGCTAAGCTTTGTAGGGTCCAATGGGGTGCCAGCATGAGTAAAAATCATGACGGGTCGACCAAGAGAGAGAGGGGGCTGATTTAGGCAAGGCATTATCACACACACACACACACACTTACACAATCTCATGTGTGAAGCAAAGAATAATCTCTCTCCTTCTCAAGCTTTAATGGAAAGCTCATCATCTACTCCAAGCTTGTGAGAAGGGAGACCTATACCAACAACTCTTGGCTTTGTGATGCAAATCCAACCAAGAGCCAAGCTTCAATGCATGCTCATCTCCTCTACCATGCTAATTACTAAGCTATGCTAAGATTTTATAAGTGATTATGTGAGTAGATATACTTATTTCTTGTGAGAATACTCCTTCTTCCTCTTTATCTACTCTCATACCCCACTAGCTCTCACCATCTTCAAAGGTGTGTGAGGTCTTCGGTCTGAGACCGTGAGGGAATTGATGTTGGGTTCTATGAGTGTAGATGGTGCTTGAATCTTCCATCTTCATTGCACCAGCAAGTTATTGAAGGAATACAAAGAATTGTATTGTATAATGTCTCCCTTGAAGGGGGAAACCATAATACAAAGCATTTTGGAGGGGGGACCGGCTCCATGTAAATCCTGTCCTCAACTACTGCCAATAGCTTAAGTTCTCTCTCTTTTGAAGTATTGTTCATGCCTATCTAACTAGGTGCTATGATTTTTGTTGATCTCTCCATCCAAGCACTCTTGATATGCTCATTAGGAATATATTCTAATGAAATGCTCACTATGTTTATGCTAATTTTCGCTACACACAAGTTACTAGGCCATTAAATGTTACATAGGCTTATAGGTTTGAAAAGTGGTGGTGGTGGTGGTGGACTTGCACATTGATACAAGGATGGACAAGTCGTGGAATTTGCAAGATATAGCTATACAAGTTGGACAAGTGATGGTCCTTCTATTCCTTTTCCATCCCCATCTTAGACCAAAGCTAAACCTTGCATCTCTAAGATTTGGCAAGCTGTGGATTATTAGACTAAATCACTTATTGTCTATAATTTGTAGCTTGGTCAAGAGATGGACCTCAAAAAAAGAAACTCAATGTACAACATACCATGGGTTTTTCATGTTTTAGTGTATCCTAGTTTGAGGGTATGGTAAAACTTGCTTCTCTTCCAATTTCAATGGAGCCTAGCTTGGCCAAGTGGTTGACCTTGCTTCTCTGCATGCTTCAAAGAAGCTTAGATGAGATAGATGGTGGGGCTTTTCTTCTATCCATGTTCCAATGGAGCTATCTTGGACAAGTGGTAGACCTTCAAACAAAATCCCTCATGGAAATTATATCATGGGTTATCTAGGTGGTGAAAAAGACAAACCATTCAAGATATTGACTTGAAGGTTGGACCTTGCAGCTACATACTAGGATGGACAAGTGGCGGACCTTCTATTATTATCCATGAATATATTAAACAAGTAATACACCTTGAATCTCTAAGACCAAGCATGGGTGGACAATTAGAAAAAACCATCTATATCAATGAACTGCTGCTTAGACATGTGGTGGACCTTGAAACAAGAAACTCAATGTACAACAAAGCATGGGTCTTCATGTTTTACTGGAGCTTGGTTTGGGCATATGGTAAAGCTTTCTTTTTTGTCTCAATTTTAGTGGAGACTAGCTTGGCCATGTGGTGGAGCTATGCTCAATCAAGCTCTAGCATATGCTACACATTTTCTATATGACTCTTGTCTCATGTGAAGAAGTTTTAGACTAGAGGTGGACATTGCTTCAATTTCATGCACAATTTGGTTCTAATGCGCAATGGGTCGTATCTTAAACACTTGGTGGACCTTGAAAAAAGAAAATAGGTACTCACTTTGAACTTGACGTGGACAAGTGTTTGGCCTTCAATTGAAGTTCCCCATGTTAAGTTGGACTGTAGGTAGGACAAATAGAGCATATCCAATGGAAAGGGATGCATTGTACTAGTCTCCTAATGGTGCAATTGGCTAGAACCATGGAATTTCATGTCCAATGTTTCTCTCAATGTGTACTATATGTGCATTAAGTGGAATGAGATATTAGAAAAATTGATGTTTTGGACATGATCTCATTACTACAAACATGACATATTAAAAGTTGTCCAACATGGAAATTGAGATTTTCTCACTTTACGTAATATTGTCTTCATACATGACTTTATTACGAAGGGAGTGGGTAACACATAGCCTATTGCCATGAAGAAGATAGCCATCCTACAAGGGGAATGGTTCTTCTTTATTTCCCAATGGAAGGGTTGACATTATGTAGACCTTTAAAGTCAGGGTCATTAGCATACTCATCTATCATAGAAAGATATATCATCATGGGTTGATATAGACACCGCATTAATTTTTGGTTGTTGTGAAAGTGCATCGACCACTTGTGTTTACCAGAAATGTGAGCAATACGAAAATAAAACTGCAAAAGAAAACTTTCCCAGCTCATTTTCTTGTCGAAAAGCATGGTTTGGGTCATGAAGTACTTGAGACTTTGGTGGGCGGTTCGCAAAATAAATGGAGTCCCCAATAGATAGTGCTCGATAGTCCACACATGTACCATATTTATTTGGCACTAAAAGAACTAGAGAAAAAAAGGGACAGGATCCAGGCCTCACAATCTCTTTGTCTACCAATAAGGACTTTAACAAAAATCATGTACGCAAAAATTGAGTTTTTTATTGAGTTTTCAAAAGCAGGACAATTTACAAGTGGTATAGTATGACCAAACTCTCTAGCATCTATATACATGCTCTTTTCCCTGTAGGTGAAGTAGATTCTCCTTTTAGGGAGCTTCATGTTGGCAGCCATGTGATTGAACCATGGTCCCCTAGGAAAAAATCCTCATGTTGGACAGAAGAGATTAAAAAGTATTCTTTGTTGAAGTAGATTTGGACATGAAGCCTCAAGTTTCTAATCAAGGGATGTTAACTGACTCAAATTCAGCTAACAAAAGTTGCTAAAGACCGTAGACGTACAAATGCACATCGAGGATGAATGCAAAAAAGCATGGAGGTTACACATTTTTCACGTTTTCCTAAAATGGTCATGTATTGTAAATTCTTGATTTATTTCAAGCCATTGTAATATTTTAATGTATTACGGCCTCAATGGGAGTTCCAAGCTGTAAAGAATAGGTCACTTAATGTGCCTAGGTTGCACATTCAGTAAGTGGTGAGCCCTAAAGGCCTTGGGCGCCCGGACATTGCATATTTTAACCCTAGGTATATAAGGCAGTGTGTAAAAGAAATTAGGGTTCTCAAGTCATTTGTTGTTGAGAGCACTTTTTGGTGAGAGCTCTTGAGGTGTGTGGCTATGGAGTCCTTGAGCTTCTCCTTGCTCATGAGACTTGATTAACACTAATAAATGACTCATTCTCTCTCACTATGTCTCTCTCTTACTTCTTATGATTGCCTATGATGCTTATATTAACTAGATCTTAACTAATTAGTGGTTAATCCCTCTCTAATCTTGTGTAATTGCCGTCTTTTTCTTGTGTGTGCATGTAGGTTTTATTGGAGTGTGGTGCTCGATAGATCTATGTGTGTGTGCTTGTGATTAGTGTGTTGCATGATAGGATTAGTGTCATGTGCCTCTTGTAATCGTAGTGTGTATGATTGAGTACTAGGTTGATTAGAGGTGAAGAGAAGTGGATATGGAGATTGCCCTTCATTGCGGCTTAGCTCCTCCATAGGCCAAGAACCTCACCTCGTAGAGTTAACCATTCGTGTTGCCACGATTAGCTCACTAACCGTGTGAGTGTTTCCATGCCCTAGCCAGGTAGCTCATCCCTCCGGATTGATAATTGTGTTGGTCATTTGAGCTATTGCAACGATGGGACCCCCAACATTTGGCGCCGCTGCCGGGGACGATAGCCTATGTTAGTGTAATTGTGGCATAAACGAATGCGTTCCCTCACTAATTTCACTTGTGTGTTTATGTTTTTTGTGGATTTTTAATGTGTGTGCATGAAGCATTGTGTTCATAATTCCTAATGTGTGACCATATCTTGCCAATTGTGTGTTTACACACTCTAATTTCACACTAACCCTTTGCTAATTTGACTAATTTTTGCTAACTTATTAATGTGGTATGAAGGATTGGAGCATTCGACCATTCAATTGATCTTCAACAGAAAGGTAATCAAGGTGGTATTCTCGGCCTCCCTAGAATTTAGAGATGTGTAGAATTGTGTAGAAATCCCACCATGATGATGATGCAATGTAATGCTATGCTATGTTGATGCAATGTAATGTAATGCATATGATTCAATTGTTAATTGGTGAACGTGTGTTGCTAATTGGATGCCTAATTGAGTTAATTGCATGCTTGGATGGTCAATTTCAAGTGTGTGTGCACTAAAATTAAGTGTGTGCATTCTAATTGAGTGTGTGCATACTAATTTTAGGTGTGTGTGCACTATTTTGCCCATGTTTGTGCACCTAAAAATCAATGTGTGCATTGTGATTTTTCAAATGTGAGGCTTGATGTGTGTTGTACGCATGCCCAACTAATGATTTTTGAAGTCACATTGCAAATCCGACAAATTTAACCCTTTTGTGTGCGCACCTAAAGATTGGTAAAAACTGCCAAATTTTTAGTGTGTGTGTGTGTGCCTAAAATAGTGTTTAATTTGCATGGTTAATTCAATGTTTTGATTGCATGATTGATGTGTGTAATGATATATTTTTGCATTTTTGTGCTCAAAACAGTGATTTACACACTCTAATTGCGTCAATTTTTTACCTAATTTTATCGATAATTTTGACGGTTTAATTGCTAGTCTTGATTTTATTGATAAAATTATTGGCAATTGAATTGAGGTGATTTTGGCAATTTTATTTGGCTGCACCATTCCCCAATGTGTGGAGAATTTGTAAAAAAATTTGCGTGTTTTTCGGATAATTTTGCATTTTTTTGGCAATGTTTTGCTAATTTTTGGATAATTCCATAAAATTTTGATTTTGCGATCTTGACGAGCTATTTTGTGTGTGCGTATTTACGGCATCATTTTGTTCGCATTTGTGTCCTCCATGGTCAAGCTTTAAGCGTTTTGCTATTTCCGGGGACCCGGTTGATGTTTGTGTCGTAAATCGCGTTTTCAGACAAATCTACTATTTTCAGTGTGCTTTTGCGTGTCGAAAATGCTCTCTTGTGAATGACGATGATTTTCTAAGATTCCTAGACTTTTATGGGAATTTTTTGGCAAATTTTGGGATTTTCTAACGATTTTTGGAGTTTTCGACTAATTTTCAACCTATTTTTGGCATTTCTTGGAAATTTGAAAATAAAAAATAAAAAATAAATAAAAGGAAGCGGGTTTCGGGCTTTGTACAGTGCCTTGCAGCACATGAAAAGAAAAACTCCAAGTTGGATAGATCTTTACGGTCCCTGGGGATATTTTCCTACGACGTTAAAACTCTCTTCTTCTTCTTTTTCTCCCGCGCGTGAACGCCACACCCCACACTCACACACAATCACTAACCCTGTCTGTCTCCCCCTCTTAACTCTCTTTGTCCTTCTCTCTCTCACACACACAATCACTAACCCTGTCTGTCTCCCCCTCTTAACTCTCTTTGTCCTTCTCTCTCTCTCTCTCTCTCTCTCTCTCTCTCTCTCTCTCTCTCTCTCTCTCTCTCCCCCCTCTTTTTCTCTCTCTTCTCTCTCTTCATCTACTCTCTCTTTCTCTCTCTCTCTCTCTCTCTCTCTCTCTCTCTCTCTCTCTCTCTCTCTCTCTCTCTCTCCCCCTTATTCTCTCCCCTCAATCCCTTGCCCGCGTGCACCTTTCCCTACTCTCTCTCTAATTTTCTCTCTCTCTCTCTCTCTCTCTCTCTCTCTCTCTCTCTCTCTCTCTCTCTCTCTCTCTCTCTCTCTCTCTCCGCCTGCAACCCACGAGAGCGCACACACTCACACTCTCCTGCCATGGGCCCATGACCCCGTGAGCCGTTGCCCACGCATGCATTCACACACACACTCTGTTGTCACGTAGTCCCTAGTTGTCTACTTAGTACTGGGGCAACTGCCAGCCATCAACGTGGCACGTGCAGCTGGCACCTCAGCAGGCGACCTCCTCGCTGACTGGACCGGCTGTCACAGCCAACACACACGTAGTGGCGCACTAGCAACCACTCCCGCAACCCGTGCGCCTCAAGCCGCAAAAATAAAAAACGATCTAAAAAATCAAACAAAAATATTAAAAATAATTTTAAAAAAAGAATTAAAAAGTTTCAAAAAATAATAATAAAATATTAAAAAGAGGATTAGAAAAGCAAAAACTCATAAAAAATCACAAAATTAATTTTAAAAATAAAAAATGGATTTATAAAATCCTAATAAGTCAAAAAAATTGTAAAAATTTCAAAAACTCCATAGATTATTCAAAAACTGACCAAAAAAATCATAAAAATTGTAAAAAAATCATAACAACTCACAAAAAATTCTAAAAAATAGAAAATTCACAAAAAAGTTGAAAACTAACAAGAAAAAACACAATAAATGACAAAAATTTAAAATTTATAGAAAAAATTTAGAAAAATCACAAAAAATCAAAACACTCACAGATACATCATTAAAAAGCATAAAATTTTTAAAAAAGCATAAAATCAAATACTGATTGCAAAAAGCCCAATACACCGTAAAAATCATAAAACCTTCAAAAAATCATAAAAAATCTCTAAAATTCTCAGAAAAACTCATTAAAAATTTAAACTTTTCCACAAAAAAATCATAAAAATACTTTAAAAATAGAAAATTCAAAATTTTATAAATTTTTTTTAGAAAAATAAAAAGAAAGTCCTCGAAAGTGCTAGTAAAAACCAGAAAAAAGTCATCTAAAGCGAGAAAAATAAAAAAAAAGCCAAGAAAAGCCAGCAACAGTCCGAAAAAGGTAGAATTAGCAAAAAAGCACCTTCGGAGAGTCACACTGAGCAAATCGTGCACAAGAAAATGCGATCAGTCGGTGAGAAAACAGTCAACTCAAAACTGTGAGTAATAAAGCCGAAAATCGATTAATCACGGTGGATTACATATTAAGTTGTTCAAGGCCCAGATTTTCATCATTTCAAAGGCCCAAATCAATTCTGACACAGTCGAGCTAGAGTTAACCAAGTCTTGTGAGATTGAAGAGCAGTCTACAGCAAGGTTCTTTACCAGAAGCAGTTTTATCTAAACCAAGCAAGAGAAATTCTGTTAATCAATACCAAAATCTGCTAGCAGACAGTTTTTACAGAACTAGTCGCGACATGGACTCATCTCAAGTTGAGAGTTCAAGTAGAGTAGAGCAAGCGAATAGCAGTGGTAATAGAGGTACAACTGCAACCAACCAGATTTTATAGCTATATGGCTACAATGGAGACAAAGTCTTATATGCAGATACAGAAGTCCATAGGTATCTTATGATCAGTAAAAGTAGCACAAGAGCCAAGATCCTATTGATCAGAGTAAATCCAAATTCAGAGAACTCCAAGATGTTCACAGACTTCAGTGGAGCCAGGTATTGCAAGCTTAAAGATGAAGTGCAGATAGAAGGGCAAAGAATTGACCCAAACGATTATCTAGAAATCTACACAAGTCCGCAAAGCATCTATTTGGTGCATATGCAATCAAGATCATTTTACATGGATTACAGTGGTCAGATCTATAGTGGAGAGCCAAAATTGGAAGATCCAACAGATCAACCAATAAAAGCAAATCTAATCGGCCAAGCCAAAGGCAGTACAAAGGTCAAGATGGAGCAGTCTACAACTTGATGCTTAGTGTTTTGAAAGAAGATCCTGAGAACTAGGAAAGCATAGAAGCAGAAACTTCTCAGCAAGAGCTTGACATGAAAGAGCCAGTTGGAATACCACCATTCATGGCGTATTGCTCAGATTGTGGACATTTTTCTAAAGATTGTCCAAAATCCAGCCAACAAGGACATATCGACTGCCAACAAGCAAGGTACAAAGAAAATTGTAAATGAGAATCTCGATGTAAGTGCATTTAATTCGTCACTTTTTATGCAATCAGATGATTCTCAATTACCATCAGAAGCACCGATAATTACACTGCAAGTTCAAAATCAGCATCAAGATGCACAAGCACCTGAAAAGTTTAAAATTGATTCGTTAAAAAACAAATTCTTGCATGAATTTGGTCAAGGTGTCGAGATATCACCGAATGTTGAAAAGACTGTTAAATTTGAAAATGAAAAATTTGCATCCACTGACACAAGTGTGCAATCATTCATGAGTCTAAGTGACATATCAAGAAGAATGTTGTTAGCATTGTATGGTACACATCATTCATATGCACACTATGTAGACCAAAAAGGAAAAATGTACAAAAAGGATCAACCAATGTTTGAACGGCCCACATACCAGCTCATAGAAGTGCGTCCAGTGATAGATCAAAAAGGATGGTTCATTTCAGAGGAAAGAATCTATTATAGCCCATCCTCTCTAGAGCTAAAGGATATTACCTGGGTGAACCCAAAAATTTACTCAGAGCCAAACTCTCCTCCAATGGAAATCAAGCTTCGATGCTGTGACCAAACGAGCATATACTTTGACCAAAACAGTTGTAGATATAGACGAGAGTCTAGCATCTATGATGCCGTGGGTCCTGAAACCAAAGAAGCCCATATCATAGGAGACCCATGGGATAGCCAATATCAGGGCAAAGATAAAGCTATCTAAAGCTTAACTTGAGGAATAATTTATCATGTTTCACGGAGATACATAGGAAACTATGTAGAAGGTTTATAGATGCCAAATGTCAACAGTGCTACCCAAAGTGTACCTTCACAGTCCCAAAAGGTGAGACTAAACCAGAGCCAAACAATTTTGAACTCTTACAATGAAGCAAGCTATAGTGATCACCCTAGGAAGGGGGGAGCTGTAAATCCATCAAGCTCAACTCTTTTACCGGGAAATGCTACACCAAGTAGAAGCCCAGGGTTTCTAGCCAACAGACCCCTTCAAAGCAAAAACCATTGAAAGATCATATGTTTGTTGGAAGTTTCCAATTGAACTAGATTCCATCAAAATCTGCAGATAAATGCTTCTATGAAGATCATTAGGGACAAAAGTTTCAGCTGATCTTCACAAATCAAAGTCGAAAGCCAACAAATCCCATAGTGTTCAAACAGTTACATGTAATGAAGCTCACATATGCATATCAAGATTCACATGGTAATGAATATCAGCAAGGTCATGATCTTGTACAAACCCACACGGATGGCCCTACTGAAGTCAAAGACTATCTGAAGATGATGCAAAGCCTCAAGCTACCAAAACAGGTGATAGAAAAGTCAAAGTCAATAGAAGCTAAAGTTCAGAAAGCTACACAAAGGTCATCACCAAAATCTCCTCCAAAGAGACAGATTATTCCAGAAAGTACAATGGATCTTCGAAGATCAAAGGTTACCCAAATGCAGGAGGACAGTGCTCAACGATTGCAAACAAAAGGTGCAGTATCACAGCCAATGGAGTCGACATCAGTTGAAGCAGGTGATCAAAGCAAAGAAGTTGAAGAAAAAGTTCAAGCAAAGGACACTGCCATATCAAAAGTAGTCAATTCAAACACAGATCCTGAGAAGATCAAGTGAAAAATTGTTGGTGAAAACGAAGAAACGATGTCAAGAGAAGTAAAGCTAGATTTTCAGTTAGACAAGAAACTCATGTCATTTCGCACTTGGAAAAGATGTGGCCAACCACGGCTGGAAGATGCTCCTAAATTTGTGAGCATATTTGGAAACAAACGAGCAAAATGCTAGGGCATCATTGCCACCACCATTGAAGTAAGTTCATAGATCATCATAGATCAATGCCATGCGATCATAGCAAAGGATATGATAGATGACATCATAATGGGAATGCCAATGGCCCAAAAGGTCCTAGAGATACAAAATTCAAACATGATGGAGTCATCATAGAAAGCAAATAATGAAGACCAACACTGGTCACTCGCGGACGACAGCACAAAGTCCTCAAGCATAGGTAGAATGAAGACTGATGCCAAAGCAAATCTTATTGAAGATGATTCATCTCCATCAAACAAAACTTCAGAAGATCTTAAAGCAAGCCAGGCAATAGCAAGTGCAGATCAAACAGAGCAAAGAATGCCACCAAAGCCAGAAGTTAAGAAGAACAAGGTTGCATACACCCAAGAATCAACAGGAAGTCCAAAGATCAATCACTTATGGCCAGCTGAATCAGCTAATGTAAGTCAGATTGCAAAACAAAGTCTCAATCCACCTTCCATAGAGACACAGTTAAATCAAGATGAGACCAAGACAAAAGTAGGACAAAGATCTTCAATAGAACCAAAAATGTTAGATTCAGAGTTGTAGAAGTCACAAGGATCAAACACAAATCTTGTAGACAAAGGTAAAGCTAAAGTGGAGCTTCCACCGATTAGCAAAGAAGGTGTGACATCATATGCCTCTGCATCAAAGAACCCTCATGGATTAGATACTTCTAGCAAGTCAAGCTTTCAAAACTTCAAGTCAACTGCTGACCCAACTAAAACCTCTAAAGAGACACCCAGAAAAGCAAAGATATTTCAGCCAAAGTACTCAAGAAAGGAAAGTCAAGAAAGTGTTTGTTCAAAGTAGTTTAATCAAAGTCAATGATCCAGTTTGGATTAAAGACAAGAAATCAACACAGTAAGACAAACACATGGGATGGATAGCATCACAATGGAGCTTAAAAGAACAAGAGTACTATGGAGGTAACAGACAGATATGGGTACCTACACCGCAGGTTAGGGCATATGAAGTAAATTCAAGTCCCTCACAAGAAAGAAGGCCTACAAGATATCAACCTCGATAATGTCCTAAGATACCTAAGCAGCAGGTATACAAAAAAGCAACATTGAAAGATGGTAAAGTCAACGAGAACTCTCAAGAGGATATAGAAAAAAGACGGATCTCAAAGAATATTCCTCTTGGACAAGTATTCTATACAGGGTATACAAAGGTTTGGCTACCAGTCAACCATAAGCAAACTACAACTACATCAGACCTGCTTGAATATCTCAGGAACTCAACAAGACCTAGAACGAAGCAAAGTCAACAATGGAGATACAAAGGTCCTTAAGAGATTTGGATTCCTAAGTCTTGCAATGCTTCGAGTCAAAATCCAGATGCCGATAGTGTTGAAAAGAGGCCTACGACAACATCAAATACTCCTATCAACAGACCTATTTGGAAAATCAAATAGATAATGGAGTCTTCACAGTCAGAGAAGGACGACCCAACCAACACGAATGCAGATTCAAAGATGATAAAACAGGTAGGTAAAGAAAACTTCAATTCCAAATTGGTCCTTCATTAATCCTCTTTTTGAGGATTCAAGCTTACTTTTACCTGGAGAAATGTTCATAGTAAGCACAAGAATGTGAAAAGTCAGGTCGCCAGGGTGCAAAAAACACTCTTTGGCATAGTCAGAGTCGGGCTGCTAAGCCATAAAATGAGCAAAGCATTACTCCCAAAGCTTCAAGTCATATTAAACTTTGTGCTAAGATTCTTAGTTATTAGGCTTACACTCAAGCTGAAATTAAAGAGTTGAGCATATCTAAAATCATGTTGCTCATGTTGGATGAGATGAGCATAAGATTCGAAGTCTATTAACTTACAGTTGGTGGAGTGTCATGGAGTTCAACACTCATGCACAATGCACAGTAAGATGAGAGCACATATCCTCGTCAATGAAAACCATTCTTAAAGGGGTGCCAGCTTGCAAAGCTATGTCATATGCTTTTATAGCTACACCATCTTTTTCAATAACCCCTCAAAATCATTCTTGCACAGCATATTGTTTCCCATGCATTTTTGTGTATGCATAATAGGATGTTCCACAATTGGACATATGCATTATAAAATCTTTTTTTCTTTCACTTATGCACTTTGAGTGGACTAAAATAGGCAAACCAAAGTTCCATCATGCTACCCTTTTATATTTTTTGCCTTTTTAATTCCATATCTATCAGCAAATAATCCCTTTAGTACTTTATTATATTTCCCATGCTCATAAGTACTCCAATAATGCACTTATCCCAAAGGCACTTTTTTCCCTATGTTCATCCAGGTATTAGACCCTAATTTAGGACCTCATCATTCTACTTCCCTTGAACATACTTTTCATAAATAAACATCAGCCTCATCATTATGCTATTACAATGGACAAATGCAACATCATCTCTCACATGACACAACTTTGGACCAATGAAGATGTTGTAGCAAAGTGAAAAATGAACACAATCATCCCATCAACAACCAATCAAAACCTTCTCTAAAAGCACTAAAATAGGAAGGGGGCAATGTTAACTGAGTCAATGTCAGTTAACAAAAGCTGCTAAAGACCGAAGACGTACAAATGCACATCAAGGATGAATGCAAAGAAGTAGTAAAGATTGGAGTTACACATTTTCCACGTTTTCCCAAAATGGTCATGTATTGTAAATCCCCAGTTTATTTCAAGCCATTGTAATATTGTAATGTGTTACGGGCTCAATGGGAGTTCCAAGTTGTAAAGAATAGGTCACTTATTGTGCCTAGGTTGCAAATTCAGTAAGTGGTGAGCCCTAAAGGCCTTGGGCACCCAGACATTGCATACTTTTACCCTAGGTATATAAGGTAGTGTGTAAAAGAAATTGGGATTCTCAAGTCATTTTTTGAGAGCACTCTTTGGTGAGAGCTCTTGAGGTGTGTGACTATGTAGTCCTTGAGCTTCTCATTGCTCATGAGACTTGATTAACACTAATCAATGATTCATTCTCTCTCACTATGCCTCTCTCTTACTTCTTAAAATTGCCTATGATACTTAGATTAACTACATCTTAACTAATTAGTGGTTAATCCCTCTCTAATCTTGTGTGATTGCCCTATTTTTCTTGTGTGTGCATGTAGGTTTGATTGGAGTGTGGTTCTCAATAGATCTACGTGTGTGTGCTTGCGATTAGTGTGTTGCATGATAGGATCAGTGGTGTGTGCATCTTGCAATGGTACTGTGTGTGATTGGGTTGATTAGAGGTGAAGAGAACTGGATATGGAAATTGCCCTTCATTGCAGCTTAGCTCCTCCATAGGCCGAGAAGCTCACCTTGTAGAGTTAACCATTTTTGCTACCACGATTAGCTCACCAACCATGTGAGTGTCTCCATCCCCTAGTCGGGTAGCTCACACCCCCGGATTGATAATTTTGTTGGTCATTGGAGCTACTGCAATGATGGGACCCCCAAGAAGGGAGTAATAGAGGCTTGCTGTCCCTTGAAAGTTTTATCGATGGTTACAATATCTCCCATCTCAAAATCTTGAATGCCCAACTTGGTGACCAAATCCGTTGATATGAAATTGTGAGTAGATTGAGGATCAAAAACAAGATGAACTCATCATGCTCCTTTACCTTTCCCCAAGCATAGGAGAGAGGTGATCCTTTGCAATAAGCATCCTCTTTTGGAGCTTCGATAGTGGAAGCTCTAGGATTATCATTGCGGACATTTCTGTTGGGGCAAGACCGATAGCCATGTCCTTGCTCCCACACTTAAAATATTTGTGGTACTCACAAAAAGCTTCAAGCTCTTAATGAGAGAATTTACTTTTACCTTTGTAAACTCCCTTCTCCTTGGACCGATTATGTAACAATTAATGGTCTAGTAACTTCTGTGTAGCGGAAAATAGCATGAGCATAGTCATCATTTCCTTAGAATAGATTCTTAATGAGAATAACAAGAGTGCTTGGGTTGAAAGAGAAACAAAAAGTATAACACCTAGTTAGATAGCATGACAATACTTCAAAAGAGAGAGAAATTAAGAAATCGACAACAATTGAGGACCGGATTTTCATGGAGCCGGTCCCCCCTCCAAAAGGCTTTGCATTATGGTTTCTCCCATCAAGAGAGACATTTTACAATACAGTTCTTTGTGTTCCTTCAATACTGGCTAGTGCTATGAAGATGGAAACTTCAAGCACTAAGCAAAACACTTATTAAACACAACATCAATTCCCTCACGGTCTCAGACCCAAGACCTCACACACCGTTGAAGATGGTGAGAGCTAGCGGGGTATGCGAGTAGATTGAGAGGAAAGAGTATTCTTACGAGAAATATTTACATCTCCTTACATAATCACTCATATTAGCATCGCTTAGCTTAGTAATTAGCATGATAGAAGAGATGAGCATGCATTGAAGCTTGGCTCTTGGTTGGATTTGGATCACAAAGCCAATTGTTGCTGGTGTAGGCCTCCCTTCTCACAAGCTTGGAGTAGGTGGTAAGCTTTCCATTAAATCTTGATAAGGAGAGAGAGACGCTTATTACTTCACACATTGATGGTGTGAGTGTGTTAGCGAATAATGCCTTTCAACAATCCGCCCCCCTCTCTCTCTTGGTCGACCCCTCTTGCTATTTGCTCATCCTCACACCTCATTGGACCTCCCCAGGCGTAGCCAATGAAAATTTAGCATTATAAGTGATAGTCTTCTGACATGTGTCCCCCTTTCCCCTTTTGTGAGAGATTTAGGTAATTATTTAATTCAACTAAACTCTCATTGGACCCCTTGGGAGACTGTCCAATAGTCTTTTGGAGAGCTTAATTCTTATTGGTTCTTTTATTGAGTGTTTTTAAATCAATTAAATTAGATTTACTCTAGCCTAATTCTCATTGGTCCAGCTCCAAGGCCGTCCAATAGGAATTGAGTACACCTTGTGGGCATCTGGGCTAAAGAGCTGACATATGTCCCTCATTCCTTTTGTGTAAAGGGAACTTGTGTGTGTGAGTGTGTGTGTGTGAGTTTCTCTCTCATCTCCTACTTCTAGGGATCGCCCCCTTCTATGTAGGGATGGTTGAAGACTTTTGGGACACACACAAAGCATCCAATTTCCCTAGGCTTTTGACCTTTGGACACAACCTTTGAATTTTGGAACCTTAGCACTTTGGAAATCTTAATGGGCTGAACCTTAGGGTCTTTTGAGCCCCCCCTTCAGATCCCTATTTTTCCTCCTTTGGATCCTATTGTGGCCGGTCTGCTAACTTAACCAATATTCTAGATTTTTCTTCCCTGGCACTTCCCCATATTAAATGATCAGTTTAGAATGAGAAAAGCATGCAGGAGAATTAGATATTGATTATTATGACATTACCTCTCATTGAAATCATAGTTGTCCTCGACTATGGGGTAGAGAAGATAAAGCATATTCATTAGTACTTTTTCCTAGCAGGTATAGGATCCCTATGTTACTCTGCAACATTGTAAAGAATGAGGATGCAAGAGAGCTACACAAGACAAGCACAAAGCACACAGAGATGGAAAGCTTCTTCTTCTTCTTCACAGAAAAGAGAGTACAAAATGACTAAGTGCTAAAGCTGAAAAGTAGCACATATGTACATGCGGTCACTGAGTGTGAACTCGCTAGAAGCGTACTAGGCTGGCACTATAAGTGTAGTCCAGCTGTAGAATCACTGGCAGAGATCCTCCGTGTCGGTCACCTAACGCGCCAGTGAGTAAATGCCGTAAGCGGCCAAGACCCGTAGTGGATGCCAGCTCAAGGTGTAGAGCTCGACATCTCAACACTCCCCCTCGAGCTCTGCATGTCGCAGAGTCGAAGCATAGTCCGAAAACGTTGAAGCTTCTCAGCTCCGAGGGCCTTGGTAAAGATATCCGCTATCTGCTCCTCTATGCTGACGTAGACCAAGTCGATGTCGCCCGCCAACACTCGCTCTCGAACGTAGTGGTAATGGACCTCTATGTGTTTGGTCCTGGCATGGAACACTGGGTTCCTAGCCAGCTGCATGCTGCTGAGGTTGTCACAATGGATGAAAATCTGCTGGTCCACCTGCACTCCCAAGTCCTCAAGTAATGTGCGTAGCCAAGCTACCTCGCACGCCGCAACTGCTGCACCTCTGTACTCGGCCTCTGTGCTCGATAAAGCAACCGTAGGCTGATTTTTGCTGCTCCAAGTAAGAGCAGCACTCCCAAAAGAGAACATGAAGCCACTTGTAGATCTCCTATCAACAATGCTACCTGCCCAATCTGCATCTGTATACCCATACAATGCTAATGGTGCATCTGCTGCATAGAACAATGCGTAGTCAAGAGTACCTTGCACATACCTAAGTGTGCATCGTACTCCATCCAAATGTGGCTTCCTCGGAAGTTGCATGAACTAACTCTCCAAGCCTACTGTGTAGCTCAAGTCTGGCCTCGTGATAGTCAAGTAGATTAGACTACCCACAATCTTCCTGTACATGTTGACATCCTCAACAACATCACCCTTCTCTGCACTCAGCTTTGCATTCACGTCCAAGGGAATAGAAATTGGCTTACAATCAGCCATACCATAATTTGACAACATGTCCAAAGCATACTGTCTCTGTGATAGCCATACACCCTCTGGAGTCCTGATCACCTCAATGCCAAGAAGACCCTTCACATGGTCAATCTCCATAGCATTGTCACCAACAATAATAAGGTCATCTACATACATGGTAATGACCACAATCCCCACATCACTCTCACGTACATAGAGTGAATGATCAGCATGAGCTCTCCTAAAACCAATACTGACAAGATACTTGGCAATCTTGTCATACCATGCTCTAGAGCCCTGCTTCAAACCATACAAAGCTTTGAGAAGTCTGCATACATAATCTGGGTAACCTGGATCGACATAACCAGGTGGCTGATCCATATACACTTCCTCTTGCAACTCACCATTCAAGAAGGCATTCTTTACATCCATTTGATGCATAATCCATCCTCTAGATGCAGCCACTGCTATGACAGCTCTCACTGTCGTCATCTTTGCCACTGGAGCAAAGGTCTCCTCATAGTCTATGCCATACGTCTGTGCATAACCCTTTGCGACCAGCCTTGCCTTGTGACGCTCAATGTTACCATCAGCCTTATGCTTGGTTTTATACACCCATTTACAGCCAATAGCTTTCTTGCCACTTGGCAATGGCACCAACTCCCATGTGTCATTTGCTTCCAATGCAGCCATCTCTTCATTCATTGCATCATCCCAATGCACATTTCCAACTGCATCCTCAAAACATGTGGGCTCCACATCCTGTATCACCTTAGCCATGTAGGCTTGGTGATGCGCTAGATACCCATCGTAAGTCAATTTCTGAACTGGGTTTCTGACTCTATTAGATCTGCGCGGTCCTGGGTCACTCCTTTGCCCTCTAGCATGTTCTTGTACTTTCCTTACACCAGGTGTCCTCACAGCCGGAATTCCAAATTCCTCATCAAGACTTTGTTCAGAACCATCTGAATCCATGTCTACATGTGAAAAACCTGATGATGCATCAACATAAAGGGAGGTTCATCAACCTTTTCCTTTCCTTTTCGTGATACATTCCCTGTACCTGTTGGTGGAGTAACCTGCGTACGTAGTCTACCATTCCATGGTTTCTCAACAGAGCCACGAGAAGAGGACTCTTGTGGTCCACTCAAAACCTGTGACTGTGGCCTCACATTTTGTACAACCACATCAGCCCCAATAGTGCCATGTGCATTACTGTACCAGCTGCTCATCTCATCAAAGACTACATCTCTGCTCACTCGTAATTCTCGTGTAGTAGGATTGTAGCACCTGTACCCCTTTTGTTCAAGGGAATATCCCACAAGAATACATTTCTCTACTTTAGGATCCAATTTCCTACGCAACTCATCTGGTACAGGCACGTAAGCTATGCAGCCAAACACTTTCAAGTGTGCCAAATCACGCTTTGTACCTATAAACTTTTCCTCAGGTGTTACATCATGCACCGCAGCTGTAGGTGTCCTGTTCATAATGTACACAGCTGTATTTACAGCTTCAGCCCAGAAATGATGAGGCATGTTCTTCTCATTCATCAATGCACATGCAACCTCTGCAATGTGCCTGTTTTTCCTTTCTGCAACCCCATTCTGCTGTGGAGTATATCTGCATGTAAACTGCCTGTGTATACCATGCATTCGCAGAAAATCTGAAAAATCATTGGAGAAGTACTCTCCCCCTCCATCTGACCTCAATGTCTTGATTTGCATATCTGTCTCCTTCTCAATCATGACTTTGAAGTCTTGAAAGTGACCAAACACTTCACTTTTGTTACGCATGAAGTAGACCCATACTTTCCTTGTATGGTCATCAATGAAAGAGACATAATACCTGCAACCATGTATACTTGCAGTATCGGTTGGACCCCAAACATCTGTGTGCACCACCTCAAGTGGCTTTTTACATACATTGCGCTCATGTGGAAATGAGTCCTTTGACTGTTTTCCAAACTGGCATGCTGCACACACTTTATGCATACCATCCACCTTGAATTTGGGCAAACCTTTTACAATCTGTTTTGATTGCATGCTGCGCAATCTCTGCTCATTGCCATGGCCAATGCGTTTGTGCCAAATGTCAACATCAGCCACAACACCTGTGCCCTGTGCAAATAATGCAGCTTTTACCTCAGGCATGTCTACATTCAGCGTAAACATTCTGCCCACACATTTTCCCTCTGTGATCAGCTTACAGCCATTCTGGAAATCTTCTACATAACAGCCATTTGGATTGAAGCGAACCTGCAAACCCTGCTCAACCATTTGTCCAACAGAAACAAGATTCTTTGTAATGTTTGGGACATGAAGTACATCTGCTAAGTACTTTGATTTCCCACTCTTCGTATTTAGAGGTATGTCCCCTACATGAGCAATGGGGTGAGCTGTGTCATCTCCTGTCTGCACATAGCCTGACACATCTGGCTTGCGCATATCTCTAAACCACTCTCCACGAGACGTCATGTGATTAGAGGCACCTGAATCCACATACCAAACATCATCATGGGTGGAATTCTCTGCAGTCATTGTATTCATTACATGTTGCATAACAAACATGCGCTCGTTTTTGCTGTCATCTGCATCTCTGCTAGTAGATGCATAGTTTCCCTGTTCTCTCTTTCTACTTGCTTTTCCCTTTGGACAGTCACGTGACATGTGACCTCTTTCACCACAAGTCCAACATTCTCTACTATCTGGAGTATGTTGTTGCCTGCTTGATCCTGCACCACGACCTCTTTGACTCCCCCTGCCTTGAGACTGGTTTCCCCTGCCACTTGTATTGTGTTGATTTGATTGACCTTCCAGAAATTGGCCCCTGCAACCCCTTGGGCCTCGACCACGACCTCTACCTCTACCTCTGTTGGAGTTAGAATAGAAGGCCTGTTCAGAATTATTTCTGCCATGAGAAGAAGATGTGTCAAGGTTCTTCTCCTCAAGAATAAGCATAGAAATCAAATCTTGGAACACGGGGATGTCGTCTCTTGTATTCATGGAAGACCTAAAATGTACATACTCATCTCCTAGACCATCCAAACATGCACGGACAATGTCATCGTCTTCCACTGAGACTTTAATAGATCCAAGAGCCTCAATGATACTCTTGATCTTCAAAGCATAATCATTGATGGAGAGGTTGTTCCTCTTAACCTGATTTAGCTCCGACTTTAGTTGAAGCTTCCTGGCGTTGGTGTTCACCTCGAACACTCTGCCTAAGTTTTTCCATGCAATGGCGGGGGTTTCAGCATCCTGTAGATAGCCCATCATGCCATCTGTGATGCTCATAGAAAGCCAATACATCACTTTGCTCTGGCCTTGTTGCCAGTCCCTCAAAGCTTTCCTTTGTTCTGCTGTAGCATTTGCCTCGGGAATCTCTGGTTCCTTTTCATTGTCTCCTTCTACATAGTCCCAATAACCTTTTCCTTTTAGGAAATTTGTTATTCTGAACTTCCATGCAGGGTAGTTATTTTTCTCAAGCTTCTCAGTAACAATCTGACTGAAACCGTCAGACATCTTGAAGCACTAAGACAAAATAGTTGCAATCTGCAAAAACCTGCAAATCTGCTGAACCTGCTATCGTGGTTCCTGTAACGCTTTCTACACTCAACGAGTGTCCACAATCAAGCGTACATACAACCACTGTACTTGTACAGTAAATCTCTGTATACTGCACTTTGGAGACCTGTTCAGAATCTGGTCGTGGATTGCGAACGAAGGGATTGTGATGCTCTTGCTCTCTTAGCCTCTCTTGCCTACACCAGGCTCTGATACCATGTAAAGAATGAGGATGCAAGAGAGCTACACAAGACAAACACAAAGCACACAGAGATGGAAAGCTTCTTCTTCTTCTTCACAAAAAAGAGAGTACAAAATGACTAAGTGCTAAAGCTGAAAAGTAGCACATATGTACATGCGGTCACTAAGTGTGAACTCGCTAGAAGCGTACTAGGCTGGCACTATAAGTGTAGTCCAGCTGTAGAATCACTGGCAGAGATCCTCCGTGTCGGTCACCTAACGCGCCAGTGAGTAAATGCCGTAAGCGGCCAAGACCCGTAGTGGATGCCAGCTCAAGGTGTAGAGCTCGACATCTCAACAAACATCATTCCAGAATGGATGACTAGTTGACACTTGAGAGCCTAAGCTACAGCAAACATGTCTGCACATTAGTCCTATCAATCTTCCATAGTAGAGTGACAAGCTCTACTTGGTGTTTGGGAGACTCGTCTCCGCAAACTTGATCTAAGCATGCACACTACTTCATTTTTGTGCACAATAAAGAAAAAGAGAGTCTTATGAGACAAAAACTTTCTTCATTTTTAACATTTGATTACTCTTTGGAAGCATTGTAAGCATTGTCAAGGTTTAGGTTATCCTTTGATTATATGCTTTGCATCCATCTAGCATCTTCAAAAGGATAATTCTTTAACTTAATATATCGTTGGATAGTCTTACCGCCTCTTAGTACCTTGTCTTGATGTCAGAGAATGGACTGGGGCTGCATCACCTCTTCTTGGTCCTCAATCTCCGGTGGGTCTTCAATAGTTGGTTCTTAAGGTGGACCTCCTCTGTAAGGATTTAGTAGGCTCACATGAAAAGCATTGTGTATGAGCCAATGGCTCGGCAACTTGAGTTGATAGGCCATCTCATTGATTGGCCTAAGAATCTGGATTGGACCATAGTACCTTTTTGTTAGCTTAGCATAGTACCATAGTACCATAGTGCCTTGGGAAATTTGAGTAAGACCCAATCATTTTCTTTAAAGGCTTGGGCTCTTCTCTGCTGTCACCAGCAGCCTTTTGCCTTTGCTGTGAGATAGAGATAGCATCCTTAATCTTTTGTAAAGATTCTTGTAGATCTGGGCTATACTCATCTGCAACAAAGATCTTCCCGTGTACCTTAAGTAGCAGGGTACGTTTTGATCTTCCCTCAATTACCTCAAAAGGTGCTTTTCCTGTGGAAGTATGTACAGTATTTTTGTAGGCATACTCCACTAAGGGTAAGTACTTCTCCCATTGGGATATTTGATCTACTTCCATTACATAGGCTTTTAGTAGATTGAGGGTTGTTAGGTTAGCTATTTCACTTTCGCCATCCGTTTGCAGGTGATAGGCCAAACATAAATTTAGCCTTGTTCCTAAATTCTCAAAGAGACCCTTCCAGAAATTAGTGTCATTCTAGGATCTCTATAGACATTGGCAAGCCATGGTACTTGAAGATTTTTGAAATGAGGAGGGTTGCCATCTGATGGAATTTGATAGTCTTTTTGACAGGTATAAAATGAGCTTTGTTTACTGAACCTGTCTACTATCATCCATATTCCTGTATTCCCATGGATAGATTTAGGCAGTCCAAATATAAAATCCATGGATATGTTCTCCCATGGTGAATTAGGGATTGGCAAAGGTTGAAGAAATCCAGGTTGCTTCCCTCTATCAAACTTCGTCTTTTCGCATACCACACATTTAGAAACATACTCTTGTATGTTTGTTCATGGTAGGCCAATAGAATATGTTTCAATCCCGTGTAGGGTAGACTAAATCCCTCTATGCCACGCATAAGGAGGAGCATGAGATTCATACATTACTTTCTCACGTAGTGAGCTAGTAATGCATAGACTATTTCCATAGAGAAGATAACCATCTTGTTAGGTAAATGGTTTCTCTTTCTTCCCTAATGCAAGGCTGAAATCACATATCTAAAATTGGTATCAACAGCATACTCATCTATCATAGAAGATAGATCATTGTGAGTTGCTATGGAAACCGCATTCACTCTCGACCATCTTGAGAGTGCATCGGCTACTTGATTATGCTTGCCAGCAATGTGAGCAATATGAAAATTAAATGGCGAAAGAAAATTTTCCCACCTCATTTGTTTGTTGAGAGTTTGGTCTGCGTCATGAAGTACTTAAGACTTTGGTGATCCGTTTGCAGAATGAAAAGAGTCCCCAATAAGTAGTGCTTCCATGAGTCTAAGGCATGTAGAACTACGAGGAGCTCCTTTTCATATATTCCTAGAGCTTTCTCAAGAGGGTCGAGCCTTCGACTTTCATAGCCTATGGCGTGCCTTTCTTGGAGCACAACAGCTCCAAGGCAATCACCACAAGCATCACATTGGACCTCAAATGGCTGTGAGAGATCCGGTAGTGTAAGCGCAGGTTGAGAGATAAGCTTTTCAAAAGCATTGTTCTCCTTGGAAGACCATGTGTACCTGACGTTTTTCTTTGTTAGGTCATGTAATGGTCCTGCTATTAGTGAGAACTTTTCTATGAAGCATCTATAGTATGCACACATACCTATAAATCTTCTTAGTTCATGAAGATTCCTTGGTTTAGGCCATCCTTTTATTACCTCTAACTTTGATGGATCCATTTGGATGCCATCTTGAGAGATAATGTTACCTAAATACTGAATCTCTTGTAAGAAAAAATCACTTTTCTCTTTCGATTAACATAAAGTTTGTTCTCTCTTAAAACTTGAAATATTACCTGGTGGTGTTGCTTGTGTTCGTCTGATGAATTAGAATAGATGATGATATCATCAAAGAACACTCCAGTAAAGGTTCAGTGAGGCCTGAATAGCTTGTTCATCAAGCGGTTGAATGTAGCTGGTGCATTGGTCAAGCCAAAAGGCATGACAATGTATTCATAAAGATCAAATGTAGTGTGAAATGCGGTCTTCACAATGTCTTGATCAACTATCCTTATTTGATGAGAGCCACTTTTTAGGTCAATCCTACTAAAGTAGGTGGACCCTTGTAGCTTATCAAATAGGTCTTCTACCCATGGAACAGGAAACCTATTCTTGATAGTGATCATATTTAGTGCTCTATCTTTGATGATATCATCAAATAACACTCCAGTAAAGGTTCGGTGAGGCCTAAATAGCTTGTCCATAAAGCGGTTGAATGTAGCTGGTGCATCGGTCAAGCCAAAAGACATGACAATGTATTTGTAAAGACCAAATGTAGTGTAAAATGCGGTCTTCACAATGTCTTGATCAACTATCCTTATTTTATGATAGCCACTTTATAGGTCAATTCTACTGAAGTAGGTGGACCCTTGTAGCTTATCAAATAGGTCTTCTACCCATGGAACGGGAAACCTATTCTTGATAGTGATCCTATTTACTGCTCTATAGTCGACACACATATGATATGTGCCGTCTTTCTTTTGCACTAATAGTAGCAGAGGAGAACAAAATGGAGATGAGCTAGGCCTAACCATGCCCTTCTCAACTAACTCATGCACTTGTTGAGCTTGAGAAACTCTATGAGGTTTGTTAGGCGGTGAACTTCCTGGAAGAAGTTCAATTGCATGGTCATCATTGCCTCCTTTAGAAGGTAGCTCACAAGGGATGTCATCAATAAAGACATCTTGAAACCCCTTGAGAAAATTGGATAACTCTAAATCCTTTTTATTGTGTATATTTTATTTTGCTAAACCATTAGGTTCATTTTGAGAGTCTTTAACAAAAATCATCTACACAGAAATAAAGCTCTTTATTGACTTATTGAAATCTTGCGTATGTACAATGGGTAAAGGAGATTCTCCTTTTAGGGAATTTATCATTGGCAGCCACGCGATCAAACCATGGTTCCTCTAGGATTACATCCTCATGCTTGAGAGGAGAGATAAAGAAGTCCTCTTTGTCCACATAGCTTTGGACATGGAGCCTCAATTTCGGATTAAGGGAGTGACTGAAGCTTCTTGCCCCTTGAAAGTACCGTCTACGGGTAGGACATCTCCCATCTCGTAAGCTTGTATGCCTAGCTTGGTGGCCAACTCTGCGGATATGAAATTGTGAGTAGAACTAGGGTCAAAGAGAATAAAAGCATCATGTTCTCTTACCTTTCCCCAAGCATGGCATAGAGGAGATTCTTTGTGGTGAATTTCCTCCTCTTTTATTTCAACCAAGGTAGCTCTATGAGGTTCATGGCGGGTGGTGTTCTTTTGGGGACAAGCGTGGTACGCATGTCCTTGCTTGCCGCACTTGAAACAACGGTTATCCTTGCGATAACACTCAAGCTCTTCAGGAGAAAGTTTATTTTTTGACTTTGTAAACTCCCTTCTCTTTAGATTTGTTGGAGTTTCCCTTAGGAGACTTTTCGACATTGTCCTTCCCCTTAGGCTCATTGGAACCCTTGTTTTCCGTGGGCTTAGAATTTCTTTTAGCCCCTATTTGGAAATTGATTTGAGAAGCCACCATAGTATTGTGTATAACCGCCGATATGGTGCGTGGCCTTTGGGAGTTGACATACTCCGCCTTTTCTTCAGTTAAGCCTACACAAAATTGTTGCTTTTGTTCTCCAAAATCAAACTTTTTGAAGACAGTGGCTTTGAGTTGTAAGTCCCAATACTTGTCTACATATATGTGAATGGATTCATAGGGAGAGAGCTTCAAGCTTTGCCATTCCGTGAGTACTTTGTCTTTGGCATCGGTGGCCAAAAACTTCTTCATAATGGAAGCTCTTAAAGCTTTCCATGTTCATGGAGCTTCATCGTTGGCCCATAGGCTAGAACACCATTGTCTGGTGGACTTTTGAAAGTGCATAGCTACATGGTGTAGCTTAGAGGACTCTGTGAAGCCCTCATCTCCAAACGCCACATTAAACTGTTGGGATAAAGTCCAAGACTTTGTCGTAGCACGAAAAGTGCCATCGTAGGTAAGGAAAGAGATGCTCTTCCCTCCTCTTTGAGCTTCTTGAGCTTGGATGACCTCTTCCACACGGCATAGGATTTCCTATGGCCTCTTCTTTTTGATGGTTCAAAGGTTGCACCATCATTTTCTTTAGAAGATGAAGAACTTGAGGAAGATGGAGAAGAGGGTGACCTCTTTCTTTCCTTGATCTTCTTTGTCTTCACCATCACTTTCATAAGAGGAAGAGGATGAAGAAGAGGGTGTCCTCTTTCTTGCCTTTTTCTTCTCTTGCTTTTTGTCATCCCTCTTTGAAGTATAGTGTGGAGAAGTATGTGATGGTCTGCTCCGTTTTGGAGGTGATGGAGAGCGTTTAGCGTGCCGTCTTCGTGGAGCCATCTCCGTCGAGGTGGCGGGAGACTCGCTTCTTTCTCATTCCTTCAGTGGAGGCTCTTGATTTCTCCTTTGAGAAGGAGATGCGTCATCAAGGAGTAAATTTTTGAGCCCTGTGTATGGATCCTCTTCTTCTTCCCAAATCGGAGAGAGACCTCTTTTGGAAGTCTCGCAAGGACGCTTCCTAGGTGCTCTCTCGTCATGGTGGGGAGCTTGGAAAATCCCACGAGCACGAAGATACCGTTCAAGTCTAGAAACAAATGACAAGCATCGGAGCATCATTAGTAGCCTGCTCGTTAGCAAAATCAAAGTTATCAACATTAATTTCACTCTCTTTATTAATGTCAGCCATTCTAACAAGTTTTAGGTGAAAAAGTTTTAGGTGTACTTTGGCACTTCAAGCCCTAGTTTCTACTCCTCTTTACCCCTTTAGAAAAAGCACTCAAGCTACTGTACCCGTGGCTCGAATACCATTAATTGCAAGGAATAGAAGAGAGGGTCGTTCAACACCATAATAGCACCGGCCCCTGTCAAGCTTCTAATAGCTCAATAGTGGTTAAGCCGTAGGCAAGCCTCGTAGGACTCCACTATTAGGACCATAGCTCTCGACAGTGATGCTCCGCTAACTACACAAAGGCAGGTGAACTGAAAGGCTGAAAATTACCTATTCTACTTACTCACATGCAAAATTAATAGTACCAACAATTTTTAGCTAGCTTGAGAACCTCCTTTCTTGAGCAAGAAAAGAGAAACCTTGTGCACTGATACCAATGTAACATTTCATGGTCTAGTAACTTGTGTGTAGCCGAAAATAGCATGAAAACAGTAAGCATTTCATTAGCATATATTCCTAATGAGAATAATAAGAGTGCTTAAATAGAGAGAGAAACAAAAAGTATAGCACCTAGTTAGATAGCATGAACAATACTTCAAAAGACAGAGAAATTAAGCAATTGAGGACCAGATTTGCATGGAGCCTGTTCCCCCTCCAAAAGGCTTTGTATTATGGTTTCTTCCATCAAGAGAGACATTTTGCAATATAGTTCTTTGTGTTCCTTCAATACTAGCTAGTGCTATGAAGATGAAAACTTCAAGCACTAAGCACAACACTTATTAAACACAACATCAATTCCCTCATGGTCTCAGACCCAAGACATCACACACCTTCGAAGACGGTGAGAGCTCGCGGGGTATGAGAGTAGATTGAGACGAAGAAGGAGTATTCTTACAAGAAAAATGTACATATCCTCACATAAACACTCATATTAGCATAGATTATCTTATTAATTAGCATGATAGAGGAGATGAGCATGCATTGAAGCTTGGCTCTGGTTGGATTTGCATCACACAGCCAAGAGTTGTTGGTGTAGGCCTCCCTTCTCACAAGCTTGGAGTAGGTGGTAAGCTTTCCATTAAAGCTTGAGAAGGGGAGAGAGAGTCTTCTTGCTTCACAGATTGATGGTGTGAGTGTGTAAGTGAATAATTCCTTTCAAAACTCAGCCCCCTATCTCTCTTGGTCGACTCCTCTTGCTATTTTCTCATCCTTACACCTCATTGGACCTCCTCAGGCGTAGCCAATGGAAATTCAGCATTATAAGTGATAGCCTTCTGACATGTGTCCCCCTTTCCCTTTTGTGAGAGATTTAGGTAATTAATTAATTCAAATAAACTCTCATTGGACCCCTTTGCCTCTTGGCCAATAGGAATCAGCCAAGCCATTGGGCTACCGAATGCTCATTGGACCCCTTGGGAGATTGTCCAATAGTCTTCTGGAGAGCTTAATTCTTTTTGTTTCTTTTATTAAGTGTTTTTAAATTAATTAAACTAGATTTACTCTAGTCTAATTCTCAGTGGTCCACCTCCAAGGCCATCCAATAGGAATTGAGTACACCTTGTGGGCATCTGGGCTAAAGAGCTGACATGTGTCCCTCATTCCCTTTGTGTAAACGGAACTTGTGTGTGTGTGTGTGTGTGTGTGTGTGTGTGTGTGTGTGTGTGTTTGTGTCTGTGTCTGTGTCTGTGTGTGAGTTTCTCTCTCATCTCCTACTTCTAGGGATTGCCCCCTCCTATGTAGGGATGGTTGAAGACTTTTGGGACACACACAAAGCATCCAATTTCCCTAGGCTTTTGACCTTTGGATACAACCTTTGAATTTTGGAACCTTAGCATTTTGGAAGTCTTAATGGGATGAAGCTTAGGGATTTTGAGCCCATTTTTGCACATAGTTCTTTTGCAGATGGCCCCCCCTTTGGATCCCTATTGTGGCTGATCTGCTAACTTAACCAATATTCTAGCTTTTTCCCTCCTGGCACTTCCCCATATTAAATGATCAGTTTAACATGAGAAATTAATTTAGGAGAATTAGATATTGATTATTTTGATAGATTGTTGTTGTTGTTGTTGAAATTGCCTTGGGAAGAATTTTGAGCACTGGTTTCTACCTTTGCACGACTTTTGTCTTTTCTTTCCATGGGCTTGGCATTCCTTCTAGACCCTTATTGGAAATTGATGCACGAAGCAACCATATTGTGGTGGATTACTTTGATGATAGAACTAGGTCATTGGCAGTTGATGTACTCGGCCATCTCTTTAGGTAATCCCACATAGAATTGTTTCTTTTTCTTGGCAAAGTCTATCTTTTGGTACAATAGACTTGAGATATAAATCCCAAAACTTGTCCACATATTTTTGGAATCATTGGAGAGAAACTTCAAACTTGGCCATTCGATAAGAACTTTGTCCTTTGCATCGCTTGCAAGGAGTTTCTTCATGATGGAAACTTGTAGATTTTTCCATGTCTTTGGACTTCACCATTGCCACAAAGGCCAGCCCAGTATTGACAAGCAGATGTTTAGAAGTGCATAGCAAGATGGTGTAACTTCGAGGACTCTGTGAAGCCAGCATCTCCAAAGGCCACATCAAATTTTTGGATGAAGGCTAATACTTTGTTAGTAGCACGAAAGGTGCCATTATAGGTGAGAAAAGAGATACTCTTTCCTCCCTCTTTGAACTTCTTGTTCTTTTGGAACCTTCTCCATGCAGGGTAAGACTTGTGATGTCCTCCCCTCTTGTATTCTCTAGGAGAATAGCTATTTATTTCATTGGAAGAGGAGGAAGGTGAAGAAGAAGGAGAAGAGGGTGACCTCTTTCTTACTCTTTTCTTCCTTTGTTTCCTCTCTTCCCTTTTTGAGTGACGAGGAGAAGGATTGTGGGTTGACCATTTCCTCTTGGGAGGAGTTGGCAATCGTCTAGACCTCCATCTTCAGAGGAACTTAGGGATTTGCTTCTTTCTCGTTATTTGGATTCCTCCTCTCTTATGGGAGAGAGTCTTCTTTTGAGGGTCTCATCAAGAGGCGTCCTAATCTCTCTCTCCTCTTGGAGAGGAAGGGAAATCCCGTAAGCACAAAGTTGTTGAGTAACTTTGGCTTGCAAAGCAGGGTTGCCTATAGATTTCTACAACCTAGTAACAAGGTAATTATCAAACATGTGGGCATCATCATTAGCACCTTCATGTGACAAATCAAAGTTATCAATGTTCATTCTACTCTCTTGGTTATTGTTAGCTATTCTAATTATACTTATGTATATAATTAATTTGTGCTTTGCTACCTTCAAAAACCTTAATCCCTACTCTTCTTTACCTTTGAAAAATCAGTTCTCAAGCAACCACACCCATGGTTTAGACAGTGTTGATTTCAAAGACTAGTGAAGAGGGTCTAACATGTTGAATTTTTTTTTCTTATTTTGGGGGAACAATCCATATGCCATATAGACAACACACTCAGTTTGCATGGAGTGTGCTCGGAGTATGGTTCACCCCAGCTGTTGATTGGAGGTGATACATGGTGAGAGATGGCGTCCAGAGATAAAGAATGAGAGAGAGAGAGAGAGAGAGAAGAGGCTCGATGCAAGAAAAAAGTACGCTATGTTAATTTAGTTTAACAAACCTTTACAAGATATAAAATTAACATAGCGTACTTTTTTCTTGCATCGAGCCTCTTCTCTCTCTCTCTCTCTCTCTCTCTCTCTCTCTCTCTCTCTCTCTCTCTCTCTCTCTCTCATTCTTTATCTCTAGACGCCCTCTCTCACCATGTATCACCTCCAATCGACAGCTGGGGCGAACCATACTCCGAGCAAGAAAAACCGAGCAACACATCTTTTTGAGAGAAAGTTCTCAAAAACTCGATACAAAATGCATATTTACTCAAGCTATATATTTGATGACAAAATGCATCTATCATTTTTCAAGCTAGCGATGAAGCCAACCTCGGTGGCAAAAAACCAACCTTGGATTGAACCAACCAGATTCTCAAGGGAACAATATTATGCTGAAACTCTAGCCCCTCCTAGCCCTTAGAATATCTCTACTTTTGTTAGTGTAGCCTAAGCATAAACTCATGAGCTATAGAGTCTAAGCGGAGGACACGAAAGAACACAAAATACATGTGTTTGCATGGCACCTACGTGAGGCATTGGATCTCTTTTTAGGAAGTCCTCACAAGTACATCAAGGAAATCTTGCAATGGTCACCGCATAAGTCATACCCTTTTGAGATGAACCAGCAGTGCTAATGTGGAAAACATGTGATGCATTTGGCACCAATATTACCTCTCTCATCAACTTTTCTTTCATGCTTCTTCCCAATTCAATCGGGCCATGGAACTCCTTGGTTAGTTTTGACCTCCATATCACTTGTTTTCCATCTCTAAACTTTGCACAAAAAGAACTAGGCTATGGCCCATTCTGCCTTGAAGGGTGGTTTCCCATAGGTGTGCATGAATTGCCACCTTGCAAAACAAAACCATTCCTTTGAAGCATCTCAACCTCCGAAGGCAAAAGGAAAGTTCCCTCATGCACAGTCCACGTTCGAGGGGCAGGTCTAGGAGGTCCAATAATCATTTCATCAGTATTCCAAGCATGACTATTGCTACTGTTTCAAAACCAGACAAATCCCTCAACAACCCCTCCTAGTTTAGGGCCTGCAGACAGCAGGATATCTCCTCCTCCCCAAAAACAGGGTGCTGGAACTCCAGTTTTAATGTTGTTAGAAGTCTCACTTATAAATCTACCACAGCGTGCTATCTCACAAAGCGAAACACTAAAACATGTCATTTTCCTGCCAGGCTCTGTTCGCCAAATTGCCCAAACTATTCTTAGTAGCTTTTGCTCTGGACACATCTTTGATGTGGCAAAATTGACCGGTTTGTTTTGCACTCTACAATTGACTGGTGTGGTAACTGTAATAAACTTAGGTCTATGGATATCCTCCTAGAGAGTTTCATCAGGGTCAATAAAGATAGGTCTAGTTTTGCACACACTCTTTTCCATCATTGAACCATCTCCGGGCTTGGAATTTGCATTTCAAGAACTGTCAATGTTGTTGCATCTATTAGTTCTCTACTAGAGCCACTCTCAGATTGATTGCTCATAAATATTGCAGTAAGATCTACCATAATTGGTCCTGTAGATGTCTGTACACCCTTCAAATAAGCGTTGTAACACACACTTTGTAAAACTACCAAAGACAAATATGCACACATGGCTTCATAAAGACCCATTTTCAATCTGTAACCACTTGAAGCTCGCATACTTGCATGTTTCACCTCTGATAGATTTGTTCTTGGAACAAAAGCTCCCATTTCATCTTGTACAATAAATATGCCCCCCCAATGAGACACTCTAATGTCCCACCATGATAGCCAACTTTCTAGAGTAGGAATCTCTCCTACAATTGCTTGTTGTGCTCTCTAAAACTGTCTCAGATCCTCCATACATACTTTTGCCGAGTGTTTAGATGTAGCATGTAGCCATTTTTAACACAATAGTTTATGCTCTTCTTAAAAATATGGACGTATACACTTCATAGCGTGCCTAATCATGCTTTGTTCCCATTGAAAAACACGAGATCTCTCCTTGTCTGGCATCCTTTTCTTAGCTCCACCAAAGTAAACAGTGTGTACTACAATCCAATTTGCATTGGCCTCATCTGCCATGAACCCTCTAAATTCAGGCTTATCAAACCTTTATCAACCACAACTTATTGAGAATGTTCCAAAACTCTATTTAAGCGTGTTTGTTCTCCACAATGAACTCACAAATTGCCAAAGTCAACAGTTCTCTAATGTATGGGTCATAAACATGTGCTGGCATTGTAGGCCAACCTTCCACATGATGTACATGATCGAAGTGTACCCACATGTCTTGTAAGTTTCGGCCCGGGTGCATGCGGTTCACAAGGTCAACACCACTTCTTGGCCCCATAGTAGACATCTTAAATACATGTGGTTGTTTCCCTAGTCCTAGATGTCCTGGAAAGACAACACTATGAATAAAAGGATACCATGAATTTGCTTTTAGACTCAAGATGGAATCAAGGCCAACAGATGTAATGCCCTTTGCTCTTTTAGTAGAATCCAAGCTCCTTGTACTCAACGCTTATCCGCCGACAAAGGTGTGATAGGATCAAGAAAGCTAGAGAACTCATGATCACCGGTCGGACTATCAACATCACATATTTGCGAGATAAGATTATCCATAATAATTTCTTCAGTAGTAGCTCTTTCTAGTTGTTTCGTAGTTGTCATGGGGTGAAAGGCCACTCTATGCAATAGAGCATCTGATATTTTTTGGTCCGCACTTCTACTCTTCCCTTCAAAAACACGATGTTTATGAAAACCAAGGTGTATAGCACATCTAGACATGCTAGTCTTTTCATTAGGAATGCAATAATAAATTATCGCCGAACAAGTTCCAATGCACTAAGTCATTTAACGACAATGAACACAAACTAAGTTTCCATTATCTGCATCCAAAATACCCTTACTAGGAGCACGTGATAGTCTTCCCTGCCATTGAGACTCATTGTATGTCTTTCTATGCTAAAAATAAGGACAATCCACATTTGGGCATCACAAATGGCCGCTACAACAACTAAAGTGAGCCATCCCCTTGAACAAATCACTACTACATGTTACATATTCTGTCCAAGCATGCCCGTCATATCTCTGCTCCATTCCATACATGGCTAACAATCGTTTTTGTGGAAGGAGTTCATAAGCAATGTAGCCATCATATAATGTTGGCATTTCCAAAACACTCTCAATCTTTTGTACAGATGACAATGCAACATTTAGATTAGTCTGTAATGGAAGTGAACGAATGATAGCAAGCACACTTTTAATGCTTGAATGGCTTGCATGTATATTTATGTTATCAACAATGATTGGTGACAACTTTGAACTTGCAAAAGGAGAAGCTTGATGACGATCGACTTGAATCTTGTAGAACTGTGATAGCTCGTGGTCTAGCGTGTAGATCAACTCATTTTCTTCATTGCAATCATGTTCAAGCTTGCTCTGCTTACCAAGCAATGTCAATGGTCGTAGAGAGAACTTAGAGTCTCCCATTTCAAAATGATCTTTCAAGGCATGTATTGGATGGTTTGATATCGATTGTCGAAGATAAGAACTAGCTTCTATCCCCGCGAAGGGCCAAAGATGGTGATACGACGACTCATTTCCTCAGACCTATTTCTTGCAGAGAAAGCTCCGACACAAAAACCAAGAGCAAATCTTTTATTTAATAAGGACTATTCTTGAAAAGGGAAACCTAACAGCACGTGCAGGAGCAAATCGATAGCGGATTTTTTAAATGTAAAGTAATGAAGGTCTCTCTCTCTCTCTCTCTCTCTCTCTCTCTCTCTCTCTCTCTCTCTCTCTCTCTCTCTCTCTCTTCTTGTGCCCCGATTTAAGGGCTATTTCAGATGCAAAACTTTGGCATGCACGTTTTGGTCATCTGAATTTTGCCAGTTTGTTGCATTTGCAAAAATATGATATGGTTGCTTCTTTGCCGCCTCTTGAAGCACTTGTCAAACATGTTTGTGAAGCCTATATTTTGGGTAAGATGCAACGTTCTAAGTTTCCAAAGGATGGTTCACTTTGGGCCACATGCAGGTTGCAGCTTGTGCATAGTGATGTTTGTGGGCCCATGCAAACTTCTTCCTTGGGCAATTACCTTTACTTTGGGACTTTCATTGATGATTACTCTAGGAATGCATGGGTATTTCCGCTTAAGGCGAACTCCGAAGTTTTTATGTGCTTCAAACAATTTCTGGCTATGGCTGAAAATGTCTCGAAATGTACTATGGGCACCCTCCGTTCCGATTGAGGGGGGGAGTATATGTCTCATGAATTCAATGCTTTTTTTACAGTCGTGGGATAAAACATTAATGTACAGTGCCTTATACACCTCAGCGAAATGGTATTTCTGAGAGGAAAAACAGGTCACTTACGGAAATGGCACGATGTATGGTCAAAAGTCAAGCTTTGCCGCATTCTTTTTGGCTTGAGGCCATCATGTGTGCCACTTACGTACTAAACATGTGTCCTACGAAAGCTTTGCAGTCTAATACTACATATGAAGCATGGCATGATAGAAAGCCTTCTATTGAGCACATGCGTGTTTTTGGATGTTTGGCATATGCTTTGGTGCCACAAACACAGCGCAAAAATTGGATGATAAGGCTGTCAAATGTATTTTTGTTGGTTATAGTGCTGAAAGCAAAGGTTACAGGTTGTATCATCCATAAACAAAACAAATTCTGGTTTCACGGGATGTATTGTTTGTGGAAGATTCTGTTCAGCCTTTGCTCTCATGTACTAGAGACATAAATGTAAGCTCAAAGGACATTTATGACACTTTGTTGCCTCTTTTCGGTGGTGGAAATACAAATGTAAGTTCCAATGAGGCAAATGTACAGCCTATGGGGGTTTCTGAAAATGTTACAGATCAGCCTATTAGTGATGCAGATGTACATGATGTACTTGATGAGGAAAGGGCTGAAAATGAGCAGGCTAGAGGTATGCCAAAATGGCTGGTGCACAATTTGCGTGACAGTAAATTGGATGCATCTTTGTCTAGTCGTACTCGTTCAGGCTCTTTGTCTAGTCATACTCGTTCAGGCTCTCGCCATGCATCTTATGCATTAGATTGTTATGCTTTGGTTGTGTCTAGCTTGCATGATGTTGAGGAGCCTCTATCTTTTGATGAAGCAAAAAATTCAAAAAATTGGATGGTTGCCATGCAATCTAAATATGATGCACTTATAGAAAATGACACATGGACTTTATGTAATTTGCCTCCTGGAAAAAAAGCCATTGGTACGAAGTGGGTTTACAAAAGCCGGACGATGAGATCGATTTCCATAAGGCTTGAATTGTTGCAAAGGGTTATGCACAACAAAAAGGCATAAATTATGAAGAAACTTTTGCCCCCACTTGTTGTATGACTACTGTGAGTTTTCTATGTGCATTGGCAGCTCATTTTGGTTGGGATGTACATCAATCAGACATTGTTACTGCTTTCTTGAATGGTGACATATTTGAGGAAGTTTAAGTAAGCGATTTTGTCATAAAAGGACAAGAGGACAAAGTGTACACATGTAAGAAGGCTTTGTATGGGTTGAAGCAATCTCCTCATGCTTGGTATGAGAAAGCGGACACTCATTTGGTCAAACGAGTCTTTCATAACAGTCCAACAGAAAGCACATTGTATGTAAAGCATGAGGGTGATGTACTTCTCATTGTGGTTATTTATGTTGGTTTTTTGCTGATCACTGGACCAAATGAGAGACATATTGTTGAATTTAAGGCTGATTTGAATGCTACTTTCAAGATAAAATATTTGGGGCTATTGCATCATTACTTGGGTATACAGTTTAAGCAGTGTGATGGTGGTATTTCCTTGTGTCAGAAAAGTTACATAGAGACATTGCTATGTAAGTTTGGACTTGAGGATTGGAAACCTATTGCCACTCCCATGGAAACAGGTTTGAAGTTGAGTCTACATGATGCTGGCGATCTTGCTGATGTCACTCTTTATGAAACTGTTGTTGGCTGCCTCATTTATGTATGCAACACAAGGCCGGATATTCAGTTTGCAGTCTCACAGGTCAGCAGATTTATGCATAGCCTAGGGTCTAAGCATTGGAAGGCTGTCAAGAGGATTTTCCGCTACCTTAGTGGCAGTTTTCACCTTGGCTTGTTTTATCCCAAGGGGGGATCATTGCCGCCAAACTTACATGCTTTTTCGGACTCAGATTGGGTTGGTTGTTTTGACACGCGAGTGTCCACAGGTAGTTTTTGTTTCATGCTTGGCAGTTCATGTATATCATGGGTTGAGCAAGAAGCAACCTACTGTGGCCACTTTGAGTTGTGAGACTGAGTACAGGGCAGTCTTCACAGCTATGGTTGACTGTGTATGACTCAGACGCCTTATGGCTGATTTGGGTGTTGGATAGGACACTACCAACACTATCTACACTGACAGTCATAGCGCATTGGCAGTTGCGAGGAACCCAGTTTTTCATGCTTGCACAAAGCACATTGAGGTGCATTACCACTATGTCAGGGAGAGGCTCTCAACAGGAGAGATCAGCTTGGCTTATGTGCCAACACAGCTTGGCTTATGTGCCAACACAGGACAACCTTGCAGATCTTCTCACAAAGGCATTGTCTTGAGATAATCTTGAAGCTTTCCGCAAAGCTTTGGGCTTAGTCCCCTTTGTGGGTTGATCATGTCCTCAGGGCATGGCACTTCCCTTTACTCATGTGCCAGCTCTTGTTCACCGCATCACTCCAGGGGGGATTTATTACCATATACATGTGGTAGTGATGTGTGTGAGCACACTAGGACCGCCGGGGCAATTTTTCCCTATTTAGGAGGTTTTTCCCCCCGAGCATTGTATATACGCCCATCACTCTAGGGCTACCTATCTTTCCATTGCACACTAAGTAGCACATCTCTATTGTGTGCCTTGAGCTTCCTTCATCTTCTCGAAGCTGTATGTGTTTCTTTGCAACCCTGCCGGGGCATTTTTCACTCTTTAGGAGGTTTTTTCCCCCGAGCATTGTATAACGCCCATCACTCTAGGGCTACCTATCTTTCCATTGCACACAAAGTAACACACTCTCTATTGTGTGCCTTGAGCTTCCTTTGTCTTCTCCAAGCTGTGTGCGTTTCTCTGCAACCCTAATTCCAGCAGTTAATGGAAGCTTATATGTCCACGTTTAAGGGCATTTTCCAGCTCAAGTAGCACAAGGTGGTTTTGTTCTAAGCTACTGGCAATGTGTGGAATTTTTTTTCTGTTTTGGTCAGAGCAAAGTGCGACAATCATAACCTTCTAACAATTTTCCTTAGTTCCCTTGTCTGATTGAGCATCATCATTCCTTTGTATTTCTCTGAATACTGGCTTGGCAGAGTGTTGCAAGCTCTCAATTTATTTTGGCACAAGCGATGGGACTGCTCTTGAGGAGTGGTTTCCCGTACAAGCCTTAATCTAGCATTACAGATGGAGTCGTTCATCCACCTATTGCTATGCTAGAGGTCCGCATCTCTTGCCACAATTTAGCCTTCATGTTGAATGTGGCCTTGATGGATAGATGCCTAGGTTTTCTATCCGAAATTATACCATGTTGACACGGTATAGTTTAGGATAGATATGAGGTCCCCAACCCCGAGAAGATTGGGGTGACTTGATAGATGGCCTTCCTTTATTCTCCTTTTCCATTGACGGCACTCTACTCTGTTTCCACAAAGTAGAGATACGAGCAACAGAAGAGAGGAAGCCCTCTATCCATCGTTTATGTGGTTATAAGGGTCTGTATGTGCCCGAACCGCACATGGCTACACATGATCGCATTAATCACATTGCGAGTGTCTGGCATGTCGTCATGTACCTTCATGTGGGAATAAGCCCTTAGAAGGAGGGGATCTCAAGAGGCATAATTAGGAAGGGTTACGGGGATATGAAAGGGTGCTCATTATTTCTACATAAGGAAGGGTTTCCTTTGTACACTGTATCGGGCTTTCTCATAATCAAAGGCTATGGAATCTGATGTATTCTTATTCTCTCTCTCTCTAATGTTGTGCTATGCTGTTCTCTCTCTCTTGCATTTCTGTGATCACAGTCTCGTAATAGGCAGCCACGCCTATTACACTTGGCGACCACGCGCGGAGCAAACTCCCCTTTGCTGAAGAGAAAAGGATGGCATGGATTCTGAGACTTGGGCCCGCAGAAAGGCTGATCGTGCAATTGAAAGGACACGAGTAGTGCTACAGCCCCGTTCGCAGCGCTGAGGAAACATTGTGTTGCAGACGGGACTGAGAGGAGAAGTCGCCATACAGGCGATGTGGTGTTGCAGGGCCTACTGGAGGATAGACTTGTGTCGGTCGACGTTGCTGTTGCAGTACTGCATGTGGTGGTCTGGGTATTGCTACATCCGGTTGGTGGGCAAACACAATGCGAAGTAGTCTTGAATTCAAATCGTCAAAGGCAGTCCATGCACGTATCGCATGCGGTTCACTCGGTTGTACGCAGCCGGTAGTGGGGAAAGCGGTATGTTGCCATGGCGTTCAACTTTTTAGAGAAGTTGGGTGCAGCTTTCTTCTGAAGTGCAGTGCCTGCGATGCTAGAACTGTTGTGGGTTGTAGTCCTTTACTGTGCAATTTTTGTCGGGTACAGTTGCGCAGCTTTGCTAGACCAGTGAGCAGAGCTTGCAAGTTGCGGTTCCTCTATGATCAAGCCTGGCACCTGCGACAAGTGCAGGATGGCCGGTGATGGCCATGGCGATGCGGTACAATGAGTGGGTGCTGTGGGAGTGGGCAGCGATGATGTGTTGCTGCTGCAGGAGGAGTCATCGTCTCAGGATCCGATGTTGCACTCCTCGTTGGCCAATACCCTTCAATTTTGCAAAGGAATTCCTCTCTTGCTATGAAAGCCTACGCAAATTGCTAGGCGGCTCACATGCCGCAGCAGTGCCTCCTCCCCCCTCCGTCAATAAACAACCCTTGTTTTGGTATCGCCTTCCACTTATTGTTGTGCATGGGGAACAAGGCTGATCGACTGCCAGATCATTTTGCACATATAAGGCAGAACCGCAAAAGGTTATAGAAGTGCGGAGAATTCAATAGTGATCCGCATCCAGAGTTCAAGTAATTTGGTATTCAACAAACAGATGGAGCAGTCTTCTTGTAGAGAGAGGAGTCTTTGTGCGGATTGCTGCACCGAGCATGGAATTGAGTACCTAGAGGTATATCTATTGATGGCGACTCCCAAGGTGTGAATTGGAGTTTGGGTGCTCTTTCTGCGAACATGTGGCCTGGGCTAAAACTGAAGGCGGGAAAAGGACTTAATGACAATTTGGGTATCTTAGATGATGAAGGTTGATGCGGCATAGGGACATATCGACGAAGAGCGAATGGAGCGCCTATGACCAGGCATCAAATTCATGAAGGGACGGTCAAAAGTTTTTGTGGTTATGCGGCAAAGAGGACAAAGCTAAAGAGAAGGGAGTTTATAAAGGCAAAAATAAACTCTCTCCTAAAGAGCTTGAGCGTTATCACAAGGATAACTGTTGTTTCAAGTGTGGTGAGCAAGGGCATGCGTATCCCGCTTGTCCCCAAAAGAAGATGCAATCCTAGGGGCACCATGGTTTGATCGCATGGCTGCCAATGTTAAACTCCCTGAAAGGAGAATCTCCTTTAAGTTCTTGTCACCCTCGTATCGTGTTGTTCTAGCTCTGCAGCCACACCACATAAGAACCTTGAATCACCTTGTTAATTGGATTCCTAAGGTTTTTCTAAATAATGTACAAAAGCGCTTAGAGACTTTGACACTCCCCATGTTGCATCATTTTAGCTCATGCCCACATTGTGCAAAGAGGGAATCATACAGCTTGTCACTCCCCCCTCATCGCATTGTTCAGGCTCCATGCACACACCATGCACAAAAATCTTGAGTGACCTTATTATTTGGACTATTTTTCTAAATCATGTGCAAAAGCGCTCAGAGACTTTGACACTCCCCATGTTGCATCATTTTAGCTCCTACCCACACCACGCGAAGAGGGCATCATACACCTTGTCACTCCCCCCCTCATGGTGTCGTTCTGGCCATGCAAAAAAATCTTGAGTGATCTTATTATTTGGAGTTATTTTTATAAACCATGTGCAAAAGCGCTTAGAGACTTTGACACTCCCCATGTTGCATCATTTTTGCTCCTACCCAGACCGCGTGAAGAGGGAATCATACAGCTTGTCACTCCCCTCCTTCATCGTGTCGTTCTTGCTACATGCACACACCATGCAAAAAAATATTGAGTGACTTTATTATTTGGATTCCATTGGTTTTTCTCATGTGTACAAGATATTAGCAAAAGCCCTATTTGGTGTCACACTATGCTTTGCTTGCACAATGGGATAGGGGGTATTTTTAGAATCTCACTACCCCCTCATGTTGTGTGGGTCATTTTTTGAATGCCAATTTGGTGACACTATGCCTTACTTGCAAAACAGGATAGAGGGTTAGTTTTAGAATCTCATTATCCCAATCGTGACATGTGGGTTATTTGCATTCATAGATTCACCTTTCCTGCCTACTATAGATGTCTTTTTATATATAGATCTATTCAGCATATTGGACCCAAGCATAGTCACAAAATTACTCAATTTTATTTTACAGAATATGTTGAGAGAGAGAGAGAGAGAGAGAGCACAGAAATAGAACCCCAAAGTGTGTAGAATACTCATATGAGATGATGTATATATAGAGGGGACCTGGGTGCCATATATAGAGAAGCCATATATTGAGTAGCTTCACATATAAGCTCAACACCCCCGCTCAAATAAGGGTCCCTAATTGTGGGTGAAAAAACCCTTGGGGGATCAAGGAAAAAACCCACAGCTCTGTATACACCCACCCATATATTATAAAAATCATTCAATATACAAATGTTCATGAGGAGCTACATCACTCCTTTTACAATGAATAGTTTATGAGGAGCTACATCACTCCTTTTACAATGAATGTTTTATGAGAAGTTACATTACTCATATCCTATCAAATACAATAATGAATACAAAGGTTTAATAAAGAGGTGTAAAGACTATCGATTAGCTCGTAATCAGAAGTGTCTCCATGAATTTGCTGTGTAGCTTGTCATCAATATCAATCACCAAACATGTGTTCATGTTGTCATCAATATGGCATCACCAAACATGTCTTCATAAATCTTTTATTGTCCCTAATTTTGTCTTCATGAAATCAATTCTTTGATCAATTCTAATACACTATAAGAGGAGTTGTCAAAAACCGCCAACATTGCCGTGGAAAGACAAAGGAGAAAGGAGAGAGAATAAATTGTGTGGGCGGCAATAACCGCGGCTACGAACACAGCAGTGGTTTGTCAGCAGTAAGCGCGGTAATAGTCGCGGCAATATACCCGCTGCTATTAGCGCGACCTTTGCCGCTACTATTACCGCGTATATAACCGCTAAACGCCAGTTCAAAAATAAAGGTGCTCATTTGGACCACCCAAATTTGGGTGGCCCAAATGAGCACCTTTATTTTTGACCTGCATAAAAACAATAAGACATCAATTGTTTTTTGGAAAAGTATAAAAAATACTAAAGAACAAAACCCTCTCAACCTTTTGTACAGATGACAATGCAACATTTAGATTAGTCTACAATGGAATTGAACGAATGATAGCAAGCACACTTTTAATACTTGAATGGCTTGCATGTATATTTCCGTTATCAACAATAATTGGTGACAACTTTGAGCCCGTGAAAGGAGAAGCTTGATGACTATCGACTTGAATCTTGTAGAATTGTGATAGCTCGTGGTCTAGCGTGTAGATCAACTCGTTCGCTTCATTGCAATCACATTCAAGCTTAATCTACTCACCAAGCAATGTCAATGGTCATAGAGAGAAATCAGAGTCTCCCATTTCAGAATGATCTTTCAAGGCATGTACTGTGATGGTTTGATATCGACTGTTGAAGATAAGAACTAACTTCTATCCCCGGGAAGGGCCAAAGATGGTGATATGACGACTCATTTCCTCAAACCTATTTCTTGCAGAGAAATCTCCGACACAAAAAACAAGAACAAATCTTTTTAATGAATAAGGACTATTCTTGAAAAGAGAAACCTAACAGCACGTGCAGGAGCAAGTCGATCAGGGATTTTTTTATTGTAAAGTAAGTAAGCGCTCTCTCTCTCTCTCTCTCTCTCTCTCTCTCTCTCTTTGTGCCCCTCACAACTGCAAATTTTTTTAATGAATAAGGACTATTCTTGAAAAGAGAAACCTAACAGCACGTGCAGGAGCAAGTCGATCAGGGATTTTTTGATTGTAAAGTAAGTAAGCTCTCTCTCTCTCTCTCTCTCTTTGTGCCCCTCACAACTGAATTTTGGGAGTTTCCAAAGATTTCAATCGATGGGGGATTTTTATAATGTAAAGTAATTAAAGTCTCTCTCTCTCTCTCTCTCTCTCTCTCTCTCTCTCTCTTCTTGTGCCCCTCACAACCGTAGATATTTAGGGAGTTTCAAAAAATCTGAGCTGACAAGGGATTTTTATTATGTAAAGTGTTTATTAAGGTCTCTCTCTCTCTCTCTTCTCGTGCCCCACACAACAGGAGATTTTTATTATGTAAAGTATTGATTAAGGTCTCTCTCTCTCCCTCTCTCTCTCTCTCTCTCTTTCTCTCTCGCTCTTCTTGTGCCCCTCACAACAGGCGATATTTCGGGAGTTTCAAAAAAATTGAACGCTTGGGTCAGACAGAGAGTAGCACAGGGAGAGTAACGCTTGGGTCAGGTTATTATTCAACTTTAGAATCAGCTCAGACAGAGGGTAGTGGAGGGAGCGAGAGAGAGAGAGAGAGAGAGAGAGAGAGAGAGAGAGACGTCCCTGCCTCTTGCAGGCTCTATTGTCTCAGCGTGAGCCACACCTGTCTCGGAGAGACGTGCCCGGCTCCTGCAGGCTCTACTGGCTCAGCACAAACCACACATATCCGGCTCAGCCTCTACACTAAACATGCCGCTGCTCAGCATACACCACGAGTGGGGCTTGAAATGCCTCCCAAACGGTAAGTGCTCATTGCAGCAGGGCAAAAATAACACGTTGGGAAACTGCTCAAAAGTATGTCACGTCCACGCGGGATGGTTTTCAGCAGTTATCTCACGGTGTTTGATGCGCTCTTCTCACGGTTTATCTCACTGCATCTGATGCAGTTACCCCAAATTTTCTGTCCTAAACTATACCACCTCAATGCGGTATAGTTCCGGGTAGAAAATCCATCATTCTTCCCTTGGATGTTGTCAAGATGGTAGCATAAGAGGACTTCACAAATTGCGCCAAGATGATCAAGTGTTTCCTCTCTTTGCATGTTAATGGGAATATTCAAGACAATAATTAGGTGTCTCACATTGGCTTATTATGTGCAAGCCTTGTGTGCTGATTATAATTGTTGGAAACTAGCCGATGCTCCTCTTTGAATGATAAACTAGTCGTGACAGTTGCTTAGCAACTTTAATGCCTCAAACCATACTGCGCCGATGCGGTATTGTTTCGAGTAGAAAACCATTGAAGGTGGGTTTTCTTCTCCAAACCATGCCGTATCAATACGGTATAGTTTGAAGCAAAGAACTATAGACTGTATGACTTGCCAATTGTCAAATTAGTAGAATAATTAGTCAAAATTATTTACAAAATCAAAGCTTTTTTGTGTATGCAGTACTTCTTCTTCTAGAGTGATTCTAGAAGACGTGGTTGAGGTGCATCTACACTATTACCAATGTGCAATGACCAGGTTAGTTTGGTTGCAGAGACGCAGCTTCATGATGACAGTGATAGCCAGGATCTAGGTCTGGGATCTTGCATGAGATAGATCAAGTGGAATCAACACTTCAAGCCTCACTATAAATAGTACCTTTTGAAATGAGACCAGAGATCCAACCAAGTGTTATTCCTTATGAGAACAGGTCATTGCATTTAGATAGAGGAGAGGATATCCTTTCAAAAACCAGAACTTTCAGCTGGTTTGAGTGTCCTCCCTATTGGGGTATAAAGCCCAATGTGGTCACCCAGGTAAGTGGGCGGGCCGTCAGGTATGTACACATATTCTTTTGTTAAAACCTAATAAGAACTCACTATGCTCTACACATTATAGTAGAGCGAGTTCACCATATCGTCGTGCTCTTCTTTTCGCACTCTCTCTCGCGTCGTACTTCCGCTCGTACTCCTTCAACTGGTATCAAAGCTCAGATCGAGGCTCGTGGCCAACAGCATTTGCAGGTAGCCAGAGTCACCTGCTCATATTGGAGTGAGTTTCGACAGGCGAAGACACGGCCCCAAATCCTGTGGGAGAACCCAAAGGGCGCGTGTTCTCAGAATTTAATTCTGAGGTCATCTTGGCCACTGTTCGGCTTCGACAAAGCTCTGCGCATGCCATTTTCAACTACATGGTCTTGGCGGGTGCATGTCCGACCCTGCAAATTTGGGGTTTCGGCCTATGACTACAAGTGCTAAGGATATCTGGACTTCCAGAGTGCTGATTTGTGGCTGTCTACACAACGAAGGACGACTCACAGTTCTTAGAGGCGTGTCACATACGACACGGGCGCACCTACACACAGACTGTAGGGACCTCCACTAGTTCATCAGGTAGCTTGTGTTTGGTGCTTGATATTCCAGATTTCATCCTCACATTGCAGGTACTTCCACATGGGATGTATTGTCAGAGATGATGTATGTCTGTTGAGGGTTTGCTGGCTATGAGTCACGCAGCAAACAACCGCCGCAGCGATTACAGCATACAGTGGGAAATTTGTGGATGTATGACTTTGTGGGAAGTCTATTTCCTGTCAGATTTACTGCAGCCTTTGTCGAGGGTCGAGTGAGGTTTTATTGAGCTGGGGGATTCTCGAATTTTGAGATCCTTTCGGTGATACAGGTCTTGGAGCGATCCCTCGAGCACCCTTAGATAGGTAGCTAGGATGTATTGACTGTGAGTTAGACAATTGGGATTGTATCTTTGATTTACTGCCGTTGAGGCATTGTCGCAGTCTATGCTTACAGGACAGTGATAGGACAGTGAGAGCCAGTACAGGTGCAGGACAGGTTTACCCGTAGCTTACAGTGTTAGAGAGACAATGTTTTTTGAGCTGTTTTTGGTCTGTTTTGAATCTAAAGCTTTCTTGGTTCATTTGATAGGTTGATATTGTTTCAGAGGTCCGTTTACAGGGGAAACTCTGTCGAATTTTTCCCAGGAAAGTAAACTACTGTGAAGCGTAGCTATGGCTGGATCACAGGACACTGCTCTTTACAATATCAAGAAGCTGGATGGAACCAATTTCTCATTGTGGAAGAAGTAGATTTGGCACGTGTTGGTACAAAAGAAGCAGATAAAACCTATAAAGCTCAAGGGGATAAAACCAGAAGATATTGACGAAGATGAATGGAGCGAAATGGATGAATTGACACTTTCTACCATTATGCTGACTTTGGTAGAAAGCGTTTACTTCAATGTAGCAGATGAGATGTCGGCTTATGAAGCATGGACAAAGTTGAGTAATCTTTATGAGAAGAAGAGTGCAGCTTCACAGGTATACTGGCTTAAGAAGCTTGTTGACTTGAAGATGAAAGAAGGGACACCTATGTCCAATCATCTGAATGAATTCAACACCATCTACAGTCAGTTGTCAGCTCAAGGTGTCAAGTTTGATGAACCTGTTAGAGCTATGTTTATGTTGATCACATTGCCGGAAAGTTGGGACACTTTTCGCACAGCTTTGAGTAATTCTGCACCTCCATATGGTTTGACCATAGCAGGTGTAGAAGGCAGTTTGCTTAGTGAAGAAACCAACAGAAAGACAATGGACAAAGGCAAAGGAACAGCCTTAGTTGTCAGGGGAAGGACCAAAGAAAAGGACAAAGGTGGAAAGAGAAATTAGTCTCGTAGCAAGTCCCGCAGTGCTAAAGGCAAGAGTGACATAGAATGCTACCATTGTGGCAAGAAGGGTCACATGAAAAGAGACTGCAGAGAATGGAAAGCAGAAAAAGACAAAGAGAAATCTGAAGACCATGGTGAGAAGAACAAGTCCTCAATGAAGATTCAAGAAATAAATGTAACAAACACTGTTTCAGAGGATGACAGTCTAGTGTCAAGAGACATCTACTTCTTGAAGAATACAATGGACTCAGCTCTTCTTACAACATCTGATGGAAATGCACTAAGTGACTGGATTATAGACTCAGAGGCATCACTTCATGTGTCTCCAAACAAGGAGTGGTTTACCTCTTATGTGACCACTAAAGATCATGTTCGGCTAGGCAATGGGCAGACATGTGAGATCTTAGGTGTTGGAGATGTTCAATTGAAGTTTCAGAATGACTCTTCTTTCACGCTGAAAAATGTGAGACATGTTCCCGCAATTACAAAGAGCTTGATCAACACAGGTTTACTTGATGATGCTGGCTACGTCACCACTTTTGGACAGAACATGTGGAAGATATCCAAGGGTTCTATGACAGTAGCACATGGAGTAAAGTCTGGAGGACTTTACATGATTTATGTATCAAATGTCTCTAAAAATGTAATCAATGTAACCGAGCAGCCGAACGTTTCTTTGTGGCATAGCCCGTTAGGACATATGTCCAAGAAGGGAATGGAAATCTTGTCTCGTTCTGGTTATTTTCCTGGCAATGATTTTGAATTCTGTGAACATTGTCTGTATGGTAAGCAAACACAGCAACCACATAAGCATAAAAGCAGTAGAAGAGATACACTGTTGGCACTTGTTCATAGTGATTTGTGTGGACCTATGCCTAACCTATCTCTAGGGGGAGCTTCTTACTTTATGACATTTATAGATGATTACTCGAGGAAAGTATGGGTTTGCTTTCTCAAGCACAAGGATAAAGCGTTTACTGTTTTCAAAACGTTTGTGACACTTGTGGAGAATCAGAGTGGCAAGAAGCTTAAATGCTTACGCACTGACAATGGTGGAGAGTATGTTTCAAAGCCGTTTTAGGACTTTTGTGAGTCAAAAGGTATAAAATGTGAACTTACTGCTCCTTACAATCCTCCTCAAAATGGTGTTGCTGAGAGGATGAATAGGACCATACAAGAGAAGGTCCGAAGTATGTTCTCTAATGCACAATTGCCACATGGGTTTTGGGCTGAAGCTGTATCAACAACTGTTCATCTTATAAAGAGATCTCCTAGCAAGGTTTTGCAGAAGGATTCAGTGGCAGAGATGGTATGGTCAGGCAAAATGCCCTCATACAAGCATCTCAGAGTCTTTGGCTATGAGGCATATACTCATGTTCCAAAGGAATTTAGAAACAAACTTGAGCCAAAGAGTAGAAAGTGCATCTTTCTAGGCTATGGTAATTCTGGTGAGATGGGGTACATAATTTGGGATCCCAAATTCAGAAAGGTTATCCGCAGCAATGATGTTCACTTTAATGAAGCCAAATATCATTCTAAACCAGAGAGGGCTGAGGAGATTAGAAGAGTTGTCTTCCAAGAAGATGGACCTGCACGTGCAAGACAAAATGTCAGAACTTAAGAGGAGCAAGGACAGGATAGAGTGGAACCACAGGTTGTGGCTGAGCCTCAGCCACCTATTTTGTGTAAATCGTGACGTATCTCACGACCTCCTGATCGGTTTGTTCCATCTATGAACTATGTCATGTTGACTGATTGCAATGAGCCTTCATGTTACAAGGAAGCAGTGCAAATGAAGGACTCCGGGAATTGGCAATTGGCCATGCAGTCAGAGATGACAGCTCTACATAAAAACCATACATGGAAGCTAGTTAAATTACCACATGGAAAAAAGGCTCTACCTTGTAAATGGGTTTACAGGTATAATATCACCACTCATGATAGTCAACCAAAGTACAATGCAAGGCTTGTTGCCAAGGGATTTAAGCAAGAACAAGGCATTGACTTTGATGAAGTCTTCTCTCCGGTGGTCAAGATGACTACATTGAGATGCTTTCTTGCATTGGTTGCCATATTAGATTTGGTGTTGCACCAAATGGATGTCAAGACAGCGTTCTGCATGGTTATTTAGATGTGGAAATTTACATGCAGCAGCCAGAAGGGTTTGTTGAGAAAGGCAAGGAAGATTTGGTATGCCACTTGTTAAAGAGTCTTTATGGCTTAAAACAATCACTGAGGGCATGGTACCATAAGTTCCACAAGTTTATGCTTTCTCAAGGCTACAAACGTAGTGAGTTCGATCATTGTCTATATACAAAGAAGGCTAAGGATGGCAGTTGGCTGATCCTTATTTTGTATGTGGATGACATGTTGATTGCTGGCAAGCACTTGGAAGAAATTTCAGCTTTGAAGTCAAAGATGGCAAAATCGTTTGACATGAAAGACATGGGTGAGGCAAGTCATATTCTTGGTATGCGCATTGAGAGAGACAGATCAAAGAATTTGATTTGGTTATCTCAAACAGAGTATATTGACAAGGTTTTGCAACGTTTCAATATGGAGAAGGGAAAGGCATTGAGTGTTCCACTGCCACCATACGTGAAACTTAGCAAAAAAGATTGTCCTGTGTCTGAGGAAGAACAGGCTGAAATGGATAAGATTCCATATGCGTCTGCAGTGGGTAGTTTGATGTATGCAATGATTGCTACTCGCCCAGACATTGCATTTGCAGTGGGAGTAGTAAGTCGATACATGTCAAACCCAGGCAAGAAACATTGGGAGGTAGTGAAAGGAATATTGAGATACCTGAAAGCTACAAAGAGTATGCGTATATGCTATGGGAGTTAGGAGCTAAGTGTAAAGGGTTTTACAGACTCAGATTACGCAGGTGACTTAGACAACCGAAGGTCTATGTCAGGGTATGTCTTTACATTGGCTGGTGGAGCAGTATCATGGCGTTCTAGATTACAAGATTGTATTACTCAGTCTACTACAGAGGCTGAATATGTTGCAGCATCAAAGGCATGCAAAGAATCAATTTGGCTAATCGACTAGTAACAGATTTGGGAATCAAAGAAGAGATCCTGTGTTATATTGTGATAGCCAGAGTGCTATACAATTAGCTCGCAATCCAATTTATCACTCACAGACAAAGCATGTGGATGTGAAATATCATTTTATCAGGGAAATGATCGAGGATAAGCAGATTCAGCTTGTCAAAGTTAACACTACAAAAAATCCTGCTGATCTACTTACAAAAAGACTTCCCTCAGAGAGCTTTGCGCATTTTCGCAAGCAGTTAGGTGTAGGGTAGTACATCACTTCTCTACATCTCTTGTATATTAGCTTGTATAGTAGCTTCTCTCACACTTAAAGTGACACATTGGACTTTAAGTGGGAGGTTGTTGGGGTCGCCCAGGTAATTGGACGGGCCGCCAGGTATGCACACATATTCTTTTGTTAAAACCTAAAAAGAACTCACTATCACTACAAGAGGTTGTGTGCTCTTGTGACGCTGTTAGTGACGGAAATACACTGGGTTCTTATAACCCCCGGCGTTGCTAAAACCGTCGCTACGAGCGTTGCTATAAGCGTCGCTATATAGAGACGCTCATAGCGACGTTTACACTGCAGACTATAGCGACGCGCATAGCGACGCTACAGAGCCATAAATAGCGACGGTTATAGCGACGCCCGAGAGAATTTTTTTTTGGTGGCAGGGCATTGAATGCCCTGCCACCCATCAACCATATTGTACTTGATTCACTTTTTAAAAAAAGTGCAAGGGTAGATAATAGACCCAAAATAGTCACCCACAAGACGCATTGTTTGCAAAATTGACAATTGTACACATCATAGGCAAAATGAATTGATTGGCAACTGTAATAATGACAATTGTACAACATCATAGGCATAAAGAATTGATTGGCAAAAGGAACTGCGGTGACAAATGTAATAATATACATGGTTCAAAAAGACGTATAAAATCCGTCTCATGATACATAAGCTATGAGAAACCCTAAACTAATGCTATCTAGCTACGGTTAAACTGACGTCGTCTAGTCAGATGTCTCATCGCATCCAAGCGGCGTATCTGTCGGATTCTGCAAAAAAAGACAATAAGACAGCTTTCAGTAAGTATAAACATATAACGACATTTATAAAACAATACAAAAAATAAAAAAGAGTAAACCCTAATACTAATCATGCCGTCGCGAGAACTGAGAATGTCCATCAGGGCGTTTAAGCCCTTCCTGCCTGCGTACTCGCGCTCGTACGGTGTGGGATCATGTCCTGTCATCGACCACTATCAAAACATACAAAGATTTCATTATGTTAGAATTAAAAAACTCATAAACCCTAAACTATCGAACATAAAGAGCAATGTGAAAACACTTACAAAATCGGCCTCAAATGATGCCCATCCACCGCTCCCCAAGTGGTGCGAGCTCCCTGCCTCTACTCGCGCTCTGGCTGCATCCTTTTGTTGCTTCCACTTGTCGGGATTCTCGCGCGCTGCTTTCTTCGCATTCTTCCAATCTTCTTTGGCCAGCCAATCTGGCCTGTTCCACCCATTCTTGATTGCTTTTTGCACTTCGGAACGCTTGTGTTTGCAGTATTCGCGCATTCGAATCTTCATCAGGTCTTCATTGAAGTGCTGATCCCGTGTTGGAACGGGAAACTCATCATGAAGTATGCTGATGACTCTGTTTTTTAAATCACTTGGTACTTCACTCCATTTGTTTAGTATGTAGTGTCTAAACAGCTGAGAGCAAAGACCACGCATGCGCGAGATCACCTTCTTGCCGTGATCATCCATGATGATGCCGCCGCTCAAGTCGATGGAGTAAGACAAGCCCTCTGGCCGGTGACGCGTGAACCTGGGTGTCCCGGAAGGGGTCTCTAGCGGCGTGTGGATGGGGGTACGGACGTCAGGTGTCTCCACCGGCGTCTGGGCCCCGAAGCGAGGAGTGTCGAGTGGGGTGGCTCTTGGCGGAGTAGGTAGAGGTGTGTAGCTTCTAGGAACAGTCAGCCGTGCAAAACCTGGCGTAGAGGGCAATGTTGTGGCTGGTGTGGGGGCGGGCAAAGAAGGGGAGGGTAAAGAGCCTCGTCCAACACGAGGCGGTGTGGAGGCATCGGTGGCGGAATCCCCACAACAACCGCCACCGCCACCACTAGAGTGCCGGTGTCTAGACGAGTGTGAAGCTCGTCTCGTCGACGACGAAGCTTCGGAGCGCGCCGAATGCTCCAAAAGAGAGGGAGATGCGGATGGAGTAGGAACACGCGATGATGCGCCAGAGCGATGACGCTCCACGTACCACTGTCTCTGCTGCGGTGACAAAGAAGAAAGAAACTCCTCATCATCCATACCTACATTAAACACACGAATATTTAAACTTAATATTGAATGAACAGAGTAGACAATGACGCAAAGACCATTAAATACAATGACTTAATGACGCATATAAATACAATGACGCAATGAATTGAGTGATAGAAGAGGCAAGTCGAAAACTCAGAATTTTCAATCAAAAGATGTGAGCGCGAGTAGAAAAGAGCTTTATACACCATGGATGGTACTTAGAGAGCCAAAGCTTTTACAACACGGAGCAAAATTGTTCAAATACAATATTTGTGGCTTTAAGAGATCTCTCTCTCATCCTCGCATAACTCAGCATAACTTCCTATATCTATATAGAGCTCTCCGTTTAAACACATATCCTCTGTTTCATTTTGTAGCTCCTCTACATGCACCCCATATAGAGTAGTAGCATCTTGATGCTCGTCTGGCACCACCGCAGCGGCTTCTGATTGAGCATCTTCTCTGATCTCCTTCATTGATGCCGTTGTGATTGGCACATGGTAGCCTTCATACGTCCTTGCACTACGAGGGGCTACCTCTATGACGTACCACCAGTTTGATGTAGACTTTGTAGGATGAAATATTACCTGCCAGAGCCACATAACTTACATGAGAGCTTTCAAGCACATAACTTGTAAAAGGGGGATGTTAACTATTTACATACTTACTTGTTCACAATGCTCGGGTAGTACGAAAGTGTCTCTTAGGTCAGTCCATTTCTTAGTAGAATCCACCTCAAGAAAACCAGACTCTCCTCTACGCACAGTAGCGTTGCGACCCTCCATGATTATCTTGAACCATTGCACGTCGAACAAGTCGACAAAAAATCCTCTGTAATCGATCCTCAAAATCTCTTGCAGCGTGCCGAAGTAAGTGAGTTCCGCCACCACAGGATCTGCATCAGAGGAACGTCGTCGACTAGATGTTCAAAATTTTCCATGATTCCACAATCTTGAGTAAAACGCTTTTTGTCGACTCGTTCCACCCTAAAATGTCGACCTTTACACCATGCTGCTGTGTATGACTTATACTACAACGAACAAAGATTATGAGTGGCCGTTCAAACGTTTATAAATAAAGTCACTTGCTAGTCGTACATTGCAAACTTACCTTGATCGCGCAACCCCGAGAGTAATCCCACTCTTCCTCAGTCACTTCGTCACCGCATTGTTGTGCGCTTTTCAATTGATTGTGCAACCATCTTAAGCTCATGAAGGTTGGTAGGCTCTCCAGAACCGTCGAATAGTGCATCGGTGGTCGTCTTCCCCGTCTCCACTCGATTCGTGCCCTTTGTCGCTCTTGCTTTGCATCCTCATATTGTGAAATCCACTTTTGCATCACTGGATTGTGAAGCATGCAAAATCGGTTGATTTTAGCCTCTAGATCTTCCGTCATCTTCTTCTCAACACCGAGATTGCACATGACAATCCCAGATATGCGCTCATCATCTATGGTTCTCCATAGCGTGTCCCGGGCTTTATCAAATCCGTCTAGCCACTCTCCAATGTACACTAGGGACTCTGATACCAACCAACCTTCTGCCATGCTACCCTCCGGACGTGCCTTTTGACGCACATATCCCTTAAGCGTTTTCATGAAACGTTCTAAGAAGAACATCCATCTGGAATGAACTGTGCTAGCTATTTCCACCTCATCAACTATGTGAACAAGAAGATGCACCTGAATGGTTAGCATTGTAGTAGGAAAATGTTTCTCAAACATGCACACAAGCTCCGCAGCATTTAGTTTGGCGAATGGTATGGAGTCTACGTTGATCTCCTTTTGTGAGATCCATTGCACCAGCTTTGCAAGTTTGTAGATTGTGTTACGGATGTCGAGAGACAAACATCCCTCAATGGTAACCGGTAAAATAAACTGTAAAGTATGTGCAGCAATGATATTAAAGTCCACTATGAACGTACCTGACACATTTTATGACAATCGTGTGACTTCAAACAGGTAAGCTTTCCTTCTTTAGTAAAACACGTTCGGAGCGAGTGCATTACGCCAATGGGGGTCCGCAAAGATCAAATGGTCTCTTTTACTTTGCGTTCTTGGGCTCCTGTGAAAATCCATGGTGCTTTAGGGAGTTTTATCGATCCATCAGATACTGTTTGCGGCCAATATTGCTCCATACGATCCACATTTCTAAGGTCAACTCTGGCTCCCAAAGTATCTTTCTTGCCGGTCAGATGGTCCCATAGTAGATTACCCACATTCTTGAATATGTGCATTGGATCGAGCAAGTGATTGATCATGAGTCGGGGCCAGTATGGTAACTCGTACCATAGAGATAGTCTCTTCATCCCTGGAGGCAATCCGTCATCGCACATCTCCTTCTGCTCTAACCATGCTTGTGCAGACATCCTTGGTGGCTCTCTTCCCAAAAAGCCGTCACGTAACACATGATTCTCTGGAAGATACGCTTGATGACCTTCGTAGATTTGCTTCTTCAGTGAGGGTGCCCTACGTGCATTCAGTCTAGGTCCACATGTGACACATGCTCTGTATCCGCTTGTTTGAAGCCCTGCATGTATACACATGATAATAGATCAACTATGGAAAAAAACAAGATTTACAGTGTCTGAGTGAGGAGTGTCAATAGATCACCTGAGCATTCTGTTAGCCCGGGATAGTCATGCCTGGTCCACATTAGAATGCCTCTGATTAAAGCATTCCGTCGTCCTGTGTGTCGGCTCATATCCACCACCTCTATGCCAATCCACAATTGTTGTAGCTCTTCCAATAGTGGACGAAGATACATATCCATATTTCCCACTTTATATCGCCCTGACACAATCAAGCTTAGCCATAGGTTCCCCTTCTTCGTAGTCAACCACGGGGGAATGTTGTAGTTGACGATGAAAATGGGCCATACACTGTAAGATGTTCATCTTTGACCAAATGGATTTACGCCATCCATAGCCAGGCCTAAGCGCAAATTTTGAGCTTCCCTGGCAAAATCCGACCATGTTCCATCTATATGTTTCCAGGCTACGCAATCTGCAGGAATTCGTAGCACACCATCCGAAGATTTATTCTCCTCATGCCATGATGCTAGGGCGGCCATGGACTTACATTCGAAGAAATGCTTGATGCGAGGAAGCAGAGGGAAATGTCGCAAAACCTTTTGTGGAATTTTTGTCCCGTGGAGATCTACTCGATATCTTTCGGAATCACATTTCGGACACTTCTCCATGTCTATGTATTCCCCTCTGAAAAGAATGCAGTCATTAGGACAAGCGTGGATAGAATTGTAATCCATCCCCAAGTTTCGCAAAATCTTTCTTGCTTCATCTCGGGAATCTGGCATCACATTGTCAGCTGGTAGTATGTGCTCTTTCAGCAATCTACACAACATAAAAATATGATACAGTCGTGTAAAAATCTATCAGATCATTATACATTTAGAGTTTTATTAAAGTAAACTAATTGTAATAGATCACCTGAAAAGCGCTGTGACGCTAGTGTCACTCCATCCAAACTTTGCCTGCATGTTGAGAAGAACCAGGAGTGCTTTCAATCTAGACATACGTTCTCCATTATACAATGGCGTATCGGCTTCACTTTTCATATCATCATAGATAAGCCTTTTTGAATCCATGATCGTCTCGATCATTTCATCAATCTCGGGCTCAAACATTGCCTCGTTGGGAATGTGCTCTGCATGATCATCCCCCGAGCTGTCAGAGGCTACATCTTGTGGCCTCACATATGCTGCTTGACCAAAGCGCCTGCGAACACGTCTATTGGGTTGCAAGATTGCTGCTTGTTGGCCAGCGTCAGAGTCCGACGAGTTATAATTGGCAACAACTCGATCTATAATAGATGGATCGAACTCGCCAAATTCGCGAACGTGCTGCAAAGAAACACGTCTTGTCCGTCGCACAACATGCTTGCATTGATTACAAGGACATAAGACCCTCGTTGAGAGATAGGTGTTTCGGTTGGACGGTCCCACATCCTCGTCACTACTCATAATGAGGATAAAAAACTTATAACCTGGACAACAAATTTAATATTCTATTGGCATTCTTCGTCTTATCTCTCTCTCTCTCTCTCTCTGTCTCTCTCTCTCTCTCTCTCTCTCTCTCTCTCTCTCTCTCTCTCTCTCTACCTCACATTCTCTAGTCATGTCCAATCCCCGCACACCTCGGTCTAGAGGTGCACAGAGATCAGAACCACCGGGTTATAATCTCGTCTTTATTGGTCAATACCTATATTTGTGGGTACAAGAAATCTACACACCCACGTCTACATGATACTGCATGTAGTGGACAAAACCCCTTTGCCTCTTCTCTAGCTGTAGCACTTCACAGCATCTTAACATCTTTTCACAATAGATCTTTTCACTGTTCGTCTAACTCTAAACCCTAAACCGTAAGTAATTCTTGCGTGGACTCGATCTAACGTAAATGAGCGTAAATCTAAATAAACGTAAATCTAACTAAAAATAAACCTAAATCTAATTTAATGTAAGTCTACATCTAACCTAATCTTTAACGTCTTTTGGGATAGTTTCCTACGACGTTAAAACTCTCTTCTTCTTGTGTGTGTGTGTGTGTGTGTGTGTGTGTGTGTGTGGGTAAACCTAAATAAACCTAAGTCTAATCTAATATAACATAAATCTAAATCTAACGTAAATTATGTTATATTAAAAACAAAGAACTAAACTAACAGGGATTATAAGAACCTTAAAACTGATTTAACACATAATTTTTCACATAACTCGGCAAGAGTTGGCATTCTCATCACTAAAGATGTGAGAGTTAACTTCCGGCGGTGACGCTGCCTCATCTCTATCCACATCTGACGACAGCAATTGGCCCTTTAGACCGTTCTTGCTCTTGTTACTAACTTTGAAGTTGCTGTTGAATGACTAGAGGTTGTCTAGATGGTCATTGTGTCGGGGATGCAGTGACTCTTGCCGCCCTGAAGATCCACCTTCTTCCCTGTCTTCTGAAGACATTTCACCAGTACTTTTGGATCAACGGAGCCCACCATGAGTGAAGGCAGCAATACCCTATATTCCATTGAGGGCTTTCTTCACCCGCTTCATGCAGGCATCGCAGTCTATGGAGACCTAAATCTAATCTAATATAACGTAAATCTAAATCTAGCGTAAATAAACGTAAATCTAGTTAAAAATAAACCTAAATCTAATTTAATGTAAGTCTACATATAACTTAATCTTTAACGTCTTTTAAGATAGTTTCCTACGACATTATAACTCTCTTCTTCTTGTGTGTGTGCGCGTGTGTGGATGTGTATGCCAATAAAAAGAGATAAATGGTATAACCTTTCTATCACCCATGCCAAGTATGATAGATTGATTATGCCATTTCCCTCTTGAATAATAGGTCTTGAGTTCAACTCCTCGTCGGCTAGATCTTTAGGTGTTTTAATTTTAATTAGTTTCCTACGACGTTAAATTAGTTTCTCTCTCTTTCTCTCTCAATGTGTGTGCGTTTTTTTGGATCGTATGCATGTTTTCTCTCTCTTTTCCTCTCTCAATGTGTGCGTTTTTTGTTTATGCATGTTCTCTCTCTCTTTTCCTCTCTCAATGCGTGCGGTTTTTGTTTATGCATGCTCTCTCTCTCTTTTCCTCTCTCAATGTGTGTGTGCATTCTTTGTTTATGTATGTGTGTGTGCGTTTTTGTTTTTGTTTGTACTCTCTCTCTCTCTCTCTCTCTCTCTCTCTCAAAAACACTATGTGTGTGTGTGTGTGAGAGAGAGAGAGAGGGAGAGAGAAAGAGGGGAAGGGAACATGAGAATGAGGAGAGGGAAGGAGCATACCTGGCTCTCCTTCCTCTCCTCGTGTGTGTGTGTGTGTGTGTGTGTGTGTGGAGAAGAAAAAGAGAGAGAGAGAGAGAGAGAGAGAGAGAGCGTTACCTGCTCCTTGCTTGAGGGCGCCGAAAAACTCAGATCTGAGATCTGAGTTTTTGGGTGCGCTCGGTTATTTTTTTAGCCCAGCCGGCGTCGCTATGAGCGTCGCAAATTTCTTTGTAAATTTACGATGCTCATAGCGACGCCGAGATTTTTTTCTTTTGAGCGTCGCTGTGTGAGCGTCGCTAATATGAATAGCCTCTTGTAGTGTATGCTCTACACATTACAGTAGAGCGAGTTCACCATATCGTCGTGCTCTTCTTCTTGCACTCTCACTCGCGTTGCACTTCCGCTCATACTCCTTCACTCCCGTGCCATTATGTCGTCTCATTATGCATGCCAAAGTTTGAGGCTTGAGATCAGATTTCAGTGGTTTAAAGTCAGCATTTGCTAGAGGATACATCAAGGAGAAGGGCACATTTATTGTATCCTTGACCACATGCCAAAAAGAGGAAGCTTATGTGATTTGTTGGCTACTCTTGCTTTTTACTTTGAAATGAAAATTGCAACAAATTGTTTTCTAATCATGTTAGTTTTGTTTTCTACTTAAGATGCTATTATGGAGGAGTGGGATCCTAAATGGAGACAAATTAATATGGAGTATGAAGAAGGGCTTGCTGCTCAACCAAAATTTGAATCTCTTTGTAAACACTACAAAAAAAAAGAGGGTTATCGACGTATATAGCGACGCTTAACGTCGCTATACGCGTCGATATATGCGTCCCTGTGAAACTGTCACAAAGAGCGTCAATATACGCGTGGAAAGGCTTTATTAGCGATGGGTATAGCGACACTGGTATAGACGGGTATGGCGACGGGTATATCGACGACCATAACAGTAAAAAAAATTTCTAGGGCAGAGGGTAGGTGGCCTGGCCTGTGCCCAATGAAACGATGGACACATGCACCACAACTAGACTTCCTGCCCTCTGCCCAAGAAAGCGAGCAACACCAAAATCAACCGTGCTTCCGCAGAAATTTCGGCAGAGTTTTCTTCGTTTTTACATAAACTTTTCAAAAAAAATATATCATGTATACGCCTCATACATGCTATCCATGTAGGATCTCACATGAGATTTAAGGCCAATGACCATAAAGAACCATAACCATTGCTTGAAAGCATAACCATAACTTAAAACCATAACCATAACTTAAAACCATAACCGACCAATATAACCACTTTGATCATAACCAGAAACAAAATTAACAATAACCATAAGCATAACCAAAAAGTTAAACATAACCATAAACAAAACTTGAACCATAACTATGTCTATACAAGAATAGGAGAAATAACCATGTCTATACAATGACAATGTCAATAACCATAACCATAAGGAAAACAATAACTGTCTGAACAATAATCATAACCATATATATATGTCTATACAAAAGGAGACACAGAAGCGTGTCTGTGTCTCACAAAGCATATATATGAAATCCGGGCCACTGATGATTAGGCATCACAACCTGCACATAGGAAAACTCACAAAATTAGTATTCACATATACTTAATTAAATCAACTCACACATATTAACGTCTCACCTCAAGCGATCAGCGAGACTGTAAGGCCGCCCAGTCTACAGGCTCTCCTGAAGCATCAAGATCATTCAATACTTCATAGATACCTCTACGATATCCATCTGACTCCTCCTAACGTGTCGGGGCTCGATGCATCGCAAGATTCTGCGTTTATACAAAAATCAGAGTAATAAGAATACATGATTTATCGCGTTTTAAAAAATGCCATAGTTAAGATTGGATTAGAAAATCACAAACTCATAGAGAAAGGTGTCGAAGCATTCGCTGCCAAGATGAGATGTCTCCCTGTTCATCTGTCATATTTGCGCAGCCTCACGCTGCTGTCTGAACCGCATGGCCGCTGCCCACTCATCCTCCCTGATCTGAAGCCATGTCTCGTGTGGGATGTCCGAAGGCTTCGGCGAGCCGATCCTGAAAGCCTTCGAGCTACATCTCGTCGATGTTTCACGGTGTCCCGTGCAACACCCTTGATCCAGCTCCTCGGAACAACGTCAGAACCCGAAGCAGGCTGGTACTCTCTAGGGATGGTCTCCACTCCTTGGTGTACATGGCAATGCATGTAGCGGGCAAAACCCCTTTGCCTCTTTTAGTTCCATAGTTTCTTCAACATCCTACGGCTACCTACCGCTTGTGTAGTTGACGTTAATTCAAACCCATTGACCTAGGCTTTCCATACACGCTCTTGACATTGCTTTAAGACTACTTAATGAACTACGGATGGTTTCGGTATGGATAGAAGCCATTTTCGAAGTCTGTTTGCATTTTTCCGTAGAAAAATGCAACCGGATTTGACCTACGGCTTGTGTATTTGGAGTTTCTTCTATCCGTTTGACCTACGGCTTGCCATACGCGCTCTTGACATTTCCTAAGGACTACCTAATCGTCTACGGATAGTTTCAGTAGGCATAGAAGCCATTTCCGAAGTTCGTTTGCGTTTTCTCGTAGAAAAACGCAACCGGATTTGACCTACGGCTTGTGTAGTTGACGTTAATTCAAACCCATTGATCTACGGCTTTCCATACACGCTCTTGATATTGATTTAAGACTACTTAATGAACTACGGATGGTTTCGGTATGGATAGAAGCCATTTCCGAAGTCCGTTTGCGTTTTTCCATAGAAAAACTCAACCGGATTTGACCTACGGCTTGTGTATTTGGCGTTTTTTCTATCCGTTTGACCTACAGCTTTCCATACGCGCTCTTGACATTGCCTAAAGACTACCTAATCGTCTACGGATGGTTTCAGTAGGCATAGAAGCCATTTCCGAAGTCCATTTGCGTTTTTTCGTAGAAAAACGCAACCGGATTTGACCTACGGCTTGTGTAGTTGACGTTAATTCAAACCCATTGACCTACGGCTTGCCATATATGCTCTTGACATTGCTTTAAGACTACTTAATGAACTACGGATGGTTTCGGTATGGATAGAATCCATTTCCGAAGTCCGTTTGCGCGTTTTTTCGTAGAAAAACGCAACCGAATTTGACCTACGGCTTGTGTATTTGGCATTTCTTCTATCCGTTTGACCTACGGCTTGCCATACGCGCTCTTGACATTGCCTAAAGACTACCTAATCGTCTATGGATGGTTTCAGAAGGCATAGAATCCATTTCCGAAGTCCGTTTGCATTTTTCCGTAGAGAAACGCAACCGGATTTGACCTACGACATGTGTATTTGGCGTTTCTTCTATCCGTTTGACCTACGGCTTGCCATGCGCGCTCTTGACATTGCTTAAAGACTACCTAATCGTCTATGGATGGTTTCAGTAGGCATAGAAGGAATTTTTGAAGTCCGTTTGCGTTTTTTCGTAGAAAAATGCAACCGGATTTGACCTACGGCTTGTCTAGTTGATGTTAATTCAAACCCATTGACCTACGGCTTGCCATACGCGCTATTGACATTGCTTTACGACTACCTAATGAACTATGGATGGTTTCAGCTAGCTGTTTTAGCTGCTTAGTCCACACCCAGCAGTTTAGGATTCCATAATATGTTATTTTGTCATTTTGTTATTCTAACCTAGTATCAGTCTACCACATTGTAACTTTCTGGTCTCATAGGTCACTTTGGCCTTTTGAACAGTTAACATAACATTTCATTTCATTTCTTTCTTTAATTGTAATTTGTTACGCAAACCATAACTCTCTCTCTCTAGTTTTAATTTTCTACGCACATTTTTCTCTCTCTTTAATTTCTTACACACACGCACTTCTCTCTCTCTCTCTCTCTCTCTTTAATTTCCTACACGCACACACACTTCTCTCTTTCTCTCTCTTTCCTACACACACACACCGCTCTCTATCTCTCTCTTTAATTTCCTACACGCACACACACTTCTCTCTTTCTCTCTCTCTCTCTCTCTCTCTCTCTCTCTCTCTCTTTCCTACACACACACACACACACTTCTCTCTCTCTCTCTCTCTCTCTCTCTCTCTCTCTCTCTCTTTCTTACACACACACACACACCGCTCTCTCTCTCTCTCTCTATTTCCTACACACACACACACACCGCTCTCTCTCTCTCTCTCTCTCTCTCTCTCTCTCTCTCTCTCTTTCCTACACAAACACACACACACACACACCGCTCTCTCTCTCTCTCTATTTCCTACACACACACACACACCGCTCTCTCTCTCTCTCTCTCTCTCTCTCTCTCTCTCTCTCTCTCTCTCTCTCTCTTTCCTACACAAACACACACACACACACACCGCTCTCTCTCTCTCTCTCTCTCTCTCTCTCTCCCTCTCTCTCTTTCTTACACACACACACACACCGCTCTCTCTCTCTCTCTCTCTCTCTCTCTCTCTCTCTCTCTCTCTCTCTCTCTCTTTCTGTCTCTTTCCTACACACACACACACACACGATGTGGGGAGAGAGAGAAAGAGAGAGAGAGAGAGAGAGAGAGGGGTTAGGGGGAGGAAGAGTGCCATAATACCTCACAACAGGTTTCAGCCAAGATATGAGAACGTGCGCGTTGAGGGCGAAAATGGCCCCTTCGTGCGGGTTCGGCTTTTTTTCCCCCAAATTACTTCCGTCGATACCTGCGTCGATATAAGCGTGGGAAAATTAGTATTTCGATGCGTATATCCACAATCATATCTACGCAGGTATCGACACGTATATCAACGGACGGTAAGTACATCAATATGAGCGTGGAAAGGCACGAGCGTCGATAACTTTGGGTTATGTTGTAGTGAAAAAGATGTTTTTTGTGTGGGAAGAAAATCACAGAACCTGTGGCGTGGCAGACTGCCATCAAAGAAATGTACTCCACCAACAAAGATAAGCATTGCCATGTTTTTTGCATTGTTATTGATGCTACAAAGGTGTCGGAGATAGCTTTACTCACAAGTTTTTAAAGGATTAATTTGTGAGTTCACAGCTTAATTTTGAAAAAAATATCTGCTTATAATTCTATTGTACACAAACTCAATTTTTGTGTGGCTTTCTCTAGTATGAACACACATGCTTCGGTGTCCTCTCACTTGAGAGATGAGCTTGTGAATGCGGCAACATATGTGCAGCCAATCATGAGGGTTATCTTCATGCATTGTCCCAAGCAAATCAGAAACTCATTGAGAAACTTCGTAGAAGAGGCACGAAAGGAGAAGAACCATGGTATCTATTGACCAGGAGATATCTAGCACGTCTAGTGTTTGATGTAAGTAGTTTTGATATTTTAAAATTTCATTTTTAACATGGGATAATGATAGTTGGGCTACATTAGAAAAACTAAACCTCATAGCATTACACAACGCAAAGATAGAGGATAAAGTTCTTTGGCTATCTTTGTTGGAGGCTAGCAATATTACTCGAGACTCATGTGGTTTGTCCAAAGGTGACTACAAATTTCATAGGTGAGTCCAAAGAGTTAACATTTTTGCCTCTTGTGCTTTTTTATTGATCATTTGCATTAAAATATGTTTCAAATTTGTGTGCGTATAGCTAGCTTAAGAGAGAGGGATTGTGCGCTCCTTGCCGCACTGTCGAAGAAGGGGACTTGCCAATACACCGTGTGCGAGCCACAAATGGCTCCAAGCACACAACAAGCCTAAACTAGCAAGCTCAAGAGAGCAAAGGGTGTGTCACTCACCGCTCTACGCTCACCTTCGTGGTGGATTCCTCGCCGCGATGAAGAAGAAGCTGCAGTCGTGCCGCACTCAACCGCTTCGCCGCCGTCGTGCCTTCGTAATGCTCGATCGCACACACACTCTCCCTCTCTCTCTCTCTCTCTCTCTCACACACACACACACACACACACACACACACACACAAGGAGGTGAAGAAGAAGAAGATGGAGATGGAGATGGAGCAAGAGCACTCTTCTATTGCACAAATGAGAGAATGAGTAAAAATTAAGTTTAGTTGGCTTTTATATGAGCTCACCCCATTCACACTTGGGCGCCCATGCTTAGCCAACTAATCCCTTGAATGTCCCAGTTAGAGTGCGCCTCTCATCGGCGATCACCCTTACCCTGTTCCTATTGGTCGGACAAGCCTGGTACCTGACTCTACCAAATACAACGTTTATAGATCATAGGATGTCCGTGTGCCGTGAGGATTAACATGACCCCCTTCCTGATGTAGATTCCGTCCTCGGAAGCTATTGAGTCGAAGCTGGTTCGTCGAGGTGGAAGAGCATTTGAGATGAATGTCCTTAGCCTTCTTCAGTCACTGCAAAATCAAACAACATTGGCACAGTAATTGCATTCTCTTAAAAAGCATATGCAGTTTTAGGTAGACACATTGATTGGTAAAAGAATTTCAAACAATTTGCCAGCAATGAACATTAAATTGCAATGTAATCAAATGCATAAACAGATGTAAGGGTAAAAAATTAAACAAGTCTGGGGTCGCTAATTTGACGGTCAAAAGGCACTAGAGATCGAATATTAATACCATGGGTAAGCTTCTTAATTTTCAGTGGTCAATAAAGTTGTTTCATCGCGAGAGCCAAGTATTCATGTTCGAGGGCTGACTAGAGGCTATACCTAGAAGACTTTGTAGTTAAGCTACGATAAAAGGAATTTCTCATGAAATCATCGCCTGACTGATTACTTTTTCTTTGACCCCCCAAAGTCTTTTCACATTGATTCAATTATGATGTGTGTGTTTATTTTGTATGCCTTGGGTTTTTTGCTTTTCAAGGAAAAGCGCCCACACTGGGAACCTCTAGGGCTCTAGTACCATAGGCAATACATGTGAGTGAAGTACCAATTTAAGCAGGGATTTCTCTTCCAGCTTAAAATTTTACATTGTGGCACTTTGATTTTTTGTTTGTTCATTTTCAGCATTTTAATTTTGTAACTTTGGGGGGTCATATAACATTGTTACCCTCCCCAAGCTCATCACATTAGTAAACTCCCTTTATAATACTTAAGCTAAAGGTCAATAGGGTTAAGCCCACTAGAAAGCCCTAGTACATTTCATACAATGCTGCCTAAATCGGATTAAGAACCTAAGTAACCATTGCTTATTAGGAAGGCATTCCCCATGGTATTAAGAGAAGATCTCTAACACCTAGCTTGGTCAATTTAGCTTAGTCGGACTGATTGAGTTTTAAACCTAGACAACTGATTATGACAAAACATTACATTGAATTAAATGTTTGATACTAAGCAAATGCGCTGAATATTATGCTACCAATCACAATCAAGGCAGACAAACATGGATGCAAAAAGATAAGGGCAATGCTAATGGACATAAAACACCTGTGTGTGTTGATGGTCGCGCTTGATTTGAAGAGTGAGTCGAGATAAAGATTCCATGAAGGTCCAAATCCTATCAATAGCAACACGTTCCTGTACACACTATGAAACACAAACAATACCTCTAGGAGGCACATTAGTGGGAAAAGAGAACTTCGCTAATCTCTCAACTCTAAAACAGTCATGACATAGGTTTCTGTTTCAGTGTACCGGATGTAAATATGTAGGTCTGAGTCAATGTTTTGACTTTTATTGTGCATACTCGTTTGCTAATTGCTCTTGCTCTTTATTTTTTTGTTTTTTGTGAGTATAAAGCTTTATATGTACATTCCCTAAGATTGGGAGATATAGAGGTCAGGGAAAAAGGTTGAGAGGGAAGCAAGTGAATGATGACTGTCAGCAAACACTCCCCCCTTCCTTGGGTAGATCATACCGTTTGAAATGAGCTTGTCACCCTTTGAAACCAATTGTTCCAGTTGGTAATAGGTGAGAATTTTTGCCAGTAGTTTTCTATTACCCTAGGTGCCTCGTCAAGCTGCAAGGGTGGTAAGGTACTCTCCCAGGATCGAACTTGAAGTGGTTCATCAGGTGATTCTTGAACACTGGGAGGTGTGGATTCTTTTGTAGCTTCATGGAGGTCCACTACTATAGATGGAGGCTGTGTAGAATCTTTTACCTCTATGGATGTATTACATGAGGAGCTAGAAGCTTCATGGGACTCCCCCCTTCCTAAGCTAGGTGGAACAAATCGTTCTTTCTTTGGTACCCAAACTAGCTCGGGAGCGGGTGTGTAGCATTCTGTGATTTTTTTCTTTCCACGATCATTGATTCGTTTTGGAGCTACGGGATTGGGCTCACTTGGGTCAGGTGATAGGTAAGAGCACAATCTACGTTTTGGCACCCAGATTTGATCATTTCCTTGATAGTAGCCTTGGGCTTCCAATAGTCGTTTAGGGATCCATCGCAACATTTTCTTACTTTTCTTGGAGCGAGTGGTACGTTTCTTACAAGGCTTCTGTTTTTTAGCACTAGTTATGGTCACTAAAGAAGCTTTAGGGACCCACTTGTATGTTTTCTTCGTTACATTAGGATGAGTCTTGTCGGAAGCGATATGCATTGCTTGTAGCATATTTAAGGGTATAGGCATTTCATCCCCCTCAGGTGTTACCCAGGTCGTCCCCCGTATTTCCCCAAGTGTCTATGGTTGCTGCTAGGTGGACCCAATCCACATTGTCCGACTCAGTCATCCCAGGTAGGATATCCATATAAGGAGAATCTTGGCCAATGTCTGTATCCTTCTTACAAGTGTAACAATATTGTAGTGGGGCCGAGTGAACTGTGGTGTCAGAGCGATGATCAATAATGGTTTTACTCCCTAAGGGGTGTACCTTATCAGTCACCAAATCCACTCTAAGGACAGAGTCTTGGAATTGCAAATAGACATGATTTTTAGACCAATCATGAACCATTTGTGCTTCCCTCATGAATGGTCGTCCTAAAATCATTTCATATGACATAAGGTGTTTAGAGAAATCCATTACAATGAACGTATGTCGTACCTTGTGTCCTAGAACTTTGATCTTAAGATCCTTGAGCATCCCCATAGGTTTGGCTATGGTACCATTTTCCATCTTTACCACAATGTTAGTAACACTGAGGCGGGGTTTTCCCATGGATTCCCAACAATATTTTGTAACGATGCTAACTCCCGCACCACCATCAAGAATTCCCTTTATAGTTAATCCCTTGGTAGTGATGGGTAGGGTCGCATTAGACTCGTCGCCTTCAAAATACTGCCCTAATTCGTTAATGGGTACCTCGATCACAGACTCGTGTCCATCTAAGTCAAGTGATTGCACATGATTTTCCTCATCAATCATAATCGAGTCAGGCCTATTTGGTTGCGCAAACTGCGGTAATCCCGTTCGTAGCTCTCCGTTAAGGAATGCTCGAAGTGCAAGGAATAACTCAGGATATCCATACAGCTTTGCTATGATCGTGGTTCGGACCTCAGAAGACATGAAGTCCACCTGTTTGGCAACATTCATTGGCATTTTGCAGGGTGTAGGTCCTTGACTAGGAACTGGTGAGGATGGAATCTCATATTCCTCAATGGGATCAGGTATTCCTTCGTTAAACATCCTTTCCAACAAGAAAGGTGTATGCTCACTTTCTGATGCCCCGTCCTCACTCCCTTCTTGGATGATACTAGATATGGCTAACGGTCTATGGTTCATGTGGGGTGGATGAACTTGCGTGGGAAACACTGTGTCATGAATTTTGACATGCATGGGTTCTGGTTCTAGTTTCCTTTGAGTCTCCTCCACTAAACCTCTTAGATGTTTCACCTGCTCAATCTCGTCTACTGGGTTTGGGTACGTCCCAATCTTCTTTTTACGATTCTTCCCTTTTTGCCCCTGCGGTTTATCTTGGGGGTCTTGGATTGGATTTGGAAACACTTGTGGTGTTTTTAGAGGCTCTTTATGGTTTTCTCTTATTCGGTTTTCATTTGGTTCCATGTTACGGTTTTCTTTGTCGGTCTTTCCCTTTGTGGTATTGGTTCTAGTCTCCATTGTCTCAATTGAATCTGAATCATCCTCGAGGTCATTCATATACACGGGGTCATCTCCTGTTCCTATGTTTGTTTTGGAACTTGGCTTTGAATTTCCCGTATTCTGCGACCTCTTCCTTCGTGTCTTCTTTTTCTTTGCTTGGATAACTGACGCGGTATCTCTCTCTTCGAAGATATGACCTGGCCCTTGAAGCATGGACCGTGTAATCGCATAAGCGGGTGCGACGGGTGGTATTGGCGATGTCACACTAGCAATTTTGACCAAATTTAGGGGTGTGATTTTAGGCGCATTTGGGTTATAAGTTCCATTAAATTTTACTCTAAACATAGGGCACTCACTAGTGCTATGTGGACCTAAGCAAATGGAACACCATTGTTGCTCCCTTCTTGGATACATGTGACTATTTTGAGGGGGTCGATTATCCTTAAGAGACTCTTGGATTGCCTTGGTGAGGTCTGTCAAGAATGTCTCAAATACCTTTGGCTCATTGGAAATGGGCTTTGCAGTCATGGTTTCATACTCAATGGCTTGTGAGCTAGTGGATCTCGTGTTAGTAGACACCCTCATGCCTGCTATCATCAAGTTGTCCTCTAATTGGATTGCATTGGTAGTGACATCTTCCCAGGTTGTGATACCTCTAATCACTAGTCCATTATAGATTCCTTCATTCCTCAACCCTCGGATGAATCGATCAAGCAGTTGGTTATTGTTGAAGCGCTCATTTACAGGGCAGCGAGAGTTTAAGTGCTTTAGACGACTAATGAAGTCCCTTACTGACTCTCCTTCCTTACGTTCGGCCTTCTGTAGCTGAGATGCTACACCCCAAAGCACACCTTCTCGTATGTACTCCTTTAGAAACAACCTTCGAAGGGTAGGGTATATTGTTTTCTCGTCCACCCTTAGGGTTCTATACCAATCTCCAGCCTTCCCACTTAATGTCAAGCTTAAGGCATTGCACTTATGTAGTTCGTTGCGTTCCCCTAAGGAATCACATACTTGTTCAAACACTTCAATGTGTTTTCTAGCATCTTCGTCCCCATTGAATTTTTGCATGAGTTTGGCAATTTGTACTGCCTTACTTCTAGGCTCTCTATCAGATGCATGACGCATATTTTCCGCGATAGATCGACCTATGGTTTTAGCAAACACTGCCAAGTCACCTATGTGAGGAGGCAGGGCCGGTGGAGGTACTCTTGGAATCATATGTGGGAGAGGGACGGGTACCGGTCTTGGCATATGTGTGGATGATGCAGGATATGGAACATATTCGGGCATAGGTCCACTCGGATAAGGGCTAGGGAGCGGCACGCGAGGAGCATAAACAAGTGGTACAATTGGAGGTGTGGGGGCCATGTGTGCATAAGGGGCTAGAGGCACATACGGTAGAGGCCCCATATTAGGTACTACGACACTAGGTAGTGGCACTGCGCTAACCGTAGATGTCATGGGTACATTCTCTGTCAGGCTTATCCCTAGAGTGAGCACTGTGTTTTCCTTAATAGAGGGTTGATCCAAGTTAGGGAAGCTAAAGTTTCCGCTCGGAGGCTCAGATTGCATAGAGACCCCAGGTGAAATGACGTAAGGTGGGTCTATGGGACTCATTAGAGGAGTCTCCATTTGTGATAGAGTAGGCTGTTGAGCCTTGCTCGTATCCAGAAATCTCATGGGGCCAGTTGAGAGTATATTTACCCCTCGGTTTTGCCTTTCCGATTGAATAATGCCATGGATAACATTACAGATCATTTTCTGTTGATCTTCGATGCTCGTGGCACTAGAGGTGGATTGTACAATCTCTATCCATCCTACATGGTAGGCGTGGCCAGAGTGTAGATCCGTCAACACCTCAGTGTGGAGGTCGTATGTCCAATGATCATTAATGAACAATCCTTCTAGAGTCGACGTGTTAACGGTTTCTTGTGAGGTAGAAGCAATGTTGCTCCCCGTGGTTTTACTTGTCACCAACGGTACTCTAGAGGGAACTTCTGAAGGAGGCAGCTCAACAGGGCCTTCTTGGTAAGAAGTTGGCAGGATATCCACATGGACACTCTTTGGAGGTGTGGGGTCCACGTGCGATGTGAAAGGAGAATCCACTTCCCCACCCCCTTCGTGTGCTTCATTTGCATTAGGTTCCGAGCGAGTAGCTCTACCTAATGTTTCCATGAAACGGCTAAACATACTAGTACTAGGCTGTGGAGCTTCGGGAGGTGCATGGACTTCTCTCTCAGTGTTTTGGGTAGAGTATGCTCCCATGATTTCTGAGTCGGAGGAGGAATCACTTGCGGCTATTTTAGGGTCTTGGGTGGTGCTACCTTGTGTCCCCGCTAAGGGTCTAGAGCCTATCGTAGATGGGTAATGGATGTCCGTATGAACAGAGGCACCCTCAATATGCTCGTGTTCTAGCACCCGCCCAGAGTGTAAGTGCATGTGCTTTTGATACCCTAAGGTGTCAAAAAACTGCTCTAGGAGGCCTTGTGACTAGTTTTTAGCGTGTTTTTTGTTTGTGTTTTTGCTAGATTTTTTAGAGCGTGTCGTGGAATGGGCCGTGTGATAGCTCGAAATGAGCGTATCGCTAGGAGGGATGCGCTGTGCTTTACAGCCCACCGTTTGGTTCTATTTTTCTCCAGAAAAGCCCGAAACAGTCTTTTCCTACCTGGGGAACTAGGCTCCAAATAGCAAGTCTAAGGGTGCAAGTGGGAAGAGAAGGGAGGAGAGTGGAGGACTTGTCCCACATGCTCTCATTCCCTCTTGAGGAGGTAGGGTATATATATAAGAGTGAGTCTAGTGTATATCATAGGACTGAGGCCTGGGCCTGAGCTTGGGCTTGGGCTTGGGCTTGGGGAAATGATCCCGATCCTGATCTATCTTTTATACAAACCAACCCGTCCGTTTTTATAACTCACGTTTTTTATTTTCGAAAATTTAACCTCCCACTCACCCGCGTTTTTTATTTTTTGGATTTATTTTTTTTTTCCAGCAAATTTTTTTTTCCAGAAAATTTAAATTATTTTTATTTTTTTTTATTATGCAAAAAATGCAGAAATTGAAAATGCAAAAAATTGAAAAAACACAGAAAATGCAGAAAAATGCAGAAATTGAAACTTGACAGAACCAAAAAATGCAGAAAATGCAAAAAACGCAAGAAATGCTAACTGTGCAGTGCAAACCAGAAAACGCAAAAAACGCAAAAAACAGAAATCTCCACACAACAACACACACTCATTCCGTGCCTTTCCTATGATAGAAATTGCACCACAAGAAAGCGTAAAGTGCTTAACCGAGCTTAGTGTAGGGCATTTCCCCGGCAGCGGCGCCAAAAATGTGCGCTCCTTGCCGCACTGTCGAAGCAAGGGACTTGCCAATACACCGTGTGCGAGCCACAAATGGCTCCAAGCACACAACAAGCCTAAACTAGCAAGCTCAAGAGAGCAAAGGGTGTGTCACTCACCGCTCTACGCTCACCTTCGTGGTGGATTCCTCGCCGCGATGAAGAAGAAGCTGCAGTCGTGCCGCACTCAACCGCTTCGCCGCCGTCGTGCCTTCGTAATGCTCGATCGCACACACACTCTCCCTCTCTCTCTCTCTCTCTCTCACACACACACACACACACACACACACACACACACACACACACAAGGAGGTGAAGAAGAAGAAGATGGAGATGGAGATGGAGCAAGAGCACTCTTCTATTGCACAAATGAGAGAATGAGTAAAAATTAAGTTTAGTTGGCTTTTATATGAGCTCACCCCATTCACACTTGGGCGCCCATGCTTAGCCAACTAATCCCTTGAATGTCCCAGTTAGAGTGCGCCTCTCATCGGCGATCACCCTACCCTGTTCCTATTGGTCCGACAAGCCCGGTACCTGACTCTACCAAATACAACTTTTATAGATCATAGGATGTCCGTGTGCCGTGAGGGTTAACAGGGATCCATTCAAAGAGTCCTCGTTGGTGCTACTGCGCTCTTGATAGAGTATGTTGGCATGTCAGGAGGAATCATTATCCCACCAAACTCCACGCTAGAACTTTACTACGGGGAGATTTTGTGGAGGCAAGGAAATTTCTATTTCCTATCGAGGTGTCCCTAGAGAGTAGAAATAGTGAGGTGGAGTTGCAAACACTAAAAAAGACTGACTATTATCATATGGCATCTCAGAGGCTTCTCTATAGGTGGAGTTCATTGCTATTAAACTTATTTGACATTAGTAGAAAGAATTTGGTTCTTTTCTTACTTTTGCTTGCTAAACATTCTATAGATATTTCTATGATTTACTTGGGATGCGGCATATTGTGGCCATTCCTCTACTAGCACAATCATGGGCTCAGCTTGATAGCGGAGAGGGATGCATGTACCCTTTAGCTATGCATTGTCCTCCGCAATAAGAACTAGATCATTGCCTTTTGGAGGAGTTTTGTACTCTTCTTGTAATATTAATCAATATCTAATTGTCCTAAATGATTTTCTCATGTTAAATTGATCATTTAATATGGGGAAGTGCCAGGGAAGAAAAAGCTAGAATATTGGTTAAGCTAGCAGACCGGCCACATTATGTATCTAAAGGAGAGAAAATAGGGATCCAAAAGGGGGAGCCATCTGCAAAAGAGCAATGTGCACCAACGGGCTTAAAAGACCCTAAGGTTTAGTCCATTAACACTTCCGGAATGCTAAGGTTCAAAAATTCAAAGGTTCTGTCCAAAGGTCAAAAGCCTAGGGAAATTGGATGCTTTGTGTGTGTCCCAAAAGTCTTCAACCTTCCCTACATAGGAGGGGGCGAGCCATAGAAGTAAGAGATGAGAGAGAAACACACACACACACACACACAAGCTCCCTTTACACAGAGGGAATAAGGGACACATGTCAGCTCTTTAGCCCAGATGCCCACAAGGTGTACTCGGTTCCTATTGGATGGCCTTGGAGGTGGACCAATGAGAATAAATCTAGAGTAAATCTTGTTTAATAAATTTAAAAACACTTAATAAAATAATCAATAAGAATTAAGCTCTCTAGAAGACTATTGGACAGTCTCGCAAGGGGTCCAATGAGCATTCAACATCCCAATGGCTTGCGTGATTCCTATTGGCCAGGAGGCAAAGGGGTCCAATGAGATTTTAGTTGAATTAAGTCATTACCTAAAGCTCTCACAAAATAGGAAAGGGGGGCACATGTCAGAAGACTATCACTTATGCTGCTTAATTTCCATTGGTGGCTAGGCCTGGGGAGGTCCAATGAGGTGTGAGGATGAGCAAATAGCAAGAGGGGTTGACCAAGAGAGAGGGGGGGATGATTTTTGGAGGGAATTATCACACACAAACTCACAAAATCTCATGTGTGAAGAAAAGAAGACTTTGTCTCCTTCTCAAGCTTTAATGGAAAGCTTACCACCTACTCCAAGCTTGTGAGAAGGGAGGCCTACACCAACAACTCTTGGCTTTGTGATGCAAATCCAACCAAGATCCAAGCTTCAATGCATTCTCATCTCCTCTACCATGCTAATTTCTAATCTAAGCTATGATAATATGAGTGATTATGTGAGGAGATGTACGTCTTTCTCATAAGAATACTCCTTCTTCCTCTCAATCTACTCTCATACCCCACTAGCTCTCACCATCTTCGAAGGTGTGTGAGGTCTTGAGTCTGAGACCATGAGGGAATTGATGTTGTGTTTGATCAGTATTTTGCTTAGTGCATGAAGTTTCCATCTTCATTGCACTAGCTAGTACTGAAGAAACACAAAGAGCTGTATTGTAAAATGTCTCTCTTGATGGGAGAAACCATAATACAAAGCCTTTTGGAGGGGGGACCGGCTCCATGAAAATCCGGCCTCAACGGTTGTCAATTGCTTAATTTGTCTTTCTTTTGAAGTATTGTTCATGCTATCTAACTAGGTGTTATACTTTTGTTGCTCTCTCCACCCAAGCACTCTTGTTATTCTCATCAGGAAGCTATTCTAATGAAATGCTCAATATGTTCATGCTATTTTTCGCTACACACAACTTACTAGACCAGTAAATGTTACATTGGTATCAGAGCACAAGGTTTCTTTTTTCTTGTTTAAGAAGGGAGTTCCTCAAGCTAGCTATAAATGGTTGGTACTATTAATTGCATGTGAGTAAGTAGAATAGGGATTTTCAGCCTTGCAGTGAGCCTGCCTTTGTGCAGTTAACGGGGCATCACCGTCGAGAGCTATGGTGTTAATAGTGGATTCCTATGGGGCTTGCCTACGGCTTAACCACTATTGAACTATTAGAAGCTTGAGAGGAGCCGGTGCTGTTTTGGTGTTGAACGACCCTCTCTTCTATTCCTTGTAATTAATGGTATTCGAGCCACGGGTACAGTAGCTTGAGTGCTTTTTCTAAAGGGGTAAAGAGGAGTAGCAACTAGGTCTTGAAGTGCCAAAGTACACCTAAAAAGTTGTTAGAATGGCTCACAATAGTAAAGAGAGTGAAATTAATGTTGATAACTTTGATTTTGCTAATGAGTAAGCTACTAATGATGCCCCAATGCTTGTTAACTATCTTGTTTCTAGGCTTCAACAAGACATGGGCAATCCATCCCTCCAAAGTAAAGTGCAGCGGTAGCTTCGTGCTCATGGGATTCTCCAAGCTCCCCACCATGACAAGAGAGCACCTAGGAAGCCTCCTTGCGAGACTTCCAAAAGAGGCCTCTGTCGGATTCGGGAAGAAGAAGAGGATCCATATGAAGGGCTCAGAAATTTTCTCCTTGATGACGCATCTCCTTCTCAAAGGAGAATTCAAGAGCCTCCACCAAAGGAACAAGAAATAAATGAGTCTCTTGCCACCTTGATAAAGATGGCTCCACGAAGACGGCGGGCTAAACGCTCTCCATCACCTCCAAAACGGAGAAGACCATCGCATACTTCTCCACACCATACTTCAAAGAGGGATGAAAAAAATCAAGAGAAGAAAAAGGCAAGAAAGAGGACACCCTCTTCTCCATCATCTTCATCCTCTTCCTCTTATGAAAGTGATGGTGAAGACAAAGAAGATCAAAGGCGAGAAAGAGGTCACCGTCTTCTCCATCTTCCTCAAATTCTTCATCTTCTGAAGAAAGTGATGGTGCAACCTTTGAACAATAAAAAGGAAGAGGCCATAGTAAATCCTATGCCGCGTGGAAGAGGTCATCCAAGCTCAAGAAGTTCAAAGAAGGAGGGAAGAGCATCTCTTTCCTTACCTATGATGGCACCTTTGGTGCTACAGACAAAGTCTTGGTCTTTATCCAACAATTCGATGCGGCGTTTGGAGATGAGGGCTTCATGGAGTCCTCTAAGCTACACATGTAGCTATGCACTTTCAAAAGTCTTTCAGGCAATGGTGGTCTATTCTACGGGCCAACGGTGAAGCTCCACGAACATGGAAAGCTTTAAAAGCTTCCATTATGAAGCAGTTTTTGGCCACCGATGCTAGACAAAGTACTCACCGAATGGTGAAGCTTGAATCTCTCTCCCTACGAATCCATTCACAAATATGTAGACAAGTTTTGGGATTTACAACTCAAAGACACTGTCTTCAAGAAGTTGGATTTTGGAGAGCAAAAGCAACAATTTCGTGCGGGCTTCACTGAAGAAATGGCGGAGTATGTCAACTCCCAAAGGCCACGCACCATATTGGCGGTTATACACCATACTATGGTGGCCTCTCGAAACAATTTCCAAGCGGGGGCTAAAAGAAATTCTAACAAGGGTTCCAATGAGCCTAAGGGGAAGGACACTGTCCAAAATTCTCCTAAGGGCAACCCCAACAAATCTAAAGAGAAGGGAGTTTATAAAGGCAAAAATAAACTCTCTCCTAAAGAGCTTGAGCGTTATCACAAGGATAACCGTTGTTTCAAGTGTGGTGAGCAAGGGCATGCGTATCACGCTTGTCCCCAAAAGAAGATGCAATCCTAGGGGCACCATGGTTTGATCGCATGGCTGCCAATGTTAAACTCCGTGAAAGGAGAATCTCCTTTAAGTTCAGGGAAAAAGATATGTATATAGATGCTAAGGAAATGGGTAACACTATACCCATTGTACATACACAAGCTTTCAACAACTCAATAAAGAGATTTATTTTTGTGTACATGGTTTTTGTTAAAGATTCTCCAAATGAACGTAATGTTTTAGCAAAAGAAAATATACACAATCAAAAGGAATTAGAGTTATCCAATTTTCTCAAGGGGTTCCAAGATGTCTTTATTGACGACATCCCTTGTGAGCTACCTCCTAAACGAGGCAATGATGACCATGCAATTGAACTTCTTCCATGAAGTTCACCGCCTAACAAACCTTCTTATAGAGTTTCTCAAGCTCAACAAGAGGAGATTATGTGGCAAGTGCATGAGTTATTTGAGAAGGGCATGGTTAGGCCTAGCTCATCTCCATTTTTTTCTCATGTGCTACTAGTGCAAAAGAAAGATGGCACATATCGTATGTGTGTCGACTATAGAGCACTAAATAGGATCACTATCAAGAATAGGTTTCCCGTTCGACGGGTAGAAGACCTATTTGGTAAGCTACAAGGGTCCACCTACTTCAGTAGGATTGACCTAAAAAGTGGCTATCATCAAATAAGGATAGATGATCAAGACACTGTAAAGACCGCATTTCGCACTACGTTTGGTCTTTACAAATACATTGTCATGCCTTTTCGCTTGACCAATGCACCAGCCACATTCAACCGCTTGATGGAGAAGGTATTCAGACCTCACCAAACCTTTACTAGCGTGTTCTTTTATGATATCATCATCTACTCTAATTCATTAGACGAACACAAGCAACACCTCCAGGTAATATTTCAAGTTCTAAGAGAGATAAAATTTATGTTAATCGAAAGAAAATTGTTTTTTTCTTACAAGAGATTCAATATTTAGGTCACATTATCTCTCAAGATGGCATCCAAATGGATCCATCAAAGTTAGAGGTAATAAAAGGATGGCCTAAATAACCAAGGAATATTCATGAATTAAGAAGCTTTATAGGTATGGGCGCATACTATCGATGCTTAATAGAAAAGTTCTCACTAACAGCAGGACCATTACATGACCTAACAAAGAAAAACGTTAGGTACACATGGTCTGCCAAGGAGAACAATTCTTTCGAAAATCTTAAAGAAAATCTTATATCTCAACCTCTGCTTACACTATTGGATCTCTCAAAGCCATTTGAGGTCCAATGTGATGCTTGTGGTGATTGCCTTGGAGCTATTTTGCTTCAAGAAGGGCATGCCATAGGCTAGTCGAAGGCTCGACCCTGTTGAGCAAGCTCTAGGCATATATAAAAAGGAACTCCTCGCAGTTCTACATGCCTTAGACTCATGGAAGCACTATTTATTGGGGACTCCTTTCATTCTATGAACGGATCACCAAAGTCTTAAGTACTTCATGACGCAGACCAAGCTCTCCAACAAAAAAATGAGGCGGGAAAACTTTCTTTCGCAATTTCATAGTCATATTGCTGACATTGCTGGCAAGCATAATCAAGTAGCCGATGCACTCTCAAGAGGGCCGAGATTGAATGCCGTTTCCATAGCAACTCACAATGATCTATCTTCTATGATAGACATTGGCAAGCCATTGTACTTGAAGATTTATGAAATGAAGAGGGTTTCCATTTGATGGGCTTTGATAGTCTTTTAGATAGGTATAAAATGAGCTTGCTTACTTAAACTGTCTACTATCATCCATATTCCCGTATTCCCATGGATAGACTTAGGCAATCCAAAGATAAAATCCATGGATATGCTCTCCCATGGTGAATTAGGGATTGGAAGATTGATAGCACTAATGTGTAGACATGCTTGCGGCAGCTTAGGCTCTCAAGCGCCAAATGGACTAGTCACCCATTCTGGAAAAGATATCGTAGGGTAACATAGGAATCCTCTACCCGCTAGGAAAAAGGACTAATGGATATGATTTATCTTCTCTACCCCATAGTCGAGGACGACTATGATTTCAAGAGAGAGGTAATGTTATAATAATCAATATCTAATTCTCTTAAATGATTTTCTCATGTCAAACTGATCATTTAATACGGAGAAGTGGCAGGGTAGAAAAAGATAGAATATTGGTTAAGCTAGCAGACCGGCCACAATAGGGATCCAAAGGAGGGAAAATAGGGATCCAAAAGAGGGGGGCATCTGCAAAAGAGCAATGTGCACCAATGGGCTTAAAAGACCGTAAGGTTCAGCCCATTAAGACTTCCAAAATGATAAGGTTTCAAAATTCAAAGGTTCTGTCCAAAGTTCAAAAGCCTAGGAAAATTGGATGCTTTGTGTGTGTCCCAAAAGTCTTCAACCATCCCTACATAGGAGGGGTAGAGCTTCTGAAGTAGGAGATGAGAAAGAAACACACACACACACACACACACACACACACACACACACACACACACACACACACACACGAGCTCCCTTTACACAAAGGGAATGAGGGACACATGTTATCTCCCTAGCCCAGATGCCCACAAGGTGTACTCAGTTCCTACTAGATGGCCTTGGAGGTGGACCAATGAGAATTAAGCTAGAGTAAATCTAGTTTAATTAATTTAAAAACACTTAACAAAAGAACCAATAAGAATTAAACTCTCTAGAAGACTATTGGATAGTCTCCCAAGGGGTCCAATGAGCATTCAACAGCCCAATGGCTTGCCTGATTTCTATTGGCCAAGAGGCAAAGGGGTCCAATGAGACTTTAGTTGAATTAAGTAATTACCTAAAGCTCTCACAAAATGGGAAAGGGGGACACATGTCAGAAGACTATCACTTATGCTGCTTAATTTCCATTGGCTAGGCCTGGGGAGGTCCAATGAGGTGTGATGATGAGCAAATAGCAAGAGGGGTCGACCGAGAGAGAGAGAGAGAGAGAGAGAGAGAGAGAGAGAGAGAGAGAGAGAGAGAGAGAGAGAGAGAGAGAGAGAGAGGGGGCTGATTTTTGGAGGGCATTATTACACACACACTCACACAATCTCATGTGTGAAGAAAAGAAGACTCTCTCTCCTTCTCACGCTTTAATGGAAAGCTGACCACCTACTCCAAGCTTGTGAGAAGGGAGGCCTACACCAACAACTCTTGGCTTTGTGATGGAAATCCAACCAAGATCCAAGCTTCAATGCGTGCTCATCTCCTCTACCATGCTAATTACTAAGCTAAGCTATGCTAATATGAGTGATTATGTGAGGAGATGTACATCTTTCTTGTAAGAATACTCCTTCTTCCTCTCAATCTACTCTCATACCCCGCTAGCTCTCACCATCTTTGAAGGTGTGTGAGGTCTTGGGTGTGAGACCATGAGGGAATTGATGTTGTGTTTCATAAGTGTTTTGCTTAGCGCATGAGATTTCCATCTTTATTGCACTAGCAAGTATTGAAGGAACACAAAGAATTGTATTGTAAAATGTCTCTCTTGATGGGAGAAACCATAATACAAAGCCTTTTAGAGGGGGGACTGGATCCATGAAAATCCGGTCCTCAACTGTTGTTAGTTTATTAATCTCTCCCTCTTTTGAAGTATTGTTCATGCTATCTAACTAGGTGTTATACTTTTGTTGCTCTCTCCACCCAGGCACTCTTGTTATTCTCATTAGGAAGCTATTCTAATGAAATGCTCACTATGTTCATGCTATTTTCCACTACACACAAGTTACTAGACCATTAAATGTTACACTTCTCCATCACAGCCACCATGGATGCATTCATTGAGGACCATGTGAGAGATGCTATCCATTTGACACATAGTACATTGGCAGATTTCCGATGGCTGGTTGTCTTGGGTTCTATTGCAGGTGACATAGAAAATTGCTTGTAGTTTGTGTATTGATTGTTGTGTTTTGGGTCTTTGTCTAACACATTGTGTTTTTTGTTAAAGGTGACAGCCTATTTTGGATAGAGAAGGTGAGTAGAGCATCTGACTTACTTGTTCATCATCGCCTTGTGGTAGTTATGCATCACTCTCCTTACGGATATGTTGAGGCTGATGGAGATCGTCATGAGGTTGTGGCTCTATATATGATTTATGTATGCATTTAAGGTTGAATAATAATATTCTTGATAATTTATGCTTTTTGTTTTTGTAGTGTGACAGTTCAAGGTTGATCATTGTTCATAGGCACGGAGTTCTGCCGCTTGTTAACATTGATGAGAGTACACCCTTTTTTCATGTTGTAGGTATGACTCCTACGAATACCATCATGCGGCACTATATGCAAGAGACATCATATGCGATTATGGATTGTGGTCTACCTTGGCGTGGGTCTATGCAGCATTGTTCTTCATTTATTTCTTCCTTGGTCAAGCTCCTCTGTCGCCCTAAGGGCATATGCTTAGAGTTTGGTTGTGGGGACTACTCTAGTTCTTTGGGAATCTTTATGCTTTGGTCATTCATGTGCATCCTTTAATAGCAATGCGGGTTTGACTTCAACGTATGTGCTGCCTATAATTCAGTCTCAATCTAGTGGGCGAGAGAGACAGGAGGCATCGACATTTGCAGATGTAGTGGATGAGGGAGACATACCATTGGGTGGAACCCGTTTGATGACTTGTGAGAATTCTACCTTGTCATGGATTCTTATGCACACGGACATACTTCATACTACATACATGTGTTTTTCTAATTTTTATCTCTTGACACACATTTGGGTTTTAGGAGACTAGTATATTTACCTACCATGGTATGAAAACATAGTAGGTTGTTGATGTAGTTATGTGTATTTTTGTGGTCATTTATATTGGGTTGATCTTTGATGAATTAATTTTTGTTTCATTGAAGTGCCTTGCCGGTATACATTGAAGCACGAGCAATAAGGATGGTGCAAGATCAAAGATACGATATGCGTCCTCTCGACAAGCCATATAAAAGACATGTCTTAATTGATGATGAGTGTGATTCATTATCATAGAAGTTTGTTGAAATGAAGAGACAATGTTTTTATTGAAATGACATTTTTTTATGTTCATTGTAGCATTCTTGTATTGTCCTTATTTTTGGAAATTTCATGCGTGCACAAATTGTTTACAACTCTCCCACTCTTTCTCTTGTATGACATTTTGCATGCGATGCAGTCCAATGTTGCAATACAATAATGTTTTTAAGAAATGATGTTACTTTTTGTTCGTTGTAGCTATCTTGTAGGTTCCTTATTTTTTCCTTGTCTTGTACAGAAATTGTTTAGAACTCTCTCTCTCTCTCTCTCTCTCTCTCTCTCACACACACACACACACACACATTATTTGCAAGTTAGTCAGGCTCGGTTTTATAGCTTGCTCTATAAAGTTCTCTTGGTGTATGGTAAGACTTGTAAAGTGTGAGCTTTGTCCTAAGGTGTGAGTCAAGGAGAGGAGAGTAGATTTATCCCACATTCTGTGGAGCAAGGCTGTAGAGCTACTTAAAGCTCATTTCATGAATGAATAAACAACAAATCTACTTTTCACTACATGCTTGTCTATGGTGAGCTTGCGCTAAGCTAAGTCAATACTCAAGATTGTGTTTATGAGTCCAAGCTAATTCTATCTTGGAACCTAATTCACTTGAGTGATAAGCGTGCTTACACACACTCACACACTTGCACCATGTTTCTCTTTCATCCACCATAGCTAGCACAATCCAATTCCTAATATTTGGTATTAGAGCCATGGTGTGCTAGCTAGGATTGTTGTTATGCATTTGTGTGTTAGTACAATTAGCATTACTCTATCATCATTAGATAAATCCATTTGTTTTTCCCTTCTATTGCATATTGCATGCCTGATTAGTGTTCCGTTGGCTAGCATGAGCATGTTCTTGAGCTAAAGACTCTTGGGCCACTACTCACTAGCTAATTGGAAGATTAATTAGCATAAGATTTCATTAATTTGCCATTAGAAACTTTCATTTTGCATTCAAAATCTGCTCCTCATTCTAGCAAAATTGGCATTCCCCATTGGTGTGTGTGTGCGTAGCCTGTCTCGAGAGCTATCCGATGACTATTTGTTCGCTCTAATCGGGTTTCTAATTTGTACCTAATTGTCAACTTAATTTTGCAAGATTATTAGTTCCATTTTCTCTTTAGAATTTCTGTCCTGCAGCAACTCAAGAGTTATGTGTGAGAGGGAAGCATTTAATGCACAAAAGAACTTTTTGAAAGAGTTTTCAAAAGTCCTCAAAGAAATGACTTTACAGCACGTGGGAACCTCCTATTTTTAAGGCCATTGACCATTTTTTTGAAGGCGGCCACACCCAATTTGGGCGCCCACTAGGCGGACTTCAAATCGGCGCCAAACTGTTTTTTATAAGGTTTTCAGGTCCGCCACCGGCCGGCTGCGAATCGGAATTGCCGTTCGGCGGCCCTTGACCCACTGGCGAACGGATGTCCGCTTGAAGTACTCCACCGACTGGTGCCCTGCCCGCCTAGCCTGCCCGCGCCTGCCCGGGAACGCTGCCCGTCGCCCGGCCTACCCCCGCCTGCCCCACTTGCCCGACAGGCTGCCCCGCGTGCCCAAAATTCCCCTTGCCACATTGCTTAATAAGCAACCATTCCCACGGGCCTCAAGTGCTCCCACGAAGTAGCACCTCCAAGAGGCCGAAAGCCCCAAGCTCATTACAAGGTATTGTTCCCACTGAGTGGCCAGCTGCCTCGAACCTCCGAAGACCCTGCCAAGCTTCAAGAGATTTCCCAAGGCAAATAAACCAAAGCTTTCAAAGGCATTCAAAGGCGGATCTCATCGAGCATCCAAGGGTTGCCAAAGGGTCCGTTCTCATCGACCGCAGCATTACCAAGATTCAAGGAGTTCTTTCGAGCATCAAAAGCAAAAACAAAGAGTTATTTCCCCTATCTGTGAAGAGGGGCTTCACCGACAGTGAAGAGGAGCTTCACATGGAAGGGAAAATCCAAAGAACAAATTGAAATCTTGCAGCCAAGCACAACAAATTCTTGTAATGTATGTAATTGTATTTGTCTACATGGATGACATTATGTGCTTTTGTAATGGGATAGACATTGTCATTGGAGAGTCTCCAAATTGCTTAAATCTCTCCATGTGTGAAGATTTTGTGACAAAGTGTATGAGAAACTCCGCATGCTTTGGCTCTCGGAGTATGACCAAGATGGAAGAGAGCATTAATTTTTTCATAAACCTTTTCATAGGACATTTTAGCATATTGTTGCATGTCATTATGACGCATGGAATAAAGCCTGATTGCACAACAAAAAGGGGGACAGAAGCACTCGTTCGAGGGGAGGATATGAAGTCAAAGACCATGAAGCAGTTGAAAGAAACAGTAGAAGCAACGAAGGCAAGAGACCTCACAGAGGATCAACTCACATAGTAGAATACAAAAAGGATGAAGACAAGAGCAACGTTGTCTTTTATGAAGACCCATTTTGAAGATGCAAACTCTGTACTTGTAGGGGAGGACTTTTTCCTGTGTGGATACCAGCTTATCATCCTGTGTGGATATCACCATCCTTTGTGGACTTTATTTTCTTGTGTGGATATCACCATCCTATGTGGATTTTGTTAGCCTGTGTGGATCATTCATCTTTAGTATCTTGTCTTAGTCCAAACCTCATGGGGAGGATTGTAAAGTGTAAGCTTTGTCCTAAGATGTGAGTCAAGGAGAGGAGAGTGGATTTATCCCACATACTGTGGAGCAAGGATGTAGAGCTACTTAAAGATCATTTTATGAATGAATAAACAACAACTCTACTTTGGACTACATGCTTGTCTATGGTGAGCTTGTGCTAAGCTAAGTCAATACTCAAGATTGTGTTTATGAGTCCAAGCTAATTTTATCTTGGAACCTAATTCACTTGAGTGATAAGCTTGCTTACACACACTCACACACTTGCACTATGTTTCTCTTTCATCCACCATAGCTAGCACGATCCAATTCCTAACAAGACTCCTTCACCCGCTATAGGTAGGCTCATCTCCAACAACTGGTATTAGAGCTTGATTCTCTTGGAGGCCTCGGCTCAATTCAACCGCGGGAGCGGAGCAGCCGGTTGCAAAGTGGAAAGCCAGCCCATCAACCTACATCAAATTGATCACAACCGGCCTCAAACTGGTCACCTAGGCCTGTTGGTGAAAATCTGACACAGAAAGCCCACTTGATTCATCACCTATAGCCTGCTACATCCTTCAACGTCATCTTTTGTATGTGCTGCTATAGAGAGATCTCCTTTGATTTTGTGCTCACACTTTATTTATAGTGGCCAACCTCATTTAATCCTTTAAGTAAGTGGGCATTCACAGCCTCGCAAGGGCTTATTCCGTACTTACACCTTCCATGCTCGATCCTCAATAGCACACTGGCTAGTGATTTTGAAGGCGTCTTTTCAATCTCAGAAATAGTGAATTGTAGTGAATTGCAAATTTTCAGAAAATTAACAGAACCTTGGCTCGCAGTACAATTCAAACAATGTCAAATCAAAAGCTTCAAATATGGCATCGAAAGTAGATAAACTCAACAGATCTGGTTTCCACACTTGGAAAATAAAATTAAAAGGCTATCATATGCAAAAAAAATTATGGAGTGTCATGAATCCGCCATCAACCAACCAAGCAGGTACATCGGTTGTAGTTACCAAGGCATTATCTATCGAGCAACAACGCAAGGACGAGCAAGCATTAGGTATTATTCTGACATCTCTTGAAGATGATTTTATTCATTATTTGGATGACATGCAATCTTCAAATGCTGCTTGGATGGAACTAGAGAAAGTGTTTGGTCCTAAAGACAAATACTCCAAAATGAGCCTTAAAATGGAATTGTATTCTCTTTCTATGCATGATGATGAGAATATTGCAGGTTTATCTAACATACTGAAAAGCATCCGCACTCAGCTGATTTATGTTGAAGCCCCTATCCTAGATAAAGCTTTTATAGTCATTTTTCTTAGTAGCCTACTGTAAAATTACCTCTCTCAAACTGTAATTATTTTAAAGGAGACGGATCTGCTGCCTTCTTTGGATGGTTTTGTTAATTCATTTTGCAAGAAGAAGAGAAACGAGTACCACATATTAATTATGCCGTACCTACTGCATATGTAGCTCATGGTTGCACTTCGACTGCAAAATTCAACCAGGACTGCAACTTCAACCAAGTCTACTACCAGAACTAGACCTTGTGCAATATGTGGCTGCAAAAATCATCAAACCAATGATTTTTTTAGTAAAAATACTTGCATCCAATGTGGAAAGACCAATCATTCTTTGGATAAATGTTTCAAGAAGAATAAATGACATATTAACATGGTTGAAAGTGATGAAGATGGTGAAGCACGAATGCTTTTCATAGATAGTGATGTCCTGTAGTTTTGATTTTGTCTTATGTTTTTTTTAATGTAAGCCATTTGTCAATAAAATGTACGGGATATAGACACTGCCACACATCAGTGGTAAGACCACCCTTTTATGCTTGGTTTTGAGTTCTCGTGTGTCCCACACTGATAGTTGTTTGAGGGAAGTGCACACACACACACACCTATGTTATTGTCAGGGGAGGACTTCTACTCATAGTTTGAGGTGATTGAACTCTACCATGGTGTGTCTCGAGTCCATTGTGAGTGGTTGGGGCTTGGTGGGGGGGGAGAGGGGTGTTGGGTTCAATCCCTTATCAGCATATCTATGTTTTGTAGGAACAATCCCTATTCCATGCAGACTATATCGTCCCCGACCATCTAAGATCGGTGACTGGGATAGCTCAACACATCCGCTCCAACTTTACAATGCAAAGTGGGGGAACGATCAAGTGAGCTGCCCTAACTCTATGTATCCTTTGTGGTCACCTAAAAGAGGTTGCTTATCCTTTTTGGAATCGTAAATAACTAGAACCCTTGGTTCATTGATTGACGCTTTTTTCCTCATCGAGTGTGAAGCGCAGCCGCCGTCAATCGATCCCCTAAGGTTAGGACTTAGTTCTATGTTATCTATGATCCATGTTTGTGTGGTGGAAAACATCCGACTTATCGGGTCCACCCGTTTGATGATTGGTTCTAGACCAATCCCCGCTTTCCACCACACACACATACACCCTTGTCTTTGTTTCCTAATTACTACCACATTGTGTAACATTTACAAGCAGTTCCTTAATTAATTCCTAACATAATTTTTGTTTTGACATTAATGTTTTCAAAGATCACCAATATAGTTTTTTTCCATACAATTTCTACTAAAAACAACATACTTATTAGACTTAACGGCTGATCACGGACGACCTGCAACAACGGGATTTTCCTCTGCACCAACAGAGCCTTTGTATAAAAGTTTTCTTATTCATAATCAATTATTCAGTTCACAAAAACAACCCTCTTTGTGCACCAACCTGGTCATTCTGCACCAACCCACATTGCGCAACAACATGGCACCAACCCGCATCGCGCACTAACGCGGCATGGGCAGCAACTCGCATCGCGCTTCAACACGGTGTGAAGCTACCATTCAATTGATTCAGTCTCTATTGAAATGCAATCTAGCTCTTTTTCACCCAAACTTGAGTCAAGAAGTACTTTTAACATCAAACACAATTCCTACCTAAGTTGCATGCGTTTTGGTTTATATAGCCAATGATTTCCTAAGCTTCACTAGGTCATGCTTATCTATGATCCATAAAACTTAAAATTATTGGTACCTAGTTTGGATTCATCACAAAGTCTTGTTGTCGTGGGGGCTGATTCACCTCGTCTACTAGAGCATGGCTTGGGCCAGCTCTGTTATGGTTCTTTTTTGCGACTTTGGGGACCATTACACAGCTCAAAAATAGAATTAGTGGGAAAAACAATTTTCTCGTGCTAAGCATGAGTCCAAGGCTAAGTTCAGTCAAAATATCCAATAATTTAATAACTTATTTTTAAAGGATCTGGTGGACCTATCTCCCCTAGAAATCAAGTGAAAATTCAACTTTTATAGGTAATTTAGCAAAAAATTATTTATTACAAATTATGCATGCACACAAAAAAATTTCCAAAGATGACAAAAGTTTTAAGAATCTGTGAAAAATATCAAAAAAATTGAAAATGGTATTCGCTAATTTTTCCCTTTTTTTACTAGGCTAAAATTACCTACTTCTAGTGTAATTTCTATTTATTTTTGCCTAAAAGTATTATTTTAGTCTAAAAATATCTTTAAAAATTTGGGATAAAATCACAATCATTTTTTCTTATGCGGAGCAAGTTTTAAAATTATAAAATCAATGATGTAAAACCTTTGATTAGATACGTACTTGATTGTTAATTAATTAATAATTAACTTTTGATTAGTAAATTCTGTAATATTATATGATTTTATAATATCTAATAACTAATTTATTGAATCTAATGACTTATGGATAATTACATGTAATTCTTTAATGATACTTGCCCATCTAGGCCCATGTATGCACAGATAAGGCAGGTATGGGTGCGTAATGAGCATGCATGTGAGAGTCAATGAAATTCAGAGATTCATGTCATTCCTAAAGGCTTCATGCACGCAAAAATCATACATGAAAGAGTTTCATGCTACCTAGTATCAAGGAACACAAGAATTTCTAGCAAGAGAAAATTTATGGATTCCAAAGAGAGAGAGAGAGTGTGTGTTTTCCTAAGCATACAAGAGTATGTGTAGATGCTGAATTTAACATTTTATTACCTTTAGTCTCCCGTTTCACAAGTTTCATGATGTCGATCGCAGTTCGTCACTTCGTCGCCTGGCATTGTCTCGCGTGAACCTCCTCTTACTCTACAAGAGAGTGTGTATGAGTATGTGTGTGTGTGTGTGTGTGTGTGTGTGTGTGTGTGTGTGTGTGCGCGCACAAATGCGTGAGTGAATTTCAGCAGAGTCTCCTCCTCCTGAAGAGCTCTCTGAGCATACAATGTGTCTTGTGAGGGGGCTGCGGGTCTTTATATAGGCTAGGGGAGGCTCCATGCCGACTGCAGATGAACTCCAGAGGTGGGAGAGTGGTTCTCAAGTGTAGGAGGCACCCCTAGCTGAGGGAGGGACAAGTCTCTTATGTTTAGCCTTCCCATGCACTTATCTTTAGCCTTCTCCTCTTCCCCTTTTCAATATTTGCCCTCATTTTCAAGTAGTCTAAAATGCTCGCAGTTGCATTCGGAATCTCGTCTCAAGGACTACAATGGCGACACATATATTGCCTATGATTGGGCCCAAAAAATTCATAAAATTGGATACATTGAGTTTAATAAGGTTGCATTGTTTTCTACTTATCAATGGGTACAGTTGTTGCCGGGGTCAAGCACATTACACAGACAACACACTCAATTTGCATGGAGTGTGCATGGGTCATGTTATAATTAACTTTACAAATTGTATTGGATTTGTTACAGTAGTTAGCATAACACGTTTTTCTTGGTGTCGAGCCTCTTCTCTCTCTATCGTACTTCATGCCTGCGTGCCATCTCTCACCATGTCTTGCCTTCACCTGACATAGCTAGGCTCACATTCAACATAACATTGCTCAGTTGATTATGGTTCTGTTGCGCTTGCTCGTACCTCCATAATGCTTAAACCAAAGGCAATAAGCCAAAGGCAAACCCCGAGAGACTCCATTATTAAGACGATAGTTCCCAACGGTGTACCTCGAGCTAAGTCCTTCTTAACAAAGATAATAGATCCTGTCCCACTTACCCTATTGCAATAAACAATCCAAAACTTTCATGGACAACTTAAGGACCTCTCTTCTTAAGCAAGAAAAGAGAAACCATAGCTCTGATACCAATGTAATGGAAATGGCCTAGGAACTTTGAAAATAGCTAAATTAAGAGAATTAGAGTGAGCATCTTTGTGAAACTACTTTGAGAACATAGAGGGTGAACTTAATTAGTGGTAGAAACATAACCATAGTACTTAATTAACTTGGCATGAACAATACTTTTGCAAGAGAGATAGTTCAGAGAGCTTGCCAACAATTGAGGATCCGATTTATGTAGAGTTGGTCCCCCCTCCAATAGGCTTTGGTATTATAAATTCTCCCATCAAGAGAGAATTGGTACAATACAATCTTTGTATTCCTTGTGACCTAGGTGATGCAATGAAGATGGAAAGTTTCATGCATCATGATCATAACATAGAATGTTTAGAAAGCATTAACCATCCCTGGCCTCAGTCCCCAGGCCTCAAACACCTTCAAAGGTGGAGAGAGCTAGCCGGGAATGAGGCTAGGAAATAGGAAGAAGAGACATTCTTATGAGAAAGATATAGTTCCTCACTTATCATCACGCTTCTTGCTTAGCATACATAATAGAATAGTAATGAAGATGGAGAAGATTGTTACCATATACATGTGGTAGTGATGTGTGTGAACACACTAGGACCGTCGGGGCATTTTTTCCCTCTTTAGGAGGTTTTTTTCCCCCGTGCATTGTATATACGCCCATCACTCTAGGGCTATCTATCTTTCCATTGCACACTAAGAAACACACTCTCTATTGTGTGCCTTGAGCTTCCTTCGTCTTCTCCAAGCTGTGTGTGTTTCTCTGCAACCCTAATTACAACAATTGGTATCAAAGCAGGTCACGTCCTCCCGGGCTTAGTCGCCAGCTGCTCCAGCACACGCCTCCTCATTTTCTCCGATTTCAGTGAGCTTTGGCGAGCGTTCGCAGGTCGACAAAAATTTTGAGTTGGGCTCATTTCGGCCTCCGTTTCCACTACAGGCAGTACTGCACAGGCTATTTTGTCATTTTGTGCAGAATTCCTATCAGTGTTGTTTTCTGCATAACAGGTGCCTTATAGTCTTCTACGGTTTTTGCTATGTAGCACATGTTGTTCCCGCTCTGTTTCTCCTATTTTCGGGCAGTTTTCACATCAGGTGAAACATTTACCATGGCTGACAACAACAACACAGACGTGTTCAAGATGTTTGCTGCTGCTGAGGATAGGTTGGATGGGGACAACTACCCTATGTGGGCTTATATGATGCAACATGTTCTTGTGTCAAAGGGTGTCTGGAACATTGTGCAGGGCATTGATGTACGTCTTGGTTCTGAGGATGTAGGCGATGTTGAGGATGTTGCAGGTCTTTCTGCAAGGATTTCAACTGTTGAAGTTGCTGCAAGTCTTGCAGGTCTTGCTGCAAGGATTGCAGCTGTTAGAGTTGTTTTGCCTACGGCAGAACAAGCTCGTTGGGATGTTAAGGATGCGTAGGCTCATGCATTGATTGCGTTGTTTGTGAAGCGCACCATTGTTCCTCACATCCGTTCAGCAAAATCTGCAAAACAGGATTGGGATATTTTAGCAGGTCTTTATGCAAGCCGCAATGAGGCTAAAATTGCTTTGCTGTGTAAAGAGCTGGAGTCGAAGATTATGCATGAGGAAGATGATATGGACACTTTCCTTGCTAGTGTCAAGGATATCAATGAGCAGCTTATTTCTGCAGGTGAAGTCATTTCAGACAGTTCCCTTGTGCAGACTCTTCTTGATGCCTTACCAGATTTCTACCAGACTTTTGCTAGTACTTGGAGACTTATGACCCAAGGAAATCCTGAAGTTGTCAAGTTTGATGCATTATGCACATTGCTATTGCAAGAGTCACTTTCCAGAAAAAAAAAGACTAGGCAGCGTGCAGTTGAACATGATTTTATTGCTTCTCAAAGAAAGGGTGGTAACAGTAATGCAGCCACTTCTTATGGTTTTGCTGCAAGCGGCAAAAATTCTGTTCCTAATGCTTCTGCTGGTAGTACTTCGTCTGGCAATTCTGGTGATAAGGGCAAAAAGAAGATGCTTTGCCATTATTGTAAAGCCAATGATCACTTGATCAAGTCGTGTCCTAAGTTGAAGGCCAAAGAGGCTAAGAAGAAAGGGGGTGGTTCCACTACAAATGCAGCCATTGTTGAGTCTTCTGTGAAAGGAGATTGTGTTGCTGATGTTGATGCAGAATGGGCTTTTAGCGCAGAGTGCACTTACAATCCTGCTGTCCATGATGCATGTTTGTCATTTGTTGCTGCAGATTCACATGTGTGGTATTTTGATAGTGGTGCTACAAAGCACATTACCTCACATCGTGAATTGTTTACCTCTCTTGAGTCTGTCCCTCATGGGAATTCAGTCACTTGTGCCAACAACGCCTCTTATCCAGTTCAGGGAGTTGGAAAGATTGTGCTCACTGCTGCTAATGGCAGCTCCTTCACACTTGTTGATGCACTTTATGTACCTGGGATCAAGAAGAATCTCTTGTCTGTATCTGCACTTGCTAGACTTGGACTTTTAGTCAAATTTGTGGATGACAGATGTACCATTCATGATCTCAGTTTTGGTGATGAAATTGTTGCATCTGGCCTTTTTGTGCCGTGGGCTGTATAAGCTCACTTTGTATGACAAGTGTGGACAAAATTTAGCAAATGCTGTTGCAAATTCAAGGGCTATTTCAGATGCAAAACTTTGGCATGCACGTTTTGGTCATCTGAATTTTGCCAGTTTGCTGCGTTTGCAAAAATCTGATATGGTTGCTTCTTTGCCGCCTCTTGAAGCACCTGTCAAACATGTTTGTGAAGGCTGTATTTTGGGTAAGATGGAGCGTTCTAAATTTCCAAAGGATGGTTCAGTTCGGGCCACATGCAGGTTGCAGCTTGTGCATAGTGATGTTTGTGGGCCCATGCAAACTCCGTCCTTGGGCAATTACCTGTACTTCGTGACTTTCATTGATGATTACTCCATGCATGCATGGATATTTCCGCTTAAAGCGAAGTCCGAAGTTTTTATGTGCTTCAAACAATTTTTGGCTATGGCTGAAAATGTCTCGAAATGTACTATGGGCACCCTCCGTTCCGATCAAGGGGGGGAGTATATGTCTCATGAATTTAATGCATTTCTGGCTAGTCGTGGGATAAAACACCAATGTACAGTGCCTTATACACCTCAACAAAATGGTGTTGCTGAGAGGAAAAACAGGTCACTAACGGAAATGGCACGATGTATGGTCAAAAGTCGAGCTTTACCGCATTCTTTTTGGCTTGAGGCCATCATGTGTGCCACTTATGTACTTAACAGGTGTCCTACGAAAGCTTTGCAGTCTATTACTCCATATGAAGCATGGCATGATAGAAAACCTTCTATTGAGCACATGCGTGTTTTTAGCTGTTTGGCATATGCTTTGGTGCCACAAGTGCAGCGCATAAAATTGGATGATAAGGCTGTCAAATGTATTTTTGTTGGTTATAGTGCTGAAATCAAAGGTTACAGGTTGTATCATCTACAAACAAAACGTATTCTGGTTTCATGGGATGTAGTGTTTGTGGAAGATTCTGTTCATCCCTTGCTGTCATGTACTAGAGACAGTAATGTAAGCTCACAAGACATTTATGACACTTTGTTCCTCTTTTCAGTGGTGGAAATACGAATGTAAGTTCCAATGAGGCAATGTACAACCTATGGGGGTTTCTGAAAATGTTTCAGATCAGCCTATTATTGATGCAGATGTACATGATGTACTTGATGAGGAAAGAGCTGAAAATGAGCAGGCTAGAGGTAATGCCAAAATGGCTGGTGCACACTTTGCGTGACAGTAAATTGAATGCACCTTTGTCTAGTCGTACTCGTTCAGGCTCTCGCCATGCATCTTATGCATCATATTGTTATGCTTTGGCTGTGTCTAGTTTACATGATGTTGAGGAGCCTCTGTCTTTTGATGAAGCACAGAATTCAGAAAATTGGATGGCTGCCATGCAATCAGAATATGATGCACTTATAGAGAATGACACATGGACTTTATGTGATTTGCCTCCTGGCAAAAAGGCCATTGGTACGAAGTGGGTTTACAAGTTGAAACGCAAGCCGGATGGTGAGATCGATCGCCATAAGGCTTGACTTGTTGCAAAGGGTTATGCACATCAAAAAGGCATAGATTATGAAGAGACTTTTGCTCCCACTTGTCGTATGACTACTGTGAGTTTTCTATGTGCATTGGCAGCTCATTTTGGTTGGGATGTACATCAATCAGACGCAGCCAAAAGTTTATGTAACGCAGCCTCGCGGTTTTGTCATAAAAGGACAAGAGGACAAAGTGTGCAAATGTAAGAAGGATTTGTATGGGTTAAAGCAATCTCCTCGTGCTTGGTATGAGAAAGCTGACACTCATTTGGTTAAACCAGGCTTTCGTAACAGTCCAACAGAAAGCACATTGTATGTAAAGCATGAGGATGATGTATTTCTCATTGTGGTTCTTTATGTTGATGATTTACTGATCACTAGACCAAATCAGAGACATATTGCTGAATTTAAGGCTGATTTGAATGCTACTTTCAAGATGAAAGATTTGGGGCTGTTGCATCATTACTTGGGTATACAGTTTAAGCAATGTGATGGTGGTGTTGCCTTGTGTCAGAAAAGTTACATAGAGACATTGCTATGTAAGTTTGGACTTGAGGATTGCAAACCTATTGCCACTCCCATGGAAACAGGTTTGAAGTTGAGTCTACATGATGCTGGTGATCCTGCTGATGTCACTCTTTACCAAACTGTTGTCGGCTGCCTCATTTATGTATGCAACACGAGGCCGGATATTGAGTTTGCAGTCTCACCGGTCAACAGATTTATGCATAGCCCAGGGTCTAAGCATTGGCAGGCTGTCAAGAGGATTTTACGCTACCTTAGTGACACTTTACATCTTGGCTTGTTTTATCCCAAGGGGGGATCATTGCCGCCAGACTTACATGCTTTTTCAGACTCAGATTGGGCTGGTTTTTTGACACGCGAGTGTCCACAAGTGGTTTTTGTTTCATGCTTGGCAGTTCATGTATATCATGGTTGAGCAAGAAGCAACCTACTGTGGCCACTTTGAGTTGTGAGGCTGAGTACAGGGCAGTCTTCACAGCTACGGTTGAGTGTGTATGGCTTGGACGCCTTATGGCTGATTTGGGTGTTGGACAGGACACTGCCAACAATATCTACACTGACAGTTAGAGCGCATTGGCAGTTGCGAGGAACCCAGTTTTTCATGCTCACACAAAGCACATTGAGGTGAATTACCACTATGTCAGGGAGAGGCTCTCAGCAGGAGAGATCAGCTTGGCTTATGTGCCAACATAGGACAACCTTGCAGATCTTTTCACAAAGGCATTGTCTCGTGAGAAGCTTGAAGCTTTCCACAAAGCTTTGGGCTTACTCCCCTTTGTGGACTGATCCTGTCCTCAGGGCATGGCACTTCCCTCTACTCATGTGCCAGCTCTCGTTCACCGCATCACTCCAGGGGGGATTTGTTACCATATACATGTGGTAGTGATGTGTGTGAACACACTAGGACCGCCGAGGCATTTTTTCCCTCTTTAGGAGGTTTTTTCCCCCCGTGCATTGTATATACGCCCATCACTCTAGGGCTAATTATCTTTCCATTGCACACTAAGAAACACACTCTCTATTGTGTGCCTTGAGCTTACTTCGTCTTCTCCAAGCTGTGTGTGTTTCTTTGTAACCCTAATTCCAACAAAGATGGCAAGCTTAAACATTGGAGCATGGATCTTGCTTAAATTTTCATTCCATATCCAAGAGTGTTGGTGTAGGCTCTCAGCTCCTCTACAAGCTTGGAGAAGGCAATGGAGCTCTTTCACTTTGCACCTCACACAATGAGAGTGTGTGTGTGTGTGTGTGTGTGTGTGTGTGTGTGTGTGGGGGGGGGGGGGGGGGGGGGGGGGGGGGGGGGGGGGGGCTTTGGTTGATCCCTTCTTCTAGCTCAAGATGGAAGCTCATTGGACCCCTGCAAGCCTAGCCAATCACATGCAGAGTGCATATCAAGCAAGCATGCTAGCCTTGGGACAATTTTCCCCCTTTCCCTTTTGAGAGAGAGGACTTGATAAATGCAAAACGGTCAATTAATTTGACTAAATTTTCACTGGATCCCTTGGGAGGCCAACCAATAGGATTTAGACACACTATGAGGGAAATATGAAGAGGAGCTTGACATGTATCCTTGTTTCCTCCTTGTTCTAGGCTTGCCTTGTGTGATGGTGTGTGTGTTCTCTCTCATGCCCGTACTTGTAGGGATCGCCCCCTCTTTATAGGGATCCTTGACTTTTTGACACCTCAAGCCCCTCAACATTGGTCCCGATTCCCACCGCAATCTCGGTCCTTAACCTTCTCAAGCTTTGTCCAGGTTCCCACCTCAAGTTCAACCTTAGCATCTCAAGCATGACAAGCACCTCAAGCATCTCAGTCATCAAGTACATCAAGCATATCAGTCATCAAGCACATCAAGCATCTCAGTCATCAAGCATGACAAACACCTTAAGCTTGAGCCAGGTTCCCACCTCAAGCACAGTCCTAGCTTACCCAAGGTCCAAGGCTTTTCATAGTAACTATTGGAGGTCTTTAATGTAACTAGCCCTAAGGTCTTTTAAACTCCATTAGTATTGCTCTTTGATGGACCATCTCCAGTTTGGACCCATTGCCTTTGGTCCCATGCTGAGATGCATCTAAAGCACATATCCATATTCTAACTCTTATTCCCGTCTATCCTCTCACGGTAAGTGCTTAGTTTAATATCAAAAAATCATTTGGGTGTAGTTTGATATTAGATTTTATGACAGCTAGGAACATACTTCCCTTAGTAATGGTTATGGGATGTTTCAGCATTAACATGTTCAATGCATGGGGCCATCAATGCTAGATCAATGACCAGCATTCCTTTAGTCCAGTACCTTGGAAGTTTTTCTTTGGCTCATTTGCAAAAGTCCATAATCCACAGTCCTCACGATGTCAAAATTTTGTACAATGCCTATAATAGATCCTAATGACTTGTAGATTGTATGAACATACATATATCTGATGGATGGGACACAATGGATGTTTTTCCTTAAGCCTTTCCATACTCTGATGACAACTTTGGTTACAGAAAAGAAATCATTCACAGCAAAATGGGAGTACTTGTAACTAGCACTGGTATGATTCACATACTAATGAGGAGATGTTTCAACCAAAGATCAAGAAAGATTATTGGGATCAACCATCTAATATACTCAAAGAATGGGATATCTACGATCCATTGCTGCAAGGATGTGAAGCTACTACCGGGTGCAGTATGTCAAAGCCATTAGAATTTATTAGAAACTTTCAAGACACTTTGTATATTCTTAAACCCCAAAGTTTTTGAAATGTAGAAATTGTTTTAATTCATTCATTATTCTTTCTTCTATTCTCTTGTCTTATTCTCATTTTTCTATTTTATTTTACTATAAGGACTTTGAGTGGACTAGAATATTGTACTAAGAGTGACCTTGATTGATACAGTGCAATAAGTAACCATGCCTCCTAAAGGAAATGCGGCTGCTATTAATGCCAATGTGTCTATTTCTCCTCAACAAACGATCATTGATAGGGACATCAATGCTATGCGTTGCAAGTCTCAACCTGGAAACTTTAGTGGAAAAGGAAAAAATATAAGCAAATTTCTTGAGGATTGGATTGAGCACATGGATGACTACTTCTATTTGGCTCATTCATCTGCAGAGAACAAAACTATTATTACTAATTTCAAATTAGAAAAGATAGCCAAGCATTAATGGAGAGATCATTGCACAAAAAACGATGATGACCCTAATGCAGTAATTTGGCATTATCTTAACAATCATCTTAAAAAGAGCTATCAGAACAAAGTTTGTCATTCTGGCCATATGAATGAGTTTCTTGATTGTACTCAAGAGACCAGAGATGTGGAATCATACTATCAACATTTATTGACCCTTGTCAAGTATGCTCCAATAGGGACGACACAATAGGTCAAGGTAGCTCGATTTGTCTCAGGGTTACACAATCTTATGAAGAGTAGTCTCCAAAGTCTTTGTCTTACCAACTTTGAAGGTGTCCTTAATGTGGGAAAACCTATTGAGCTAGAGTTATCCAATAGCAGGAAGAGGAATCCAGAACAGGTTTATGTTCGTGAAGTCAAAAGAGCTCATCTCGAGGAGGAACAAAGGTCTGATAATTTACAACAAAGAAGAGAAAACTGATTACATATGAAGGCCATATGGGATCATTTGTGTTATAGTTGTCTTGATACTGCCCATTATTCCAAAGATTGTCCATTTAACAATTCAATCTTCACAGGATTGGTGGACATTTATCAACCAAGGAGCTTCAACCCGGATTGGAATTTCTAAAATTTTAGGCCTAGACCGTCTACAGCTCAGAGGAACTTCAACTAGAAAAACTTTAACCAAAATCAAAGACAACCTCAAAACCAAGGGAGATTTAGACTAGGTAATCCACATTTTGTCCAAAACAGACCCCCCATCAATAACAACAACAACAATGGGAATAAATTTAATCGTCAACCTCATCTAGGAGGAGGGAATCAAAGGCCTCAAGGAAGACCTCAAGTTAATAAATCTCAAGGTGCTAGAGGGAAGGGGAATCAATAAAATATGTATGTCCGTGCTCCACTTGAACATCAGGGAGTGAATGAACAGTTTTTAGTGATTCAAACCCCGATGGGTGAAGTCCAATGATGCTCACATACATTGTAAAGATGCTTCACTGACTTTTGTAAATAACCAAAACTCTAGAGTTATAGTTATTGGGAAATGGGGCAAACCTAAACTCAAACAAGTGAACTTTACCAAACTTATGAAGAGTCATAGGAAGAACAAAATGATTTACACAGTAAAGCTTAACCCTAAGGAGAAGAAGCTAGATTCACTTGAATTCGAATGGCCAATAGAATTTGATGATGTATTTCTTGAAGAAATTTCACAGTTACCACCTAAGCGTGATGTTGACCATGTAGTAGAGCTTATTCCAAGAGCTCAACCAATTGCTTATAGGCCATACAACATGTTAGTACCTGAATCTGCAAAACTCAAGAAACAATTGACTCAACTTCTTGAACAAGGCTTTATTCGACCTAGTGTTTCTCCATGGAGTACTCTTTTCTCTTTAATTGGGAGACGGATGGTACTCTACATCTTTATATTGATTATTGTGGATTGAATTAGGAAACCATCAAGAATAAATATGCAATACCAAGGATTGAGCTATTTGATCAATTACATGGAGCTTCTATATTCACAAAAATTGATCTTAAGTGAGGGTATTACCAAATCCAAATCAAGGAGGAGAATATAGCAAAGACAGGATTCAACACTCGTTTTGGACATTATGAATTTATAGTTATGACTTTTGAACTTACAAATGCTCCTGCAACTTTTAATCGTCTCATGACCGATGTGTTTTGAGAGCATCTTGATGATTTTGTTCTTGTCGTCTCTAATGATATGTTGGTTTACTCAAGAAACACACAGGAACATGAACAACATGTGTGACAAGTACTTGAACTTTTGCGTCAATGTCATATTTATGCTAAGCATAATAAATGAATCTTCTTCACTGAAGACAAGGTGGATTATTTGGGAATTATTGTATCCAAGGATGGTGTTTCTAATGATCCAAGTAAGATCAAAGATGTTGTATCTTGGCCTACACCAAAATCAATAAAATAATTACATGGATTTCTTGGTTTAACATGATAGTATCGTATTTTTATTCAAGGCTATGCTAAGATTGCATCTCCATTGACTAATACACTTAAGAAAAGCTAAAGCGTTTACTTGGAATGAAAGTGCTCAAGCTAGTTTTGAGAAACTCAAAGAAGCTTTGGTGAATGCTCCAATATTACATCTTCTAGACTTCTCAAAGACATTCATTTTGATCATTTATGCAAGTGGACAATTAATTAGTGGAGTTTTATCTCAAGAAGGAAGACTGATAGCTTATGAATTTCATAAGCTACTTACACATGAGTTGAATTATTCTACACATGACTCGTTGTGCATGTTCTTAAAGTATGGTGACATTATCTCCTTGGAAGGAGAATTGAACTACATACTGATCATAAAAGCCTGAAGTGGATCTACACCCAACCTGACCTTAATATACGGCAATGAAGATGGATAGAGTTATTATGTGAATATGAATCTGGAATTGAATATAAGCCTAGAAAGAAAAACCTTGGGGCCGATTCTTTAAGTAGGAAGAGCATTATAGCGGTTGTCACAACCTCTACTACCTCCTTAATTAACCCATTCGAGAACGTATTCCTCAAGACCCATGTTTCAAAAAAAATCTAGTACTTTATGAACTTAAATAATTGCACGGAGAAGCAAGAGAGGAAATCAAAGGCTTCCACATTAAAGACAATAATCTTTACTTCAGTAATCGTCTTTGTATCCCAAATCGCACGGGATCAAGCTTCAAATACTACAGGAAGCTAACAAATATACCTATTACAGGACACCAATGTTACATTAAGACTTACACTACTGTAAGGAAGAGTTTTTTTCTGCCAGGACTAAAGAGTGATGTGTTGAACTATGTTACAAGATGTTAACATGTCAAATCTAGTAAAGTTGAACTAGTTCGATACAACACCATATTAGAGAGTTTAAGACTTTATAGATAACTTGGGAATCACCAATTTTTTGAAGATTTGGCCATATGGACAAATCCCAAACTTTTTTTTAAGACTAGAGACTTCCACAAGGTAGTACTTGAAAAGATTGTTAGAACCATGCTCTCAAAATTTTAGCTAAGATTTGACCATGTGCTCAAATCTTAAACTCTTTCTAAAAGTGGGAATTGGGAAAGTCTCAAATTCACTAATATGTTGTTATACCCAAGTAAGCTTCAACCTATTGATGCACCACAAATGAAATGGGGATGGATATCCACGGATTTCATTAAAGGACTTCCTACATCTCTGGGATATGACTCTATTTTTGTGGTTGTTGATATGCTCACAAGAATGACCCATTTATCCAATCAAAACAATGGTTATTGTTAAGGATATAGTTCAAGTCTTCATGAAAGGTGTCTCATGTATCATGGTTTACCTCGACATATATTTTTTTATCGTGATGTAAAGTTCACCTCAAAGTTTTGAAAAGCTTTACTGTTCGCTCGATGCTGACTCCACTATTGCATGTAATGATTTTAACCCCAAGGTCAACACCAAGCGATGGGGAGCGTTGGGCAGTCCCCAAGCATCCTATTCTCCCTGTATTGACTTGACTGTCATATGTAATGACTTTAAGAGCAAGGTCAACACCAAGAGATAGGGAGCGTTGGGCAGTCCCCAAGCTTCCTATTTGCCCAGTAGTGACTCAACTGTATTTTTGTAATGATACCACTAGTAGTAACTTATTGCATGACTTGTCTTTCTTTTGTCAGTTATCATGCCCCAAGGTCTTTGCGGTCACTTGTAATGGATTTAACATCAAGATCAACACCAAGTGATAGGGAGTGTTGGGCAATCCTCAAGCTTCCTATTCGCTCAATAGTGACTTATTGCATGACTTGTCTTTCTTTTGTTAGTTATCATGCCCCAAGGTCTTTGCAATCTCTTGTAACGGATTTAACATCAAGGTCAACACCAAGCGATAGGAAGTGTTGGGTAGTCCCGAAGCTTCTTATTGCTCAATAGTGACTCCACTGCATGACTTGTTAGTTAGCATGACATTGGTTTTCCTGTTGTTGTAGTTCACTCAAGGTGCATATGTGGTAGCAAAAAGAGTGTCTAATGCATATGTCCAATAATGGGACATCTTATTTATGCATACATAGAAATGCATGGGAAACAATATGCTGTGCAAGAAAGATTTTCAAGGGTTCTTCAAAAAGATGGTGTAGCTATAAAAGCATATGACATGGCTTTGCAAGCTGGCACCCCTTTTAAGAATGGTTCTTGTTGACGAGGGTATGTGTTGTCATCTTACTGTGTACTGTGCATGATTGTTGGACTCTACGACACTCCACCATTTGTAATTTAATAGACTTTGACTCTTATGCTCATCTCATTCAACATGAGTGACACGACATAGATATGCTCAACTCTTCCAGAGTTTATTATGACTTGAAGCTTTGGGCCTAATGCTTTGCTCATTTTATGGCTCAACATCCTAACTCTGACTATGCCAAAGAGTGTTTTTTGCACCTTGGTGACTTGACTTTATACATTCTTGTATTTACTACAAACATTTCTTCAGATAAAATTAGGCTTGAACCCTTAAAACGAGGATTATTGAAGGACCAAGTTGGCATTGAAGGTTTCTTTTGACAATCCTGTTTTATCATCTTTGAGTTTGCATTCACGTTGGTTGGGTTGTCCTTCTTTGACTTTGAAGACTCCATTATCTCTTTGATTCTCTAATTGGGCCAATGGATAGGAGTCTTTTATGTTGTTGTAGTCCTTTGTTGGTGGCTGTTGGCATCTGGCTTTTGACTAGGAACGTTGGAAGACTTAGGAATCCAAATCTTTTGAGAACCTTTGTAACTCCTTTTTTGACTTTTTTGAGCTTTAGGTCTTGTTGAGTTCTTGAGACCTTCATGAAGGTCTGGTGTAGTTGTAGGTGGCTTGCGGTTGACTGGTAGCCAAATCTCGGTATAACCTGTGTAGAATCCTTGTCCAAGAGGAAGATTCTTTGAGATCATCCATCTTTTTTTTGTATCCTCTTGAGAGTTGTGGTTGAATTTAGCATCTTTCAATGTTGTTCTATTGAGTACCTACTTCTTAGGTATCCTAGGATATTGTTGAGGTTCATACCTTGTGGGCCTTCTTTCTTGGGAGGGACTTGAAGTTACTTCATATGCTCTAACTTGCGGTTTTGGTACCCATATATGTCTGTTACTTTTATAGTGCTCCTGTTCTTTCAAGCTCCCTTGTGATTCTATCCATCTCATGTGTTTCTCTTTCTGTGTTGATTTATTGTCTTTAATCCAAACCGGATTATTGAATTTGACTAAATTGCTTTGAACAAACACTTGCTTGACTATCTTTTGCTTTCTTGAGTACTTTGGCTGAAATATCTTTGCTTTTTTGGGTGGCTCCTTAGAGGTTTGAATTGGGTCAGTAATTGACTACTTTAAGTTTTGAAAGCCTTTCTTGCTTGAAGAATATGATCCATGAGGGTTCTTGGATGTAGATGCATATGCTGTCACACCTTCTTTGCTATTTGGTGGAGGTTCCACTCTAGATTTACCTTTGTCTGCAATATTTGTCTTTGATTCTTGTGACTTTTGCAACTCTGAATCTAGCATTAACTGTACCTGTAATTGCTGCTTGCTACCTCTTGGAAAAGAGAGTATTAGCATTTTATCTTCTTTGTAGGCCTTGTGTTGTTCTAGCCACTGATGTCCTGCAAGCATTTCCTTTGAAGGATTCAACTGAAACTTTACTTGCTCTTCATGTTTTTGGATGCTAAGGGTAGCAAACATTTCTTCTTGACTTGTAGCCTTACCCATGATTTCTCTATTATCTGGCTTGCTCTGAGTAATCTCAAGAATGCTGTGAATGTTGTCTGCAACCATATTGCACTTTGCTTCTTTATCCAGTAGATCATTGCATCTGACACTTGCTCCTTTTGTGCTTGTAACATTTAATGGCCTAATAACTTGTGTGTAGTGGAAAATAGCATGAACATAGTGAGCATTTTATTAGAATAGATTCCTAATGAGAATAACAAGAGTGCTGGGGTGGAGAGAGCAACAAAAAGCATAACACCTAGTTAGATAGCATAAACAATACTTCAAAAGAGAGAGAAATTAAGCAATAGACAGCAGTTGAGGACCGTATTTTCATGGAGCCGGTCCCCCCTCCAAAAGGCTTTGTATTATGGTTTCTCCCATCAAGAGAGACACTTTACAATACAATTCTTTGTGTTCCTTCAATACTAGCTAGTGCAATGAAGTTGGAAACTTCAAGCACTAAGCAAAACACTTATCAAACACAACATCAATTCCCTCATGGTCTCAAACCCAAAACCGCGCACACCTTCGAAGATGGTGAGAGCTAGTGGGGTATGAGAGTAGATTGAGATAGAGGAAGAAGGAGTAGTCTTACGAGAAAGATGTACATCTCCTCACATAGTCACTCATATTAGCATAACTGAGCTTATTAATTAGCATGGTAGAGGAGATGATCATGCATTGAATCTTGGCTCTTGGTTGGATTTGCATCACAAAGCCAAGAGTTGTTGGTGTAGGCCTCCCTTCTCACAAGCTTGGAGTAGGTAATAAGCTTTCCATTAAAGCTTGAGAAGAGAGAGAGAGTCTTCTTACTCTACACATGAGCTTGTGTGAGTGTGTAAGTGAATAATGCCTTTGAAAAATCATCCCCCTCTCTCTCTTGGTCGACCCCTCTTGCTAATTGCTCATGCTCACACCCTATTGGACCTCCCCAGGCTCAGCCAATGGAATTTAAGCAGCATAAGTGATAGCCTTCTGACATGTGTCCCCCTTTCTCCTTTTGTGAGAGCTTTAGGTAAGTAATAAATGCAGCTAAACTCTCATTGGACCCCTTTGCCTCCTGGCCAATAGGAATCAAGCAAGCCATTGGGCTGTTGAATGCTCATTGGACCCCTTGGGAGACTGTCCAATAGTCTTCTAGAGAGCTTAATTCCTATTGGTTCTTTTATTAAGTGTTTTTAAATTAATTAAACTAGATTTTATCTAGCCTAATTCTCATTGGTCCACCTCCATGGCCATCCAATAGGATTTGCATTAGGGCCAAAAACGTCTAAAAAAGGGTTGTTTGGTAATCCACGGATTAAGAAATAGGCCAATACTCACTTGACACGTATACAAAAGTATGGCATTCCTGTCTCCTCTAGCTTGAGCTTTTGTGCTTCCACTTTAGCGAAAAACGTCTAAATGTCACTTTCATTTGTCTAAATTGCCTATACTTGATGGCGTTCCTGTTATTTTTTACGGATAACATCATATTTTGGGCTTGATGTACGAGTGCTCTTTTCTATTTAATATTATATAATATTAAGCTAGAAGGTACGAAATATTCCTTTTCAAACATTGATGATGACACCTATTAATGACTAATCCATATTTTTTTAGTGTCTACTTTTCACTTAGCCTCTACTTCTAAGCACCGCATCAAGAGCTTGCACTCAGCACGTGTGTACATAATATCTACATCAACATGGGACCACACCTGAAGACATCCTTTCTCACATTGTTTTGGATCAATGACCACACTGTGCGATTGTGGCTTGATTGATCTAGTCACTCTACGGGCCCACTCACCCCATTTCGGTAGCGTACCCACATCGTGCGCAAAAGGACTCAATGAATTTTTCACTCCTCCCCCTATCGCACTGGTCCAAATCTTTCCCAAAGTGCTCTTGTCATGTGTGAGCTTGTCACCCTCGTATCGTGTTGTTCTAGCTCTGCGGCCACACCACATAAGAACCTTGAATCACCTTGTTAATTGGATTCCTAAGGCTTTTCTAAATCATGTACAAAAGCGCTTAGAGACTTTGACACTCCCCATGTTGCATCATTTTAGCTCATGCCCACATTGCGCAAAGAGGGAATCATACAGCTTGTCACTCCCCCCTCATCGCATTGTTCAGGCTCCAGCACACACCATGCACAAAAATCTTGAGTGACCTTATTATTTGGACTATTTTTCTAAATCATGTGCAAAAGCGCTCAGAGACTTTGACACTCCCCATGTTGCATCATTTTAGCTCCTACCCACACCATGCGAAGAGGGCATCATACACCTTGTCACTCCCCCCCTCATGGCATCGTTCTGGCCATGCAAAAAAATCTTGAGTGACCTTATTATTTGGAGTTATTTTTATAAACCATGTGCAAAAGCGCTTAGAGACTTTGACACTCCCCATGTTGCATCATTTTTGCTCCTACCTAGACCGCGTGAAGAGGGCATCATATAGCTTGTCACTCCCCCCCTTCATCGTGTCGTTCTGGCTGCATGCACACACCATGCAAAAAAATAGAGTGACTTTTTATTTGGATTCCATTGGTTTTTCTCATGTGTACAAGATATTAGAAAAAGCCCTATTTGGTGTCACACTATGCCTTGCTTGCACAATGGGATAGGGGGTATTTTTAGAATCTCACTACCCCCTCATGTTGTGTGGGTCATTTTTTGAATGCCAATTTGGTGCCACACTATGCCTTACTTACACAACAGGATAGAGGGTTAGTTTTAGAATCTCATTATCCCAATCATGACATGTGGGTTATTTGCATTCATAGATTCACCTTTCCTGCCTACTATAGATGTCTTTTTATATATAGATCTATTAAGCATATTGGACCCAAGAATAGTCACAAAATTACTCAATTTTATTTTACATAATATGTTGAGAGAGAGAGAGAGAGAGCACATAAATAGAACCCCAAAGTGTGTAGAATATTCACATGAGATGATGTATATATAGAGGGGACCTGGGTGCCATATATAGAGAAGCCATATATTGAGTAGCTTCACATATAAGCTCAACACCCCCGCTCAAATAAGGGTCCCTAATTGTGGGTGAAAAAACCCTTGGGGGATCAAGGGAAAAACCCACAACTCTGTATACACCCACCCGTATATTATAAAAATCATTCAATATACAAATGTTCATGAGGAGCTACATCACTCCTTTTACAATGAATAGTTTCTGAGGAGCTACATCACTCCTTTTACAATGAATGTTTTATGAGAAGTTACATTACTCGTATCCTATCAAATACAATAATGAATACAAAGGTTTAATAAAGAGGTGTAAAGACTATCAATTAGCTCGTAATAAGAAGTGTCTCCATGAATTTGTTGTGTAGCTTGTCATCAATATCAATAACCAAACATGTGTTCATGTTGTCATCAATATGGCATCACCAAACATGTCTTCATAAATCTTTTATTGTCCCTAATTTTGTCTTCATGAAATCAATTCTTTGATCAATTCTAATACACTATAAGAGGAGATGTCAAAAACCGCCAACATTGCCGCGGAAAGACAAAGGAGAAAGGAGAGAGAAAAATTTGTGTGGGCGGCAATAACCGCGGCTACGAACACGGTAGTGGTTTGTCAGTAATAAGCGCAGTAATAGTCGCGGCAATATACCCGTTGCTATTAGCGCGACCTTTGCCGCTGCTATTACCGCTAAACACCAGTTCAAAAATAAAGGTGCTCATTTGGGCCACCCAAATTTGGGTGGCCCAAATGAGCACCTTTATTTTTGACCTGCATAAAAACAATAAGACATCAATTGTTTTTTGGAAAAGTATAAAAAATACTAAAGAACTAAAATTTAATTTACTTTACTTTGACATTTAAAAATGTAGAAGATCAACTATTTAAGAAAGTTACAATAAAAAGTAAATAGTTGTATATACATTGTGCCACATTGGGACTTTATGATAGTTTTGACAAAACATTTTTTTATCTAATCCTCATCATCCTCTAGAGGCACGTATGTTGGATCACTTTGACTCTACATAAACACAAACCAAATTAAACAATTATCCACAGCTCAAAACAATTGACACAAAATTACTTGTTTAAACTTACCGCTTGTAGTGGTCTAACCGCGGCATTGAACTGCTCACGAGAGATGTGGTTGTTTTCAAACAACCATCGCCAAGTATCAAATTCTTTATGTTGTTCTCGATACTTGACCATCTCTTTGGTTGGTTGAGAGAGAGTGACATTTTCCTAAGTTAGCAATAACAATACCAAATTATCAACTACAATCTTTACAATCAACGATCGACGTTATAATTCAAATAATCTTATATATTTATCCTTCCAAGCTCCCTTGCCTCCTGAGCCATAGTGCCTGGGAGTTTGTCTTGCGCGGGCCTCTTGTTGTTGTCTATATGATGAGCCCATCGCAGCTTGATCGCTCTTCTCTTGAATTGCCCACTTCCACTCCGCGTCTGCCATGTTGCCACCGCGATAACTCCTGCCTGGATCTCTGACCTGGTTGGCTGTTGCACGCTGCACACTGGATTGCTTTTTTTTTACTAATGTCTTTATGTAGCCCTCCAACCATTGTTGTGAAAAACATTGATCGGGGGCGTTTGGAAATCTAGCTAACAGAGCATCCTCAATGTACCGTGCATGATCGGGTCTCTGAACTTTATAAAACAATTCTTATACGTTGAATGTATAAGAATTTGTAGAAGGCGTCGAAATGCCCTGCCCTGTTCTGTGCCGAAATCAACCTCCCTACCATATTTAACCCTGTAGTAGCGTCCATGCGTGTCTGGCATAGGTGCGTCAGTATCCTCGTCCTCTGCGTCGAGGACAGCACGCTCTAAAAGTGGAGACTCCATTCCCTTGCCACTACCAAAACATGCAAAACCACAAGATCCACCGCCACTTCGTCTCTCACGGCGCTCGCTGCCCTGAGACGAGCGTCGATGCTCGCTGCCAGAGGAAGTCCGTTGACGATGTTCTAGCAAAGCTGGAGTGGAATGGAGTGGCGTAGGACCTTGTGATGCCATGGGAGTAGGACCCTGCGATGCAAGGGGAGTAGGACCCTGCGATGGAATAGGAGTAGGAAAAATGGAAGGGAGAGTAGAGGGAGGTGCCGTCGGTGAGAGGCTCTGTAGGTAAGGAGTCCTTCCCTGACTCCCCCATGGTGTAGTCTGCGGAGAAATGCCGTAGGTCGCAAGCTACTATTGAGTGTAGCCGCCAAACAAATCCTCCATTGAACGGAGGTACTGCTCTCGTAAGGAGATAGCCTGCTATAAGTCAGGATCTACGACCAGTGTAGGAATCTGAGAAGGGTAGGTGTAGGATGGCCATGCCTGCAAATAACAAAAAAAAAAAAACCTATGACACTCATGGTTTATGGTTAACTACGTAGATATATTATTTATTTATTTGCTTGTTCTCACCAACTCAAGACTCGGTCTACTGGAGGCGATGTCCCACCCCGTGTGGGAGCCCACCTGAGATGCAAACCAACCAAAAGAAGAGCCAGCTTGCTGCTCCTCACCAGTCGGTCTGTCGTCAAACATCTACATTACAAAGAGCAATATAAGATTAAGCTTTCCACTCTACTCACTAATCTAAATATACATACACAAGTATATTACCACACAAACACGTAGATGCATATACATACTAGTAGACCTAAGTAGAGGCTAGTAGTGCCAAAGGTCAACTACACCTCTTTAGATATCATCGCAGTCTCAACCGTGGTAAAACCAAAGGTACGTTGCGGTAATCCATGCATGAGTGGATCAATGACTGCAGTGCCATGATTAAAAAAGGACTATACCCAAGAGGAAGCATCTAACCTTCGGATGCTATGCTCCCGTACTTAGTGCCTACGTACATGCATAAACAGATATATATGTACATACATATATATGTTAAGGTTGTAAATGTAGCCATCGTTTTGTGTTGGCTGCACCTAAATTCAATATCTAAGTGATCAATTGATCGTAACATTACAATTCTAATGTAATGCAATAAGTAAATCTATTCTCTCACTCTGTCTCTCTCTCTCCATCCCAGAGTCATGTCTACGCCTCCATGTAAAGCAAGCACTCTCAGAGATGAGAAGCCAAACATGGACGACATCTTATGCCGAGGCATGGAGGTCTTGGCTAAGGTCATGGTGGCTTTGGACTTGGGCACCACTTTTTCGGGCTTCGCGTATATACATGCATAAACAGAATGTTCACACACATATATATGTTAATGTTGTGAATGTAGCCATCGTTTTGTGTTGGTTGCACCTAAATTTTGTGTTGGTTGCACCTAAATTCAACGTCTAAGTGATCAATTGATCGTAATATTACAATTCTCTCCCTGAGGATATATATAGTAGCATACAAACACGTAGATACATACACATACTAGTAGACCTAAGTAAAGGCTAGAGTGCCAAAGGTCAACTGCACCTCTTTAGATATCATCGTAGTTTCAACCGTGGTAAAACCAAAGGTACCTTGTGGTAATCCATGCATGAGTGGATCAATGACCACAACGTCACGATTAAAAAAGGACTATACCCAAGCATCTAACCTTCGGATGCTATGCTTCCGTACTTAGTGCCTACATACATGCAGGAAGAGATATATATGTTCACCCATATATATGTTAAGGTTGTAAATGTAGCCTAAGTGATCAATTGATCGTAACATTACAATTATAATGTAATGCAATAAGTAATTCTATTTCTCTCACTCTATCTCTCTCTCTCTCCATCCCAGAGTCATGTGTGCTCCTCCATGTAAAGCAAGCACTCTCAGAGATGAGAAGCCAAACATGGACGATATCTTTTGCCGAGGCATGGAGGTCTCGGCTAAGGTCATGGTGGCTTTGGAATTGGGCACCACTTTTTTGGGCTTCGTGTACGTCCACAAAAACGACCTGAGGGACCACGAACAGCTTCATCTCGTTATTGCAAAACATAGATCAACATGTTTTACAAGTGGAAGCCATTGTCTTCTACCTACACCCTCCAAGCTTGGGGATGAGCTACCCTTCGCTTTCTCTTTCTTTCTCTCCCTCTCTCCCTCTTTCCCTCTCTCTACCTCTACCTCTCTTTCCCTCTATCTCTCTCTTTCTTTCCCTCTCTTTCTTTCTCTCTCTCTCTCTCTCTCTCTCTCTCTCTCTCCCCCTACCTCTTTCCCTCTCTTTCTCTCCCTCTCTATCTACTCTCCCTCTATCTCTCTCTTTCTTTCTCTACCTCTCTCTCTTTCCCTCTATATCTCTCTTTCTCTCCCTCTCTCTCTCTGTCTTTCTCTCCCTCTTTCCCTCTCTCTCTCTCTCTCTCTCGCTCCCTCTTTCCCTCTCTATCTCTCTCTTTGTTTCTCTCCCTCTATCTCCCTCTTTCTCCCTCTATCTCTCTCTTTCTTTCTCTCCCTCTCTATCTCTCTCTCTCTCTATCCCTCTCTCTACCTCTACCTCTCTCTCTCTTTCTCCCTCTTTCACTATCGCTCTCTTTCTTTCTCTCCCTCTTTCCCTCTCTTTCTTTCTCTCCCTCTCTATCTAATCTCCCTCTATGTCTCTCTTTCTTTCTCTCCCTTTCTATCTCTCCCTCTCTCTCTTTCCCTACCTCTCTTTCCCTCCCTCTCTATCTCTCTCTTTCTTTCTCTCCCTCTCTATCTCTCTCTTTCTTTCTCTCCCTACCTCTTTCCCTCTATCGCTCTCTTTCTCTCCCTCTCTCTATCTACTCTCCCTCTATCTCTCTCTTTCTTTCTCTCCCTCTCTCTCTCTCTCTATCTCTCTCTTTCTTTCTCACCCTCTCTCTCTCTCTCTCTCTCTCTCTCTCTTTCTTTCTCACCATCTCTATATACTCTCTCTCTCTCTCTCTCTCTCTCTCTCTCTCTCTTTCTTTCTCACCATCTCTATCTACTCTCTCTCTCTCTCTCTCTCTCTCTCTCTCTCCCTATCCCTATTTCCCTCTATCTCTCTCTTTCTCTCCCTCTCTCACTCTATCTCTCCCTCTCTTTATCTATCTCTCTTTCTTTCTCTCCCTCTCTTTCTCTCTTTCCCTCTATCTCTCTCTTTCTCTCTCTCTCTCTCTCTCTCTCTCTCTCTCTCTCTCTCAGTGCAGCCGTTTTTTGACCTAGTAGACAGCAGTCCACTCTTTTGATCATAACTTCTTCATTCGAACTCCGATTTCGGTGATCTATAGCCTCAATCCAAGAGCACGAAGTCCTCTACGCATTGATGTAAAGACAAGAATTTTCAGAGTTATGGAAGGCATTTCTGTAGAAGCATTTCCGAAGTGAACAGGTTCAACAAAATTGATTCTCATCTCCTATTTTACATACAATGTCTTCCGGCACTCGCAAGGGTTCTTCTTCTTCAACAAAGTCCACAACCATTGTGGAAAATGATCCAAAATCTCCTAAGTGTGGAGATAGCAACACAACCACCCAACGAACGACATCGAAAACCATGATCATGGCGTACTTGGTATCATTGCAAGAGACCGTAAACAAACAAGGCGAAGACTTACGAGCACTTGCAATGGAGAATGGCACACTAAGGGTACTTGTGGTTGAGAATGAGAATCTCAAGAGGACACTTGAGATGCAAACAGCACGTTTGATGCAACTTGAAGAGGAAGTCAAGGAATTTAAACGCTCTCTTGTGGACTTGAATGCTTTGAAGGAGCGGATGAGCAAAGTAGAGCATGAACATGTATTGAAAGAGGAGAAATTTGACACTATGAGCCGGGATGTATGCGACATGAAAAATGTATGCATAAACAAGTCTTGGGCTGATGTATGTGGTAGCAATGTGGTTTCTAATTCCTCACTCATGCAAGCTATGGTTCAAACAAAGAATGTTGAGAATGTGGATGTGGAGGAGTTGAAGGAACGGGAGAGACGTTCCAAGAACATTGTTATTCGTGGAATTCCTGAAGAGAAGTTAGAGACACCTCCTTCTCTTGCCATTGTTATTGAAGATTTCTTCAAAACCCACTTTGGCATGTCCGGAGTTATGGTCTATGGAGCACATAGAGTGGGGAAGCAAGGAGCTCCTCGCTCGGGAGAACGGCCAATTGTATGCACCATGCCGGATGAGACCAAGCGAAAGATTATCCTTGATAATAGTTGGATCTATTTGAGGGATACAAAATGTTTTGTATGTGAAGATCGCACTAAGCAACAAAATATGCGTCGCAAGGCATATGAGGAAAAGAATAATAAACACAAGGAGATCTCTCATGAAGAAAATGTGCCCAAGGAGGAGGCAAGTCTCTCAAGCAAATAGGGATGCGTGACCTATGAGACCGAGTTACAATTGAAAATATGCTTTTGGAATTGTAATGGATACCCATGGAATGCGGGGGTTGGCATTGATGAACTAACAAGCAAAGCCGATGTTGTACTTCTTGTTGAAACTTGGGAGCATGATACACAAAGGATTAACGGCTTGGAGGATTACAATGTACATTCATTGATGTGGTCAAAGAATCTCAAGCAACGAAGAGGACAAGGAGGGTTAGCATGTATGGTTAAGAAAGGATTGGAAGATTTTGTATCAATTGTGAAAGATGACAAGTACAAACGTTATGTATGGCTGAAAATTATCACTACAAGAGGTTGTGTGCTCTTGTGACGTTGTTAGCGACGGAAATACATCGGGTTTTTATAACCCCCGGCGTCGCTAAAACCGTCGCTACGAGCGTCGCTAAGAGAGCGTCGCTATAGGCGTTGCTATAGGCGTCGCTATATGCGTCTCTATCAGCGTCGCTATATAGCGACGCATATAGCGACGCCTATAGCGACGGTCTCACAGAAGACTATAGCGACGCTCATAGCGACGCTACAGAGCCATAAATAGCGACGCTTATAGCGACGCCCGAGAGAATATTTTTTTGGTGGCAGGGCATTGAATGCCCTGCCACCCATCAACCATATTGTACTTGATTCACTTTTTAAAAAAAAGTGCAAAGGTAAATAAGAAACCCAAAATAGTCACCCACAAGACGCATTGTTTGCAAAATTGACAATTGTACACATCATAAGCAAAATGAATTGATTGGCAAATGTAATAATGACAATTGTACAACATCATAGGCATAAAGAATTTATTGGCAAAAGGAACTGCGGTGACAAATGTAATAATATACATGGTTCAAAAAGACGTATAAAATCCGTCTCATGATACATAAGCTATGAGAAACCCTAAACTAATGCTATCTAGCTACGGCTAAACTGACGTCGTCTAGTCAGACGTCTCATCGCGTCCAAGCGGCGTATCTGTCGGATTCTGCAAAAAAAGACAATAAGACAGTTTTCAGTAAATATAAACATATAACGACATTTATAAAACAATACAAAAGATAAAAAAGAGTAAACCCTAATACTAACCATGCCGCCGCGAGAACTGAGAATGTCCATCAGGGCGTTTAAGCCCTTCCTGCCTGCGTACTCGCGCTCGTACGGTGTGGGATCACGTCCTGTCATCGACCACTGTCAAAACATACAAAGATTTCATTATGTTAGAACTAAAAAACTCATAAACCCCAAACTATCGAACATGCATAAAGAGCAATGTGAAAAGACTTACAAAATCGGCCTCAAATGATGCCCATCCACCGCTCCCCAAGTGGTGCGAGCTCCCTGCCTCTACTCGCGCTCTAGCTGCATCCTTTTGCTGCTTCCACTTGGCGGGATTCTCGAGCGCTGCTTTCTTCGCATTCTTCCAATCTTCTTTGGCCAGCCAATCTGGCCTGTTCCACCCATTCTTGATTGCTTTTTGCACTTCGGAACGCTTGTGTTTGCAGTATTCGCGCATTCGAATCTTCATCAGGTCTTCATTGAAGCGCTGATCCCATGTTGGAACGGGAAACTCATCATGAAGTATGCTGATGACTCTGTTTTTTAAATCACTTGGTACTTCACTCCATTTGTTTAGTATATAGAGTCTAAACAGCTGAGAGCAAAGACCACGCATGCGCGAGATCACCTTCTTGCCGTCATCATCCATGATGATGCCGACGCTGATGTCGACGGAGTAAGGCAAGCCCTCTGGCCAGTGACGCGTGAACCTGGGTGTCCCGGTAGGGGTCTCTAGCGGCGTGTCGATGGGGGTACGGACGTCAGGTGTCTCCACCGGCGTCTGGGCCCCGAAGCGAGGAGTGTCGAGTGGGGTGGCTCCTGGCGGAGTAGGTAGAGGTGTGTAGCTTCTAGGAACGGTCAGCCGTGCAAAACCTGGCGTAGACGGCGATGCTGTGGCTGGTGTGGGGGCGGGCAAAGATCGAATGGCCTCTTTTACTTTGCGTTCTTGGGCTCCTTTGAAAATCCATGGTGCTTTAGGGAGTTTTATCGATCCATCAGACGCTGTTTGCGGCCAATATTGCTCCATACGATCCACATTTCTAAGGTCAACTCTGGCTCCCAAAGTATCTTTCTTGCCGGTCAAATGGTCCCATAGTAGATTACCCACATTCTTGAATATGTGCATTGGATCGAGCAAGTGATTGATCACGAGTCGGGCCCAGTATGGTAACTCGTACCATAGAGATAGTCTCTTCATCCCTGGAGGCAATCCGTCATCGCACATCTCCTTCTGCTCTAACCATGCTTGTGCAGACATCCTTGGTGGCTCTCTTCCCAAAAAACCGTCGCGTAACACATGATTCTCTGCAAGATACGCTTGATGACCTTCGTAGATTTGCTTCTTCAGTGAGGGTGCCCTACGTGCATTCAGTCTAGGTCCACATGTGACACATGCTCTGTATCCGCTTGTTTGAAGCCCTGGATGTATACACATGATAATAGATCAACTATGGGAAAAAACAAGATTTACAGTGTCTGAGTGAGGAGTGTCAATAGATCACCTGAGCATTCTGTTAGCCCGGGATAGTCATGCATGGTCCACATTAGAATACCTCTGATCAAAGCATTCCGTCGTCCTGTGTGTCGGCTCATATCCACCACCTCTATGCCAATCCACAATTGTTGTAGCTCTTCCAATAGTGGACGAAGATACACATCCATATTCCCCACTTTATATCGCCCTGGCACAATCAAGATTAGCCATAGGTGCCCCTTCTTCGTAGTCAACCACGGGGGAATGTTGTAGTTGACGATGACAACGGGCCATACACTGTAAGATGTGGATCTTTGACCAAATGGATTTACGCCATCCATAGCCAGGCCTAAGCGCAAATTTCGAGCTTCCCTGGCAAAATCCGACCATGTTTCATCTATATGTTTCCAGGCTGCGCAATCTGCAGGAATTCGTAGCACACCATCCGAAGATTTATTCTCCTCATGCCATGATGCTAGGGCGGCCATGGACTTACATTCGAAGAAATGCTTGATGCGAGGAAGCAAAGGAAAATGTCGCAAAACCTTTTGTGGAATTTTTGTCCCGTGGAGATCTACTCGATATCTTTTGGAATCACATTTCGGACACTTCTCCATGTCTGTGTATTCCCCTCTGAAAAGAATGCAGTCATTAGGACAAGCGTGGATAGAATTGTAATCCATCCCCAAGTTTCGCAAAATCTTTCTTGCTTCATCTCGGGAATCTGGCATCACATTGTCAGCTGGTAGTATGTGCTCTTTCAGCAATCTACACAACATAAAAATATGATACAGTCGTGTAAAAATCTATCAGATCATTATACATTTAGAGTTCTATTAAAGTAAACTAATTGTAATAGATCACCTGAAAAGCGCTGTGACGCTAGTGTCACTCCATCCAAACTTTGCTTGCATGTTGAGAAGAACCAGGAGTGCTTTCAATCTAGACATACGTGCTCCATTATACAATGACGTATCGGCTTCACTTTTCATATCATCATAGATAAGCCTTTCTGAATCCATGATCGTCTCGATCATTTCATCAATCTCGGGCTCAGACATTGCCTCGTTGGGAATGTGCTCTGCATGATCATCCCCCGAGCTGTCAGAGGCTACATCTTGTGGCCTCACATATGCTGCTTGACCAAAGCGCCTGCGAACCCGTCTATTGGGTTGCAAGATTGCTGCTTGTTGGCCAGCGTCAGAGTACGAGTTATAATTGGCAACAACTCGATCTATAATAGATGGATCGAACTCGCCAAATTCGCGAACGTGCTGCAAAGAAACACGTCTTGTCCGTCGCACAGCATGCTTGCATTGATTACAAGGACATAAGACCCTCGTTGAGAGATAGGTGTTTCGATTGGACGGTACCACATCCTCGTCGCTACTCATAATGAGGATAAAAAACTTATAACCTGGACAACAAATTTAATATTCTATTGGCATTCTTCATCTTATCTCTCTCTCTCTCTCTCTCTCTCTCTCTCTTTATCTCACATTCTCTAGTCATGTCCAATCCCCGCACACCTCGGTCTAGAGGTGCACGGAGATCAGAACCACCGGGTTATCATCTCGTCTTTATTGGTCAATACCTATATTTGTGGGTACAAGAAATCTACACACCCACGTCTACATGATACTGCATGTAGTGGACAAAATCCCTTTGCCTCTTCTCTAGCTGTAGCACTTCACTTCATCTTAACATCTTTTCACAGTAGATCTTTTCACTGTTCGTCTAACTCTAAACCCTAAACCGTAAGTAATTCTTGCGTGGACTCGATCTAACATAAATAAGCGTAAATCTAAATAAACGTAAATCTAACTAAAAATAAAGCTAAATCTAATTTAACGTAAGTCTAATGACTAGAGGTTGTCTAGATGGTCATTGTGTCGGGGATGTAGTGACTCTTGCCGCCCTGAAGATCCACCTTCTTCCCTATCTTCTGAAGACATTTCACCAGTACTTTTGGATCGACGGAGCCCACCATGAGTGAAGACAGCAATACCCTATATTCCATTGAGGGCTTTCTTCACCCGCTTCATGTAGGCATCGCAGTCTATGGAGACCTAAATCTAATCTAATATAACGTAAATCTAAATTTAGCTTAAATAAACGTAAATCTAGTTAAAAATAAACCTAAATCTAATTTAATGTAATTCTACATATAACCTAATCTTTAACGTCTTTTAAGATAGTTTCCTACGACGTTATAACTCTCTTCTTCTTGTGTGTGTACGCGTGTGTGGATGTGTGTGCCAATAAAAAGAGATAAACGGTATAACCTTTCTATCACCCATGCCAAGTATGATAGATTGATTATGCCATTTCTCTCTTGAATAATAGGTCTTCAGTTCAACTCCTCGTCGGTTAGATCTTTAGGTCTTTTAATTTTAATTAGTTTCCTACGACGTTAAATTAGTTTCTCTCTCTTTCTCTTTCAATGTGTGTGCGTTTTTTTGGATCGTATGCATGTTTTCTCTCTCTTTTCCTGTCTCAATGTGTGCGTTTTTTGTTTATGCATGTTCTCTCTCTCTTTTTCTCTCTCAATGCGTGCGTTTTTTGTTTATGCATGCTCTCTCTCTCTTTTTCTCTCTCAATGCGTGCGTTTTTTGTTTATGCATGCTCTCTCTCTCTTTTTCTCTCTCAATGCGTGCGTTTTTTGTTTATGCATGCTCTCTCTCTCTTTTTCTCTCTCAATGTGTGTGCATTCTTTGTTTATGTATGTGTGTGTGCGTTTTTGTTTTTGTTTGTACTCTCTCTCTCTCTCTCTCTCTCTCTCTCTCTCTCTCTCACACACACACAAAACACTGTGTGTGTGTGTGTGTATGTGTGTGTGTGAGAGAGAAAGAGAGGGAGAGAGAAAGAGGGGAAGGGAACATGAGAATGAGGAGAGGGAAGGAGCATACCTTGCTCTCCTTCCTCTCCTCGTGTGTGTGTGTGTGTGTGGAGAAGAAAAAGAGAGAGAAAGAGAGAGAGTGAGGGAGAGCGTTACCTGCTCTTTGCTTGAGGGCGTCGAAAAACTCAGATCTGAGATCTGAGTTTTTGGGCGCGCTCGGTTATTTTTTTTACCCCAGCCGGCGTCGCTATAAGCGTCGCTATGAGCGTCGCAAATTTACAAATAAATTTGCGACGCTCATAGCGACACCGGGAAAAAAAATTTTGAGCGTCGCTGTGTGAGCGTCGCTAATATGAAGAACCTCTTGTAGTGTATGACACCAAAAAGAGCACCCATTTTTGTAGCCGGTTGCTACATTCCTCATCATGATTCTCCCTTTTATGCTTGCATGGATAGAGATCAACCATTTTTTGATTTGGAAGAGGACATTGCTTATTTCAAAGGTGAAGGTGATGTTATTGTATTTGGGGATATAAATGCTCGCACAAAAACATTGCAACATGATACTCAACAATTTGATATGCCATACATTTCAAAGGAGTTGGAGAAAGTTCACTTGTATGATCGTACTTCAATGGATGAGAAAGAGCCGGATCACTATGGAAAGTTACTTTTACACATGTGTAATAGCACGGGTATGCTCATTGCCAATGGTGTATCTTTGTGGAGTGGAACCAATGGATTTACATGTAGAAGACATAATGGGGATAGTGTGATTGACTATATGCTACTCTCTGAAGCCATCATGTATCGCATAAAGAGTTTTATGTTTGGTCAATGGACCCCGGAATCCGACCATCGCACCTTATGTATTGACCTTTCATGTGGAGAAGCAACTAAGCATGATAATCTCAGCCAAAGGAAAGAGAAGTTATCACTATGTATGGATTTCAAACGGGCACCAATGTACATTGAAATGGTTGAGCAAAAATTATGGATGACAAAGCTTCAATGTGATGTACCATTGGAAACTAAATGGGAAGCTTTCAAGAAAGCTATTTGTTCTTGTGCGGAAGAATGCTTTGCCATAAAGCATCTCCATGCTATCAACAAAGATAGATCACGCAAAAGGTGGTTTGATAAAGAATGTCAAGATGCTCGAAAGTCCTTGATAAAGCTTGATGCAACTATGGACAAATACAACTATCAAAGTCATTTGCATACATACAAGGCATTGATTCAAAAGAAGAGAAGAAGATGGGAAGTAAAGCAACAAGAATTTCAAGTTCAAGAAAAGGCACATGCATGTGGAAGATTTTGGAGAAACTTGAGAGGCAAGCGGGTTGAGAATTTTGGTAACTTGAGTCTAGTGGATATGTACACACATTGTAGGCAATTATATGAGCAAGAAAATACTGAAAAAATGCCATTTTATGGTTCACTCCCATGTATGCCGTCTTTTTTTACTATTGAGGATGTATGCGGTGGGCTTGAAAAGTTGGCCACTCGCAAAGTGGGAGATCTTCAAGGTATCAAACCGGAGATGATCAAATGGACGGGAGATTTTACCCATGAGTGGATGTGTGATATGTTCAACCTTGCACTTCAACATGGTATGCCTTATGATTGGAGTACTAATTGGGTTAAGCCTTTGCATAAAGGAGGGGATGTAAAGAATGTAAGCAACTACCGGACTATAATGATTGGGTCTCTTATGGCAAAGTTGTTTGGGTGCATAATGGAGATGAAATTGAGTGATTGGGCTGAAGAGAATGACAAGCGTGCAAAGGGACAAGCGGGTTTTCTTCGATGCCATAGCACCATTGATCATCTTGTCACTCTTCGTGTTCTCATGGAGGAAAGTCGGTTGAAAGGCAAGCGATTGTATTGTTGTTTTGTGGACTTTAAGAAAGCCTTTGATATGATTCCACGTAACAATTTGTGGAGAAGGATGGAAGAACTCCAAGTGCCAAGTGAGTTTATGCTTGCGGTTTCTCAAATCTATGAGAAGGTGATTTGTCAATTGCGCATGGGAAGAGAAATTTCAGAAATTTTTGTAAGCACTATTGGGGTTAAACAAGGATGTCCATTGTCACCAACTCTCTTTGGTCTATGCATTGATCAATTGGAACAAATGGTACTTGACTTTATGTAAGAAGAAGGCATTGAAGAGGTCACTATTTGCAATGCGGTAATCATGCTTTTGTTGTATGCGGATGATGTAGTGCTTCTAGCACACACTTTAGAAGATGCACAAAAGCTTATGGTTGTCCTTGAGAACTTTTGCTTGCATAGTGGGCTGTTTGTAAATGAATCCAAAACAAAGGTTATGCTTGTGAAAACCAACCATAAGGAGAAGCCATGCATTGTGTACAACAACGAGACACTTGAAGGTGTTGAGAGCTTTAAGTACCTTGGCCTTGAGGTTCCATCCAATCACAAGTGGCATGAATGTGCTATGCATCGTTTGGAAGCGGGAAAGAGAGCATATTATGCATTTGAGAACATGTGTAATGCGGGAAACATCAAGTGTTGGGTTCTCAAGAAGTATCTTTTTGATGCATTGGTGACACCGTTTCTTCTTTATGGAGTTGAAGTGTGGGGCGGGAGCATCTCAAAGTCTACTTGGAAAGAGTTTGAGAATGTTCAAAAGTGTTTTCTTACAAACTTTCTCCAAGTTAAGACGCAAACACCAAATATGCTCCTACTTCTTGAGTCGGGATCTCTTCCAATTGAGGTTATGGGCATGGAAAGGGTTGTGGAGTACATGATAAAGATGCGTCAAAACCCCTCACATCGACTTCCTACAATTGCATGGGAAGCAAGCAAAAAAGTTCAAAAGACGCATAAAAGCAAGATCTTGAGCACGGGATGGATGCAAGACATAAAGAAGTGGTTTGGGAGATGGGATGCATTACACTTGCTACATGATGCTTCAATTGACTCTCAAGTGAATGAAGCTTTTCTACAACGCCAATGTATTACGGCTTGGGAGAAATCCGGTGGTTCACGCTTCATACATTACACCACCTATATTGCCCCGAACTACAAAACCATTTTCTTCGCTGAGAGAGAAAACCGTACTCAAACTTACATGCTTGAGCCTATTCCCTTGTCCGCGATACGCACTATCGCAGCAATTCGGCTTAGCTCCCATTTCCTTCGATGCGAGATAGGGCGTTGGGGCAATGGAGAAGAGTCAAATCGATTGTGCACATTATGCTCACTGCAAGTTCGAGAGTCTGAGTACCACACACTACTAGAGTGCTCAGCTTTTGATCACATCCGAACTTGCTTCTCTCACATTTTCTGCCATAACTTAGACCTACACACTTTCCTCTCCCAGCCAAAGTGTGGGCTCTCCATTGCGACTCTCATCACTACAATTTTGGAGCATCGAGAGTCACTCATCAGCCATACACATACTACATCACATGTAACTTTGGTCCCATAGGTCATATTTGACCTCCGAGGACGATAATAAAATCTATCTATCTATCTATCTATCTATCTCTCTCTCTCTCTCTCTCTCTCTCTCTCTCTCTCTCTCTCTCTCTCTCTCTCTCTCTCTCTACTCTACTCTACCCTCTCTCTCTCTCTTTCCCTCTCCCTATTTCCCTCTATCTCTCTCTTTCTCTCCCTCTTTCCCTCTATCTCTCCTTTTTTCCTTCTCTCCCTCTATCTCTACCTCTACCTCTCTTTCTCCCTCTATCTCTCTCTATCTCTACCTCTACTCTCTCTCTTTCCCTATCCCTATTTGTCTCTATCTCTCCCTCTCTCTCTCTCTCTCTCTCTCTCTCTCTCTCTCTCTCTACCTTTAAATCTCCCTATTTCCCTCTCTCTCTCTCTCTATTTATCTCCCTCTATCCCTCTTTCTCTCTCACTTTCTTTATCTATTTCTCCCCCTCTCTTTATCTAACATTTCTCTACCTCTCTCTCTCTCTCTCTCTCTCTCTCTCTTTATCTATTCCTCTCCCTCTCTTTAAATCTCTCTATTTATTCATTTATCTCTCTCTCTCTCTCTCTCTCTCTCTCTCTCTCTCTCTCTCTCTCTCTCACTCATCTAACACTATCCAAGCAATCATTTTTAAAATGTGCGTGACAAATCAATCATTTCGGAACGTAAGTAGCAAAGCAACCATTTGCAAACGTGCTTAGCAAAACAACCATTTCAAACAAGCTGTGTGCAACAACCGTTTCCTAATGAATGAGATATGTTATAATGGATTCTCTATTTTCTCTTTTTTTTATTATTTATGTGTGTGTGTGTGTGTGTGTGTGTGTGTAGTAGAAAACAAAAGGGGAAGAGGGAGGATGTGCTTTTGTTTTTACCTCGTCTCTGTAGAACGGTTGAGCTTCGAATAGGTTGAGCATCCAAAGAAGATGGCGGAATATCCCCTTGCCGAAACTTGCACAAAACCCTCTTTGAAGAAACTGGAGAAGCTTGGAGAAGGAGAGAGGGGGAAGGGAGAGGTGGGGGGGGAGGGAGGGGAGGCTTTTTGAAGCAAAGAGAGATGGGGAGTGGGGGAGAGGAGGAGGTGGAAGCTTGTGAGCGATGGCAGAGAGCAAGAAACGCAGGAAGGCAGGGTATGTTGCAAAAACGCGGCAGACTCTGTCTTATTTCCTTTTTTTAGGTGCCAGTTATTACCGCGACTATTACCGCCCATATTACCGCGGATAGTCATTTCAAACGGATACATGCGAATCCGAGGTTGCAGGGGGAGGGGGGGGGAGTATCAACCCCCCCCCCCCCCCCCCCCCCCCAACCCTTAGCTATACATTATTTCATTTTTTAGCCTTTTGAGTTTTTTTATGAAGATTTTTTATTTTTTATGGATACTTTATTTTGTAGTACTTTTAAATGTTTAATAATTGATTTTTTAAAATCTATTTTAGTTTAAAAATAATTTTAACACTCATTGTCATTTATTCCCTTTGACTTTAACTATATGTAATTTTTCTAATGGAATTAAGTGTAATTTTTCTAATGAAATAAATAAACAAACTTTCGCGTGTTCAGGACATCGACTGGGATGATCGGGGTCCTCCTGCAGACCCAGAGCGAGATCGTTGTCTCAATGGAGAACGTAGGGCTTTGGCATCCTTGGAAAAGCGCTCGGAGAGATGATATCATGACTCACCTGTCGCTTGAGGAGGTGCCCCATTGGTCTGTGTTCGGTGGTGGTGCACCGGCGCGAAAGGCCAAACGTCAAAGGCAAGAGCAACTGAACGATTTGGGTGCACCACATGGTGATCCTGCCCTTTGCTCTACGTCGGCAGCTCCTACGGTGTCTTCTTCACACTTTGAGGTAGAGGATGAGTACATGTTCGACATGTGTGATGAGTTACTAGCTCATGAGCATGATGTGTGCGAGGAAGATTGTCAGACCTTCACTAAACGGGTTACCGAAACGGAGGATAGATTGATGACGAGTGTCCGAACACCTCTTTACGACGGTGCATGGTACTCGGTGCTCCGAGCATCGTTGGAAGTACTCAACTTGCAAGCAAAATTTGGTTGGAGTAAGTGTCGATGCACTTCTTGTGTAAGTATAGAATGTGGCTGTTATATACTCTCTCCCTCTCTCTTTATGGTGTTGTTTTCTAGGAATTACACTAATACGCATGTTTGTTGTAGTTTCATGGGCAAAATGTTGCCAGTTGATCACCACGTACCTCCAGATCGTCGACGAGCTAGATCGTATTTCACTGCACTTGGAATGGAGTATGAGTGCATTCATGCGTGCGTCAACGATTGCATGCTATACCCCAATGAGCATGCACATGCTACCTCATGTCCCGTGTGCAGGGAGCCACGATACAAAACAGGTGTGAGCGGGGCACACATACCCCACAAGGTATTAAAACATTTTTCATTAATTCCTTGCATCCAACACATGTTTAAAAGCAGGTCTACTGTGGAGCTTCTCACGTGTCACGCAAACCATTGCTTAAATGATGGAATGATGCGTGTCCCTGCCGATTCACCTGCATGGAGGCACATCGAAACTCAATGGTGAGAGTTTGGGTAGCCTCGACGGCTTGCGTTAGCAAGTGATGGTGTCAAACCCTTCGGCACTAAGTCTACTTCATGCAGCACTTGGCCTGTGGTGATCGTCAACTACAATATTCCACCATGCGAGACAACCAAGAACGGTAATAAACTTCTTTCCTTGCTTATGCTAGGGAAGTACAAAGTGTCAAATATTGACATTTACCTCGAGCCCCTCATCGAGGAGTTGGAGGAGTTATGGAGAGGCATTCCTGTTGTCAATGTCTCACTTGCAAAGGGGGTGAGAGAGGCTCAAGTGAGGGGAATCCTTATGTGGACTATGCACGACTATCCTGGGCTTGGGGAGATTTCTGGTAACCTCCTATCCTCTATCTCTCTCTCTCTCTCTTTCTCTCTCTCCCTTTAGCTCACTTTAGTTCACTCATCTCTCTAACCATATGATATGTATGTAGGGTTGTCCACATCGGGCCACCATGCATGTCCTACTTGCGGGCCATCGTTGGTGACGGAGAGGCCAGATTCCTTGCACAAGGTAATCTATACAAACAACCATCGTTTCTTACCCCAAGGTCATAGCAAACACAAGGCTCCAACAAATGGGAAGGCTCCTCTAAAGCTCACAATGGCAGATTGGGCAACCATTTGGGAGGAACACCACAACAACAATCCGGCTCTGTGTCCTCCACCAAAATCTATGTCGAGGTATTCCATATTTTTAAGGCTTCCATATTGGAAGGACTTAAAAATACAACACCTCTTGGATCCCATGCACATATTCAAGAATGTAGCCCAAACACTATGGGACCACATTATTGGCAAGAAGGACTCTTTGGGTGCGAGGGAGGATTTGAGGCTTTTAAAACGTCTCCCTGTCTCTGCCACTCCACTGCATGCCCCAAATGGAAAGATTGTGCTTCCTAAAGCACCATGGATGCTAGCAAAAGAAGAATTAGACAAGGTGAAGGGTACCATTGCCTCTATTCGCACACCAATAGGATACATGAGGTCGCTAAAGGGAGCTTTCACAAAAGCGAAGAAGGGTGGAAGCGTTCAATTGTATGGGTTGAAGTCCCACGATTGGCACAAGCTGCTTCAGGTATTTTTTATACTCCCTATTCTATCTATAGTTTGTGTGTATGACTATCACTCACTTTTCCTTTTCCTGATTTACATTGTGTTCATTCTTCTGGTGAGTATGTGTATATGTCGGGACAAGAAAGTCAAAGACGCTATTTTCAAATTAGGAGAGCTAGTAAGGTACACCACAAGACTCCACTCGACTACACCTTTTTTATGTACACAATAATTTCAACTAGCACTTAGTGTATCCTTGTGTGTTTTCTTGCAGATTTGTGAGCTCCAAGGAAATCGAAATAGATGCTATTTGTTGAAATTATCTTTAATATGTATTTAATAAATTACTATATTTTTCTATTTTGTAGTGCCTTTCCTTTAACTCTATGTGGTCAAAGGGTCGTCACTTTCATACGCGCCACATTGGCGAGCATGGAAACACCATGGATTGTGCCATCATGGGAAAATTTGACACAAACGGTGATGAAGCCAGGTACTGCAGAACTATTGAAAGGATACTAAAGGTTAATTTTAGAACCTTTCATAGCTTCATCTTCGAGTGCAAGTGGTTTGCAAATGTGTCTAGACGACATGAGAAGGGCTTCTACATGGTGGACTCTAGTGTGCATCACACAGGGCGATACGACAATTTAGTTTTACCGCGCAAGTGTGAGCAAGTGAGTGACATGTACCTTTTTCATTCTTATTTACTTGTTGTATCGTTAGTTATACCAATGTTACTCACTTTGAGCTTCTATTTTATAGGTCATCTATATCCCAACAATACACCAACCAAAACTTTGGTTCGTAATTCCCGTAACACCTCGGGGGAGAACCATTTTTTCCACTAATGAAGTGGAGAATATCTTCGACCCTCTTCCACCTCCGACTTTGGATGAGGTGGAACAGAGGAGAGGGAGGTCAATGAATCAAGTCCGGCGGCAGCAAGTCTTAGCGAGGATGATTGTCATGATGATGAAGATGATGAGATGGAGAATGACGAACTCGAAGATGATGAAGCTGGCAATGCATCGACAAACGACAATTCCGTTTCTCTCTTTATTGATGTAGGATCCATGGGCTTAGAATTGGATGATGCTTCATGTAGAGATCTTTTGAAAGATGATTCATAAACTATGTAGTTATGATGTTTTTTGATCGTGTAATCCATTCACCTCTCTCCCTCTCCTCTTTCTCTCTTTATATTTGAGCATATGCTCAATTATGTTAATCAATTGACAATGATTATTTTAGTTGTAATCTTAGGCTAGGTTTAGATGAGGCTGGAGGAAGAAAGACTTTCTACAGGTCTATCGCCACCTCGTCTAAACGGTGTTGGAGGAAGAAGAGCGAAAAATAGAGAGAGGTGGAGAGAGGCCAGCAGCTCTTCCGAGGGGGGGGAGGGGGGGGGGAACCGGAAGGAAAATGGCGGGCCCGGAGGAAGGTGATATCTACTGTAGCAAATAGGCTTTTGCCACGCAACTTAAACGCCCTTGTGGAAAGCATTTCCGCCGTAGCGTCTGGACCGGGCCTTATATCCCCTGCCTCCTTCTCCCCCCTCTTCTCTTTCTCTCTCTCTCTCTTTCTTTCTCTTCATTTTTATAAATGAAAATTATATACAATACTCTTTAATTTTTATTGAGAGGAGGGAAACACCAAAATTTGAAGAGGGGGGGAGGGGGGAGTTAATCCAGAATTTGAAAGTTTAGGTGCTAAATTTGGACATCGGATATAACGACGGTAATGGACGCGGTAATAACAGAGGATACAATCGCGGTAATACTTTAAACACACAAAAAAACCCCTTGCCCTCGTCTCTCTTGTTTCTCTCATTGAATTTACACCTTATCTCTACAAAACGCAGTAAAACAATGCGATAAACACTTGGAGATTTTAATAGTGATAGATCATAGACTCAAAAAAACATAGTCATGAAAATTATTAGCATCGTTAATGAAATTTTTACGTTCACAATGCCATAAACGATGGTTCGCGACGCCACTCTTTTGACGACATATATACATAGGACAATATATGGTACATAAAGTATGAACGTAAAAGTACAAGATGCGTGATTACGTGATACAAATGACATGTGTATATACTTCATAAACGACATTTATCAACATAGTGATATCAATGAGTATCATCAACGTATTAATAAAATATCATCATCGTATCAATAAAAATGAATAAATCATCATGGTATCAACGAAAAGCATAATAGAATAATCATTGTATCAACGAAACAACATTAGGGTATCACCGAGAATAACCATGGTATCAACGAAACAACATCATGATATCACCGAGAATAATCGTTATATCAATGAAACAACATCATGGTATCACCGAGAATAACCATGGTATCAACGACAAAATCATGGTATCACCGAGAATAACCATGGTATCAATGAAACAACATCATGATATCACTGAGAATAATCATTGTATCAATGAAACAACATCATGGTATCACTGAGAATAACCATGGTATCAACGAAACAACATCATTGTATCACCGAGAATAACCATGGTATCAATGAAACAACATCATGGTATCACCAAGAATAACCATGGAATCAACGAAATATCATCATGGCATCACTGAGAATAACCATGGTATCAACGAAATATCATCATGGTATCAACAAAAATCACCATGACCAAAGTACTAACAAAAAATCATCATGGTACTATCAAATCACTATGGTATCAACGAGAGATTATCAATAAAACGATGTAAACTATATCTCTAGAAGAATAATTATATATGAATCAATGAATGAGTATATCATATAGCAAAAGATTATGTATCAACTGTAGCTCGATAGAATTTAAACGATCATCAATGGCTCAACTGAATCGGAACGATATGTAACTGGCTTCTGCAGCAAAGTTACATCCGTAACAAATATATGATTGATGAAGAGAAAATATAATTGAGAAGTTTTCAATTATGAGAAAAATCAGGAGAAAAATTGAAAACAAAAACGTATTGCTCTGATACCATGTTGAGAGAGAGAGAGAGAGAGAGAGAGAGAGAGAGAGAGAGAGAGCACATAAATAGAACCCCAAAGTGTGTAGAATACTCACATGAGATGATGTATATATAGAGGGGACCTGGGTGCCATTTATAGAGAAGCCATATATTGAGTAGCTTCACATATAAGCTCAACAGAACATAATACTCGTAAGTTTTAAAAGCTATATTATTTGAAACTTTTGAAATCAGAGATGAGTCCGAAATGCCCAAAACCCGCGAAAACGACTCGTTATATGCCTCGTTCTGACACCCGGAGAGGTCGGTATGGCCAAAAAGGCCTCTAGAGGCACTATCCCGTACGATGCGAGGAGAGGGGTAGGCAGAGTCTACGGTGCGAGGAGAGGGGTAGGCAGACTCTGCCTACCCCTCTCCTCACACCGTACGGGATAGTGCCTCCGGAGGCCTTTTTGGCCATACCGACCTCTCCGGGTGTCAGAACGAGGCATATAACCAGTCGTTTTTGAGGTTTTTGGGCATTTCAGACTAATTTGTGATGTTAACATTTTTTTCATTTTTCCCTATTTGAAAGTTATAATTTTAAGTTGAGTCAAAAGAGCTGAAGCAACAAAGTTTTATTAACATGGCTTATAGGCAAAGGGAATCGAGGGTGATGAAGATTCGAATAATGATGGTCCATAACAATGGTTTCTAGATGTCATGTTATAGGATCATGGTCACATGAAAGTCTACATAGAAGAGTGAAAAAGTTCCAAGCTCAAGTTTGATCTCACACAAATGTTAGAATAGTTAAAAGGAAACTTGTCTTAGGAGTTATAGATGAGTAAAATGATTGTGTGGCAAAGGGGAGATAAAGTGTTTAATCCTGGTGTTGCAATGTTTAGAGGAACATATGTTGTAACTTTACAAGGTATTATATTGTGAAAATGAATGTTTTGCAAGAAGATTGAAAGTAAATTTACAAGTAATTATATTGTTAAAATGATAGTCTTTTGCAAGGAATGATATTGTAACTTTGCATCTAAATAGTCTCCTCCTTGGAATGATTGTGATGTTCACAGCAAGGTGGTTGTTGGTTCTTCGATCTCATCCTCTATAATTGCCTCCCTTGGTACCGATTTCGTTATTTTAGTACATTGGTTCTTCTTTGTCATCCTCCATTTCTTATTGATATGAAAAATGAAGTTTGTGCTTGATAATGTGACTTCTGAGAAAACTAAGTGAATCTTTTAGCTTTTAAACCTCCTATTGAAGAATCCTGCAAGACATTTCCTATACTTTTAGAAACAGTTGGATCCTTCTCCAAATGCAGATGGCCACCATGAAAATCAATTTATGAGAGTAAGGCTTCAAATTTTTCTATTTACCTTCCAGTTCGTGGATCAACGGGATACAAGCTGACTTCTGTCCATATCCATTTGCTTGCTCCCTTGGCTTTGTAACGCTTGAGCCCAGACGCCTCCAACCTTTGATACATAACCCTCGCGGTTTTTTACACTTGGTTGAGCTTGATTTTCATATGGAACAACTTAATGAGTTTCTAGGTAGAGTGCAAACGGTGAAAAAGATTGTGAGGCTAAAGGGAGCTTCTAACTAGAGCAAAACTAGTGAGTTTGGAAAACTTGTGAGGCTGAAGTGAGCTTCTAGGAAGAGCAAAATTAGTGAGATAATTTGGAAATATTGTGAGGGTGAGGAGAGAAAAATGGTTTCCATGCAGAGTAGAAATGATGGGGAAACTTGTGAGGTTGAAGCGAGCTTGTAGCCAAGCAAAACTAGTGAGAAAATTTGGAAAGCTTGTGAGGGTGAAGAGAACAAAACGGTGGTTCTCTTGCAATGGTGAAGAGAGCAAAACCAAAATGGTCCTTCTAGCTAGACCAGAAATGGCGGTCCTCTTGCGAAGGTAGAGAGGGCTTGGAAAGCTTGTGAGGATGAAGAGAGCCTAATGAAATGGCTTGAGAGAAAGAGTAGTGAGGAAAACCATCATTCAAAAGTGAAAATTTTGTATTTTCCGCCAAGCCAACAAAATAGGTCCGGTAGGGGAGAAAGTAGTGTAAAAATGACATCTTTTGTTCATATTGAAAGATCTATACCGTGATACTCTTTAAATGCTCTAGATATGCTTTGAATACCCAAAATGGTCAAATTTGGAGCCATTTTGACCGTCAAATGCTCCGCTAATTATCAAGATAACCAATTCCTTACACATCCCTTTTTGAGGGCCTTTTGGCCCTAATGGAGTACACCTTGTGGGCATCTGGCCTAGGGAGTTGACATGTGTCCCTCTTTCCCCTTGTGTACAAATGAAGCTTGTGAGTGTGTGTGTGTGTGTGTGTGTGTTTCTCTCTCATCCTCTACTTCTTGGGCTTGCCCCCTCCTATGTAGGACTTTGGGAAGACTTTCTAGGACACACACAAAGCATCCAATTTCCTAATACTTTGACCATTGGAACACCCTTTGAATTTTGGAACCTTAGCATTTTGGAACTCTTAATGGGCTGAACCCTAAGGTCTTTGGAGCCCATTGTTGCACATAGCTCTTTTGTAGATGCCCCCCCCCCCCCCCCCCCCCCCCCCCCCTGGATCCCTATTTTCCCTCCTTGGGATCCCTAATGTGACCGGTCTGCCAGCTTAACCAATATTCTAGCTTTTTCTCCCCTGGAACTTCCCCGTATTAAATGATCAGTTTAACATGAGAAAATCATTTGGGAGAATTAGATATTAGTTATTATGACATTACCTCGTCTTCAATAGTTGGTTCTTGAGGTGGCTCTCCTTTGTAAGGCTTTAATAGGCTCACATGAAAAGCATTGTGTATGAGACAATGGCTGGGCAACTTGAGTTGATAGGCCATCTCATTGATTGGCCTAAGAATTTGGAAGGGACCATAGTACATTTTTGCTAACTTAGCATAGTACTTTTGGTGTCCCGTAGGATTCTTGCCCGTCGTGTGCCTTAATCGAGCCTTGGGAAATTTTAATAAGACCCAATCATTTTCTTTAAAGGCTTGGGCTCTTTTGTGCTTGTCAGCAAGCAGCCTTTTGCCTTTGTTGTGAGATGGAGATAGCATCCTTAATCTTTTGGAAAGATTCTTGTAGGTCTCGGCTATACTCATCTGCAGCGAAGATCTTCCCATGTACCGTAAGTAGCAAGGGACTTTTTTATCTTCCCTCAATAACCTCGAAAGGTGCTTTTTCCGTGGAAGTATGTACAGTGTTATTGTAAGTATACTCCACTAAGGGTAAGTACTTATCCCATTGGGATCTTTGATTTACTTATGTTACGTAGGCTTTTAGTAGATCAAGAATTGTTAGGTTAGCTATCTCACTTTGGCCATCCGTTTGTGGATGAAAGGCCGAAGAGAAATTTAGCCTTGTCTCTAAATTCTCAAAGAGATCCTTCCAAAAATTACTCGTCATTCTAGGATCTCTCCGACACTATGGACATTGGCAAGCCATGATACTTGAAGATTTGTGAAATGAAGAGGGCTGCCATTTGATGGGCTTTGATAGTCTTTTTTACAGGTATAAAATGAGCTTATTTATTACTGAACCTGTCTACTATCGTCCATATTCCCGTATTCCCATGGATAGACTTAGGCAATCCAAAGATAAAATCCATGGATTTACTCTCTCATGGTGAATTAGGGATTGGCAAAGGTTGAAGCAATCCAGGTTGCTTCCCTCTATCAAACTTCGTCTTTTGTCATACCACACATTTGGAAACATAATCTTGTATGTTTGCTTTCATGGTAGGCCAATAGAAATATGTTTCAATCCCCTTTAGGGTAGTTTGAATCCCTCTATGACCCGCATAAGGAGGAGCATGAAATTCATACATTACTTTCTCATGGAGTGACTTAGTAACGCATAGTTATTGCCATAGAGAAGATAACCATCTTGTAAAGTAAATTGGTCCTCCTTCTTCCCTAGTGCAAGGGCTGAAATCATATCTCTAAAATTGGGATCAATAGCATACTCATCTATCATGGAAGATAGATCATTGTGAGTTGCTATGGAAACCGCATTCACTCTTGGCCGTCTTGAGAGTGCATCGGCTACTTGATTATGCTTGCCAGCAATGTGATCAATATGAAAATGAAATTGCGAAAGGAAATTTTCCCACCTCATTTGTTTGTCGGAGAGCTTGGTCTGCGTCATGAAGTACTTAAGACTGGTGATCCGTTCGCAGAATGAAAGAAGTCCCCAATAAATAGTGCTTCTATGATTCTAAGGCATGTAGAACTGCGAGGAGTTCCTTTTCATATATGCCTAGAGCTTGCTCAACAGGGTCGAGCCTTCGACTTTCATAGCCTATGGTGTGCCCTTCTTGGAGCAAAACAACTCCAAGGCAATCACCACAAGCATCACATTGAACCTTAAATGGCTTTGAGATCAAGTAGTGTAAGCACAGGTTGAGAGATAAGCTTTTCTTTAAGCTTTTTGAAAGCATTGTTCTCCTTGGCAGACCATGTATACGTAACATTTTTCTTTGTTAGGTCATGTAATGGTCTTGCTATTAGTGAGAACTTTTCTATGAAGCGTCTATAGTATGCACACATACCTATAAAGCTTCTTAGTTCATGAAGATTCCTTGGTTTAGGCCATCCTTTTATTACCTCTAACTTTGATGGATCCATTTGGATGCCATCTTGAGAGATAATGTGACCTAAATACTGAATCTCTTGTAAGAAAAATTCACTTTTCTTTCGATTAACATAAAGTTTATTATCTCTTAAAACTTGAAATATTACTTGGAGGTGTTGCTTGTGTTCGTCTAATAAATTAGAGTAGATGAGGATATCATCAAATAACACTGCAGTAAAGGTTCGATGAGGCCTGAATAGCTTCTCCATCAAGCGATTCAATGTGGTTGGTGCATTGGTGCAAGCCAAAAGGCATGACAATGTATTCGTGAAGACCAAACGTAGTGTGAAATGCGGTCTTTACAATGTCTTGATCAACTATCCTTATTTGATGATAGCCACTTTTTAGGTCAATCCTACTGAAGTGAGTGGACCCTTGTAGCTTATGAAATAGGTCTTCTATCCATGGAATGGGAAACCTATTCTTGATAGTGATCCTATTTAGTGCTCTATAGTTGACACACATACGATATGTGCCGTCTTTCTTTTGCACTAGTAGCATAGGGGAACAAATTGAGATGAGCTAGGCCTAATCATGCCCTATAGTTGACACACATACAATATGTGCCGTCTTTCTTTTGCACTAGTAGCATAGGGGAACAACTTGAGATGAGCTAGGCCTAATCATGCCCTTCTTAACTAACTCATGCACTTGCCGCATAATCTCCTCTTGTTGAGCTTGAGAAACTCTATAAGGAGGTTTATTGGGCAGTGAACTTCCTGAAAGAAGTTCAATTACATGGTCATCATTGCCTCGTTTAGGAGGTAGCTCACAAGGGATGTCGTCAATAAAACATTAGGTTCATTTTGTATATTTTCTTTTGCTAAAACATTAGGTTCATTTTGAGAGTCTTTAACAAAAATCATGTACACAGAAATAGAGCCCTTTATTGACTTATTGAAAGCTTGTGTATGTACAATGGGTATGGTGTTACCCATTTCCTTAGCATCTATGTACATATCTTTTTCCCTGAACCTACAGGAGATTCTCCTTTTAGGGAATTTAACATTGGCAATCATGCGATCAAACCATGGTGCCCCTAGGATTACATCCTCATGCTTGAGAGGAGAAATAAAGAAGTCCTCTTTGTCCACATAGCTTTGGACATGGAGCCTCAATTTCCCTATTAAGGGAGTGACTGAAGCTTCTTGCCCCTTGAAAGCACCGTCTGCGGGTAGGACATCTCCCATCTCATAAGCTTGTATGCCTAGCTTGGTGGCCAATTCTGTGGATATGAAATTGTGAGAAGAACCACGTTCAAAGAGAATAAAAGCATCATGTTCTCTTTCCTTTCCCCAAGCATGGCATAGAGGAGATACTTTGTGGTGAGTTTCCTCCTCTTGGATTTTGACCAAGGTAGCTCTAGGAGGCTCATGGCGAGTGTTCTTTTGGGGACAAGCGCAGTAGCATGCCCTTGCTCGTCGCACTTGAAATAGAGGTTATCCTTGCGATAACGCTCAAGCTCTTCAGGAGAGAGTTTGTTTTCGCCTTTGTAAACTCCCTTCTCCTTAGCTTCGTTGGAGTTGCCCTTAAGAGACTTTTGGACATTGTCCTTTCTCTTAGGTTCATTGGAACCCTTGTTTTCCGTGGGCTTAGAGTTTCTTTTAGCCCTTGTTTGGAAATTGATTCGAGAAGCCACCATAGTATGGTGTATAACCACCGATATGGTGCGTGGCCTTTGGGAGTTGACATACTCCGCCATTTCTTTAGTTAAGCCCGCACAAAATTGTTGCTTTTTCTTTCCAAAATTCAACTTCTTGAAGACAGTGGCTTTGAGTTGTAAGTCCCAAAACTTGTCTACATATTTGTGAATGGATTCGTAGGGAGAGCGCTTCAAGCCTCACCATTCGGTGAGTACTTTGTCTTTGGCATCGGTGGCCAAAAACTACTCATAATGGAAGCTCTTAAAGCTTCCCATGTTCGTGGAGCTTCACCGTTGGCCCATAGGCTAGCACCATTGTCTGGCGGACTTTGAAAGTGCATAGCTACATGGCGTAGCTTAGAGGACTCCGTGAAGCCCTCATCTCCAAACGCCGCATCGAATTGTTGAATAAAGGCCAAGACTTTGTCCGTAGCACCAAAGGTGCCATCGTAGGTAAGGAAAGAGATGCTCTTGCTGTAAGGAGATGATGTCCAAAAATTTACTTTTGCGAGATTGGTAATCTAGAAGATAGAATGCTACATAAACTTAAACTGTTGTGGGGACCTTGGCATACATGAAGATTTCATTACATAGAATTAATGTAATATTTGTAGATTTTGAAAAAAATTTGATAAGTATACATAATCTTAAAGATATTCAGAATGTGATTCATTTTCTTTGTCATAAATCTGATCTCTGCTTAATTGTTAGTTTCTTTGTAATTTTGGACACTGATAAGAAAGAAAATCGTCTTCCCAATTAAGTAATGCCAGTACTGATGTGTTTATGTTCTTGGATGGTGGCAAGTAAGAGGTTCTTCCTTGAAATTACAATGAGAATTGCAGTAATAGTTGAAGATCATCCAGTGTTTGGTTTTCGTTTTTTTGTATAGATAGTACTTGTAAACACTTCTTTGATATGTTTGAGAGAATAGGGTCCTAGTTTTTGCTAATGTAGATATGTGTGTGTGTGTGAGTGTGGTACATGAGCTCCATACACACACACACACACACACACACATAGTATATTGGATATATGCCACATACATATAACAGGCTCTCAATATATATCAGAGAATGGGATCTTAGTTTTTGTTAATGTAGATGTGTGTGTGTGTGTGTGTGTGTGTGTGTGTGTGTGAGAGAGAGAGAGAGAGAGAGAGAGAGAGAGCGCTACGCCGCCTAATTGTGGGGTAGATACATTCACATGACATTTTTGTTGTTAAACTTTTTTATAGATACTTAATCAAACATATGTGTAAGGAGAAACTTTACACATATCATATACTTACAACAACGTTTTCCATCATGCTTATATGCTTTTCACTTGAACGCTTGCATTACATGCAAGCGTTGTTTATAAACCAACCCAACATTTTCTGTCAGCGTCAGTCATCAATTTTGACCAACTTCAACCCTTAGCTTCTATGATTCCATCATCTTCAGTTCTCTTTTTCGATGACATTTAGTCAGCTTTTCCATCACCTTTCACTCAGCGTTTTCGCTTATACGCGTCTGCAAATTACCAAGTAAAGGTCGGTCTCTCTCTCTCTCTCTCTCTCTCTCTCACACACACACACACACACACACATCAGTTCTTTCTATGTCTAATTCTTAAGCAAGACTAGTTTTTTTTTGTGTCTGTGTGTGTGTGCGCGAGAGAGAGAGAGACGTGCCTGTATTTGTGGAAGGGCAGTAACGTAGAAGGTGATGGTAATCTGGACGTGGCTATCTGACGCTGGATCAGCTGTGGGGAAGGAAACGCCCTCATTCTGATATGCGGAGGCAGAGAGACGCAATCTCCAACGCGTGAAGGGCGTCATGCGAAAGAATTTTCCGCTCTCGTAGGGTAGATTCGGGAGTGTGGTTGCGCCGGTTGCGAGGTTGTAGGCGTATTGGTAAACGAGAGGAACAGCGGCCTCGTACTCCAGCACCTGCTCTTCGAAGCGGTCTTGGAAGTTGGCAGATGATCGGAGCAGAAGGTAGACCTCTCCCGTCTGGGTCAATGGCTGGTGCTCTCCCGTGAACTTCATTTCCACGTATCGAATCCGCACATAATCCCACGGCGCCGGGAAAACCGACGCATTTCGCTCTGGATTGATTGTGAAGCTCCAATCCTCGCCTGACAAGAGCAAGCTCACGGGTATGGCATCCACCACATAGTCTTGCTGCAGCTGCACAGTAAGGACTCCAGGCCCAAATAACATATTCTCCCGGGCACGGGCCTTTTGATTCAGCTGTAGCAAATGCATCCTCACGCTGTCAACTGAAGGCCAGCTGAACGTGAACACCTCCAGCTCCATCAAGTAGTGATAGTGGAGTGCCCCCTGATGGCCAGCCAGTACGTTGAGCAGGCTGAGGAGAAGGCGTGTGGTGCGCATGTCCGCCTGTGTGGCCAGCTCTATGTAGCTACTCAAGTCGGTTGCTAATTGCATTCCCTCCAATCGTTCTGCTTGCCTGACAATTATAGAGGATTACAAATTACACTACACAATTTTATTAAGCACGAATAACTCTTATAGATCTTAGCTGCAGGTGAACAACTTAATTAATACCTTCGTGCCATCTCTTGTTGCCTTGCATGCACAAAGAGCTCATATTGCACCTCTGAGGCAAAGTTTGCAGCAATGCAAATTTCCCTGCACACCGCGACCAAGTTCCTGCACTTGGCCTTCCATGTTACCACCTCCGACACCTCCGAGGGCATGAGTGCTGCCAATTCCTCAATGTCGTTCTCCAGGATATCCCATGTATATGAAGATATGAGAGGCAACTCCGGAGCATGTATGATGTCCTCCAGCTCTGTGGCACTCTCCACTAGCTCGTTCACTGCATTTACCACTTCAATCATCTTCTCTAAATCTATTAAGTTCTGCGTCATGGGCAAAAGCTTGGAACTTGCACTTGCGTCTTCCACAGCATGTATTGTGTCTATTGCTGCAGAAACTGTTGTTGCCATGGCCCCCGCAATGTCAGCCGCACCTCCAAACAAGGATCCGAAAAGTTGCAGTAAAGCACCTAGCATTCCAAAGACTGCACTATTCACTTGCCTTTTATAGTGGTCCATCACACCTGCAGCATTCGAGTACTGTCTTAGTTAATGTTTTACAATTCTCGTCGGCAAAGATGACTGACGTAATTAAGTGAGACGTTGACTTTTAGCAGTCATCCGAGACGAACAAGTCTATGACAGACTACAGTATGTGTCTGTGTGTGTATGAACAAATCACAAGAGAAACAACCTTCTTCCATCCTGTATCTGGCGTCCGCCATCTCAAAACTTCGCCTCTCAATCTCTCTCGTCAATGAGTCAATTCTTCTCATAACCTGATCCAACTCACTTTGCTTGCGAATGACAGACAAGGACTCGAACGTCTCTATTTGCCTCTCCTTTTGGGCAAGAGACTTGCTCAGCTGCAGGAACTCGCTGCCAATGATCTAGCCCATGTTTAAGGATGAATTAGTTCTGATAATGGCTTGTGTGACGTGTGTGTGTGTGTTTGGGGGAGTGGGGTACACACACACAAACACACATATGGCGTTACGGGTAGTTGCAATGTGAAACCTGAACATGCTGCACGAATCGGGTCAGCTCTCTATACTCCTGGTCGTATGCCTCCGCGTTTCTAAGAAGCTGGTCAATATCTTCTTGGTACTCACCATAAACCAGCAATGGAACTCTTAAATGCTGGCTTCCATCCGTTGGCAATTTCACAAGCATTTGCGCACGAGCCAAAAGAGTTTTTAGCTCAGGAACACCAGTTGTAGAGTTTGGCGAATGCACCACCTAGCACAATGATATTGTAGTACCATATAAATTAAACTGCTTGGCCTGTTTTTTCTATTTTCTTCTAAAAATCAATAATACTTCCAAACAAGTCTGATAATTGACTTATAATAAACCCATTGGAACTGATTACACAGGTACCTGAAGTAAGCTGTCAACAATCCATTCAGCGTGTTGTTGTGCGAGAAAGATAATGGAGGGATTGTTAGTCTGATAGTTGAGGATAGTTTCTACAATAAGTAGGGTAGACTGAATGCCACTAATGACGTGAGGATGCAGGAGATCATCTAATGAAGGCAACGCAGCTTGACAGTCGACGACGCCCTTCCAAGGGACTGCATTTACAAGCACATTAAACTTTTCAGAGTTCACTAATATGAGGTTAGATGCTGGTGCTGTGCCCGGCCAGCTGCTGATTGACTGCTTAGCAGAGGTAGTCCTTGTGGTAGTTGTAGCAAAAGAGTTGACCTCAGATGAGGCGAAGGAAAATGGACGCCCAAAATACTGATGAAGATGAGAACCGTTGCTCCATCGGAATTCATGTTTCACCTGCAGTAGTTATATAACGTACTGGTTATGATCAGCCATACAGTAGTCTGACAGCCATACAGGCAACATGTCAACACTTAGAATCCGAAGCCATGAGAGCCAATCAATGCCTGCCATGCAAGCACTTGGAATGTGCGCTGCTAGTATTCAACCTGTGAACGTCTGCAGGTACACTCGAGCAGGTGACTCGCTCCTCCCCCCCCCCCCTGACTTTGACAGCCGGGAATGGTCTCCTCTGTAAAGTCCACAGTGGCTCCCAACCTCCGCCGGTCGCCAGGTGGTCACAGTTATTACAAGGAATGGTCTCCTGGAGATCATTCCCTAGTGCACCATTAGGGGCTTATACAGCCAGCCCCAGCTAGGGGAGCCGGTTAGCTAAAGCATTCTGTAGAACTGTGTAGGGATCTGCTCTAATGTTCATTAATTAATGTTGTTAAATTATCCATCATAACAAAAGTGCTTCAACGAATATGTCTAAAAATGCTGAGCAGTAATATTACCTGAATGAGTAAAGAGGCGGAAAGGGAGCCGGAAGAGATGACAACTTGTTGAGCGCGAATGGAGCATCGAGGGAGCGGAGAAGACGTCGTGGTAGCAACCCTCAAATCCCAACTGCCAAGGTCGAGCACCACGTCCTTGCTTTTCAAGATGAGGATGCGGCAAAAGATGAGGACAAGGGAGGAGCCCGGCAGCGTGAGTGTGCCACGAGAGCCCTCAATCTCCACCACGTCAGCGACCACAATGACATGCTTAACCAGCTCAGGTTGCTGCAATAGCTCTTGGGACAAGGTATCTAACCGAAAAAACATCCGGTGGATGGCCATTAGCTCACCGCATTTCACCTTGCCCAGCCCAACCTCCCTGGTTATGGAGTTTGACCCTGTGTAAATCGCCTCGTAGTCCTTCGACGGGACATTTGTCATGAACCTCGGTATCATCATCATTTGTTTCTCCTCTGGATAGTGATCTGCACAGTCACATAGTGTTATCTCACCATAATTACTGGCCACAATTGCGACAGCCAGCTGGGATAAATGCATAAATTTATGTGTTTCTTGTTGATAATGTGGCTTATGTATATGTCAAAAGAAGATTTGGAAATTTTCTCATGTAGGAAAACTGAGTCAATGAATAACATCATGAGCTTCTGCTCGAGAGGCACCGCACACCTAGCTAGGTACGATTGGGGCAGGGGACCGGTGGGGAGGCAATCCCCTGCCCCCAAAAGTACCTAGCTAGGTATGTGGTGCCTCCCTCACAGAAAGCTCATGATGTTGACAATGTGGGAAGTCCAAAACTTCTTGTGTGTGTCCATGAACAATTTAATAACTGGACTCAGAGCGTGAAAAGGAATTATATTACGACTGACCTTCCTCACCATCGCTCCGCATGGGGGTTCTGACTATGTGGACACTCTGGTGCATGGTTGTCCGTTGAAGCTAGCTCGTGGAAGACGAGACCCAGTCGAAATTTTATGCACTTGTTCCTGCAGCCACAGCAACAGTATAACTTGAGCCTGAATCGGGAGAGCGCTTACACTTTCTTAATGGAAGCAACAAAACTAGTATTAAATCACAGCATGAAGCTGAAACAGCACACCCTTATAATTAGTTACGGACCTCGCTCTAATTGATACAAGTGAATACCGAACTTGTGGCCAGCGATTGCAATTTGTAGAGATTCGTGAATCGTGATAGAAACGCTCGCAAATAAAAGACAAAAGCGTCAAAATCTCAAAAGAAAGCACTCTCCATATGAACCCCATCATGTCACGAAGGCTTTCAAAAACAATAAGAAAGTGATACAATTGCTAGGTTAAATTAAATTGGTATCAGGAGTTTGGGAAAGGATTGCCTTAGCTTAGTCTTGAGCCGATTGAGAATCGAGACTAGCTAATTGTATACCATGGTAAACGGAAGAAAAACCAATAGAATATGTGAAAAAGTCGTTCAAAAATTTTGCAAATCTCAAAATTATGCTAGTATTTCCGGTTTTCTTCTCTGTGAAGAGGAAATTGATCAACAACCGCTTAATAAATGAGACTTTCGTGAACGTTAAAAAACACTGACTGGAATCAAGCTATAAATGCAAAAAATGTAAAGCCATGTGCAATTGTGAAATGAAAGGTGAAATAAAAAGAACTAATTAATATATGTGTGTGTGTGTGTATAATTTATTAGAATTATGCAAGATAAAGCTTCACTTTAGCATTCTAAATTTAAAAAATACAAAAAAAACATATACGTGTGTGTGTAAAATTTACTAAAATTATGCAAGGTGAAACTTCACTTCTAAAACAATAGAATGCAAGAAAAGTCAAAACATGTCAGGATGAGAAATGAAAGGTAGGTCTCCATCATGCACTGTTTACAATGAAAGTCTCCCTAATCCAGCACAACACTAAGGGTTTCTTTTAGAAAGCCAAAAATAGATAGCTCTAGTACATAAAGACAGTCAGCCATTCACCTTCAACTATGGCTGAACCTACGATCTCGAGCACATGAAGCCAGCTGCTCACAAACTTCACCTCCGCTCACCCCAAATTTGAGCACATAAAGGCGCTAGCAAGGCTTCGTGCTGAAATCTTACCAAAAGCGTGGCTGGCTGGGAAAACTAGCACCTGATTTTTCTGATCTCGCTTCCAGTCCTAGCTAACCAAGAATAGGTCACCACGCCAGACCACGCTCTTGTAACGAGGCAGTTGGCTGCCCTTATGTGCTCATCACAAGAGTGGAGCCAAACAAAAGGTGTCCTTGTAGTAGATCTGTCCTTCTATTGGGGTTTTACCCTAGGCCTAGCCTATGAGTTGGTCACGGGGAGTACTCTCACGTACGACAAGATAGGGGTGCAGCTGTAATTGAGCAACCCCCAATTGCCCCCCTGCACAGTCAGGAAGGCACTTGACTTACCCCCTTCCTCTCAAAAGTGGACATAGCCACGCGTGGGATTGTTTTGAAAAGTTCACTATGGCCCAGGGTTAGAAAAAGACATTTTTCCTATCCGAAGAAAATAAGTGCTTTGAAAACAGGCCTAGGCAATGGTTCTTGTCCCAGATGTGGACAACCAGAAGCTGTTCGTCATTTGTTTATGTTATGCCCTAAGCTTAAGCCTCTTCTTCATTAGCTCTTTAAAGCTTCTCCAACACTTTACCTTTCTCATACTTGGAGCTTTTGCTCGGAGAATGCTATCAGTTGGATATCCCTCTCGGGAATCTATGGAGGAATGGTTTCATTTGGTATGCTTGGATCCAAAGGTTGGATGCTTTATTCAGTGTATCCGAGTCTAAGACTACCTTTGTCTTTATTTCTGAATTGAAAAGTCTTGCCAAATTACACTACAAGAGGTTGTGTGCTCTTGTGACGCTGTTAGCGACGGAAATACACTGGGTTTTTATAACCCCCGGCGTCGCTAAAACCGTAGCTACGAGAGCGTCGCTATCACTACAAGAGGTTGTGTGCTCTTGTGACGCATTTAGCGACGGAAATACACTGGGTTTTTATAACCCCCGGCGTCGCTAAAACCGTCGCTAACAGCGTCGCTACGAGAGCGTCGCTATAGGCGTCGCTATAGACGTCGCTATAGGCGTCGCTATATAGCGACGCTCATAGCGACGCCTATAGCGACGCTCTCACAGAAGAGTATAGCGACGCATATAGCGACGCTACAGAGCCATAAATAGCGACGCTTATAGCGACGCCTGAGAGAATATTTTTTTGGTGGCAGGGCATTGAATGCCCTGCCACCCATCAACCATATTGTACTTGATTCACTTTTTAAAAAAAGTGCAAAGGTAGATAATAGACCCAAAATAGTCACCCACAAGACGCATTGTTTGCAAAATTGACAATTGTACACATCATAGGCAAACTGAATTGATTGGCAAATGTAATAATGACAATTGTATAACATCATAGGCATACAGAATTGATTGGCAAAAGGAATTGCGGTGACAAATGTAATAATATACATGGTTCAAAAAGACGTATAAAATCCGTCTCATGATACATAAGCTATGAGAAACCCTAAACTAATGCTATCTAGCTACGGCTAAACTGACGTCGTCTAATCAGACGTCTCATCGCGTCCAAGCGGCGTATCTGTTGGATTCTGCAAAAAAAGACAATAAGACAGTTTTCAGTAAATATAAACATATAACGACATTTATAAAACAATACAAAAAAATAAAAAAGAGTAAACCCTAATACTAACCATGCCGCCGCGAGAACTGAGAATGTCCATCAGGGCGTTTAAGCCCTTCCTGCCTGCGTACTCGCGCTCGTACGGTGTGGGATCACGTCCTGTCATCGACCACTGTCAAAACATACAAAGATTTCATTATGTTAGAATTAAAAAACTCATAAACCCTAAACTATCGAACATGCATAAAGAGCAATGTGAAAAGACTTACAAAATCGGCCTCAAATGATGCCCATCCACCGCTCCCCAAGAGGTGCGAGCTCCCTGCCTCTACTCGCGCTCTGGCTGCATCCTTTTGTTGCTTCCACTTGTCGGGATTCTCGCGCGCTGCTTTATTCGCATTCTTCCAATCTTCTTTGGCCAGCCAATCTGGCCTGTTCCACCCATTCTTGATTGCTTTTTGCACTTCGGAACGCTTGTGTTTGCAGTATTCGCGCATTCGAATCTTCATCAGGTCTTCATTGAAGCGCTGATTCCGTGTTGGAACGGGAAACTCATCATGAAGTATGCTGATGACTCTGTTTTTTAAATCACTTGGTACTTCACTCCATTTGTTTAGTATGTAGTGTCTAAACAGCTGAGAGCAAAGACCACGCATGCGCGAGATCACCTGCTTGCCGTCATCATCCATGATGATGCCGCCGCTGATGTCGACGGAGTAAGGCAAGCCCTCTGGCCGGTGACGCGTGAACCTGGGTGTCCCGGCAGGGGTCTCTAGCGGCGTGTCGATGGGGGTACGGACGTCAGGTGTCTCCACCGGCGTCTGGGCGCCGAAGCGAGGAGTGTCGAGTGGGGTGGCTCCTGGCGGAGTAGGTAGAGGTGTGTAGCTTCTAGGAACAGTCAGCCGTGCAAAACCTGGCGTAGATGGCGATGCTGTGGCTGGTGTGGGGGCGGGCAAAGAAGGGGAGGGTAAAGAGCCTCGTCGAACACGAGGCGGTGTGGAGGCATCGGTGGCGGAATCCCCACAACAACCGCCACCGCCACCACTAGAGCGCCGGTGTCTAGACGAGTGTGAAGCTCGTCTCGTCGACGCCGAAGCTTCAGAGCGCGCCGAATGCTCCGAAAGAGAGGGAGATGCGGATGGTGTAGGAACGCGCGATGATGCGCCAGAGCGATGACGCTCCACGTACCACTGTCTCTGCTGCGGTGACAAAGAAGAAAGAAACTCCTCATCATCCATACCTGCATTAAACACACGAATATTTAAACTTAATATTGAATGAATAGAGTAGACAATGACGCAAAGACCATTAAATACAATGACGTAATGACGCATATAAATACAATGACGCAATGAATCGAGTGATAGAAGAGGCAAGTCGAAAACTCAGAATTTTCAATCAAAAGATGTGAGCGCGAGTAGAAAAGAGCGTTACACACCATGGAAGCTACTTAGAGAGCCAGAGCTTTTACAGCACGGAGCAAAATTGTTCAAATACAATATTTGTGGCTTTAAGAGATCTCTCTCTCATCCTCGAATAACTCAGCATAACTTCCTATATCTATATAGAGCTCTCCGTTTAAACACATATCCTCTGTTTCATTTTGTAGCTCCTCTTCATGCACCCCATATAGAGTAGTAGCATCTTGATGCTCGTCTGGCACCACCGCAGCGGCTTCTGATTGAGCATCTTCTCTGATCTCCTCCATTGATGTCGTTGTGATTGGCACATGGTAGCCTTCATACGTCCTTGCACTACGAGGGGCTACCTCTATGACGTACCACCAGTTTGATGTAGACTTTGTAGGATGAAATACTACCTGCCAGAGCCACATAACTTACATGAGAGCTTTCAAGCACATAACTTGTAAAACGGGGATGTTAACTATTTATATACTTACTTGTTCACAATGCTCGGGTAGTACGAAAGTGTCTCTTAGGTCAGTCCATTTCTTAGTAGAATCCACCTCAAGAAAACCAGACTCTCCTCTACGCACAGTAGTGTTTCGACCCTCCATGATTATCTTGAACCATTGCACGTCGAACAAGTCGACAAAAAATCCTCTGTAATCGATCCTCAAAATCTCTTGCAGCGTGCCGAAGTAAGTGAGTTCCGCCACCACGGGATCTGCATCAGAGGAAGGTCGTCGACTAGACTGTTCAAATTTTGCCATGATTCCACAATCTTGAGTAAAACGCTTTTTGTCGATTCGTTCCACCCTAAAATGTCGACCTTTACACCATGCTGCTGTGTATGACTTATACTACAACGAACAAAGATTATGAGTGGCCGTTCAAACGTTTATAAATAAAGTCACTTGCTAGTCGTACATTGCAAACTTACCTTGGTCGCGCAACCCCGAGAGTACTCCCACTCTTCTTCAGTCACTTCGTCACCGCATTGTTGTGCGCTTTTCAATTGGTTGTGCAACCATCTTAAGCTCATGAAGGTTGGTAGGCTCTCCAGAACCGCTGGATAGTGCATCGGTGGTCGTCTTCCCCGTCTCCACTCGATTCGTGCCCTTTGTCGCTCTTGCTTTGCATCCTCATATTGTGAAATCCACTTTTGCATCACTGGATTGTGAAGCATGCAAAATCGGTTGATTTTAGCCTTTAGATCTTCCGTCATCTTCTTCTCAACACCGAGATTGCACATGACAATCCCAGATATGCGCTCATCATCTATGGTTCGCCATAGCGTGTCCCGGGATTTATCAAATCCGTCTAGCCACTCTCCAATGTACACTAGGGACTCTGATACCAACCAACCTTCTGCCATGCTACCCTCCGGACGTGCCTTTTGACGCACATATCCCTTAAGCGTTTTCATGAAACGATCTAAGAAGAACATCCATCTGAAATGAACTGTGCCAGCTATTTCCACCTCATCAACTATGTGAACAAGAAGATGCACCTGAATGGTTAGTATTGTAGTAGGAAAATGTTTCTCAAACATGCACACAAGCTCCGCAGCATTTAGTTTGGCGAATGGTATGGAGTCTACGTCGATCTCCTTTTGTGAGATCCATTGCACCAGCTTTGCAAGTTTGTAGATTGTGTTACGGATGTCGAGAGACAAACATCCCTCAATGGCAACCGGTAAAATAAACTGTAAAGTATGGGCAGCAATGATATTAAAGTCCAAATTTTATGCAATGATATTAAAGTCCACTATGAACGTACCTGACACATTTTATGCCAATCGTGTGACTTCAAACCGGTAAGCTTTCTTCTTTAGTAAAACACGTTCGGAGCGTGTGCATTACGCCAGTGGGGGTCCGCAAAGATCGAATGGCCTCTTTTACTTTGCGTTCTTGGGCTCCTGTGAAAATCCATGGTGCTTTAGGAAGTTTTATCGATCCATCAGACGCTGTTTGCGGCCAATATTGCTCCATACGATCCACATTTCTAAGGTCAACTCTGGCTCCCAAAGTATCTTTCTTGCCGGTCAAATGGTCCCATAGTAGATTACCCACATTCTTGAATATGTGCATTGGATCGAGCAAGTGATTGATCATGAGTCGGGGCCAGTATGATAACTCGTACCATAGAGATAGTCTCTTCATCCCTGGAGGCAATCCGTCATCGCACATCTCCTTCTGCTCTAACCATGCTTGTGCAGACATCCTTGGTGGCTCTCTTCCCAAAAAGCCGTCGCGTAACACATGATTCTCCGGAAGATACGCTTGATGACCTTCGTAGATTTGCTTCTTCAGTGAGGGTGCCCTACGTGCATTCAGTCTAGGTCCACATGTGACACATGCTCTGTATCCGCTTGTTTGAAGCCCTGCATGTATACACATGATAATAGATCAACTATGGGAAAAAACAAGATTTACAGTGTCTGAGTGAGGAGTGTCAATAGATCACCTGAGCATTCTGTTAGCCCGGGATAGTCATGCATGGTCCACATTAGAATACCTCTGATCAAAGCATTCCGTCGTCCTGTGTGTCGGCTCATATCCACCACCTCTATGCCAATCCACAATTGTTGTAGCTCTTCCAATAGTGGACGAAGATACACATCCATATTCCCCACTTTATATCGCCCTGGCACAATCAAGCTTAGCCATAGGTGCCCCTTCTTCGTAGTCAACCTGACAACGGGCCATACACTGTAAGATGTTGATCTTTGACCAAATGGATTTACGCCATCCATAGCCAGGCCTAAGCGCAAATTTCGAGCTTCCCTGGCAAAATCCGACCATGTTCCATCTATATGTTTCCAGGCTGCGCAATCTGCAGGAATTCGTAGCACACCATCCGAAGATTTATTCTCCTCATGCCATGATGCTAGGGCGGCCATGGACTTACATTCGAAGAAATGCTTGATGCGAGGAAGCAAAGGAAAATGTCGCAAAACCTTTTGTGGAATTTTTGTCCCGTGGAGATCTACTCGATATCTTTCGGAATCACATTTCGGACACTTCTCCATGTCTGTGTATTCCCCTCTGAAAAGAATGCAGTCATTAGGACAAGCGTGGATAGAATTGTAATCCATCCCCAAGTTTCGCAAAATCTTTCTTGCTTCATCTCGGGAATCTGGCATCACATTGTCAGCTGGTAGAATGTGCTCTTTCAGCAATCTACACAACATAAAAATATGATACAGTCGTGTAAAAATCTATCAGATCATTATACATTTAGAGTTCTATTAAAGTAAACTAATTGTAATAGATCACCTGAAAAGCGCTGTCACGCTAGTGTCACTCCATCCAAACTTTGCCTGCATGTTGAGAAGAACCAGGAGTGCTTTCAATCTAGACATACGTGCTCCATTATACAATGACGTATCGGCTTCACTTTTCATATCATCATAGATAAGCCTTTCTGAATCCATGATCGTCTCGATCATTTCATCAATCTCGGGCTCAAACATTGCCTCGTTGGGAATGTGCTCTGCATGATCATCCCCCGAGCTGTCAGAGGCTACATCTTGTGGCCTCACATATGCTGCTTGACCAAAGCGCCTGCGAATACGTCTATTGGGTTGCAAGATTGCTGCTTGTTGGCCAGCGTCAGAGTCCGACGAGTTATAATTGGCAACAACTCGATCTATAATAGATGGATCGAACTCGCCAAATTCGCGAACGTGCTGCAAAGAAACACATCTTGTCCGTCGCACAGCATGCTTGCATTGATTACAAGGACATAAGACCCTCGTTGAGAGATAGGTGTTTCGGTTGGACGGTCCCACATCCTCGTCGCTACTCATAATGAGGATAAAAAACTTATAACCTGGACAACAAATTTAATATTCTATTGGCATTCTTCGTCTTATCTCTCTCTCTCTCTCTCTCTCTCTCTCTCTCTCTCTCTCTCTCTCTCTCTCTCTCTTTACCTCACATTCTCTAGTCATGTCCAATCCCCGCACACCTCGGTCTAGAGGTGCACGGAGATCAGAACCACCGGGTTATAATCTCGTCTTTATTGGTCAATACCTATATTTGTGGGTACAAGAAATCTACACACCCACGTCTACATGATACTGCATGTAGTGGAAAAAATCCCTTTGCCTCTTCTCTAGCTGTAGCACTTCACTTCATCTTAACATCTTTTCACAGTAGATCTTTTCACTGTTCGTCTAACTCTAAACCCTAAACCGTAAGTAATTCTTGCGTGGACTCGATCTAACGTAAATAAGCGTAAATCTAAATAAACGTAAATCTAACTAAAAATAAAGCTAAATCTAATTTAACGTAAGTCTAATGACTAGAGGTTGTCTAGATGGTCATTGTGCCGGGGATGTAGTGACTCTTGCCGCCCTGAAGATCCACCTTCTTCCCTATCTTCTGAAGACATTTCACCAGTACTTTTGGATCGACGGAGCCCACCATGAGTGAAGGCAGCAATACCCTATATTCACTACAAGAGGCTCTTCATATTAGCGACGCTCACACAGCGACGCTGAAAAAAAAAAATTCCCGGCGTTGCTATGAGCGTCGCTATAAGCGTCGCTATGAGCGTCGCAAATTTACAAAGAAATTTGCGACGCTCATAGCGACGCCAGCTGGGGTAAAAAAAATAACCGAGCGTGCCCAAAAACTCAGATCTCAGATCTGAGTTTTTCGGCGCCCTCAAGCAAAGAGCAGGTAACGCTCTCCCTCACTCTCTCTCTCTCTCTCTCTCTCTCTCTCTCTCTCTCTTTTTCTTTTACACACACACACACACACACACACACACACACACACGAGGAGAGGAAGGAGAGACAGGTATGCTCCTTCCCTCTCCTCATTCTCATGTTCCCTTCCCCTCTTTCTCTCTCCCTCTCTCTCTCTCTCACACACACACATACACACACACACATAGTGTTTTTGAGAGAGAGAGAGAGAGAGCGAGAGAGAGTGCAAAAACGCACACACATACATAAACAAAGAATGCACACACACATTGAGAGAGAAAAAGAGAGAGAGAGAGCATGCATAAACAAAAAACGCACGCATTGAGAGAGGAAAAGAGAGAGAGAACATGCATAAACAAAAAACGCACACATTGAGAGAGGAAAAGAGAAAGAAAACATGCATACGATCCAAAAAAACGCACACACATTGAGAGAGAAAGAAAGAGAAACTAAGGGAGCGTCGTAGGAAACTAATTAAAATTAAAAGACCTAAAGATCTAGCCGACGAGGAGTTGAACTGAAGACCTATTATTCAAGAGAGAAATGGCATAATCAATCTATCATACTTGGCATGGGTGATAGAAAGGTTATACCATTTATCTCTTTTTATTGGCACACACATCCACACACGCGCACACACACAGGAAGAAGAGAGTTATAACGTCGTAGGAAACTATCTTAAAAGACGTTAAAGATTAGGTTATATGTAGACTTACATTAAATTAGATTTAGGTTTATTTCTAACTAGATTTACGTTTATTTAAGCTAGATTTAGATTTACGTTATATTAGATTAGATGCGGGTCTCCATAGACTGCGATGCCTGCATGAAGCGGGTGAAGACAGCCCTCAATGGAATATAGGGTATTGCTGCCTTCACTCATGGTGGGCTCCGTCGATCCAAAAGTACTGGTGAAATGTCTTCAGAAGATAGGGAAGAAGGTGGATCTTCAGGGCGGCAAGAGTCACTACATCCCCGACACAATGACCATCTAGACAACCTCTAGTCATTAGACTTACGTTAAATTAGATTTAGCTTTATTTTTAGTTAGATTTACGTTTATTTAGATTTACGCTTATTTACGTTAGATCGAGTCCACGCAAGAATTACTTACGGTTTAGGGTTTAGAGTTAGACGAACAGTGAAAAGATCTACTGTGAAAAGATGTTAAGATGAAGTGAAGTGCTACAGCTAGAGAAGAGGCAAAGGGATTTTGTCCACTACATGTAGTATCATGTAGACGTGGGTGTGTAGATTTCTTGTACCCACAAATATAGGTATTGACCAATAAAGACGAGATTATAACCCGGTGGTTCTGATCTCCGTGCACCTCTAGACCGAGGTGTGCGGGGATTGGACATGACTAGAGAATGTGAGGTAAAGAGAGAGAGAGAGAGAGAGAGAGAGAGAGAGAGAGAGAGAGAGAGAGAGAGAGATAAGACGAAGAATGCCAATAGAATATTAAATTTGTTGTCCAGGTTATAAGTTTTTTATCCTCATTATGAGTAGCGACGAGGATGTGGGACCGTCCAACCGAAACACCTATCTCTCAACGAGGGTCTTATGTCCTTGTAATCAATGCAAGCATGCTGTGCGACGGACAAGACGTGTTTCTTTGCAGCACGTTCGCGAATTTGGCGAGTTCGATCCATCTATTATAGATCGAGTTGTTGCCAATTATAACTCGTCGGACTCTGACGCTGGCCAACAAGCAGCAATCTTGCAACCCAATAGACGTATTCGCAGGCGCTTTGGTCAAGCAGCATATGTGAGGCCACAAGATGTAGCCTCTGACAGCTCGGGGGATGATCATGCAGAGCACATTCCCAACGAGGCAATGTTTGAGCCCGAGATTGATGAAATGATCGAGACGATCATGGATTCAGAAAGGCTTATCTATGATGATATGAAAAGTGAAGCCGATACATCATTGTATAATGGAGCACGTATGTCTAGATTGAAAGCACTCCTGGTTCTTCTCAACATGCAGGCAAAGTTTGGATGGAGTGACACTAGCGTCACAGCGCTTTTCAGGTGATCTATTACAATTAGTTTACTTTAATAGAACTCTAAATGTATAATGATCTGATAGATTTTTACACGACTGTATCATATTTTTATGTTGTGTAGATTGCTGAAAGAGCACATTCTACCAGCTGACAATGTGATGCCAGATTCCCGAGATGAAGCAAGAAAGATTTTGCGAAACTTGGGGATGGATTACAATTCTATCCACGCTTGTCCTAATGACTGCATTCTTTTCAGAGGGGAATACACAGACATGGAGAAGTGTCCGAAATGTGATTCCGAAAGATATCGAGTAGATCTCCACGGGACAAAAATTCCACAAAAGGTTTTGCGACATTTTCCTTTGCTTCCTCGCATCAAGCATTTCTTCGAATGTAAGTCCATGGCCGCCCTAGCATCATGGCATGAGGAGAATAAATCTTCGGATGGTGTGCTACGAATTCCTGCAGATTGCGCAGCCTGGAAACATATAGATGGAACATGGTCGGATTTTGCCAGGGAAGCTCGAAATTTGCGCTTAGGCCTGGCTATGGATGGCGTAAATCCATTTGGTCAAAGATCAACATCTTACAGTGTATGGCCCGTTGTCAGGTTGACTACGAAGAAGGGGCACCTATGGCTAAGCTTGATTGTGCCAGGGCGATATAAAGTGGGGAATATGGATGTGTATCTTCGTCCACTATTGGAAGAGCTACAACAATTGTGGATTGGCATAGAGGTGGTGGATATGAGCCGACACACAGGACGACGGAATGCTTTGATCAGAGGTATTCTAATGTGGACCATGCATGACTATCCCGGGCTAACAGAATGCTCAGGTGATCTATTGACACTCCTCACTCAGACACTGTAAATCTTGTTTTTTCCCATAGTTGATCTATTATCATGTGTATACATGCAGGGCTTCAAACAAGCGGATACAGAGCATGTGTCACATGTGGACCTAGACTGAATGCACGTAGGGCACCCTCACTGAAGAAGCAAATCTACGAAGGTCATCAAGCGTATCTTCCGGAGAATCATGTGTTACGCGACGGCTTTTTGGGAAGAGAGCCACCAAGGATGTCTGCACAAGCATGGTTAGAGCAGAAGGAGATGTGCGATGACGGATTGCCTCCAGGGATGAAGAGACTATCTCTATGGTACGAGTTACCATACTGGCCCCGACTCGTGATCAATCACTTGCTCGATCCAATGCACATATTCAAGAATGTGGGTAATCTACTATGGGACCATTTGACCGGCAAGAAGATACTTTGGGAGCCAGAGTTGACCTTAGAAATGTGGATCGTATGGAGCAATATTGGCCGCAAACAGCGTCTGATGGATCGATAAAACTTCCTAAAGCACCATGGATTTTCACAGGAGCCCAAGAACGCAAAGTAAAAGAGGCCATTCGATCTTTGCGGACCCCCACTGGCGTAATGCACTCGCTCCGAACGTGTTTTACTAAAGAAGGAAAGCTTACCGGTTTGAAGTCACACGATTGGCATAAAATGTGTCAGGTACGTTCATAGTGGACTTTAATATCATTGCATAAAATGTGGACTTTAATATCATTGCTGCACATACTTTACAGTTTATTTTACCGGTTGCCATTGAGGGATGTTTGTCTCTCGACATCCGTAACACAATCTACAAACTTGCAAAGCTGGTGCAATGGATCTCACAAAAGGAGATCGACGTAGACTCCATACCATTCGCCAAACTAAATGCTGCGGAGCTTGTGTGCATGTTTGAGAAACATTTTCCTACTACAATACTAACCATTCAGGTGCATCTTCTTATTCACATAGTTGATGAGGTGGAAATAGCTGGCACAGTTCATTCCAGATGGATGTTCTTCTTAGAGCGTTTCATGAAAACGCTTAAGGGATATGTGCGTCAAAAGGCACGTCCGGAGGGTAGCATGGCAGAAGGTTGGTTGGTATCAGAGTCCCTAGTGTACATTGGAGAGTGGCTAGACGGATTTGATAAATCCCGGGACACGCTATGGCGAACCATAGATGATGAGCGCATATCTGGGATTGTCATGTGCAATCTCGGTGTTGAGAAGAAGATGACGGAAGATCTAGAGGCTAAAATCAACCGATTTTGCATGCTTCACAATCCAGTGATGCAAAAGTGGATTTCACAATATGAGGATGCAAAGCAAGAGCGACAAAGGGCACGAATCGAGTGGAGACGGGGAAGACGACCACCGATGCACTATCCAGCGGTTCTGGAGAGCCTACCAACCTTCATGAGCTTAAGATGGTTGCACAACCAATTGAAAAGCGCACAACAATGCGGTGACGAAGTGACTGAAGAAGAGTGGGAGTACTCTCGGGGTTGCGCGACCAAGGTAAGTTTGCAATGTACGACTAGCAAGTGACTTTATTTATAAACGTTTGAACGACCACTCATAATCTTTGTTCGTTGTAGTATAAGTCATACACAGCAGCATGGTGTAAAGGTCGACATTTTAGGGTGGAACGAATCGACAAAAAGCGTTTTACTCAAGATTGTGGAATCATGGCAAAATTTGAACAGTCTAGTCGACGACGTTCCTCTGATGCAGATCCCGTGGTGGCGGAACTCACTTACTTCGGCACGCTGCAAGAGATTTTGAGGATCGATTACAGAGGATTTTTTGTCGACTTGTTCGACGTGCAATGGTTCAAGATAATCATGGAGGGTCGAAACGCTACTGTGCGTAGAGGAGAGTCTGGTTTTCTTGAGGTGGATTCTACTAAGAAATGGACTGACCTAAGAGACACTTTCGTACTACCCGAGCATTGTGAACAAGTAAGTATATAAATAGTTAACATCCCCCTTTTACAAGTTATGTGCTTGAAAGCTCTCATGTAAGTTATGTGGCTCTGGCAGGTAGTATTTCATCCTACAAAGTCTACATCAAACTGGTGGTACGTCATAGAGGTAGCCCCTCGTAGTGCAAGGACGTATGAAGGCTACCATGTGCCAATCACAACGACATCAATGGAGGAGATCAGAGAAGATGCTCAATCAGAAGCCGCTGCGGTGGTGCCAGACGAGCATCAAGATGCTACTACTCTATATGGGGTGCATGCAGAGGAGCTACAAAATGAAACAGAGGATATGTGTTTAAACGGAGAGCTCTATATAGATATAGGAAGTTATGCTGAGTTATGCGAGGATGAGAGAGAGATCTCTTAAAGCCACAAATATTGTATTTGAACAATTTTGCTCCGTGCTGTAAAAGCTCTAGCTCTCTAAGTAGCTTCCATGGTGTGTAACGCTCTTTTCTACTCGCGCTCACATCTTTTGATTGAAAATTCTGAGTTTTCGACTTGCCTCTTCTATCACTCGATTCATTGCGTCATTGTATTTATATGCGTCATTACGTCATTGTATTTAATGGTCTTTGCGTCATTGTCTACTCTATTCATTCAATATTAAGTTTAAATATTCGTGTGTTTAATGCAGGTATGGATGATGAGGAGTTTCTTTCTTCTTTGTCACCGCAGCAGAGACAGTGGTACGTGGAGCGTCATCGCTCTGGCGCATCATCGCGCGTTCCTACACCATCCGCATCTCCCTCTCTTTCGGAGCATTCGGCGCGCTCCGAAGCTTCGGCGTCGACGAGACGAGCGTCACACTCGTCTAGACACCGGCGCTCTAGTGGTGGCGGTGGCGGTTGTTGTGGGGATTCCGCCACCGATGCCTCCACACCGCCTCGTGTTCGACGAGGCTCTTTACCCTCCCCTTCTTTGCCCGCCCCCACACCAGCCACAGCATCGCCGTCTACGCCAGGTTTTGCACGGCTGATTGTTCCTAGAAGCTACACACCTCTACCTACTCCGCCAGGAGCCACCCCACTCGACACTCCTCGCTTCGGCGCCCAGACGCCGATGGAGACACCTGACGTCCGTACCCCCATCGACACGCCGCTAGAGACCCCTGCCGGGACACCCAGGTTCACGCGTCACCGGCCAGAGGGCTTGCCTTACTCCGTCGACATCAGCGGCGGCATCATCATGGATGATGACGGCAAGAAGGTGATCTCGCGCATGCGTGGTCTTTGCTCTCAGCTGTTTAGACACTATATACTAAACAAATGGAGTGAAGTACCAAGTGATTTAAAAAACAGAGTCATCAGCATACTTCATGATGAGTTTCCCGTTCCAACACGGGATCAGCGCTTCAATGAAGACCTGATGAAGATTCGAATGCGCGAATACTGCAAACACAAGCGTTCCGAAGTGCAAAAAGCAATCAAGAGTGGGTGGAATAGGCCAGATTGGCTGGCCAAAGAAGATTGGAAGGATGCGAAGAAGGCAGCGCGCGAGAATCCCGACAAGTGGAAGCAACAAAAGGATGCAGCCAGAGCGCGAGTAGAGGCAGGGAGCTCGCACCACTTGGGGAGCGGTGGATGGGCATCATTTGAGGCCGATTTTGTAAGTCTTTTCACATTGCTCTTTATGCATGTTCGATAGTTTAGGGTTTATGAGTTTTTTAGTTCTAACATAATGAAATCTTTGTATGTTTTGACAGTGGTCGATGACAGGACGTGATCCCACACCGTACGAGCGCGAGTACGCAGGCAGGAAGGGCTTAAACGCCCTGATGGACATTCTCAGTTCTCGCGGCGGCATGGTTAGTATTAGGGTTTACTCTTTTTTATTTTTTGTATTGTTTTATAAATGTCGTTATATGTTTATATTTACTGAAAACTGTCTTATTGTCTTTTTTTGCAGAATCCGACAGATACGCCGCTTGGACGCGATGAGACGTCTGATTAGACGACGTCAGTTTAGCCGTAGCTAGATAGCATTAGTTTAGGGTTTCTCATAGCTTATGTATCATGAGACGGATTTTATACGTCTTTTTGAACCATGTATATTATTACATTTGTCACCGCAATTCCTTTTGCCAATCAATTCTTTATGCCTATGATGTTGTACAATTGTCATTATTACATTTGCCAATCAATTCAGTTTGTCTATGATGTGTACAATTGTCAATTTTGCAAACAATGCGTCTTGTGGGTGACTATTTTGGGTCTATTATTTACCTTTGCACTTTTTTTAAAAAGTGAATCAAGTACAATATGGTTGATGGGTGGCAGGGCATTCAATGCCCTGCCACCAAAAAAATATTCTCTCAGGCGTCGCTATAAGCTATAAGCGTCGCTATTTATGGCTCTGTAGCGTCGCTATATGCGTCGCTATACTCTTCTGTGAGAGCGTCGCTATTTGCGTCGCTATAGGCGTCGCTATGAGCGTCGCTATATAGCGACGCCTATAGCGACGCAGATAGCGACGCTCTCGTAGCGACGCTTTTAGCGACGGTTATAGCGACGCCGGGGGTTATAAAAACCCAGTGTATTTCCGTCGCTAAGAGCGTCACAAGAGCACACAACCTCTTGTAGTGATTCCATTGAGGGCTTTCTTCACCCGCTTCATGCAGGCATCGCAGTCTATGGAGACCCGCATCTAATCTAATATAACGTAAATCTAAATCTAGCTTAAATAAACGTAAATCTAGTTAAAAATAAACCTAAATCTAATTTAATGTAAGTCTACATATAACCTAATCTTTAACGTCTTTTAAGATAGTTTCCTACGACGTTATAACTCTCTTCTTCCTGTGTGTGTGCGCGTGTGTGGATGTGTGTGCCAATAAAAAGAGATAAATGGTATAACCTTTCTATCACCCATGCCAAGTATGATAGATTGATTATGCCATTTCCCTCTTGAATAATAGGTCTTCAGTTCAACTCCTCGTCGGCTAGATCTTTAGGTCTTTTAATTTTAATTAGTTTCCTACGACGCTCCCTTAGTTTCTCTTTCTTTCTCTCTCAATGTGTGTGCGATTTTTTGGATCGTATGCATGTTTTCTTTCTCTTTTCCTCTCTCAATGTGTGCGTTTTTTGTTTATGCATGTTCTCTCTCTCTTTTCCTCTCTCAATGCGTGCGTTTTTTGTTTATGCATGCTCTCTCTCTCTTTTTCTCTCTCAATGTGTGTGTGCATTCTTTGTTTATGTATGTGTGTGCGTTTTTGTTTTTGTTTGTACTCTCTCTCTCTCTCTCTCTCTCTCTCTCTCTCAAAAACACTATGTGTGTGTGTGTATGTGTGTGTGTGTGAGAGAGAGAGAGAGGGAGAGAGAAAGAGGGGAAGGGAACATGAGAATGAGGAGAGGGAAGGAGCATACCTGGCTCTCCTTCCTCTCCTCGTGTGTGTGTGTGTGTGTGTGTGTGTGTGTGTGTAGAAGAAAAAGAGAGAGAGAGAGAGAGTGAGGGAGAGCGTTACCTGCTCTTTGCTTGAGGGCGCCAAAAAACTCAGATCTGAGATCTGAGTTTTTGGGCGCGCTCGGTTATTTTTTTTACCCCAGCTGGCGTCGCTATGAGCGTCGCTATAAGCGCCGCTATGAGCGTCGCAAATTTACAAAGAAATTTGCGACGCTCATAGCGACGCTTATAGCGACGCCGGGAAATTTTTTTTTGAGCGTCTCTGTGTGAGCGTCGCTAATATGAAGAGCCTCTTGTAGTGTATGACCGTCGCTATATAGAGACGCTCATAGCGACGGTTATAGCGACGTTTACACAGAAGTCTATAGCGACGCTCATAGCGACGCTACAGAGCCATAAATAGCGACGCCCGAGAGAATTTTTTTGGTGACAAGGCATTGAATGCCCTGCCACCCATCAACCATATTGTACTTGATTCACTTTTAAAAAAAAGTGCAAGGGTAGATAATAGACCCAAAATAGTCACCCACAAGACGCATTGTTTGCAAAATTGACAAGAGTAAAATTGACAATTGTACACATCATAGGCAAAATGAATTGGTTGGCAAATGTAATAATGACAATTGTACAACATCATAGGCATAAAGAATTGATTGGCAAAATGAACTGCGGTGACAAATGTAATAATATACATGGTTCAAAAAGACGTATAAAATCCGTCTCATGATACATAAGCTATGAGAAACCCTAAACTAATGCTATCTAGCTACGGCTAAACTGACGTCGTCTAATCAGACGTCTCATCGCGTCCAAGCGGCATATCTGTCGGATTCTGCAAAAAAAGACAATAAGACAGCTTTAAGTAAGTATAAACATATAATGACATTTATAAAACAATACAAAAAATAGAAAAGAGTAAACCCAAATACTAACCATGCCGCCGCGAGAACTGAGAATGTCCATCAGGGCGTTTAAGCCCTTCCTGCCTGCGTACTCGCGCTCGTACGGTGTGGGATCACGTCCTGTCATCGACCACTGTCAAAACATACAAAGATTTCATTATGTTAGAATTAAAAAACTCATAAACCCTAAACTATCGAACATGCATAAAGAGCAATGTGAAAAGACTTACAAAATCGGCCTCAAATGATGCCCATCCACCGCTCCCCAAGAGGTGCGAGCTCCCTGCCTCTACTCGCGCTCTGGCTGCATCCTTTTGTTGCTTCCACTTGTCGGGATTCTCGCGCGCTGCTTTATTCGCATTCTTCCAATCTTCTTTGGCCAGCCAATCTGGCCTGTTCCACCCATTCTTGATTGCTTTTTGCACTTCGGAACGCTTGTGTTTGCAGTATTCGCGCATTCGAATCTTCATCAGGTCTTCATTGAAGCGCTGATTCCGTGTTGGAACGGGAAACTCATCATGAAGTATGCTGATGACTCTGTTTTTTAAATCACTTGGTACTTCACTCCATTTGTTTAGTATGTAGTGTCTAAACAGCTGAGAGCAAAGACCACGCATGCGCGAGATCACCTGCTTGCCGTCATCATCCATGATGATGCCGCCGCTGATGTCGACGGAGTAAGGCAAGCCCTCTGGCCGGTGACGCGTGAACCTGGGTGTCCCGGCAGGGGTCTCTAGCGGCGTGTCGATGGGGGTACGGACGTCAGGTGTCTCCACCGGCGTCTGGGCGCCGAAGCGAGGAGTGTCGAGTGGGGTGGCTCCTGGCGGAGTAGGTAGAGGTGTGTAGCTTCTAGGAACAGTCAGCCGTGCAAAACCTGGCGTAGATGGCGATGCTGTGGCTGGTGTGGGGGCGGGCAAAGAAGGGGAGGGTAAAGAGCCTCGTCGAACACGAGGCGGTGTGGAGGCATCGGTGGCGGAATCCCCACAACAACCGCCACCGCCACCACTAGAGCGCCGGTGTCTAGACGAGTGTGAAGCTCGTCTCGTCGACGCCGAAGCTTCAGAGCGCGCCGAATGCTCCGAAAGAGAGGGAGATGCGGATGGTGTAGGAACGCGCGATGATGCGCCAGAGCGATGACGCTCCACGTACCACTGTCTCTGCTGCGGTGACAAAGAAGAAAGAAACTCCTCATCATCCATACCTGCATTAAACACACGAATATTTAAACTTAATATTGAATGAATAGAGTAGATAATGACGCAAAGACCATTAAATTCAATGACGTAATGACACATATAAATACAATGACGCAATGAATTGAGTGATAGAAGAGGCAAGTCGAAAACTCATAATTTTCAATCAAAAGATGTGAGCGCGAGTAGAAAGGAGCGTTATACACCATGGAAGGTACTTAGAGAGCCAGAGCTTTTACAACACGGAGCAAAATTGTTCAAATACAATATTTGTGGCTTTAAGAGATCTCTCTCTAATCCTCGCATAACTCAGCATAACTTCCTATATCTATATAGAGCTCTCCGTTTAAACACATATCCTCTGTTTCATTTTGTAGCTCCTCTGCATGCACCCCATATAGAGTAGTAGCATCTTGATGCTCGTCTGGCACCACCACAGCGGCTTCTGATTGAGCATCTTCTCTGATCTCCTCCATTGATGTCGTTGTGATTGGCACATGGTAGCCTTCATACGTCCTTGCACTACGAGGGGCTACCTCTATGATGTACCACTAGTTTGATGTAGACTTTGTAGGATGAAATATTACCTGCCAGAGCCACATAACTTACATGAGAGCTTTCAAGCACATAACTTGTAAAAGGGGGATGTTAACTATTTACATACTTACTTGTTCACAATGCTCGGGTAGTACGAAAGTGTCTCTTAGGTCAGTCCATTTCTTAGTAGAATCCACCTCAAGAAAACCAGACTCTCCTCTACGCACAGTAGCGTTGCGACCCTGCATGATTATCTTGAACCATTGCACGTCGAACAAGTCGACAAAAAATCCTCTGTAATCGATCCTCAAAATCTCTTGCAGCGTGCCGAAGTAAGTGAGTTCCGCCACCATAGGATCTGCATCAGAGGAACGTCGTCGACTAGATTGTTCAAAATTTTCCATGATTCCACAATCTTGAGTAAAACGCTTTGTGTCGATTCGTTCCACCCTAAAATGTCGACCTTTACACCATGCTGCTGTGTATGACTTATACTACAACGAACAAAGATTATGAGTGGCCGTTCAAACGTTTATAAATAAAGTCACTTGCTAGTCGTACATTGCAAACTTACCTTGATCGCGCAACCCCGAGAGTAATCCCACTCTTCCTCAGTCACTTCGTCACCGCATTGTTGTGCGCTTTTCAATTGATTGTGCAACCATCTTAAGCTCATGAAGGTTGGTAGGCTCTCCAGAACCGTCGAATAGTGCATCGGTGGTCGTCTTCCCCGTCTCCACTCGATTCGTGCCCTTTGTCGCTCTTGCTTTGCATCCTCATATTGTGAAATCCACTTTTGCATCACTGGATTGTGAAGCATGCAAAATCGGTTGATTTTAGCCTCTAGATCTTCCGTCATCTTCTTCTCAACACCGAGATTGCACATGACAATCCCAGATATGCGCTCATCATCTATGGTTCGCCAATATAGCGTGTCCCGGGCTTTATCAAATCCGTCTAGCCACTTTCCAATGTACACTAGGGACTCTGATACCAACCAATCTTCTGCCATGCTACCCTCCGGACGTGCCTTTTGACGCACATATCCCTTAAGCATTTTCATGAAACGTTCTAAGAAGAACATCCATCTGGAATGAACTGTGCCAGCTATTTCCACCTCATCAACTATGTGAACAAGAAGATGCACCTGAATGGTTAGCATGGTAGTAGGAAAATGTTTCTCAAACATGCACACAAGCTCCGTAGCATTTAGTTTGGCAAATGGTATGGAGTCTACGTTGATCTCCTTTTGTGAGATCCATTGCACCAGCTTTGCAAGTTTGTAGATTGTGTTACGGATGTCGAAAGACAAACATCCCTCAATGGCAACCGATAAAATAAACTGTAAAGTATGTGCAGCAATGATATTAAAGTCCACATTTTATGCAATGATATTAAAGTCCACTATGAATGTACCTGACACATTTTATGCCAATCGTGTGACTTCAAACCGGTAAGCTTTCCTTCTTTAGTAAAACACGTTCGGAGCGAGTGCATTACGCCAGTGGGGGTCCGCAAAGATCGAATGGTCTCTTTTACTTTGCGTTCTTGGGCTCCTGTGCAAATCCATGGTGCTTTAGGGAGTTTTATCGATCCATGAGACGCTGTTTGTGGCCAATATTGCTCCATACGATCCACATTTCTAAGGTCAACTCTGGCTCCCAAAGTATCTTTCTTACCGGTCAGATAGTCCCATAGTAGATTACCCACATTCTTCAATATGTGCATTGGATCGAGCAAGTGATTGATCATGAGTTGGGGCCAGTATGGTAACTCGTACCATAGAGATAGTCTCTTCATCCCTGGAGGCAATCCGTCATCGCACATCTCCTTCTGCTCTAACCATGCTTGTGTCAAATGGATTTACGCCATCCATAGCCAGGCCTAAGCGCAAATTTCGAGCTTCCCTGGCAAAATCCGACCATGTTCCATCTATATGTTTCCAGGCTGCGCAATCTGCAGGAATTCGTAGCACACCATCCAAAGATTTATTCTCCTCATGCCATGATGCTAGGGCGGCCATGGACTTACATTCGAAGAAATGCTTGATGCGAGGAAGCAAAGGAAAATGTCGCAAAACCTTTTGTGGAATTTTTGTCCCGTGGAGATCTACTCGATATCTTTCGGAATCACATTTCGGACACTTCTCCATGTCTATGTATTCCCCTCTGAAAAGAATGCAGTCATTAGGACAAGCGTGGATAGAATTGTAATCCATCGCCAAGTTTCGCAAACTCTTTCTTGCTTCATCTCGGGAATCTGGCATCACATTGTCAGCTGGTAGAATGTGCTCTTTAAGCAATCTACACAACATAAAAATACGATACAGTCGTGTAAAAATCTATCAGATCATTATACATTTAGAGTTTTATTAAAGTAAACTAATTGTAATAGATCACCTGAAAAGCGTTGTGACGCTAGTGTCACTTCATCCAAACTTTGCCTGCATGTTGAGAAGAACCAGGAGTGCTTTCAATCTAGACATACGTGCTCCATTATACAATGGCGTATCGGCTTCACTTTTCATATCATCATAGATAAGCCTTTCTGAATCCATGATCGTCTCGATCATTTCATCAATCTCGGGCTCAAACATTGCCTCGTTGGGAATGTGCTCTGCATGATCATCCCCCGAGCTGTCAGAGGCTACATCTTGTGGCCTCACATATGCTGCTTGACCAAAGCGCCTGCGAACACGTCTATTGGGTTGCAAGATTGCTGCTTGTTGGCCAGCGTCAGAGTCCGACGAGTTATAATTGGCAACAACTCGATCTATAATAGATGGATCGAACTCGCCAAATTCGCGAACGTGCTGCAAAGAAACACGTCTTGTCCGTCGCACAGCATGCTTGCATTGATTACAAGGACATAAGACCCTCGTTGAGAGATAGGTGTTTCGGTTGGACGGTCCGACATCCTCGTCACTACTCATAATGAGGATAAAAATCTTATAACCTGGACAACAAATTTAATATTCTATTGGCATTCTTCGTCTTATCTCTCTCTCTCTCTCTCTCTCTCTCTCTCTCTCTACCTCACATTCTCTAGTCATGTCCAATCCCCGCACACCTCGGTCTAGAGGTGCACAGAGATCAGAACCACCGGGTTATAATCTCGTCTTTATTGGTCAATACCTATATTTGTGGGTACAAGAAATCTACAGACCCACGTCTACATGATACTGCATGTAGTGGACAAAACCCCTTTGCCTCTTCTCTAGCTGTAGCACTTCACAGCATCTTAACATCTTTTCACTGTTCGTCTAACTCTAAACCCTAAACCGTAAGTAATTCTTGCGTGGACTCGATCTAACGTAAATAAGCATAAATCTAAATAAACGTAAATCTAACTAAAAATAAACCTAAATCTAAATTAACGTAAGTCTACATCTAACCTAATCTTTAATGTCTTTTGGGATAGTTTCCTACGACATTAAAACTCTCTTCTTCTTGTGTGTGTGTGTGTGTGTGTGTGTGGCTAAACCTAAATAAACCTAAATAAACCTAAGTCTAATCTAATATAACATAAATCTAAATCTAACGTAAATTATGTTATATTAAAAACAAAGAACTAAACTAACAGGGATTATAAGAACCTTAAAACTGATTTAACACATAATTTTTCACATAACTCGGCAAGAGTTCGCATTCTCATCACTAAAGATGTGAGAGTTAACTTCCGGCGGTGACGCTGTCTCATCTCCATCCACATCTGACGACAGTAATTGGCCCTTTAGACCGTTCTTGCTCTTGCTACTAACTTTTAGGTTGCTGTTTAATGACTAGAGGTTGTCTAGATGGTCATTGTGTCGGGGATGTAGTGACTCTTGCCGCCCTGAAGATCCACCTTCTTCCCTATCTTATGAAGACATTTCACCAGTACTTTTGGATCGACGGAGCCCACCATGAGTGAAGGCAGCAATACCCTATATTCCATTGAGGGCTTTCTTCACCCGCTTCATGCAGGCATCGTAGTCTATGGAGACCTAAATCTAATCTAATTTAACTTAAATAAACCTAAATCTAATTTAACGTAAGTCTACATCTAACCTAATCTTTAACGTCTTTTAGGATAGTTTCTTACGACGTTATAACTCTCTTCTTCTTGTGTGTGTGCGCATGTGTGGATGTGTGTGCCAATAAAAAGAGATGAATGCTATTACCTTTCTATCACCCATGCCAAGTATGATAGATTGGTTATACCATTTCCCTCTTGAATAATAGGTCTTGAGTTCAACTCCTCGTCGGCTAGATCTTTAGGTCTTTTAATTTTAATTAGTTTCCTGCGACGTTAAATTAGTTTCTCTCTCTTTCTCTCTCAATGTGTGTGCGTTTTTTTGTTTATGCATGTTTTCTCTCTCTTTTCCTCTCTCAATGTGTACGTTTTTTGTTTATGCATGTTCTCTCTCTTTTTTCCTCTCTCAATGTGTGCGTTTTTTGTTTATGCATGCTCTCTCTCTCTTTTCCTCTCTCAATGTGTGTGTGCCTTCTTTGTTTATGTATGTGTGTGTGCGTTTTTGTTTATGTTTGTACTCTCTCTCTCTCTCTCTCTCTCTCTCTCTTAAAGCGAGGATGCGAGGATGAGAGAGAGGATGAGAGAGAGATCTCTTAAAGCCACAAATATTGTATTTGAACAATTTTGCTCCGTGTTGTAAAAGCTCTGGCTCTCTAAGTACCTTCCATGGTGTATAACGCTCTTTTCTACTCGCGCTCACATCTTTTGATTGAAAATTCTGAGTTTTCGACTTGCCTCTTCTATCACTCAATTCATTGCGTCATTGTATTTATATGCGTCATTACGTCATTGTATTTAATGGTCTTTGCGTCATTGTCTACTCTATTCATTCAATATTAAGTTTAAATATTCGTGTGTTTAATGCAGGTATGGATGATGAGGAGTTTCTTTCTTCTTTGTCACCGCAGCAGAGACATTGGTACGTGAAGCGTCATCGCTCTGGCGCATCATCGCGCGTTCCTACTCCATCCGCATCTCCCTCTCTTTCGGAGCATTCGGCGCGCTCCGAAGCTTCGGCGTCGACGAGACGAGCTTCACACTCGTCTAGACACCGGCGCTCTAGTGGTGGCCGTGGCGGTTGTTGTGGGGATTCCGCCACCGATGCCTCCACACCGCCTCGTGTTCGACGAGGCTCTTTACCCTCCCCTTCTTTGTCCGCCTCCACACCAGCCACAGCATCGCCATCTACGCCAGGTTTTGCACGGCTGACTGTTCCTAGAAGCTACACACCTCCATCTACTTCGCCAGGAGCCACCCCACTCGACACTCCTCGCTTCAGGGCCCAGACGCCGGTGGAGACACCTCACGTCCGTACCCCCATCGACACGCCGCTAGAGACCCCTGCCGGGACACCCAGGTTCACGCGTCACCGGCCAGAGGGCTTGCCTTACTCCGTCGACATCAGCGGCGGCATCATCATGGATGATGACGGCAAGCAGGTGATCTCGCGCATGCGTGGTCTTTGCTCTCAGCTGTTTAGACAGTACATACTAAACAAATGGAGTGAAGTACCAAGTGATTTAAAAAACAGAGTCATCAGCATACTTCATGATGAGTTTCCCGTTCCAACACGGAATCAGCGCTTCAATGAAGACCTGATGAAGATTCGAATGCGCGAATACTGCAAACACAAGCGTTCCGAAGTGCAAAAAGCAATCAAGAATGGGTGGAACAGGCCAGATTGGCTGGCCAAAGAAGATTGGAAGAATGCGAAGAAAGCAGCGCGTGAGAATCCCGACAAGTGGAAGCAACAAAAGGATGCAGCCAGAGCGCGAGTAGAGGCAGGGAGCTCGCACCACTTGGGGAGCGGTAGATGGGCATCATTTGAGGTCGATTTTGTAAGTGTTTTCACATTGCTCTTTATGTTCGATAGTTTAGGGTTTATGAGTTTTTTAATTCTAACATAATGAAATCTTTGTATGTTTTGACAGTGGTCGATGACAGGACGTGATCCCACACCGTACGAGCGCGAGTACGCAGGCAGGAAGGGCTTAAACGCCCTGATGGACATTCTTAGTTCTCGCGGCGGCATGGTTAGTATTAGGGTTTACTCTTTTTTATTTTTTGTATTGTTTTATAAATGTCGTTATATGTTTATACTTACTGAAAGCTGTCTTATTGTCTTTTTTTGCAGAATTCGACAGATACGCCGCTTGGACGCGATGAGACGTCTGACTAGACGACGTCAGTTTAGCCGTAGCTAGATAGCATTAGTTTAGGGTTTCTCATAGCTTATGTATCATGAGACGGATTTTATACGTCTTTTTGAACCATGTATATTATTACATTTGTCACCGCAGTTCCTTTTGCCAATCAATTCTTTATGCCTATGATGTTGTACAATTGTCATTATTACATTTGCCAATCAATTCATTTTGCCTATGATGTGTACAATTGTCAATTTTGCAAACAATGCGTCTTGTGGGTGACTATTTTGGGTCTATTATCTACCCTTGCACTTTTTTAAAAAAGTGAATCAAGTACAATATGGTTGATGGGTGGCAGGGTATTCAATGCCCTGTCACCAAAAAAAAATTCTCTCGGGCGTCGCTATAACCGTCGCTATTTATGGCTCTGTAGCGTCGCTATGAGCGTCGCTATAGACTTCTGTGTAAACGTCGCTATATGCGTCGCTATATAGCGACGCTCATAGAGACGCATGTAGCGACGCCTATAGCGACGGTTATAGCGACGCTCTCGTAGCGACGCTATTAGCCACGGTTTTAGCGACGCCGGGGGTTATAAAAACCCAGTGTATTTCCGTCGTTAACTCTTGAGAGAGAAGGAGAGAACACAGAAGTAGAACCCCAAAGTGTGTAGAATACACACATGAGATGATGTATATATAGAGGGGACCTGGGTGCCATATATAGAGAAGCCATATATTGAGTAGCTTCACATATAAGCTCAACACCCCCGCTCAAATAAGGGTCCCTAACTGTGGATGAAAAAACCCTTGGGGGATCAAGGGAAAAACCCACAGCTCTATATACACCCACCGTTATATTATAAAAATCATTGAATATACAAATGTTTACGAGGAGCTACATCACTCCTTTTACAATGAATATTTTATGAGGAGTTACATTACTCCTATCCTATCAATACAATAATGAATACAAAGGTTCAATAAAGAGGTGTAAAAGCTATCGATTAGCTTGTAATCAAAAGTGTCTCCGTGAATCTGCTGTGTAGCTTGTCATCAATATCGCATCACCAAACATGTCTTCATGTTGTCATCAATATGGCATCACCAAACATATCTTCATAAATCTTTTATTGTCACCAAGTTTGTCTTCATAAAATCAATTCTTTGATCAATCCTACATAGATCATAGACTCCAAAAAAAAAAACATGTCATGAAAATTATTAGCATCGTTAATGAAATAATTACGTTCACAATGCCATAAGAGATGGTGCGCGACGCCATTCTTTTGACGACATATATACGCACGACAACATATGGTACATAAAGTATAAACGTAAAAGTACAAAATGTGTGATTACGTGATACAAATGATATGTGTATATACTACATAAAACAACATCAAAGTATTAACAAAATATCATCATTATATCAATAAAAATGAGTAAATGATCATGGTATCAACGAAAAGCATCATGATATCACCGAGAATAATCATTGTATCAACGAAATAACATCATGGCATCACCGAGAATAACCATGGTATCAACGAAACATCATCATGGCATCACCGAGAATAACCATGGTATCACCGAGAATAACCATGGTATCAACAAAACATCATCATGGTATCAACAAAAATCATCATGGAATCAACGAAATATCATCATGGAATCACCGAGAATAACCATGGTATCAACAAAATATCATCATGGCACCACCGAGAATAACCATGGTATCAATGACATATCATCATGTTATCAACAAAAATCACCATGACCAAAGTATTAACAAAACATCATCATGGTACCATCAAAATCACTATGGTATCAATGAGAAATTATCAATAAAACGACGTAAACTATATTTCTAAAAGAATAATTATACGAGAATCAATGAACGAGTATATCATATAACAAAAGATCATGTACCAACAGTAGCTCGATAGAATTTGGACGATCATCAACGGCTCGACTGAATCGGAACGATGTGTAACTGGCTTCTGTAGCAAAGTTACATCAATAACAAATATATGATTGATGAAGAAAAATATAATTGAGAAGTTTTCAATTATGAGAAAAATCAAAAGCAAAAAGTAAAATTTTGATTTTCAAACATATTCGCAGTCCGAGACGATAACCCAAAATTGGTGCAGAATTTAGAGAAACTTTCTTCTGCAAAGTTATAGACCACATCGATTCCAATCCCCATCGCGGGTAGTTTCTTCTACAAAGTTGTAGAACACACCGATTCCGGTCTCTCACGCGGGTAGTTTCTGCAAAATCGTTTTCAATAAGCAGAAAAATAAAAAACAAAAAATGGAAATTGCCTTTTAGGTATGTACGCAGTCTGCGAACGATAACTCAAAATCGGTGCAGAATTTGAAAACACTTCCTTCTGCAAAGTTGTAAACCACATCGATTCCAGTCTCTTTGACGGGTAGTTTCTGCAAAATCGTTTTCAATTAACAGAAAAATCAAAAACAAAACGCGGAAGTTGCTTTTCAGGTATGTACGCAGTCCCTGAACGATAACTCAAAATCAGTGCAGAATTTGAAAACACTTCCCTCTGCAAAGTTGTAGACCACATCGATTCCGGTCTCCTTAGCGAGTAGTTTCTACAAAATCGTTTCCAATTAGCAGAGAAATCAAAAACAAAACGCGGAAGCTGTTTTTCATGTATGTACGCAGAATGTGAACGATAACTCAAAATCGGTGCAGAATTTGTAGAAACTTCCTTCTGCAAAGTTGTAGACCACATCGATTCCGATCCCTTTCACGGGTAGTTTCTGCAAAATCGATTTTGATCAGGAGAAAGGTCGAAATCAAAAACGTACTGCTCTGATACCATGTTGAGAGAGAAGGAGAGAACACAGAAGTAGAACCCCAAAGTGTGTAGAATACACACATGAGATGATGTATATATAGAGGGGACCTGGGTGCCATATATAGAGAAGCCATATATTGAGTAGCTTCACATATAAGCTCAACACTAACAGCGTCACAAGAGCACACAACCTCTTGTAGTGTTCATCGATCAGTGTAATGTTTTTTTCCATTCCAATTGCGACTCTTTACCTTTCTCCACGGAAGCAAGCTTAAGCTATGGTCTTCTACGAATGGAAACGGGCAAATCAAGCCCATTTAGAATAGGTAAAGATGTTTGTATTTTACGTGTAGATGAAGACATGAATTGATATATTACATACAGAAGGCAAAGCTCTTGTTATATATATATACTGTAAACACGTGGGTCTAGATGAATGCACAAACGTACACATACATACATACATAAATATGTATGCAAGCATGAACATAATATCCAAAAGCCAATTTAATATAGAAAGAGATAACCATTGTATAATTGAACACGCTGCATGAATGCACCAAAATTTTAGAGCTATGTAGATAGCTCTCGATATATGCATTTGTTTAGTTTATAGTTTTTGTAGAATATATAGAGAAAATCCATGTATTAATTAGTAAAGCAGGAGGCCTTAGCTACCAAGACATAGGTTAAGTGTATACTTGGTTGAGTACAATATCTACAATGGTGGAGTGACATACTTCAAGTCTCCATAGCTCTCTACACAGTAGCACATCCTCTTCCTATTCCTCTTCACTTCAAGGGGTATCATAAGTGTACTACATCGTTGTTTATATCTTGTCTCACAGTTCATCTCGACAAGAGGTATCGAAACTATTATCGCGGATTATTTATGTCATAGCTTGGATGGGTAGAGCAAGTTCATCAATACACTTATATAGTCAATTAGAAACCTTTCATATAGTAGAAAAAAGCTCATATTTTAGGTTTTTACTATGGAGTATAAGGGTCTTGCTTCGATTGAATTATCATGAAACTTTACTTCTTTGTTAAGTCAAGTACAAACAGCTTGCACCAGACACCTACACACGACCATCTTTGTTGAGATTCTTGATTGTAATTTGGGTTTTTATACTATCAATAATAGAGGGAGGAATTCCGTCCCCCTTCCCTGCCATGTGGCAAAACTTGCTTGCCCCGGCATGTTCAGGTAGTGTACGCTATGGAAACAGTGAAAGAGTGAAACAATGAGAGAGAGAGAGAGAGAGAGAGAGAGAGGTGTGCTGCCAGCGCTAGAGAGAGAGGGACACGACCATGCGATATTTACTCTTTCAAACTTTTATTCGTTTGTCAAAGCATCCATGTTGCTTGATAGTCTGTAGGAGTTGACGTGAGCAGTCAGGAGTGAATAAGAAAATCAAGTAGCAAATTGAAACGAAATAACAGTGTGCTATGGCCTCTCTCTCTCTCTCTCTCTCTCTCTCTCTCTTTGCGGATCTGTCCTGGCACTCTAAATCAAAGGCTCCAATATTTCATGGCATGTCTGTGTGTGTGTGTGTGTGTGAGAGAGAGAGAGAGAGAGTCTCCTGTCACAATCGTGTGTGTGCGTCCTAAAATACATTTGCAACTAACCGCCCGCACACACACACACACACGTGTGTGTGTGTGTGTGTGTGTGTGAGAGAGAGAGAGAGAGAGAGAGAGAGAGAGTCCTGCTGCACTAATTTCTCTTTCACAAATCCTATATTTGCAAGGCATAGGCGGCAGGTCTTCCAACAATAAGCGGCCGACAGGTCAACTCTCTCTCTCTCCCCTCCATCCAAGTGTCGCAAGGATTCACTAAGGGTACAAACTTGCGGATTCTACTATTTGTGGAGGAAGGACCTTGATTGCACCGCAAATTTGCAGTTCTGCTTTTATGTGCTGCTTATTATTATGTGTGGAGGAGGGAGAGTGCCTGCGGAACATGAAATAGGTATGGGCTGCATCCACTCACCCCATCCTTATTTTTGAGCTCACCAATGATACTTGCTCATGTGGCTACCTACTCATGTGAATGGTGCAAGATATCAAGGTCATAAGTACCATAGTTTCTCATTTTTGAATAATGTGGAGCTACAACGTTGCTGCATCAGACTGCACACAATGAAAAGGAAGAGGCATTGAGTATGTGGACTGCAAAGCCATACAGCAAGTAGACCTCATTTCCCCCTTCTCACCTCTCTCTCTCTCTCTCTCTCTCTCATTGCATGCGCATTCTGTTTTTTAGTGGATATCCCATATCACAGGCATGATCTATGTTAAGCTGGCAACATCTTTTGTTGGGTAAAGGTATCCCTCTCCCACACAGGTGGATAAAGAGCCCAAGTTTACTTCACTCTTTAGATTCAACATGCAAATTGTGTTTATTTTGATACGGGCTTAGCCTGTTCTTTTGAGGTTATTTTGGTTTACTTGATTTTTTGTATTATAACCATGTTTCTAAAAAGTTTATACAGGTTGTTAACCATGCCTTGCAAGATGGCCGTTTAAGCAATAGAATGGCTAATATAGAAAGACAAAAAGGAGCTTAATTCATTAGAGCCATGCATGCATGCAAAGGAGGTTGGAGAAAGGGTTCAACCTGCAGTTAGCTACTTGACACATATTTTCCCTTATGAAAGCTCTTGAAGCAAGAAGGGCTTCTAGATACATAGATCCCAAGCACTCTACTCTATGCTTACAAGTGAAGGGTCGGCTCTCTCAAAGCACGCTTCTCACATTTAATTCTTTGCACACTTGCTTTTCTCAATGACTTAGCAAGATGTGTGTGGACATGGAGACGGGTGATGGGGCCCTATGCAAGCGCCAAACGTCAACAATGGTTGACGAGAGACAACACGTGAAGAAGACCGACCACTTAAGTAGTGCTCCAAAAAAACCTAGATTTAGTGTTCTCCCACCTACAAATTTTGAAATTTACCTCTAAATTTTAAATATGAAGTTGGGAGAACCACAAAGTTTTGAAAAATTATTGTAGTTTAGTATAAAACCTTCACCTTTAGTCAATTTATCACAACAAAATCAAGGGCTACAAGGTGGGCCAATGTGGCGAATTAGGGTGTTGTAGTAGGGACTGAGGCAGTGTCAGCGGGCAGGGTGGAGGGTGATACAAGAGGGCAATAGCGGTGGTGTCCAATGTGTGACACTTGCAAGCCGAGGCTGATGTGTAGCATTGGTTGGTTGACGAAGATGGGGAATGAGCGAGGTCGGAGAGGGTGGATACAAGGAAGGTGAATGTGATGCAGTGGAAGCCGTGGTAGGCACTTAGGCCTATGTGGCTGGGGGATTAGCACGGGAGTGGAAGGTGACTTAAGGTGAAGCAAAGGTTGTCTATGGTGAATAAGGAGGTCGTGGGCAATGTTGTGTATGCAGGAAAGGGGAGATAGTGGGCCAAGGTGCCAATATTGGGTGATAGAGGATATGTTGAGGGGGGTTGGTGGTGATGTCCTGTAGGGTGCACAAGAGAGGAAAACAACATGGAGGTAGACTACCATGTAGACTTGCATTGGGGATAGAAGCTGCATGCATATGTATCAAGTCAATGAGGCCCTATGTAACAACCAAAGTGGATCAGAGGCGGTCGACGATGGTTGAAGACAGAAGACAAACGACAAAGGGAAACCAAGAAGTGCTCCAGAATAACCTAGATTCAGTGTTATCCCACCTACAAATTTCAGAATTTACCTCTAAATTGTAAATATGAAGGTGAGAAAACCTGCGAAATTTACAAAAAAAATATTAAAATTTATTCTGAAACCTTCAAATTTAGCCAATTCTTTACAACAAGATCAAGGGCTACAAGGTGGGCCAATGTGGCAGATCAAGGTGTTGTTGTAGGGGCTGGGGCAGTGTCGGTGGCAAGGTGAACAATGATACAAAAGGGTGATAGCAGTGGTGTCAAGTGCGTGACACATGCAAACCAGTGGATGTGTAGCAGCCAAGCAGTGCTCCAGAAAAGACTAGATTTAGTGTTATCTCACCTACAAATTTTGAAATTTACCTCTAAATTTTAACTATGAAGGTGAGAAAACCTACAAAACTTAGGAAAAAGTATTCTAATATAGTATGAAACCTTCAAGTTTATCCGATTTATTACAACAAGATCAAGGGGTACAAGGTTGGCCAATGTGACAGATCAGGGTGCTGTTGCAAGGGTTGCGGAAGTGTAGGCGGCAGGTGCTATAAGAGGGCGATAGTGGTGGTGTCGTGTGTGTGCCACATGCAAGACGAGGCTGATGTGTAGCACTGGTCCATTGCATGAGGACGATGGGAAATGATCAGGGTCAGGGAAGGCGGATGTACAGCAGGTGAGCGCGATGCAATGGAAGCCGTGGTAGGCACTTAGCTCTATGTGGCTAGAGGTTGGCTACGGCGAATAAGCAAGTCGTGGGAAGCGTTGTGTATGAAACTTGCGAGGGGAGATAGTGGCCAAGGTGCTAATATTAGTTGACAGAGAAGGTGTTGATGGGGGTCGGTGGTGATGGCCTATAGGTGCACAAGAGAGGACAAGAACATGGAGGCAGACTCCCATGTAGACTTGCATTGGGGGTAGAAGTTGCAGGCAAGCATATCGAGTCAATGGGGCCCTATGCAATATCCAAAGCGGACCAAAGACGGTCGACAATGGTTAAAAATAGATGACGGGGGTGACGAAGGGCAACCAGGTAGTAGTGCTCCAAAAAAAACCTAGGTTTAATGTTATCTAACCTCCATTTTTGAACTTTACCTCTAAATTTTAAGATATGAAGGCGAGAACCTATAAAGTTTTAAAAATATTAGCATAATTTAATATAAAACCTTCACACACACACACACAATGGGTGAGTGACATAGTGTAGAGAGAGAAGACATTTTGAGGCAAGAGATAGCGAAATGGAGGGAGAGACAAAGAAGGAAGAGGAGGGAGAGAGAGAGAGAGAGAGAGAGAGAGAGAGAGAGAGAGAGAGAGAGAGAGAGAGAGAGAGAGTCCACATAGCCCTGCTGAAGGCAATGCCGCCACCGAAGGCGGCGCCGTTGTACTAGTGATAATAAAGGAGGAGGCCTTCGCTACCAAGAGGCAAGTTGAGTTAGTATATACATGTATAAGTAGAGATTGAAACCTGCACGCTATTAAGACGAGACACAATTTACCACGAGCACTCGTTTTTGGAAATCCTTTTCCCTCCAAGTGCTCGGGAAAAATCATTTCCTCGAGCATGCAAATTTCTTTTCACTGAGTTTGCCAAGACTGAACATTATTTACCATCCTCTCTTAATATGGCTGCCTCTTCCTCCTCGCGAAATCCACTCGATGAATCTAGTGATGTTCGCTCGGTGGAGTTTGAAAATTGTGACTCAATAGCTTGCTAACTTATAGAAAATGCTTGATGTACGCTTGGCAATAATGCGATTTTCCTTTCTGTTTTTACAGAGTTACACAAGATAGTGCACCGTGATACAGCTGCGTCATTCTTGGGACCGATAGTGGCCTCATTCTTGATCATGTGTCTCCACACCGCACAAGGAGCGCTTCGAGCGTGCCTAAGGTTGATGTTTCTTCTTCTCTTGGCGTTGGGTCCAAATCCCTCAAGTGTGTGGATCAAAGTGGTGCAATAGCACGTACACTTTTCAAGACGTGCGAGATGACAACGGAACTAAGTAAGTCTTGCTTGCACTGCATAGATATTCTATTGTTGTACCCAACCCTTACAAGTTTTGTTTTTTGTTGTGGCAGCCAAACCTTTTCTGGGGGGACCACTGCTTGCAGCTGCAAAAGAAGAGAGCGTTGCAAAGGGTGCCACACTAGATGAACATATTGCTACTGAGTGTTACCATGAGACTGTAATTCCCGCTGGGTCATCTTCTCTTGTGCCTTATATTCCCACTAAGATCCCTCTATTGTGCATTGCTGACATCACTGAAACTTGCCCCCGTTTTGCATTCGAGGGGTGCATACTTAACCGATATGGAACCTACAAACAAAGCCCAGAAGTCGCTAAGTATATGCGTTACCTTAAGGCAGCAAGACCTAGTTGACCCACTTAACACTGACACCATCACTTGTGCTGTTAGCGATCAATTTATTGAGCAATTCATTGACACCCTTACTATAGGAGACTTTGTCCACATTGAGAATGTAGCTGTAAAAAAAAAACTAAGTCAAATGGTTGCACATCTCCTTATGTACTATTCTTCAATGCTTCCATGGTCGTAGAAAAGACAAAGCCTTTTGAAGTTAGCCTTAGTTTCTACCCAGAGAGCAAAGTGCGTCAGTTTTTGGATGAGGCACAGTCCTTGCATGCACAAGGCACCCGTACACACTTTGGAACTGTAGCTTTTGTTGTTATACAAGGACATGCTAGCACTTCAAAAGTTGGTCTTTCCCAAGGTGATCTTGTTATTGCAGATGGGCCAGCAACTGAGGATCGTGCCACTGTAAGGCTTACTTATCTTCGCCCTTCTATAGATTTGCAGCTTTCTAATAGTTTCCGTCTCTTGCCGTCACAGCTTAGCTTCGTGAAGCACGCAAATACGATTACCACGCTAGTTTTTGTGCTCTTGAGACCGGTGTGCATCCTATGTTTGTTGCATGAAACATAGGTTCCTTCACAGGTCGGAGCAATACAGTCTCAGTCTTGGATATTACTATCCTAGCACATGTCAAAAGTTCTCGTCTCAAGTATCGTTTGGAGGAAGCATATAAGGCCCATATTCTTGATGTTGGTCACAAGCAAGAAGTAAGTATTGATCTTGCTTTTCCTTTTTCACTATAATAACTCAAGAAAGCTCTAACTCGTCAAATGCCTATACATAGGTGACTAGCACACTACACTTTGTGAATGTGAACTCAATTTTGGTGGAATGTTTTGCGGTCAATGCAAATCTACTAAGATTCATCACCAACAAGAGGCAAACTTTTTCTCTATTTGCTCAAAATCTACAACTATTTTTTTGGTGCCCAAGCTTGAAGGAAAGATTTTGGCCAATTGATATTTCCTTAGCGGGTGACATAGTCGACAAAGTATTGCATCTTGACAAAAAATTTGTTGACTTATATGCTTTTGATGTGCTGGATGCACGTGAGCTACTAGCCTCCCTTGTCCAAACTGGCAAATTCACCGTCAACAAGTTAGGCCTCATCACATCTTTTGTCGAAGAGACAAAGTAGCGCTCCTCGACAACATTGAAGCTCCATCACCTCCACACAGAAAAAGTACACTCTTTGTATTATACTGCTTTCATTCATTGCTCATCTTGAAAATTCCCATCTCTCTCTCTCTCTCTCTCTCTCTCTCTCTCTCTCTCAGTGTGTGCGTGTTTCATTTACTTGTCTTCGTTCCACCCCATAGCCCAAGGGGGGGTAAAACTACACATACATGGCTTTCTCAATCAACCATAATGCATCTTTTGAACAACTCATTCAAAATGATATCGATAGTGCTTTCCTTGCTGATCACCCATGGAATAATAATGTTTTCCTCGTGCTCAAAAAAAATAATAAAGTCGCGCTCGTCATTACAAAAAATCACCAACATCATGATAGACGTAGTGAGAGTATCATTAGAGCAAACGCCAATGATCACACCTTCTGTAGCACATTTGGCTTCTAGCATACATGATTCCTTTATTTTGACCCAAGTATTAAATAGCCATACATCATCTATTGGTATTGCGCTTGATATTATCCATGTGTTCTCCTTTAGATTTAGTATTGCATGTGATGTCCATATTTATGGCGTGCCAATAACTTCACTCAAAAGCACAACATTTAATAGTGGAGCCGATCCAACGACATTGCACAAAATCATCATTGTTGATAGAAGTGGTTACCTATTTTTTACTTGGGGGAAAACCGATGCTCACACAAACGCAAGCATCGAACATGGGACAAAAATGAGACGGAATCATTGAAAGCTTTGCTTCTCCAGCAAGCAAATGAACTCTCAATCTCCATCGCAAGGCAATTTGCTTGCTTGGGTGATAGAGCCATCCTAGAAATAGGTGCAATAACAGTAAAAATTAAAAAACTTAAAAAAAAATTACACCCCACAGCTCCCTTCAACATAAACATTGAACAAGCCTCCCACCAAAAAAAGATATACAACAGTATATAGACACAGCGAACGATGTTCCTGTATGTCAATGTTATAAATGTGAACGTTTAATGTTTTTTCACAATTAGCTCGAAAAGGGCGTAGGTCGGCACTTGGGAGGTCTAAAAACAATGAGATACACAAAAACTATGTTTGCACTTCATGCGGCCGTAAAAGACAAGAACATGGTGCACTACTCACCCAATTGAATTCCATAGGATTTAACCTCCCCTTGGCTACGATAGAGAAGCTAAATCACTTAGAAAGCCGCCTTGTATGTCCTAGGCTACCTTTTGCCAAAATTAGGGAGCTTACATACGATGGTCAATTTGGGTTGCGAGGTAGCGTTGTTAATGTTTTGGCATCCTTGGGGAAAACACAACAAATATTTCCAAGGTTTATTCATGATGAAGCCTCAATACTAATGGATATTAAGCGTCATCTATAGTACAATCATTGCTAGCTTTCCGGGGTTGTTCGGCCATTGCTTACAATGAAAGCCACTGCTCAACTATTGCAAATATCTTTATACAAGAATGAACAAATTACTCTAAACAATGAGTGGCTAATCCATTTCCATAGTCTTCATTGTCCTTTGCCTGATGAACTTGCTGACAACAATTAACCATCAGAAGAAGATGATCTAGCTACAGATGTCATGCTCCATGGGATTGAGTCATCACAACAAGTAGTGGATCACAACGAAAAAATCTTCTTTGTAGCTCCTATCGAGGGAAATAGTCCTTTGAGTATTTTCAAAGATGAATACTGTGAAGAACTTAGTTTCCCTACTATTTTCTATGGTGAGCCCCGTAAATACCATACACTTGCTAAGCATAAATATCAACATGTGGCTCAATATGAGCTTATGCACAGTGATAGAAGGTTCTCACTAAATTTAGAGAATCTTTTTTTCAAAACAGTCAAAGAAATGTCTCAAAAAATCCTAGGGTCCATTTGGATCCGTATGCGCAAAGGCAAGCTAAACCACAATACACTAGTGGCTGCAGAAGTTGTTGGAGATACTAACATTGAGAAGGTCTTGTTTTCCCAACTTGGATATCGTGACTTTGAGGCATTGCAAACATCACCTGACTACAAGGAAAAGAAAAAAAAAAACGCCTTCACTATGATTAGACAACTTGGACGACCAACATTCTTCATCACATTTTTTGCGTCGCGAAACATTGGAAGCCTTTGATTAGAGCACTTAATAAGCTCAACCCCATCATGCGTGCAAGCACACAAACACAAGAATCATACATACGAGATTTGGTCTGAGCCGACCCTGTAACAACAGCCCGCTTTTACTTGAACCGGTTTAACGGGATGAAGAAATTACTAGCCAAGGATATAACCATATTAGGAAAACTCAAAGATTACTTTTTTGTAACCGAGTTTCAGAGCCGAGGTATCCAACATGATCATGGGCTACTATGAATAGAAAATGCTCCTATCTATGGGAAAGATCCCAACGAAGATGTTGTGGATCTCATTGATAAGTACATAACAACTAACTCCATGCTTCTTCTTGTAGATTTACAAGAAATTCAAACACACAAGCATAGGAATCCTTTCTTTAGAAATGCAAGGGATGCCGCTTTGACTTTCCTCGCTACCCGATGCCTTTCACTGTGACTTTAGAACCCTGTTGTTCTACACATAACAATATCCAATACAAAAGAAAGAAACACAAACAAATCAAAGATAACCTACTACTACTAAATTATAAACCAAATATTACATTTGAACAATGGCTCCTATCTATGGACCTTAGATTTGAGTATTACATCCAAGCTATATCATCCACAATCTCATGCCCAACACTTTTGTTCAAAAGAAATATCAAAGATATTTACACAAATAATTTCAATCCAACCATTTCAAAGCTATGGGATGCGAATTCAGATATACAATACATTTTAAATGCACATGGAGCAGCTACCTATTGCACCTCATATATAACAAATTTTGATAACACACTCATAAAAGCAATCAAAGAACAATCCGACTCTTGCATTGAAAACAATGCAACTACATTTGATAGACTTCGAAAAATTGGAAACACAATACTAAGCACATAGCAAATAAGCTCACAACAAGAAGTATATATTGCACTTTCCCCACCTCTCTACAGCGCAACTCGAGAATTTATGTTCATAAAAACAAACCATCCCCACTAGAGAACAATGCTTCTCAAGCGAAAACACCTCCTGCAAAACATAGACCCGGTTAGCACAAAAATCTTTTACGAGACAAGCATAGACAAATACTGCAAACGTCTGCCCAACTCAATGCTATATCATTGGAAGAATTTGCCTCCACATACAATATAGCAAGCAACACATATAAAAAACGTACCAAACAAAAAATTATACGATATGTCAAATATAATGCCGCAAAGAATCCAGATAATTATTATAAAGAACAATATCTTCTATTTCTACCATCGATAAATAATGAAACTCAACATCTAATAGATGGACTCACATGGAAAGATGTATACAATCAAAATAAACCTATCATTGATACAAATGAATCTAAAAATAACAAAACCACAATAGTGAAAGGAACCTTAACACCAACTCATTAGGCACCAGTTCACCTTCGACATCTACAACACTATCTAATATTTCCTCCCATATTCATGTTGACGTCACACAAGACCTAAATATCCAACACCACCAACTGCATATACACACTATACCAGCCATAAAAATACTACTGTAGCCAAATGATATGTCATAAAATCTAATATCTAACCAACCCAAATGATTTTCTCATATTAAATTGATCACTTAATGTGGGAGAATAAATGGGAATAAGTGTTAAGATATAGATATGTGCTTATAGATCTATCTCAACACGGGGCCAATAGTAAAGGGGCCCAAATGGGAGATGGTCTATCAAGAGCAAGGCTAACCAATGGAGCATAAGACCTTAGGGTTAGCTTCATTGAAGACCTCAAATAATGTGTGTAAAAGTCCTTTGACCTTAGGTAAGCTAGGGCTGAGCTTGAGGTGGGAACCCGGCCAGGGCTCGAGGTGTTTGTACTACTTGAGGTGCTTGTCGTGCTTGAGGTGTTTGTCCTGCTTGAGGTGCTTGATTAAGGTGCTTTATTAAGGTTCTTGAGGTGCTTGACTTACTCCATGCTTGAGGTGCTTGACTTGCCGCTTGATTAAGGTGCTTGAGGTGCCTTGACATGCTTGCCTAAGATGCTTGTGGGAATACCCCCTAGTCCAAGTGCTTTGTCATGCTTGATGACTAAGGTGCTTGATCTCCTAAAGTCAAAAGCATCCCTACAAGAGGGGGGGCGATCTCTTTTCCTAGGGATTAGAGAGAGAACACACACTCACACTCACAAGGGAAGCCCTAGCTTGAAGAGGCAGCAAGGACACTTGTCAAGTTCCTCCTCATGGTGTGCCTGAAGCCTATTGGTTGGCCACCCAAGGGGTCCAATGATAATTTAGGATATTTAATTAATTGATTTTGCATTTATCAAGTCCTCTCTCTCAAAGGGGAAAGGGGGACACTTGTCCCAAGGCTACCCATGTTGCTTGTAATGGCTCCTGCTTGTGATTGGCTAGACCTGGAGGGGTCCAATGAGCTTCAAGCATGAGCTACAAGGGGGGGTCGACCCAAGCAAGCTAGGGGGGTGCTTAGGGGGTATACTCACCCACACACACTCACAAAAACTCTCATTGTGTACTATGCAAAGTGCAAGAACTCCCTCTCCTTCTCCAAGCAAGTAGAGGTTGAGAGCCTACACCAACACTCTTGGCTATGGAGTGCAAATCCATCCAAGAGCCATGCTTCAATGCTTGAGCTTGCCATCTATTTCTTCTTCATTACTATGCTATTATGTATGCTAGCACAAGAGTTATGATAAGTGAGGAACTAGCTCTTTCTCGTATGAAATGTTTCTTCTTCCTCTTCCCTACCCGCATTCCCTGCTAGCTCTCTCCACCTTCGAAGTTGTTTGAGGTCTTGGGACTGAGGCTTGGTATAGTTAAATATTTCTTCAAGTTTAGGTTATGTTATGATGGTGATGCATGAAGCTTTCCATCTTCATTGCTTCACCTAGGTCACAAGGAACACAAAGAATGTATTGTAACAAGTCTCTCTTTATGGGAGAAATCATAATACAAATGCCTATTGGAGGGGGGACCGGCTCCACATAAATCCGGTCCTCACATGTTGTCATGTTCTCTAAATTCTCTCTCTTGCAAAAGTATTGTCTATGCCAAGTTAACTAATTGCTATGATTATGTTGCTATCTTTAATTATGTCAACCCGCTATGCTCACAAAATCATTTCTTGAAAGTACTCTCATTAAATTACGCTACTCTCAAATTGAATAGGCAAATTCCATTACATTGGTATCAGAGCATTTGGTTTCTCTTTTCTTGCTTAAGAAGAGAGGTCCTTAAGTAGCCTATAAATGGTTGATGTTGTTAATTATAATAGAGTAAGTGGAGCTGGGATCTAATATCGGTTTTGTTAAGCCCACTATGTGAGGGATGGTGCACACCTTGGGAGCTTTGGACTTAATAATGGAGTCTTTTTAGACTTGCCTACGGCTTTACCATTATTGAGCCATAAGAAGTCCGAAAGGAGCTAGCCCTTGGCAACTCTGCTATGTTAGACCTACTCCTCTACTCTCTATAATTAACCACTTTGAGCCGTGGGTGTAGATACTTAAGAGCCGATTTTCAAAGGCTAAGAGGAGTGGCAACTAAGGTTTTGTATTGCCAAAGCATACACTAAGTATAAACATGGCTGACAATAATCAAGAGAGTAGAATGAACATTGATAGCTTTGATTTTGCACATGAAGGTGCTAATGATGATGCTCCCGTGTTTGTGAATTATCTCGTCACTAGGTTGCAACAAGCTATGGGCAACCCTGCTTTGCAAGCCGAAGTTACTCAACAACTTCGTGCTTATGGAATTTCCATTCCTCTCCCAGAGGAGAGAGAGCTTACGAGGCCTCTTGAAGAGACCCCCAAAAGAAGACTCTCTCCCATTCGAGAGGAGGAATCCAAAGAGAAAGAAAGCAATGACAGTCTAAGTTCTTCTGAAGATGTGGCTCCACGAAGACGGCGGTCTAGACGATCGCCTACTCCTCCCAAGAGGAAAAGAGCAACCTATAGTCCTTCTCCTCATCACTCTGAAAGGCAAGAGAGGAAACAAAGGAAGAAAAGGGCTAGGAAGAGGTCACCCTCTTCTCCTTCTTCTTCACCTTCCTCCTCTTCCGATGAAAGTTATGGCTATTCTCCTAGAGAATACAAGAGGGGAGGACATCGCAAATCATTTCCTGCATGGCGAAGGTCACAAAAGCTAAAGAAGTTCAAGGAGGGAGGAAACAGTATCTCTTTTCTCACCTACGATGGCACCCTTGGTGCTACCGATAAAGTGTTGGCCTTCATCCAGCAATTTGATGCGGCCTTTGGGGACGAGGGCTTCACAGAGTCCTCCAAGCTACGCTATGTAGCTATGCACTTCCAAAAATCAGCTCGTCAATGGTGGGCTAGCCTTCGTGGCAATGGAGAAGCCCCAAAGACATGGAAAACTCTACGAGTTTCCATCATGAAGCAATTTCTTCCAAGCGATACTAAAGATAAAGTTCTTACCGAATGGCGCGGCTTGAAGCTCCTCTCTCATGAGTCTATCAACAAGTATGTAGATAAGTTTTGGGATTTACATCTCAAAGCTACTGTCTTTCAAAAGATAGACTTTGCCGAGCAAAGACAACAATTCTGTGCGGGATTACCTGAAGAGATGGCCGAATATATTAACTCTCAACGGCCCGGTACTATTACCGAAGTAACCCACCACACCATGGTTGCTTCACGCATCAATTTCCATCAAGGGGCTAGACGTAATGTCAAGCCCATGGAAAACAAAGATAAAAATGATGCAAAGGGGAAATCCAATGCTCAAAATAGTTCCCAAGGCACTTCCAACAACAACAACAACAATCGGTCCAAGGAGAAGGGAGTTTACAAAGGTAAAAACAAACTCTCTCCTGAAGAGCTTGAAGCTTTTCGCAAGGACCATAAATGTTTCAAGTGTGGGGAGCAAGGACATGGCTATCGTTCTTTCCCCAAGAAGAATACATGCAATGAGACTCCTAGGGCTTCCACCATCGAAGCTCCAAAAGAGGATGCTCATTGCAAAAGATCATCACTCTCCTATGCTTGGGGAAAGGTAAGAGAGCATGATGCCTTCATCTTGTTTGACCCTGGCTCTACTCTCAACTTCATATCAATAGAGTTGGCCACCAAGTTGGGCATTCAAGCTTTTGAGATGGGAGATATAGTAACAGCTGATGCAGCTTTCAAGGGACAACAAGCCTCCGTTACTCCCTTGATTGGGAAGTTGAGGCTTCAAGTCCAAAGCTATGTCGACAAAGAAGACTTCTTCATCTCTCCTCTCCAACATCAGGATGTTATCCTAGGGGCACCATGGTTTGATCGCATGGCTGCCAACATGAAGTTCCCTGAAAGGAGAATTTACTTCACCTACAGGGGAAAGAACATGTATATAGATGCTAGTGAGCGTGGTCGCACTATTCCACTCGTAAATCCTCTTTCTTTTGATAAATAAATGAAGAGCTCAGTTTCTGCGTACATGATTTTATGTCAAAGAGTCTCTAAAAGCTAATAATGTTTCATCAAATGAAAATGATAGGAATCAAGAAGAGTTAGACTTGTCTACTTTTCTAAAAGGATTCCAAGATGTGTTCATCAATGATATCCTTATGGACCTACCTCCAAAACGAGGGGATGATGACCATCGTATTGAGCTCCTTCCAGGAAGCTCACCGCCTAACAAACCTCCTTATCGAGTCTCACAAGCTCAACAAGAGGAGATTATGAGGCAAGTACAGGAATTGGTAGACAAAGGGATGGTGAGGCCTAGTTCCTCTCCCTTTTGTTCTCCAGTCCTTTTAGTGCAAAAGAAAGATGGTACATATCGTATGTGTGTGGACTATCGAGCACTAAACCATATCACTATCAAAAACAGATTTCCCGTGCCTCGGGTAGAAGATCTGTTTGATAAGCTACAAGGCTCTACCTACTTCAGTAGGATTGACCTTAAGAGTGGCTATCATCAAATAAGGATAGTGGATGAAGATATCCTAAAGACCGCATTTCGCACAACATTTGGTCTTTATGAATATCTAGTCATGCCTTTTGTCTTGACTAATGCACCAGCTACTTTCAATCGTCTCATGGAGAAAATTTTTAGACCATATCGTAGATTCACTGGAGTGTTCTTTGATGATATCATCATCTACTCCAAGTCTTTGGAGGAACATAAGCAACATCTCCAAGTGATTTTTCAAGCCTTGAGGGAGAACAAACTTTTTCTCAACCAAAAGAAAAGTGAATTCTTCCTTCAAGAGATTCAATATCTAGGTCATATTATCTCTCACGATGGTATTCGTATGGATCCATCAAAGTTAGAGGTAATAAAATGATGGCCTAACCCAAGGAATCTACATGAGCTAAGAAGATTTATTGGTATGTGTGCATACTATAGATGCTTCATAGCAAAATTCTCTCAAGTAGCAGGACCACTACACGACTTAACAAAGAAGAACGTTAAGTTTGTATGGACTGCTAAGGAGCAAAATGCTTTTGAAAAACTCAAAGAGAAGCTTACTTCCCAACCACTCCTCGTGCTTCCGGATCTCTCAAAACCATTTGAGGTCCAATGTGATGCTTGTGGTGATTGCCTTGGAGCGGTTTTGCTTCAAGAAGGGCATGCCATAGCATATGAGAGCCGAAGGCTCAATAGTGATGAACGAGTCTTGGGCATTTATGAGAAAGAGCTTTTAGCTGTTCTACATGCCCTAGACACATGGAAGCACTACCTATTAGGGACTCCATTTATCCTACGAACCGACCACCAAAGTCTCAAGTATTTCATGACGCAAACCAAGCTTTCCGACAAACAAATGAGGTGGGCAAATTTTCTTTCGCAATTTAATTTCCATATTGCTCACATAGCTGGTAAGCACAATCAAGTTGCCGATGCACTTTCACGATGACCAAAAGTTAATGCGGTGTCTATAGCTACTCACAATGATCTATCCTCTATGATAGATGAGTATGCTACTAACCCTGACTTTAGAGACATAATGTCAGCCCTTGCTTTGGGGAAGAAAGAGGAACCATTCACCTTGCAGGATGGTTATCTTCTCCACGGCAATAGGCTATGTGTTACCCATTCCCTTCGTGAGAAGGTTATGTATGAATCCCATGCTCCTCCATATGCAAGGCATAGAGGTATTCAACCTACTCTCCGAGGAGTAGAGACGTATTTCTATTGGCCTACCATGAAAGTGGACATACAAGAGTATGTTTCAAAATGTGTAGTGTGCCAAAAGACCAAGTATGATAGAGGGAAGCAACCTGGATTACTCCAGCCATTACCTATTTTAAATTCACCATGGGAGAGTATATCCATGGATTTCATCTTTGGATTACCCAAGTCTATCCATTGGAATACAGGAATATGGACAATAGTCGACAGGTTTAGCAAGCAAGCACATTTTATTCCTGTCAAAAAGACTATTAAGGCACATCAAATGGAAACTCTCTTCATATCACAGATTTTCAAGCACCATGTATTACCCACATCCATCGTGTCAGATAGAGATCCTAGAATGACCAGTAATTTCTGGAAAGGTCTCTTTGAAAATCTAGGAACAAGATTGAATTTCTCTTCGGCCTATCACCCACAAACGGATGGCCAAAGTGAGATAGCCAATCTTACGATACTCGATCTACTCAAGACTTATGTTACCGAAGTAGATCAACGCTCACAATGGGAAAAGTATTTACCTCTAGTAGAGTATGCCTACAATAATACGGTACATACTTCTATGGGGAAAGCACCTTTCGAGATCATAGAGGGAAGACCTAAAAGTCCCTTGCTACTCAAAGTACATGGGAAGATCTTCGCCGCCGATGAGTATAGCCGTGACCTACAAGAATCTTTTGAAAAGATTAGGGAGGCTATAGCCATCTCTCAACAAAGGCAAAAAGCTGCTGCTGATAAGCACAGAAGAGCCTTAATGTTCAAAGAAAATGATTGGGTCTTACTCAAGTTTCCTAAGGCTCGATTAAGGAAAACGATGGGCAAAAATCCTACGGGCCATCAAAAGTATTATGCTAAACTAGCAAAAAGATACTATGGTCCTTTCCAAATCTTGAAGCCCATCAATGAGACGGCTTATCAACTCAAGTTGCCCAACCATTGGCTTATACACAATGCCTTTCATGTAAGCCTACTTAAGCCCTACAAAGGAGAGCCACCAACTGAACCAATTATTGAAGACCCTCCCGAAGTTGAAGACCAAGAAGAGGTACTACAACCTGAAGCTGTCCTTCGGCATGAAGACAAGGTACTACGACATGGTAAGATAATCCGACGGTATCTTATTAAGTTCAAAAATTATCCTTTTGAAGATGCTAAATGGATACAAGGAGTACAACTTAAGGATAGTATGAACCTTGTCAATGCTTACAATGCTACATTAGAGTAAGAAAATGTACAACTCTCTTTTAAATGACTCATGTTTTTGTCTTATAAGACTATTCCTCTTTTTAATTGTGCACAAATTTAACTAGTATGCATGCTTAGAATCATGTTTGTGATGACGACGTCTCTCAAACACCAAGTAGAATTTGTCACTCTACTTTGGGAGAATGAAATGGACTAAAGAGCAGACATGCTTGCGGCAGCTATGTCTCCCAAGCACCAAATGGATTAGTCATCCATCTTGGAAAGATGTCGTAGGGTAAAAAAGGGATCCTCTACCCGCTAAGTACGCTTGACTAATGACTAAGACTTTATCTCTTCTACCTCATAGTCGAGGACGACTATGATTTCAAGAGAGAGGTAATGTCATAAAATCTAATATCTAACCAACCCAAATGATTTTCTCATATTAAATTGATCACTTAATGTGGGAGAATAAACGGGAACAAGTGTTAAGATATAGATATGTGCTTATAGATCTATCTCAGCACGGGGCCAATAGTAAAGGGGCCCAAATGGGAGATGGTCTATCAAGAGCAAGGCTAACCAATGGAGCATAAGACCTTAGGGTTAGCTTCATTAAAGACCTCCAATAATGTGTGTAAAAGTCCTTTGACCTTAGGTAAGCTAGGGCTGAGCTTGAGGTGGGAACCCGGCCCAAGCTCGAGGTGTTTGTCCTGCTTGAGGTGCTTGTCGTGCTTGAGGTGTTTGTCCTGCTTGAGGTGCTTGATTAAGGTGCTTTATTAAGGTGATTGAGGTGCTTGACTTACTCCATGCTTGAGGTGCTTGACTTGCCGCTTGATTAAGGTGCTTGAGGTGCCTTGACATGCTTGCCTAAGATGCTTGTGGGAATACCCCCTAGTCCAAGTGCTTTGTCATGCTTGATGACTAAGGTGCTTGATCTCCTAAAGTCAAAAGCATCCCTACAAGAGGGGGGGCGAGCCCTTTTCCTAGGGATTAGAGAGAGAACACACACTCACATTCACAAGGGAAGCCCCAGCTTGAAGAGGCAGCAAGGACACTTGTCAAGTTCCTCCTCATGTTGCCCTCATGGTGTGCCTGAAGCCTATTGGTTGGCCACCCAAGGGGTCCAATGATAATTTAGGATATTTAATTAATTGATTTTGCATTTATCAAGTCCTCTCTCTCAAAGGGGAAAGGGGGACACTTGTCGCAAGGCTACCCATGTTGCTTGTAATGGCTCCTGCTTGTGATTGGCTAGACCTGGAGGGGTCCAATGAGCTTCAAGCATGAGCTACAAGGGGGGGTCGACCCAAGCAAGCTAGGGGGGTGCTTAGGGGGTATACTCACCCACACACACTCACAAACACTCTCATTGTGTACTATGCAAAGTGCAAGAACTCCCTCTCCTTCTCCAAGCAAGTAGAGGTTGAGAGCCTACACCAACACTCTTGGCTATGGAGTGCAAATCCATCCAAGAGACATGCTTCAATGCTTGAGCTTGCCATCTATTTCTTCTTCATTACTATGCTATTATGTATGCTAGCACAAGAGTTATGATAAGTGAGGAACTAGCTCTTTCTCGTATGAAATGTTTCTTATTCCTCTTCCCTACCCTCATTCCCTGCTAGCTCTCTCCACCTTCGAAGGTGTTTGAGGTCTTGGGACTGAGGCTTGGTATAGTTAAAACTTTCTTCAAGTTTAGGTTATGCTATGATGGTGATGCATGAAGCTTTCCATCTTCATTGCTTCACCTAGGTCACAAGGAACACAAAGAATGTATTGTAACAAGTCTCTCTTTATGGGAGAAATCATAATACAAATGCCTATTGGAGGGGGGACCGGCTCCATATAAATCCGGTCCTCAAGTGTTGTCATGTTCTCTAAATTTTCTCTCTTGCAAAAGTATTGTCTATGCCAAGTTAACTAATTGCTATGATTATGTTTCTATCTTCAATTATGTCAACCCGCTATGCTCACAAAATCATTTCTTGAAAGTACTCTCATTAAATTCCGCTACTCTCAAATTGAATAGGCAAATTTCATTACATGATATGTATTACAAGAGGATTCTACTGCTTAACACTCAACAAAGGCTAATATTTGATGATATTATGCTAAAAAAACATATATTTCCCACAGAACCAATCCATATTTTCTTGACTGGATGTGCAGACACAGGGAAAACTTTCACCCTCCTTCTGATTGTCCAAGGACTTCTACGTTTCTATAACCACAGATCACATTCCAGCCCAACAACTACAAAAGCTTTGCTAATGGCATACATGGGCAAGGCTGCTTTTAACATTGGTGGAATCGCTATCCACTTGGCCCTCCACTTGACACTACTCACATCATCTAACACTTCCCTATCGCCTGAGAGGCTAAATGAACTACGACTACTTTATCGAGACCTACAACTAGCCATTTTTTATGAAGTCTCCTTGATTGGAACCAACGTCTTTGCTATGGCACACTCTCGCCTACGTGCAATAAAAAACAACTACGACCTTCCATTCGGTGGTGTTGATGTTGTCTTGTGTGGCGATCTTTGCCAAGCTAGTCTAGTACGCGACTCTTGGATTTTCTCCAGAAATCCTCAATTGCTCGAAGCTATCTTACCCACTTTCTGGCATGACCGCATAAAGTGCTATGAGTTAACAAGCACCATGAGACAAACTAACAAGACATTCATCGACATACTCAATAGGACACCAACGAAGGCATTTCGTACCTCAATACAAATTACATGCGCACAGTACCTCATCCAGCCATGGTCGCCCACCTTTATTATGCAAACAAAGATAAAGACCTACACAACCAACATATTTTCAACACTACCATAGGGACACCACTATTTATTGAAGCACAAGACACAAGGGCAAAAAATTGTAGCAAAACTATTCAAATACCGATAGATACAAAATTGACAGCAGGTCTTCACAAAAAATTTCACTTAAAACCAGGCCTAATTGTAGAACTTTGTGCTGGAAACATTGACATTCTAGATGGCCTAGTCGATGAAACTGACGGTATATTCAAAGCAGTGACACAAAACTCCACGACACAAACCATCTAGATTCACTTTCAAACCACTAAAGTAGGCCAAAACACTAGATATGAAAACCAACAACTATACATTACATCAATAGATAGACTGATGGACACCATACATAAAATAATGCGTGAGTCTCAAATAGAAAAAAACTTCCTAAACACTATTACTAGAACACAATTCCCTATTCAACCTGCAACAACTGCTAGGACCATACACTCTGCACAAGGCTTAACACTAGACACCTTGGCTTTTGATCCAACCAACATTTGAAGTCACAGTTTTGTGTACACTGCCCTCTCCCGCATAAGAGACCCCAACAACCTTTACCTCCTAACAAAATTAACTTCCACCCATATTAAAGATGAGCTACACTGCCTCAAAAAACATGCCACTTGGCAACATTCACAACTTGACCTCCACTCTTTGCTTGACAATCACTTGATAATACAATCTCTTAACGTTGTCTCCCTTAAGAAACACTACAAAAACCTTATTCATGATAATAACTTAATGGCTTCCCACATTCTTTGTCTCCAAGAAACAAAGTTACAATATGCTAACACAGTGGCCATCCACGATTACACACACACTCAAACAACTGGCCCCATGGGAGTATCCCTCTTCACATCAAACAAAAAGATACATCTACAACACCACAATATCATTTCCAGAATAAAAATAATGCATTAACACTAGAATGGTAACCTAACAGGACATAAAAGTGTCCTTTCAGGGTTTTGGGAAAAAATTCCAAAACCATAGTAGATCCACTCATTTTGAAAAATCCTTTCATGAACTTATAGTTCAATAACTACTACATATGGAAAAAATGAGAAACTTGTAATTTTTCTCATCTCTTGGTCACTACAAGCCTCCAAAGTTGATGGACCAGTGCATTTTGCCCAAAACAGCAATTTCTTACGGTTGATTGCATATAAATAAGAGTGGAGATTTTTGTAGGACATGAGATAAAATACCCCGTTAACTTCAATGGGTTGGTGACCAAAAAATATGGTTGATTTTACCTCACTAATTTTTGTTTGGGAAAAAAAATAGGTACAAAAAAGTTGCATTTTTGCCATTCTGCGGACCTATCATCAAAGTTTCTATAGTCACGCTCAATACAGATACTATATACATGTTTTCTTAGTTCCCTTTGGGCCTCTGGATTCAAAAGGAGCCATGGAGCATGTGAAAAGGATAATGGATCTCTTACAATTGGAACCTTGGGGGCAATGATAAAGTGCTAAATACAGCAAACATGAAAAAACTGGGTTTAGCATTATGACCTCTAGAAACCCATAGAAACTACTCAATATATAGCCAAGTTTGTAGCTTATGATTAGATATGGTTACTACCTACAAAATACACACAATTGGCCTAAGAAACTAGCAATATTGAGAAAGTTATACTTACTACTCTAAAATGTATTGTATTCTTCAGCAACAAAAAAATCAACCATCATCATATACTATGCTATATAGCATATTAGGTCCCCCAAAACTCAAGGAAGATTAGCTTTATGTTATAGATTACACTTACACAATCAAAATTGAATGTGGATATCAAGAAAGCCACCAAAAAATCATAAAAGTGCTAATTTTGGCCAAAAAACAGGATTATGCAATTCTTGTAAATTGGTCATAACTTTCAATTTTAACACTTAGCTCTCCCTACAAGCATCAAAACATGTTGAGATCTATGAAGTACTAACCTCTAGCCATCTAAACCTCACAAACATGAAGTTTAGAGTGGTATAGTTGCCAAAAATTGAAAAAAAGCGAAAAACAGGATCTGTTTTTTCACATAGTTTAGGTTCAAAAATGTTGTGCAAGAGTAAGGTTAATGGTGAGATCGATACTCAAAAAAAAATGCTAAGTTTTTTTCAGCTCATAAGGCAACTTTGTGGATATATAGCACCTAAAAATTAATTTTCATACTCTTCAAATAATTCAAGCAAAATGGTCACTTAACAGGACACAAAAGTGTCCAAGGACATAAAAGTGTCCTGTTACCATTCTAGTGTTAAAGCACTCCTCATTACACAACATGGTCCACCTATAACCCTGATAACATTATACCGCAGACGCTCAAGTCCACTTCCCTTGTGCAAACATTGACCACACTACTCGCACCTCGCCTCCAACACACCCCTACCATTTTATTCGGTGACTTCAACATCGACGCTAAATACCAAACCCTTGAATACCTTGCTATTTCTAACCTTATCTCCACACACAACATGAAACAACATATAACCCACAACGCAATCGACAATTCAACTTCGGACCACATTTGGTCTACAAATTCCTTCCCTGACATAACAACAAGCACTAACTTCTCATTTTGGTCAGATCACTCCATTATTTACTTATTGCTTCCACTAAACTCCAAAAACACATTCCAATACCCCCATCTTGCCCCAGACCACTCCACCCTACGATGAGGATGCTTTCAGGGGACATCCAGACTTGTAAATCTTTCATGAAGCTAACAAGGTATGCCAAACGCTTTAGTCGGTACAAAAGCCGGGGGCCCCATTCAAAGTGCTAAAGTCTATTAGAGTGTATCTAAAATCCCTCTATTTGTAAATCACACCCCTTCTCCTGAATCAAATTATAGTGACGTCAAGTAAAACATTGATTCCTTTCTGGAAAGGCGTTGCCAATCAGAAATTGTCGATGTAAACATCACTTGCGAAGTTTTAGTTGAAACTTTTTCCTAAAAACCTTAGAGTCATCTATGTGTGCGAGTCTATTGCTGCAACTGTACCCGTCCACTCACGTTTTCTATTTTTACTAGTAATTTTTGGTAGATACACACACCCACATACACACACACACAAACACACAGACACACACACACACACACACACACACACACACACACACACACACACACACACACACACACACACATGCAAGGTGAAGCTTCACTTTAGCATTCTAAAAGAATAGAACGCAAGAAAAGTCAAGCCATGTAGGATGCGGAATGAAAGGTGAAATAAAAAGATCTATTTGATATACTTAAAAACGAATAACATTTAAAATAAGTCTCGATCAGCATTGACAACATTGAAAGTATGACTGACTAAACTCTCCTCTAAGGCTTCTTTCAAAAAGACAACAAGTAATCCTTCCATTGGCAGGCCCTCACCTTGTGTTTTGTGCGTGTGATCAAGAATGGAGACTGAATTAAGGTCCTGTTAAGTTAGGTGGACTAGCGTCCTAACCTCTCACATGTCTGCCCTGCCACACAGGGCAGGATGTTCACGCCATCCTTTCCTCAGCGCCCGCTCATGCAACTTCAAGCGACCTCGGCCAACGCATGGGATGCCATCAACCCTCTCCCGCACAGAACGTCCCTTCTTCTCCCAAACATTCCTTCGGAACAACTAGCTCACATAGGGCCTCCTTAGGTCCTCTTCAGTAGATCCTGTCCCCAAAGCTTGCAGAAAAGCTTATGCAAGCACTTTCTGACAGACATCAACTCCTGCAAACCAGAACTCGTTCTGATGGCGTCGACGCTCCTAGAGTCCCACCAGGAGGAGATCAAGAACCTTTTGGAACATCTGCTGAAGGAAGCATACATTCGTCCCCCTCGGAGTCTCAATGTGGAAACTGTTAAGGACATCCTCACCTTGGCCAAGCAAAAGCTACTCAAGGTAAGCCGTCAGTCATTTTACCTTCTTCTCAAGTGAGGAAGGTCGAAAAAGATCTAGAACGTTGTGCATTGGTAGGTCTTCTTGTTGGCCCACAGCCTCCAGTCGACATGCTTAAAGCTTGGATAAAGCAACAATGGACTGCACGGGGCATTGAGGTGGACTCCATTCAATGATTACCCAAGAATCACTTGTTTTTCGTCTTCAGAGAACCGGCTATGGTGTTTCAAGCCTTAAGTTATGGGCAATGGGTCATCCATAGCTCACCTCTGTGCCTATTCGATGGAACAAAGAGTTCAACCCCGAGACCTCCGCAGCCAGGAATTACCCGGTTTGGGTTGAATTCACTAATCTCCCTCTCCACCTCTACAGCCATCTTGGTCTCATTGCTGGCCAACTGGGCAAGGTCTTAGGTGGTCGTCTAAGGCATGACAGGTACAACCCATCCTGGCACCCTCAGGTTCTTGTAGAGATGGACACCTCTAGCCCAACCAATCTCCCCCTCTCCATTCAGATCTAGATTGATGATGGGGAGGTCTTCGACAAACCTATTGAATACAAATACCTACCTGACACTTGTTTCCTCTGCGAGGGAAAAGGGCATTTTGTTAGGGCTTGCCCCCTAAAATCCCCTCGTTCTGCTCCCTCTACTAACCCCCAGACCCCCTCTGACCCTGCTGCTCAGCATATTGATGCACCTCATCCTAAAAATGGCCATCAACAGTCCAAACGTCGCTTTAACCAAGCTGGCAGCAAGTCTGGCACCTTTAGGAGATAAGAAGCCAAAGGAAAATCTGCTAATCATTTTGACGTCCTAGCACGACTTCAGGAATTTGTGGATTCTGACTCAAAGGATTCGGGGGAACTCATCCCCCCCACTCAACCGTAGGAATTCATCCCCCACACTCAACCACAGGTTCCAATAGTGGATGCTCGGTTGGAAGAAGAGGTTAGTGTCATGGATAGTCAATCTCTCCCTGACCTGAACAAAGAAAACAGGCATGTTTTTGATTGCTTTGATTCTTCTTCCCTCAGTTCCTATCCCCATGGAAGTTCTAAAATATAACAAAAGAAATCATGCCAATGTGGCTTAGACCCGGCCTTGCCAGTTAAGTAGCAGTAAAAACAAACGAGCCTCCAAATGAAAGTGCTCTCTTAGAATGTGAAGGGTTTTTCTAACCCCCTCAAAGGCAAAACACATAGAATCTTGGATTAGAAATAACCTAGCGGATTGTATCGTTCTTCAGGAGGTCAAAACCTCTGGCCTTGAGCTGGATCGCGCTCCAGAAAATGTCTCAAAGAAACACTTCTGGCTGGTTGACTCTCACCTCATGGTTGAGGAGGTTGCGTTATTGGTGTCCCTAAAGAGTAAAGGTCCACCCAATTGGATCCTGTAAGTGGGCACAACTGGTGCTCAGTCATGCTTCCCCACCCCTATAATATTAGAGTGGTAGGTGTGTATGCATGAGGCTCTATCTCCAGCCACTCGGAGATATGGAACACTCTGGTTGACCTTCAAGATCCTCTCATCCTCTTAGGTGACTTTAATATGGTAGAGTCACTTGAGGACCGTTTCCTCTCCAAAGGCATTACAATTCAAGGTGTCGAAGTTCAAGCTTGGGATTCACTCAATTCCGAACATCAATTATGAGATGCTGGCACCAGAGGTGAGTTCACTTGGCAAAATTATGGGAAAGGGGACCTAGCTTGGAAGGCTCGCCCGGACAGGTGTTACATCGAGTTGTCTGTAGACAACTCCTTTTCCAGGGTAAAAGCTAAGCCCAAGTACAATACTTGCATTTTGGATCATTATCCACTAGTTCTTACTCTGGATGATAAAGATTCTAAGGTAAGGAATAGTTGGTTTCATACGGATCCCTCCTTGTTCAAACTACCAGTAGTTCAGGAGGCTATTTCCCTCATTTGGAGACAAGCTTTTTTGGTGCACAGATCCCCAACCCGAGCTTGGAGTAATGCAGTCCAAGATACCCAACAAAATTTTATCCTATTCAGAAGAGAGGTCTCTCTGATCCGAAAGAATAAAAGAGATAGAATGTATGACGAATTAGCAAAGCTAGAAGCTTATCCCCTTTGGTGGCCATCCAAACGGTCATTTCTTCTCTTCGTAGCCAACTCAGACACCAAGAGGAGGTTCTTCTTTACCACTCCACAGTTTTCTTTAAGCAATGGTTGGCAGGGAAAGTTGATAGACCCTCGAAAGAAATGTTCAAATCCATTAGAAGAAGAATGCCAGAGAGCGCGTCCCACATTTCAAAGCAACCCATTCCATCGAGTCTAATGTACAGAAGCAAGAATTCGTTCGTGCCCATTTTGAGTCTCTTTTTAGCCCTCCCGAATCTCTTACAGGAGAGGCGATAGAAGCTCAAATTGAAACCCTCTCCTGTAGAAATAAAGTCATTCCTTCCTATCAAGCTGCGACAGTTGAATCCCCCCTATCAATTTCCGACATCTATCAGGCTATAGAAAACCTCAAACCCAATAAAACACCTGGTCTGGATGGTCTTCCCTTTGAATTCTTCTAGCAGTTCAAAGAACTGACATCTCCCTTTCTATTTGTAGTTTGGGAAGAATCCCTGATCCATAAAGCTCTCCCGTGTGCTATCAACACCGAAGTCATTAAGCTTCTTCACAAAGAGGGGCCAAGGATGACCTCTCCAATTGGCATCCTTTGACCATGTTGAACACATCATACAAAATTCTAGCCAAGGCTGTGGCCAATCGGATTACCATCTTTCTCATGCATTGGATCTCTAAGGAACAAAAGCGTTTCATTTAAAGAAGGAAAATCGTTGAGGCCGTGATCTCTATGTGGGAAGCCTTTGAGCATGAATAAGAATCTGGTCAAGACTTTGTTTTTGTTAAAATCGACTTTGATAAAGCCTATGATAGGCTGGAACGGTCCTTTATTCTCAGATGTCTAGAAGCTATGGGCTTTGGGAACCGGATGGTCCTTTTTATTCAAACACTTATGGGTAATGCAAGACAAAGAGTTTCTCTGAATGGCAGTTTGTCTAATGTGTTCAATTTGGCAAGGTCCGTTAGGCAAGGTTGTCCTCTAGCTCCTCTTTTATTTGCCATAGAAGCCAACTCTCTCAATTGTCTGGTAAAAACCAGAATGGCCAAAGGCCTCATCAAAGGAATATCCATGCCGGGCTCTGAAGTTCAACATTTTTCCCAATTTGAACACTGGCTGAATTCTGGGCGGTGTTGCAAATTTTTGCCTGGCTTTTGGCTCTCGTATTAATCATAACAAAACAACGATTTTTTCATAGAAAGCCATCCCAGTTTGGATATCTCAAGCTGGTTGCAAGGTTATCAAGGAAGGTGAGATATTCCGTCTTCTTGGGATTCCCATGGGTTTTGGGGTATCACTCAAGGCTAGGTGGGACTGGGTATGCAACAAATTCCAATCCAAGCTCAACAGGTGGATTGGATTCCAACACTCCTTGGCTGGTTGGGTACTTGTTATCAATCACTTCCTCAATGCTTATGTGATGTTCTTCTTTGGATGTTGGAGGCCTCCCAACTGCCATCTTCTCAGAATCTCGAAGATATGCAAGAACTTCTTATGGGCCAAGGATCCGTTCATGAAAAGTTCATCCAAGGTCTCTTGGGACATTTGCACCCTACCCAAAGGTTCAGGAGGCTTGGGAATTCAAAATCTCAATCACATCTCAGATAAAATGGAAATAAAGCTAGTGGTCTCAGCCCTGTCTCAACCCAAGGAAGAATGGGCCAGCCTCCTTTTTAGGAAGCTCAACAGGTTCTACATCTCTGAGCACCCTGGCTGGTCTCATCTCATGCCTACTACAATCTTCTTTGGGAAGATTACCATCTCAGTTGTAGGCTCTAACTTGTTGAGGTCTATTTTCAATGCTTGGAATAGGCACAGAGAGAACATCCAGTTCAATAGCCTCTCCAAGTTCAAATACTCCGTCCCCCCAATGACTCTGTCTGGTGGCCTATTATAGAAGTTCGACAGGTCTCCTCTTCTCTCCAAAGGAAAGCTCTTACTCTTCACAAGAAGGACCTCAAAGGTTGGAAGAATTTTTGGGACCCGGTTTCAATGGACTGGCTGTCCGACATTGAAATTTCTCTCAGGTTTCAGGCTCATCCCTTGGATCTTTAACTCATCAGCAACCGGATTAGGGCTTTCCCTCCATACCTCATCTGGACACTCCATAACCCGCCTCCCCTAAACCTTAGAGCCTTGACCTAGATGGGTAGGGTAAAGCTTCTTAACCCCATTTTGAAAATCAGCACTATATATGGCCTCTTCCCTTCCTGCTACTCTGAACAAGAGATGGAAGGTCAATTACTCCAAGAAACAATGGGAATTCAACTTCGGAAACATCTCGTCCCCTTCAATTGAACCCAAAAAATCAGTACTATTATGGTTAATTTTTCACAAAGTGTTGTGGATTGGTAAGAGGGCTCTTCATGCCCAGATTAGCAATGGTCTTTGTTGTGTATGTGGTTTTGTTCTTGAGGAGACCTGCCACCTGTTCTTAGTTTGTCTCGACAGTAAACTGATCCTGAAATCCTTGATTCGTACTCTCGGCTTTTCTCCCTCTTGGCACCAACTTCTCCTGGGAGATCATGCTGGAATACTCATAGATTTTTGGAACAAATCAAGAGCTGAATTTTTATGGCTGATCTAGCGGCAAAGAAATTGTAAAATGTTTGATTCGGTTTACCACACACCAAATCTGAAAACCCTTTTTTCTTCCCTTTTTGTGTAAGATGTGCAAATTGCTAAAGATCAGGTCACTTTGTACAGAACCAAAAAAGATATCCTCAAAGATTCAAGTTACTTCTATGATCGTGTTTACTCATGGGGAGCGAGTGGCAGTGAGTTAGATGATAAAATCCTGTCTTGTAATGATATGGAGAACGAGATGAACATCGAGATTGCGCAACTCGAGGATTGGATTATAAATGAAGGATACTATTACTAAGAGAGGCTCCAAGCACAAATTGAAAGATGTGCAGGAATGTAAATGAAGATGTCTCATGCATGTTTTGAAATGGGCTGGGAGCCTGTGTATAAGGTCATTGTGTATGTCAGATCGGTTGTATATTTTGAATTGGGACTGGCGCCTGTGTATAAGGTCGTGGTATATGTCAAAGCAGGGCTATGTGAACTTTATGTATACTTCTTGCTCATCGAATTAAATTCCCCACGCTTATGGTTTTTTTATAAAAAAATTAATGGAGGAAAAAATTAATTTATTCATTTTCTTTCATGATTTGGAGTTGAGGAAAATGAAACTTTTCATGGGGAAGAGAGTCCACGTCAGGGTTAGAAGTATACCTTCGCCCCGCTAACTGATCAAATAAGGAGAAACTTGAAATTCTCCCCAATTTCATGTCAAATTTATAGCTTGTAGCCAAGAATTACACTAAAACTTGTGTAAAATTTGCTGGTTTTCTTAAAGGCACGCTCAAAATCTAACCGGGATCTTATAATTTCAATTTTCAACAGAAGAAAATACACTACAACTCGGTTTTTTTCTAATACTAGTCCACATCATGGAGCTGGGAAAAGTAGGAGTTCACATTTTATAGTATGATATGCACTTTTAGAGAGTCCCAACAAAATTCATAAATTCTTACAAAAGTGGGGTGAGCCAACTACCCACGGCACTAAGTGACACATAAGTGCAATTATCGTGATAGTTACCTCTATTGTTGCTGCTAGTGTTACCGCGTTTATTCCCCAAGCGCAATTTAATGCCTAAACATTCAAACTTATAGAATTGTCATTTGTGGATGCGTTGGCTTCATCATCTTAGAATTCGTCATCCTCCATCACATCATCTTCATCATCATGACAATCATCCTCGTTAAGACTTGTGGCCATCAAACTTGATTCATCAATCTCCCTCTCCTCTTTCTCCCTCTCATCCTAAGTAGGAGGTGGAAGAGGGTCAAAGATGGTCTCCACTTCATTAGTGGCAAAAACGGTTCTCCCCCGAGGTGTCACGGGAATTAAGAACCAACATTTTGGTTGGTGGATTGTTGGGATATAGATGACCTATGCAAGAGAAGTTCAAAGTGAGTAACATTGGTATAATTAATGCTACAAGCAAATAATAATACAAAAGGTAATCAGTCACCTGCTCACAATTACGTGACAAAAATAAAATGGCATACCTCCCTGTGTGATTCACAGTAGAGTCCACCATGTAGAGGTCATTCTCATGTCATCAAGACACATTTTCAAACCACTTGCACTCAAAGATGAAGGTATGAAAGGTTCTAAAATTAACCTTTTTTATCCTTTTAATAGTTTCATAGTACCTGGCTTCATCACCATCTGTGTCAAAGTTTCCCATGATGCCACAGACCATGGTGGCTCTAAGCTCGTCAATCTGGTACGTATGAAAGTGATGACCCTTTGACCACATAGAGTTAAAGGAAAGGCACTACAAAATAGGAAACTATCTTTTCTCACTTATAACAAAGATAAAATCAAGAAAACACTATACAATATGGTTTAGTTCTATGAGTACTCTACCTTTGGTAGGCAGCGTCGTGCATACTCCCATTCTTTGTCGGTGATGTCTTCTGCGCACGCTTTTGCTTCGGTCATTTTCTCATGAATCCACTCCGTACTAATGAGATCTAGGAAACATGCAAGGTGTCTAGGTACTGGGGGTGCCCTCCTTCCTCCATGTACTTGCTTCCATGCTTCTCTCTCTTGCAAATGCCTTGCCTTTGTCATTGTCCACAAGTCCACTTACTTGTCATAACCTTTGCATTGAGAATAAAAAAGTTATTGAACACTCGAGATAGATTCATATCTATGTTAAATATTTTTCCCTTTCCACTTGGCAAGTGTGAAGTCATCCTTGCATCCTCCTCATTTGACCACATGCGAGGCATTGAAGGATCAACTTGTGCCAAATACTTTGAGGTGTAAACAAATGCCTCTTGCAAGATCCACCCTTCATCCATACATGCCTCTGGTTGAGACCATAGCCGCACAAAATCTTTGAGAGTCTTTAAAAACCTCTCTAAAAAGAACATCCATCGTGTGTGCACTACTCCACATGTAGCGATATCCTCCACCATGTGAACCAAGAGGTGAATTTGACTAAAAAGGACTGATTGAGGAAATGCATCCTCAATGGCACACATAGATTCTCTTGCATGTATTCTGTTGGTGTGCGAATAGACGCAATGGTACCCTTCACTTTGTCCAATTATTATTTGGCTAGCATCCATGGCGCTTTAGGAAGCACAATCTTCTCATTGGGGGCACGACATGGAGTAGCAAAGGCGGGGAGACGTTTCAAGACCCTCAAATCCTCCCTCGCCCCCAATGAGTCCTTCTGGCCACTAATATGGTCCCAATGGGTGTGGGCTTCATTCTTGAATATGTGCATGGGATCCAAGAGGTGTCGTAGCTTTATGTCCTTCCAATATGGAATCCTTAAAAATATGGAATACCTTGAATATACCTTTTGGAGTACTCGAAGCCGGATTGTTGTTGCAGTGTTCTTTCCAAATGGTTGCCCAATATGCCATCATGAGATTTACAGGCCTCTTTCCATTTTTTTGGAGCCTTGTGCTTGCTATGGGGTCTAAGCATGTATTGGTGGTACTGGCCACTATTTTACTTTTTGGGGTACCACCAAGAGACTACTTTGGAAAAGAATCTGTGATAAATTCAAAAAAGAAAAGGGCAATTTTAAAATTTTAATGGCCTTAGTAGTTGGAAGGGGCCATTGATTGTAGGGAGGGGCAGCTCAGTCATCATTTCAAGGTATGAGTGGTGTGACTTGTCATAGGACGACGTCAACATCAACTTTTGACAGATTCTTCCCATGCGCCAAGTGATCTCCATGAGCTTCGAAACAAATGCTCTTCTCATTCACTCTTGCCTCTGTTCTGTTAGAATGAGAAGGTAAACCCTATTGCCATTTTGAATTGCTGAGGTTTGCAGACATCTCATTCACTCTCGCTTCTACTCTGCCGGACTTAGAAGGTAAAGGTAAATGTTGCACCTAATGTAAAACTGCCCGAAAAGAGGAGAAATGAAGCGGGAACAACACGTTCTATATAGCACAAACCGTAGAAAACTGTAAGGCACCTTTTATGAAGAAAATGACACTAACATAAATTCTGCACAAAATGACAAAAGAGCCTGTGTAATACTGCCTGCAGTGGAAACGAAGGCCGGAATGAACCCAAATCAGAAATCTGAGCAGATTAACCTCTAACAGCCCTCCCGAAATTTTTGTCGACGTGCGAACACTCGCCAAATCTCACTGACATAGAAGAAAGTGGGCAGGCTTGTGCTCGAGCTCCTGGCGAACTAAGCCCGGGAGGACACAACCTGCTCTGATACCAATTGTTGGAATTAGGATTCCAGGAAAACACACACAGCTTGGAGAAGACGAAGGAAGCTCAAGGCACACAATAGAGAGTGTTTTACTTAGTGTGCAATGGAAAGATAGATAGCCCTAGAGTGATGGGCGTATATACAATGCACAGGGGAAAAACCTCCTAAAGAGGGAAAAACTGTCCCGACGGTCCTAGTGTGTTCACACACATCACTACCACATGTATAAGGTAACACTCCCTCCCACAAACATAACAAAAACAACACACACACACACACACACACAAACACACAGGCACGTTCGAGTCGAGGAGGAGCTTCCATTTCCTTTCGGCGACATCATCGAAGGGGGTTTACCGCGCTCGTCCTTGGAAGCTCAACCTAATGGTCAACCACGCTAAAACCTAAGGTATTCCCCCCCCCCCCCACCCCCCCCCCCCCCCCCCCCCCCCCCCCCCCCCCCCCCCAATTCCTAATAGTATTCTACTCCACAAACACACCACGCACACACACACACACACACACACATACATGCATAAATGAAAAAAAACAAAACGAGAAAGATAGCGAAAGAGAGACATGCCTCGTTCTTTTGAGGACGTAGATGAAATCTCTTCATGGATGGTAGATTTGTTAGATTTGTTAAAATCTCTTCATGTTAGATTTATTTGCAAATGAATGTGCAGTATATGTTTGTTATGAAATGGATTGAGAGAGAGAGAGAGAGAGAGAGAGAAGAGAGAGAGAGAGAGAGAGAGAGGAGAGAGAGGGAGGGGGGGGGGGGGGGGGGGGGGGGGGGGGGGGGGGGGGGGGGGGGGGGGGGGGGGGGGGGGGGGGGGGGGGGGGGGGGGGGGGGGGGGGGGGAGGGGGGGGGGGGGGGGGGGGGGGGGGGGGGGGGGGGGGGGGGGGGGGGGGGGGGGGGGGGGGGGGGGGAGGGGGGGAGAGGGGAGGGGGGGAGAGGGGGGGGGGAGAGAGAGGGGGGGGGGGGAGAGGGGGGGGGGGGAAATAGAAAAAGGGGGGAGGGAGGGAGGGAGGGGGAAGAGGGAAAGAGAGAGAGAGAGAGGAGAGAGAGAGAGAGAGAGAGAGAGAGAGAGGAGAGAGATAGCGATAGAGAGAGAGAGAGAGAGAGAGAGAGAGGGAGAGAGAGAGAGAGAGAGAGAGAGAGGGGCAAGAGACAGAGAGAGAGAGAGGAGGAGAGAGAGAGAGAGAGAGAGAGAGAGAGAGGGAGAGAGAGAGAGAGAGAGAGAGAGAGAGAGGGAAGGAGGGAAACACACACACACACACACACACACACAGAGTGTGAGGTCCCTGCCCCTTGTCGAGAGGAGTGGAGTACCTTTGATAGGTCTCCAATCCTGAGAAGGAAAAATCAACGGAAATTTCCTTAGCTACTACGTAGCCACGGGCATGAACCGTTAGTGAAGGATTGGTCCTATCTCGCTATGGCAGAGCGTGACCACCATAACCCTATCTAAAAACTATCTATAATCAATTATACCTAAAAGTATAAATCTTAGAGTGACCAACCTGTGCGCTTTTTTCCCCATGTTTAAGAAGCACAGCCCGCCAAGGTTTGTCTCTTTTAAGATTTATGACTTAAAAATAAAAATAAAAAAAATTCTAGCGTTGGAAAGTTACCCGACTCATCGGGTCCACCCGTCCATAGAATGATACCATTGGGGTATCATTCTCCCACTTTCCACCCCGCACTCACCCTTCTTTTGTTATCTAATTACTACCACACTATTTAAACATACATGTTCCTTTACTTTATTTATGATATTGGTTCGTTAAAACAGCCCTTCAAACAATATTACAAACAATAGTCAAACAAGAAGTCGTCCAATTTTAAACCAACAACTCTTGGATTAGGTTCACTCAAGAATCTCTACTGGCGCTATTATGTCCAATCGGTGTATACATTATTTATAAAAACCCTTGTCCTCATGAGCGTCCCATACCGCTCGACAAGTACTCGTTGTGCTAATCTGGACGTACTCCTGTCACAGCAACAAAAGTGCCAATTTGGGCGTCATCCTTACGCCACGACAAAACAAAACTGCAGTATCCAGCTGGGCTAATCTGGGTGTACTCCCACCACAGCATCAGCGGTGCCATCCTGGGCGTCATCTCACGCCTCGGCAACTGCCACATAATACCAGTGCTAATAAGTAGAGAGACTTGAGAGAAACCATACCGAAGGTTTTGGACAAACATTCTTTCCTATAGCAACCAATTTAACCAGACAATCTTTCCTACTTGTCAAACATATGCAGATGGTTTTGGAGTGGGGGCTATCCGCAAATGATGAAGAGAAGGGAGAAATGTTGATTGCTAGAGTAGTGTCAAAATAGTGTAAGGTAGATAAAGAGAGAGAGAGGGAGGGAGAATATAGAGAAAGAGAGGGAGAGGGATATATATATATATATATATATATATATATATATATATATATATATATATATATATATATAGAGAGAGAGAGAGAGAGAGAGAGAGAGAGAGAGAGAGAGAGAGAGAGAGAGGGTAAGAGAGAAAGAGGACAGAGGAATGGAGAGAGGAGAGAGAAAAAGAGATAGCAAAAGGGAAAGAGAGAGAGAGAGAGAGAGCGATAGATAGTTCTATTATCGTTCTTGGAGGTCAAATATGACCTATGGGACCGAATGAACATGTCACGTGGTGTGAGTGGAGGTCATAAGTGACTCTCGATGCTCAAAAATGACTAAAATGCGCATCGCAAGAGAGATTCCACATCGTGGTTGGGAGAGGAAGGTATTTAGGGAGAGCTCATGGCTGAATATATGGGGAAAAGAGGATCTAATGTGGTCAAAAGCTGAGCACTCAAGTAGTGTGTGGTAGTCACTCTCTCGCACTTGACAAGGGCATAAGGTGCAAAGTCGATGAGACTCCTCGCCAATGCCCCAACGTTCTGTCTCGCAGCATAGAGAATGGGAGCTAAGACAAATGGATGCAATGGTGCGGATTGCACTCAACGGGATGGGATCAAGGATGTAGGGATGGGTTCGGTTACCTCGCTCGGAGAAGAAGAGAGATTTGTAGTTTGGGGCAACATGTGTGGTATAATGGCTGAAGCAAGAACCTTCGGATTTCTCCCAAGCCATGATACATTGGTGTTGTAAGAAGGCTTGGGAGTCGGTCGATGCATCCTTGACCAAGTGAATGCATCCCATCTTCCAAACCATTTCTTGATGTCAAGCATCCACCCCGAACTTAGTATTTTTCTCTTGCATGTCTTTTGGACCTTTTGAACTGCTTCATATGCGATTCTAGGAAGTCGATACAAAGGGCTATGTTGTGTCTTAAGCATGTACTCCACAACCCTTTGCATGTCCGAGACCTCAATAGGAAGCGATCCGGACTCAAGAAGTAAGAGCATGTAGGGTGTTTGTGTCTTGACTTGGAGAAAGTTGGTGAGAAAACGCTTTTGGACATTCTCAAACTCTTTCCAAGTAGACTTCCCGATGCTTCCACCCCACACCTCCACTCCATAAAGAAGCACTGGTTTCACCAATGTGTCAAAGAGGTACTTTTTGAGAGCCCAACACTTGATCTCTCCATCATTGCACATGTTCTCAAATGCATAATAAGCCCTCTTTTCGGCTTCCAAGCGACGCTATTGCGCAATCCTTCCATTTATGATTGGATGGAACCTCAAGGCCAAGGTACTTGAAGCTATCTACCACTTCAAGTTGCTCATTGTTGTATACAATGCATGGATTTTTGTCATTGAGGGTCTTTACAAGCATAACCTTGGTTTTGCATCCATTCATGATCAGCCGGCTATGTAGGAAAAAGCGTTCCAAGACACTCATAAGCTTCTGTGCATCTTCTAAGGTATGTGTCAAGAGCACTACATCATCGGCATAAAGCAAAAGCATGATCACCGCATTTTCAATCTTAACCTCTTCTATGCCTTCTTGCTACATAAAATTAAGAACCATGCATTCCAATTCATCAATGAGTAGCCCAAAGACGGTTGGGAAAAGTGGACATCCTTGTTTGACACCAATGGTGCTTGCAAAAAATTCCAAAATTCCATCTCCCATACGTAGTCGACATATCACTTTTTGGTAGATGCGGCATTTGAAGGCTTTGCATACGTCTCCAAAGATTTCCTCGCGGTACCATGTCAAAATCTTTCTTGAAATCCACAAAGCAACAATACAACCTTTTTCATTTCAATCGAGACGCTTCCATAAGAATTCGAAGAGTGACAAGGTGATCAATAGTTCTATGATGCTTTCAAAAACCTGCTTGGCCAAGCACACGTTTGCCATTCTTTTTAGCCCATTCACTTATCTTCATCTCCATGATACATCCAAATAACTTTGGCATCAAAGAACGAACCATTATAGTGCGATAGTTGAACTCATATTGTTTACATCTCCTCCTTTGTACAAAGGTTTGATTCAATTTGCACTCCAATGATGAGGCATACCATGCTGAAGTGCAAGGTTAAACATATCGCATATCCAATATCGTGTTTTCTTCCTTGTTCATTTAATTATTTCATCCTTGACACCTTGAAGGTCCCCTGCCTTGCGAGTAGCAAGTTTCTCAAGTGCGCGGCGCCATACATCTTCACCCTACAAGAGGTTGTGTGCACTTCTGACGTTTTTAGCGATGGAAATACATTGGGTTTTTATACTCCCCAGCATCGCTAAGACCGTCTCTAATAGCGTTGATACGGGAAAATCTCTATGATCGTCGCTATATGCGTCGCTATATAGCGACGATAATAGCGATGCTTACATGCTACCTATAGCAATTCTTATAGCGACGTTGAAGAGCTTTATATAGCGTCGCCTAAGAGTAAAAACTTTTGGTGGTAGGGCATTGAATGCCCTGCCACCCATCAACCATATTGATTGTTTCAATAATAGAGTAAACCTAAATGAATCCAAGATAAGCCCAGATTCACCTTTGAAAGAAAGTGCAAGCTTAGGTATAGACCCAAAGTAGTCATCCACAAGACAATATAACCATTAACTCCATCAACCATAGTATTGTTTGTAGAATAAATATTACAAAACTAACAAAAGTAAATTGATGAAATTAAATCAATGACAATTGTACACATCATAGGCAAAATCACTTGATTGTTAAGCTTTGCAAATGTAATGGTTACAACACCATTGTCATTATTGAAAAAATATACATGGTTTTCCAATAGTTACAAAAAGAGGTATACATGTCATCTCATGATACATATGCTATGACAAAAGGAAACTAATGCTATCTAGCTACGGCTAGACTGATGTCGTCTAATCAGACGTCTCATCGCGTCCAAGAAGCGTATCTGTTGGATTCCTGCCAAAAAAAACAATAAGACAGCTTTCTGTAAGTATAAATATATAATTTACAAAACAATACAGCAAATAGAAAAGAGTAAACCCTAATACTAACCATGCCCCGTGAGAACTCAAAATGTCCACCAGGGCGTTTAAGCCCTTCCTGATTGCGTACTCGTACTCGTACGGTGTGGGGTCATGTCTTGTCATCGATCGCTGTTCAAAACATACAAAGAATCCATTATGTTAGAATTTAAAAACCCCTAAACCCTAAACTATCAAACCTAAAGAGCAATGCGAAAACACTTACAAAATTGGCTTCAAATGATTCCCACCTGCTGCTCCCCAAGTGGTACGAGCTCCCTGACCATTAGGAAAAATATGAACCCTCTAGGGGCCCTTTGGGATTAAGGTTAATTAGAGGTCATCCAATAGGAAGAGGGTGGTGGACACACTCTATACCCTCAAAAAAGTAGGGGGACAAGGTAGCCTTACACCTCTTAATTGTCTCTTACCTAGTGAGAAGGTAAGGGAGGTGGCTAGGGGAAAGAGGGGGGGGGGGCCACTTTGACCTCTTTTCCCCCACTTTTTGGCCCGCATTTAAAAATACACTAAAAATTTCAAAATTTCAATTTTGCCCTCCTTAAAAGGTCCCCAAACTTATTTCATGGTCAAAAAAGTATTTTTGACCTTCAAAAGTTAAAAACGTGCACTAAAAAACCCAAAAAATTGAGTTTTTTTAAAAACAAATCAAAACATCATTTTCACCCTCCAAAGTCTTTCCAAACCTATTCTATAGCTAAAAAGTGTTTTTCTCTCTCTACAAACCTTTTTCCAAGCTCTCCATTGCTGCAACAACCACATGCACCCCCTATAGTCCATCATTATCTCTCTGCTAGCTTTCTCCCACCTCCATTGTAGCACCAAGCAAGCTCCTCCTCCATCTCTTCCCCTTACCCACCACATAGTTTCACACCAAGCTAGCTCCTCTCCCTTCTCTCATCTCCATTACAACATGAAACAAGATTCTACTCCTTCTACTTTCATTCACTCACACTACATGGAAACCTCTACTCCCGAAGGTGGCAAAAGTATGAGCTCACATGAGTTGCATACCACAACAATAGGAGGTGTGAATATCGCGTGGGCATTGCAAGGGTTCATCTCCAACATAAAGATAGAATGGTAAAAAAACTACCCTTGTAGCTTACATTCAGAGCTTAACATCATCTCCATCTTTAAGTTTATCATGCTGGAGAGAATTAACCTCTTTATGGATTTCAGTGTTTAGGATTCACACCTCATAACACTGGGTGGTGCTATTTTGTTGATGACTTCGGTGCGCCATCTATAGTTGTGTAGCATGTGATTTGAGTCTCACAATGTAAGTAAGTTGTGTTATCTATGGAGAGTCGTCAAAGATTTTTCTTGTAATTTATTCTTCGTATAATTGTCATTAGATAATTGGAATGATAACATTTTGTACTTTATAACTTTGTGCTCACATAATCTTTTGTTTACTTACAGATTCAACTTGTTTTAAGAGGACATGAACAAGCAACCATGTGCAGAGATGGAAATCACTCTATTTTTGTTCCTTGAGGAACCTTTCACTACTATGTTAAAAGATTTTGATAAGAATAGTAGGTGTTTTTTAGAATCTTGAACCAATGGGGACTCTCTAGGAGCTCTCATAGAAGCCATCCATATAGTACTACTATCTTCCCTAGTGTCATAGACACACAAATACTCAAGTGTATATGAATCTCTAGATGAGGAAGACAAATACTTGTAAGATAAGCCTAACAGCAACAACATTGTCTCCATTTGTAATTATTTTTCATGAGGTTGGATTCCTCTATAAATGTAATATAAATATGTTTTTTTGTTAAATGGTGTCGCATTGAGTGAGAGTATTTAATTTAGATTACTGAAGTTTCATACAGATCTGAGAAATATTGTTTACTTTTATGGATATTTTGATTGGCCTGTACGATGATTCAAGTCACAAGTCTTAATCACTCCACCTTGAAGAAATTCAAGCAATATTTTGATTTCAGTTTAATCATTAATGATTATTCTTATTAAAGTGGATCATAAACTTTGTCAAGATGTCCTCATTTGGGGATGTTGAATATATATCATTAGCAATGTTTCACAAGAACACTAGGTGGACACAAGGAAGTAAAAATTGGCTCCTTGTTTGGTCGATTTCTAGTGTTTAATGTTTAGTACACAGGATTTGTGAGGCCGTTGACATGGGGAGTTCACTAAAGTATATGTAACATAGCACATGTGTTCAATAGAAGGGATTTTATATTCTTGTAAAGTTGCAGAAACATGTGTAGATAAGGCCCATAAGAGGTACTTTTAATCCATTCTAGTGAACGCACGTGATATAGGAAAATTTTACATAGTGAATGCTCCGGACCTTTGAACACAAAGAAAGGGGGGGGACGGGGGGGAGCTCTAATTACTTCTGAGTGAAAAGAAGTGGAATTTGTACTGTCATGTTGCATAAAGATTTCCTTTCACTTAATCTTAAAAAAAATTGGTATCCTGGGGTGCAGACAAGGCCATATAATGCAAAAAAAAGGGGTGGCCACAAGCGCGCGTAGTGAGCCATCCAAAACTGCTGGATGGGCCATATGTGGGCCCTTGGGGCCACCCTTTTTTTGCATAATTAGGCTATTGCTGCACTCCAGAACCCTGGAAAAGATGAGATGAACCTAAAATTGAACTTTTCAAGCACATTATGCCTTCCTTCAACTCAACTTACTAGTTCCCTGCACCAAAAGGGCAAATCACATTGGACAGTATAAAAATCTAGTCTCATGCTGCATAAACATCTGGTTTCATCAAATATTAACATTCTTGCTATTATAAGGGGCAGACAAGGCCATATAATGCAAAAAAAAGGGTGGCCACAAGGGCGCGCAGGTGAGCCATCCAAAACTGTTGGATGGGCCATCTGCGCGCCCTTGTGGCCACCCTTTTTTTTGCATAATTAGGCTATTGTTGCACTCCAAGACCTTGGAAAAGGTGAGATGAATGTAAAATTTAACTTTTCAAGCACATTATGCCTTCCTTCAACTCAACTTACTAGTTCCCTACACCAAAAGGCCAAATCACATTGGATAATATAAAAATCTAGTCTCATGCTACATAAACATCTGGTTTCATCAGCTATTAACATTTTTGCTATCCTAAGGGGCAAACAAAGCTAGAAAATGCACAAAAAAAGGGTGGCCACAAGGGCGCGCAGATGAGCCATCCAAAACTGCTGGATGGGCCATCTGCGCGCCCTTGTGGCCACCCTTTTTTTTTGCATTTTCTAGCTTTGTTTGCCCCTTAGGATGGCAAAAATGTTAATATTTGATTTAAATTTAACTCTTCATGGCCAAAACCACTTAACTTAAAACACATGGATAAACCGAAAAGCCAAATCACTATGGAGACAGTAGACACAACTCTTAATCATTTTGTCATTGCAAAGTCATCTGAAATGATGTGAGCCTCTACAACTTCTTGAATAGCCTCCAACGCTATTGCTTGCATTTTATAATGATTTCCATAGCTTTGAAGCACCTCCTTCACTGTGTGAGCATATTTTTGATGCATGGCCATGATTCAAGTGTTAAGTTTTTTTTTTTTTTTTTTTGTTTAAGTGTTGAACTTTTCGGTTGCTTTCAACAGCTTCTAGATTTCAATCGGCTCCGAATCTGTCTGGGCTTGTCTCACATGAATTTGTTCATCTCATCGCGTTCTTCGACCATCATGTGATGAGAAAAAATCATATTTTTCTCGCATTCTCCAAAAATCAATGTGCAAGTTGACAATTTATTTAAAAATGATGTAAAACATACATTTTTTACTTTTTTCTTAATCTACGGGCTCCAACGAGCATTAAAACCATGGAATCTGAAAATACTCAAAGAACCATTGTTTTTTATTGTGTTAAGGAGTGTATTTCCTACATACAAAAATTTCCCAAAATCGCGCCCTAACACCTTCAAAAGTGGCTTCCAAGGAGTGTACTCAGTCAAAATTTGAAACTGAAGAAAACAATCAGAATGAACTCCTAGACTATGTATAAACTTTAGAATAACCAAAATTCCCTTTTAAAAAAAGTTATGCTAAAAATTGATACTTTAAATGACTACAAATCTTATTTAACTTATCAAACAATCTAAAATATGGTAGACCAAGAGTGCTCTTACACATCAACAAACACAAAAGTCCAAACTTCTTCTCATTAACTTTGATAAACATACATTCATGAACAACTTCCAAGGGGTAGTGCAGTCATAGTTCTTACATCCATTCCATGACATGGTATGCTCATGGGGTGACCTATCATATAAAAATATCTCTTGTGGGGGTGCCCTCATGTTAGGAAAGGGTGTGCTGCTGATGAAAAGTTGTTGTAATGTCCTACTAGGGATCTCTCCATGTTAGCATAGTGATTTTTGGTGTAGTGGGAGCCACATTGCTTGAGGAGAGCTTTGTGCCACTGTAAAAGCTTCATGTTATGCTAGTTCCTTGAGCCATTACTGCATTAGGATGAGATTACCCACCTCTAATAAGGATGGATTTGAAGCACCTACCTGCAAGATGTAACAAAGAAGGCTGTTTTAGAGGAAAAGTGGTGACACTTGACCTCTCTAACCTGCACCCACTGTTTCTTGTAATGCCACTATTTTGAGCTGAAGAGCTTGACATTCGTGCATCCACGAATGCAAAGAAGCACCTGCACCCATACACAACCAATTGCAATAGCCTAACAAGCCTACTTCTCCCCTCCCAAGATATTGAAGAACCATACACATTCGTCTCACCGACAGTATGACGATCTTGGGATGACCTTTGTTCACCCTCACGTGCGGCCTTCGGTGCAAACACCGCGGACAAGCAATATGTACACTTTTGTTGTGCGGAGTACATGGTGGTGGAGGGATACGATTTGTGATGTCCGTAAGCACCATGGCAGTTGTTCCGTGAGGAAGCAAAGAATGAAAAGAAAGAGGGGGGAGGGAGAGGGAGGAACATGGGAGGAGAGAAGGGGGCAGAGGGGGAGAGGGAGAGAGAGGGGAGGAGGAGGAGAGAAGGGGGTAGGGAGGGAGAGGAGAGGAACATGGGAGGAGAGAAGGGGGCAGAGGGGGGAGAGGGAGAGAGAGGGGAGGAGGAGGAGAGAAGGGGGTAGGGAGGAGAGGAGAGGGAGAGAGGAGGAAGGAGGAGGAGAGAACAAAGGTTTTTTTTGGGGGGGGGGATTTTTTTTTTGAAAAAGTGGACTTTTAGTGTTTGTAGGTTTTAAAAAATGTCAAAAAATGATTTTTTGATGTGTATATATGTTGGGAGGGAATTTTAAGTCAAATTTTGGCTCTTAGTGACCCACTTTTTTGCTGATGTGGCCACACCCCTTTACTCCCTTCACTTTCCAAAATCTAGAGAGAGAAAGTGACCTCTTAAGTCCACATCCTACATGTGTCTAAAAAAAGGCTAGAAAAGTCTACTCAAAACTAGCTTCTTGAATGCCCTTGTCCCCTTAACCCTACACAACATTAGCCTTAATCCCTAAAAATTAGGATTCCTTACAAGGCCCATGCAAGGTTCATATTTCTCCTAATGCTCTACTCGCGCTTTGGCTGTCTCCTTTTGTTGCTTCCACTTGTCAGGATTCTCGCACACTGCTCACTTCACATTCTTCCAATCTTCTTTGGCCAACAAATCTGGTCTGTTCCACCCATGCTTTATTGCCTTTTGCACTTTAGCACGCTTGTGCTTGTAGTATTCGCGCATTCGAACCTTCATCAGGTCTTCATTGAAGTGGTCATCCCATGTTGACTCGTCATGCAGCATGTTGCTGACTCTGTCTTTTAATTCACTTGGTACTTCAATCTAGGTGTTTACTATGTAGTGTCTAAACACTTGAGAGCAAAGACCGCGCATGCGCAAGATCACCTTCTTGCCTTCATCATTCAAGATGATGCCGCCGTTGAAGCTGATGAAGTAAGGCAAGCCCTGTCGCCTATGACGCGTGAACCTGGGTGTCCTGGAAGGGGTCTCTAACGGCATGTCGATGGGGGTACAGAAGGTGTCTCCACTGGATTTTGGGCCCTGAAGCAAGGAGTGTCGACTGGGGTGACTCTTAGAGGAGTAGGTAGTGGTGTGTAGCCAATAACAGCCCCGTTAGCCGCACAAAACCTGGCATAGATGGCGATGCCGTGGTTGATGTGGGGGCAGGCAAAGAAGAGGAAGGTTAAGAGCCTCTTCAAACATGAGGAGGTGTCGAAGCATCAGCGGTGGCATCCCCACAACAACCGCCGTCACCACCACTAGAGCGTGGGTGCTTAGAGGAGTATGAAGATCGTCTTGTCGACACCGAAGCTTCGGAGCATGCTGAATGCTCCGAAACAGAGGGAGACGCTGAAGGTGTAGAATGATGTGATGGTGCTCCAGTGCAATGACAATCCTCGTATCACTGACTTTGCCGAGGTGACAAAGAAGAAGGAAACTCATCATCCTCCATACCTGCATTAAACACACGAACATTTTATCTTGATATTGAATGGAGAAGAAAACATGGACAAGTAGAGAGAGAGAGAGAGAGAGAGAGAGAGAGAGAGAGGCAGAGAGAGAAAGAGGACTCATAAAGAGGGAGGGATTCCTGTGTAGAGAGATTCTTGTGAAGTTCTTGTGAATTTGTCTCCCGTGTGCATTCTATGTATCTTGTAAAAGCACTCCACTCCGAGTGCGATGGATACTGAGGCTGCAATCGCGAAGTAGGTGATCCGTCTCTGCTCATAGATGTTGCTCGCCACTCCACTAGATCTAGTTGATCAGGCGAAAGAGACGCTAAGAAGCACTGTCACCTACTTCGCGATTGCAGCCTCAGTCTCCATCGCACTCGGAGCGCAGTGCTCGTCAGCGAGGAGTGTCCCTGCTTGTGATAACATACCTGGAGCATACGTACTTGGAGTGGATGCAATGACGATTAAACACAATTTAAATTTCTCAAGTATAGCCACATGAATACAATATATATTATAAAACTGAGCAAAATTGTTCAAATACAATGTTTATGGATTTAAGAGGTCTCTTTCTCTTCCTCTCATAGCTCAATATAACTCCCTATATCTAGCAAATGTCCTCCATTTCATTTTGTAGATCCTCTACATGCACCCAATAGAGAGTAGCAGCTTGATGCTCGTCTAGCACCACCTCAGCGACTTTCGACTGAGAATCTTCTCCAATCTCCTCCATTGATTCCGTTGTGATTGGCACATGGTAGCACTCATACATCTGTGCACTACGAGGGGCTACCTCTATGACGTACCACCAGTTTGATGCAAACTTCGTGGGATGAAATATCACCTGCCAGAGCCACATAACTTACATGAGAGCTTCCAAGCACATAACTTCTAAAATTGGATAGCTTCCAAGCACATAACTTACTTGTTCACAATGCTCGGGTAGTACAAAAGTGTCTCTTAGGTCGGTCCATTTTTTAGTTGAATCCACTTCAAGGAAACCAGATTCTCCTCTACGCATAGTAGCATTGCGACCCTCCATGTTTATCTTGAACCATTGCACGTAGAACAAGTCGATAAAAAATCCTCTATAATCGATCCTCCAAATCTCTTGAAGCGTGCCGAAGTAAGTGAGTTCCGCCACCATAGGATTTGCATCAGAGGACCGTCGTCGACTAGATTGTTCAAATTTTGCCATGATTCCACAATCTTGAGTAAAATGCTTTTTGTCGATTTGTTCCACCCTAAAATTTTGACCTTTGCATGATGCTATTGTGTATCAATTATACTACAACCAACAGAGATTATGAGTGACCGTTCAAACATCTAGAAAGTCACTAGTCGTACATTGCAAACTTACCTTGTTCGCGCAACCCCAAAAATACTCCCACTCCTCCTCAGTAACTTCTTCACCGCACTGTTGTGCGCTTTTCAATTGGTTGTGCAACCATCTTAAGCTCGTGAGTGTTGGTAGGCTCTCCAGACCCGCCGGATAATGCATGGGTGGTCGTCTTCCCCGTCTCCACTCGGTCCGTGCCCTTTGTCGTTCTTTCTTTGTATCCTTGTATTGTGAAATCCACTTTTGCATCGCAGGATTGTGAAACATGCAAAATCAATTCATTTTAGCCTCTAGAACCTTTGTCGTCTTCTTCTCAACACCGAGATTGCACATGACAATCCCAGATATGCACTCATCATCTATGGTTCTCCATAGCGTGTCCCGAGCTTTATCAAATCCGTCTAGCCACTCTCCAATGTAAACGAGGGACTCTGATACCAGCCAACCTTCTGCCATGCTACCCTCCGGACGTGCCTTCTGACGCACATATCCCTTGAGCGTTTTCATGAAACGTTCTAAAAAGAACATCCATCTGGAATGTACTTTGCCAGCTATTTCCACCTCATCAACTATGTGAACAAGAAGATGCACCTGAATGTTAGCATGGTAGTAGGAAAGTGTTTCTCAAACATGCACACGACCTCCGCAGCATTTAGTTTGGCGAATGGTATGGAGTCTACATTGATCTCTTTTTGTGAGATCCATTGCACCAACTTCGCACGTTTGTAGATTGTGTTACGGACGTCAGGAAACAAACATCCCTTAATGGCCACCGGTAAAATAAACTGCAAAACACGTCTAGCAATGATATTAAAGTACCAACACAAATTTGTTACACAATTCCCACTATGATATATTCCACTTCAAACATACCTGACACGTTTTATGCCAGTCGTGTGACTTCAAACCGATAAGCTTTCCTTCTTTAGTGAAACACGTTCGGAGCGAGTGCATTACGCCAGTGGGGGTCCGCACAGATGGAATGGTCTCTTTTACTTTGCGTTCTTGGGCTCCTATGAAAATCCATGGCACTTTGGGGAGTTTTATCAATCCATCGGATGTTGTCTACGGCCAATATTTCTCCATACGGTCCATATTTCTAAGGTCAACCCTAGCTCCCAAAGTATCTTTCTTACAGGTCAGATGTTCCCATAGAAGATAACCCACATTCTTGAATATGTGCATTGGATCGAGCAAGTGATTGATCATGAGTCGGGGTCAATATGGTAACTCGTACCATAGAGAGAGTCTCTTCATCCCTGGGGGCAAACTGTCATAACACATCTCCTTCTGCTCTAACCATGCTTGTGGAGACATCCTCGGTGGCTCTCTTCCCAAAAAGCCATCACGTAACACATGATTCTCTAGAAGATACACTTGATGACCTTCGTAATTTTCTTCTTTAATGAGGGCGCCCGACGTGCAGTCAACCTAGGTCCACATGTGACACATGCTCTGTATCCGCTTGTTTGAAGCCCTGCATGTATACACATGACAATAGATAATCTTGAGAAAAACCAAGATTTACAGTGTTTGAGTTTGAGTGTAAATCACTTGAGCATTCTGTTAGTTCGGGATAGTCATGCATGGTCCACATTAAAATGCCTCTGATCAAAGCATTCCGTCGACCTGTGTGTCGTCTCATATCTACCACTTCTATGTCAATCCAAAATTTTCTCTTCCAATAGTGGACAAAGATACACATCCATATTCTTCACTTTATACCGCCCCGGCACAATCAAGCTTACCCCTTCTTGGTAGTCCACCACGGGGGAATGTTGTAGTTGACGATGACAATGGGTCATACACTGTAAGATGTTGATCTTTGACCAAATGGATTTATGCCATCCATAGCCAGGCCTAGGTGCAAATTTCAAGCTTCCTTGGCAAAATCCGGCCATGTTTCGTCTATATGTTTCCAGGCTGCGCAATCTGCAGGAATCCCTAGCACACCATCTGAAGATTTATTCTCCTAATGCCATGATGCTAGGGCGGCCATGGACTTACATTCAAAGAAATGCTTGATGCGAGGAAGTAGAGGAAGTAGAGGAATTTTTGTCCCGTGGAGATCTTCGATATGTCTCGGAATCACATTTCGAACACTTCTCTATGTCTATGTATTCCCTCTAAAAAGAATGCAGTCGTTAGGACAAGCGTGAATCAAATTGTAATCCATCCCAAAGTTTTGCAAGATCTCTCTTGCTTCCTCTCTGGAATCTCGCATCACATTCTCAGCTGGGCAGTATGTGCTCTTTGAGCAATCTACACAGCGAAAAAAATGCGGTACACTTGTGTAAGTAATCTATCATATTATATACATTTAGAGTTTTTTATTAAAGTAAACACATTGTAATAAATCACCTGAAAAGCGATATGACGCTAGTGTCACTCCATCCAAACTTTGACTACATGTTGAGAAGAACCAGGCGCCTTCAATCTAGACACACGTGCTCCATCATACAATGGCGTATCGGCTTCACTTTTCATATCATCATAGATAAGCCGTTCTGAATCCATGATCATCTTGATCATTTCATCAACCTCGGGCTTAAACATTGCCTCGTTGGGAATGTGGTCTGCATGATCATCCTCCAAGCTGTCTCAGAGTGTGTGTATGTGTTTTTTGTTTATGCATGCTCTCTCTCTCTCTCTCACTCTCTCTCTCTCTCTCTCTCTCTCTCTCTCTCTCTCTTTCTTTCAAAGACACAATGTGTGTGTGTGTGTGTGTGTGTGTGTGTGTGAGAGAGAGAGAGAGAGAGAGAGAGAGAGAGAGAGAGCGAGAGAGAGGGAGAGAGAGAGAGAGAGAGAAAGAGGGGAAGGGAACATGAGAGAGAGGAGAGGGAATGAGAATACCTGGCTCTCCTTCATCTCCTCGTGTATGTGTGTGTGTGTGTGTGTGTGTGTGTGTGTGTGGGAGGGGGGGGGGGGGGGGGGGGGGGGGGAGAAAGAGAGAGAGGGAGAGCGCGGGTTACCTCTTTGCTTGAGCGCATGTCAGCATCGCTATCAGCATCACTATGTAACAAACGTTCATAGCGACGTCGTGGATTTTCCCCTATCGGCATCACTATCAGTATCACTATGTAACAAACGCTCATAACGACGTCGTGGATTTTCACTTTTGAGTGTCGCACTGCGAGCGTCGCTAATGTGAAGCACCTCTTGTAGTGTCAATGAAAGAGAAGGGATGCATAAACTGAAGGGAGCTAGAACACTCCATTTTATCAACATTGGGTTGCTCATAGAGGTTCTTGCAATGCATATACATATCCTCAAGAGTCAAGTCACCAAATCTCTCAACACGCTTGCTTTTTAGATTTTTCCAAAACTTGCCACATGCATGTGCTTTCTCTTGCACTAAAAGAAGTTTTTTTTTTACTTCCCACCTTCTCCTCTTTCTTTCAACAGGTGCTTTATATGTGTGTGAATGTTCCAAGTAAACTTCCTTGTTGTTGTTTCCATCCAGCCTTAGCAAGTGTTCTTGGGCTAGACTACATTCCATGTCAAACCATTTCTTCTTGGTGCTACCCTTCTTAAACTTTTGCAAGACATGGGTTTCACCGAAAAGCATTCCTTCGCACAAGAGAAAATTACTTCTTTGAAAGCTTTCCACTTGCATTCTAATGTTGGGCTCTCTTGATGCTCTATCATGCTTAACATTTAGTCCACCATATTAGCATATATAAGTGCTCGTTTCAAGTCTAGACGTAGGTACAAATGATTCACACCATGATTGGAGGCTACATGCTTGGGCCTTTTACCACACTTGAGGTCAATACATAACATCCTATGATCCGATTCCGGATTCCATTCACCAAGTGTAAAGCATTCTAGAGTGGCTTTTGAAAACAACATATAGTCAATCACGCTGTGACCATTGTGCTTTCTACATGTAAATTCGTTGGTGCCTTGCCATAAAGGTACACCATTTTCAATGAGCATTCCAATACTATTGCACATATGTAGAAATGACTTTCCATAGTGATTTAGTTCTTTTGCATCATTAGAACTTCGATTATACATTCTTCTTGAGACATGCGGCATGTCGACTTGTTGTGTGTCGTGTTGTAACATATTTGTGTGAGCATTCATGTCTCCAAAGACAATGACTTCACCCTGTTCCTTGTAATGAGAAATCTCTTCCTCTAGTTCAACAAAGGGCTGATCTCTATCCATATCCAAGAGATCACAAAAGTTGGAGTCTTAGTGAGGAATGTAGCAACTAGCCACAAACATGACTTGACCATTTGGTGGGCTGATTTTCAGCCATAAGTAGCATTTATACTTATCTTCTTTGACAATGGAAACATCTTTCAAACCTTTTCTGTTCATACATGCTACGCCTCCTTGTCCTCTACGTTGCTTTGCATTTTTGACCCACATCAAAGAATGCACATCGTATTTGTCAAATCCAAGAATTCGTTGCGTATCATGCTCCCATGTTTCGACAAGAAGTATCACATCGGAGTCATTGGTAAGCTCATCAATGCCAATTCCCACATTCCATGGATACCCGTTACAATTCCAAAAGCTTATTCACAAGCATGAGTTGGTCTCATAGATCATGTGTCCCTATTTTTTTGGTGGACTTGCATCCTCCTCAAGTGACTTTTCTTCTTGAGATGGCACCTTAACCTTCTTGCTTCTTTCCTCATATGCTTTGCGACGTACATTTTGGTGCATAAGAGTGTGATCCTCATATACATTACAACCCGTGCCTTTGAGGTAGATCGAACTATTGTCAGGGATGATCTTTCTCTTTACCTCATCAACCATGGTACATACAATACGTCTTTTTCCTGAGCAAGAGGCTCCTTGTTTTCCAATGCGATGTGCACCATAAGCCATGATTCCAGACATCCCAAAGTATGTAGCAAAAAACTCTTTAATAGCAACCGCAAGAGATTGGGGTGTTTCCATGCTTTTCTCCTTGATTCCACGAATCACGATGTTCTTTGAGTGTTTTTGTCGTTCTTGCAATTCTTGAGTGTTCACATTCTCTACATTCTTTGCTTCTCTCTCTCTCTCTCTCTCTCTCTCTCTCTCTCTCTCTCTCTCTCTCTCTCTGTCTCTCTCTCTCTCTCTCTCTCTCAAATCTCTCTTCTTCTCCGAACTCATCCCTACATCCTTGAGCCCATCCCGTTGAGTGCGATCCGCACCATTGCCTCCATTCATCTTAGCTCCTATTCTCTACGTTGTGAGACAAGACGTTGGGGCACTAGCGAGGAGTCTCATCGACTTTGCACCTTATGCCCTCGTCAAGTGCGAGAGAGTGAGTACCACACACTACTTGAGTGCTCAACTTTTGACCACATTACGTCTTCTTTTTCCCATATATTCAGCCATGAGCTCTTCCTACATATCTTCCTCTCCCAACCACGATGTTGACTCTCTATTGCAACGCTCATTTTAGTCATTTTTGAGCATCGAGAGTCACTTATGACCTCCACTCACACCACGTGACATGTTCATTTGGTCCCTTAGGTCATATTTGACCTCGGAGGATGATAATATAACTATCTATCTATCTATCTATCTCTCTCTCTCTCTCTCTCTCTCTCTCTCTCTCTCTCTCTCTCTCTCTCTCTCTCTCTCTCTCTCTCTCAACAAAACCAAGGCATTAGTAATTTTTCTAGTGTCTTTGAGTTTTTTTAAAATCAAACCCCCTTGCCCCTCCCTCCCTCCCTCCCTCTCTCTCTCTCTCTCTCTCTCTCTCTCTCTCTCTCTCTCTCTCTCTCTGTGTGTGTCTGTGTGCCTAACCCTCCCACTCAGGGGGTGCGGGGTGCACTATGTAATCATGTTAATGTATAAACGTGAGTTCGAAAGGAGGGGTATTAAAATGCAAAAATTTTAGGCAATTTAACAAAGATACATTAAAATAAGGGGTGATAATATTCAATTTTGTAGAAAAATCCTAAAATAATGGGTCATTTTATTTATTTAGACATGTCAAAAGAGGGGTTGTTTTAATACCCCACGAACACACATATATAGGGGGGTATTGAAGAGTGAACCCCCTGAGCCCTCCCATCCCCTGCTCTCTCTCTCTCTCTCTCTCTCTCTCTCTCTCTCTCTCTCTCTCTCTCTCTCTCTCTCTCTCTGCAAATAGGGACACATGATCTATGAGAGCAACTCACACTTGCAAATAAGCTTTTGGAATTGTAACAGGTATCCATGGAATGTGGGAATTGGCATTGATGAGCTTACCAATGACTCCGATGTGATACTTCTTGTTGAAACCTGGGAGCATGATGCGCAACAAATTCTTGGATTTGACAAATACGATGTGCATTCTTTGATGTGGGCCAAAAATGCAAAGCAACGTAGAGGCCAAGGAGGCGTAGCATACATGATCAAAAAGGGTTTGAAAGATGTTTTCATTGTCAAAGAAGATAATTATAAACGATACTTATGGCTGAAAATCAGTCCACCAAATGGTCAAGTCATGTTTGTGGCTGGTTGCTACATTCCTCACTATGACTCCAAATTTTATGCTCGCTTGGATATGGATAGAGATCAACCCTTTGTTGAACTAGAGGAAGACATTTCTCATTACAAGGACCAGGGTGAAGTCATTGTCTTTGGAGACATGAATGCTCGCACAAGTACGTTACAACAGGACACACAACAAGTCAGCATGCCGCATGTCTCAAGAAGAATGGATGACTCCTACATGCATAATCGAAGTCCTAATGATGCAAAATAACTGGATCACTATGGAAAGTCACTTCTACATATGTGAAATAGTACCGGAATGCTCATTGCAAATGGTGTATCTCTATGGAAAGGCACCAATGACTTTACATATAGAAAGCACAATGGTGATAGCGTGATTGACAATATGTTGTTTTTAGAAGCCACTCTAGAATGCATACAAAGATTTATACTTGGTGAATGGAATCCCGGGGGATTCACTCTATATACAAAATGGGACGCCACCTGCGAGCGGACAACTTTGATAAAACCCCTATATATGACTCATACTAGGAAATATGACCCCCTTTTCTATGCTTATACGACAATCAATGAAGAAAACTAGCATACCCCTATCTTACATATAAAATTTAGGTCTCACATGATCTAACTAAGTAAAACTAGTCAAAGAGTGTGTAGCATAGTGACTAGCAACGTACTAAGGAACCACTTCTATTGATAACTAGATGTACCCTCAATGTGTCTTAGTTTGACTTTCAAAGAATGTTCCCGATCAGTCTAGCTACTCGTCCCCAATTCTGACACATCCAAAGCTGGTGTAAATCAACCCTTGACTTGTTCCAAATCAGCCTTATCTATGACCGGATTGATGCAAAATTTGATGTGTGACCTAATAAAACACTTTCCCAAAATTCATTCAAGCTCTAGTGCGCACCGGTTCAACCAATTGTTACAAGTAATAAATCCAAATCAGTCTCCCCCCCCACCCCCCTGATAATTATGATACCCCTCTCCCTTATTTTTAAGCTTGAGAGATAAATTATTGGGGTCCTGTCCCTAACTTATATGCTTCTATAACGTATGAAAAAACCCCCCTCCCCTGAACTTACGTGGTGCAATAAGTTTTCCATGGTGAATCCCCCGGGAATGGAATCCGGAATATGATCATAGGATGTTATGTATTGACCTCAAGTGTGGTAAAAGGCCCGAGCATGTAGCCTCCAATCACGATGTGAATCATTTGTACTTATGTTTAGACTTCAAACGAGCACTTATATATGCTGATATGGTGGACCAAATGTTAAGCATGATAGAGCATCAAGAGAGCCCAACATTAGAATGAAAGTGGAAAGTTTTTAAAGAAGTAATTTTCTCTTGTGCGAAGGAATGATTTTCGGTGAAACACAGGTCTTGCAAAAGGTCTAAGAAGGGTAGCACCAAGAAGAAATGGTTTGACATGGAATGTAGTCAAGCCCGAAAACACGTGCTAAGATTGGATGCAAGCAAAGACAAGGAAGTTTACTTGGAACATTCACACACATACAAAGCACTTGTTCAAAAGAAGAGGAGAAGGTGGGAAGTCAAAAAACAACTTCTTTTAGTGCAAGAGAAAGCACATGCATGTGGCAAGTTTTGACAAAATCTAAAAGGCAAGCACATTGAGAGCTTTGGTGACTTAACTCTTGAGGATATGTATATGCATTGCAAGAACCTCTATGAGCAACCCAATGTTGATAAGATGGAGTTTTGTAGCTCCCATCCGTTTATGCATCCGTTCTTTACCATTGATGATGTATGCCGCGCACTTGAGAAACTTGCTACTCGCAAGGCAGGGGACCTTCAAGGTGTCAAGGCTGAAATGATTAAATGGAAAAGCAAAAAAACACGATATTGGATATGTAATATGGTTAACCTGACACTTCAGCATGGCATGCCTCATGATTGGAGTGCAAATTGGATCAAACCTTTGCACAAAGGAGGAGATGTAAACAATGTGAACATGGTTGGTTCTTTGATGGAAAAGTTATTTGGATGTATCATGGAGATGAAGATAAGTGAATGGGCTGAAAAGAATGGCAAACGTGCGCTTGACCAAGCACGTTTTTGACAACATCATAACACTATTGATCACCTCATCACTCTTCGAGTTCTTATGGAAGCGTCACTATTGAAAGGAAAAAAGTTATATTGTTGCTTTGTGGATTTCAAGAAAGCTTTTGACATGGTACTACGAGGAAATCTTTGAAGACGTATACAAATCCTTCAAGTGCTGAGAGAATTTATGCATGCAGTCTTTCGCATCTACCAAAAAGTGATATGTCGACTATGTATTGGAGATGGAATTTGCGAATTTTTTGCAAGTACCATTGGTGTCAAACAAGGATGCCCACATTCCCCAACCCTCTTTGGGCTACTCATTGATGAATTGAAATGCATGGTTCTTAATTTCATGCAACAAGAAGGCATAAAAGAGGTTAAGATTGATAATGCGGTGATCATCCGCATTTTCAATCTTAACCGCCGATGATGTAGTGCTCTTGGTACATACCTTAGAAGATGTAGTGCTCTTGGTACATACCTTAGAAGATGTAAAAAAGCTTATGAGTGTCTTGGAACGTTTTTGCCTACATAGCGGGTTGATCATGAATGGATCCAAAACCAAGGTTATGCTTGTAAATATCCTCAATGACAAAAATCCATGCATTGTATACAATAATGAGCAACTTGAAGTGGTAGATCACTTCAAGTACCTTGGAATTGAGGTTCCATCCAATCATAAATGGAAGGATTGCACAATGCATGGCTTGGAAGCCAAAAAGATGGCTTATGCAATGCTAGAGAGATCAAGTGTTGGGCTCTCAAAAAGTACCTCTTTGACACATTAGTGACACCGGTGCTTCTTTATGGAGTGGAGGTATGGGGTGGAGGCATCGGGAATTCTACTTGGAAAGAGTTTGAGAATGTCCAAAAGCATTTTCACCCCAACTTTCTCCAAGTCAAGACACAAACACCCTACATGCCCTTACTTCTTGAGTCCGGATTGCTTCCCATTGAGGTCTTGGACATGCAAAGGGTTGTGGAGTACATGCTTAAGACACAACGTAGCCCTTCGTATCGACATCCTAGAATTGCATATTAAGCAAGTCAAAAGGTCCAAAAGACATGCAAGAGAAAAATACTAAGCTCGGGGTGGATGCTTGACATCAAGGAAACACATTGCCCTAAACTACAATCCTCTCTTCTTCTTCGAATGAGGTAACCGAACCCATCCCTACATCCTTGAGCCCATCCCGTTGAGTGCGATCTGCACCATTGCCTCCATTTGTCTTAGCTCCCATTCTCTACGCTGCGAGAGAGGACGTTGGGGCACTGGCGAGGAGTCTCATCAACTTTGCACATTATGCCCTCGTCAAGTGCGAGAGAGTGAGTATCACACACTACTTGAGTACTCAACTTTTGAATACATTAGGTCCTCTTTTCCCCACATATTCAGCCATGAGTTCTCCCTACATACCTTCCTCTCCCAACCACGATGTGGACTCTCTATTGCAACGCTCATTTTAGCCATTTTTTAGCATTGAGAGTCACTTCTGACCTCCACTCACACCACTTGACATGTTCATTTGGTCCCATAGGTCATATTTGACCTCCGAGGACGATAATAGAGCTATCTATCTAACTATCTCTCTCCAAAAAAAACAAAGGAGGCACTAGTGATATCTTGTTTTTGTTTTAAAAATTGGCTCCTCCTCCCTCTCTGTGTGTGTGTGTGTGTGTGTGTGTGTGTGTGTGTGTGTGTGTGTGTGGTGCCTTGCCACAGCTCTCTTCATCCCCTATTCCCTTTCTCTCTCTCTGCCCCCCACCCATCGTCCCTTGAGTCCATAACAAAATTGAATGAAGCATTATATTAAAAAAACTAGAATGAAATGTTATATTAAGCGTTCTCAAATGCCAAACTGACCTATGACACCCAACTGATGCAATCATGGTGGACCTAATACAATGTCTAGTTACAAATAAAATGAGAGAGAGAGAGAGAGAGAGAGAGAAAGAAGAGGACCGACACACAGGGGGGGTGGGGTGGGGGGAGGCGGGCAAAAATTGTGAGAGGGAGAGAGTGTAGAGTTTTTTTCTTTTAAGAGGGCAAGAGGAAGAGTGGAAACCTTAAACCAAAACAAGAAAATATATCCTCCCAAAAGAAGCGCTAGCGCTATCATATCGCTAGTGCTTCTTTTGGGAGGACTTTTTTTTTTGTTTAAGCCCCCTCTCTATAAACAAAAAAAAAAAACTCCACTCTCACCGACCCACCCCCCTTCTCCCTCTCTCCCTCTCTCTCATAACAATTCTTGAGTTCAACTCTCGTCGGCGATAGATCTTTGAGGTCTCTTTGGATAGTTTCCCACGGTGTTAAAAATTCTCTTCTTCTTCTTCTTCGTCTTCTCTCTCTCCCTCCCCCCCCCCCCCCCCCCTCCCCCCTCTCTCTCTCTCTCTCTCTCTCTCTCTCTCTCTCTCTCTACACAAAAAAACGAGAGGCACAAGCGATATTGCATGGTGGGGAGGGTACACACACACACACACACACACAAGAGAGAGAGAGAGAGAGAGAGAGAGACGGGGGGGAGGGGGGAGGGGGGGGGAAAGAGAGAGAGAGCGAGAGCGAGAGAGAGAGAGAGAGAGAGAGAGAGAGAGAGAGAGAGAGAGAGAGAGAGAGAGAGAGAGAGGAAGAAGAGAGTGGGAGAAGAGGATGACCTTGAGGAAAGGAGTGTGGTTGCTAGAGGAGGATATGGAGGAAGGGAGGGTAGTTAGAGTAGTAGATGGAGAGAGAAGGTGGAGGAGAGGGAGGATGTTGGAGGAGGAGCAAGGGAAGAGGAGGAAGCACATGGGCGGCGAGAGGAGAAAGGGGAGGTAGGGAGGGCGGCCCTCCAAAAAAAAAAAAAACTCACTCCGTTGAGATCGCTCGAAAACCCAACTCGGGTGTCTCCAATAGTTATTGTGCCAAAAAAGAATAGGAAACTCAGAGTGTGTGTGTATCTCAAGAAGGTTAATATTGCCACTAGGAGAGACCATCACACCTTGCCATATTCGGAACATGTGCTTCAGAGAGTTGTAGGAAAGAAAGCTTATAGCTTTTTAGATGGGTACTCTGGTTACAATCAAAGAACAATTGCACTAGAGGACCAAGCTAAAACCACTTTTATAACGGAATTTGGAGTGTTCTCATTTTGTGTTATGGATTTTGGCTTAACCAATGCCCCTGCTACATTCCAAAGATTAATAAAGACTACTTTTAGGGAATATTTAAGGAAGTTTTGGAAAGCTTTTTAGGAGGACCTTTGTGTTTATTCTTCATGGAAATAACATCTATCATGTTTATGAAAAGTGTTTGAAAGGTGCAGATTGTATTTCATCTCATTAAACCCTTTCAAATGCTAGTTTTGGGTTAAACATGGGGTCATTTTAGGACATATAGTGTCCAAGAATGGGATCTCCATAGATGAGAGCAAATTTAAAACCATTTTCAATTTTCCACCACCTACAAACTATAAAGAAGTTCAAAGGTTCATGGGCCATGTTGGTTATTATTATCGAAGATTTATTTTAAACTTTGTCAAGATAGCCCGCCCATTTCACAAGCTTCTTATTGAGTTTCACTAGACCGCAGAGTGTGACCATGCTTATGGGTTACTAAAAGGGCCTTGACAAGTTCCCCAATACTACGAGTGCTCGAAAGGAATGACATTTTTCATGTGCATATTGATGCATTGAACTTTGCTATTAGGTGTGTTCTAACTCAACTAGGAGAACATAAATTGGACTACCCCATTAGCTTTGCAAGTCACCAATTGAATGATGCTGAGAGGAACTACACCACTACAGAGAGGCAAGGTTTAGCTATGATTTATGAAGTAAAGAAACTTCTCTATTACCTTCTTGTCAACAAGTTTTTATTTTATGCGGGTCATCAAGCATTGTAGCATCTAGTAAACAAAACATGTTCCATACTAAGAATTACATGATGGTTATTAGTTATTGTTGAGTTTGATTTTATAATTGTGGTGAGATCCGATAAAATACATGTCATGGTTGATCATTTGTCTCACATGCCCAATGGTGAAGCCCCTACTGGAATTGATGATGAGTTTCCCCATACTTCCCTATTTCTAGTCGAGACCATGCCTGAAGGGAGTGAGAAGATTGTAAACTTTTTAGTTAACGGTTTTCCACCCAAGGAGCTTAGTAAGAATATAGCTCGGAAGCTACTAAAGGAGTGTGAATCTTATTCTCTAATTGCAAGGACTCTCTACAATCTAGGGAAGTACGATATTCTTAGACGTTGTGCTCGTGAGGATGAGTATTTGTACATACTACAAGAAGCACACATGGGCATAGCCGGACGGCATTTTTCAAGAGAACTAACTACGTCTAGAAAGGTGTTGCAATCATGCTATTGGTGGCCCACCTTATTCAAGGATGCATCACTTTTTTGCAAAAGGATGTGATGAATGTCAACGTTACAAGACCACACAACGGAAGGATAAGATGCCCTTCCATCCTATTAAAGTGACCCAACCATTTGAAAAATGGGGATTAGACTTTGTAGTCCCAACTAGTCCGGCATCCCGTAACACTCAATCCCGATATATTATTGTTGCGAGCGACAGACTATGTGACAAAGTGGACGGAAGCTAAGGTGACATGCAAGGATGATGCAAGGTCAACCGTCATTGAGAACCTTATTTCACAATTTGGTTGTCCCTTTGAAATTGTGAGTAACAATGGTACTCATTTTATAGATGAATTAACAATGAGCTCATAATATCCCATCGTAAGTTGACACCTTATTATCCACAAGAAAATAGCCAAGCTAACAAGGCTTTAATTTCTATCTTGACCAAGACGGTAAAGACTCATTGCACAGATTGGGATTCAAAGCTGACATCAACTCTATGGGCTTATTGTACTACTTACAAAGTGTCTATTTAATGTACACCATTCAAGATGGTATATGGCCAAGAAGCAATTATGCCATGGGGGTTTGTCATTCCTAGTCTTCAAGTAGCTTCAAAATAAGGTTGGGATGGTAACCCTTTACTTGAGCGTTTATATATCATTGAGAGGTTAGATAAAGAGAGGCAATTGGTTGTGAAAAATGCACTTGTGGAGAAGAAAGAAATAGTTTGAGTGTCATTTAAATAACAAGGATATCAAGGTTGGGGATAAAGTCCTTATGTATGGAGTGCATAATGAGAAGAAAAAGTTGAAATATGTGGGAAAAGGACCATATAGAGTATGCAAAATCACACCACAAGGTACTATTCGTGTGGAAACTCTTGATGAATTGAAAACCATTGGATTCCTCAATGGGAGTAAATTTAAAAGATACTATGGTCATTTAAGCCAAGAGGAGCTACCTGCCATTCATAGAAGAAGTCAACCAAGGCACAAGAAATGGAGGTCCAAGAACTACCTCCTAAACTTATACTTCCTAGATCCTTTTACATTCATGACAAGAGGGTGGCAAGAGTGTCTAAAATTCATGAAAATATTGGTACTTACAAGCATGGGGATGTGAGGATCATCTCTTACTATTGTTTCATGGAACCCCATGTGAATGACTTACGCAAAGACAAAGTCTTGTACTTATTATCATATGACACGGTGATCAACCACTTTTTGTATGTACAAACTAGTGCGTATATGCATGGTCATATGTACAAAAGGATGTAAATACATGCATTTGTGAGATTTGCAAAGTGGTTTTGAGTTTCAAACGTGGTGCAACATGTGCACATTGTAAATATTCATGCTTGCGTACCGACAACCGGACACATGTACATGTCTGGATAGGGTATCGGGGCCTTGGATATGGTTCTTGGTGGCTTATTTTGGATCTAGGTAATTTATTTGAGCTGAATAATGCAAGTGGGAGGTGTGGGCACCCTCCTCCCGCCCGAGAAGTTTGCCACATGCAGTAATCATCTATTTGCAGTGCCTGATCTGCGGTGATGCATGCACTGCCCTAGAAGTGGTCAAAAATGGAATGTGGTGATCTGGAAAAGTACTTGGGGTATCAAGGATCAAGAATACAAAATTTGGTGAATTTTGGAGTCCGTTTGGGGTTTTTGAGGAAGCAGGTTTCTACATGTGGCCTAATGCAGTCATGTCGCGTTCGCGTCTTGTTTTCGAGTGTGTGGAGGAGTAATTGAGAGGTTTCTCTCTTCAATTTTTCACTTGGGAGAGTCTTTGGAAGTTCTGAGGTTTCCATGGATGTGTGTGTGCGAGGAATTGAGGGAAGAAGGTGCGGCTTTCTGCAAGACTATGTGATCGTGTATCGGTGCCATTAGGGTTGGCGCTACTCCAAAGAGTCCAATAGAGTGGAGTTAGGTGAAGGATTTGCAATGGTTTGAGAGAGGCCTTTTGTGGATGGATTTTTTGAGCTTTTGATGGTTTTCCTTGTATATTTTGGTCACCGATCAAGTTTGTTTATGTCACTAGTTTGTTTATGCAAGAGCACGAGTCTATTGCAGATTTTTAGTGAAGATTTGATGATTCTTGGAGAGTTTGGAAAGATTCTCTATTGCATGTGGAAGCCATGTCTAAAGAGGAGTTCTATTTTGCATTTACAAATAGACAAATAATACAGGTACTCATGAGTCTATTGCGGCTAATCCTTAAGATGAAGTTGCAAGAGAAAGAGCCCAATTCCATGTACGTGTGAAGCATTGAAAATGGAACTACGAAAAGAGAGAAAATTATGTGTTGCTACAAGCACAAATTTCCCTTTGTCAATGCGTGGTATGGATAGTGTGGATGACCTTTATGTACATAAAGTCATAGCTGCAGGTGCTCATGCTAGAAAGGATGATAGCTTGGATATAGGTGTGGATGCCCATATGCGCAAAGTCGATGCAAATAAGGTATGTGAAGCAAATTTGGAGACCATACACATGCCTATGGTGCAAAATGGCAAGGACATAGTAGATGAATGCAAAAGTTTGAACACTAGCACGGGAAGCGAAGATGATGAGAGTGAAATTGAAGAGGATGAGAGAGCCTATCATGGGGATACATCCGATGGTGATGAGAGTTGGTGTAGTGATGTATGCGATGATGATATGGAGTTGCAAGATCCTATGAAGGATATGGTAGCCTTGCACAAAGAGCAATGTATCTATTGGGAAGGAGATTTGCAGCAACATGATAGGGATGGTTGCTTTGATGAGATGGTGGGTTGTCATAATAATTAATCTCTAATTCTCCTAACTGATTTTCTCATGTTAAACTGATTATTTAATATGGGGAAGTACCACGGGAGAAAAAGCTAGAATATTGGTTAGGCTGGCAGAGCAGTCACAATAGGGATCCAAAGGAGGGAAAATAGGTATCCAAACGGGGGTCCATATACAAAAGAGCAATGTGCATCAATGGGATTCAAAGACCCTAATCTTCAACCCATTAAGACTTCCAAAATGCTAAGGTTCCAAAATTAAAAGGTAATGTCCAATGGCCAAAGTGTGGGGGAATTGGATGGTCATGGGGAAGACTAAAAAGTCTTCTCACATCCTATCTAGGAGGGGGTGATCCATATTAGTAGGGGATGAGAGAGAAACACACACACACACTCTTCCAAGCTCCCTTTACACAAAGGGCATAGTGGACACATGTCAGCTTCCTAGCTCAGTTTCCCCCAAGGTGCATTCAAATCCCATTGGATGTCCATAGAGGTGGAACAATGAGAATTAGGCTAGAGTAAATTTAGTTTAATTCATTTAAAAACACTTGATAAAAGAACCAATAGAAATTAATCTCTCCTAGAGGGTCCAATGAGCATTCAACGGCCCAATGGCTTGCCTGATTCCTATTGGCCAGAAGACTAAGAGGTCCAATGAGAGTTTAATTGCATTATTTAAATACCTAAATCTCCCACAAAAGGGGAAAGTGGGACACATTTCATAAGGCTATCATTTATGCTTCTTAATTCTCATTGGCTAAGCTTTGCAGGGGTCAATAGGATTCCAGCATGAGCAAATAGCAAGAGGGGTCGATCAAGAGAGACAGGGGGCTGCTTTTTGGAAGGAATTATCACACACACACTCACACAATCTCATGTGTAAAGTAAATAAGACTATCTCCTTCTCAAGATTTAATGGAAAGCTCATCATCTACTCCAAGCTTGTGAGAAGGGAGGCCTACACCAACAACTTTTGGCTTTGTGATGCAAATTCAACCAACAGCCAAGCTCCAATGCATGCTCATCTCCTCTAACATGCTAATTACTAAGTTATGCTAAGCTATTAAGAGTGATTATGTGACGAGACAAACTTTTTTCTCGTAAGACGACTCCTTCTTCCTTTCGATCTACTCTAGTACCCCGTTACCTCTCACCATCTTCCAAGGTGTGTGAGGTCTTGGGTCTGAGCCCATGAGGGAATTGATGTTGTGTTTTCAAGTGTAAGCTTGGTTCTTGAAGCTTCCATCTTCATTGCACCAGCAAGTTATTGAAGAAACACAAAGTATTGTATTGTAAAATGTCTTCCTTGATTGGGGAAACCTATAATACAAACCCTTTTAAAGGGGGGCCGCCAGCTCCATGTAAATCCGGTCCTCAATTTTTGTCAATAGCTTAATTTCTCTCTCTTTTTTAAGTATTGTTCATGCATTCTAACTAGGTGTTATGATTTTGTTGCTCTCTCCATCCAAGCACTCCTGCTATGCTCATTAGGAATCTATTCTAATGAAATGCTCACTATGTCTATGTTATTTTCTTCTACACATAAGTTACTAGACCATTAAATGTTACATTGGTATCAGAGCACAAGGTGAGTCTCTTTTCTTGGTCAAGAAGAGAGGTCCTCAAGCTGACTATAAATGGTTGTTATTATTAATTTCAATGGAGTAAATAGAATAGGGATTTTTTGGCCTTGCAATGTGCCAGCTTCCTGCAGATAACGGGGCATCACCGTCAAGAGCTATGGTCTTAATAGTGGAGTCCTACGGGGCTTGCCTACGGCTTAACCACTATTGAGCTTTTAGAAGCTTCATATGAGCCGGTACTGTTTTGGTGGTGAAAGACTCTCTCTTCTATTCCTTGCAATTAATGATATTTGAGCCACGGGTACACCAAAAGAACCAGAAAGAAATGAGTCTCCTGCCACCTCGATGGATATGGCTTCACGAAGACAGTGGGCAAAATGCTCTCCAATACCCCTTAAATGGAGAAGATCATCACACACTTCTCCACACCATAATTCAGAGAGGGACGACAAAAAACAAGAGAAGAAAAAGGCGAGAAAGAGGTCACTCTCTTCTCCATCTTCTTGAGGCTCTTCCTCTTATGAAGAGAGTGATGGTGCAAACAAGGAGGAACAAGGGAGGAAAAAGGTGAGAAAGAGGTCACCCTCTTCTCCATCCTCCTCAAATTCTTCCTCTTCTGAATAAAGTGATGGTGTAGCTTTCGAACCACCAAAAAGAAGAAGCCATAGGAAATCCTATTCCGTGTGGTGGAAGAGGTTGTCCAAGCTCAAAAAGTTCAAAGAGGGAGGAAAGAACATCTCTTTCCTTACCTATGATGGCACCTTTGGTGCTACGGACAAAGTTTTGGCCTTCATTCAACAAATCAAAGCGCCAGTGGAGATGAGGGCTTCATGGAGTCCTCTAAGCTATGCCATGTAGCTATGCATTTATAAAAGTCCTCCAGGCAATGGTGGTCTAGCCTACGGGCAAAAGGTGAATCTCCATGAACATGGAAAGCTTTAAGAGCTTCCATCATGAAGCAATTTTTGGCTACCGCTGCCAAAGACAAAGTACTCACCAAATGGTGAAGCTTGAAGTTCTCTCCCTACGAATCTGTTCACAAATAAGTAGACAAGTTTTGCGACTTATATCTTAAAGCCACTGTCTTCAAAAATATGGATTCTTGAGAGCACAAAAAACATTTTTGTGCGGGTCTAACTGAAGATAGGGTGGAGTATGTTAACTCTCAAAGGCCACGCACCATATCTGCAGTCATACACCATACCATGGTGGCTTCACGAATCAATTTCCAACAAGGGTCTAAGAGAAATCTTAAGCCCACGGAGAACAAGGACCATACTAAACGAGCCTAAGGGGAAAGACAATGTCCAAAAGTCTCCTAAAGGCAACACCAACAACAACAAAGCTAACGAGAAGGGAGTTTATAAAGTCATCGTAAAGTCACTCCCTTAATTGGGAAATTGAGGCTCCATGTTTAAAGCTATGTGGACAAGGAGGACTTATTTATCTCTCCTCTCAAGCACAAGGATGTAATCGTAGGGGCACCATGGTTTGACCGTATGGCTGCCAATGTTAAATTCCCTAAAAGGAAAATCTACTTTAAGTTCAGGGAATAGACTATGTGTTACTAACTCACTACTACTGAGAAAGTAATGTATGAATCTCATGCTCCTCCTTATGTGGGGCATAGAGGGATTCAATCTATGCTTAAAGGGATAGAATCATATTTCTATTGGCCTACCATGAAATCAAACATACAAGAGCATGTTTCTAAATGTGTGGTATGCAAAAAGACAAAGTTTGATAGAGGGAAGCAACCTGGATTGCTTCAACCTTTTCCAATCCCTAATTCACCATGGGAGAGAATATCCATGGATTTTATCTTTGGATTGTTTAAGTCTATCCATGGGAATACGAGAATATGGACGATAGTAGATAGGTTCAGCAAACAAGCTCATTTTATACCTGTCAAAAAGACTATCAAAGCCCATCAAATGGCAACCCTCTTCATATCAAAAATCTTCAAGTACCATGGCTTGCCATTGTCCATAGTGTCCGATAGAGATCCTAGAATGACCAGTAATTTCTGGAAGGGTCTCTTTGAGAATTTAGGGACAAGGCCAAAACTCCTCTTCGGCCCTATCACACCCACAAATGGATGGCCAAAGTGAAATAGCTAACCTAACAATTCTTGATCTACTAAAAGCCTACGTAGAGGAAGTAGATCAAATATCCCAATGGGAGAAGTACTTACCCTTAGTGGAGTATGCCTACAATAATAATGTACATACCTCCACGGAAAAAGCACCTTTTGAGGTAATTGAGGGGATCCAAAAGTCTCTTGCTACTTAAGGTACAAAGGGAAGATATTCGCTGCAAATGAGTATAGCCGAGACCTACAAGAATCTTTCCAAAAGATTAATGATGCTATCTGTATCTCACAGCAAAGGCAAAAGTCTATTGCTGCTGATAAGCACAGAAGAGCCCAAGCCTTTAAAGAAACTGATTGGGTCTTGCTTAAATTTTTCAAGGCTCAATTAAGGCACACGACGGGCAATAATCGTACGGGACACCAACAAAACTATGCTAAACTAGCAAAAAGGTACTATGGTCCCTTCCAGATTCTTAGACCAATCAATGAGATGGCCTATTAACTCAAGTTTCCTAGTCATTGGCTGATACACAATGCTTTCCATGTGAGCCTACTAAAGCCTTACAAAGGAGAGACACCTCAAGAACCAACAATTGAAGACCCAACAGAGATCGAGGACCAAGAAGAGGTGTTGCAGCCCGAGTCCATTCTCCGACATGAAGACAAGGTATTGAGAGGCGGTAATATTATCCGATGGTATCTTATTAATTTTAAGAACTATCCTTTTGAAGATGCTAGATGGATGCAAGGCATACAATTAAACAATAACCTAAACCTTGTCAATGCTTACAACGCTTCCCTAGAGTAAGCAAATGTAAAAATATTTAAAATGAACAAAGTTTTTGTCTTATAAGACTCTCTTTTTCTTTATTGTGCACAAATGTTAATAAGTATGCATCATTAGGAAAATTTTGAACTCATTTTTGGGCCTTTTAAGAGTGCCACATCATCAAAGTTGTACAAAAGAAAGCAACCCGGTAGACCCCTCTAAATATTGCTTAGAACCCCATGATATGACCTATCATTGGAAAGCTCTTGAAAAATGGATTCTAAGAGCCAAGGTCCGAAAAGTTTGGATGACTTCTATGAAAGTTATGCCAGTTTTTTTTCAATCAGCCAGGTTTCGTTACCGTTATGGTAATCTAAAATCACCTTTTTCTAGATCTACATGAAGGAAATGTCCGATACATGCATGCCATATATCAATAGATAGCATCTGAAGAGTAGATTCTAAATATCCAACCTCCGACAAGTTTGGATCTTATTTGCAAAAAATTTACCGAACCCTACTTCTTGAAAGCTATGCCACATCAACAATTCTTACAAGGCCCATCTTTTAGTCCAAACTTTTCCTAATGGCTTAGGATCAAGTTTGCGGAGATGACGTCTTCCAAACACCAAGTAGAGCTTGTCACTCTACTATGGAAGATTGATAGGACTACTGCGTAGACATGCTTGCGGCAACTTAGGCTCTCAAGCGCCAAATGGATTAGTCATCCATTCTGGAACGATGTCGTAGGGTAAAATAGGTATCCTCTATTATAGATAAGGGATATGTATATTTATTTCTCAAGTGCTCATTAGGAGCTATGGTCATTTGTGTCGGCCGGCCACTGTGTATTCATTTTTTAGCATTGAAGAATCTGTAAATGAAATACGTGCAAGAGGGAAATGCTCACTCTTGCACGGGGGGAGATTGCACCCATCGTTATCTTATTCTTCTTTCATCTCCTCTCTTCTCTCTAGCCGTGCTAGCATAGCACTCCGCTCTAGGAGGGAAACCGCGCTTCTGTTTGTAGCATCCTCTACCCGCTAGAAAAAGGACTAATGACTAGGCTTTATCTTCTTACCTCATAGTCGAGAAGCACTATGATTTCAAGAGAAAGGTAATGCCATAATAACTAATATCTAATTCTCCTAAATGTTTTCTCATGTTAAATTGATCATTAATATGGGGAAGTACCACGGGAGAAAAAGCTAGAATATTGGTTAGGCTGGCATACCGGTCACAGTAGGGATCCCAAGGAGGTAAAATAGGGATCCAAAGGGGGGTCCATCTTCAAAAGATCAATGTGCATCAATGGGCTTCAAAGACCCTAAGTTTCAGCCCATTAAGGCTTCCAAAATGCTAAGGTTCCAAAATTCAAAGGTAATGTCCAATGGCCAAAGTGTGGGAGAATTGGATGGTCATGGGGAAGACTAAAAAGTCTTCCCACATTCCTATCTAGGAGGGGGTGATCCATATTAGTAGGGGATGAGAGACAAACACACACACACACACTCTTCCAAGCTCCATTTACACAAAGGGCATAGTGGACACATGTCAGCTTCCTAGCCCAGTTGCCCCCAAGGTGCATTCAAATCCTATTGGATGGCCATAGAGGTGGACCAATGAGAATTAGGCTAGAGTAAATTTAGTTTAATTCATGTAAAAACACTTGATAAAAGAACCAATAGAAATTAAGCTCTCTAGAAGACTATTGGACAGTCTCCCAAGGGGTCCAATGAGCATTCAACAGCCCAATGGCTTGCCTGATTCCTATTGGCCAGAACACTAAGAGGTCCAATGAGAGTTTAATTGCATTATTTAAATACCTAAAGCTCTAGCTCGCAAGATGGGAAAGGGGGACACATGTCATAAGGCTATCACTTTTGATTCTTAATTGTCATTGGCTAAGATTTGCAGGGGCCAATAGGATGCCAGCATGAGAAAATAGCAAGAGGGTTCCACAAAGAGAGAGGGGGGGCTGATTTTTAAAAGGCATTATCACACACACACTCACACAATCTCATGTGTAAAGTAAAGAAGACTATCTCCTTCTCAAGTTTTAATCGAAATCTCATCATCTACTCTAAGCTTGTGAGAGAGAGGCCTACACCAACAACTCTTGGCTTTGTGATGCAAATCCAACCAAGAGACAAGCCCCAATGCATGCTCATCTCCTCTACCATGATAATTACTAAGCTATGCTAAGCTATTAAGAGTGATTATGTGACAAGACATACTTCTTCCTTGTAAGAATACTCCTTCTTCGTCTCGATCTACTCTCATACCCTGCTAGCTCTCACCATCTTCCAAGGTCTGTGAGGTCTTGGGTCTGAGATCGTGAGGGAATTGATGTTGTGTTTTCAAGTGTAACCTTGGTGCTTGAAGCTTCCATCTTCATTGCACCAGTAAGTTACTAAAGGAACACAAAGTATTGTGTTGTAAAATGTCTCCCTTGATGGGGGAAACCTATAATACAAAGTCTTTTGGAGGGGGGACCGCCGGCTCCATGTAAATCCGGTCCTCAACCGTTGTCAATAGCTTAATTTCTCTCTCTTTTTGAAGTATTGTTCATGCCTATCTAACTAGGTGTTATGCTTTTGTTGCTCTCTCCATCCAAGCACTCCTCCTATGCTAATTAAGAATCTATTCTAATGAAATGATCACCATGTCTATGTTATTTTCTGCTACACATAAGTTACTAGACCATTAGATGTTACATGGGCTATGGAAAAGTACTTTCTACACCGAGTGAAGATGATGCAAGAGAGGATGATGCTATGATGGTTGATGTGACCTTGGGTCCATGTGCTTTACCAGAGATGGGGGGTGGGCAAACCTCTACTTGTTGTGATGCAAAGGTATTGGTTCATGAAGGTGATAGAAACGAGTTCTATGTGTGCAAGGATTTGATTTTAGTTCCATCTCCAAGGTATGTTTGTGATGATACGCGCCATGCGGTTGTTAAGTATAAATTTCATGAGGATGGGGTTGACAAGGAGGTTAAAGGTACCTTTTGCTTGCACGGTGATCTTCTAGACTGAGTGAGGACTTTTGAAGTACAATATCAGCACTTTCACCCCTCTGTGTGTGGGAGGAAGCAGGGTTCCTACAAGTGGTCTACCATTAGCGTCCTATTTTCGAGTGTGTGGAGGAGTAAATGAGATGTTTCTCTCTTAAAATTCTCACTTGGGAGAGTCTATGGAAGTTCTGAGGTTTCCATGGATGTGTGTGTGCGAGGAGTTGAGGGAAGAAGGTGCGGTTTTCTGCAAGACTATGTGACCCTATATCGGTGCCATTAGGGTTGGTGCTACTCCAAGGAGTCCAATAGAGTGGAGTTAGGTGAAGGCTTTGCAATGGTTTGAGAGAGGCCTTTTATGGCTGGATTTTTTGAGCTTTTGATGGTTTTTCTTGTATATTTTGGTCACCATCAAGTGTGATTTCAAGTGTTGATCAACTCGACTCACCTTGTAGTGTCTGCAGGCAGGTAATGGCTTGTAGGTCGACGTGTTTGGATTTTGAATTGATCTTGTTGGTATTATTTTTATTGAGCTCTTGAGTGGTGTTGTGTGTGGGTTGGAGTCTAAATAAATTCCTTGTGTGGTGTTGAGTTGTTTGCGTGTGTGAGTGTGCGCACGGCGTCTTTTGCTCCATTAACGGTGACAGAAAACCAATATCATGCTTTCAATAAGTACGGATGAGAATATGAGCCAATCCACCCAAGAGATGTAGAAAGAGTGATAATACCAGAATTGCTAACACGGACTTCTGAAGAGAAGAAAAATCCCACACATATCCCTAGCAAATCAACAAATCCCTTCTCAAAAAACTATGACACCACGTTGCATACTACCGAATAGCCATTGCCCAACCCTCAAAACCCACAAGTCACACCGCTATCATTTCAAGCATTGCTTGAACAATATGCAACACCATAGCAAAACCCAAATAGAGGTGGTTACCAAGCCATCTCAAGGACAGGAGCACCACCAATACCACCACTCCATTAGCAGTACCAAGATGAGAGTAGAACAAGAACGTCAAATCCAACTAGGACCGAAGCGCCACATCAAGAACCAGAACAAGAAGAAAGGGTCCAAGAAAGAGTAACTACCACATGTGAGACCATCGAGGAATTATGGATTAAGAGCACCCCTAGGGGAGGAACACTTACCATACCCGAGGCCGGAAAGAGCTCATATAAAAGGAGTAGGAGACCCTATTCTTAGATTGATAGATCAATGAAGCATTAGACCATCCTAGGTCCAGAAGTGGGTAAACAAGAAGTATTCCAAAAATAGAGATCCAAGGATCACGTGGAAACATTTGTGTGTGTCATTAGAGATGAGGAGGGGGAGAGGGGACACCCTTGGTATGGTCTATGGCTCTGCTCCTCAGTCAAAGTTTTGCTCAGCTTTCACGGGACCAAAATTGGCTCTTGTGTCAAATTTGGGCTTGTTTTTTAGTTATTTGCATCGCTCATGCGATGTTGTCGCATAAGTGATGTTTTACAATTTGTAGGTGTTATTATTTTTTGGGACAAATTTACAGGCGTCGCTTAAGCGACGCCTGTAAATATTCCAAGCACCCTTGTACTTTGCGTGCATGGAGACACATCGAGATCAACTTCTTGAGTTACGACTAGAGCGTTAACACTTGAGGCTTGGGTTGGCAAGTGAGGGTGGCCATTCCTTTGGCACCAGGTCTACATCATGGAGTACTTGGCCTATGGTGATCATCAACTACAATATATCACCATGGGAGACTACCAAAAGGGGAAATATACTTCTTTCATTACTTGTGCGAGGGAAGTACAAAGTGGCAACTATTGACTTCTACCTTGATCCCCTCATTTCGGATTTGGAATGGAATCCCCATTGTTGATGTTTCACTTCCAAAGGAGAAGAGAGAGGCCATTGTGAGGGGTATCCTTATGTGGACCATGCACAACTATCCTACACTTAGAGAGATTTTTGGTATGTTATGTTCATTCTTCTCTCTCTTTACCATTTGAAGTTTGAATCATTTCTCTAACGATATGATATGAGTGCAAGGTTTCAACATCGGGTCACAATGCCTATCCTACTTGTGGGCCATCAGTGGTGACGGAGCGTCCAAATTTCTTACACAAGGTAATCTATCCAAACAACCATCATTTCTTGTCCCAAAGTCGCAGCAAATACAAGGCTTCAACAAATCAGTGGAAAGACACCTCTAAAGCTTACAATGGCACTACAATAGTGATCCACCACCGTTTACTCCACCAAAAGGTATGTCAAGGTACTCCATATTTTTAAGTCTTCCATATGGGAAGGACTTAAAAATAAAACATCTCTTGGATCTCATGCACATATTCAAGAATGTTTCTCACATCCTATGGGACCACATTACGGGGAGAAAGGACTCTTTGGGGGCTAGGGAGGATATAAGGGCCTTGAAACGTCTCCCCACCTCCGCCACTCCACATCAAGCCCCAAATGGGGAGGTTGTGCTTCCTAAATCCCCATGGATTCTAACCAAAGATGAGCTAGATCTGTTGAGAGAGAAGGAGAGAACACAGAAGTAGAACCCCAAAGTGTGTAGAATACACATGAGATGATGTATATATAGAGGGGACCTGGGTGCCATATATAGAGAAGCCATATATTGAGTAGCTTCACATATAAGCTCAACACCCCCGCTCAAATAAGGGTCCCTAAGTGTGGATGAAAAAACCCTTGGGGGATCAAGGGAAAAACCCACAGCTCTATATACACCCACCGTTATATTATAAAAATCATTGAATATACAAATGTTTACGAGGAGCTACATCACTCCTTTTACAATGAATGTTTTATGAGGAGTTACATTACTCCTATCAAATACAATAATGAATACAAAGGTTCAATAAAGAGGTGTAAAAGCTATCGATTAGCTTGTAATCAAAAGTGTCTCCGTGAATCTGCTGTGTAGTTTGTCATCAATATCGCATCACCAAACATGTCTTCATGTTGTCATCAATATGGCATCACCAAACATATCTTCATAAATCTTTTATTGTCACCAAGTTTGTCTTCATAAAATCAATTCTTTGATCAATCCTACATAGATCATAGACTCCAAAAAAAACATGTCATGAAAATTATTAGCATCGTTAATGAAATAATTACGTTCACAATGCCATAAGAGATGGTTCGCGACGCCACTCTTTTGACGACATATATACGCACGACAACATATGGTACATAAAGTATAAACGTAAAAGTACAAAATGTGTGATTACGTGATACAAATGATATGTGTATATACTACATAAAACAACATTTATCAATGTAGTGATCAATGAATACCATCAAAGTATTAACAAAATATCATCATTATGTCAATAAAAATGAATAAATGATCATGGTATCAACGAAAAGCATCATGATATCACCGAGAATAATCATTGTATCAACGAAACAACATCATGGCATCACCGAGAATAACCATGGTATCAACGAAATATCATCATGGCATCACCGAGAATAACCATGGTATCAACGAAACAACATCATGGTATCACCGAGAATAACCATGGTATCAACAAAACATCATCATGGTATCAATAAAAATCACCATGGAATCAACGAAATATAATCATGGAATCACCGAGAATAACCATGGTATCAACGAAATATCATCATGGCACCACCGAGAATAACCATGGTATCAATGACATATCATCATGGTATCAACGAAAATCACCATGACCAAAGTATTAACAAAACATTATCATGGTACCATCAAAATCACTATGGTATCAATGAGAAATTATCAATAAAACGACGTAAACTATATCTCTAAAAGAATAATTATACGAGAATCAATGAACGAGTATATCATATAACAAAAGATCATGTACCAACAGTAGCTCGATAGAATTTGGACGATCATCAACGGCTCGACTGAATCGAAACGATGTGTAATTGGCTTCTACAGCAAAGTTACGTCAGTAACAAATATATGATTGATGAAGAAGAATATAATTGAGAAGTTTTCAATTATGAGAAAAATCAAAAGCAAAAAGTAAAATTTTGATTTTCAAACATATTCGCAGTCTGAGACAATAACCCAAAATTGGTGCAGAATTTAGAGAAACTTTCTTCTACAAAGTTATAGACCACATCGATTCCAATCCCCATCGCGGGTAGTTTCTTCTGCAAAGTTGTAGAACACATTGATTCCGGTCTCTCACGCGGGTAGTTTCTGCAAAATCGTTTTCAATAAGCACAAAAATCAAAAACAAAAAGCGAAAATTGCTTTTCAGGTATGTACGCAGTCCGCGAACGATAACTCAAAATCGGTGCAGAATTTGAAAACACTTTCTTCTGCAAAGTTGTAGACCACATCGATTCCGATCCCTCTCGTGGGTAGTTTCTGCAAAATCAATTTTGATCAGGAGAAAAATTGAAAACAAAAACGTACTGCTCTGATACCATGTTGAGAGAGAAGGAGAGAACACAGAAGTAGAACCCAAAGTGTGTAGAATACACACATGAGATGATGTATATATAGAGGGGACCTGGGTGCCATATGTAGAGAAGCCATATATTGAGTAGCTTCACATATAAGCTCAACAAGATCGAGTAAAGGGTTCCATTCCATCTATTCACACACCCACGGAATACATGAGGTCACTAAAAGGAGCTTTCACAAAGGCAAAGAAAGGTGGAAGCGTTCAATTGTATGGGTTGAAGACCCATGATTGGCACAAGATGGTATAGGTAATTCTTTCTTTCCTCTCTATCCTCGCCCTTGTTTTGTTTAGATATTGAAGTTTGTGCAAGACTAAAATCATATGGTATTGGAATCTTTTGACATTGTATTTAATTTCGCCGGTGAGCATGTGCATATGCTGGGACAAGAAAGTAATGAAGCTATTTTCAAACTTGAGGAGTCAGTAAGGTACCTCATATCTCTATTCAACTAAACTTTTCTATATACGCTATATCTTCTAGTGTGTTATCTTAGTGTACTTTTGTGTGTTATCTTGTAGATTGGTGTGCTCCAAAAGAATTGAAATAAATGCCATCCTTGTTTCTCAGTCGCTTGCCATGGAAACTGTGTGCCTAATTGAGGATGCATTTTTTCGATCCATTATTCTTAGTCAAGTCCACCTCTTGGTTCATGTGGTTGAGGAGATTGCTATATATGGAGTAGTGCATGCACGATGGATATTCTTTCTAGAGAAGTTTTTAAAGACTCTCAAAGATTTTGTGTGACTAAGGGCCTAGCCACAAGCATACATGGCTGAAGGATGGATCGTGCAAGATGCATTTGTTTACATTTCAAAGTATATGGAACAAGTTAATCCCTTAATGCCTCACATGTGGTCATATGAGGAGGATGCAAGGATGAATTCACACTTACCAGGTGGAAAAGGAAAATTATGTAATATGGATATGGACCTACGCCAAGTTATCCTTAATGCAAAAGTGATGACCAAGTGGGTGGACTTGTGGACAATGGCAAAGCCAAGGTGTTTGCAAGATAAGGAAGCATGGAATCAACCTAGTTCATGGAGGCAGGAGGGCACCCCCAGTTCCTCAACACCTTGCATGTTTCCTAGATCTCATTAGTGCTGAGTGGATCCATGAGAGAACGACCGAAGCAAAGTCACGCGGAGAGGACATCATAGACAAAGAATGGGAATATGCACAAGGGTGCATGCCAAAGGTATACTACTCATATGCTTAAACCATATTGCATAGTTTTTTCTTGATGTTATCTTTGTAATTGATTTTAATTTTTATATTATAGTACCTTTCCTTTAGCTCTATGTGTTCAAAGGGTCAACACTTCCATAGATTCCACATTGACGAGCGTCAAACCACCATGGATTGTGGTGTCATGGGAAACTTTGACATAAATGGTGATGAAGCCAGGTATTTTGGGACTGTTGAAAGGATACTAAAGGTCGAACCTTTCATACCTTCATCTTCAAGTGCACGTGGCTTGCAAATGTGTCTAGATTATATGAGAATGTGCTCTACATGGTGGAGTCTAGTTTGTATCACACGAGGAGGTTTGAAAGCTTAAGATTTTCCATGCAATTGTGAGCAAGTGAGTGTAAGCCTTCTTTATTCTTATTAGCTTATAGCATGATATATTTTCCATGCAATTGTGAGCAGGTGAGTGTAAACCGGCTTTATTCTTATTTGCTTATAACATGATATCAATGTCACTCACTTTGAACTTCTGTTCTATAGTTCATCTATATCCCATCAATCCATCAACCAAAACTTTTGTTCGTAGTTCCTGTAACACCTTAGGGAAGAGCCATTTTTGCCACTAATGAAATGGAGACCGCCTTCGACCTTCTCCCACCTATTCATTTGGATGAGGGGGAGAAAGAGGAGAGAGAGATCAATGATTCAAGTCCCATTGCCTCCAATCTCAGTGAGAATGATTGCCATGATGATGATGATGAGATGGAAGATGACGAGTTTGAAGATGATGAAGCCAGCACATCCATAAATGATAATTTAATTTCTCTCTTTATTGATTTAGGAGTCATGGGTTTAGAATTAGATCAAGCTACTTGTAGAGATAGTTTGGAAGATGATTAATTAATATTTTCTTATAAATTATTCTATGAATTGTTTTTATCATGCCGCCCATTCTCTCTCTCTCTCTTCTCTCTCTCTCTCTCTCTCTCTCTCTCTCTCTCTCTCTCTCTCTCTCTCTCATTTTGTCAAGCATGATAATTTATGTTAATCGAGTGAGTGTGATTAATTTAATGATAAAATATCTATCATTTTTTGGCACAGTTCTTCATGAAAAATAACAAATGCATGCTTTGTAATTAATGTTTTAGGAAAATAGAATGAAGTACTCAAATTTGCATATTTTTGCTCTAAATCATTGCGTGATAATGCTAGAGGCAATAATGACGGTTATAAACTCCCTCTCTCTTTCTAACTTCCACCTTTGCACATTTTCTTCCGTTGTTGTTCTAAAGAGTTATGGGTTCAAGTAGCATTTTGTGTTGTGCACAGTGTGGGAGTGCTTCCAATATAGAAAACTGCTTCAAAGAAGCTCACAGGTTAGTTAATTCCTCCCATATTGAATCCCTTTCCACTTGGAGTTTGAAGCATAGAGGGAGATCAAAGTATAATTAAAGGGGACTCCTAAAGAAACGACCACACAATTCCCTTCATCAGAGTTGAAAGTCTACTAAACCAGATTGTTGCACTTTTCTAAAGTACCCAATGTTTCACCCCCTCCACCATGTAATGGATCATGATTAGTAGTATACCACTTATAGCCTACTCCCAATCTTTGGAGGTTGACTGCAAGATAAAGGCTAGTAACTTTGATTTCTTGTAAACAAATAAAATATGGTTTCAGATTAGAATCGGTGATCCACCTTCTGATGAATTGATCCACGATAGGGTCAGTTAAACCCTTGAAACTAGATGAAAAGGCTTTAATGTTGGGGAACTTCATATTTTACTACTTTATGGTGGTTTGGCCAAAGACACTGAAGACTTGGTGGGGTCCTTAGAAGTCTCTTTTTTCCTTTTGAATGAGACACCTGAGGGCATTGGCAGCTAGAGACTTGTCTGATTTAGAGTTGAGCTGAGCCTACGTGAAATTATCTTGCTCCTGCAAGCTGAGATTCAAATAGGTCATCACCTTCTTTCTACTTTCCTTTGACGTGAGTTCTAGGAACAAATATCTCTTCAAAGTTTGATGATTTAGCTTAACCCCCTGGCTTGACTCATAGGGCTCTCTGAAGGGGTAGTGAGATTCTGAGCTTGAGTCTTGTTAGGGTTCACTAGAGTAAGAGAAAATGCTTCTACATTAACTTCTTTAATTATGCCATTGTCTTTTACATCTTCTTACTAGACTTCATTATCAGCCTCACCTTCATGTAAGTCATAACTGAAGGGATCAAAGACCTCTTGCAGTAGAGGACTTAAGCTATTTTTGTTCCTGGCAGAGGACTGTTTAGGGGTTTTAGTGCTTTTGGCACTATTATTTTTGGTAACTGGTTGGAAGGAATATTTTTTTTCTTGGAAGAGATCCTTTTGAGAGACTGAGGTTGAGGTCTGGGTAGTCCTTGATATGATGCCCCTGCTTCATGCAGTGAATATAGGCATTAGGGGGTTTCTATACATTACAGTTTGCAGATGGAGGTATTGCCAGAAAAATCTTGTGACAGGGATCAAGACATTCAACTCTACCTTTAAATCGACTTCAATTAGTATTTGTGAGTCCATTTGGGGTTAATACCTCCTCTAGATCTTTGACCTAACACTCTGCTTATGCAGGAGCCTATGTTCTTTAGCCAAGGGTAGTTCGCGCAGACTGGAGCCTTGGTGGGCTTAGGACCTTTATGATTGAATCCTAGATACCAATTAAATACATACAAGGGAGATTTTTTGATTAACCAGTGCCCCTAGCAAACTATTTGAAGAGCTACATTTGAATCTTCACAGAAAAATAATTAATAATTGTTTGGAAAATATTGTACATGGGATACATCTATGTTTCTGTTTTCCTAGTTTTGGGACATCCAGTTCTTCAGAGCTTCTACTGAAGGCCTTACCCCATGCAGAAGCTTGATGACTACTCTGTCCTAAAGTTGCGAGTGCTAGAGTTCATTTGGTAGGAATGATTACTCCTTCCTCCTCAAGAGGCACATTGTCTGCATTAGAGCTAGTGCCATTGTCTTCACCTTGTTCCCATACGTTATTACGTTGGACATTGTGAAGTTGGGAAGGATCCTCTCCTTCATTACCCAAAATGTCACGAAATTCTGACGCAATAGATTTCCCTCGACTAATCTGCTTAGAGAAGTCCTTGATTTCCTCACTTATGTCCACAACATTTACCCCAAAAAACAGATTAACATGGGCTTGAATTTGATTACCTGGTTGCTGGAACTAAAATTGAGGTAGGGGAGCTGGGAGAATAATTTGACCTTCATTAATGTTCAGGCTGGCCGATTTCCCAGACCTTTGGTGTAACATTTAATGGCATGGTAACTTGTGTGTAGTGGAAAATAGCATAAACATCGTGAGCATTTCATTAGAATAGATTCCTAGTAAGCATAGCAAGAGTGCTTGGATGGAGAGAACAACAAAAAGCATAACACTTAGTTAGATAGGCATGTACAATACTTCAAAAGAGAGATAAATTAAACTATTGACACTAGTTGAGGACTGTATTCACATGGGTCCCCCCTCCAAAAGGCTTTTTATTATAGGTTTCCCCCATCAAGGGAGACATTTTACAATACAATACTTTGTGTTCCTTCAATAACTCGCTGGTGCAATGAAGATGGAAGCTTCAGGCACCATGCACACACTTATAAAACACAACATCAATTCCCTCATGGTCTCAAACCCAAGACCTCACACACCATCGAAAATGGTGAGAGCTAGCGGGGTATGAGAGTAAATTGAGAGAAAGAAGGAGTATTCTTACAAGAAAGAAGTATATCTTCTCACATAATCACTTATAAAAGCTTAGCATAGCTTAGCAGTTAGCATGCTAGAGGAGATGAGCATGCATTGAAGATTGGCTCTTGGTTGGATTTGCATCACAAAGCCAAAATTTGTCGGTGTAGGCCTCCCTTCTCACAAGCTTGGAGTAGATAATGAGCTTTCCATTAAAGCTTGAAAAGGAGAGAGAGTCTTCTTTGCTTCACACATGAGATTGTGTGAGTGTGATAATGCCTTGTCAAAATCAGGCCCCCCTCTCTCTTGGTCGACCCCTCTTGCATTTTACATATGCTGGCACCACATTAACACTAGGTTGGTAATGGGACACTTTTATGTCCTGTTAAGTGACCATTTTCCTTGAATTATGTCAAGAGTTTCAAAATGGATTTTGAGGTGCTATCTGTCTAGAAATTTGTCTCATGAGCTGAAAAAAACTCCACATTTTTTTGGAATTTTAATTCCATCTTTAACCTTGTCCTTGCACAACATTTCACAACCTAAACTGTGTGAAAAAATGGGTCCTGTTTTTGGCTTTTTTTCAACTTTTGCAACTATACCACTCTAGAATTCATGTTTATGAGGTCTATAATGATAGAGAACTATCTTTAGTAGTCCTCAACATGTCCTGATGCTTCTAGGGAGAAATAAATGTTAAAGTTCTAAGTTATGACCAAATTACAAAAATTATCAAATCCTATTGTTTGGCCAATTTTAGCTCTTCTATGATTTTTTTGGTGGCTTTCATGATATCCAAATGCAATTTTCATTTTCTATGTCGCATATTGTAACATAAAGCTAATATTCCTTGAGTTTTGGGGCACCTAATACCCTATTTTGCATAGTAGACAAGGATGGTTGATTTTTTCAATTATAGAAGAAAACGAAACACTCTAGTATATCAAGTATAGCTTTTTCAATATTGTTAGTTTCTTGTGACAACTACATGCATTTTGTAGGTAGTAACCATATCTAGTCATAAGGATCAAATTTGTCTAGATATTGAATAGTTTCTATGGGATTCTACAACTCATAATGTTGAACCCAGTTTTTTCATGTTTGCTGTATTTAGCACTTCATCTTTGTCCCCAAGATTCCCCTTGGTAAGAGATGTATTATTCTTTTGACATGCTCCATGGCTCCTTATGAACCTAAAGGACAATAGGGAACTAAGAAAACATGCATATATTATTTGTATTGAGTGTGGCTATAGAAACTTTGATGATAGGTTTGCAAAATGGTAAAAATTCAACTTTTTTGTACCTATTTCTTTTGGCAAAACAAAAAATAGTGAGTGAGAAGCAATCATATGTTCTGATCACCAACCCATTGAAGTTAACTAGGGAATTTATCTCAAGTCCTACAAAAATCCCTAATCTTATTTTTATGCAACAAAACGTAAGAAATGACTGTTTTGATGAAAATGCACTGGTCCATCAACTTTGGAGGTTTGGTGTGACCAAAAGATGAGAAATTTTACAAGTTTCTTATTTTTTCCATGTGTAGTAGGCCTTGAACTATAACCTCATGAAAGGATTTTACAAAATGAGTGGATCTACTATGGTTTTGGAGGTTTTTTTCAAAACTCTGAAAGGACACTTTTATGTCCTGTTAGGTTACCAACCTAGTGTTAAACCCTACAAAGCTTAGCCAATGATAATTGAGAAGCATAAGTGATAGCCTTTTGACATGTGTCCCCCTTTCCCCTTTTGTGAGAGCTTTAGGTATTTAATCAATGCAATTAAACTCTCATTGTACCCCTTTGTCTTCTGGCCGATAGGAATCAGGCAAGCCATTGGGCTGCCGAATGCTCATTGGACCCCTTGGGAGACTGTCCTATAGTCTTTTAGAGAGCTTAATTTCTATTGGTTCTTTTATGAAGTGTTTTAAAATGAATTAAACTAAATGTACTCTAGCCTAATTCTCATTGGTCCACCTCTATGACCATCCAATAGGATTTCAATGCACCTTGGGGGCAACTGGGCTAGGGAGATGACATGTGTCCCCTATTCCCTTTGTGTAAAGGAAGCCTGTGAGTGTGTGTGTGTGTGTGTATGTGTGTGTGTTTCTCTCTCATCCCCTACTAAAAGGGCTCGCCCCCTCCTCTTTACGAGGAGGGTCTTTGAAGACTTTGTGTACACTACCAAGCTTCCAATTTTCCTAAGCAATGACCATTGGACTTAACCTTAGAATTTTGGAACCTTAGCATTTTGGAAGTCTTAATGGGTTGAACCTTTGTTCTTTGAAGCCCATTGCTTGCACATTGGCCTTCTGCAGATGGTCCCCCTTTGGATCCCTACTTCCCCTCCTTTGGATCCCTACTGTGACCAGTCTGCTAGCCTTACCAATAATCTAGCTTTTCTCCCCCGGTACTTCCCCATATTAAATGATCGGTTTAACGTGAGAAAATCATTTAGGAGAATTAGATATTATTTATTATGACATCTAGAGCTTGGAAATGCTTGTGCACCAAGAACCAATACATAGGCCGCACTTGTAAGCAAACTTTGGAACAGAGGTTGGCGACAAAGAGAGCGCGTTGAGCTTCTGCCCGCTGCCGAGCGCTAGAATGAACATTGTGCACTAAACCATTCCTTAGACCCTCATGAACCTCCATCTTCCCCCCCCCCCTTTCGGGAAGGGGGTGAATGGAAGAAAGAAGAGAGGGGAGCAAAAATTTTAGCAGGATGAGCCAGGGAAAGGGGGACGAAGAAAGAAGTGGGACATGCAAGCCGTATTGCTCATTCAAAGACACAGTCCCCTCGACCTCGATCTCAATGCCTTCTGCAAGCTGTTCTTATTTCTTGATGAATCATTTTTTAAAATACAACATCTAAAGGTTCTTGCCATGTGTCATTGGATGGTTGGGTCAAAGTCATGATTAGCTTTGAATACCACTCAATTGATGAATTTTTTTCTTGAGCTTTGCAAATCGTACATTATAAGCTTTACAAATTGCAAAGGGTGTATCATAACATTACAAGGTCACGTAGGAAGCAATTGCAGTCGAGTGAGAAATATTTTGGAAAATTACCAAAATACTCTAATTTGTGAACATTTTCAAAATACTTCTTAAATTTTAAAAATTTCAAAAATACCTTTGTATCTATTTTGGTTGGATTGTTCAAGATTTTCTAAGCTTTATTCCGTTTTGACGATTGAGATCCCTTTTGACTGCTTAGCATGTACACTACAAGACATGCTTAATAGTAGTGACGCTCGTAGTGCGACACTCAAAAATGAAAAAGCACGACGTCGCTATAGGCGTTGCTATGTTACTTGTAACATAGCGATGCCTATAGCGACACCGTCATAGCTTAAAAAAATAACCGAGAGTGTCCGAAAACTCAGATCTCAGATCTGAGTTTTCGATGCGCGCTCAAGCAAGCAAGGTAACGCTCTCCCTCTCTCTCTCTTTCTTCTCCACACACACACACACACACACACACACACACACACACACACACACACACACGAGGAGAGGAAGGAGAGCCAGGTATGCTCCTTCCCTCTCCTCACTCTCATGGTCCCTTGCCCTCTTTCTCTCTCCCTCTCTCTCACACACATACACACACACACACACACACACACACACACACACACACAAGGAGAGGAAGAAGAGCCAGGTATGCTCCTTCCCTCTCCTCACTCTCATGGTCCCTTCCCCTCTTTCTCTCTCCCTCTCTCTCTCTCTCTCTCTCTCTCTCTCTCACACACACACACACATACACATTGTGTTTGAGAGAGAGAGAGAGAGAGAGCACAAGCATAAACAAAAAACGCACACACACATGCATAAACAAAGAAAGCACACACACATTGAGAGAGGAAAAGAGAGAGAGAGAGCATGCATAAACCAAAAACGCGCACACACACATGCATAATCAAAGAATGCACACACACATTGAGAGTGGAAAAGAGAGAGAGAGAGAGAGAGAGAGAGAGAGAGAGAGAGAGAGAGAGAGAAGAAGAAGAAGAAGAAGAAGAGAGTCTTAACATCGTAGGAAACTATCCCAAGAGACCTTAAAGATCTAGTCGATAGGAGTTGAACTCAAGACATGTTATTCATAAGGGAAATGGCATAACCAATCTATCACACTTCGGTGATAGAAAAGTTATACCATTTTTCTCCTTTTTTTATTGGCGTGCACACACACCCACACACACACCCGAGAAAAAGAGAGTTTAATTTAACGTCGTAGGAAACTAATTAAAGAGACCTAAAAATCTAACCGACGAGGAGTTGAACTCAAGACTTGTTATTCAAGAGGAAAATGGCAAAACCAATCTACCACACTTGGATGATAGAAAGGTTATACCATTTTTCTCTTTTTTTTGGCACACACACACACACACACACACACACACAAGAAGAAGAGAGTTTTAACGTCGTAGGAAAATATCCCAAAAGACGTTAAAGATTAGGTTAGATGTAGACTTACGTTAAATTAGATTTAGGTTTATTTAAGTTAAATTAGATTAGATTTATGTTTATTTTTAGTTAGATTTACGTTTGATTAGATTTAGGTTTATTTATGTTAGATTTAGATTTACGTTATATTAGATTAGATTTAAGTTATTTACCTGTTATTGAAGACGGAAAATGGCATAACCAATCTACCACACTTGGGTGATAGAAAGGTTATACCATTTTTCTCTTTTTATTGGCACACACACACACCCACACACACACACACACATAAGAAGAAGAGAGTTTTAACGTCGTAGGAAACTATCCCAAAAGACGTTAAAGATTAGGTTAGATGTAGACTTACGTTAAATTAGATTCAGGTTTACTTAAGTTAAATTAGATTAGATTTAGGTTTATTTTTAGTTAGATTTACGTTTGATTAGATTTAGGTTTATTTACGGTAGATTTAGATTTACATTATATTAGATTAGATTTAAGTTATTTACCTGTTATTGAAGAGGGAATTGGCATAACCAATCTACCACACTTGGGTGATAGAAAGGTTATACCATTTTCTTCTTTTTATCGTTTAAGATAAGGTTAGAAGAAATGGCGAGAAACTTTTCTGCGCTCACAGCCTCGACAGTCCATGCGGACCAGCAATTCCACCTGCATGTTCGACTGCTGCTACCATACAATAAGCCGTCATGTTCAACTAATGGATGACGATTCCAAGGGTCACACACACACACACACACACACACACACATACACCACATCCCGTCAAATCTAGACTAAGAATTAAGTGCCTTGAGTAGACATCAGCTACATTGCAAGAACGGCGTACCTGCATGCTACAAACAAAGATCTACTGTGAAAAGATGTTAAGATGTTGTGAAATGCTACAGCTAGAGAAGAGGCAAAGGGGTTTTTTCCACTACATGTAGTATCATGTAGACGTGGGTGTGTAGATTTCTTGTACCCACAAATATAGGCATTGATCAATAAAGATGAGATTATAACCCGATGGTTTTGATCTCCGTGCACCTCTAGACCGAGGTGTGTGGGGATTGGACATGACTAGAGAATGTGAGGTAGTTTACAGTGTGAACAAAGAAAGAAAGAGAGAGAGAGAGAGAGAGAGAGAGAGAGAGAGAGAGAGAGAGAAGACGAAGAATGCCAATAGAAGACTTAATTTGTTGTCCAGGTTATAAGATTTTTACCCTCATTATGAGTAGTGACGAGGATGTGGGGCCGTCCAACCGAAACACCTATCTCTCAATGAGGATCTTATGTCCTTGTAACCATTGCAAGCATGCTGTGCGACAGACAAGACGCGTTTCTTTGCAGCACGTTCGCAAATTTGGCGAGTTCGATCCATCTATTATAGATCGAGTTGTTGCCAATTATAACTCGTTGGACTCTGACGTTGGCCAACAGGCAGCAATCTTGCAACCCAATAGACGTGTTCGCAGGCGCTTTGGTCAAGCAGCATATGTGAGGCCACAAGATGTAGCCTCTGACAGCTCGGGGGATGATCATGCAGACCACATTCCCAACGAGGCAATATTTGAGCCCAAGATTGATGAAATGATCGAGACGATCATGGATTCAAAAAGGCTTGTCTATGATGATATGAAAAGTGAAGCCGATACGCCATTGTATAATGGAGCACGTGTGTCTAGATTGAAAGCGCTCCTGGTTCTTCTCAACATGCAGACAAAGTTTGGATGGAGTCACACTAGCGTCACAGCGCTTTTCAGGTGATCTATTACAATTAGTTTACTTTAATAAAACTCTAAATGTATAATGATCTGATAGATTTTTAACAATTGTACCATATTTTTATGTTGTGTAGATTGCTCAAAGAGCACATACGTACTACCAGCTGATAATGTGATGCCAGATTCCCGAGAGGAAGCAAGAAAGATTTTGCGAAACTTGGGGATGGATTACAATTCGATCCATGCTTGTCCTAATGACTGCATTCTTTTCAGAGGGGAATACATAGATATGGAGAAGTGTCCAAAATGTGATTCCGAAAGATATCGAGTAGATCTCCACGGAACAAAAATTCCGCAAAAGGTTTTGCGACATTTTCCTCTGCTTCCTCGCATCAAGCATTTCTTCTGCAAAACCTTTTGCGACATTTTCCTCTGTTTCCATGGCCGCCCTAGCATCATGGCATGAGGAGAATAAATCTTCGGATGGTGTGCTACGGATTCCTGCAGATTGTGCAGCCTGGAAACATATAGATGGAACATGGTCGGATTTTGCTAGGGAAGCTCGAAATTTACGCTTAGGCCTGGCTATGGATGGCGTAAATCCATTTGGTCAAAGATCAACATCTTACAGTGTATGGTCCGTTGTCATCGTCAACTACAACATTCCCCCGTGGTTGACTACGAAGAAGGGGCACCTATGGCTAAGCTTGATTGTGTCGGGGCGATATAAAGTGAAAAATATGGATGTGTATCTTCGTCCACTATTGGACGAGCTACAACAATTGTGGATTGGCATAGAGGTGCTGGATATGAGCCGACACACAGGTCGACAGAATGCTTTGATCAGAGGCATTCTAATGTGGACAATGCATGACTATCCCGAATTAAGAGAATGCTCAGGTGATCTATGTACACTCCTCACTCAGACACTGTAAATCTCGGTTTTTCTCAAGCTGATCTATTATCATGTGTATACATGCAGGGCTTCAAACAAGCGGATACAGAGCATGTGTCACATATGGACCTAGACTGAATGCGCCCTCATTGAAGAAGCAAATCTACGAAGGTCATCAAGCGTATCTTCCAGAGAATCATGTGTTACGTGATGGCTTTTTGGGAAGAGAGCCACAAAGGATGTCTGCACAAGCATGGTTAGAGCAGAAGGAGATGTGTGATGACAGATTGCCCCCAGGGATGAAGAGACTATCTCTATGGTACGAGTTACCATATTGGCCCCGACTCATGATCAATCACTTGCTCGATCCAATGCACATATTCAAGAATGTGGGTAATCTAGTATGGGACCATCTAACCGGCAAGAAAGATACTTTGCGAGCCAGAGTTGACCTTAGAAATGTGGATCGTATGGAGCAATATTGGCCGCAAATAGCGTCCGATGGATCGATAAAACTCCCTAAAGCACCATGGATTTTCACAGGAGCCCAAGAACGCAAAGTAAAAGAGACCATTCAATCTTTGCGGACCCCCACTGGCGTAATGCACTCGCTCCGAACGTGTTTTACTAAAGAAGGAAAGCTTACGGTTTGAAGTCACACGACTGGCATAAAATGTGTCAGGTATGTTCATAGTGGAGTATAACATAGTGAGAATTATGTAAAAAATTTGTGTGTGGACTTTAATATCATTGCTGCACGTGTTTTGCAGTTTATTTTACCGGTTTCCATTCATGGATGTTTGTCTCTTGACGTCCGTAACACAATCTACAAACTTGCGAAGTTGGTGCAATGGATCTCACAAAAGGAGATCAATGTAGACTCCATATCATTTGCAAAACTAAACGTTGTGGAGGTTGTGTGTATGTTTGAGAAACATTTTCCTACTACCATGCTAACCATTCAGGTGCATCTTCTTGTTCACATAGTTGATGAGGTGGAAATAGCTGGCACAATACATTCCAGATGGATGTTCTTTTTAGAACGTTTCATGAAAACGCTCAAGGGATATGTGCGTCAGAAGGCACGTCCGAAGGGTAGCATGGCAAAAGGTTGGCTGGTATCAGAGTCCCTAGTGTACATTGGAGAGTGTCTAGACGGATTTGATAAAGCCCGGGACACGCTATGGCGAACCATAGATGATGAGCGCATATCTGGAATTGTCATGTGCAATCTCGGTGTTGAGAAGAAGATGACGGAAGATCTAGAGACTAAAATCAACCGATTTTGCATGCTTCACAATCCAGTCATGCATAAGTGGATTTCACAATATGAGGATGCAAAGCAAGAGTGACAAAGGGCAAGAATCGAGTGGAGATGGGGAAGACGACCACCGATGCACTATACGCCGGGTCTGGAGAGCCTACCAACATTCATGAGCTTAAGATGGTTGCACAACCAATTGAAAAGCGCACAACAGTGCGGTGAAGAAGTGACTGAGGAAGAGTGGGAGTACTCTAGGGATTGCGTGACCAAGGTAAGTTTGCAATGTACGACTAGTAACTTTCTAGATGTTTGAACAGCCACTCATAATCTTTGTTGGTTGTAGTATAATTCATACATAGCAGCATGGTGTAAAGGTCGACATTTTAGGGTGGAACGGATCGACAAAAAATGTTTTACTCAAGATTATGAAATCATGGCAAAATTTGAACAGTCTAGTCGACGACGGTCCTTTGATGCAGATCCTGTGGTGGCGGAACTCACTTACTTTGGCACGCTACAAGAGATTTTGAGGATCGATTATAGAGGGTTTTTTGTCGACTTGTTCGACGTGCAATGGTTCAAGATAATCATGGAGGGTCGCAACGCTACTGTGCGTAGAGGAGAGTCTGGTTTTCTTGAGGTGGATTCAACTAAGAAATGGACTGACCTAAGAGACACTTTCATACTACCCGAGCATTGTGAACAAGTAAGTATGTAAATAGTTAACATTCCATTTTAGAATTTATGTGCTTGGTAGCTCTCATGTCGAGGGCTTGCCTTACTCCGTCAACTTCAACGGCGGCATCATCTTGGATGATGAAGGCAAGAAGGTGATTTCGCGCATGCGCGGTCTTTGCTCTCAGGTGTTTAGACACTACATACTAAACACCTGGAGTGAAGTACCGAATGAATTAAAAGACAGAGTCATCAGCATGCTTCATGACGAGTTTCTCATTCCAACACGGGATGACCGCTTCAATGAAGATGTGATGAAGGTTCGAATGCGCAAATACTGCAAGCATACGCGTTCCGAAGTGCAAAAAGCAATCAAGCATGGGTGGAGCAGACCAGATTGGCTGGCCAAAGAAGATTGGAAGCATGCGAAGATATAAGCGCGCGAGAATCCCGACAAGTGGAAGCAACAAAAGGAGGCAGCCAGAGCGCGAGTAGAGGCAAGGAGCTCGCACCACTTGGGGAGCGGCGGGTGCGCATCATTTGAGGCCGATTTTGTAAGTGTTTTCGCATCTATGTTTGATAGTTTAGGGTTTACGAGATTTGAAATTCTAACATAATGGATTCTTTGTATGTTTTGACAGTGGTCGTTTACAGGACGTGATCCCACACCGTACGAGCATGAGTACGCAGGGAGGAAGGGCTTAAACGCCCTTATAGAAATCCTGACTTCTCGCGGCGGCATGGTTAGTATTAGGGTTTATTCTTTTCTATTTATTGTATTGTTTTATAAACGTCGCTATATGTTTATACTTAGAAAAAGCTATCTTATTGTTTTTTTTTGCAGAGTCCGACAGATACGGCGCTTCGACGCGATGAGACGTCTGATTAGACGACATCAGTTTAGCCATAGCTAGATAGCATTAGTTTCTTTTTGTCGTAGATTATGTATCATAAGACGACTTTTATACGTCTTTTTGAAAACCATGTATATTTTTTAAATAATGACAATGGTTTGTAACTATTACATTTGCAATGATTAACAATCAAGTGATTTTGCTGCTGTGTACAATTGTCATTGATTTATTTTCATCAATTCACTCTTGTCATTTTTGTATCTTTATTTTGCAAACAATACGTACTATGGATGATGGAGTTAATGATTATATTGTCTTGTGGGTGACGATTTTTGGTCTATATTTACCTTTGCACTTTTTTTCAAAGGTAAATAGACAAATGAAATATTCAATATGGTTCAATGCCCTGCTACCAGAAAATTTTCATCTCGGGTGTCGCTATGACCGTCGCTATATTAGGCTCTGTAGCGTCGCTATAAGCGTCACTATTGATGACCCTGCAGCGTCGCTATACACGTCGCTATATAACGACGCCTATAGCGATGCTTGTAGTGACTGCCATAGCGATGCATATAGCGACGTCCCCGTATCGACGCTAATAGCGACGCTCTTAGCGACGCCGGGGATTATAAAAACCCATTGTATTTTCGTCGCTAAAAGTGTCACAAGAGCACACAACCTCTTGTAGTGGTAGTTTGTCACAAATTATCTCACAAAAAAAAAATTATGTTTAAAAACAATAGAGAAATTAATCTTCAAGGTTTACATAACCAACTCAAATTCTAGTTTTAGCATCTTGTATTGATAGGCAATGTCTTCTTATAAAAAGCTACATTTTTTTAATTTTTGGAGGTATTTAATCTCACAACCAGGGGTATTTTGGGAATTTTGGAAAGTTTGAAGACCACCCTTCTCTCAAGAAGGGGTGAAAATTGCCATTTTAAAGCTTGTGTAGATGAGGTTGAGTGTCCTTTGTCCGCTTTGTAAGAGCAATGTCTTGCCAAGGGCTACATGACCTACAGAACAAGCAGTCTATGCTCTACAAATTCCAACTTACTTCTCAACTGTCATGGTGAGAAGCCACGATTCCCCCCAATTATGGCTCAAATACCTCCTACTTTTTAGTATGCCCTGGTTGAACTCTAAGTTTTACCTATTTTCAGAATTTTAATAGCACTTGCAACACGATCTTCATGTCCTGTAAATGCTGAAAGCAGATTAGTGTGACGGCTACTTTCGGAGGATCTAATCCGCTACAACCCCTAGAGGTGCTAGGCAGGATGGGGCTCTAACCCAAATCAAGATTGCTAGTGTTCGAGATAGCCTACCAACCGATCCCAAGGCCTCATGTGAGGCCCAATCACGCATGGCCAGTGTTCGGAAAAATCATGTTTCCAAACATACAAAATTCCTTTCCTTGAATTTGCAAGCAAGAAATTTTAGCAAATTATCTTTATTTTTTGGATTTTAATACTATTTTTTCTCTATTTTGGGGCGAAATTTCTACTTGCTCTCAGCCGACATTTTTAAAATTGAAAACGACACGATACTAAGGTTGGTGTCACACTGGGACGGGGGAGGGATGGTCGTGCTGATTTGGCACGCTCTCATTGATGCTCCAAAAAGTGAAAGATGGCCGCTGGGGTTTGTCAGAGGGGCAGTCTTCCCACCTCGACCAACTTTCAGCATGGGAGGCCATCTGCCAAAAGCTATGGCGTGAGCGCACGGGATTGGGTTTGAACCCTGGCAGGCACCGAGAAACCCGGTGGTCATACCACTTGACCAAGGCGAATTTGTTGCTGCCTCCACGCAGGTTTTTGGAGAAGGCCCAGTGTGACAGCAACGACGGGCAACACCCTGCAAAAAGTGAGGGACGCCCGTCCCAGTGTGACACGGGCCTAAGTTGAGACACATTTTTCCCGAACAATACGCAAGGCCCAAGCAATCCAGCTATGGCTGGGCCTTGAGGATGCCCTCTCCACCTTCCAAAATAGGCTAAGCCACATTTTGCTAGGTCATGGGTAGTGATTGCTCATTTTTTCAAAAGTAGGGGGACCCTCACCAGGGTGAAATTTTTGAGTAATCCTTCACACATAAACGTGAAGGGCGAGCTGTGAGTGTAATATAACTTAAGGTGGGTTCAGACTAGGCAACAGAAGGAAAAAGCAAAGGGGCGTTCTTTTTCCATGGCAAAATTTAATTGGTTGGAGTTGCTGCTTCAATGTAGCACGCTTCATGTCATAAAAAGCAATGTGTATTTTCTGCCACCAGATTTTGACAGGCACGTCCCCTTCCCGTCAAAATCAGCTGAACAGAAAGCCAATGTGTATTTTCTGTAAAGCTAAGTAGCAAATTTTGGGCACGTCCGCACACTGGAGTAGCAGTGAGCACCCTCGGTCCCTCACTCTGCTCCGAGTGCAGCTCTGAACGCTGCCTACACAGTGGCTGGCATTCACACGCCATCCACGTGGCGGCATGTGACTGCTTGCAGCAAGTGCCCGTGAACTGGAGTCTGGACGTAAAAAGATAGGTTAATGCTGCTGCATCGTCGCACGGCTGGAGTCAGAGCGGGGCGTGCGAATCTTTCGCGGCCCTTTCATCAGTGAATCGTCACCCATCTGCGGAAAAGAAAAGCCAATGCTGCCAATGTTTCTGTGAAGCTAGCAAAGCCCATGTGCTTTGCTGGAAAGAAAACATCTTTCCCTTTCCCCTTCAGTGTCGGAAATTGTGCCTAGCAAAAACACGACGTGGCCCCTCATTCATGTGACACGTTGGAGATGCCTCATGATCATCGATGCATGGCCCCTCTCATTCATGTGACACGTGCCGGAGATGCATCATGATTCATCGATGCGTGGCGCCTCATCCATGTAATACGTCGGAGATGCATCACTATGTCATCTATGATGGATGATCATCTTTAAAATGACTGTCACGCTGCAATCATGACATGTATCTTCTTTTTCCCCGTCAGTGTCAGCGATTGTGACCAAAAAAACACCGACGTGGCCCCTCATCCATCATCCATTTGTGGAGATGCATCAGGACAATCGCTGGCAATAGCGTCCTGTATGACACTGCAGCTAATAAGTGAGCAAATACCCTACAGATACAGTACACGCTTCATGCGCTTGAGGCGCTGCAACTGCAAGGGTTCGAAATTTTTCTTCATTATTTTACAGCGCGAGGAGAGACACAAGCTGTAATTTTTGACTGAAAATGGTAGGTCTGCACATTCTTTTCCTTGAGATCCTTTCATAGTCGAGCAAGTTGAGCCGCCCTACAGGGCGGGCTTGCAGAGCATAGCCCAGGTGAGACCCAGCTCTAAGTAGTCGCCATGACTAATTTGTTCACGCCGCCGTATATGCAACCAGTTCAGTATGCAGGGGGTTTTATGGGAAGTGATACTTCTTTCCGAATCTCACGCGAGAGTGAAGGGAAGGTGTTGAAACGCATCCAGGTGTTTCGCAGAGCTAGAAGCATCAGTGCCATCAGCTTTTGGCTCACAGGTGACACCACCACATACGCCTACGGCGATCCAAGTAGATCAGAGAGTAGCACCTTCGAATTCAGCGAGGGCGAGCGCATCATTAGACTCGAGCTTCAGGAGAACTTCAGCTTGACAAGTGATGCTCTATAGCTCATAAGCTGTATGTTTGTTTTCTAAGTTGCAATGGGAGAGAGAGAGAGAGAGAGAGAGAGCGAGAGAGAGAGAGAGAGAGAGAGAGAGAGAGAGACACAGTCCTCACTATAAAGCAGGCCTCATTGCATCAATTTTGTGTATCCTGATGAGTAATGGATTTTCATTTTTCTTGAGTAGGAGCGATAATAAATGTCGGGCGGATCCGTTTCCAGACGAGCAGGTGGAGGGATTTTGAATTCGGCATGTCAGTACCAGCAACCGGAAAGGTGATTACAGTCAATGTGGGGTCGGGCGTGTGCGTGGGGTTGCGGGGAAATGTTGCGCTGGCTGCAATTAATATGCTAGGCTTTATGTTTCTGAGGCCTATAGAGAGCGTAAGGCTTTACTCTCTGGAGTATCCCACTATCAGTAGCTCGACCATCACACCAATCATCCTGGAGGAGCTGCCCGGCACTATAAAGAATGACGATGAGGAACCCCTTCACTGGGTGTTGGCAGGCAGTCGCCAATTCGTTACGAGCTCGACCTGGAAAACGCAATCTGCCAACGACGAGGCCGGCTTGGTGTCCTACCTGCGTAACGATGCAATCCCTATCAATGTCATCTTGGGTATCGACACCCCCAAGCTTGTGCCCACCGGCCCTGCGGGTGCATCCACCACTTTCGGTTGGGAAACAGTCCGCACCTTTCCCTCCTCAAATCAAGTACAGGGCTCCATTGCCGATTTTACAGTCAGTACCGATGAATACAGTGTTTGGTGCCACATCTCCGACACCTTAGCCCCTGCTCAGTCTCTCATCACCAAACGCGCTGCCTTGGTCGGCGAAGCCAATATCAATAATCTCCAGTGCTCTGCCAGAATCCAAGTCATCACCGAGAATTCCAGCTTGCCATTTGCTACTTTCACGTTTCCAGTTCAAGTCCTCTACAGCGCTCGAGCCCACTCGGACGTGCAAATCCTGATTTAATGATAACCCGCTCAACATTTATTTTGATCATGTTTAGTTCTCCACTTGGGTATCCTATTTCAGCGTGCAGCTGTTAAACCCCAAGTTAACATCCTCAATGTGCCTCCTATCAGTGTGGGTGTGTGTGTGTGTCCCCCTCCCCCCCCCCCCCCCCCCCCCCCCCCCCCCAAAAACCCAAACAACGAATGTGCTCACTTTAGCGAATCCCACTCCCTAGCAATGTGATAATGCAGGTTTAAATAACAAATTTGCGGTATGCTATCTTATTGGCTTCCATTGCAAAAAAAAAAGAGCTGCAGCGCCTTTCATTGATAGAGTTGTCGCAATTCCCACTCACTACATTCACACGAGAATGAGAATGAGAATGAGAATGAGAGAGAGAGAGAGGGGGTTTGAGAACTTTTGGAAACTTTATTATTACTAGTATATCTGTTCGTCGCTATGAAAACAAGACAAGAGACTTCTATAGCAACTAGTATGTGACCCGTGCATTGCTGCGGCTTGATAAACATGGCCTCTACTCAAAATGTCATCTTTGAGGTGAAAAATATAAATGCTTTCTTTCTACATATAAGACACATTGTTTATCAATTTATTTTAGCACCATTGGCACCTGTAATGAAAGCAAACAGAGATCTTTGAGTTGCTTATCTTTGCAAGTGTTTCAAGCGTCATGTTGAACTCAAGGACGTGTTGCAAAATTGAGGACGTCACCCGTAAGCATGTTCTCTCTCTCTCTCTCTCTCTCTCTCTCTCTCTGTCTCTCCCCCCCCCAAAAAAAAAAACCAAATCCAAATTACTAAAGCATGTACTTCTTTCAAAGAGGAGAGATGAGACTGTATTCAAACAACTTTGCCTTGCAATGTACAATTTGTTACTGCATTTTGGCAAAAAAATCTAGCACAACTTACTTACAATAGAGGACTGGATTAACCCTTCTAGTGATGTGCACAACATAGCTTCGGGACTTGACATAGGTAAAAAATTGTATGCCAGCTCTATAGCCATGTATGCCAACTCTATAGTCCTTGGAGTACAATTGACATGGATGTAGTGCACACATGGAGCGTTCGGCCCGGTGACACCATGCACACGAGTTATCTGTCTACGCACATGAAGTCAATTGGTGGGGAGTGACAGGAGTTGATGTCTTGATGAAAACACTGGTGCAAGTTGAAAGAAGAAGTAGAATACTCCACGTCAAGTGTTGGCACCTTAAAACGACTTGAAACCTTTCTCCTCTCTTCCTACTTGCTAAATGTCATGGCATTTATGTGAACGGGATGAACGGGGAGCCTCTATCATGATAAGATTGTTAACTCATCTAATGCCATGTGTGTAGGGGCCTGGCAGATCCAGCTAGCCGAACGCCTTGTTGAACAATGTCATGCGTGCAATATAGGAGCCTATAGCAAAGGAATTGTTGCTACCCAAAGAATTTGGTTTCTACATAGCTAGTGTTTCATTAGGAGAAAGTTGGACTCACTTTTGGGCCTTTCAGTTCTAAAGAGAGAGTGGCGCTCGACCAATGAGGAAGAGGCTAATGTTATGTTGAAAATCGATATTTTGGAGTCAAGCTCTTTTTAAAAAGAGGAGGAAATATTATTTTTGTTTATCAAATTACACAATTTCACGCTTTCAAGGCATAAATGTCGTAAGTCGTACTAACTCTGTACCGAGAAATTTCAGAACTTTCGTTGAAGACTCTATATAGTACCTTTGTTTTCGCTCAAATATGACTTTGAATAGCTCTACGTTCCTCTCAAAACTTCTTCCCTTTTTCATATTTGCGCTAACCTTTTTGTGTATTCTACTGCACACCATGACTACTTCTCGAAGGCCTAGCACTACCATTGACTCTGTTAGCATTTTTAACAGTTATACTACAAAGAATCAAGCATGGATACCATCTCGAATAACTATCGGAAGTTGGGTTCTACTGCCAACTAGGAGGAGGAAGAGGAGGCAACGCAATGATTTCGTGGAAGCTTTCAAGGGACAAGTTGAAGAGTTTAAAGTGTATGCACAAAGCAAGCGGGTGAAAGAGGTCCTCATACAACATGCTTTCCAACATGCAGACTTAAGGTTGCAAACATCTCCTCCAAGTTTTTCAAGGCATCGACCTAACTGTGAAGATTAAGTGGTGGATATCATCTTTGGTATGTTTCAGATATTTATCCATCAAATAGGACAGATTGACAACCGGTATTTAGCATAGTTGGGATTTGATACTTTCCATGCATTTATTGGTGAGCAAACGTATCGAGGAAGACAACACAAGGAACTTGCAGATAATGAAATTTTCTGTTATGATATGTCATATATGGAACCGAGAACTTCCATTGGTTGGGGTCGTGTAGCTCCTTTGTCACTTCCATCCTTTGACAGTAAGGATTAGTCCTTGCCAGCTTCGCAGACTAGTGAAAGCTTTAGGAATAAGTTGTTTCAGGATATACAAAATTCTCTCAAGTATTCAACTGCCACAAAAATAGTTCGGCTCGCACTATTTATGCCTCTTGAAGTGCTTGTAGATTTTTTCTTTGATGAACAAATAAGAACTACCGCAACAATGTTTATTTGCAAGTTTGAGAGCTGTTTGGACTTTTTAGATGATAATTGGGATAGGAAACAAACATAGAGCAAAATCTGTATTTTGCAAAAGAAGTCCATAATTTGCAAGTTCATTATAAGCTCTCAAAATTTCTTAGTATCGTTTTACTATATTAAATATTATCTTCTTAGTGGGCAGCTTATTCCACTCGACCAAGATACAGAGAATAGCCTCGAGAACAAACCTTTATCAATGGAGCTCTACTTTCGAGACAACCTACTTACTGTGATGGAGACAATGTCAACCACAACTCTTGCACAGCTTAGGGTAGATCTTACATGTGAAGAACTTCCACTTTTGCCGGAATTGTATGCATTCGGTCTCAAGAATAGAAAGATGCTTACTAAATCGATGCATTTTGATTGTCTTTAATACATTAAGACAGAATCTAACTTTTTTCTTCTTTTCAGATTCCACTATGAGAGATCGTGGTGTTTACCGCGGGCCATTACCGCAAAACAAGAGAGAGGAATTCAAAATGAGGAGACAGAAACCCTTTTGTTGTTCAAGCGGCATTTTACCGCTTGTATTACCACGGGTATTTCCACGATTATTGCAGCGCCCATTACCGCTAAGGCCATAGACCCCCTTCCCCCTCCCTCTCCCGCGGGTTACCATTTAAATCCAATACAACTCAAAATGTATTTACACACTACAACTCCTACACTCTCCAGAATGCTTGCTCACTTCACTTAATCTCTCTTTCACTCTAAAAATTCTATACATAAATCATTGAACTCACAACAAAACAATTACAAATACTATTCATAAGCACATAACGAAACATTTGCAAATTAATCATATACTACACCAAGTGAAAGAATGGAGAGTTTTATTAATTGTCATCTTGTATAAGATCTCTACAAGCACTAGGATCCATATTTAGACCCATAGTATTCATATCAATAAACAAGTTTAGAGATTCTTCCTCCTCTCCATCACCTCCTGTAGAATCATTATCGCTTTCTCCCTCTTCTAGCTCCTCCTCAAGATGACTATTTGCAAGGCTTGGCTAACCTTCTTCAACTTCTACTCCATCTTCCTCTGCATCTTGTGGTGATGGTATGATGGGATCAATTACTGGCTCAATGTCCGTCTCTGCAAAGATAGATCTATCCCGCAGCGTGACTGGAATGGCATACCAAAGTCTTCTTTGATATATACATGGCACATAAAAGACCTGTACGTCACACACAAAGAATAAGCTGATATACATATATTAAATTTTTAATTTAAGTTAATTGCACATAGCCTAAATTACCTGCTCGCAACTACTAGGATACACCAAGTTGTCAGTTTTTCCCCGATGGAATTGGGTGGAATCCACCATGATGAGCCCATTTTCATGTCTTTTGACCTCACCCGCAAACCATCGGCACTCAAAGAGGAATTTGTGAAAAGATCTGAAATCCACTTTGATTATTCTCTCTATAGTACCACAATATCTGACCTCATCTGTTGTTGTGTCAAAGTTTCCCATCACGCCACAATCATTAGTGGTCCGATGCTTATCTATCTTGCGGGTGGTCGGCCTTCGGACCAAATGGAGTTGAAAATGAGACCCTACAATCACAATGCATAAGAGGTTACATCACATTTCATTAAGTGATTTGCATACATGCATACATAACATATACACACTCACCTTGCGCAAGCATCCTCATGCATACTCCCATTCTTTAGGGCTTATTTGTTCTCCTTGTGCTTTGGCATTGGTCATGGCATTATGGATCCACTCTACTTGAATCAAATCAGGATATTTTGCAAGCTCTTTAGGAAAAAGGAGGTGCACGTCTACCTCCATGGGACCTCTTCCATGCATCTCTATCCCTTTCTCTAGCTGCGCGGGCTTCCAAGTACATATTGACCCATTTGGTCATGATAGTGGCATTGAGTAAACAGTAGTTGTTGACTATGGCATGAAACTCTCTATCCATGACCAAGAGTGATCCTTTTCCACTGGGAATGGTTGAGTGCTTCCTAGGATCCTCTTCTTCACTCCACAGATGAGGCAATGATGGATCCACTGTGATGAGATACTATGAGACATACACAAATGCCTCTTGCAACACCCAACCTTCTGCCATGCTCTCCTGAAAACATTAAAACCACATATTTTTATTAGTAACTCCATAGCGTATAAATGCTATCTATATTGTATTGATTTTGCATACCTCCGGTTGTGACCTCAATCTAACAAAATCCTTTAAAGTCTTCAAGAATCTCTCCAAGAAGAACATCCATCTAGAGTGAACCACCCCACAAATGGCAATCTCCTCAACAAGGTGAAGCAATAGGTGTATTTGGCTAACAAGGATTGTACGTGGGAATGCATCCTCAATAGCACACACTGCCTCTACTGCTAGCTGATGGGCTACTGGTATGGCTTCTACTTCTATCTCCTTGGATCACAAATCTACAGGGCACAAATAATATAGTAGATGAAAAAAAATTCCATTGTTCATGCATGCACAACATGATATAGTACTTGAAAAAAAACCATTACCTCACAATCTCACCCACTTTGAATATTGCAGCCTTCACCTTAGTGTCCCCATAACCACTAATAGTTATGGGAAGTACAAACAACACCATTTTAGATGAAATGGGAAAATCCCACAGCTTTGCGACTAATTTCAACGCCTATGGATTCCTATTTCCCATTAAATTTGGAAAAATTTCATTTAATTTGGGAATGTGACAAAGAGATAGATTCTCAAGAAAATGGTGGTGTTGAGAAACACCTTTTAAAATTTTTATTTTTATGTGGGTGTTTCAAAACACTTCATAAAAGAGATGGATTCTCAAGAAAATGGTGGTGTTGAGAAACACCTTTTAAATTTTTATTTTTATGTGGGTGTTTCAAAACACTTCATAAAAGAGATAGATTCCCAAGAAAATGGTGGTGCTGAGAAACACCTTTTAGAATTTTTATTTTTATGTGGGTGTTTAAAAATACTTCATAAAATCATACATTAGCTGGGGAAATAAAACGATGAGCAAGATATGAAATGCTATTCAATTTCTCCTATTAAGCTAGCCTGTGCCTTCTCCATGACATTTGATGGGATCTTGATTGTTTCCGCAATTCTTCCACCCCTTGGAGTCCATGACCATACAATTGTATCAACACACTCCCAACGCTTTGAGTCAGCAAGATTGCAGCACCAACTCTTTTTCCAACAATCCTCATACTGTTCTTGGATTGTGGGATTTCGTTTTCGATGTTTTGGTGCCCAATACTGAATCAGAACTTTCTTGTAGTTAGGAGATGATTTGTCTACATCAACGTTTGACTTTGCTACTCCTAGCCATATCGGATATTCAGGATCTGCGGGTCTCACAAGAACAAGATCCCCTTTTCTTACATCAATTTGAGGCCTAAAGGCCTCTTGTGGCCTTGCACTTTGAGGACCAACATAGTGATCATTCAATTCTTCATATCCTTGAAACTCATCTCTGTCTTCCTCTATCTCTTGCATTCTATGACTCCCTATAGTCTTTGGCCAAAATGTTGTATATTCACCAATGTGTTTATTGGTTGGTTGTTCAAGCTCATTGATTATGTTTTTCCAATAAGTGATAACAGGCTCCATGTATTTTGTGGACTCATGGTCCTTTCCCTTTAATAGAGAACATCTTTTCCAAAATTCAAGATATGACTTAATCCCTTGAATAACAAGCGGACTATCTCTCACATAGTCTGCTATAGGTACCACATCTGGACAGCCTGTTGGTAATTTTGGTTTTCCCTGGTCATCTTTTTTCCACAACTCCTTTGGCATCCAATCGGGTGATTTGGGATGAATTTTGTACTGCGTTACTGGGACTTCACCTTGCATATAGAAACAAAATTGAAGTGGCTTAGAGTGTCCGACTAGAGCATCTTGTCCGTCACACATGTACCCTTGCACAAAGGATTTAAAGCCGGGAACTTGTGTCATCAAAAATGGTGCTGGAGCTGAGCTTTCACATTTTTGAAAATGTTCCATCAGATGTGGAAAAGTGAATGCCATTCCTGTTTGCAATCTTTCTGAGAACCTACTAAACATTGCATCTATGTCCTCATGTGTATGACCCACCATTAAGAATCCCAAATGCACGGTTTTGAAAACTCCTTTTGCTACTAACAAGGATAAGTATGCAAACAAATATCGATTTTTATTCTCTCCTGCACAATTATCTAGCTGTAGCAAAAGATTCTCAGGCAATTTTTGAAATACAGGAGTGGATATGGTATCCACAACACATTGAGAGGAAGTTGATTGTATGTGTACAATCTCTTCATTACATCCCTGGATGGCCAACGGCGGTGTCATTGTTGATGCATTCCTCTCATGCTCTTGCTTCATTTTGTTTTGGAGGTCTAGAGCTCTCCTTGAGTTCAATGCATTGAATAACATTACATTACTGCGTGGCATACCGTCATGGCATAAATCTCCTTGTCCATGGTTTTCTGTTCTTTCCAGAATCTGTAAGCATAATGGAAGGGAACCAATTGTAGCATTGGGATCTGAAGGCCATAGACCATTAAGTGAGAAGTGACCATACATTCCATGACCATGTCCATGTGTTATCATACCTGTTAATGATACTTGCAATTGATATGCATTCACATAATCTTTTGAGTTCACACGCAACCTAGGTATTGCTGTCTTTTTTTGATCCATTTTATCATGTATAATGCATAAATACTTATCCTTTTGCAACTGGGAGAACTTACACTAGGTGTAGTACACATTCCTACAACTTTGTTGTCGCAACATGTGAATTCGACGTTCATCCTTCAAACGTGCAATCATCTCGTCATCCTTTGTTGACTCTAGTTGAGACTTTATCCGACTACACACAACACATTTGGAGAACTCACTTGTTTTTGACAATGTCACATTAGCAAACTCTGTATTCCAAATCCTATTGAATGTCGTGCTAGACATTGGCTTGAGACTCATACTGTCAAGTGTTTTATTGACATCATGTAAAATGTCTACTTGCTTATACGTGTTTGGTATTGCAAGCAAAGTTTCCCTAGTACCATCTTCCATGGTTCTACTCTTATGTGGCATTCTCTCCGAGTTTTCATCAACAAAAGAGCACATCAATGCCCTTCCCATTTCTGTATGGTCTCTTCCTTTTCTCATGACACCATCATTACCATGCACTGAGCATCTAACCCCATTCTCAAAATGTTCACGGTAACGATAAAATGAAGTTTTTGGAATGCCATGAATTTCGTACCAAGATCTACTGCAAACCTCAGTGCCATTAAAAGAAAACACATAGCATGTCTTTGTAGTTGTTTTGTTCTCACGCCATGCAGTCAACATTGTATCATACACATAGTTTGTTCTATTTTGCAAACTCTGTCCCCAAAATTCATTGCGCATAGCCATGACCTTATCTTGATTGGCATATTGACAACAACTTTTGGAACAACAATCTATGGTTGAAACAAGCTGGACAGATGCTAGAGATGCTTGATTGGATCTCTTAGAATCTTTCACTGACATTTTTGGCTTCCTATTTACAAAGCAATATTTCCGCTTTTTTGAAATAGGCTCTACCAAATAAGCTGATTCAATGCATGTGTCTTGTAACGCATGCATAGCATGTAGATCCTCATAGCATAACAATTCTTTTCCATCCATAGTTGTCACTCTCTTGATAGGCCAACAAACTAGATTAATGCTGCATACACTAGCTTCTGCAGAAATAGTAGCCTCATCTGCATAGGATGTTTCGATACGAATACCAATGTTATCTTCACCTAGCTCACCAAAGTTTACAGAGTCAAACGGAGACACGTACATGACAACCCCTTCGGCTACTACATGTGTTTTTCTTTCATCCCAAAGTTGAACCCTCTTATCCTTCCAAACCTCTCTGTAGCTCATTCCATTAAATTGTGCATCCAATGCTCCTTCTGCTTTGTCAGCCTCATGCATAGAAGCCCCTTTGTACTGCATCTCATTTATATGTTGCAACAACCCACTACTCCATTTCACAATACTATGAAAAGCATCTCCCACTGTCAATGCATCCATTGTTGGAAAAGGGATGAGTGCTTTCTTTTCAAAACACAAATCAACTGACACCGATACATTTCCTTCCCCAATAAGCATGCCAGAACAATATGCACTTGGATTTATTTCAAATAAAGTCCCAATGGCAACCTTTTGTGTCGCTACAAACATGCACACTCTATCACCATGATTGAAATTAGCCATACCTGCAAGAAGATTGCAAGAATAATTGTTAAAAAAATAGCTTGCAGATTATATTGATTTACGTAGCATAAAGCATAACAAGTACGTATGTGGGTGTTTCATGAGAAGCACCCTGTGGCCTGAAGGTCATAGGGTTCCCTCTATGCTACTAAGAATCTCTTTGTGCTCTATGCTCTATTGTCTATGCTCTATGATCTATATTGACTTCCTATGGCCCCTAGACCACAAGGCTCCCTCATTGTTTCCAAAAAACCCTCATTGTTTTGCTATGGCCCCAGGGCCATAACTCTCTATGCCGGTATAAAGCATATTTGCTCTATATTAGCTCCCTAGGGCCTAAAGGCCATAGGGTTGTCCTCAAGATCACCTCACGGAGTTTCATGTCAAGTATATATACATCCTATGGCCTTAGGGCCATAGGGAGTTTCATGTCAAGTATATATACATCCTATGGCAACCCATGACCCTAGGGCCATAAGATCTCCAAATGAAACATACGACAATGTATGGCCCTTAAGCTTATACATTGCAACCCCATGACCCTAGGTCCATAGGATCGGCATATGAAACATACGACAATGTATGGCCCTTGAGCTTATACATTGCAACCCCATGACCCTAGGGCTATAGGATTTCCAAATGGAACATAGGGCAACGTATGGCCCTTGAGCTTATACATTGACACCCTATGGCCCTAGGGACACAAGACTTAAAAACATACAAAAAGACAACCTATGGCCCTAAGCCCAAGGGTGTGAGCATTGACACCCTATGGCTCTAGGGCCACAAGACTTCAAAACATACAAAAAGACAACCTATGGCCCTAAGCCCAAGGGTGTGAGCATTGACACCCTATGGCCCTAGGGCCACAAGACTTCAAAACATACAAAAAGACAACCTATGGCCACGATGTCAAAGGTGGCAAGATATCAATGCAGCCCCATGGCCCTAGGGCCATAGGATCTCTATATGGAACATAGGCAATGTATGGCCCTTGAGCTTATACATTGCCACCCTATGGCCCTAGGGCCACAAGATCTCACAACATACAATAAGAGAACCTAAGGTCCCTAAGCTCAAGGGTGGCTAAGATATCAATGCAGCCCCATGGCCCTAGGGAAATAGGATCTCTATATGGGACATGTGGCACCCCATGACCCTAGGGCCATAGGATTTCCAAATGGAACATAGGCAATGTATGGCCCTTGAGCTTATACATTGCCACCCCATTACCCTAGGGCCATAGGATTTCCGAATGGAACATAGGCAATGTATGCATTGAGCTTATACATTGCCACCCCATGGCCCTAGGGCCGTAGAATCTCCATATGGGACATGTGGCACCCTATGGCCCTTGAGATTACATATTGCCACCCGATGACCCTAGGGCCATAACTACAAAGTAGGGCAATGTATGGCTCTTGAGCTTATACATTGTCGTGGACCTAGGGCCATAGGATCTCCAGCTGGAACATAGGGCTATGTATTGGAGCTTATCTATTGTCGCCCCTAAACCCTAGGGCCATAGGATTTCCAAATGGAATATAGGGCAACTTATGGCTCTTGAGCTTATACATTGCCACCCTAGGGCCATAACTACAAAGTAGGGCAACGTATGGCTCTTGAGCTTATACATTGTCGTGGACCTAGGGCCATAGGATCTCCAACTGGAACATAGGGCTATGTATTGGAGCTTATCTATTGTCGCCCCTAAACCCTAGGGCCATAGGATTTCCAAATGGAATATAGGGCAACTTATGGCTCTTGAGCTTATACATTGCCACCCTATGGCCCTAGGTCCACAAGCTTTCACATTGCCAGCGTAGGGCCACAAGGATCTCACAAGATAGAAGAAGAAAACCCTAGGACTTAGGATTTTCAAATGGAACTGAGTGCATGCTTTGATCCTTGACCTCCAACATTGCCATCCTATGGTGTGAGCCCAGGGGTGGCTGAGGTGTCTTCAAAATAATTTCGGCCATTCAACGGATATCCGCAAGTGGCATAAATTTAAAAAATAATTAAAAAGTAATTAAAAAATAATTTTTACGCTACGACAAACTTTGTCATAATGGGTTTTCAAATACACTTATTGATATCGGACAAAAAAATAGCGCACAATTTTTGGGATAATTTTTTTAAAATTTAGCTATTTTTAGTGTATTTTTTACTATGCAGATTTTGATTCTGAAGTCAAATTTTGCTTCATGGGTGTCGTTCCACTCGTACTACAAAGATATGGACATTGACAAAGCCTTGCACCAACTTTTTTTTTTCCATACTCTTAAATATATATATATATATATATATATATATATATATATATATAGATATATATATTTATTTATAAAGCTCTTTCAATTTTGGAGCCGACGAGCTATGTCTCATTTTCGCACAAAGCTTAGAACTCTAGTAATCTCGACTGCAAATCCGTGAGAACAACTCCTACATTCAAAATTCGAATTTTGAATTTCTAACCTAACCTAACTAACCTTATCTCTCTCTTTCTCTCTCTACCACAATTTTTTCCGTGCTGTCGCTCTCTTTCTCTCTCTCGTTTCTTGCTCGAAACCTACACAGAAACCTGCACAGAGCTTGTCTTTCTCTGTCTCTCTCTCCCTACGCATACAGTTCTACGCCATCGTTGCGACGTGCACACAGTTCTACGCGAAGCCATCGCCACAACCTTCAACAAAAGGACTGCTGTCACGACCTCCCAAACACAGATCTGTTACCATCATCGTCGCGGCCTCAGCACACCTAAGTTACTGCTTGCTACTGCTGCAACCGGTTTTCATCAAACACAGATTTACTCAGAGGTAACCTGTAGAAACCCTAATCTTTTTTCTTAATTCGGTTTTAACTGTTCTTAATCTAATTACGTTTTAGCTAAGTTGTGAATCACCTCTCTCTAGAACAAGAAACAAAAATCATTAATTACATCTCTAAAACTATAAAACTGTAGACTGTAGAACTATAAAATAGAAAAATCTCTAATTAGAGATCTAAAAGTGTAGTACAGAATACTCTAATTAGAGACCTAAAAATATAAAACAGAAGACACTAATTAGGGACCTAAATTTGTAAAACGCAAAACTCTTATTAGGGACCTAAATCTGTAAAACAGAAAACTCCTCATAAGTGACCTAATACTGTAAAATTGTAAAACTCTAACTGCAAAAATCTCTAATTACAACAAAAAATTATAAACCTGCAAATGCAAAAGAAAATAATTACAGAAAATGCTGAAACTATGAATACTTGTAATTGGGTTGTGGGGAGTTGGGCACACGTTGTAAGAGGACGAGTCGAGCACGCTGTTGTATGAGGATGGATTAGGGTTCAGTTGCAGAAGGATGGGAAAAAAAAAGAGGCAAGAAGGTGGGAAAGAAAGTGTACACTATATGTGCTTGTAAGATATGGTGTAATATAGTTTCTTTAAATTCATTTGTAGTCACTAAAATAAAAGTAGACATTGAATCTTTAGAAGGGCAGACAGGGTGTGGCTACATAGGGTTTCACCTCATACTAAAGAGTAACATATGGACCTAAGGCACCCTATGACCATAAGGCCATAGGGTGGTCTCACATCGAACTATAGGGTGACCAATGTCCCATCTGGCCATAGGGTGCCAATGTACAATCTCAAGGGTCATAGGGTTCCCTATGTTCCTATTGAAGATCCTATGGCCATAGGACCATAGGATCTCCAAAACATATATATGGCACTATGGCCATAGGATTACATGGTGCTCTATGTCCGATCTAGAGACCTTGTGGCCCAAGGGCCTTAGGGTGGCAATGTACAATCTCAAGGGCCATAGGGTTCCCTATGTTCCTTTTGGAGATAGGGTGGCACTAGGGCCATAGAATCTCCAAAAGCAACATAAGAGAACCTAGGGCCATAGGATCAAAGGGTGACCTATTGGAGACCTTGTGGCCCAAGGCCATAGTGTGGGAATGTACAATCTCAAGGGCCATAGGTTTCCCTATGTTCCTTTTGGAGATCCTATGGTCCTCGAGCCATAGGATCTCCAAAATGAACATATGGCCCTACGGACATAGGATCACAGGGTTCCCTATGTTCCTTTTGGAGATCCTATGGTCCTCGGGCCATAGGATCTCCAAAAGGGACATAGGGCCCTACGGACATAGGATCACAGGGTGCCCTATGTCCCATCAAGAGACACTGTGGCCCGAGGGCCATAGGATGGCAATGTACAATCTCAAGGGCCATATGGTTCCCTGTGTTCCTTCTGAAGATCCTATGGCCCTAGTGCCATAAAATCTCCAAAAGGAACATAAGGAACCTATGGCCATAGGATCAAAAGGTGCCCTATGTTCCATCTTGAGACCTTGTGGCTCAAGGGCCATAGGGTGTATTTGCACAATCTCAAGGGTCATAGGGTTCCATATGTTTTTTTTGGATATCCTATGGCCCTATATCCATAGGATCACAGGACACCCTATTTCCTTGGTGCCATAGGGTGCAAACATATAGCATGGAGGGTTTCTTGCTAGCATAGAGAGCACCCTATGGACTTGGGGCCATATGATTCCAACAAAGAGCATAAATGGTTTTTTGATAGCGTAGAGGATAGCTTATTTCCCTGGGGCCATATGATACAAAAATAAAAGAGTCTTAAGAAGGGCACCTAGACCACTAAATCACCATGGGGCCATAAGGTGGTCTTTGTGGGGAATGCTCCTAAAGGGTTCCTTGGCTATCCTATGGCCTTTGGCTACCAACATAGAGTTTAGATGGTTTCTTACTGACATAGAGCTCACCTTGTGGCCTACGGTCTTTAGATTCCAATATAGAGTTTCAATGGTTTCATACTAGGCGTAAAGGGCACCTTATGGCCTTGGGGCCATAGAGTGTCAATGTAGAGCGTAGAGGTTTCCTTTCTAGCATAGAGGGCACCATGTGGCCTAGGAGCCATTTGATGCACCCTATGGCCCGAGGGCTGTAGGTTCCCAATGTAGACTGTAGAGGTTTTCTTTCTAGCATAGAGGGAACCTTGTGGCCTAGGGGTTATTTGGTGCTCCCCTAGAGCATACAAGGTTTCTTAGTAGCATTATAAAGGGTACCTTGTGGCCCTCAAGTCTACATAGGGTGCCAACATAGAGCGTAGAGGGTTTTTCTTACTAGCATAGAGGACATCCTATGGCCTTGGGGCCATCATGGGTTTCAATATTGAGCATAGAGGATTTCTTACTAGCATAGAGGCTACCTTGTGGCCCTAGGTCCATAGGGTGAAAACATAGATAAGAGAGGATTTCTTACTATCATAGAGGGTACCTTGTGGCCCTAGGTCCATAGGGTGCAAACATAGAGCATAGAGGAGTAGCACATAGGGCACCCTATGGCCCAAATGCCATAGAGTGATAACATGTAGCATAAAGGGTTTCTTACTACAATAAAAGGCAGACCTTGTGGCCCTCGGGTCATAGGGTGCCAACATAAAGCATATATGGTTTCTTACTAGTGCTCATAGAGGGCATCTTGTGGCCCTATGACAACCCATGGCCTTAGGGCCATAGGGTGATACATAAATAAAGTACCATATGGATTTGAAGCCATATATCTATTTATATGTTGAGACCTCCCAACAATCCTAACCCTATGGCCTTGAGGCCATAAATAGACATATTTTGGATTATCTTAAAGTCATAGAGATATCTACAAAGAGAACTGTATGGCCTGAAGGCCATAAGAAACTTAGTCAAGGAAATCATCCAATGCAAGAAGATCATGGCAATAGAAAGTGAGACTTCTGCTCTAGAGCTTAAAGGCATAAATGTTTCTCCAAGTATACTTCTAGGCGCCACCATCATGGACAAAGAACTAATGTAGCTAGATAAAGATTAGGAATCTCTAGACAATAAGGAGCATAAAAATAAATTCATTGTAGATGTGTTGTCAGTTAGTAAATTTGCTATTTGCGATTAGTTTTTTCTAAGAGTGTGACACAAAAGAGTTATCAAAATGTAGATACTTTGGAATCTAAAATTAGGTGTTCTTTAAACTTGCAGTCCTTCAACAAGATAGTGCGGCTGACAAAGTTTTACTCGAGATTGTTGGTATAGAGGATGCTAATGCCATTGACCCTACTGAGAAAGATTCTATCAATCTCCATGTCAACCAAAGAGTTTCTGACGAAGATGACAAGAATCTACAAGTCTTTGAAGGTTAAATGCTACAACGACTGGAGATAAATTTAAAGAGTAATCCAATGGAAGAAGACAGTGAAAGTTCCAGAACATGTGCAAGGGAAGAAGAAGAATCTAATGAAAATATTCTAGTAGCCCAAGAGTTGGGAATTGGATTGCATGACACCACAATGGAAGTAGAAGGCAATGGAAGTAGAAGGCAATGGAAGTTCCAGAACATGTGCAACACCAGAAGGAGAATCCATCACAAATATTTTAGCACCCCAAGATTTGGAAATTGAATTGCATGGTGAGTCAGACCTTCCATCCACCAACAAACCAATGCTGTCCATAATGGTGAGCTTGTGTGGATTGTTCCTGAGGAGATGCTGGCAAAAGTCCAAGAAAATGAAGAGCTTAAAGTTTGGACATGAGCATATTGTTCTTCGTCCAGGATGCATTGAGTTTTTAAAGGCTCTATTTAGCAATTTCAATGTAGGGATATGGTCAGCTGCTAATGACATGCATGTTGTGGACATCATCAAGATTTTAGAAAGGAAGCTAAAGAAAAATTTCCATTCTTTATGATCTGGGGGCAAAGCGAATGTCAACCATGTGTAGAATCAAGGATCACTCGCTTAGATAATCCAGGAGTAGAAGCACTTTTCAAACCGTTGGCTATTGCATCATCAAAATTTGGGCTTGATGCAAGAAGATTGCTTCTTGTAGATGATGAACCATTAAAGGGATGTGTGAATCTTGCATTGAATTGTATTTTTCCACCATCATTTAATGTTGATGATGAGGAGGATAATATCCTCCTTGGGGAGCTGCTACCATATATCAAAGCTCTCAATCATGTTAATGGCATTCACACAGTTACAGGGTCTCATTTAGATGGACAAGACCCATTTCTCAAGGTCATGAGCTTTATAAGCGTATACACAAGGTTGTTGCAGAGTGGGAGGAGAGAAATCTATTTTTTCTAGGAAAAACCTACTCCACGGGAAGGCTACCAGAAGTTTCTCGTCCTCTTCACGATGAGAAAGTTACAACATCTAGCACTAGTGGAATGTCCACTCGAAGTCAAGACAAGAAACTTTTAGCACGTGATCGAGAAAAAGTAAGGGTCTTAAAGAACATCAAATCATTATCAGCCTTGAAAGGTACAAAAGCAATCATGCTTGCCCAAAAATTGGGATACAAGGAGCCTGTGATCAAAGTACATGAAGCCAGGAATTATATAAAGCATCTAAAAATTCAGTATGATCTCAAATAGCCCTATATCAAGAAATGATGGATCAATGTTTTGTAACATTTTGTCATTTACAAAGATCTTTATGTACTCAGAGACTTTGTTAGAGTGCTTAGGGTTTCAAGATATATGAAGATGTAAATGATTAATAGTTTTTTAAATTGTCTTTCAATACTATAAGTAACTTCTGAGTTTCATGTGCCAAATTCTCTTTTTTTTAAAAGCTTTTATAGTTGTTTGCTTTGAAATTTGAGTTCACTGTTCCATCAAGGACAATCTACATGCTCATAAGGTCAAATATCACCCTATATGTCCTTGGGGGAATTTCACTTTATGGTCTCAACACCCTATGAATCTAAGGCCATAGGGTCATAGTTTGGCATGTGTTCTTGCATAGGACTTACTAAGTGTAACCACAAATTAGCACCCTATGTCCCTAAGGTCTTCAACACACTTAAGACTCTATATTAACTTTTTTTTTATAATCATTTCAGGGCTTCTAAGAAAAATGTTTTGCTATTAGATTATCACAAAATAGAGGAGCTCCCTTTCATATTACATCAAATATCACATTCAAACCAAGAGAAATGGTTTCATTATCTACCAACATCTTTCAAACAGGACAAAAGAACGCTTATCTTGGATTTAGAGGGTGTGCTTCTTGAAACATTTGAGCTTCAATCAAGGCCAGCTTGGACCAAGTACATGTGCATTGTAGAAGATAACAATGAGGTGTATGCGGTGCGTCCAGATGCAGAGTATTTCTTAAAATTATGCTTTGAGTTCTTTGAGGTTTGGATTTGGAGCTGCCATCGTTTACAAAAAGCTCAACACATAATCAAGACCTGTTTTCCTACACAAAGTCACAAATTCAAGATGATTATGGATAACCGGAGTTGCCAAATTCAAATTTCATGATCGGTTACAAAAGAGCCTATCACAAAAATCTTTCGACTATATGGAAGCTATTTGATTATTTAGATGGGGGCAACACTATAATATTTGATGATAGTCCATATCGAGTGATGTGGAATATGCAAGGAACTTATATGATTTTTCCAAAGTTTTGGAACCAACCTACTCAATTTCTTCAAAGTTTTTTAAAAGATGAAATTGTTTCATGGTTATGTGGATGGTTGTATGCTAAAGACAAGAGAGACTATACCATAAGAAATTTTGTAATGTTCCATCCTAATCCTGAGACTCACTATGTAATGCAATGTTATATGTCTCAAAGGACTCAAAATCTCAAGAGAAGGAGGCCATTTTAAGTGTACTAGTTAAGTATTCTAAATAGCATCTACCAAGTATTTGGCAATGTGTACTTTTAAAAATTTAAACTTGATGGAATGTTGTGGGATATCTTGAAACATCTTTAAGCTGTTTTTTTAATGGAGTGCATCCTACTGTCAGGAGACTTCTCTCATTCAAGTTCTTTGGTTTCATTGTTTGATGCTTCTATGGTATTGTTAACTTTTTCTTCTTATTAATTTTCTTTATTAAGTGATCCAAACAATCAGAATTTCTTGACATTTGGTAGTGTTACAAAATGGTGTTATTTGAACACCCTCAATCTTGGAGATATCATACTCTTTCTAGTTAGTCTTTTATTGTACATGCGATGAAGACCATCATTTTTATGAAACTGTCAAGTTGGTGGTAATCTTTATGTTTATACTTTATACTATTTTGACATAATCAATGTATACAATTCGTATTATTCACATCAAATGGTGTTTTTAAACACCTCCTTGTTTTGAGACACCATCTCTAAAACCTTTGAGTGAAGTTTTAAAGCATGTACTTGATGTAAAAAATCTTCATCTTAACATTGATTCTTTGGCACAAACTTATATTAGGAGTTTTTATATTGTAGTTTTATGTTAAGAAATAATTTCAAAGTTAGAATTATGAAAGTTTATCTAAGTAAGTGCCTCATCTAAATTTGTATAGTTAAATAAAATACCAAATGGAATTATAGGTGCAATAGATGACATCTTATGGTCTTAGGGCCATAGGATACTCTATAGTATTGTTTAGATTTTTTAATTGTTTGTGAACATAGATCATAGAGGGTTTTTCTCACTACCATAGAGGATATCCTATGGCTTTGGGGCCACATGGTCTCAATATTGAGCGTAGAGGATTTATTACTAGCATAGAGGGTACCTTGTGGCCCTAGGTCCATAGGGTGCAAACACAGAGTATAGAGGATTTCTTACTAGCACAGAGGGCACCCTATGGTCGAAGGCCATATGGTGACAACATATAGAATAAAGGGTTTCTAACTAGCATACGAGGCACACCTTGTGCGCCTGGGGACATAGTGTGCCAACATAGAGCATAGAAGGGTTTCTTATTGGCATAAGCAACATCTTGTGGCCCTAAGACAACCTACAGCCTTAGGGACATAGGGTGTGTCATAAAAATTAATATCTATCCAACCCAAATGATTTTCTCATATTAAATTGATCACTTAATGTGGGAGAATACACGGGAACAAGGGTTAAGATATAGACATGTGCTTATAGATCTATCTCAACACAGGGCCAATTGTTAAGGGGCCCAAATGAGAGATGGTCTATCAAAGAGCAAGGCTAACCAATGGAGCATAAGACCTTAGGGTTAGCTTCATTGAATACCTCCAATAATGTGTGTAAAAGTCCTTTGACCTTAGCCAAGCTAGGGCTGAGCTTGAGGTGGGAACCCGGCCTAAGCTTGAGGTGCTTGTCGTGCTTGAGGTGCCTGATTAAGATGCTTGAGATGCTTGACTGGCTCCATGCTTGAGGTGCTTGACTTGCTACATCATTAAGGTGCTTGAGGTGCCTTGAGATGCTTGCATGAGATGCTTGTGGGAACACCCCCTAGTTCAAGTGCTTTGTCATGCTTGATGACTAAGGGGCTTGCTCATCCAAAGTCAAAAAGATCCCTACAAGGAGGGGGGCGAGCCTACAAGGGGGGGGATGAGAGAAAACCCACACACACACACACACACACACACACACACACACACACACACACACACACACACACACACAAGGGAAGCCCCAGCTTGAAGAGGCAGCAAGGACACTTGTCAAGTTCCTCCTCATGTTGCCCTCATGGTGTGCCTGAAGCCTATTGGTTGGCCACCCAAGGGGTCCAATGATAATTTAGGATATTTGATTAATTGATTTTGCATTTATCAAGTCCTCTCTCTCAAAGGGGAAAGGGGGACACTTGTCCCAAGGCTACCCCTGTTGCTTGTAATGGCTCCTGCTTGTGATTGGCTAGGTTTGGAGGGGTCCAATGAGCTTTCATCATGAGCTACAAGGGGGGGTCGACCATGCAAGCTAGGGGGTTGCTTAGGGAGTATACTCACCCACACACACTCACAAACACTCTCATTGTGTGCTATGCAAAGTGCAAGAGCTCCATCTCCTTCTCCAAGCTCCTTGAGAAGTTGAGAGCCTACACCAACTCTCTTGGCTATGGAATGCAAATCCAACCAAGAGCTATGCTTCAATGCTTAAGGTTTCCATCTCCTCCTTCTTCATTACTATGCTATTATGTATGCTAGCAACAAGAGTATGATAAGTGAGGAACTACTTCTTTCTCCTATGAAATGTTTCTTCTTCCTCTTCCCTACCCTCATTCCCTGCTAGCTCTCTCCACCTTCGAAGGTGTTTGAGGTCTTGGGATAGTTAATGCTTTCTACAAGTGCATGTTATGCTTATTGCAAGAAGGCTAATGGTTTATTGCAAGTAGATTAATTGCTTAATGCAAGTAGATTAATTGTATTGCAAGGTAGATTAATTATTGCTTTAAGCACAAGTTGATGCATAAAAGTATACATCTTCATGTACTCAAATGATTTAGGGAACACAAAGATTAATGATGTTCACAAGTTCTTGATTGTTTCCAAGCTAAGATTGATTGTTGAAATTATGCAAAAGCTTGGTGTGTGAACCTTCCATCTTCATATTGCCAAGGAGGTCTCAAGGAACACAAAGATTGTATTGTACCAAGTCTCTCTTAATGAGAGAATCTATAATACAAATGCCTTTTGGAGGGGGGACCGGCTCCACATAAATCCGGTCCTTAACTGTTGTCATATTCTCTACACTCTCTCTCTTGTAAAAGTATTGTTCATGCCTAGTTAATTAAGTGTTATGATAGAGTTGCTACTACCAATTAAGTTCGCCCTCTATGCTCTCAAAATTGCTCACTCTAATTCTCTTAATTCCGCTATTCTCTAAGTTCATAGGCCATTCCCATTACATTGGTATCAGAGCATTTGGTTTCTCTTTTCTTACTTAAGAAGAGAGGTCCTTAAGTAGCCTATAAATGGTTGATGTTGTTAATTGTAGTAGGGTAAGTGGAACTAGGATCTAATATCGGTTTTGTTAAGCCCACTATGTGGGGGATGGTGCACACCTCAGGAGATTTGGACTTAATAATGGAGTCTTTTTAGACTTGCCTACGGCTTTACTATTATTGAGCCATAAGAAGTCCGAAAGGAGCTAGCCCTTGGAAACTCTGCTATGTTAGACATACTCCTCTACTCTCTATAATTAACCACTTTGAGCCGTGGGTGTAGATACTTAAGAGCCGATTTTCAAAGGCTAAGAGGAGTGGCAACTAAGGTTTTGAATTGCCAAAGCATACACTAAGTACATACATAAATTCTTTTAACATGGCTGACAATATTCAAGAGAGTAGAATGAACATTGATAACTTTGATTTTGCACATGAAAGTGCTAATGATGATGCTCCCATGCTTATCAAATGTCTTGTTTCTAAGCTGCAACAAGCTATGGCAAACCCATTCCTACAAGGCGAAGTTTTCCAACAACTTCATAGTTATGGGATTCTCCAAACTCCCCCAAAAGAGAGAGCACCTGAGAAATCTCTTCATGAGATTTCCAAGAGAGGGCTCTCTACGGTGAGAGAAGAGGAGAACCCATACGAAGCGCTTAAATGTTTACTAGCGGGCTTACCTCTATCCAAGAAGAAAGAAAAAGTCTCTACTTTAGAGCCTTCACCAAGAGGAGGAGAAGGAAGTGAGTCTTCCAATACTTCCAATGATATGGCTCCAAGAAGACGGCAACCTCAACGATCTCCAACTTCCCCCAAGGGGGAAAGATCACTGCAAAGTCCTCCTCCTCGTTATCACAAAAGGGAAGAGAGGTACCAAATAAAGGAAAAGGAGAGAAAGAGGTCACCCTCTTCTCCATCTTCATCAACTTCCTCATATTCCAATGAAGGTAGCGGCTCTTCTCTCAAAGAGCCCCAGAGGAAAGGCCATTGCAAGTTCTATCCGGTATGGAGAAGGTCCAAGAAGCTAAAGAAGTTCAAAGAGGGAGGGAAGAACACCACTTTCCTTGCCTATGCTGGCACCTTTGGTGCTATGGACAAGGTCTTGGCCTTCATCCAACAGCTTGATGCGGACTTTGGTGATGAGGGCTTCACAAAGTCCTCTAAACTGCGTCAAGTATCTATGCATTACCAAAGTTCCGTTCAACAATGGTGGGATAGCCTACGAGCCCGAAGAAAAGCTCCAAAGACATGGAAGGCTTTAAGAGCCTCCATCATAAAACAGTTTCTGGCAAGCAACGCTCAAGATAATGTCCTCACAGAATGGCAAAACTTGAAACTCTCTCCCTACGAGTCTATCCAAAAGTATGTAGATAAGTTTTGGGATTTATTTCTCAAAGCCACTATCTACAAAAAGATAGACTTTGGGGAGCAAGAGCAACAATTATGTGCGGGTATTTCTGAAGAGAAGGCCGAGTATATTAACTCACAAAGGCCTAATACCATATCGACGGTCATACACCATACTATGGTCGCCTCTCAAATCAATTCCCAACAAGGGGTTAAGAGAAACTCTAAATCCATGGAAGTGAAGGATCAAAATGAGCCTAGAGGGAGGAATAATGCTCAAACTTCCTCCAAAGGCAACTCTAGCAACACCGATAACAAAGCTAAGGAGAAAGGAGTCTATTAACGTAAGAATAAACTCTTTGCAATAGAGCTAGAGTGTTATCGTAAGGATAACAAATGCTACAAGTGTGGACAACAAGGGCATGTCTATCGTGCTTGTCCCCAAAGAAATGCACGCAACAAGCCACCTTGAGTTTCTATGTTGGAAACTCCAAAAGAGGATGCTTATAGAAAAAGGCTTTTGTTTTTCCTATGCTAGGAGATATGTACATACATGTTTATGAGTCGGGTAGTATCTTATTCCTTGTAAATATGCATGCTTTCATAAGTTAATGAAAATTTATATTTTCATATACATGATTTCTGTTAGAAAGTCTGTAAATGAATTTAATGTTTCAACCAATAACAATATTATTAAATTAAAAAAAAAACGGGAATCAAGAGGAATTAGAATTGTCTAAATTCCTAAATGGATTCCAAAATGTTTTTATTGATGATATCTCCGTGAGCTATCTCCACAATGAGGGGACAATGGCCATACAATGGAGCTTTTACCATGAAGCTCACTGCCTAATAAGCCTCCTTATTGAGCTTTACAAGATCCACAAGAGGAGTTTGAAAAGGCAATAACATGGACTGATAAGTTTCGAGAGAGATTCAATAATTAGGTCACATTATCTCTAAAGGTGGTATTTCTATGGATCCACAAAAAGTAGAGGTAATAAAAGATGGCATAATCCAAGGAATCTACATGAGTTGCAAATCTCTAAAGGTATGAGTGCATACTAGAGATGCTTCATAAGAAAAATCCATGCTTATAGCAGGTCCAATACATGACTTAACAGAAAAGAACATTAAGTATACATGGACCGCAAAGAGAGAAAAATATTTCTAAAAAGTTTAAAGAGAAACTTATTTCTCAACTTATGGGATCTCTCAAAGCTATTTGAGGTCCAATGTAATGCCTGGATGATTGCCTTTGAGCAAAACTTTGCTTCAAGAAGGGAATACCATAGCATACGAGATTCAAAGACTCAACTCCAATGAGCGAATGTTGGTCATATACAAAAGGACCTATGAGCTGTTTTAAATGCTCTAGACACATGGAAGTACTTCTTGCGGACTCCATTCATGATGCAAACCGAGCTCTCGGACAATCAAATGAGGTAGGAAAATTTCTTTTTGCAATTTAAATTCTACTTTGCTCACATTGCTGGCAAGCACAATCATGTAGCCGATGCACTTTCCCGATGGCCAACGGTAGATAGGATATCAATAGCAACTTACAATGAGCTATGTTTTATGATAGTTAAATATGCTCCTAACCCAGGCTTTAGGGATATGATAATAGCCTTACAAATGGAAGAAAAAGAACCACTCACGTAAAAGGATGGTTATCTTCCATACCTCAATAGGCTATATCTTCCTTACTTCCCATGCTCCTTCCATATGCGGGGCAAAGAGAAATTCGAATTTACTCTGCTAGGAGTAAAGGCATACTTGTATTGGCTTACCAAGAAACAATAACATACAAGAGAATGTTTCAAAATGTATGGTATACCAAAAGATGAAGTATGAAAAAAGGACCATGGCTTGCCAACATCCAATTGTGTCGAATAGAAATCCTACTATGACCACTAATTTTTGATAGAGTCTCTATCAGAATTAGAGTAATCCTCTTATGTCGGCCTACTATTCCAACGGATGGCCAAAAGCAAAGTTACAAAACTAATGATCCTTGATCTACTAAAAGCCTGTGATTCGAAGTAGATCAATGCTCAAAATGAGAGAAGTACTTATCTTAACAACAGTATGTCGCTAATAACGTGAACATACTTCTAAGGAGAAACTACCTTTCGAGGCTAAAGACGGAAGATCCAAAAGTCCCTTGTAGCTTAAGATACCTGGGAAAATCTTCATTGCAAAGGAGTATAGCCGAGATCAAAACGAATCTTTTTACAAGATTAAACAGGCTATATCCATTTATTAGCTAGTCAAAAGAGGCTCCTGCCATTAGGCACAAAAGAGCCTTATCCTTTAAAAAAAAAAGAAGAAGAAGAAAAAAAAAGTTGGGTCTTACTAAACTTCCCTAAGGCTCATCTTAGGCAAATTATACACAAATAAAGACCCGCCACAAATCAAGGATGAAGCAGAGGAGCTCCAACCCAAGTTCATCCTTCAACAAGAAGACAAGGTATTAAGAAATGGTAAGATTACTGACAGTATCTTATTTAATTATCCTTTCAAAGATGCTAAATGCATGCAAAGAACATGGCTTAAGGATAATATGAACAATGATGCTTACAATGACACAAAAGAGTAAGCAAATGTAAAAGAAATGCATTTTAAATGATCAATGTTTTTGTCTTATAGGACTCTCTTTTTATGTTTTGTGCACAAATATTAAAGTATGCATACTTAGGATCATGTTTGTGGTGACTACGTCTCCCAAACACCAAGTAGAACTTGTCACTTTACTTTGGAAGTATGATATGGACTAAAAAGAGCAGACATGCTTGCGGCAGACAATGTCTCTCAAGCACCAAGTGGATTAGTCATCCACTCTGGAATAATGTCGTAGGGTAAAAATGGATCCTCTACCCGCTAAGACCAATGGACTAATGGGTGAGACTTTACCATCTCTACCTCATAGTCGAGGATGACTATGATTTCAAGAGAGAGGTAATGTCATAAAAATTAATATCTATCCAACCCAAATGATTTTCTCATATTAAATTGATCACTTAATGTGGGAGAATACACGGGAACAAGGGTTAAGATATAGACATGTGCTTATAGATCTATCTCAACACGGGGCCAATGTTTAAGGGGCCCAAATGAGAGATGGTCTATCAAAGAGCAAGGCTAACCAATGGAGCATAAGACCTTAGGGTTAGCTTCATTGAATACCTCCAATAATGTGTGTAAAAGTCCTTTGACCTTAGCCAAGCTAGGGCTGTGAGCTTGAGGTGGGAACCCGGCCTAAGCTTGAGGTGCTTGTCGTGCTTGAGGTGCATGATTAAGATGCTTGAGGTGCTTCACTGGCTCCATGCTTGAGGTGCTTGACTTGCTACATGATTAAGGTGCTTGAGGTGCCTTGAGATGCTTGCATGAGATGCTTGTGGGAACAACCCCTAGTTCAAGTGCTTTGTCATGCTTGATGACTAAGGGGCTTGCTCATCCAAAGTCAAAAAGATCCCTACAAGGAGGGGGGCGAGCCTACAAGGGGGGGGATGAGAGAGAATGCACACACACACACACACACATAAGGGAAGCCCCAGCTTGAAGAGGCAGCAAGGACACTTGTCAAGTTCCTCCTCATGTTGCCCTCATGGTGTGCCTGAAGCCTATTGGTTGGCCACCCAAGGGGTCCAATGATAATTTAGGATATTTAATTAATTGATTTTGCATTTATCAAGTCCTCTCTCTCAAAGGGGAAAGGGGGACACTTGTCCCAAGGCTACCCCTGTTGCTTGTAATGGCTCCTGCTTGTGATTGGCTAGGCCTGGAGGGGTCCAATGAGCTTTCATCATGAGCTACAAGGGGGGGTCGACCATGCAAGCTAGGGGGTTGCTTAGGGGGTATACTCACCCACACACACTCACAAACACTCTCATTGTGTGCTATGCAAAGTGCAAGAGCTCCATCTCCTTCTCCAAGCTCCTTGAGAAGTTGAGAGCCTACACCAACTCTCTTGGCTATGGAATGCAAATCCAACCAAGAGCTATGCTTCAATGCTTAAGGTTTCCATCTCCTCCTTCTTCATTACTATGCTATTATGTATGCTAGCAACAAGAGTATGATAAGTGAGGAACTACTTCTTTCTCCTATGAAATGTTTCTTCTTCCTCTTCCCTACCCTCATTCCCTGCTAGCTCTCTCCACCTTCGAAGGTGTTTGAGGTCTTGGGATAGTTAATGCTTTCTACAAGTGCATGTTATGCTTATTGCAAGAAGGCTAATGGTTTATTGCAAGTAGATTAATTGCTTAATGCAAGTAGATTAATTGTATTGCAAGGTAGATTAATTATTGCTTTAAGCACAAGTTGATGCATAAAAGTATACATCTTCATGCACTCAAATGATTTAGGGAACACAAAGATTAATGATGTTCACAAGTTCTTGATTGTTTCCAAGCTAAGATTGATTGTTGAAATTATGCAAAAGCTTGGTGTGTGAACCTTCCATCTTCATATTGCCAAGGAGGTCTCAAGGAACACAAAGATTGTATTGTACCAAGTCTCTCTTAATGAGATAATCTATAATACAAATGCCTTTTGGAGGGGGGACCGGCTCCACATAAATCCGGTCCTCAACTGTTGTCATATTCTCTGCACTCTCTCTCTTGTAAAAGTATTGTTCATGCCTAGTTAATTAAGTGTTATGATAGAGTTGCTACTACCAATTAAGTTCGCCCTCTATGCTCTCAAAATTGCTCACTCTAATTCTCTTAATTCTGCTATTCTCTATGTTCATAGGCCATTCCCATTACAGGGTGGCACATAAATAAAGTCCCATATGGCTTTGAAGGACTGGACCGCTTTATACATTGGGACCAACTAACAATCCTAACCCTATGGCCTTGAGGTCATAAAGAGACATATTAAAGTCATAGACATGTCTACAAAGAGCACCATATGGCCTTAAGGCCATAGGTGCAATAGATGGCATCTCATCGTCTTATAGCCATAGGATACTATATAGTATTGTTTTGACTTTTTAAGTGTGAAATATTAGTTTGAATGTTGTTTAAATTATTGTGTATTTAAAACTTGATAGTATGCTACAAAACCATGACCAAGTATTTTGTTATACATGGATTAAGGTCACCAAATTATGACAAGAGTGTTTAATAGTATTTTCCTTTATATATTATCTTTTTTAATTGCTGTAATCAATCTATATGCTGCTTTAAAATCATATCAATTGGTTTTTTCGACACCTCATTTTTTGAGAAGCTACTTCTAGAAGCATTTGTTGAATTTTGAAAAGCACTGATGTCATACAAATCCTCTTTCCAAAAACTATATTGGAGGTTTATTATTAAATTTTATAGTAGAGAAATTAAAATAGACTCATACAATCATGATAATTTATCTAAATTAAAGGCAACTAGAGCTTAGAAATCATTAAATAACACAATCCTAGCATACATATTTAGAAATTGGGAAATGGGATTTTCCCAAATTATCTAAAATGGTGTTAAACAATAAAACATCTTAGTGAATGTCAACCTATACATAAGGACACATAGACACCACAAGCTGTTCTACTCTTACCTGAAGGATTTTATGCCAATCATGGGATTTCAATCCATACAATTGAGTGGAGCCACCCTTTTTGGTTTTTGTGAAAGCACCTTTGAGTGACCGCATATATCCCATTGGAGTTCTGATGGATGCAATAATGAATCCTTCTTGCCAATTATGTGATCCCATATAGCTTGCCCAACATTTTTGAATACATGCATAGGGTCCAATAAGTGCTGAATTTTCAATGAAGCCCAATAGGGGAGCGACAAGAAGATTGAGTACCTCGACATACCCTTTGGCAACCCATTGGGAGGCGGTGAGGTACCATGATTCTCCTTCCAATGCTTCACCCAATCAGCCATGTTTCAATGGAACGGCTGCACTCCATTGATAGGGGGAGCATATCTACGATGTGAAGGAGGCAGGAAGCGATGGTTGTTGGGATAGATCACCTTCCCAAAAAGAGGAGGTCTCTCTGTCACAAGGGAAGGGCCACAAGTGGGACACGCACTATGTCCAGATGTTGCCAATCGTGCCAAGAGGTAAACAAACGTTACACATGAGATGATAAACCTAAAGCAAAGAGTACAATTAACATGTGAATACTTACTAGATACCTCTCCAAATCCTGGGTAATCATGCATGGTCCACATGAGGATGCACTTGATGATGGCTTTGCGGTCTCGTGGTGGCCGTGAAATGTCAATGACATCTATGCCTCTCCATAGTTCTTGAAGCTCATCAATAAGAGACTGCAGATATACATCCATGTTTTTTACCTTGTGCTTTCCTATAATGAGAAGTGATAGTAAAATGTTTCCCTTTTTTGTTGCCTCCCAAGGAGGAATATTGTAGTTTACAACCACCACTGGCCAAGTGCTCCATGAAGTAGAGCGGTGCCCAAATGGATTCATTCCATTACTAGCTAACCCAATCCTCAAGTGACAAGGCTCATCCCTGAACTCTGGCCATGTGTCCTCTGTGTGCTTCCACGCTGGTGAGTCAGCTGGCACTCTCATAATACCATTTGTGGAGCGATTTTTTGCATGCCAGCTCAAAAGCTCGCTCGTACCCTTCGATCTAAACATGTGTTGGATGCGAGGGATGAGTGGAAAATGTCTCAAAACTTTACGTGGAATTCTGTTGCTCTGCATTCCTTCTTTGAACCTAAGCTCCCCGCACGATGGACATGTGTCACAATCGGCATGCTCATTACGAAAGAGCACACAATCGTTCACGCAAGCATGAATGCGATCATAATCCATCCCTAATGCAGTCACCACTTCGCGTGATTTTCGTCTATTCTCTGGCATGTGATTGCCAGCTTGCAGCATCTTTCGTAGCAACCTATCACAAGAAGAAAGTACATTAGAAGCTAATTTATGCACTCCACAAGCATCCTTCACAATCTGTATACATACCTCAAAAGTGCGTCGACACTAGCATTGCTCCATCCAAACATCGCCTGAAGGTTAAGGACTTTGAGAGATGCCCTTAAAATGGAGTAAGAGTATCTATCATATAGTGCGGTGTGTGCCGAATCGAGTAGCTCACTCCTCGTTCTTTCGGAAGCTTCTTCACATGCACACTCCAGTTCATGCTCCTCCTCTCGTGCAAGGAGATCCTCAACCATTCTATGCAAATGGTCGTCTTCTGCATCCACGTAAGGACATGGGATGTGGTCACTAGTAGAGGGAGCAGCAGTTGGCTGATTTGATGTGCTTCCTCCCTCTCTAATGGATTCCTGGCGCATGCGCTCTTCCACCCTCCTTTCCCCTCCTCCACCAACCACACGCTAATGAGGGGTGACGTCAATAGCCGCTACAATTCGCGGATTATTTGTTTTCATCCGTGCATGCTTGCGAGGATCGTCCCATCGTCCATAATCTTCTACATGGCTCAAGCATATCCGTCGAAGTCGAGCAATGGCGCATTTGCACCGCACGCATGGGCATGGTAATCACTCGGCCAACCACCGTGATCTATCCGGTTCAGTGGACGGGCCAAAATCATCCCAAGCAACCTACATTAATAAATTACATACACTAATTAAAATCAAATTACCAAAAAAGGTTAATAAAATATAAGTAAAAATTAAAAATAAATAAATTTAACATGCATGGTAATCAAAACTTTTAGGTAAAAATGTCATTTTCAAAGTACTAGGAATATTTTCATTTTATATACATTTTATAAAAAACATAGTACCAATAGATTTTGGAAATCAATAGTAATAATGTCAGAACGTGGCCATCTGTGTGGATGGGCCCAAATTGTGCCGCGGTAATATTTGTGGTAATGAACGCGGTAACGGATGCGGTAATGCTCGCGGTAATATGAGCGGAAATTCAATTTTCAAATTTTTTTATAAATAGGGGCACCCGCGTGCCCCGCGAAGTTCAAAACCCTAAAATTCGAATTTCATCGTCTTCTCCACAGAAGCCGAGAGCGCAAACCTCACAACCTTGATCTCTTCCTCCATCTCTACTCTTCTACTCTCCACCATCTCTACTCTTCCACTCTCCTACCCTCTCCCAACAAGCTCTTCAATTCCATGTAAGTTTTGTTGTTATGTTTTTTGATTTTTTCACACGCATACACACACATGCATACACTCATATTAATTACACACACTAATTAGTGCATGTGTTCTTTACACACACTAATTAGTGTAAGTAAAGACACACCAAAACCTAAATTTGTTAATTATTAGTTACTTGCAAAATCTAAACTTGTGAAATTTGTCAAATTTGTTAAATTTATTACTTGCAAAACCTAATATGTTAAATTTGGGATTGGCCATGCACACACGAATTAGTGTGTGCTAACACGCACTAATTAGTGTGTGATTAGTGTGTGCATTGGCCAATGTGATTGGTCAATGCACACACTAATTAGTGTGTGATTAGTGTGTGCATTGGCCAATGTGATTGGTCAATGTACACACTAATTAGTGTGTGCATTGGTCAATGGGATTGGCCCATGCACACCCTAATTAGTGTGTGTTAACACAAACTAATTAGTGCACACCATAATTAGTGTGTGTTAACACACACTAATTAGTGTGTGCATTGGCCAATGTGATTGGTCAATGCACACACTAATTAGTGTGTGCATTGGCCAATGTGATTGGTCAATGTACACACCAATTAGTGTGTGATTAGTGTGTGCATTGACCAATGTGATTGGCCAATACGCACACTAATTAGTGTGTAATTAGTGTGTGCCTCCGTCAATTGGATTGGCCAATGTACACACTAATTAGTTTGAGATTAGTGTGTGCATCGGTCAATGGCATTGGCCAATGCACACACTAATTAGTGTGTGTTAACACACACTATTTATTGTGTGATTAGTGTGTGCATTGACCAATGTGATTGGCCAATGCGCACACTAATTAGTGTGTATGTGCATTGGTCAATTGGTGATTGACCAATGTGCACACTAATTAGTGTGTGCATTGGTCAATTGGATTGGCCAACGTACACACTAATTAGTTTGGAATTAGTGTGTGCATTGGTCAATCCAATTGGCCAATGCACACACTAATTAGTGTGTCTTAACACACACTATTTATTGTGTGATTAGTGTGTGCATTGACCAATGTGATTGGCCAATGCTCACACTAATTAGTGTGTGCATTGGTCAATTGGTGATTGGTCAATGCGCACACTAATTAGTGTGTAATCAGTGTGTGCATTGGTCAATTGGATTGGCCAATACACACACTATTTAGTGTGTGATTAGTGTGTGCATTGGTCAATTGGATTGGCCAATACACACACTATTTAGTGTGTGCATTGGTCAAATGGTGATTGGCCAATGCGCACACTAATTAGTGTGTGCATTGGCTTGTGTAATTGGCTTGTGCGCACACTAATTAGTGTGTGATTAGTGTGTGCATTGACCAATGGGATTGGCCAATGCACACACTAATTAGTGTGTAATTAATCCAATTACACAAGCCAATGCACACACTAATTAGTGTGTGCACAAGCCAATTACACAAGCCAATGCACACACTAATTAGTGTATGTTAACACACACTAGTTAGTGTATGTTAACACACACTAGTTAGTGTGTGCACAAGCCAATGCACACACTAATCAGTGTATGTTAACACACTAATTAGTGTGCGCACAAGCCAATTACACAAGCCAATGCACACACTAATTAGTGTGTGCACAAGCCAATTACACAAGCCAATGCACACACTAATTAGTGTATGTTAACACACACTAATTAGTGTGTGCACAAGCCAATTACACAAGCCAACACTAATTATGTTAAATTAAATAATAATCAACAAAAAAACATAAACATACCTCCATGATTAAGTCGTAGGTGACGTATTAGGCCCCAATGGCCGTCCAAGTGATCGCGCAATTGGTCACACTAATCATAAACACAATAATCTCTTATTGGTCAATACACACACTAATATCTTATTAGCACTCAAGACTCTTTTATAGGTTGTAGACACACCTTGGATTCTTTCCACATTGGATTCTTTCAAAATTGGATACTATAGAGAATCCAATGTTTGAAAAAAATCAATGTGTAAATTTTTAATCATATATTCGAATTTTTATACCCTGGTTTAATCTTTGTCGTAATAAATGCAAACCATGTCTTCTTCTTCCATACCACGCTTTCGCAGCATTGAGGATTTCATGGCGGACGGGATGTCATATCTTGACGCTCTCTCTGCCTATCATTCATAGCCGTCGCCTCAGCAATCATCATCAGGGTTCGGCTGGTTTGGGGATGCTCTTGGTGGGTCCGCTGCCATACCTGTGACCGATCCAGATGTGGAGAGGGCATTGCGTCTTCGGGCTGAGTGGTTAGGTTCGCAGCAGACCCTTACGCAGCACTATTTACCGACGCAGCTAGCAGCTTTTGGATTATCAGAGGTCTCTACTCCAACTGGTGGCACTCCATACCTGCAGAGTTTTCCAGCTATAGCTCCAGGTTCATCTTTTCCTTCACAGGGTCCAACGCCCCAGGGTCCGACACCGTTGGGTGCGACGCCACAGGGTCCGACGCCACAGGCATCCCCCTATCCCACCTTCTGCCCCAGATTCACATCGGTGCTCTTCTGGCAGTCAGCGCTAGGGCAGCTCGCACGCTAGCGCCGGTCGATCTCGACTAGGGAGCGGAGCTAGTTGTTGTTTTGGTGGGAGGGGGGAAGTACTACAAATTATCCTCCACAGTCACCGCTCCCCGCTCCAGCAGAAGATGAGGACCATGACATGCCTTCACCAGATGCTCGCGGGTTATACTACCAGGTTCATAGAGGAGGTATGGTGGATCTCGGGACAGCGCAGGGCAGGAGATTTTGCACACACGTCAACCAATTAATCCACTCCACATATATAAATTGTTTTCTCAAATTTGATCAGCAAGATCCCTACAACCTCACATATATAGAGACAACCATGCACATGCTAGATGAGGCCAGATCCCATCAGACTCCTACGCATTATGGTTCGGGAGGAAAAACGGCTTGGAAAGACAAATATGTAAGTAAGAATTTTAGTTTTATTGTAAAAAATCTAATGTTTTTCATTTAATTAATTGGTCGCTATTTTTTGTCAGTATAACATTACCATGAGTCGCACGACCAGAGATGTGCAGAGATATAGAGAGAACCATACTGAGTATCAAACTTGGTGTTGGTTGTTTGAAAATCAAATGATCTCTCGAGAGGAGTTCGAAAATGCTTGCAGAAGTCTGCAACATGTAAGTTTAATCTTATTTAAATTATCAAATTGTTGATTTTATATCAGATATTAAATTAACAAAGTGTTAATTGTTTCTTTTTCTGGTTTTGCAGAGTCAAGGAGTTCCACGCGAAATGCCGCCATCTCCCCCATGAGCATCCTCTATTTTGTATACGCGGGCCCCGCTTGCCCTATCCCACATGACCATACTCTATTTTGTACACGCGGGCTTTTTTTGCCCTTTATGTAAAATGCAATACCTATCAATTTTTGGCTCAATACCTCCCCCAATTGTAATTCCACTTATGTAAATGAAATTATCAATCTTTTTTTGGCTCAATGTATTGTTCAATTGTGATATTTTGTTGTAATTAATAATAATTTTGTAAAATATCTTAAATAAATAAAAAAATAGATGACCTTTTGGATGGTCCTACAAAGGACAATCCAAACGGTCATCTATTTTTTTATAATAAACCCGTCTGCATTAATGCTGGCAATAACATTTTTGCGGTAACTGTTGCGAGTATATTTGCAGCAAAGCACGCGATAATAGGCGCGGATATATAGCCTCAGGCATTACCGCGTATGTTACCGCTAGACCATTACCGCGACTGTTGCCGCAGTCTTTTCCGCATACGGGAAATTTCATATTGCAAATTTGTTTGTTTTTTTGCGGTAATGTGAGCGATAATACCGCGCATATGTTATAGTGTTCCAAGACGCAAGGAGAAAACAACATTGTGCAAGGAGTCACTCACAAATACATTTCACTTAATTGCTTCCACCGGAAGCTAGGTCACATACCTTGTGCGCGCAAAGAGCTTTGATGCCATGCAAACCATGATGTACTCTTCAAAATGACTAATGGAGAGACATTTTCTGGCGGTCAAACAATGTTTCAAAAATGTACATTTTCATTGTCTCAAAACTTTACATATTGTGTTGTTTCTGTCAAGATTTATACAAGTAAATTGCTCCCTTTCCTTGCTACTACTGTCCTCTCCCCCGGTTTGTGCCACTGGTTCCCTGTCCTCTCCCTTGGTTGCTGCCACTGGTCCCTTGCCCTCTGCTCCGGTTGCTTCTACTTCTGCCTCTGGGGATGCTGGTCTCGGGCATCCTTTTACATCACTCGAAATCATGGGCCTCTTCCATGGCTTCCCATGCATCTTGCACCTGTGAAGCTTCCCTTTGTTCTTGCTCTTGCCGTCGACGTGTAGCCCATTCCTCTACTTCTGCGGCGTCTGCATAATATTGATTTATTGCTTCTTACATATTTCGAACGTCTTCTTGAGTTTGATTGTAGCGCTGCGTCATTTCGGTAATACTAGCCTGTTCGAACTCCTCATCTCTCGCCCCTTCCTCTCTTGTGCGCCTGTTTACTGAGATTATAATATGTTGGATGGCCATTACAGAAAAATATTGCACATCGTTGGGGGTGTAGCTATGTAATTAAAGTTCCTATAGAAGCGTGATACAAACGTTTGTTGCTTCATAAAAACGTTGCAACAAACAATGAAACATCACGATTACTTACGTTCGGTACATCCATAATTTGACTGAGGAGCAACAGGACATTCAAACAAGTTCTCCAGCCACAGCTATAGTCATCAATCTGCGTCGGCACGGCTACCCGTTTGTGCCGGATGATATTTCCTAGATCAAGTTCTAACAAAACATGCTCTACACAGCATACAAGTTTTTTCGTGGCACTACATACATAACCACTTGAGTCAGAAACACATTACAAAGAGACACTACTTCCAAATGTACCCAGATGGGCCTTACGTTTTTACACTATCATGAAACGCCCTACTTTTCTCGGAGTTTGCGTAGTAAACAATCTTAGCTTCCATGTCAAATAACATCACTCCAATGATCACTACAAAGACACCGTCAAAGATGAGGAGAAAGATTCTAAATGCAACATGGTTTTTACAAGGCAAGAAAAAACTCACGATTGATTGTGTGCAGTGACCAAAAAGCACACTAGATCAAAGTTGATTGTGCTAAACCAGTTCATCAGACTCAAAAAGGAAACTGAGTTGTTCTGCAGCAAAGGCGATATCAACGAATCTATTATGTATACTTTGCCTTGAACCTCAGGGGGCAGAAGAGAGATAGCATGCCTAACATGAATCAATGGTAGAGATTAATTAGACTTAAGGTATTTCAATGGGCTATCACTACCACAAACCCATGAGTCAATAGCGAGCGAGTGGGGCAGCTATCGAATTCCATAAGCCACTGACTCGCTTGGTATTGACCCATGTCTTAATGGTAGTGAGCCATTTAATGAATCAAGCGTGACTTATAAAGAAAAACCTGATGACTGCCACAAAGACATGGGTTAATACCGAGCGAGTAGTACCACTATCCAATTCCATAAGCCACTATCTCGTTGGGTATTGACCCATGTCTCGGTAGAGACCCATTTAATGAACCAACCGTGACTTTTAAAGAGCATGAGAATTACCACAAAGCAATGTTGACGACCTCATTTGTTGCGTTGGAGTTGGTGAAACTGCACATGCACAGGAAGTCTTGTTGGTAGAGGTTGAAAATGCAGGCCTCCTCTGACCTTCCAGGTAGCAATATCTGTGCATGCACAGGCACTGCGCTGAGCAGAACTTGCAACTCCTCTTCATTCTCTTTATGGATTTTCTCTAAAATAATCGACTCATTTGATACGTTGGATGGCCCTTGTGATGCAGAGTCTTGCCCTTGCCTTTCTTGAGCTAGCTCCCTGGCTGCCTCAAGCTCCTCCTTAACAGCCATAGGGTCCTCCATAACAGGCACAAGCTCCGGATCATTTTCCTTCAATATTGGTTCCTCCATAAATTCCTCAGGGTCCACCCTGGCCTGCTCTTGCCCCTCATCAGCCCTTACTGGCTGCGGATCCTCCATGACTTGCTCATTTTGGTGTCTAGCTAGCTCCTCCATAACTTTCTCTGTTTCTTCCATGACTGCCTCGGGGTCCACTCTAGCTTGCTCATGCCCCTCTGCAGCTATCTCAGCCTGCCCATCTTTGTCATTTCTCTCGACCCGTGATCGGGTCCTTCTGCTATTTGTTTCAGCCCTAGACGACTATGTCTGTCGTGCATGAGAATGGAGAGGAGGGATGTTGAGAATATACATGGTTCTACTATCCCGGATAGGCACTGGCTGAAGCATCCCATCATAGCGGAAACGCAGCCTCCGAAGAGTATCAAAATCCCGCGGCATGATAGTGATGCGGTGTGCATGGGCAGCCAGGATATATCCATCACTGAAGAATTCAACGAGGTAGTCTTCTGTAATTTCTTGAAGGCAGAGTAGTGCACTGCTGGCCCATCGCATGACGACTCTCCATTTCTCTCAAATCTCTCGCACTACTCGCTGGAAAGGGAGACGTGGAATAGCAGGTTGAACGTGTCGTTCTATCCTATGCAGCTCTTGCAGTACACCTCCGTGTGCCTCATATCTACATCTTCTTGCTTGAGCATTCAAAGATTCACCTGTTGCCCTCCTATACGTGGCGTTTGCACAAGGCATCTCTACAAATAGCATAACAGAAAACGACATTTCATTTGTCAGCACAAGGGACTTAAGATTTCAGAAAAGGTCAATACCAAGCGAACAGGTGCATCGGAAAGAGTTTGCCTTCTCTTATTCGCTCGGTACTGACCTCAAAAAATAGTAATAGCAAACATCACTTATATTTTCTGAGGTCAGTACCAAGAGAACAGGTGCATCGGAAAGAGTTTGCCTTCCCTTATTCGCTCAGTACTGACCTAAAAAAAAAGTGTAACAGCAGACATCATTTATATTTTCTGAGGTCAGTACCAAGCGAACAGGTGCATCGGAAAGAGTTTGCCTTCCCCTATTCACTTGGTACTGACCTCAAAAAATAGTAATAGCAGACATCACTTATATTTTCTGAGGTCAGTACCAAGCGAACAGTTGCATCGAAAAGAGTTTTCCTTGCCTTATTTTCTTGGTACTGACCTCAGAAAAGTGTAATAGCAGACATCACATATATTTGCTGAGGTCAGTACTAAGCAAACAGGTGTATCGGAAAGAGTTTTCCTTCCCTTATTCGCTTGGTAGTGACCTCAGAAAAGTATAATAGCAAGCGAACAGGTTTGCATCCCCTGCAACAAAATACCAATGTGAAGGAGATGTTTAAGGCCATGCGGTCCTAACTGTCATGTCGTTCCCTCCCATCACCTCCCCTAATCTAGGGGGGTGGTACCTTGCTTCTCCCTCCCACGTCTACCTCTCATGAAACCGCATGGCGGTACCACCCCTCACATACCGCTCATCAGCCAAAACCGAGGCTCTGCTTTTCAGGCATGTCCATCTAGTCTATTTAACCATCAGATTTTTGAGAACCTCCCTCAAGGTTTCACAGAGCAACTACAGTAAGCTTAGGATAGTGGTGATGCCTTTCCAAGGGATACTCCCGCAGCGCCGGTAGGACCACATCCGGACCCTCCTCATGAGGTCCCCCCTTGGCCCTCCCCCGATGTACCCTTAGCGTTCTTGACTGACACAGCCCGGGAGTGGCTGCTATCAACACGCGAGTCAATCCTCGAGGTAAACCGCTGGTAATTCTTTCCTTTTTGCTCCCAATTTCCAAGCTCCTAGTTTGAAGAGCTTATTTGCTAAATGCTCTATGCAGGATGATAGCCTGAAGCTGGAACAAATGCTGATCATCAAGCACAGAGTCTCAATCCTCAAAGACTCTCTGGAAGCAAGAAGGCCTAAAGACCTGCAGCGATTGCTCGTCGAGAATGGATCTCTAGATGCTATCTTTAATTAGCTACAGGAGATGAAGGATGAAGTGCTTGAGCTAACCAGTAAATATGAGGAAGCCCTGAACTTTGCCAACAAGCTTCAGAAAGAGATAGTCTGGCTGTGAAGGAAAATGATTAAATTCTAAATGGTTATTGCGAACCCTAAATCCCCGGAAATTAGTAGGCCACTTTTTGTAAATTCTGAAACTTGGCCTTTTGCGCTTGTCCCTAGTGTTTTCAACTCAAAACCCCCTACATGGGTGTTAAGTTGTAATTTTGCTTCTCCCTTATAAATTCAAAACGCGTATTTGGTAAAAAAAAATCTAAACCCGTAACAAACAAGGTTTACCTTCCCCTTACCTGCTTAATACTGACCTCTGTAATAGCAGACATCACTTATGTTTTCCGAGGTCAGCATCAAGCGAACAAGTGCATCGAACAAAGTGGCCTTCCCTTAGTCGCTTGGTACTGACCTGAGAAAAGTGTAAAATCAAACATCCTATGGTAAAGATGATGGTCGGTACCAAGCAAATAGGTGTAGAAAAAGGGTTTACCTTCCCTTATTCGCTTGGTACTGACTACACAAAATACAAGTGCACAAAATGGTAGTAGCATACCTCTTCACCGTGTGTAGAGTTCTGCATCACTAAAGCACTGCAGAACAGGAGCAAGAGAAGGATGCACGAGAGTAAGAGGAGATGCGCAAAAAGAGTTGGGATGGTTTGCTTACCGCGTAGTGTCGATGGGGATAGAGTTAATTAAAATGATGGGCAGTAGAGGATGTGAAAAGAGGCAGAAGAGCGCTCATCTAGGGCGAGGGTATAGTTGAAATGTTTGGCGGGGGTACTGCCTCTAAACTTAGAATGCTTACCTTGGCGAGGGTGACAACTTCACTTATGCGCATGATTACACCCGAGATTGTGGTTGGTAAATCGTACTGCATGGGAATCTGAGACCATTTATTACTGGTTGTCCTTGTGAGCAAAGCCCACGTGTCTTTTTCGAGTGACCGTTTATAGTCCGGCAGATGCCAATCGCCCTTGAGGTCGCCATCTCCATCTCCAAGTGGAACAAACAGATCGCCGTTGCCTTTGCCTTTTCTGCGCTCTTCCCCTTGGCCAGCTCTTGTGATTCTGCATTTAGAGTCAGACGCCGATCGCCCTTGCAGTCGCCATCTCCATCTCCAAGTAGAACAAACAGATTGTCGTTGCCTTTTCCTTTTCTCCGCTCTTCCCCTTCGCCACCTCTCGTGATCTTGCGTTGAGCGACCTCCACTGGGTTGAGTCCTTTGCTGCCGCGTCGCCATCGCCATTACCACCTTCTGGTTCTTGCTGTCGGCGGCCTGCGACATCACTATCCAACTTGGCGCCATTGGATATTATAGAGACAGGTTCTTTCTCCCTGCCTCTCTCCCCTTCCTGTGTGTTGTTAAATGTGTGTGCACCAAAGCCACTGCGTTAGGGTAAGATTAAAAGTCTCGCATCGCATGGTTGGAATAATTACTCGTTATGTGATCGCGCCTGAGTTTGGGCATAGTGAGTGAGTAGGCCTATATATCTATCACTAATAACATTAAATGCTCTGTTCTTATCCACCTGTTCCGAATGCTTGGGTCATAACCAAGCGAATAGGGCCCTTCGGAGATTCTTGGGCCCTTATTCGCTTGGTTCTGACTCAAGTGACGTCACCTTTTATGACATTAGCACACGGGACAGAACCAAGTGAATAGGGCCCTTTGGAGATTCTTGGGGCCCCTATTTGATTGGTTCTGACTCAAGTGACATCACCTCTTATGACATTAGCACACGGGAGCGAACAAAGAGAATAGAGACCATGAAGGGTACTCGAGGCTCAATATTCACTTGGTTATGACACCAAATAGTTATGGCTTTCTTTTTCTTTCAGTCATGGGGATCATAGTCCTGGAGACGGACGTTGTGAGTGAGGATACATGTGAAGAAAAACTATTCACGTTCTTATACAATGTCCGTGCTCATCACCGTGCACCATAACTATCAGGAATGTTTAATGCAGAGTTTTCTATACAACGGATTATAGATTGCTCATTTGAGTACCTACAAACCCATTTGCAACAGTATGAGGTAGTCACTTGTGAATATTCCATGACAGTTGTTGATGACATGAGATATGTGCACCCAGTCGACCTTGACCCTGACAAGAGTGCTTAAAGGAGACTAAATCGCTATCTAGAAAAGTGTCCCTCTAATGCACTGCTTGTACAAGACAGGTGTATGAAGCACTTCAAAAAGTGTCGCTTAATGGAATTCTACCATGGGTTTGTCTGTTACTTATACTTGCAGACGGATGGTGAGTCAGAGACTTCCCAGTCAACAACTTTCGGTAGTTGTCCATTGGCGCCGGAGGAAGAGGTAGAGGATGTGGAGGTGCAGTTTGATCCAGAAGAAGAGCGGGTAGAGGTATTAAAGGAAACATTTGATGCGGGTTTAACTCTTGCTTCTCTTGCGGATGCAGCAATAGGGTGCAAGCAAGAAATTCCAAGTAAGGAAGTGACTTTGCCTCTGATTTGCGCTCCCAGCTTTGCTATGGCGAGCGACACCCACTATGTTCTGCTCACAGATATCATGCATGAGCTCAATATATGGGAGGACTACTGCCTAGCTACAATTGCAAATTTTTGTGAGGCAGACATGGGGTTTGTGGATGATGATGGAGTGGACCAACATCTTATTGTTGACACAACTGTCTGCGACTCACAGTTCACTTCAGGGTGGCAAGTGATCAAAGATACATTCAATGAAGAGAAGTCCGGAGAGGCCAATTTGCCAACATATGAGCAGTTTGAATCGACAACAAAACAATTCGTCTTGGAAAACATGGGTAGGCCCGTGGCACCCAGAGATCAGGTAATGAATAGTTAGTCTATTCACTTGTGGGGGAGGTCGATGCTGGAAATGGACGAGAATCAGATGGTATTGGAGATGGCCCAGGGACAAAATATCATGATCATTTTTTTGGTTGAGAGGTGCTAGTGTATGACGATAGTTTACTTAGAAGAGCGGGAGGATCAAGGCAAGGGCTTGTCACTAGAGTCCAAGGCAAGGATGCGGCGTTGTCTCACTACAACGGGCATTTCAACCACGAAAAGGTTTGTAGAAACAATTCAAGTACTTCGCAATTGTACTCATCTCACTTTCGGCCCATAAATTCATTACAATTTTTATGTAGATCATAATATACCACAAGGAATACTCCGAAGACAATGCATAGTTCCCACTCTTTGCAATGAAAGTTAGTACAAGATTGTGTGGTGCGCACCCCCTCCCACTAAACTCAGAAAGACTAATTCTAATTGAGAAACAGTTTGCTCTACGTGTATTTGGCATTAATGGGTGCCAAGCACTCAGAGCCCCCTATTTCATGTCCTACATAGCTCAGGCTCTCGCTGTTGCTGCTGCAGGGGTTGAAGACCCGGAGAGCTTAGATCCATACAACAAGCGGCTGTTTTTGAGGGAAAGAAGATGCATGATGCCCGTGAGAATGCTTCCATCAACAGAGGAACGAGCTCATCTACAGAGCTTGCACATCGAAGAGGTACAAAGTGAGGAAGAAGGAGGTGCATCGAAGAGGATAAAAACGACGGGCTCAGGTTCATCTTCTCTCGCTCTTGACTCGTGACCATCACCACCTCGCATGGCACTCCGCCGCATTTGAAGCTCCCCAAGCCATCTGTTACTTCTCTTTGTGGATGTGTTGTAAAGACCGTGTAATTTTTGAACTCTTAAGAAGTTCCTTCTGCCTTGCTCTATGAATTAGTCGTCTATAAGTCCATTGGTGTAACTCTAATAGGCTATTGGCCTTATCTTTTCCTCCCCCATGTCTAGTGTGCTTAAAATAACCTGTTCTTTCCATGTAGTGGGTTTTTTCCATACCTTGTGTGGACCATATTGATAGTGAGCCATATGTCTTGGAAAAATATGGACCATGGTTGGACAGTATGTGTTGCATTGAAATAAAACAAAATGGTCAATAGAGTACAATTTAAAATTTTGTTTTGTATACATAGAATGCCAACCCACCATGTAATGTGTGATATGTTGCCCACCCCACCCTGTAAGGTAAGCCTTTTTCCAATCCAGCAAGGCTGCTTGAAATGATGTTAGCTTACTTTGGTCCCAAGAATGCTGCTCAACGTAGTGGAAAATTTTATCTAGTGATTTCCACACGTTCGCCTTGTGATTTTGGATTGCCCCACAACCAGCATTGTCTTTAACCACTTTATGTAACTGTTTTCATTTGTTGAACAGGTTTCTCCTTTCTTCTCTATCTGAATCTTTGAAGCTAAACCCAAGAAACCTTCTTGCCTTCACTCCGCCTATCGATGCTTTCCTTGGTACCTTGTACTGACATTGAGACATATTAGGGTCCTCTTCGATTTTGACATTGCCTCCATGCAAACCAATTTCTGAGAGCACTCCCTCTAATGCTTTTATCACTCTTTTCAACTCACTCTTTGGCTTTAATGTCCATGCAAAACATATGTACAAATGAACCATCGTTTCAACTATTCGACAGAGTGCATGAACTCTACTCAGAGAAATATCAAGCACTGGTTTAAAAGTCTTATCTTGAAGATGTCTGTTGGGAGCTCTACTCCATTGCACACTCTCAAGAGATTGTGCATCAGCCATGCAATATAAGCATGGATTTGCCACAGCTGCTCCGTGTGTTATGTTGTACATACACTTACGAGTCTTTAAGTCACCTACCATGTGCCATTCCACTGTGTAGTCACCAAATCCTTCCACTGAAAGAACGGATCCGTTTCTTTGTTCACTGATGATAGAAGGAATTTGGGTTTGACTAAAAACCCAATCGAGGATTTCAAAATTTTCCTTATCAACCTGTAGTGAAAAACGAAAACACAAAATCAACAACCAAACAATCAATATTTTTGTTATCATAGAGTGAACGAAGTATACCTGAAATGATCCTAGAGTTAGAATGTTGTTTTCGAATTGCATGTTGAAGTATCGTGGATCCTCTTTCATTATTGATGGATCCAGAGCTCTTTTCATGAGGGTAATGGTGACTCTCTCCAGCTTCTTGTTCTTCAGGACCTCGCACTCCCCGAGCTTCAAAACAAACTTGAGAACCCCACCGCACTCCTCTCAACTGATGTCAAAGAAGTGAATTTCATACCTTTGCAATGCTTCAAGATCAACGAATAGGTTGTTGTGCTCGTTAAACTGTACCTCTCTGCCGCCCTTTCCTAAGAACGTTGCTTCAATATGGAATGGTGACCCAAGTTTCTCAAACACCTCATCATTTACGTGCCGGCGAGCAGCCTTTACATGTGATGGATTTGGCAGCAATGATCCTCTCTGTAATTTATTTTGAGACTTTTTAGCTAATGCTTTGAAGAGTGCCCTGTATCCCATCTGCGAGATGCCACTCTCATCAAGTATTTCTTGCACTTCCATTGGTTCCAGCTGATTCTCGTTCATGAAGGAGGTAAGGAGCCTCCCTTTCAACTTAAATTTTTTTATCTGAGTTATCATCTCTTCAACTACTTCTTTTGGAACTAGACGGCTGTAATGCACTCCGGCATTGAAGCCTGTATCGTTCGAGTTTGGATGCAGTAAAGAACTGTCAAAAAGCACCATGCGTTATGATCATGTATATGAAAGTGTATCCATTTCTTAGTGTTGGCCGGTTACGCCGCTAGCGGTGGCTATGATAGCGAGAACTCAACCGACAAACAAGAATGTCAGACGAGGATGGAGCTTGACCCGCAGGCGCATGGAAACAAATAGGTGGGTGTCAAATCACCTACTCGACCTTCTAATGACAATCACTACCAAGGAAATCAAACCTAAGTTCTCAAATACGCAAATGATTCAAATCCGTACTACCAACAAATGCTAATCGAAACATGATCTAAAGTCATCGAATCAGCCTCAAACTCAAAGGGGGGTCTCTACACCAGGTAAGGACAATACCCCATGAATCTACAATATAATCTCAACCTGTAATAACCACTCCATGCGGTAAACACGTATGAAGGGAGGCCAAAAAAAATTAGGTGACCGAATTCTGACTCTGATGGTACTAATGTGTAGCTCTACTCGCTGTGGTTCTATCGATATATGGCACGCTCAGTTTTGACACACAGGTAGGGAGAAAACTCACACAGAAGCTTGTGGGAGCTCACCTCACGTAGAAGACGAATGCGCACACGCTTGGTATCGGTGCGTAGCTCTCGCCATTGCTAACACAATGGCGGTGTCGCTTCTCTAATGGCGGTTCCTTAGCTCGCGTAGCAAGAGGATAGACTCTCTCTCTCTCTGTCTCTCTCTCTCTCAAACACAGTCACGGCGCTTCAAAACTTATCTTGATTAATGATTCAAAAAAATTGTCCTTAGGTTTACAATAATTGGCTCTTATACCTCAGCCTTGGAGGTGTGAACACATCTCTAATCTAATTACATAAGCAGGTGAAACTACTTGGGGAATACAAGCTGGAGACTCAATTGAGTCCCGTTAATTACAATGAATCGGCTCCATCAAAAAATGAAATGTCGGAAAGATAGTTATTACAATAAGTGTTTATAAAAATATGAGTGTGAGAAAAAATGTCTAGGTGTAGTCCTCCGCTCAACACTCCCCTCCTCCGCATCCATGTCGTCCCTGACATGACATCCTTGCTTTGTCTTTAGTGGAGTCTCGTCGATTTCAGCATCTGAAGATGTGACTCGTATCTCAGGTTTCCAATAGTCAGTGTAGGGCCGAATATTTTACTTTCATGAGTAAAGAAACCAGTATAGAATGCCTCCTCAAAGGCTTGCATGTGGAAACTCGGCATAAACATGATTCTCTAATAAAAGAGGTGTAATACTTTTGGAGATGGCTGCAAGGCGAAATCATACATCATATCTGTGACCGTGTCGGCCATTGACAACAATGTTGAGATGGTAGCTTTATCTGGCGCGAACACTTCAATGCAAGGCAATAATGTCCTGCAAATATTTTTGAGCATTTGACACGAAAGGTCAGGAGAGCTAGTAAAGAGCTTCAATGGTGCCCGTTAGGGTTTTCACCATGTAGGCCTTACTTATTCTCTCTCCCACCTTCGGTCCTGGCATCTTGGGGTAATTAAGCCAATTCGGCTTCTTTGCTGTGATTTTGTCATGTTCTTGCCAACTCCTAACTCGTGGCACTGGACAGAATGTTGCATCTTCTCTAACTTCTTTGGGTGCCTCCACCAAATAGATTAGGTAGGCTAGATACTTTGTCAACCACCCTTTCCTCCATCTCAGCTGGTAGTCTTCTATCTTCTTTGATTCCTCCTCGTTTGTGATGTCTCCTTCGTATAGCGCGACATACTGCTCTTCTTCTATCCTTTTTTTTTTTTCTCAGCACTTCAAACTTTAGTAGAGGGAGGGGCAATGTAGGTTGCATCCACTGTTCTTGCAGCACCTTAGTATCCACCCCTTGAAGTCCAATGGAGAACAGGATTCTTCTTTCCCACTCCATGGCCGCCTTTGCACTCTCCTTTGTTGCCTTCTCTATCTACTCGTGCAATCTTTTTTCCTCATCCTCGGTAAGTCTTGATGTTGCGGTCTCGTCTTGTGCAGGGGCTGGATCTTCACTTGTTGTGGCTTCCCCAGTCTCTGGAAGCTCCACGGCTGCCCCGCCTATTTCTTCTTGCTGATCCTCTGTATCTTTTATCACTTTGTCTTGCAGATCTTGGAGCTGCTTTCGGAGGGCCTCATTCTCCACTCTCAGTGCTTGGGTCTCTGATGTCAGTCGTTCTTCTGTAGCCAATGAGCCCTCCGCAATGTGAAATCTTTGCACTTTCTCTAGCCGCAATTCTCTTTGCAAACTCTGGATTTGATCCTCCAAACCAGGGATTATTGCTCCCTCTGGCTCTACTCCTGCTCTGCTAGCTCTTGGTGTGGATCTAAGCCTTAGGATTGTTCTATCCTGCAGCTCCATCCTTTCTCGTAGCTCAATGAGCTCGTCCTTTGCAGCTTCCAATTCCTCATTAATTCTTTCTTTGGCTTCTTGTGCACTGGCCACCTCTCTTGAAGCATCAGCAAGTTGGAGGATTAGTCCATCTCTTTCATTTTCTGTTTCTAGGAGAGATGCCTTGAGGTACTGTGCTTCTTCTAGTGCACTCTCATATTTTGTTTCCATCTCATCTTCTCTCTTTTTTTCTTCTTCTTTGCTGTCCCTCATTGCCTTTGTGATCGGGATTTGATCTGCTGCAACAGTTGATGCACTTTCTGGATATCTCTTTCATCATCATCTTCGAGATCATCCTCCTCTTCAAGCTCATCCTCTGCCTTCTCAGGTACCAACCTCCGCTCTTTGTCGAATTGATTCTTGGTCCTCCTCTCCTTTCCTCTCTGTTCTTCCTGTGTTAAGATAATGCCATACACAACTTTAAGGGCCTCTTCTTGAGTATATCCTGTGTCTATTAGAACATCATATTGATCTTTCTTCATTTGAATTGGATCCGTTGCCTTCTCCTCTTGCTGTATTTCGGGCTTTTCTGGCACATCCACCTCCACTTCAGTAGTCGTTTCCTCCACTATATTTTCCTCTCCTTCAAGACTAGACTCTTCTACCTTGTCCTTGCCCTTGTCACCTCCTTTTAATTCAGCTTTAATATGTTGAATTTCTGCTTCGGTGTATGGCTCTACTGGTTGCTGCTCCAATATAGCTTCTGATTCTTCATAAGCCTTGATATATTGATCGTACTGATCAATATGGGGTCTGAATGAGCTGGCTCCGACTTTAGTTGCTATGCGTTATGATAATGTATATGGACACCTCTCTTGAAGCATCAATAAGTTGGAGGATTAGTCCATCTCTTTCATTTTCTGTTTCCAGGAGAGATACCTTGAGGTACTCTGCTTCTTCTAGTGCACTCTCATATTTTGTTTCCATCTCATCTTCTCTCTTTTCTGCTTCTTCTTTGCTGTCCCTCATTGCCTTTGATCAGGCTTTGATCTGCTGCAATAGTTGATGCACTTTCTGGATATCTCTTTCATCATCATCTTCGAGCTCATCCTCCTCTTCAAGCTCATCCTTTGCCTTCTCAGGTACCAACCTCCGCTCTTTGTCGAATCGATTCTTGGTCCTCCTCTCCTTTCCACTCTATTCTTCCTGTGTTAAGAAAATGCCATACACAACTTTGAGGGCCTCTTCTTGAGTATATCCTGTGTCTATTAGAACATCATATTGCTCTTTCTTCATTTGAATTGGATCCGTTGCCTTCTCCTCTTGCTGTATTTCGGGCTTTTCTGGCACATCCACCTCCACTTTGGTAGTCGTTTCCTCCACTATCTTTTCCTCTCCTTCAGGACTAGACTCTTCTACCTTGTCCTTGCCCTTGTCACCTCCTTTTAATTCAGCTTTAATGTGCTAAACTTTTGCTTCGGTGTATGGCTCTACTGGTTGCTGCTCCAATATAGCTTCTGATTCTTCATAAGCGTTGATATATTGATCGTACTGATCAATATGGGGTGTGGTTGAGCTGGCTCTGACTTTAGTTGGGTCTAGTACCCACTTTTCCTCAAAATCTCCTTTTAAAGCTCGCTCGGCTCTAAACTGTTCAATCAGCCTCTCCCCATTCTGGCAGCTTTCTGGATCTTAGTTTGCTTGGGAGCGGGTTTCTTCTTGGTCTTCTTCTTGAGGGGCTCGTCTGCTTCTTCTTATGGCTCAGAAACAATCTCTAGCTTCCGCCTTGCCCTTGTTGACACTCTCTTGGTGACCTCTGGCTGGTCTTCATCTTCATCTATCTCTTTTAGCCATTGGTCTTGCAAGGGAACCTTTGGCCATTGGTCCCTTGCTCCGATAGCTTCATAAGATTTCTTAGTCAACACTTCGACTCCCCCAATGTACTTTGGATTCTCGTTCTGCAAAGCAATTACTTGCTCATGAATGTGCTGAGCATAATTGACTTCCTTCGGGATGTTGCTCTTTATTGCCCAAGTGATGGTTGTGGCAATGTCATGTGGTGGTGTGGTATACTTTTGTGGTCTTTTGCTGCATATGTGTAAGAATTGGTTGTAGAGCCCGCAAAGCTTTGCCGCTCTCGGATCTGCCATGTCTTCATAGGTGAGATTTTTCTTCTTTGGTCCATACACTTCTATACCTTCTCGTCTTCTCTGACTGAGCTGCCGTTGTTGTGCAGCTTCAAAGCATCTGCAATGAGCTGAGGAGTGATAATCACTTCAACTTTTTCCCCGTCCCAGGCTGTGAGTGTAGCCATTCCGTCTTTCTGTATGGTGGTTACCAACTCATACACTCTTTGAGCATCTACTCCTGATGGTTTGGAAGTAAAAAAACTGCGGAGATCTACCCTTTCCAGGTATCTTCTTATCTCCTCTGTTCTGCTGTAGTCCACCAGTTCTTGGGGAATCATTGGGATATCCACTGTTTGTACCCGTGGGTCTCTGAAAGTACCTTGGTATATCTTTATCCCCTGTTCTTCTAACACTGCTTCTTCTATCCAAGTCTTTGTGGGCTTGAGAGTCTCTGGGGGAATAGAAAATGGCTCGGCTTTTGCTATTCCTTCCCTGAGTGTCGGTTTCTTTGTCTTTGATGACGACTTCCCCGAATCCATGGATCCTGTAACTCCAATTTCAGAAGTGAGCGTCTTTTTCAGTACTGAAAGCCGAAATTAAGCTTTTAACTATCCAAATGACTTAAAAATTGAAACATAAGCTATTCAGGGCCTAAGGATGCAATGCATATGGAAAAATATGACATTTGGGTGCAAAATCATGCTGGAGACATCATACGTGTATGATGTCTTTTGTGTCAAAATGGCTTGATATTGGTTGTGCTTGTAATTGATAGTGCATACATCCATTCTATATGCCTGGATTTGAATTTGGGTCCCATTTGGTCAAGTTATGGTCATTTTAGTCCTGGTTAGGCTCCTTGCAAGATATTGAGAGGGAATTGGATTTTGTGATCCAAATTTGATGAAACTTGGTGGTTGGCTCTCAAATGGTATGTAGATCACTTCTGTGTGATGGTTGCAACTCTAAAATGCAAAAATCAAGTAGGGAGACATCATACGCGTATGATGTCTTTTTGGGTAAATTTGAACCATTTTGCATTGTAAGCTTGGATTTGGCTTTATATAGTCTTAGACAATGATTTTTTGAAATTTGGGTATAGTTTGGACTAAAATTGTCTCTGGAGACATCATACGCGTATGATGTCTTTTGTGTCATTTTTGCATGAGATTGGTTCTGTGGGCTCCTCATATGATAGTAAGGACTGTGTGTACTCAAATCTGGACTTGAAGTTGAGTATGATGAATTTTGGCAAGATCAGACTTTAAATAGATAATTTTTCGCTGATTGGGCTAATAGAGTGATCCCCTTGACCAAATGGTACCAAACTCCATATGTGGCATGTATTTGATATATATAATGGATATATGATGAAAAATAATCAATTTTGGCTCTGTATGTGCAAAGTGACATCATATGAGTATGATGTATTTTTGGCCAAAATGGTACTTTTTGGTTCTAGATAGCTTGTGCATGTGTAAAACAACATCCCTACAAAGTTTCATTGAGTTTGGCAAATTTAGGGCCATAAGTTGGTTTTTTGCCCTACTTTGCATCTTTTAGTTTCCAATTGGTTTTTCAACTCCAAATCTCATGATACTTTGTACATTTGATGTTGTTAGCATATAGAAAGAGGCTATGCATTCGTGTGTTCAAGATGATGTGAAAATCATGCTGTGAGACATCATATGCGTATGATGTCTATTCTTGATAAAAAGTGTTTTTTGTGCAAAGCATGGTTTGTGCTAGTGCCCTAAGCCCTGCTAACTAGTTTTCAACCTTAAAAATCATCAGTTTAGTTAAAAGCCCCCTTTGTAGGCATTTCAGTCTCCGAAGTTGTCTTTTGGTGTTGAAGTTGATTTCCCTCGATCTTTCTGCTCGAGAGTTGCATCCCAAGCTCATTTGAGGTGTTGGGAAGTCGTCTATTTTGAGTTTCTAGAAGTGTCAAAGCCCTTGTTTTAAGTTGATCTTAGGGTATAACCCCCCTTCTGAACACTCTGGTAATGTCAAATTTTTTGTTTTGGTCTCTATTTAGCCCCTAAGACATCATACGCGTATGATGTCTAATGTTACAAAATTCCAGTTTTTTGGCACAAAACTCTTCCAAGAGTTCTCTTAAGTGCTCAGCCATTAGGAAAAGTTTGGACTCAAAAATGGGCCTTGTAAGAATTGTTGATGTGGCATAGCTTTCAAAAAGTGGGGATCGATAAATTTTTTTTCAAATAAGATCCAAACTTGTCAGAGGTTGGATATTTAGAATCTACTCTTCAAATGCTATCTATTGATATATAGCATGCATGTATCGGACATTGCCTTCATGTAGATCTAGAAAAAGGTGATTTTAGATTACCGTAACGGTAACAAAACCTGGCTTATTGAAAAAAAATGGCATAACTTCCATAGAAGTCATCCAAACTTTTCGGGCCTTGGCTCTTTAGAATCCATTTTTCAAGAACTTTCCAATGATAGGTCATATCATGGGGTTCTAAGCAATATTTAGAGGGGTCTACCGGGTTGCTTTCTTTTGTACAACTTTGATGATGTGGCACTCTTAAAAGGCCGAAAAATGAGTTCAAAATTTTCCTAATGAACACTCAGTTTCACAGAAAATCTCTCTGCACTTTGTTCATGCAAGTTTCACTACCAAATCAACGGTTTAATGATCTAACATGCAAACAAACACATCAAGCAAATAAATCACTGATTAATAGCTCTAGATCAGGATAAAATCAAGTCCTACCTAAGCTACTTCTAATCATAAAATGGGTTTTTGCAATGGTGAGTATAAAGAGATTCACTGCCACACACGGACTAGCAAATACCTCAACCTCAACAACCACTCAACACCAACAAAAAGAAATCTAATCTAAACTAAAAACTGTCAAGCACGAAAGACCCAGGAATACCACGAGTTTCCTAGTACCTCTCAAAGATCCTCGGAGTCCACCACTCCTAGACTTTTCTAACTAAAATATACAAAGTAAATGAAACAATTCACCTCGTAGGATTATTCTAAGGTCACCTACTTAGGGCTCTCGTCCCTGGCAGCGGTGCCAAATGTTCGGCAGTGACGCCGCTAGCGGTGGCTATGATAGCGAGAACTCAACCGACAAACAAGAATGTCAGACGAGGACGAAGCTTGACCCGCAGGCACATGGAAACATATAGGTGGGTGTCAAATCACCTACTCGACCTTCTAATGACAATCACTACCAAGGAAATCAAACCTAAGTTCTCAAATACGCAAATGATTGAAATCTATACTACTAACAAATGCTATCCGAAACATGATCTAAAGTCATCGAATCAGCCTCAAACTCAAAGGGGGGTCTCTACAGCAGGTAAGGATAATACCCCATGAATCTACAATATAATCTCAACCTGTAATAACCACTCCATGCGGTAAACGCGTATGAAGACAGGCCAAAGAAATATTAAGGTGTCCGAATTCTGACTCTTATGGTACTAATGTGTAGCTCTACTCGATGCGGTTCTATAGATATATGGCACGCTCAATTCCGACACACAGGTAGGGAGAAAACTCACACAGAAGCTTGTGGGAGCTCACCTCGCGTACAAGCCGAATGCGCGCACGCTTGGTATCGGTGCGTAGCTCTCGCCGTTGCTAACACAATGGTGGTGTCACTTCTCCAATGGCGGCTCCTTAGCTCGCGTAGCAAGAGGATAGACTCTCTCTCTCTCTCTCTCAAACACAGTCACGGCGCTTCAAAACTTATCTTGATTAATGATTCAAAAAAATTGTCCTTAGGTTTACAATAATTGGCTCTTATACCTCAGCCTTGGAGGTGTGAACACATCTCTAATCTAATTACATAAGCAGGTGAAACTACTTGGGAAATACAAGCTGGAAACTCAATTGAGTCCCGCTAATTACAATGAATCGGCTCCATCAAAAAATGAAATGTCGGAAAGACAGTTATTACAATAAGTGTTTACAAAAATATGAGTGTGAGCAAAAATGTCTAGGTGTAGTTCTCCGCTCAACACTTAGTGAAGCACATTGAAGATACAAAAGCAGAAACAAACTTTGAGTTACCTTAAAGCTCGTATTCACTTTTTCAGGCCACCACTGCCAACCTTCATGTTCTCAATGTTGCACAGATCTCGTTTTGTTTTCTGACTACCAAGCACGGTGTCTTTCTCTCGCAAACTTGTGATCTTCTTCTCAAGGCCTTGGATTGTCTCTTTGTTTGATGAAATCTTTTGAGAGCATGCTTCATTAAGTTTTTTTAGTTTCGTGTTCTCCTTGGCCAGGAAGTTTCTTTGCCTTTCTGCATTCAATCCTCTCATTTCCAAATGATCTGTGTATCCCAACAGCCCATCCTTGCCATCGCCTGTGAAATGTAAGAGGTTAGTGATATTAGCAAAGGGAGGTGGCGCATTTGTCGTAGGATCCTTTGGATAAATAGACCCATCGGTCCACAAATCCAAATGATGTTCCTTGTTTGTCCTTCTAAGTTCTTTCTCCCGTTGAGATAAGAAAGACTCCCTCCTACATTTCTGCAACGGTGCGTACTCTTGCAATACATCAACATGAAGATGATGTGTGTTCTTTCTTTGGGTAAGTGTTAAAGATGAAAGGACTGAGGATTGCAAGTTCAAATTAGTGTTTTCATCAGGAAATGAAGCGTTCTACATTCCTAGAGTTGATAGAGAAAAAGACGGAGACTCGAAACTCATGAAATATCTCAGGTTTTGGGAGGGAAGACCATATTCTCAAGTTTAGAGTTGACAGAGTTCGTGTGGCTTATGTTTCTGGAGGAAACGCTTGTAAGTTGGCATTTCAAATCATTAGTCATACGATTAGTTGGATTCCTGACAAGAGAAAGAAGGATAAGAATGATAAAGAGGCCAGTTACCTACCAAAGAATGTTATTTTGGCTTTTTGTTGCGCAAAATAGTATCACATAAAATGCACAATTTAACATTTTCATTTTCTCTCTTTAAGCCGATGTGGCACTTCTTACAGGGCCCAAAAGTGAGTCCAACTTTCTCCTAATGTCACCCTCAAAACTGCTTTTCATACAACTTAGCTTTTCGGCTAGATTGGTGTTCGTGCTTCTACCAAAGCTACCAAAGTAGTCTCTTGTGCATACACCCTCACATGAAGTATAGCTGGTATAGGCTTTGAGAATTCATAAGCCAAGGAAGCTAGCAATCCAGATAATGCCAATGTGCTTAGCCGAGGTTCCTTAGGTACGTTTTGCACGAAGAGGTTGGCAAGGTTTTCTTACGTCACTCTCCTTGTTGTGTAGTGGAAATGCTGCCTTGGTTAGGCTAGCTCTCCTACGGGCCATGGGGATGTTGATGGTGAGAAGAAACTATAGCATACGTAGTAGGTAACTCTCTCTCTCTCTCTCTCTCTCTCTCTCTCTCTCTCTCTCTCTCTCTCTCTCTCTCTCTCTCTCTCTCTCTCTCTCTCTCTCTCTCTCTCAGGGTGCACACATGCACCAAGAAGGTCTCTCTAGCTGGCCAAGATTCACCTTTGTCCCACCATCTTTTTGGACTATGAAACCCTTTTTTGATCATCAACCCATCACACCAATCAAAAAGCCAAAGCCCTTCCCTATCCAATTGCAAGCGTTCCCAAGGCAATGAATTTCATCCTGCCCACTTTTTGCAAATGATGCATGTGAATTATTAAGCAACATGGTGGGAACAACAGGTCAGCCGTGCGAAGTAGAGTTCAATAGGATATGTTTTCGCTAGTTGAACCTACATGTGCGTTATACCAAGACTACCAACTGGCAAAGATTCTATAGTCTTGATCGACCAATAGCCCTGCAAGTGCTCTCTCTCTCTCTCTCCCCCCCCCCCCCATGCGACAAAGTCGAGCTGCAAAAGGAGTGCGCGAGAGAGTGATGTGTGAATGCGCCAAGAGCCCAAGAAATTTTTAAGCTACTTCATAAAAAGTATAAATGTTATGCAGATTATTTCTCTTGTGTGTGCTTTGATGCAACTGCCTCCTACAATGTGGGCACTTCCATAGGCACAGGTTGCAAATTCCTTGGCCCTTGTAACTACCATAAGTGAACCTCTCCTTCAATGGAATTTTTGTATCATGTGACTAGTCTGCATTCTTGGTTCCAGGCAGACCACCAAAGGGAGGAGGAAATTCCAACTTGATGTTCGTATCAGTAGTGAGAGCCTCCTTGGCAAAGAGATGAGCAGAGAGAGGCTCGCGGAGTGAGAGCATTGATCGGTAGGTTGGGAAGATATGTTGGCCGGGATGGGCAACATGACGGGCTTCAAGAAGGGAGCAAAGGTGAAGACCTTGGAGGTGGAGTGTAAAGCAAGAGTGATCGGCCACACAATGCTAGCCATGGATACTATTGTGCTTGCCATTTCCCCTCTTCTTTGTCTCTTTCTCTCTCTTCTTCTTCTTCTTCTTCTTCCACTTGAAGACCCAATCCTAGCAAAGCTCAAGCTTTCTACCTACGCAAAGCCTATGCTCTCTCTCTCTCTCTCTCTCTCTCTCTCTCTCTCTCTCTCTCTCTCTCTCTCTCTCTCTCTCTCTCTCTCTCTCTCTCTCTCATCTGAACACTTGGAGCCGGTGGGTTCTCTCCACAAGCCTTCACATGGTGATACATGGAAGGGCTAAGTGTCTGAGGAATTATCAAGCCGTTTAATAAAAAGTATAGATGTGGGTATTGTGAAAACATTTCACATGCCTCTATGTGTTCACCCACGTCAATTGCTTGCATAATTCCACATGCATTAAAGAGAGGTCCTCAAGTGCTTTGCCCTTGATTAAAAAAATGCCATATGCTATAGCTTCTTTGCTCTTTCCGTGTCAAGAAAATCATGCAATCGGCACTATCCAAGAGATAACATTCCACATAGAAGCTCATTACAACTTCTTGTACTTTCAAAAAGTACAAGACTACAGGTTGACCAAAGCATTTCCAAGTAGGAATCAAATGTACACATTTCCAATCACATTTGGGGAAAGCCTTGGATTAGCGTTTGTGGAAAAAAACCCAGATCTTCCTGGCCTTGCCAACATTGGGCATACCTACAAAAAGTGTATGGCAAGTGTACGAAGCTCTTGAAAACAAATATTTCGACCATACATATGCTTACCAAAGATGCTAGCATAGGAAAAAATTTAACAAAACTTAAAAATCAACACGCTTGCCCTTGTTGTGGAGATACGTAGGGTAAGTGCTTTCCAAGAGAGAATTCAAAAGAGCATATGAGACAACATTCTCTATTTCATTCATAGATTACAATTTCATTTCTCAACTCTAACTTAGCAAGTCCCACCTATAACTACATTCCAAGAGGCTAAAACTCAATTTTGTCAATACACCTCACTTGATATACATGTTCACCAAAGCATTACCAAATACAAAATTGTTTTTTAATAGAGCCCCATCCTAACAAACTTCTGATGAATTTGTTTGCCCATGTCAAATACATTTTTTTTAATAAAGAGCACCATCCTAACAAACTTCTGATGAATGTATTTGCCCATGCCAATTTTGTACATAATGCTACATGTCTTAGCAATGCAAGCGTGAGTGATGACTTTGGAGATAATTACTCACTTCACATGAGCTAAAAAAAACCCAAAGCTCTTTGTTGCCCATGTTGGACATACCCCACCTTCTAAGAACGAAATGCTTGATCTAAAAAACATCAACCATGCAAGTATAGCACCATTGGTTCAATGCACTAAAATCAAATTTTCATAATATTATCAGAGTATGTTTGGTCCTCATCCCGTAAACCTCAATGACTACCTGACTATGGAGAAAATCACACAAAATTGTTGTGTGTGGATTGATGCCCTCCTATTACATCCACTAAAAATGATTTGAAGCTTCGTTGTGACTGGATCTTGCTCGGTACCTCCCTCGTATAAGTGCATTCCAAGGGACTACATTGGAGACATAACATTACTCAACTTTTTCTCAAAACACCCTCGTGCTTCTTGACCTTGCATCTTCCAAGAAGATCCTACAATTTGGTACTGTCCAAGGGACAACGCTCCAAATAGAAAGCTCATCACAACTTGTACTTTCAAAAGTACACCACATCAGGCCTACAGGTCCCCCAAAGGATTTCCAATGACTAATAAAAATGCATGAAACTTGCGCTCCACATTCGCAAAAAACAACTCGGAGCTTTCTTCCTGGCTATGCCAATGTTGGACATACCTACAATAGGTGTACTCCCATTGCAAGAAGCTCTTCAAGATTAATTATTATACCATGCATTTGTTCATCCAAAAGATATAGGCAAGCACAGGAGAGCAAGTGAGGGGAACGTACCTAGCATACATGCTTTCCACCCCCAAAAAACCGATTATCATTGTTGATGCTACCACTTGCTCTCACTTGACCTATGAAGACTCACCTTGGTACTTCCTCCTGACAGAGCTTCTCCTCAAGAAAGCATGCCTTGGTGCAACAGAGGCTATCATACGTGAGCGGCTTTCATGTGCAGCTTAACTTACTTCATTAACATCTAATTATTACACAAAGAAATCTTTCAATGGGCTCACTTAAACTACTCTATCTTTAAGCTCTATAGCCGAGAAATCCGAGACGTATGCAAGACACCCACAGAGAGAGAGAGAGAAAGAGAGAGAGAGAGAGAGAGAGAGAGAGCAACAATATTTCCCCAAGAGCGAGCGCGAGAAGTGTAGAACCATTTTTTGAAGCACAAGGGTAACCAAGTGAGGTGGGTCAATTTCACCCAAAGGCCTTTGAAGATTTTGAACATTGGCGCCCTAATTAGTAAAACAATGACAACGGGTCTTTGCCACGGGGCGGTCACTTTTAAGAATGTGTATGCTATCACGTGAGTTAACCGGAGAGGATTATTAAAAAATCAAAATATATACATACAGAGGGGGGTGGAGGTTTTTTAAATAGGCACGTAGAGTAAATATAGTATGTATATTGAGGTATTATTAATAACCTCTTGAACGCACATGATATAGGAAGCTTTTGATAAGTGACCGCCCCGGGGTCTTTGCGCTTCTTCAAGGTTGATTGGGGGCTCCAAATTCAGAAGGAGTCCTCATTAGAGTCCTTTTTCTCTCTCCCTCTCTCTCACGCATGCAAACCTCATGAGGAGCTCTCTCTCTCTCTCTCTCTCTCTCTCTCTCTCTCTCTCTCTCTCTCTCTCTCTCTCTCTCTCTCTCTCTCATGCAACATGTGGATATGCTAGGTGTCTAGGAAAAATAGTTCATTTCTCTCTCTTTCTTTGGATAGTTTCCTATGACGTTAAAATCATTTCCTTCTTCTCTTCTCTTCTCTCTCTCTCTCTCTCTCTCTCTCTCTCTCTCTCTCTCTCTCTCTCTCTCTCTCTCTCTCTCTCTCTCTCTCTCTCTCTCGTGTACACGCACACACACACACAAGTGTTCGAAAAAATGTGTCGTAGCTTCATATCATGCCGTTTTCAAATTAAAAACTGCCTGTTGAAGGCAAGGGGAAAAGGAGAAATTCCACCTCAAAATAGAGAAAAAAAAAGTGTAGAAACTCGAAAAAGTAACTTAATTTCCTAAAATTTCCTCTTGACAAAATCAAGAAAAAAATTCGTATGTTTGAAAAAATGATTTTTCTTGAACTGACACACACACACAACAATAGGCAATGTGCACACACACCCTCTCTAGATCTCTATCATACGCATTGTAGTCTGTCAGACGCTTGCAAAGAGCTAACATGGGGCAAAAAGGCTGGATTGTGTGCAACTTGCAAGGCTTCTCTCTCAGAGAAAGTGGACACAGACACACGTGCACTTTGAGTGGTGAGGTCGCGGAGCTCACGACTTAAATTCATTAGTCACTAATATTCTAGGAGATATAGAAGACCCTCCAACCTAGGGCTCGTGTGTTTATGCCCGTGCATGCGAGAGCACGCGTGCGTGCGCGTGCGAGAGAGAGAGAGAGAGAGAGAGAGAGAGAGAGAGAGAGAGAGAGAAAGAGAACATCATGCTCTTCCCTCGCCTCCACCTTACGTCAAAGAGCAGTTAAATCTCCACACTCTTCTTCGCCATGCTGGAAACTGCTCACGAGAGCGCGAGCGAGTGTGTGTGTGTGTGTGTGTGTGTGTGTGTGTGTGTGTGTGAGAGAGAGAGAGAGAGAGAGAGAGAGAGAGAGAGAGAGAGAGAGAGATTTATCTTGTCGTGTCTTGAAGGCATGCAAGAGATGCCTACTGCCTTTGAAACATCCACTGCGAATCCACAAAAACAGTGTGACTCTCACTCTCTCTCTCTCTCTCTCTCTCTCTCTCACACACACACACACACACACACACACACACACACACACACACAAAGAGGTAGACTTCAGCTAAGGCATACTCATTGGATTCTTCACCCCTTCCTGCCTGGCAGCGCCACGAGGCTGGCCGTGCCTTTCTTCTCACCCTAGCTTGGTACCCTAGCAATTTTCCAACATTGGGGTTCATAAACGAAGTCCGGGCAATTAGATTTTCTATGGCCTATAGCGACATCTATAGGCCACCTATAGCGACGTTCATAGCGACGCTGCAGAGCCTTATACAGCGACGCTTGAGACAAAGTTTTTTTGGTGGCAGGGCATTGCATGCCCTGACACCCATCAACCATATTGAATGTTTCAATAATTGACTAAACCTAAATGAATCCAAGATAAGCCCATATTCACCTTTGAAAGAAAGTGCAAGCTTAGATATAGACCCAAAGTAGGCACCCACAAGACAATATAACCATTAACTCCATCATCCATAGTATTTTTGCAGAATAAAGATACAAAGCTGACAAAAGTAAACTGATGAAAGTAAATCAATGAAAATTGTACACATCATAGGCAAAATCACTTGATTGTTAAACTTTGCAAATGTAATAGTTACAACACCATTGTCATTATTGAAAAAATATACATGGTTTTCAAAAAGACGTATAAACGTCATCTCATGATACATATGCTATGACAAAAGGAAACTAATGCTATCTATAGCTACGGCTAGATTGATGTCGTTTAATCAAACGTCTCATCACGTCCAAGCGACGTATCTGTCGGATTCTGCAAAAAAAAACAATAAGACAGCTTTCCATAAGTATAAACATATAATTTATAAAACAATACAACAAATAGAAAAGAGTAAACCCTAATACTAACCATGCCGCCTCGAGAACTCATAATGTCCATCAGGGCATTTAAGCCCTTCCTGCCTGCGTACTCGGGCTTGTACGGTGTGGGGTCACATCCTGTCATCGACCACTGTCAAAACATACAAAGAATCCATTATGTTAGAATTGAAAAATCCCTAAAACCTAAACTATCAAACCTAAAGATCAATGCTAAAACACTTACAAAATTGGCCTCAAATGATGCCCACCTGCTGCTCCCCAAGTGGTGCGAGCTCCTTGCATCTACTCACGCTCTGCGCTCTGGCTACCTCCTTTTGTTGCTTCCACTTGTCGGGATTCTCGCACGCTACTTTCTTTGCATTCTTCCAATCTTCTTTGGCCAGCCAATCTGGTCTGTTCCACCCATGCTTAATTGATTTTTACACTTCGGAACGCTTGTGCTTGCAGTATTCGCGCGTTCGAACCTTCATCAGGTCTTCATTGAAGCGGTCATCCCGTGTTGGAACGGGAAACTCGTCATGCAGCATGCTGATGACTCTGTCTTTTAAATTGCTTGGTACTTCACCCCAGGTGTTTAGTATGTAGTGTCTAAACACCTGAGAGCAAAGACCGCGCATACGCAAGATCACCTTCTTGCCTTCATCATCCAAGATGATGCTATCGCTGAAGTCGACGGAGTAAGGCAAGCCCTCTCGCTGGTGACACGTGAACCTGGGTATCCCGGCAAGGGTCTCTAGCAGCATATCAACGGGGGTACGGACGTCAAGTGTCTCCACTGAAGTCTGGGCCCCGAAACGAGGAGTGTCGAGACTGGACTAACTCTTGGAGGAGTAGCTACTGGTATGTAACCACTAGGAATGGCCGTCAACCGTGCAAAACCTGGTGTAGATGGCGATTCTGTGGCTGGTGTGGGGGCGGGCAAAAAAGGGGTGAATAAAGAGCCTCGTTGAACATGAGGCGGTGTCGAGTCATCGGCGGCATCCCCACAACAACCGCCGCCACCACCACTAGAGCGCCGGTGCCTAGACCAGTGTGAAGATCGTTTCGTTGACACCGAATCCTCGGAGCGTGTTGAATGCTTAGAAACAGAGGGAGACGCTAAAGGAGTAGGAACGCGTGATGGTGCTCTAGAGCAATGACGCTACATGTACCACTGTCTCTACTGGGGTGATTACAAGGACATAAGATCCTCGCTGAGAGAGGTGTTTTAGTTGGACGGCCCCACATCCTCGTCACTACTGATAATGAGGGAAAAACCTTATAACCTGGACAAAAAATTTAATCTTCTATTGGAATTCTCCTTGTTTTATCTCTCTCTCTCTCTCTCTCTCTCTCTCTCTCTCTCTCTCTCTCTCTCTCTCTCTCTCTTTGCTCACACTGTAAACTACCTCACATTCTCTAGTCATGTCCAATCCACGCACCCCTCGGTCTAGAGGTGGACAGAGATCAGAGCCACCGGGTTATAATCTCGTCTTTATTGGTCAATGCCTATATTTGTGGGTACAAGAAATCTACACACCCACATCTACATGATAGTGCAAGTAGTGGATAAAACCCCTTTGCCTCTTCTCTAGCTGTAGCATTTCACAACATCTTAACATCTTTTCACAGTAGATCTTTGTTTGAGGGATTACTTAACACATTACATGTTGGCCTCCAATCCGAGTATCATGCCGTTGAAAGCTTTCCAGCCTAAGGTCGCATCCGTAGAGAGGAAGAGAGGGATCACCATTCGTCTAACTCTAATTTTTTTACCATAATCTCGAAGGTAGACTCTAATATAAATAATCAATCCAAAATCTAATCTTAAATCTAACCTAATTGAACATGTGGTGATTCGCTCCATTGAAGGGTAAAAGACATACCAATGGGGCTACTAGCTGCGTAGAAGGGAATGGGCCTCACTTCATAACACAATTTTAAATTTCAAATTCGTCGTTTGCTCTCGCGCGCACGCACTTTTGCTCTCTCTGTGTGTGTGTGTGTGTGTGTGTGTGTGTGTGTGTGTGTGTGTGTGTGTGTGTGTGTGTGTGTGTGTGTGTGTGTGTGTGTGTGCAGCAGTCGAACATGCAGGTGGAATTGTTGGTCCGCATGGTCCATCGAACATAAATATAGATCTAGTTCAATCTTAAACTCAAAATAAACCTAAATCTAAGCTAATCTAGTGTAAATAAACCTAAATCTAATCTAACGTAAATCTAACTCAAAATAAACCTAAATCTAATCTAATCTAACGTAAATTTAAATTTAACCTAATCTTAAACTCAACATAAACATAAATCTAAATGTAATCTAACCTAATCTAATTTAAATTTTAACATAATGTCTTTCTCTCTTTGTTTTCTCCCCTTACCTCTCTCTTTCGTCTTCTCCCCCCCTCTCTCTCTCTCTTTGGTTTTTTGTTCTCTCTTTCTTTCTCTTTGTTCAACAGGTCTTGAGTTCAACTCCTCGTTGGTTAGATCTTTAAGGTCTCTTGGGATAGTTTCCTACGATGCTAAAACTCTCTTCTTCTCGGGTGTGTATGTGGGTGTGTGTGTGTGCCAATAAAAAGAGGAAAATGGTCTAACCTTTCTATCACCCAAGTGTGGTAGATTGGATATGCCATTTCCCTCTTGAATAACAGGTCTTGATTTCAACTCCTCGTCAGCTAGATAATTAAGGCCCCTTGGGATAGTTTCCTACGACGAACTCTCTTCTTCTTGGGTGTGTGTGTGTGTGTGTGTGTGTGTGCCAATAAAAAGAGGAAAACGGTATAACCTTTCTATCACCCAAGTGTGGTAGATTGGTTATGCCATTTCCCTCTTGAATAACAAGTCTTGATTTCAACTCCTCGTCGGCTAGATCTTTAAGGTCTCTTGGGATAGTTTCCTATGATGTTAAAACTCTCTTCTTCTTCTTCTTCTTCTTCTTCTTCTTCTCTCTTCTCTCTCTCTCTCTCTCTCTCTCTCTCTCTCTCTCTCTCTTTGTTTTATATCTTTCTCTTTCTCTTTTCTCTTTTCCTCTCTCAATGTGTGTATATGCATTCTTTGTTTATGCATGTGTGTGTGTGTGTGTGTGTGTTTTGTTTATGCATGTGCTCTCTCTCTCTCTCTCTCTCTCTCAAAAACACAATGTGTGTGTGTGTGTGTGTGTGTGTGTGAGAGAGAGAGAGAGAGGGAGAGAGAGAGAGAGAAAGAGGGGAAGGGAACATGAGAGAAAGGAGAGGGAAGGAGCATACCTTGCTCTCGAGGGAGAGCATGTGTTACCTTTGCTTTCTTGAGCGCTGAAAACTCAGATCTAAGATCTGAGTTTTTGGGCGCTCTCGGTTTATTTTTTACCCCTGTTGGCGTCATTACGTTACAAATAAACTAGCGACGTGCATAGCAACACCGTGGATTTTCACTTTTAAGCATCGCACTGCGAGCGTCGCTAATGTGAAGTACCTCTTGTAGTGCAACCCAAAAGACCACGATCAAAACTAGAAATCATTTGCCCTAGCATAGATTTACAACCCATGCCAACCAATGCACTTGAGGAATAGAGCTTCAACCTTCACCAATTAACTCTTCATAACTATAATTTTTTAGGTGTAGATACACTACCAAACATGGGAGCTTCCACAACCTTCCATACATAAAGCTGCCTACGAAATGCCATGTCCTGTATCTTGTGGGAAACAGATTGTATCTCCCAAACAACACCACCAAAAGAGGTGCTTTCAAGCCTCAAACATTCTCTGTAGTTTTTGTAAAAAGATTACGATCACCCATAAATTTCAAATCTATGCACCTCTATGTGCAAACTTGGCGTGAGCAACAAGTTGCATGGCCTGACTACACATAGGCTAAACTAGTCGAGGACAAAAAAATACATGAAAGAGCATGAAAAAGGCACAACGAGTAAAAACCTGCAAAATTTTGATATTTGATTGAACTTTTTAAAAATTCCTTAGCATTGCCAAGCTCTAACTATTCATGTCAATCCAAGAAGAAGACCATGTATCACCATTTCCATCTCCATAATACATGTACATATCATCCATGCCAAGATAAGATATATCTTCTTTGTTATCATGATCAATCTGGCTGTCCCAATTTTCTAAGTCATAGTCATCTTCAAAATCCACACATGCATTTGAGATTGCTTTAAGATTTTGTATCGGTAACATTGCATGGCACACAAGGAAATATTGCATCTTCTTATCCATCTCCACTTGGGGATCATCCAAGCCCCAATCAAGACTATTATCATTATCCCCATAGGTCTCATAAGCGTCACATTCACTATATGTCATCTCTTGATTGCAATCAAGAGCGTAACTAGTAGCCAAAAAAAAATTCTAACCAATATCACTAACACCAATCTAAGCATCCCAAATGGGTCCACATACTTACAACTCATCCGAATACCACATCAACTTATAAGATGGAGGAGCAAAAACATCACCCATAATTTCAACATGCACTGTCATTTTTATCACAAGTAAGAGCATCCATAGGCACATAATGCAAACACATAGATCTAGATAAGGCCTCAACTTTATGAGCATCCATATATGGAACTAAGTTGGCCACAATTCTTCTACGTCATGTATAAGAATATGAAGATAGCATCAAAACGCCCTATCCTGTGTTGTACCAAAATTGATTTTGTTGCCACACTTTACTATGTAGCACACATCTGTGCTTGAAATGAGTGCGTCAATGTCCTCGTCCTCTGCGTCTAGAGCGGCACACTTTGAAATAGGGGACTCCGTTCCCCTTCCACTACCAAAACAAACAAAGCCACATGATCCCCCGTGTTCTGCCTCTCACAGCGCTTAGTGCCCTAAGATGAACATTGATGCGTTGCCAGAAGAATTTTGTCGACCACCTTTGGACTATCGATGATGCTTGGATGGAGCAGGAGTCGAATGGAATGGTGTGGGGTCCTGTGATGGAAGGGCAGTAGGTCGGTAAGAAGGAACCATAGAAGGAGGTTCAGTCCGTGCGAGGATCTGGATGTACAAAGTTTCTCCATGTTCCCCCATGGCGTGGTCTATTGAGAAAGACCGTAGGCCGCAAGATGTTGTGGAGTGTAGCTCCCAAACAATCCCTTCGTCTAGAATGGAGGTCTAGTCTTGCAAAGAGAGTACGCATTGGAGGTTTGGATCTACTTCTCGCAAAGGAACTTTTATAGATGTACTGGCATCTCCGTAGGTGTAAGAGGGCCATGCTTACTAACAACAAGAAGAAATATACACTTATTCTTCAAAAAAATTAACTACAGGATATTCTTAAATCCATTGCTTGGACTTACCACTTCAAGACTTAGGTCCACTGGAGCCGACCTCCACCCTTGATGGAAGCCCATCTGGGACATGAACCAACCCATGGAAGGATGACTGGGTTGCTCCTTAGTAGGTGGTCTCTCGTCTGACATCTACATTAAAGATTGCTAAGTATTGGACCTAGCTCTTATCTACATACCTCTGAGTGTCTACACCCAATCCTCTCTCTCTACATAGATACACTCACCTACATATATACTATTAGAACTAAGTAGGGGCCAGTAGTGCCAATAGTATAGTGGCACCTCTTTAGATATCATCACAATCTCACCCGTGGTAAACCAAGAGTAATAATCCATATATGAGTGCACCATAGGCCATAACACCACAATAAAAAAGGGACTATACCTAGAAGGAAGCGTTCAACCATCGGGTGCTATGCTCCTTTGCTTAGTGTCTATATACATGCACATATACACATATATACATTCATATATGCATACATATCTGGGGGGTTCACTATGTGTAAAACTACCATATCACGTGCATTCAAGACATGTTTGTAAAACCCCTTATCTGTAAACTTTTTAAGGAACATAATATACCCTTTTCTCTTAAAATCTGTAAGGTTTTTTCAAATTTGAAAAAATAATGCCCTTCTCTATATATATTTTCTATAAGTTTCAAGAACTTTAAATACCCTTCTGTTGAACTCACGTGATAGGCTACATTTTTATTAGGTGACCTCCCCGGGATACATATCTACACATAGATACAAACATATACACACACATATATTCTCTCTCTCTCTACTCCTCTCTTTCTCTTTATTTTTTCTTCCTCTCTCTCTATCTCTACCTTATCTATCTATCAATGTCTCTATTCTCCCTCCCTCTCTCTCTATCTCTTTCTCTCTATTCTTTCTTTCTCTCTCTCTCTCTCTCTACTCTCTACTCTATCCCTCTTCCTCTCTCCATCCGTCCCTATCTATCTCTCTAACTCTCCCTTTCTATCTCTCTTTCTCTTGCCCCGTCTCTCTCCTTGTGCCAAGTGAAAATAGGCAATCCCTCGCTTGAGGCGCATTGCTTTGGAGCATGTGGAGTACGAAGGGATTTTGAGTCCTTGATAAAGTGCTCAAGTAAATGAGACCGCAAAACCCCCCCTCACTTGAGGATGCCCTCCATTGGTCTATGTTCAGTGGTGATGCTCTGGCTGGCAAGGCCGAAAGACAACAACAAGAGTGATTGGACGAGGGAAGTCAAAGGACTCTTGGGTAAGCTTACACCCGTTTTTTTGTGCATCGGGCACTACAAGGGTCTTTATGACAATGGAAATTGATTGTACTTTGTGTATGAACCTCCTTTGGGATCACAATCTCTGAAGTGAACAACCACTATGTCATTAAGAATGACCCTGTCCTTTTGCACCTCTAGCTCAAACCTCTCTCTTTTAGGCTTTACAAAATCTGCATTCTGAGCTAGAAGATCATCAAGATTGAAGGTGGCACTAAAGATTCCACATACCTTATGAAAGTTATCATCAAATTTTGCAGATATTACAAGTTCAAAAATCCTTTCATTGATGATTGCAGATTCTTCCAAAATAACTATCTCTTTTTCCTTCTTCTCTTTTGTCATGCGCTTTGTAGGTGGCCCATAGTTAGTGCTTGATATAAAATCCACCTTCCTGTTTAGTAAGTTCAACACATGAATCTTGACTTGCACAAGGTCGTTAAACCTCACGGACAACCTATCACCTTCAACAGACGCTTTATTATTTATTTGATTGAGTCATGGACGGGCTTGTTGGTCCAATAGGTGTGTAGGTGATCACCGATGAGAGACACACTGACTATGGTATTACAATAGTTTTCCAATGACCGGCCATTGTGGGCGCCTATGAGTGAATGGGTCAAACTCTTATAAAAGGTCCATTTGACCTAAAAATCCTCATTCTTCGAGGTGCAAACTAAAAAGTGCGCTTGCTCCATCTTTGTCTCCTTCTCCTTTGTGTGCTCACGAGTATGTGTGTGTGTGTGTGTGTGCGTGCACGTGCGCGTGCTTGTGAGAGAGAGAGTGTGTGCGTGCTTGTGAGAGAGAGACAGAGAGAGGCGGTGGTGAGGCGGTTGAGCACGACATCGGTAGCGATTCCTTCTCTTCACAACATAGGATCCTTCACGCGGAAGCATTGAGCGGTGAGTGACACACCATTGTTTCTTTGATCTTGCTAGAACTGTCTAGTTGTATGCTTGCAACATTTTGAGGCTCGCACACAGTGCACATGCAAGTTCCCAACTTCCAAGATGTGTGACAATGCACACATTTTTGGCGTGGCTATCAAGGACTACCTTGCACTAAGCCTGAGGAGCACTCAGTGCTACCTCAGGAAGCCTTCACTTCTGCCATTTTTTGTTTTCTACTGAGTTGTGTGTGAGAACTATTAAGTGATTGTAATGTGCAGTTTTAGTAGGTTTTGTAAGATCTATGAAGTGTTGTAGTGTACTTTTTGTTCGATTTGTTAGATCTGTAATGTGCAGGTGTTAGTAGATTTGTTAGTTAGTGTAAATCTATCATGTGCAATGGACTGTGCGTAGATTGAGTACTTTGTGAATGAGCAGTTTTGTTGTGTTAGGAAGAGTCGACAATGTGCAATAGCTCTAGTATAGACAATGTGTAGTTCCGTGTTAGACAGTTTGTGAGCAGAGATAATTAGTGTTAATTAGCTGTGTTAGTTGTAAGAAGGTTAGATAGAGCTGCTAGGAGCGCGCGTGAGCTCGACGTCCAAGCGTTGTATTATCCACAAAAAAAGTAAAAGAAAAAAATATTTTCTTAAATCAAAAAAATATTATCTTAAAAGGAAGGATCAGATCGGGATTATTCCCCCTAGCTCGAGCCCGAGCCTGAGCCTCAGTCCTCAATTCTATGATATAGTATACACACTACTTTATATATAAAGACTAGGACCTCAAGTGAAGGGAGGGCATGTACGACAAGTTCCTTGAGTCCTCCACCATCCCCTTCACACTCACCCCTTGGATTTACTAACTCTAGCCTTCTCCCCACTAGGAAAATACTGTTTTTAGGATTCCAAGGGCTTTTTGTAATCGAATCGGGAGTTGTAAAGCACGACACATTCCTCTAGCCAAGACACTCGTTTTGACCACAAAAGGACCATGAAAAAGAAAAATTGAGGATAAATTTGGGTCGCAAACACCCAAAAAACTAGGTGAGGGGCCTTCACGGGCACTCACCAACACTTCTAGAGTGTTGAGGTCACATGCACCTACGCTCTGATCGTGTGCTAGAGGACGATCACATAGAGAGTGTCTCCGTTTACATGGGCACTCATTATTCCTCCACCTTAGGCTCTAGGCCCTCAACGGGAACCCAAGGTAGTACCCCTTCGGACCCACATATTGCGTCTAGTAACTCTTCCTCTGACTACGACGTCATGGAAGGTTACCCAATGCCTAGTTCCGGTAGTTCAAGCCAAGACATGCATGCCAAGGGTCCACGGTCCGGTCCGAGCGTGCTTAGCCGCTTGAAGGATACTTTTAGTAGAGTCACGCTCCAAACATGGAGCTAGCGATGTAAATGAAGCGGGTGGGAAGTAAATTCACCATTCATGACCAACATAGACCCCATGCTCCTGAAGAGTGTGCATGTGAATACTCCATTCACTTCACCCCCTGACTCTTTAGAGTGATTCCCCTCCCAGGTTATATTACCTGATGGTAGAAGCCTTGCCGAAGTGCAAGAGGTTGAGTGATATATCATTACGGCTAGGGAAAATGAAATCGAGAGCCTACGCAAGGCAAAGCAAAGGAGAGAGTTAAAAGCGAAAGCCGCTATGTCAGCATCCATGCTAGGCAAGCAATCAAGTGCTCGTTAATTAGCAACCACTAAGGGTCAACCCATAGAGAGCCACATTGCATCTAGTTCAAAGGACACCCCTAGCACCTTAATCCTAGATGGAGCATTTCTAAATAAACACTGGGAGTATGGAGAAGAAAATATTGACAAGTTATAATCTATACTATAGATAATGGGGGGGGATTCCTGTGGAGATAGAGATAGAGATAGAGAGAGAGAGAGAGAGAGAGAGAGAGAGAGAGAGAGAGGACTCATAAAGGGGGAGGATTCCTGTGGAGATAGAGAGAGAGAGAGAGAGAGAGAGAGAGAGAGGACTCATAAAGGGGGAGGGATTCCTGTGAGATGAGGAGTTCAAGCCGGCTTCAAATTAAACCTTAGTGATTAGTGATGCACGCTTCCTACTTCTTCATTAGAAGAGAAAGATCTTGTCTGCCCTTTGAGGACTCCTTTGGCTTGGAGTGGTAGCGATGACAATTAAACACAATTTAAAATTCTCAAGTCTAGCCACTCTCCAATGTAAACTAGGGACTCTGATACCAGCCAAACCTTCTGCCATGCTATCCTCCAGAATTGCAGAAATCCTCGATGGCTCTCTTTCTGCTCTAACCATGCTTGAGCAGACATCCTTGGTGGCTCTCTTCCCAAAAAACTGTCGCATAACTCATGATTCTCTAGAAGATTCGCTTGATGACCTTCGTAGATTTTCTTCTTTAGTGAGGGCGCCCAACGTGCATTAAGTCTAGGTCCACATGTGACACATGCTCTGTATCCGCTTGTTTGAAGTCCTGTATGTATACACATGATGACAATAGATAAGCTTGAGAAAAACCAAGATTTATGTGTTTGAGTTTGAGTTTGAGGATAAATCACTTGAGCATTCTGCTAGTCCGGGATAGTCATGCATGGTCCACATTAGAATGGCCTCTCGATTACTTGCGACAAATCTTTATCTATCACGAGAGAGAGAGAGAGAGAGCGGTATGTCTAATCTATTTTGTATATGTCTATCACGAGAGAGATCTTTATCTATCACGAGACAGAGAGAGTGGTATGTCTAATCTATTTTATATATGCAGGTTTCTATATTCTTGGGCAGGTTCTCGGACTCCATCAGTATGAGTGATCATGGAAGCAGTAGTGCTCACCCGAGCAAGGTAGACATAGAGCGCTTCTTAGTGTCTTTTTCACTCGATTAACTAGATCCAGTGGAGGGACGAGCAACATCTATGTGCAGAGATCACCTTCTTCGCAATTGCAGCCTTAGTCTCCACTGTACTCGTAGCGCAGTGCTGCGTCGGCCTCGAGCCGATGTAGTCGGCATATCAGACTTTCACGATACTCTGGCGGTGGTGGTTGCTGTGGTGAGGAGCACGTCGTTCCTAGAGCTCATGTGTCGTAGAGTCCCCACGACACACCGAGGAATGTCCCTACTTGTGAGACTTCTCAGACTACACAGAAGGATTATGCTGCCTACGCGTTTGAGAGTGGTGTCTCGGCCCCATTGTGTCAGAGACTACGAGGAGTGACCCGGACACTGCATCGGGGTCGCCCAGAGGCCAGGACGATGAGCATTCAGCGGACAGGGTTGCTATAGTTCACGGGAGGGACGTGCCAGAGGTTACGCCTACCTCATCGATCGTATGTCTGGTGAGATCATTATGACCCCTGAGGGGAAGCAGGTGATGGGCCGCATACGACAGTTGTGTAGACAGGTTTTCCAACACACTGTCACGATCTCTTGGAGGGCTCAGGACAAAGCCTACAAGGATTATGTTATTGCTACGTTGCATTGCGAGCTTTCAGTTTCCTCTCTAGAGAATACACTTGACGATGCTTGGATGAGGAGGCGCATGCGTGAATCTATGAAGCATCAAACGTCAGACACACGGGGAGCAGATTCCAGACTGGACTGGCTTGAAAGAGAGGAGTGGAGGGGTATTAGGGAGGAGAGGACCACCAATCCAGACAGGTGGCGGCAGTAGAAAGACGCATTGAGAGTTCGAATCAAGACAAGATTATCCCATCACCTGGGGAGTGGCGGCTGGGCCAGCTTCCAGGAGGATTTTGTCCCATCAACTGGGTCATGGATTATCCCATCCCCTGAGTCATGGATCGACGAGGTGAGAGGTGAGATTATTAAACTCTTGCATTGAAGTATTTGTATATGTTTGCATATATGTAAGTTCTTAATGGTGTGTTGTGTTTGTTGCAGGACCCTTACACGTAGCAGTTGAAACCGGAGGAGCTAGCCGATCTGTAGCTGTATAGTATCCCACCGGAATTTTGTATCATTAGTCGGCATTTCCATATGTTGTACTAGTACGGCATGCTGCCTTCGGCAACCTCTCTCTCTTTTTCTCACTCCCTCTTTATCATGTGCACATGGGCTTCTCTCAATTTTGGAGTTTAGCCTTCATGTCGCAAATTTTGACACATGTAAAGGGCTCCCCTTTCCGCCATATTATATTAGTTTAGATAGCAGCGGGCAATTTTGTAGTAGATCTTCAATTGATATACAATCGGTCTTCTTATGAAAAGTTGTAAATTTTTTATATGCACATATATATTTAATCTCACAACCAAGGGTATCTTGGAAATTTTGGTAAATTTGCATGGCATTTTGGGAATTTAAAATTAGAGGGGTTTTTTGGGAATTCCCCTTAGATTCTATACGGGCCATTTTTGTTTAGTTGGCCATTTGTATATAGCCATGACTCAAAGACAAAGTATCCTGCCCGTTGCCATCCTCAAGTCTACAAAACGAGCATCGCCCCCTCTGCGTAATGGTCCCTCCCTTTTCTTCCCTTGCTCTGGCAACATTCTTGTCTCCCTCTTGTGTGGACCATGCCACGACTCACTACCTCTTTGATCATGCACGCAATGGTTGCAGTCTCTCTCTCTCTCTCTCTCTCTCTCTCTCTCTCTCTCTCTCCACTTACTACTTCCTGGTCCTCCAACAACAAGGCCAAACTTTGGCAGGTAGCAACACTGACGCAAGGGCGAAAAGGGGGATATCTCTCGCATCCAATAGATCTACATACTTTGAAGTTAAAATTCACCCATTCCTTGTTGTTGATGGTGAAGAGAGAGAGAGAGAGAGAGAGAGAGAGAGAGAGAGAGAGAGAGAGAGAGAGAGAGAGAGAGAGAGTCTTAGCACTACCTTCAGAAGAGCACGAGAGAGAGAATGCATTGGGGCGAGCAAGGATTGTAATAGCATATTATATCATTGGCCTGCCAAAAAAATCTCCATATCCCTTGTGGATCGCATTGATCTGCTTTCGCCTGTCATGTCTGGGAAAGAAAATCTCTCTCCTCCCACCTTTACACTTGTCCCTTTTCTCTCCTCCACTTGTCCTTCCTCACTTTTCCTTATCTTAGATCTTAATCTAACCTAATCTTAAATGTAATTTTAAATCTAACCGAACTCAAATCTTAATATAACATTTCATTTTATATTTTCTCTTCTTTTTAATCTCTCTCTCTCTCTCTCTCTCTCTCTCAGTGCAGCCGTTTCTTGACCTAGTAGACAGCAGTCCACTCTTTTGATCATAACTTCTTCATCCAAACTTCGATTTGGGTGATCTATAGCCTCAATCAAAGAGCACGAAGTCCTCTACGCATTGATGTAAAGACAGAAATTTTCAGAGTTATGGAAGGCGTTTCTGTAGCAGCATTTCCGAAGTGATCAGGTTCAACAAAATTGATTCTCATCTCCTATTTTACATACAATGTCTTCTGGCACTCGCAAGGGTTCTTCTTCTTCAACAAGATCCACAACGATTGTGGAAAATGATCCAAAATCTCCTAAGTGTGGAGATAGCAATACAACCATCCAACCAACCACATCGGAAACCATGATCATGGCGTACTTGGTATCATTGCAAGAGACCGTAAACAAACAAGGCGAAGACTTACGAGCACTTGCAATGGAGAATGGCACACTAAGGGTACTTGTGGTTGAGGATGAGAATCTCAAGAGGACACTTGAGATGCAAACAACACGTTTGATGTAACTTGAAGAGGAAGTCAAGGAATGTAAACGCTCTCTTGTGGACTTGAATGCTTTGAAGGAGCGGATGAGCAATGTAGAGCATGACCATGTATTGAAAGAGGAGAAATTTGACACTATGAGCCGGGATGTATGTGACATGAAAAATGTATGCACAAACAAGTCTTGGGCTGATGTATGTGGTAGCAATGTGGTTTCTAATTCCTTACTCATGCAAGCTATGGTTCAAACAAAGAATGTTGAGAATGTGGATGTGGAGGAGTTGAAGGAACGGGAGCGACGTTCCAAGAACATTGTTATTCGTGGAATTCCCGAAGAGAAGTTAGAGACACCTCCTTCTCTTGCCATTGTTATTGAAGATTTCTTCAAAACCCACTTTGGCATGTCCGGAGTTATGGTCTATGGAGCACATAGAGTGGGGAAGCAAGGAGCTCCTCGCTCGGGAGAACGGCCAATTGTATGCACCATGCCGGATGAGACCAAGCGAAAGATTATCCTTGATAATAGTTGGATCTATTTGAGGGATACAAAATGTTTTGTATGTGAAGATCGCACTATTAAGCAACAAAATATGCGTCGCAAGGCATATGAGGAAAAGAATAATAAAAACAAGGAGATCTCTCATGAAGAAAATGTGCCCAAGGAGGAGGCAAGTCTCTCAAGCAAATAGGGATGCGTGACCTATGAGACCGAGTTACAATTGAAAATATGCTTTTGGAATTGTAATGGATACCCATGGAAAGCGGGGGTTGGCATTGATGAACTAACAAGCAAAGCCGATGTTGTACTTCTTGTTGAAACTTGGGAGCATGATACACAAAGGATTAACGGCTTGGAGGATTACAATGTACATTCATTGATGTGGTCCAAGAATCTCAAGCAACGAAGAGGACAAGGAGGGTTAGCATGTATGGTTAAGAAAGGATTGGAAGATTTTGTATCAATTGTGAAAGATGACAAGTACAAACGTTATGTATGGCTGAAAATTATGACACCAAAAAGAGCACCCATTTTTGTAGCCGGTTGCTACATTCCTCATCATGATTCTCCCTTTTATGCTTGCATGGATAGAGATCAACCATTTTTTGATTTGGAAGAGGACATTGCTTATTTCAAAGGTGAAGGTGATGTTATTGTATTTGGGGATATGAATGCTCGCACAAAAACATTGCAACATGATACTCAACAATTTGATATGCCATACATTTCAAAGGAGTTGGAGGAAGTTCACTTGTATGATCGTACTTCAATGGATGAGAAAGAGCCGGATCACTATGGAAAGTTACTTTTACACATGTGTAATAGCACGGGTATGCTCATTGCCAATGGTGTATCTTTGTGGAGTGGAACCAATGGATTTACATGTAGAAGACATAATGGGGATAGTGTGATTGACTATATGCTACTCTCTGAAGCCATCATGTATCGCATAAAGAGTTTTATGTTTGGTCAATGGACCCCGGAATCCGACCATCGCACCTTATGTATTGACCTTTCATGGGGAGAAGAAACTAAGCATGATAATTTCAGCCAAAGGAAAGAGAAGTTATCACTATGTATGGATTTCAAACGGGCACCAATGTACATTGAAATGGTTGAGCAAAAATTATGGATGACAAAGCTTCAATGTGATGCACCATTGGAAACTAAATGGGAAGCTTTCAAGAAAGCTATTTGTTCTTGTGCGGAAGAATGCTTTTCCATAAAGCATCTCCATGGTATCACCAAAGATAGATCACGCAAAAGGTGGTTTGATAAAGAATGTCAAGATGCTCGAAAGTCCTTGATAAAGCTTGATGCAACTATGGACAAAGACAACTATCAAAGTCATTTGCATACATACAAGGCATTGATTCAAAAGAAGAGAAGAAGATGGAAAGTAAAGCAACAAGAATTTCAAGTCCAAGAAAAGGCACATGCATGTGGAAGATTTTGGAGAAACTTGAGAGGCAAGCGGGTTGAGAATTTTGGTAACTTGAGTCTAGTTGATATGTACACACATTGTAGGCAATTATATGAGCAAGAAAATACTGAAAAAATGCCATTTTATGGTTCACTCCCATGTATGCCGTCTTTTTTTACTATTGAGGATGTATGCGGTG